>NC_058370.1:104255000-105505000 GCF_018350175.1 Felis catus | reverse complement strand
GGAGTGTTTCCGTGACTAAAATGAGGGCAGTGTGGAGAGGGCTGGCAATGGTCCTGTCCAATGAGGCTGTGGTCCTGTCCAGTGGGGCTGCTTGAAGAAGCAAAGGGGACCCAGCAGCAAGAAGCTAGAGATGAATCCCGTTCCTGGGGGGCTAGAAGGAGACACAGCAGCCACTCACCACAGAACACATCTGGGAGGGTGGAGGGACCTGCAGGAAAGAGGACCCTAAGAGAATCTCCTAAGAGGGCCATGAAAGTGTCCCCGAGAGAAAAAAAAAAAAAATGCTTTAATCTCTGCCAAACCCATAGCTCAAAGCCATGTTATGAGGGAGCCCTGTTCATTCCTTCCCTTCTACCCCTGGGCCATGGAAAGATAAGAACCAAGGCTAGGGTGTGGGGTCTGGAGAGAGCCCAAGACAATGACCTAGCAAAAAGACTAACTGCCCCCTTCTTTCTCACTTCAGGCTGCCCACTCAAAGCAGATCTAAGTTGGAGGAAAGAAAAACTTTCTACATTAAATCAAGTTCAAAGTTTTTTGTTTTTTTTCTTTTAAAGATTTTATTTTTAACCAATCTCCACACAGGACGTGTGATCAGCCCTGAGGTCAAGAGTTGCACGCTCCACCAATTGAGCCAGCCAGGTGCCCCAAGTTCAAAGTTTTAAGATCTTGAATGGGTAATATTTATAAACCGAGAATAGGCTTATGCATTAAAGTGACTCTAAGAATGCTATCTAAGAATGAATGGAAAAGTCTCAGACTTGCCAGAGTTTTAAATCTAGGAGTAGGAAAAGATTACACCATTGAAAAATTTTTTTTATTTTTAAGTTTATTTATTTTTGAGAGAGACAGGGAAAACGAGTGCGGGAGGGGCACAGAGAGAGGGAGAGAGAGAGAAGCCCAAGCAGGCTCTGCCCTGTTAGCACGGAGCCCGATGTGGGGCTCGAACTCACAAACCGTGAAATCATTCTCTGAGCCAAAATCAAGAGTCCGTCGCTTAACCCACTGAGCCACCCAGGTGCCCCATTAAAGAGAGGTTGGAGCAATGGGGCATCTGGGTGGCTCAGTGGGTTAAGCGTCCAGCCCTTGATTTCGGCTCAGGTCATGATCTCACGGTTCATGAATTCGGCTCTGCACTGACAGCACAGAGCCTGCTTGGAATTCTCTCTCTCCCTCTCTGCCCCTCCCTGGCTCATACACACCCTTTCTCTCTCTCTCTTTCAAAATAAATAAATACATTTTAAAAAATACAAATAAAAAATAGGGGTGCCTGGGTGGCTCAGTCAGTTAAGCGCTCTTGATCTCAGATCATGAACTCATGGTTTGTGAGTTTGAGTCCCCCATAGGGCTCCATGCTGACAGCGCATAGCCTGCTTGGGATTTTCTCTCTCTCCCTGTCTCTCTACCCCTCCCCGTGCTCTCTCACTCTCAAAATAAGTAAATAAACATTTAAAAAAACTAAAATTTTTTTTAAATTTTGCAACATTGAAAATACTTCTAACAGTTTTCAAGTTTTGTTTTCATGCTCAGATTTTCAATTCATCTGGAAGTTGTTTTTGGTGTTAAAAAAGGATCAAGTAAAAAAGAGTGCCTGGGTAGCTCAGTTGGTTAAGCATCTGACTCTTGATTTGATTTTAGCTGGCGTCATGATCCCGGGGCCATGGGATGGAGCCCCATGTCGGGCCCTGCACTGCGCGGGGAGCCTGCTTAAGATTGTCTCTCTCCCTCAAAAAGAGAGAAAGAAAGAAAGAAAGAAAGAAAGAAAGAAAGAAAGAAAGAAGGAAGGAAGGAAGGAAGGAAGGAAGGAAGGAAGGAAGGAAGGAAGGAAAGAAAGAAAGAAAGAAAGAAAGAAAGAAAGAAAGAAAGAAAGAAAGAAAGAAAGAAAGGAGGCAAGTCATTAGCGCTATCAACGAGATGTGAATGAAAATGAAACGTGCCACTTCCAACTAGAAATCCTAAGATCCTGCATGCTTCGCCATCTTCTCTTTTTCCCTCTGGCACAAGAATAGCAACATCTCAAGATGAAGGCAGCTTCTTCACCCTGGCTCCTGGAATGAAAAGGATACGGCCAGAATCACAGCCAATCTGTGAAAGACATGTAATGTGAGCAAAAAATAAACTTTTCTGCTTGTAAGAAATGAAGATTTAGGGGGTTGCTGGTTAGCACTGCATAGCTTCGTCCAAGGTGACTGATACAAACTTCAAGCTGTCAAGTGTAAATACATTTTAAAAATATTTTTATCACATATTTTATATCGTTTCTAAGTGTTTAGAGTAAATGTGAAAATTACATACCCACTGTGCTTTTCTTTTTTTATCACGGTAAAATATACATAAAATTTGCCATTTTAACCATTTCAAGTGTATAATTCAGTGGCATTAAGTACATTCAAAATGCTCTGAATGGCAACCATCGCTGCCATTTCCAGATATTTTCATCATTCCAAACAGAAACTCTATACCCATTCAACAATTTCTCCAGTCCTTCCACCCCAAGCTCCTGGCAATCCTCTATTCTGCTTTTTGTCTCTACAAACTTGTATATTCTAGCTACCTCACATAAGTGGAACCCTACATTATTTGTCCTTTTGTGTCTGGCTTATTAACTTAGTATAATGTTTTCAAAGTTTATCCATGTAGGAGCATGTATGAGAAACTCATTCGTTTCTAAGGCTGAGTATTGTTCCTTTGTGTGTGTGCATGTGTGTGTGCGTGTATGCATGTGTGTACCCCCAACATCTCGTCTGTCCATTCATCTGTTAATGGACATGAGTTATTTCTACCTTTCTGGCTACTGTTACTATGCATTCTTAATTTAATAGTAGCTAAATACATACATGCTATTATAGAAAAAGGTCTAAAATATTACACAAGAAACACTACCAGTGGGTGTCAATTTATTTATTTCTAAAAAAATTTTTAATGTCTATTTATTTTAGAGAGAGAGAAAGAGACAGAGCACAAGCGGGGGAGGGGCAGAGAGAGAGAGAGAGACACAGAATCCAAAGCAGGCTCCAGGCTCTGAGCTGTCAGCACAGAGACTGACGCGGGGCTTGAACTCATGAACTGTGAGCCGAAGTCGGATGCTCAACTGACTGAGCCACCCAAGCACTCCTGTTGGGTTCAACTTAGAATGGAGAAAACTTTTAGTCTTCATTCTATATATTCTTATATTATTTAAATTTGTTTTAATTTTTATGCAACTTAAAAAACTAATAAAGAGTTTTAAAAATAAATGTTTCCTTTTGATGAGAAGTGGGACAAACAAGAGACATAATGAGTCACTGAAAATATGGTTTGGTTTTGTTATTAACTTTTTTTAACACTTATTTATCTTTTGAGAGACAGACACAGAGCATGAGCTGGGGAGGGGACAGAGAGAGAGGGGGAGTCACAGATTCCAAAGCAGGCTCCGGGCTCTGAGCTGTCAGCACAGAGCCCGATGCGGGGCTTGAACTCATGAACCACAAGATCACGACCTGAGCCCAAGTTGGATGCCCAACCAACTGAGCCACCCAGGTGCCCCTGTTTTGTTTTGTTTTTAAATAAACTCTATACTCAACGTGGGGCTTGAACTTACAAACCTGAGATCGAGTCATGTGCTCTACCAACTGAGCCAGTCAGGTTTCCCTGCAAATGTGTTTTTAAAAATTATTTGTAAAAGGGGTGCCTGGGTGGCTCAGTCGGTTGAGTGGCCAGCCCCTGATTTCGGCTCAGGTCATAATCTCATGGGTTCGTGGGTTTGAGCCCTGTATCAGTCTCTATGTTCACATCTCGGAGCCTGCTTCAGATCCTCTGTCTCCCTCTCTCTGTCCCTCCCTCTCTCTCTCTCTCTCAAAAATAAACATTAAAAAAATAGAAAATCCTTTAAAAAATTATTAGTCAAAGCTCAGGGTGCCTCCACTAGTGGGCCAGCAACAGAACTTCCATAAATGAAGAACATTAATTAAAAATTAAAACTACCCTGCAGGAAGCTGTAAATGACTAAATGACACTCTTCCACATGATACTGTCACTTTTTTTCTCCTTTAATTCTCCTATTCTTCTGTATCAGATTTTATGGGCCATAATGATTAATGATTATTAGTAATAACAGTCCTTTTTGGACAAAGCTGAAGCTCATTACAGTATCATATTCCCTGAGCCTAAATGTGATTAAGAATACACTTCATTTCAGCTACATCATTTTGCAGTAAAAACGCTACCTTGTGTAACTGCTCCTGGTTTTTAACTGAAAAAGCTACTGGGATTCCAGCTGTTCACACTGTGGAACACTGTTCCTGGCAGGCCCCAGGGAGCTCTCCTCCGCATCTCCCAGGTGCTTGAGAATGATGTTCCAACCCTGCTTCTTAACATCCTTGGAAGAGGTTACACTCCAGCAAATGGCAACCTGGAATCAAAGATCTGCCAGGAGGCCGGACGGCCTGGAGTGACGCTCAGCTACGTCCACCTTGTATGCAACGTGACCTGAACTTTCTGCTCTCGATTTCACGTTCTGGGCCAGTGGGACACAGCTGCCACGGTAGAAGCAGCTACTCACAGCGAGCCAACAGTGGTGCTCGGGGCCAAATCCCGACCGGGCTTCCAGGCCAGCACCACTCACACGGACCCAGGCTGCTGGTCAGTTTTGACCACAGATTCCCTCTCTTCCACGGGGCAGTCCGTCCAGGGTGAAGAGTCAGCCATCGAAGAGCTAGGTTTAATTTCAGCCGAAATTTAACTACAGCTCCCAGTGGCTGAGTCCAATGATCGCTTCCCAGTCTTGCGCTCTCCTGACTGTTGGGAGGCACTCGACATTGCAGGGCCCCTCACCCTCCCCTCCTCCTCTGGCCTCATTTGCTAGTCTCCTGGAGGTGAATGCAGGTTGCCTCCTCTATTCCCTCAATACTCCCTTTCAGAGGAATTTCTTTCTTATCCTATTCCAGACTAGCTTCTATTTTCATCTATGTGCCAAGGATTCCCAAATCCTGACCGCTTGGATGACTCTAGATTAGACCTCTCCCCAGGGCTTCAGGCAGAGTCACTAGCATTTGGATGCTGCCCAGCCTCCTCAGATTTAACGTCCAAAATGGAGTTAACTCCCACTCTCTCCTTGTCTCTTGTCTCTGCTACTGGATCCTCTCTTATCTCACTTCTTCCTATCTGGGTGATGAGTTGGTCCCACTCCACCCTTGACTTAGCTCAAAGAGTGACCCTCCTTGGTGCGCCTGGGAGGCTCAGTCCATTAAGTATCTGACTCTTGATTTCCGCCCAGGTCATGATCTCACAGTCGTGGGATCAAGCCCCAGGTGGGCCCCTGGGCTGGGTGTGGAGCCAGCTTAAGATTCTCTCTCCTTCTGCCTTTGCCCTTCCCCCACTCGTGCTCACTTGCACATGTGCGCTCTCTCTCTCTCTCTCTCTCTCTCTCTCTCTCTCTCTCTCAAAACAAAACACAACAACAACAACAACAACAACAAAAACAATCTTGAAAAAGAGTGATCCTCCCTAAGGACAAACCTTGCCATGCCATTCTCCTGGTTTATGTCCTTTGGTGGCTCCCTCCCTGCAGGGTCAAGCCCATCTCCTTGGCTGGCACATGTGGCCTTGCCTAATCTGGCCTCTGCCCACTCACTAGCACCCCACCCCCCAACACTCTTCTCTGTGCACTTGCCGGCCAAGTGCAGTTGCCAGAATAAGTCACGTTCTCCTGCTGCATGCTGAACCCTGCACATGTTGCAAATCCTTAAGAGCCTGGCTCCCTGAACTGAATTTCAGAATCACTTCCTCCAGGAAGCCTTCCTTGACTCCTGAGCTGAATGAGGTGACTGTCTTCCGGGATCCACAGCAGTCATTTCATAAACTTTGCCCCTAACGCCCTTTCATGTTTTCTTACTGGTCTCTTTATCCACTGGGAGTTCATCAAGAATAGGAAGCGTGTCTTCCACACGCATGCGTAGGGCCCACCACAGACAGAAATGAGGCAATAAAAGGTATACATAAAGCCAGGTGAGGACAGTAACTTGTAACACTGATGGGGAAGTATGTAGTTATTTTTTTTTCTCTTCTGGTTTCATATGTTTTCTAGTGTGTGTATTATACTACTCTCACACATTTAAAAAAATTTTTTGTTTTAACGTTTTATTTATTTTTGAGACAGAGAGAGACAAAGCATGAGCAGGGGAGGGTCAGAGAAAGAGGGAGACACAGAATCCGAAGCAGGCTCCAGGCTCTGAGCTGTCAGCACAGAGCCCGACGCGCGGCTCGAACTCAGGAACCGCGAGATCATGACCTGAGCCGAAGTCGGACGCTTAACCAACTGAGCCACCCAGGCGCCCCACTACGTTCACACATTTTTGAAAATCAGTTAATTTTTAAGATGTGTCCAATCTCTCCTACATAGCTCCAATAAAAAGAATTCGCTGCCTAAGCAGTCAAGTTCCTTTCTCCTCAGATGCCTCTGGCTCCTTAAGACCCCTGCCTCAAGCACCACAAATTCTTCAGAACTGAGCAGCGTAGAAACACTTATTTCAACATTTTCAGCACACAGAAGGACCACCCACACACACACAAATTCCTTGGCCTTGAAAAGGTTACATTGCTCTACTAGCTGAGTGCCAAAACCCATTTTTGGCCAAATATCCGTCAGAACCTTGCTGTATTCGCAGCCGAACACAAGCAGAGAGGTACATTCACAGAACCCACCTAAGAGTTATACACGATGGAGATGATGGAGCTTCTGAGGGATATCTCTCTTGCCTTGTCAACTCAAGACACTAAGGAGGTGGGGGGGGGGGGTCCTTCCAAAAATCCCCCCCCTTTCTTAACCAAAACATTAATTATCTTCTCAGCCACCAAAAATTTCAACCATGCACACTGGCTGGTAATTCTTTTAAATATGTGAAAAATAATCCAACCATACAATGTTCAGTCTGACAGTTGCTATTGTTTTTCCCTAAAAGAAAACAAAAACCTGATTAGTTCCAAAAATAAACCATAAAGAAAAACTCAGTTGAGAAGCAAACCCCGTGGCTTAGAAGCCATCGTTCTGATTAACAGCACGTAAGTGTTACCTGGCGAATGGATTCCTATCTTAAATGCAATTATCACAAATTCCTTGCGGTCCCCACTGTTTTTGTAGCTTTATGCCCAGCTCCTGAAACAATAACTTTAACAGCAATAAACGAAAACCCCACCTCAGCGCTTGGGCCGACTAGACTGTTTTCCCACCTCAGTCAGCAGGGACCCTGGGGGGAACGTGTTGAGCCTGCACTCGACAGCTATCCAGGAAGGTACCTACTTCTCTGTCCTCAGCAGGCCCTGCATCTACTCCTGGAGGGGTGCTTTCCACAATTAAGCCCATTTCCAAGGCCTGCTGAGACAATCAGGACAAGCAGAGCCTCTGCTCTCAGGAAATGCCTGCCTGAGCCATCGCTGGCCTCTGCTGAGGACTCTGCCATGCTGTTGGCCGCCTCAGAGCAAGGGGCTTCTGGCGGTGGGGCTGACGTACCATCAAATCAAGGGGCTGCCGGAGTACAAGAGTGTCTAATCTAAACTCCCTTTCTCCAGGCAGTCAGGGGAGTGGGGGGTGGGTGTGTGGGCAGGGATCATGCAGAAGAGAGAGACATGAGGGATAAAGGCGGGGGGGGGGGGGGGGGGGGGAGGGTCGTGCAGCCTTTTCACTAAGAAAACTGAAAGGGTCTGGCAGGCATTTGTGTCACTGAGAAGATACTACAAATAAGCGTAGCGTCTAGAAGGTACAAACTCCAAAATTTCTGATTCAGCTCCACACATACTACGTGCCTATGGGCACCTGGCATCACAGCCTGGGAACTTACCTCACGTAGATGATTCGTGTTCTCAGCACAGAGAAGAGGAGTTGTTAAAAGGGAGAAAAAGAAAATGTGAAAGCAGGTCAGAGAAAGATCAAAGGATTGATTCAAAGCCACGTGACCGTCAGAGACACTGTCACAGCCAGGAGACATCTTTTGTGCTTCAACCACCATTCGTTTATTGCAAAGTGAAGTTTTGGTTCGGAACAAAAGGGAGATAGTCCACCAAGAATGAATTACACTAGTTACTGAAGTCAACTCGACAGACAGTGACATGTACTTAGCAGCGGTGGGTGGTTCTCAAAGTCAAAATTTATTAACTATTTCAATGTTCAGGCTGTACAGATTATTTTCAGATGTACATACAACATAATGATATCGTAACAAAGCTAATTTTCTTTTTTATAAAATACTTCCTTAAGGATTAAAGATGCTAAAAAGCTTCAACCATTAATTAATTAAATATTTGATGCACATTTCAGGTACTCTAAAAGATCTAACATAAATACATAAGTTGCACAGCCGAGTAAGAAAAGCTATGACCCATATGGTTGCACATTTTACTAATCCCATATTAAAGTAGAAAACAACAAAATTGTGCCACATAAATTGAGCTGATTTTAGCAATCGTTTTATTAGATAGAAACTATGTCCATTTAAACCATCATTCCTAAGAGAGCTACCAAATAATAAAATGATTACCTGAAATCCAAAACTATATATAATACAGTCTTTACTATCCAAATTACCTTCCCTCTTGTTTGATACAGTACATCTGATTCCTCCATGATTTATGCAATGGCCAATAATAATGACAATTAGCACTAGTCATGAATACACAGTGGAAGTAATAGAGCTGGCCATACAAACATTTGAATCACTATTCCCATTGAGAATAAGGTCAATAAGAAACAATGGTTAAAACCAATACATATTTAATCTATTCAACCACTTGCTATCTTTAGCAGTGAATGCTACCCCCCCCACACACACACACATTAATTTTTCCCATAAAAATCTTGACATGTCAAAATGCTTTTTAATCTAGGTTTAGATTGCTAACAATGAAAAGATGTTCATCTTCTTTCTTACCTCCAAGGACTTTATCAGGCCTGCAGTCACCAGGTGCACAGAAAGATGAGTAACTGGAAAGACAATTCGACCACAGCTGTTTGCAAAACAGAAGTGCTCTATTTTAAGGCAAGTATCTTTATCACACACATACACAGCAATTTATCCACTGGTGAACTTTATCATATGACAGTACAAAATTCAACGAAAAACTGAGGTATAACTTTACTTAATTAACATAAATACAAATGTCAGAAAGTGTAAAGACATTCTCAATGTACTTAACATATTTTACCCATAACGAAATACGGAACTCTTTTCAAAGTTCTTGTATGTCCAGAAATACCCAAGATTCTGAATTCTAGAAAAAATACTAGAAATTAAATACTCTAAAATCTTTGCAATAAGGCTCTCCACATAAGGCTACCTTTGATATAAGGCTACTTCAACTTGGTTTCTGAAAATAGCAAAAATGTGCACCAAAATTTAAGCTATTCTGAACTAAAGAGAGGACTTGGTCTCATGTGGGATGGTGAGATGATGAGCTTATTGAGCAAAATTAAACTTAAGCAAAAAGCAAATTTTAAAATACATCCAAGAAAAACTTTTCCTATCATTTTTTAACATAAGACTGAACTACTGTGATATAAAAATGGTTGAATGTATAAGGTACTATTTAGTGCAAAACAGACATATATACCTTTACTTAAGTAATTTAAATAGAATAGCATTTATAACTCGGTATGTATAATATATTTAAAAAATCTACATTCTATGACCTTTACAAAAGTAGATATATTCTTTACTTTCAAGTTAGAAATGGCGTAACAGTTTTACCTTTGGATATTTCCAGTCAATGGCTGTATACAGTGAAAGATAATATAAATCTAAGTCATAAGCCATTCAGTACACTAACATGTAAGCCATTAGTTTGGGGCCCAAAAGTGAAAAGTGAGGGATACTACGTAAAGTGGAAAAAAATGTACCCTAGATTTCTGCTTGTTCAAAAACGTATAGTCTCCATGTATTTTTAGTTATTGAATAGTCTGATGCAATGACATTCAGTGAAGAAACCTGATTACTAACAGTACTCACGTTAAAAATGTTTTCCGTGAAATGAAAGTAGATAGTATTCATTGTGTCTAAATACAAAGGTAAACTAATGACAGCGTAAATTATTTTAAGTTTGATCATTACTGCGCCTGTTTCCTTTGCCAAACTCCCAGTGATATTACGAGAAAAAAAAATTCTAATTATTTTCACCTATTAATTTAATCAGGTACTCTAGAAAAACACTGTTCTAAGGGGGAAGTTCAACGGGAAATGCTTCTTAAATTGCCAAATTAGATCAAAATAAGGGAAACAAAGAGGGACTCAAAAAATTAGACCATGTAAATGAATAGATAATAGTAACAAAAAAGCTGAATAATATCCCAGATTTGGAGGGGGCTCCTGGCTGGCTCAGCCAGAAGAGCATGTGACTCTTGATCTTGGGGTCATGGGTTCAAGCCCCATGATGGGCGTACAGAATTACGTAAATAAATTTTGAAAGCTTTTTTGGCATATGAACAAAAAGAGTTTAAGACTGTGGACGGATGAACGGAAGTTTCCATTAGGACAGACATACACAGAGTAACCGGAGGATCCACAACCTAAATCCCACTTCCACAGTGGTATCAGGCACCAGCTGGTTGTGGGGGTCTCCGGCTGATTCCTAGAGGGACAGGCACAAAGCACCCTCAAGTTCTCATTGGCACCAAACTCTGATTTCTCCTTTGTAAAAATGTCCTGACATTGGTTAATAGTAGGGGGCAAAGGAAAGCAGCTCCAAGTGTAAAGGTTAAGTGTTCCTTCATTTGAAGGCATCTAGAAATCTGCTTAGTTAGTAATTAACCACACATGCCAAGGACTTCAAACACTCGGGACTTCTAGAGACGGCCACAAATCAGCCACAGCTTCTGCCCACAGAATGACTTACTCTTGTAACCGTGGCTAATCGCAACAGCAACTTCAACTCTGGGTAACATCAGTTTTCTACTCTGACTACACCAGACAAGGCCAATCACTAAGTACTTGCTACTACTACCCGTTTGTCACGTCCAATCGGCAAAATGTCCCTAAACATGGTGGCCTGGGTTGGCGTTCTGCGCAATCTCCCAGCAGAACAATTATGGCACTTTCAACATCTCCTCCTCAAGAGAAACTGCCCTGCCCACAGCAATATCCCCGCCTCAGAAAGATTGCTCTCCCCGAGCCTGGAGGCCTGGCTTAGAAAACCACTCCCATACCTTAGTGATGGTAATGCTACTCTGGAATTTGAACCGAGAAAGAAGAAGAATCAACCAGTGTGTACCAGGTGAAGACAACACCGGAAGGGGTGCATTGCTGAGGGATGCCATCTCCGAGCGTCAGAAGAGAAATCAGAACCGCCAGACTCAGGCAGCTGCTGCTCGGTCTTTTACAACAAACACCCATTACTTCCGGTGCTCACAGGTTCCCTGTGAAACCTGAACCCATAAATACAGTGAGACTAATGTATTTTTGAGTTACTGCTAGCTACACTTTTTTTCTCTCAATTTTTTTTAATGTTTATTACTGAGAGAGAGAGAGTGTGTGAGCCGGGGAGGGGCAGAGAGAGAGACACACACAGAATCTGAAGCAGGCTCCAGGCCCTGAGCTGTCAGCACAGAGCCTGATGTGGGGCTTGAACTCACGAACAGTGAGATCATGACCTGAGCCGAAGCCGGATGCTTAACCAACTGAGCCACCCAGGTGCCCCAGCAAATTTTGTTTTTTAGGATGATCAACTAGGGTCAGAAATTTACTTTCAGAATAGTTAATAAAAGTAGTAAGTAAAAATAAAAGAATGGTTAAGACATTAGTACATTACATTTTATGAAAAAGCTGCCATAATTCTCATTACCCTGTAAATATAAGGAACGATAGTCATTATTGAAGTATTCAGTGACTAGCAATTGGGAATTCTACTATTCCTAAGAATGGTTGCTATGAATAGTACTGAATACATTTGTAGCAAAGAACACCTCTCTTTGAAACTTTTTTTCCTAAACATTTTTAGTAAATAACACTACAAAAGTAGGGTGTCCAAAATCCTGGATCGTAACTCCATCGGGTCTGATGTCCACATTTGTACTGAAGATTATTAACATTCACCCAGCATACTCATGAGATTTATTAAAACTGTAGTCAGTAACCAAAGGCCTTTGGGGCATATGTACAAAAGTAGACAGCTGTTAAGTATTCAGTCAAATACCACATTAGCAATATGACTCGTAAAAAAAAAAAAAAAAAAATGCCAGTGGAGCTCTACCCATTAAAAGTTAGTCAGACTGCAAAACGCGACCTTGTAAGTGATCTTCCAAACCATTTGGGGAAGCGTTGTTTACGGATAATATTGAGCTTTCCTTCATTTATTTTACTGACATAATTTCCTAGAGGAATTTCACAATGATTATATTCACGGTGAGGGATTACGTTTAAAAAAAATCTGGGCTTAGTATTTGTGAAAAGGACCCTCAGGTTAAACCAATAACAAAATGAATCTTTTGCACAGAACGGAATGGGTTTTTCAAAGGGTGCCTGCCAGGGTGAGGCCAGCTGACAGTCACCTCTGTGGGCCCCGCAGGGGCCAGCACAGCAGTGATACTTGTTAGGCAAACCCTCCTACTATGTGCACACAAAGGATTTAAATAAATAAATAAATAAATAAATAAATAAATAAATAAATAAATAAATAACTTTCCTACAGCAATGCCACAGGTTAATTAACTATCAAGTCTTGTTTTGGAGATGACTCCCTCCCTGTCCCAGTAATTCAGTGATTCTTGCACTTCCTGTAAGTACTATGAAAGGATGTGAACTTAACACACGCTAGGAAATCCAGTCCCGGGGAGTGCAGAGAGGCTCCCTGCTTCTTTTTTTTTTTTTTTTTTTTTTTTTAAATTTTTTTTTCAACGCTTATTTATTTTTAGGACAAAGAGAGACAGAGCATGAACAGGGGAGGGGCAGAGAGAGAGGGAGACACAGAATGGGAAACAGGCTCCAGGCTCTGAGCCATCAGCCCAGAGCCTGACGTGGGGCTCGAACTCACGGACCGCGAGATCGTGACCTGGCTGAAGTCGGACGCTTAACCGACTGCGCCACCCAGGTGCCCCAGAGGCTCCCTGCTTCTTGAGCTTTTCTACCAAGGTACCCCCAAGACAGGCGGAAGAGAACTGCACGCAACAGCAAGGACTGTTCATGGGGATGGAGCCCGCCTCTCTCCACCCCCTGGCATCCTGCCACCATTCCTGGACTATCTGAGTATGAGAAGCACAAGGTCAGGTAATAAAAAGGCATTAAAAAAACCCAACCAACAGAAACACATTATCTTTCTCGTGTCTGTGCGTCTCTGTATCTTTAGGCAAGTGAACACAAACTCAAATTAACTTGAGGTAATGAAGAGAATCGGTTTAATAGTCTTAGAAACCATTAAATGTACATCAATTGATGAACCGTAAAAAGCATCAACAAGCAATTCTATGGCTTCAACCCGATTAGTTATGTCGTAGAGAGTTGGAAACCCACTTCAACAAAACGTATTTCCTGACACTGACAGTACAACTCAACTCACAATAAAATCTACCCATCTCTTCATTAAAACACATTTCTACAATCCAAAAGCCTTTCATGATAAAGCACTGAACAAACTAGAAATACAGGAAAGGTTTCTCAACCCGTTCAAGAGCATCTATGAAAAACCCGTAGCGAACATCATACCTAATGGTGAAAGACTGGAAGTTTTCTCCCTAAGATCAGGAATAAGACAAGGATATCCACTCTCACCACATCTATTTGAGACTTCTAGCGAAGTTCTAGCTGGGGTAATCCAGTAAGACAAAGAGATAAAAGGAAGGAAGAAGTAAAATTATCTCTCTTTGCAGATGATATGTAAAAACCTGTGAAGAATCCTCAAAAAACTATTAGAACTATTAAAGCTCAGCAAAGTTCCAGGACACAAGATCAAGATAGAAAAATCAGTTGTGTTTCTATACACTAGCAATGAATAATCTGAAAATGAAATTAAGAAAGCAACTGCATTAACAATAGCATCAAAAAGAATAAATACTAAGAATAAATTAAACCAAAGAAGTGCAAGGCTTCTGTACTGTAAACTATAGAACACTGAAGGAAATTAAACAAGACTTAAGTAAATGGAAAGACATACTGTGTTCATGGATTGGAAGACTCAATATTGTTAAGAGGGCAGTACTACCCTGATTGATCTACATTCTCAATCAGAATTCAATGCAATTCTCTATCAAATTTCCAACTGCCTTTTTTTGCAGAAGTGGACAAGCTGATACTAAATTCATATGGAAATGCAAGAGATCCGTAACAATCCTGTAAAAGAAGAACTCACACTTCCTGATTTCCAAACTTACTCCAAAGTCTTCTCTGTGGTTCTGGAATAACAGACATATAGATCAATGGAAGAGAACTGAGTGTTCAGGAGAAATAAACACATACATCTATGGCAATCTGGTTTTGACAATTATGCCAATACCACTCAATGGTGGAAAAAAGAGTGTTTTCAATGGTAGAGGAACAACAAACAGGATACCACCTCGAAAAAATGAAGTTGGACCCCTACCTCATACCATATACAAAAATTAACTCAAAATGGATCAGATCCCTGAAATTACTATAGACCTAGAACTATAAAATTTTTAGAAGGAAACATAGCAGTAAATCTTCATGACCTTGAGTTTCTTAGATACAACACCAAAAGCAGAAGAGACAAAAAAGATAAACTGGATTACGTCGAAAATCAAAACTTCTTTGCTACAAGGTGCGCCTGGGTGGCTCAGTTAGTTAACCAACTCTTGGTTTCTTTCAGCTTGGGTCATGATCTCACGGTTTGTGAGTTTGAGTCCCATGTCAGGCTCTGTGCTGCTGGTGTGGAGCCTGCTTAGGATTCTCTCTCTCTCTCTCTCTCTCTCTCTCTCTCTCTCTCTCTCTCTCTCTCTCTTTCTCTCTCCCTGCCTCTCCTACTGTCTTTCTCTCTCTAAATAAACTTAAAAAAATTTGCATGCAACGACATAGCAGATAAAGGGTTAGTATCCAAAATCTATAAAGAACTTATTAAACTCAACACCCCAAAAACAAATAATCCAGTGAAGAAATGGGCAAAAGACATGAATAGACACTTCTCTTTTTAAATTGAGTTAATTGGGAAAGTTAATAAAACGTGATTTCCCTTAAATCATTATAAGACAAATCTTATCAAGAAAGGGACCATGACCCATTATTCTAATTTTACAACTATGATTTCTACTATTTATAATAGTAAATAGTGATTTATAATAGTAAACTTCCAAATGATAAGAAAAATGGAATAAAAATACAGATAAGAAGCTAGGCAGTTTATCTCAAAGCAAAAAATCTAAACTTTCCAATTCTGTCCTATGAACAAAAACCTTTCACTTGAAACTTACAAACCTTACGTCAATTTCATGATTTTGCATTTTTACCTCCAAGTGTTTCATATAAAAGATTCGCTAGGGCTAAAACAATAAAACAAAATAAATGCACGTATAGCTATGGCCACACACACACCCCGCTTGTATCACAGTTCGGGATTTGTAACTCGAATACTGTTCTCCACTAAAAACGTGGAATTCTCCTGCCTTCTGTATGGCAGAGAAGGAAAACACGGAAACCCACCAGAGCTGTCAGATCAAGCTTGTAGCACACAGCTAAAAAATATGTAAATTGAACCATTCATTGTATATTAATACAACAAAAACACCTGTCATTACTTATGTGTTCTTTCTTTAAAAACAAATCACCTTGGGGCGCCCGGGTGGCTCAGTCGGTCAAGCATCCCACTTCGACTCAGGTCACGATGTCTTGGTTCCTGAGTTCAAGCCCCACACCAGGTTCTCTGCGATCAGTGCGAAGTTCGCTTCAGATCTTCGGTCCCCCTCTCTCTGCCCGCCCCTGCTCGCAGGCACTCTCTTTCTCTCTCTGCCCCTCTCAAAATAAATAAACTTTAAAAAAAAATGAAATAATTAAAGTCTAAGGGGAGGGGAAACTACCTAATACAAAATTGTGTGAAATTTTAGTTTCAGTGTTAATACAATGTTGCATAAATAAAGCAAGATCACTTCTTCAGATATAAATGACATCGCATTACTTAGTTCTGGTAGGTGAAATCCAAATATTTATTCCCTCAGGCTTTCATTCACTAAATGTCATTTATGTTTTCACTATGCTTGGTATAGTGTTAAATCAAAGGATTCTCACCAAAGCTACTTTAATTAATTTGCTTAAATTATAGCATAAATGCAGATTATCAAGTTCAATTCACTAAAACAATAAACTGACAATTAAATTGACACTAATGGCCCAAACTTTAAGTATTTACTGGAGGGCGCCTGGGTGGCTCAGTCTGTGAGGGGCTCTGCCCCTCCCCTGCACGCCAGTGCTCGCTCTCTCGCTCTCTCTCAAAATAAATAAATAAACTTAAAAACTCTACTGAAAGTCTGAGTTCCCTATACACTTGTCCCAAGCCATCCTTCCTGACATCTAGGGTGTCTACAAGCAACATTTGCTCTTTATTTGACCTATAAGAAGGGGCTCCAAGGCCCCAAAGAAAATATTTAAAAAGAAATCCTTCATGCTTTCTGATGTTATAAAATAGAAGTATGTCCAAAGACTACTGAACTAAAAATCTGAAAATCAGGTTTCAGGGGCCTGACCTGACACTAGGGTGACCAACTCTCCCAGGTGACCATCTCTCCTGAGATGAAAGGATCTCCCCGGATGGGGGGACCTTCGGTGGTAAAACGAAGAAAGTCCCAGGTAAATCAGGATGACAGCTAACTCATAAGCCACTGGGAGCACAGTTCCTTGGCCGCTGACATTTGGACAAGATAAAGGGCAAAGGAAGGGGACATGGTAGACCAGAAGGTCTCTAGGGCTCTTTAGTTCTTTTTGTTTTTTAATGTTTATTTATTTTTGAGAGAGAGACAGAGCATGAGCGGGGGAGGGACAGAGAGAGACGGAGACTCAGAATCCGAAGCAGGCTCCAGGCTCCGAGCTGTCAGCACAGAGCCTGATGTGGGGCTCAAACCCACGAACCATGAGATCATGACCTGAGCTGAAGTCGGATGCTTAACTGACCCCTAGGGCCCTTTAGTTCTAATTTACTGTCACGCTATGAAATATTTACACCATATTTGTTTGGACTGTATGTTGCATACTATAAGTGAATGTACATTTATGTAGGATCAGAGAGCTCTGGAAATGTTTTGTGAAGCTATGTATGAAGTTTGGGGTTACAGAAGCTTAATAGTGAAGCACAGCTAGGAGGTTTCAGTTTTTTATTTTTCATTTCTATAACAAAGAGGAAAAATAAGCTGCTTTTAGAAAATATCAAGCCAACAAAGGAAATCCTTCCAACACCAATATCCAATGTAACCCCATCTTCCCCACCTCCCAGGTCACAGGAGACCTAAGGAAGACATCTGGACCCAAACTTAAAAACAGAATACTACCTTGACTTACTGACAGCCACTGTGAAAGAACGTATTTCTACATTTTTTAAGAAAGGAAGAACTTACAAATGTGTGGTGACAAGTAACTGCGAAAACCAAGAGCCAAGCAAATGCAAATGCCAGTTTCAACCAGCAACCCACAGTACAAAAGAGCCATAAAAGAAAAAGATAAATAAGGCCTTGGATTGTTAAGAGTATGTTCACTTTTAAAGGCATTCTGTAATTTGTATCTTTAATCTGGAAAAAAACCCACGATCTTAGAGGATACAAAACAAGATATACCTAAGATTAAGTTACAATCTCACATGCGGTAAAACCAGAACCAACATTCGGGTTTCCTCTTTCCTCACTGAGCATTCTAATAATTTAGGATAACATCTGACTTACTGGTATTAACACAGATCCTAATGAAAGTATCTGTGCTGTGACGATGGTGTTATGAGAAACGTCCAAGTGCACAACTAAAAAATCGTCCTACTGAATGGCTTTTTTAAAAGCAGTAACATTCAGGGAAAAGTTTCAAGAAAAACGCCTCTGTTCCTCAAAAATTACAATGTCCACGATATAGTCTCTTAACTCATGAAGTATTCTATAATTTCTTATCACCATTCTTAGTAAATGGGTAGCTGGATTAGGCATTAGACGTCCTTGGTCTGTCACCACCAACAGGAGATTTCTTGTTCCTTAAGGGCAGCCTCAAAGTCTGTGTGTGTGTTCACACATGCGGCTCTACATGTGCACTTGTGGGTGTGGGCTTCTCCTTGCCTCTTCACACAGAAATCTCTCCCCCCAAATCAGTCAACGATAGCATGTGCCCAAATCTGTCACAGACGCTGTGGGGCTATGAAGGTGTGTGCCGGAAAGAGGGCCCCAGCCCTCAAGATAATTATAATTTATTTGGGGACATAAGACATACTTCCATGAAGGCTTCCCAGTGCCAGCAAAATGGATGGCTGCCATATTTTTATTAGTAATATGGGGATGCTTTCATCTGCATATTATTCGCATGAACCACAAGGCCTTAATCAAAATAGGTAAGAAAAAATAAATCCATGCCATTTATTTCAAATATATTAAAATACAATAAGTAGACAATAAATAACAGAATTTATTTTGAGTATATAATAAGCAGCATACCAGTGTGCAATGGTAAAAAAGATGGGGTGAGATTCTTTTCATGGCCAAAATGTCACATAAACTCAGAAATTAGGGAAAAGGAATGGTTTTGCTATTATTACCCCAGCAACGGCAATGGCAAAGAAGTGTGGCTTCTTGAGGCTTTTCTCAAACCCTAAACATGTGTTAAGAATAAGCTGCTGGGCTAAGTAGGTTTTTAGACATCCAGGTTTGGGCCCTCATTCCTCCACAGTCATATCCTCTCTTGCCCTGGTTGTCTACTTGTGCTAGTTGACGTTTGAACTAGATGATAGCTAATAGTCTTTTAATGAACACTTCTGTTCTGTAATAAATATATCCAGG
Organism: Felis catus; assembly: GCF_018350175.1. Taxonomy (NCBI): domain Eukaryota; kingdom Metazoa; phylum Chordata; class Mammalia; order Carnivora; family Felidae; genus Felis; species Felis catus. Next base: position 105,486,084 of record NC_058370.1, on the reverse strand, counting down.
CCCCATCTCCTCTCCACCCACCCTCTCCACTCCCACTAAATTGCAGTCTATAACATTAAATTATTTGTGAATCTATGACTTTAATTTTTTGTGTTTATATATTAACTTCTTTACGGCAACTGGTTAACAAAGCAAAATCTTAATTCATATTGCTAAATTTTAGCACTAAACAGTCAACAGTTTTATATTATCTAATCCTAATAATCTACCCAGATTAATGTGGCATATTATTCAATATTGTTACAAGAAGTTTTGGTGTAGCTGCAATTCAACATGGTGAAGCTCAGATCAAACAATTATGTATTCACTGCTTTTAGCTGGCTTAAAACTGGCTTAGCTACATAGCAACCAAGAGTAAGGAAATATTTAATTTCTCTTTTTATGATAATCCCGTGACAACATCTAAATATGACTTTGGTATAAAAAGGCTACATAAACATCCTTTCATCTGCTAAGTCTTATTAAACCCACGGAAAAAAATTAAGAGCAGAAGTAGATAAATATGGGTTGTAATATCAAACTATTTCTATTATCATTCCTATGTTGGAAATATTCTTGTTTGGACATCTGAATGTTAGGACAATTATCACCTAGTAACAGCAGTGAATGAATTCAAGTAAAATGAACTCCAATAAAATGCTAAAACAATACAAGCTCCCCTCATTCTGAAATACTCTGTTGAGTCACTTCAGTAAAAAGATAAAAGAAATCCAAAACAGAAAAAAGAAAACATGCTCAAGCTTCCGTAAAGCTGTATGATAAGGTGAATAATAGAAACAAAAATAAATCAGGGAATTGAGAAATATGCTAGGAAAGTTTTTCAAATACTATCCTTGCTCATATCTAGCTCCATTATACAGTTTAAAATTTGGCCAAATTTTTAAAGTATTTGTTAAACAGTTCCTGCATGTGACATATGTTTCCAGGATACTTCTGACATTGATATGAGAGATTATAAAACATTTAGAAATAAAAATGTTACTCTCCAACAAAAAAAAACACTGTAACTTCCAAGCTTCTTCTGAATTTCATAAGATGGGAAAACATTTGGAAAATGGTACCTTTTGGCTTTAAAACGTTCAAATACTATACTTTAAAACAAACACAAAAAGTGTAATTGTTCAAGGCAAGAAGAAGACAGGCATAAATAAAATAAGGTCCTAAAATTTATTCTAGGAGTCATTGTTTTCCCTTCACGGTCTCAATCCTACTTACTCCATTATCAGTACATTTTTTCATCCCTTCAGCTGGGAAGGGTAATTTTTACCCTGCCAACAGGACGGTAGTACCACTGCAGCACTCACCCAGCAAGAAGCACATGATGACTAGGAAGGAGAGTCAACTCTTTCTATCAAACGAAGTGTGTGCAAGGATTGATTTGCAATGCATTAATTTAGGAACTCAGCAGAGAGGCTTCTACTATATCTAGCTGATCTAAACTTGAGCTCATGGTAACACTGCACGAAGCTATGGTAGATAAAAGTGATAGGTAATGCCAAGAGAACAATCCCACTGACAACACAAACTCCTCCAAGAATTCTTCCGGGCATGGTGATAGGATACATATCTCCATAGCCAACTGTAGTCATAGAGATAATCACCCACCAGCAGGCAGCAGGGATGCTGGCGAAGTCCTTGTTGGATGTTTCCAGGTCCAACCCATGTTCAAGAAGCTGAGAAAGTGCACTAAAGATTGCCATGGCAACACAAATGAAGACAAGTAACATAACCATCTCTCGATAACATCGTTTGAGAGTCAAACCAAGTGTCTGGAGACCAATGAAGTGACGGGCAAGCTTAATCACCCAAAAAATCCTCATCATTCTAAGCACCCTCAAGGTGACTCCAGCCCTCTGGAGTTGAGAGTTCTCGCCCGTAAATACTGTCATTAACACGGAGATGTAATACGGAGTGATTGCCAGTAAATCAATGATGTTCAGGGGTCTCTTGACAAACTCACACTTGTTTTTGGAGACGATGAACCTCACGATGCACTCTGCAGTGAACCAACCTATGCAGATAGCTTCAATTATCCTGTCAAGAGAACAAAGGGAGAATTGATCATTTTATTTTTAAGCATTTTAACAGCTCTTAGATATCTTCAGATAATACTACATTGACATACTAATTCAGTTACTTTTTCCAGAAAACATAAAGAACAGACAGCATTACCAACATCATCAGACCCACCAGGACACAACAGAACAACAAATATAATTCAAATGAAAATTGAACTTGATAAAGTTATATACTGCATGTGGTACCACTATTTTTCTTTCTTTTTTTTTTTTTTTGCTTGTCACCAATTCTTTAAAAAACTTGATCTCTTATTTGTTGTTTTAAAATTACCTTATATGCAGCTAGCCACAATATGAAATGTTACTTACGCTGTGAGGACAGTTGTTCCCAACTGTGACGTCACTTATGATGTGGGTCAGAATGCCTTTGTTCCTACAGATGGTGGACATATCCAAGTTTTCATCAATTCATTTCTTGGTAAATAAGAGTGAACTCAAGGTCATTTCCTAAAATGTTACTCTACTTTCTTTTCCTACGAGCTTGTGTGGGAAACACTGAAGCCGAGCCAGCTTTTTGGGCTATGCAAAAGTGCCAGTGCCCTCACCAGGATGGCCACCAGGTCATGACCATCCTCATCACAAGGGTCACGGTGGAAAAAAGGCTAAGGACTCCTGCACTGGAGCAAAACGATCACTAAATTTTCCCCAAAGATCCAGCAAGTTTGTTTGTTTGTTTTCCATAGCTGGTTTTATGCAACACGTATTCTAAAATATAAGGCCACAGTTTACCTAGAGCAGTATTTACCAACCTTTCCACATCACTGCGCACATTGAAAATAATAATATTTACATAGCACACTGTCAGCAATGGGCAGTATTCTCGAAGTAGAAGCCACCAGCCGGGGGGGGGGGGGGGGGGGGGGGGATGGGCTCTGACTACCCTGGCCCTCGCCTGCACTCCTCAAGGCTGAGGAAATTAAATCTCAGCACACTGTTTTGGAAGCCTTGATCCAGAAAGGGAGGTAATTCTGAGGTAATTTTTAATCAAATTACCTTTTGAAATTCTAAGCAAAAGTTGTAATTATTACAGCATCATTTATTTTTCTCCACATAATTCTTTCCCACCACTGACTTACCCCCCCGAACACCAGAAGAGAGAGAGAAGAAATTGGAGTAGGTGGGATGGGAGGGCCCAGGGGGCAACATTCTGAAAAGAATGACAAGTGCATTCCACAGATCACAAGTTGTGCATTCCACAAGATCACAATAAAATGAACCATGTTCCCTTACTGTAGGGTTGGCAGAACTGTAAAGGTTAATTTTATTTGCTTTCTTTTGAATAGGTAGTAGATTCACATGGTTTAAATTTAAAAGATGAGAAAAGAGAGTAAGGAGGGGCGCCTGGGTAGCTCAGTCGGTTGAGTGACTCTGGACTTCGGTTCAGGTCATGATCTCATGGTTCGTGGGTTCCAGGCCCATGTAAGACTCTGCACTGACAAGCACAAAGCCTGTTTAGGATTATCTCTCCCCCTCCCAACTCGTGCGTGCTCTCTCTCTCTCTCTCTCTCAAAAATGAATAAACATTAAAAAAAAAAAAAAACTTTAAAAAAAAAAGAAAGAAAAAAGAGAGTATGGAAAGAAAATTTTCACTCTTGCCCCATCCCCCAGTTACTGGGCCACAATCCCTTCGGAGGCTCTAGAGGAGAATCCACTCCTTGCCTCTTCCAGCTTCTGATGGCTGTGGGCATTCCTTGGCTTGTAGCCATGTCACTCTAGTCTCTGCCTCCATGGTCCACTGCCTCCTCCTCTTCTGTCAGAGTGTCAAATCCCTCTGCTCCCTTCTCATGAGGATACATGTGACAGCATTCAGGGCCCACTGGGCTAATCCAGGATAACCCCCAACTCAAGATCCTTAATCTAATCAATCTGCGAAACCCCTGATGCCATATAGGTAACACCCACTGGCTCCAGGGATCAGGACCTGCTGCTATCTATGGGGTAAAGAAAGGGGGGAGGATTTTTCAGCCTACCACACAAAGTAACCACACCAAGTCAGCAGAAGTCACAGTTGCCCCCGCCATTTCCCTGTTGTATTATCTGCTGCTCTGCTCATGAATCCCATAACTGCGATTGGCAGCAGCTTCCCTGTCCCTACCAGGCCATCAGTAAAAGCTGCTGCCATGGTGGCCTCTTTGAACCTGGAGGCTTAGAAAATTGGGAGATTAGATGAAACGTGGCAGATCTAGAAAATCGGAAGCTGCATTTTTTCAATATGTAGTTTCTTTTTTAATATTCATTTATTTTGGGGAGAGTGCAAGTGGGGGAGGGGCAGGCAGAGAGAGGGGGACAGAGGATCCAAAGCCTGCTCTGCTCTGACAGGCTGACAGCAGTGAGCCCAACGCGGGGCTTGAACTCACGAACTGTGAGATCATGACCTGAGCCAAAGTCAGATGCTCAACCGACTTAGCCACCCAGGTGCCCCTCAATATATAGTTTTAACACACATAATACCACATATCACCTCTCCTTGGTAATGCTCATCGAATATTCCATAGGTTCCCCCATATTTCCAGTCCCCCGGCAGTTAGGCAGGGTCATACGACCAGTATGGACCAATGAACTATGAGCAAAATGACTCTATCACTTCTAGGCAAAAACACTGAAGAGTGAATGCTGATTCTCTTCCCTGCCATGGCAACCTGGAAGTCATGAGTCCCCCTAAATGGCTACAAGATGGTTGGGGCCCCTATCAGCCCAAGCCCCTGAGTGTCTGTATAGAGAAAGACAGACATTCTCCACCCTGACTCTGATTGGATATGATATGTGAGCAACAAATAAATCTTGGTTGTGTTAAGCCACTGAGATTGCTAAATTGGCTGCTATTCTAGGTAATAAGCTGGTAAATACAGTAAGTAGGAAGATGCATACTCAAGAGACTGCAGGGGCGCCTGGGTGGCTCAGTCGGTTGAGCGTCCGACTTCGGCTCAGGTTGTGATCTCACGGTTTGTGAGTTTGAGCCCCGCATCGGGCTCTGTGCTGACAGGTCAGAGCCTGGAGCCCGCTTCTGCTTCTGTGTCTCCCTCTCTCTCTGCCCCTAACCCACTCGCATTCTGTCTCTGTCAAAAATAAATAAACATTAAAAAAAATTTTTTTTTTTTTTTAAAGAGAGACTGCAGCAGCACACAGTGGTGACAGCGATCATTTTCTCAGGTTGGCTGTGGTTAAAACGCCCCAGTCCTACAGCTAAAGTACTGTGTCTCTCCTCTAGCCACACAGGAGCAGGAGTGCCCCACCTGTTGCCAAGGCCTGCCGAAGGGGCCTATCAAGCGGCAGACTCACCACAGTGGTCTTGCAAGGGCCCTCCCAGCAATAAAACCCTCACATTCCACTAAATTAAGAAAAGCAAAAATGCCAATTGTGCCAAAAATACCAGCACGTGTTCTAATTATTTCCACCAGGAGCCAAAGTTGTTCGGATTAAAAAGGAGGAAATCGAAATGGTGTAGAATAAACTGTCGGTAAGGGAATTTCAAAGAGGTAAACTCCTTTGTAATGAGGCCCTCTGGGCTCTTCCTGCCCACCCCCCCCAAGTCAGATGCAGTTTATCCAGAATTCTCTGCCAAAGGGATGAATCAGTGAGAAACCCCAGGCATCCCTCCTTCACCCAGGACTATGCCAAGGCAGTCTCCAACAACAAACACGACAAAGCCTGCCAAAACTCCCCATGTTTCCAAATGGCATTCTCGCCAAAGCCACCACCACCAACTGCTGGAAAACGGAGTACTGTTTTACTGAGTGCTAGCTACAGCCAACAAGTGGGTACTTCCAAAAGGTTACTTCTATAAAAAACAAACGGGAAAAAAGAACTAAAGAAGACACCGAGGGACACCATATTCCACTGAAGCCCATTTTGATTTCTTTTGAGGCCCAAACACAGAAGTTCGTGAATTCATGGCTAATAAAAATATTCACCACCTGTTGGAGCCTTTCAACGCTGGGCACTGTGCTAAGCACTTTACAGACATCACCTCATTGAATCCTTTTCTAGAGGGCTATGAAGTGTGCATTTCCCCTAATATCTCCATTTTCCAGGTGATGAAACTGAGCCTGAAAATTTAAACATCTTTTCCAAGGTCACACAACTGAGATTATAGTGGCATGTGTAAGGAGACCCAGCTCCCCTGGGCTTTGAAGCTCTAAGAAACATTTAAAGATGCTAACGATTTTGATGGCAACGTTCGCTGTGAACGTGAAATGATGTGTGTCAATCTTTCGGTCTCCATGGTTTATGTGTTACAGCAGCATTTTTCAAACTGTCAGTTCTTAACCCGTTAATGGATCAAAACTGGCCTTTTTTTTTTTTTTCTTCCAGAAATTGAATAGCAAACATCAGAGTGCAAAGTACAGTTCTATGAAATTTTTGCTTTGGTTACATATAATTGTACCTTAAGTTACAACGTAAAACATATTCCTTCCTGTAGGTACTGGAGCACCACAGCAATTGCTGGCTAGCATCAGTCATTCAACTGATCCCCCATGATAGCAGGCACATCTGTCCAGAGGTTCCAAAAGGGAGCAGACGCTTTCAGTACTAACCAGTTCTACCGCTCGCCCTCCCACCCTGACAAAACCCATTTGGCCATTAACTATGCTCTGTGGGGTAAAGGTAAGTCTCTGCGTACCACCTGCTCATCTTCTTTCGTCAACATTTTATTATGAAACATGTCAAGCAGGGAGCAAATTCACTTTAAATATACTTGCTTATCACCTATTAACCTCTCTACGCATCTATTACTTTTTGTATTTTGATTGATTTTTAAATGTTTGCTTATTTTTGAGAGAGGGAGAGAGAGAGCACATAAGCAGGGGAGGGATAGAGAAAGAGACAGAGACAGAATCTAAAGCAGGCTCCGGGCTCTGAGCCGTCAGCACAGACCCTGACACTGGGCTCGAACCCAAGAACGGTGAGATCATGACCCGAGCCAAAGTTGGACGCTCAACCAACTGAGCCATCCAGGCGCCACCATAGGCACAGAGTTCCAGATTTGCAGGATGAAAATATCTTTTTTCTTTTTTTTAAAGAGGGAAATGCACTTGTCTCTAAAAACTTCAAAGTGCTTATCATCAACTAGAGTTCAATATTTGTTTCCTTTTTTTATGTAAACTTCACATGCAATGAAATGCATAAACCCTAAGTGTACATTCACGGAGTTTTGACAAATGCATAGCCTCTATAATCTAAACTCCTATAGAGATGCAGAGCATTCACATCACCCCAGAGATGTGAATTTTTTATTATTTTATTATCTTTATTCTAGTTGTTATTTTACTGTTTTTGTTATCTCCTTCTCTTATTTCCCAGACCCATCAGACACTTAGCATGTACTCAACAGATGTTTGTCCAGTATGACGTAAATAACTTTGATCGAACTCAAGAGCCTGGGATGGCCACTCCACAGGCACAAGAAGCCTTCTGGTTCTTCTGGACCCTTAAGGGATAATTGAAGCACACCATCAAAAACATCCATTCAATTGGACCCTTGTATTATACCATACACAAAAATGAACTCAAAAATGGACTATAGACCTCAAACTATGAAACTCCTAAAAGAAAACATAGGGAAATAACTTCATGACATTGGACTTGGCCAATGATTTTTTGGATGACACCAAGAGCAGAGACACCAAAAGACAAATGGGAAGATATCAAACTTAAACACTTTTGTGCATCAGAAGACACAGTCTGTGAGCAGAGTGAAAAGGCAAACTACAGAATGGGGGACGTTATTTCCAAATTATATATCTGATAAAGGGTCAAAATCCAGGATACACGAAGAATTCCTACAACTCAACAACAAAAATCAAATTACCTAATTAAAAAATTAGCAAAGGACATGGAGTGTCTGGGTGGCTCAGTCGGTTAAGTGTCTGACTTCAGCATAGGTCATGATCTTGAGGTTCACTGAGTTCAAGCCCTCTCTGCACTAGCAGCACAGAGCCCGCATTGGATTCTGTGTCTCCCTTTCTCTCTGCCCCTCCCCGGCTCATTCTCTGTCTCTGTCAAAAATAAAAATAAACACTAAAAAAAAAAAAAAAAAAAAAAAAAATGAATGGATAGGGGCGCCCAGGTTGCTCAGTTGGTTAAGCAACCGACTTCGGCTCAGGTCATGATCTCACAGTTTGTGAGCTTGAGCCCCGCATCGGGCTCTGTGCTGACAACTCAGAGCCTGGAGCCTGCTTCAGATTCTGTGTCTCTTCTCTCTCTACCCCTCCCCTGCTCACGCTCTGTGTCTGTCTGTCTCTCAATAATGAATAAATGTTAAAGAAATAAAAATTTATAAAAAATAAAAACAATGAATGGATAAACAAAATGTGGTGTATACATACAATGGAGAGTTATTCAGCCTTGCCAAGGAAGGAAACCTGTCACATGCTACAAGATGGATAAACCTTGAGGACATTATACTACGTGAAATAATTCAGCCACAAAAAGACAAACGCTGTATGATTTCCCTTTTATGATATCTAAAGTAGTCAACCTCATAGAAACAGAAAGTAGAACGGTGGTTATCAGGGGCTAGGGGGACAGGAGAAAGAGGAATTATTGTTCCATAGGCACAGAGTTTCAGATTTGCAGGATGAAAATGTTCTGGAGATCTATTTCACAACAACATGAATATACCTAACACTACTGAAATGTACATATAAAAATGATTAAAATGGTACATTTTACGGGTTTTTTTTTTAATCAAAATTTAAAAAAAAAAAAAAAAAAGGCAGCGGTGGGATTCAAACCTACCAGAGACTGGAGCCAGAGCCTCAGACCACTGAGCCATGCTGGCAAATGGGGGGAAAATGGTGCTGGCCCTGTCATTAATTAACTAGGTAACTTATTCTGCTTTACCTCAAAAGGATTTAAGGTGATTGCTCTTGTGATGTGCACCAAGAAGAACCTGATTCAAATTCAATACCACAGGGACAATTAAGAAAATAGGGGCACATCGGCGGCTCAGTTGGTTAAGCATCCGACTTTGGCTCAGGTCATGATCTCACGGTTCATGAGTTCAAGCCACATGTTGGGCTCTGTGCTAACAGCTCAGAGCCTGGAGCCTGCTTCAGATTCTGTGTCTCCTTCTCTCTCTGCCCCTCCCCTGCTCCTACTCTGTCTCTGTCTCTCAAAAATGAACGGACATTAAAAAAATTAGGGGCGCCTGGGTGGCTCAGTCGGTTAAGCGTCCGACTTCGGCTCAGGTCATGATCTCGCGGTTGGTGAGTTCAAGCCCCGCGTCGGGCTCTGTGCTGACAGCTCAGAGCCTGGAGCCTGTTTCCAGATTCTGTGTCTCCCTCTCTCTCTCTGACCCTCCCCCGTTCATGCTCTGTCTCTCTCTGTCTCAAAAATAAATAAACGTTTAAAAAAAAAAAAATTAAAATAGGGGCGCCTGGGTGGCTCAGTCGGTTAAGCGGCCGACTTCGGCTCAGGTCATGATCTCGCGGTCTGTGAGTTCGAGCCCCGCGTCGGGCTCTGTGCTGACAGCTCAGAGCCTGGAGCCTGTTTCAATTCTGTGTCTCCCTCTCTCTGACCCTCCCCCGTTCATGCTCTGTCTCTCTCTGTGTCAAAAATAAATACACGTTAAAAAAAAATTAAAAAAAAATTAAAATTAAATAGAAAAAGAAAAGAAAAGAAAAATATAAAGGCACGTGGGTGGCTCAGTCAGTTAAGTGTCCGACTTTGGCTCAGGTCATGATCTCATGGTCCATCAGTTCAGGTCCTGTGTCAGGCTCTGTGCTGACAGCTCAGAGCCTGGAGCCTGCTTCAGATTCTGTCTCTCTCTCTCTGCCCCTCCCCCACTCACACTCTGTCTGTCTCTCTCTCTCTCCCTCTCTCAAAAATAAATAAACATTAAAAAATTTGAAAACAAAAAAAGAGAAAAGAAAAATATATAAACAGCCAACGACTGAATGTTTTTACTGGATAGTTGACTTGATAAAGCTAAATGAACTATACAAACATACAAGAGAACATACGAGAACAGAGAACCATCTGAAATAGTTATTACACACACATTATATATTTTATACACTTATATGCATATGCACATCTATACATATGTAATTATAACAAAGCTATATTAAAAATAAGAACAATATCACAATGTATAATACAACATAAGAAAATGTTGTATTAATTCAAATCCCAATAACTCTTTTTCCTATTAAATTATCTTTTAAAAATGTTTTCTATTCTATTTCTTTCCAGTTTTACTGAGACATGACTGATATATAACATTGCATTAGTTTTAGGTGTACAACACAACAATTTGCTCTATGTATATACTGCGAAATGATTGCCACAGTAAGTTTAATTAACATCCATCACCTCACAGTTACAAGTATTTTTTAAGATGAGAACTTTTAAGATCTACTCTCTTTGTAACTTTTCGGTACTGCAGTAACACAGTACCGTTGACTATAGTCACCATGCTGTACGTTACATCCCCAGAACTACTGATCATGTAACTGGAAGTTTGTACCTTTTGACACGTTCACCCACATTTCTCCTACCCCCACGCCCCTCCTCTGGCAACCATCAAACTGTTCTATCTATAAAGTTTGGCCTTTTGGGACTCCATAGATAAGATTATAGAGTATTTCTTTTTTAAGTTTACTTATTTATTTTGAGAGAGAACACGAGCATGGGAGAGTCAGAGAGAGAGAGAGAGCAAGAGAGAATCCCCAGCAGGCTCCTCACCGTCAGCGTGCAGGCGGACCCAGGGCTCCCACCCACAAACCGCAAGATCATGACCTGAGCACTAACCGAGAGTTAGACACTTAACCGATTGAGCCACCCAGGTGTCCCAAGATATACAGTATTTATCTTTCTTTGTCTGACCTATTTCACTTAGCAAAATGCCCTCAAGGTCCATTCATGTTGTCACAAACGGCAAGACTTCCTTCTTTTTTATGAACAAATAATATTCCATTATACATGCCACATTTTCTTCATTCGTTCATCTGTCAATGGACACACATTGTTTCCAAGTCTTGGCTGTTGTAAATAATGCTGCAACAAACACGGGGGTGCAGGTGTATTTCTGACATAATAACTTCAAATTATCTTTAAACTGGAATAGGATTTTAAGGGTTCAATTTATTTAAAAAAATTTTTTTTAATATTTCTTTTTGAGAGAGAGAGAGACAGAGTGCGAGCGAGAAAGGGGCAGGGAGAGAAGGAGACACAGAATCTGAAGCAGGCTCCAGGCTCCGAGCTGTCAGCACAGTCCAACACTCAAATGACTGAGTCACCCAGGCACCCCAGTTATCGGCAACTTTAGGACTTTATACTGTGTAGGCATGAAAAGGAATAAGGTGCATTACTGAGCTTTGATGTGAAACATTCTTCAAGATGTATAGGGGCGCCTGGGTGGCGCAGTTGGTTAAGCGTCCGACTTCAGCCAGGTCACGATCTCGCGGTCCGTGAGTTCGAGCCCCGCGTCGGGCTCTGGGCTGATGGCTCAGAGCCTGGAGCCTGTTTCCGATTCTGTGTCTCCCTCTCTCTCTGCCCCTCCCCCGTTCATGCTCTGTCTCTCTCTGTCCCAAAATAAATAAAAAACGTTGAAAAAAAAATTTTTTTTAAGATGTATAGATGTAGAACAGTACATAATCATGCTATAATTGTGTGAATGTATGTGTATGCACGCATGCACGTTCTGGAAGGCTACTTCAAGAAACTGGTAACACCAGTTGCTGCCTCTAGAAAGAGAGCCTGGGAACCTGATGCAGGATGGAAACCCACTTTTTACTTTCAATTCCTTTTGTACTGTTAAATGCTTGACTGTGTGCACATATTATTTTTCCAATTTAAAAACACTTTTTTTTTTTAAGAAAAAGTAAAAAGCATGCCCAAATAGAAGAGCAATCACCATGACGGAGTTGTCAGCAGCTTGAACCAGCCAGCACAACCCCAGGAGCGCCACAAAGGGCACACCCTTCCTACCCCAAGCTTTCAGACTTAAATGTATAACGCATTTCCAATCACATTTCTAACAGGCACAGAGAGTGTAATAATACATGGTGTAATAAAAATTTCCAACAAACTGCACATCAATGTTCACCACATTACCTAGAATGTCTTTTATATCCCTACAAGAGTTTTCCCCACAACAATAAGTTAAATGGGAAAAATACCAGAATTTTTAAAACAAATCTTGATTTTTCTTGTGCACTTTAATTACCTTTAAAAAAATCCATACCAAAAAAAATCCATACCATTCATATCTTTTTATCTTCCAATCTAGATCAATGAGAATAAATAAAAACAGATTATGGGCCCACTCAAGTATCAAGCATCTTTCTCTAAATATACATGTACTAATTAATCCACAACAACTAAATGCAGTAAGTTTTGCTATTTTCACCACTTATAAAATGAGGAAACTGAAGGAAAGAGAAGTCATTTGTTCATGCCACACAGCTAATAAATGGTAGATTAATAATAAATATTCATAGACCACCTGGGCGGCTCAGTCGGTTGAGCATCTGACTCTTGATTTTGGCTCAAGTCACGATCACAGGGTGGTGGGCTGGAGCCCTGCATCAGGCTCCACATTGAGCATGCACCCTGCTTGAAATTCCTTCCCTCTTGCCCCTCCCCTGCCCACACACTCTCCCACTCCCTCTCTCTCTCTCTCTCTCTCTCTCTCTATATATATACACACACACACACACACACACACACACACACACATATATAATATTAGTAATAATTATTATAATAACTGGGTGGCTCAGTTGGTTAAGCGTCCGACTTCAGCTCAGGTCATGATCTCACTGTGAGTTCAAGCCCCGCATCAGACTTGCTGCTGTCAGCACAGAGCTGGCTTCGGACCCTCTGTCCCCCTCTCTCTCTGCCCCTCGCCTGCTCACGCTCATTCTCTCTCAAAAATAAATAAATGTTGGGAAAAAAAATTGTTTAAGTAATATATACTCATTGGTTGTGTACTACGTTGAGTCCTGGCTGGGATCTATGTATTTCCTTATTGCTGTAATCAATGTATACTTGTTACTTTATGTTCCTCCGTTGATATTACTGTGCTTACTCATGCCTGTGTTTGGATGGCGATTTCTTTAGAATATGTGGCAGGATATGGAATAGTGATAAATAGAAAGGCCCTGGGAGTTGAGGATTGGCTATGCAGGACTGGGCTCTCTCACGGGAGGTTTAAAGAAGCCGCTATTATGCTGCTGGACGTCTTCTCCCTATGACCACAGGCACTGGGCTGCCCGTGCTCCTTTACTCCCCACTTAGTAGACAGGAGCATGCACTTCTCTCCCTTGCCTGAGTAAAATGGGGCTCTACCTCCTAACTGCACAGCATAGTTTCTCCTCTGTCATTTCTCTGTCCTCTATTTTAACAACATGGGCACCAGATCCACATTTTCTCTTTACAAATAGGGACGAGTGATCTTCTACAAAGGAACAACCAAATTCTTGACTATACATCCAAGGGTCACAGTACCTGCTCTGCCAGGACAAGGGGCTATTCACCATATATAAATCCATCAAACATCAGAGTGTGTTTCTGTGAAAATCACAGGCAATTAACAAATAACCCTGACCTTCTCCGTCAGGCATAATAATCAGTCCCATTTTCAACCCAAATACATGAATTAAGTGCACTGTAGTAGAACCTGAGTATCTTGCTAGGAACTCTGTCCTGCTAGTGTGACTTAGTAGAGATGGATTCTAAAACCTAAGGAAGAAACGATTATGGTGCTTTGGCAACGTGGCAGTGTGTGTAGGGGGGCCGAGGGGGCTAACTTTCGAGATGAGGAAATCGAGATCCATTCAACAAACAAATGAAGACAGAATGGTGTTATGAACCCCCACGTACCCAGTCCCATCAACCATCAGCTCATAGCTAATTCTTCCATACACACACCTGCATCCTCGTCCCTCCACAGGTATTATTTTGAAATAAATCCCAGGTGTGGGCATGTATCTCGGAACCCTTTCTTGTCCTCCCTGCCTGGTGGGTCAAACAAATGTTCATGAAGAGAGTCAGGAAATGTCCAAGGCCTCGATCTGAGTCTCCTGAGACAGGTCCGTACAAGCCAGGGCAATCCAACGTCCTGTAGTAAGGCTGGGATGACAATCTATTACTTGGCTGTGATTCTAAGTCCATGAGCACATTAATTCATTCATCATGCAATAAGACTTATGAGTGCCTACTGTATGCCAGACTCTATAGAGCCACAGAGAGGTCTAGAAAGAGGAATTACAGATAGAACTATAGTTATATAAGATGTTAACTGGAGAAAGCTCAATGAAGGGTACACTAGAACTTTCTATGCTATTTCCGCAACCTCTTGTGAGTCCGAAGTTGTTTCAAAATAAAAAGTTTTTTTAAAAAAGATACAAGTTTGGGGACGCTTGGCTGGCTCAGTACATACAGCATCTGACTCTTGACCGCAGGATCATGAGTTTGAGCCCCATGTTGGGCACAGAGATCATTTTTTAGAAAAAGATACAATTTCAAGCTTTGAGCTTCTGAGTTTGTGAACACGTGGAGATTTGGCCCTTTCTCCATATATTGCCCTATGTATTTCTTCATCTGGCTGTTGATTTGTATCCTTTATCACATCCTTCAATAAACTGGTAAACCCGAGAAGGAGGAGGAGAAGAAAAAGAAAGACTGTAACTTAGTCTAAAAATTTTTTTTAATTTAGTAAAAAGGTAAGACATGCTATCTCCAACAACCTTACCCATATAAACTCAAATATAAAATGTAGAAAGTGGTAAATGCTGTAATCAACTACATGAAGTTCAGCAAAAGAAGGTAAGTTTTCCTTCACCTAGGGAACTATGGAAGGCTTCTTTGAAAAAGTGGCAATTTAATTTGTCATGGAAAGACCAGCACAAGCAAAGGCAGGAAAGTACTGGGTAAACCTAGAGACGTAAAAGCAGCTACGTTTAAGAAGATGGAAAGGTAAATTGGAGCCTGAAGTTTATGTGATGGCAATGATCATGGGCACCATTTATTAAAGTGACTATGAGGTTGGTGCATTAAATACACCACGTCATGTTATAGGTACATATGTACCCAGGAAAGGAGCCAAGGGATCATATTATTAACAGTGGTGATCCCAAAAGGAAGAGGGAAATTGGCAAGTAGAGGATTGTAAGGGTAGGAATCCATTTTTCACCATAAACATCCATGAATAGTTGAATTTTTCACAACGGGAATGTATTCAAGTACTAACCATGTGATTTTTAAAAAGTTTTTATTTAATTTTTTTCAATGTTTATCTTTTATTTTTATTTTTTTAAGTTTATTTATTTATTTTGAGAGAGACAGGGAGAGCTCAGGGGAGAGGGCAAGGGCAGAGACAGGGAGAGAGAGAGAGAATCTCAAGCAGATTCTGTCCATGCAGTCAGTACTCAGAGCCTGATGTGGGGCTCGAACTCATGCAACCATGAGATCATGACCTGAGCTGAGATCAAGAGTCTGATGCTTAACCCACTGAGCCACCCAGGCGCCCCAATGTTTACTTATTTTTGAGGGCGTGATCAGGGGAGGGGCAGAGAGAGAGGGAGAGGGAATCCCAAGCAGGCCCCGCACCATCAGTGCAGAGGGCTCAAACCCATGAAACGTGAGGTCATGACCTAAGCCGAAACCAAGAGGTGGACACTTAACCAACTGAGCCACCCAGGGGCCCCTATTTATTTATTTTGAGAGAGAGAGCAAGCACAAGATGGGGAGGGGCAGAGAGAGGGAGAGACACAATCCCAAGCAGGCTCTGCATTGCCAGCAAAGAGCCTGACACAGGGCTCAAACTCATGAACCGTGATCCAAGAGCCAAGGTCAATAAGTTGGATGCTTAATCAACTGAGCCACCCAAGCCAAGTCAGAAAAAGCACAGAATCAGAAAAGCACCATGGCACTCAGAGAACAGGAGCCTCGTCTGGTTGCAAAGTGAGATGTGTAGCGGGAAGGGCGGGGTGGTGAACGTGGGAATTATGGCTGGGTGTGTACACAGAAGCCTTACAGTGAAGCTGATGGCTTATGATAGACAAGTTACAGCCTTTTTTTTTTTTTTTTTTTTTTTTTTTTGAGAGAGAGAGCAAGCGCATGAGCAGGGGAGGGGCAGACAGAGGATCCGACACAGGCTCTGAGTTGACAACACAGAGCCCGACGCAGAGCTCAAACTCATGAGCTGAGAAATCATGCCCTGAGCTGAAAGTCGGACACTTAACCTACTGAGCCACCCAGGTGCTCCTCAAGTTACAGCTTTAAAGGCAAAGGGAACCCATTAAAGATTTGGCAACAGGTGGATTCATTCATTCGATAAGCATTTCTTAAGAGGTTACTATGTGCTGGGCATGGTGCCAGAACCGTGAGCTGGGAAGTGGCCTAGCAGGCTGTGGGAATATGCATCAGGCAGGAGTTTATGGGATGGCTGGAGTGTGCAAACAGTCAGGAGGCTATGACACAGGCAAGACACATGGAAGGCCCAAACTAGTAGATGATAGGAGTGAAATGGAATGAAATGAAATGAAATGATAGGAGATAGATGCCAGAAGCCTTCAGCAAGACCCTGCCACTGGCTGGCAGTGAGGGGCAGAGAATCGGGCTACAAGGATGAGAGCAGATGCCCAGCACTGGACAGACATTCATCACTGTCCCAAACCTCCTGGAGAGATGTATGAGGCAGAGGAACCAGGCTGTCCCTAAACTGAAAAATCTCACTACAAGAGATGGCCACTCTGAACCATTCTCTTCATTTTCCTAACAGATGGAAAGACAGAAATCATCTTTTCAGAGTGAAATTATGTAAAGAATTGCATCAACACTTTCTTCAGTGTCCATGTTCATTACCCTCTAATTAAGGACCTCAGTTCTGTTGTGACTGTGAAGAAACCATCTGCATTTTGGTCTGAGCCGAGGCACTCCAAGTCAGGACCATTGGGCTGGCTTCTCTTCACCAACTGCTAAGGAATATGCTTTTAGAAGATTACCATGTTCAGTGGACATACAATTACAAGTACAGAGACCCACAATCTGTGGTTACAAGTCTCACTACTAAAAAACTTCCAAGGGGGCGCCTGGTGGCTCAGTCGGTTGAGCGTCCGACTTCAGCTCAGGTCAGGATCTCTCAGTTCGTGAGTTCGAGCCCTGTGTCGGGCTCTGTGCTGAAAGCTCAGAGCCTGGAGCCTGTTTCAGATTCTGTGTCTCCCTCTCTCTGCCCCTTCCCTGCTCTGTCTCTCTCTGTCTCTCAAAAATGAATAAACGTTAAAAAAATTTTTTTTTAAATTAAAAATAAAATTAAAAAATAAATAAAAAACTTCCAAGAGATAAGAGCAATAGAAATCCAAACTGATCAGCACCTGCCCTTCCAGGCCACCTGACTGTCCACATCAGGTGGATCCCCTTCATCTGCAGGCATAGTGATCTCTCCCAGCACCTTCACCACCGCCTCAAACAACACAAATCCATCTAACTACTGTAAGAAAATCAATCTTCTGTTCCCATTCCATATGTAACTCTCTAGATGGGTTCTAGTCCCTTTTTATTTAATTGGCAATTCATTAGTAAAAGAATTAAGAAACAGGAAGTGACATCAGGAGACCATCCTCCTCTTCAGACAAGATTATCTCATAAAATGGATGTCATTTCTTTTCTGTAATGGCATTTTATCATTTTGATGTCAAAAATGTTTTTGCCTGCAAAGCCACTCAAAATTAATTTCAAAAGAACGATATTTTCAAAAGTGAGGTATTTCATGTTAATATCATTATTTGCTATTTTTTTAAGTTTATTTGAGAGAGGAGAGAAAGTGTGTGTGTGCATGTGCATACTCATTAAGTAGTGGAGGGGCAGAGAGAGAAAGAGAATCCCAAAGAGGCTCTGTGCTGTCTGCGCACAGCCCCACATGGGGCTCGATCCCACAAACTGAGAGATCACGACCTGAACCAAAATCAAGAGAAAGACACTTGGGGAGCCTGGGTGGCTCAATCAGTTAGGCCTCTGGCTTTCGCTCAGGTCACGATCTTGCAGTTCATGAGTTCGAGCCTTGCATCGGGCTCTCTGCTAACAGCTCAGAGTGTGGAGCCTACTTCAGATTCTGTGTCTCCCTCTCTCCTCCTCACCCTGTCTCTCTCTCTCAAAAATAATTAAAAAAAAAAAGAGTCAGACATTTAACCAACTAAGCCATCCAGGCTCTCCTTTATTTGCTATTTTCTAACCACAGGTAAACAGTAAGTCCAGAACTTAGGTTGAGTTATTTTTGCTTAATTACTGTGTACCAGGTTCCCATATGCAAACATCAGGACATAAATGATACTTTTCCCACAAAACTTCCAACAACATACACACAAAAGATTTAATCAATCATAGGGCTATTAAAATATGCAGAAGTTAGGTCTTACTGAAACAAGTTAACTGTCTTATTCTACAGTCAAGGATACAAAACATTTGCAGCACTAAAAGCAGCAATGTTCAACTCCCAGTAATGAGTTACTGACTCCCAACTATCATCAGATAGAAGCTGAATACATGATCACACCATACAAGGCTCCAGATCATGTCACTCACCGCCTTGCACCATCTGTTCCAGGCAATGTGAAACATTCTCATGCCTCTTCCTTTGCACATCTAACCCCCCCATCCTGGCTAACAGCAACCAGACTTTCGAATCTGAGCTCAAGTATCACCACCCTTGGAAAGCCTCACCTTAGGTTCTAAGCATGACTGGGTTTCTCCTATGCCCCTGAAAACAGTCAGTGTTTACCTCTAGCATAGCACATACCACACTGTGACATGATTGTGTATTTATCTGTTTCCCCAGCTAGGAGGGATTGGGGGGGGGGGGGGAGTCTGTCTTTTTAAAAATCACTTTAGTGCCTAATCATGAGGTATTCGATAATGTTTGAATAAATGGTATAATAAATTTCATCATTATTGAGTGCATTGTTGTGTTTGTTGTGTTGATTTAAAGGAACAAACAGGGGGTGCCTGGGTGGCTCAGTCGGTTAAGTGATCAACTCTTGATCTCAGCTCAGGTCATGATCTCATGGTTCATGAGTTCGAGCCCCACATCGGGCTCCACGCTGACAGGGTGGAGCCTGCTTGGGATTCTTTCACTCCCTCTCTCTCTGTGCCTCTCCCATGCTCTCTCTCTCTTTCACTCTCTCACCATGTTGGGTATAGAGATTACTTAAATTTACTAAATTTACTATTTACTAAATAAATAAAAATTAAAAAAAATAAAGATAATATATTAGATGGAGTATAAAAGCTAAAATCATAAAAATTTTAGAAGAAAAATGCAGGAATCATCTTTGTGATTTGCGTACAACTTTCATACACAGGACAAAGTACTTATCATAAAAGAAAATATTGGTAAGTTAGATTTCATCACAATTTAAAACTTTGGTACCTTAGTCCTCCCTTATCCATGGGGGATACATTCCAGACAGACCCCAGTGGATACCTGAAACCACAGATAGTACCCAATCCTATATGTGTTTTTTCTTATACATACGTACCTCTGATAAAGTTTAATTTACCAATTAGGCACAATTAGAGATGAACAACAGTAACTAATTATAAAATCAAACAATTTTTACAATATACTGTGATACAAGTTATGTAATTGCGGTTTCTCTCCCCCTTTCTCTCTCAAAATGTTTTACTGCACTGTACTCATCCTTCTCGTGATGATACGAGATGATAAGCCTCACGTGATGAGATGAAATGAGATGCATGATGTAGGCACTGTGACATAGCGTTAGGCCACTACTGACCTTCTGATGTCAGAAGGAGGCTCATCTACTTCTGGACCGTGGTTGACTGTGGGTAACAGAAACTGCGGGAAGCAACACTGCAGTTGGGAGAGGGGCTACTGTATGTACAACAAAAGACACCATTAAGAAACTGAGTAGGCAAGCCAGTCACTAGAGGAAAACACATGCAAAACATTTATCTGACAAAGGACTGGTATCCAGGATGCATAAAGAGCTCCTGTAATTCAGTAATAAAGACCAAAAGCCCAATTTAAAAAAATATGCTCAGTATTTGAACACTCACATAATATAAATGGCCAATAAATACATGAAAAAACATGATCAATATTCTCATCATCAGGGAAATGAAAATTAAAACCACAATGAGATATTACTATTCACCCAAGATTGGTAACACCAAACATTGGCAAGGATATGAAATAACTGAAACTCTTATACTTCGTGGATGGTGGTACAGCATGGCACGTCCAGTCTGGGAAACAGTGTGGCCATGGGCCCCATGCCCTAGATAGACTTCTGATGGACTAAAACACATGACACAATCAATGAGTTAATGATTTCCTGAAATGAGTTTTCATTAAAGCAAATTTTGTATGACTCGGAAACAGAACTACTAGAGGGCAGAAGGGAAAAGAAAGAGTCAGGAAAGTAATAAAGATCAAAAAACACAAATATAAAAAGGACACAAAGATACAAAAAAGAGAAGAACAAAACCAAAAGCTGTTTCCATGAAAAGATTAATGATATCTTGCCCCTAGTAAGACTCACCAAGGAAAAAAAAAAAGGCAACAAAAATGGGGAGAAGGGTGAACCCAGAAGTCCACATACTCACAGAGATGGGATCCATGGCAGACAAGGCTCTCCACATCAGTGGGGTAAATACTGGACTATTCTACAGTGCTGAGGAAACTGTTATCCACATGAAAAAAACAAATTAGGGGTGCCTGGGTGGCTCAGTCAGTTAAGGGTCTGACTCTTGATTTCTGTTCAGGTCATGATCTCATAGTCATGAGATCGAGCCCTGTGTCAGGCTCAGGTGTAACCTGCTTGGGATTCTCTCTCCCTTCCCTTCTCTCTGCCACCCCACCTCCCGCCCCAAAATCAATAAACATTAAAAAAAAAAAAGAAAAAGAAAAAAAGAAAAAGAGAAAGAAAAAAAATTAGATCTCTCACACTGTAAATAATTTTAGGTAGATTAAAGGCCAAATTCAAAAAATAAAAGTCACATAAATTTTCTAAATACTTTTTCAGTTTTAGGAAAATATTTAAAAATATACAAGAATCCTTATAATGTTAAAGATAGGAGATGTTTTCTTAATAATAATAAAACATGCAAACCATAAAGGACTATACTGATAAATTTGTCTATGCTAAACTGTATAGCTTCTGTACACCAAAAAAACACTATAAAGTCAAAGGCAAGCCACAGTCAGGAAGAAAATATTTGCAACTTACATAATTGACAGAAATCAGTACCCAGGATGTATAATTAATCATTAAGAAAAAAACAGAAATAGGAGCACCTGGGTGGCTCAGCCGGTTGAGCATCCAACTTCGGTTCAGGTCATGATCTCGAGGTTTGTAGGTTTGAGTCCCGCATCGGGCTCTGTGCTGACAGCTCAGAGCCTGGAGCCTGTTACGAATCCTGTGTCTCCCTCTGTCTCTGCCCCTCCCCTGCTCATGCTTTCTCTCTCTGTCTCTGTCTCTGTCTGTCTCTCTCTCTCTCAAAAAATAAATAAATAAAAATAAATTTTAAAAATTAAAAAAAGAAAAAGAAAAAGAAAAAGAAAAAAATAGAAATAGGGGCACCTGGGTGGTTCAGTTGGTTAAGTCCAACCCTTGATTTTGGCTCAGGTCATGATCTCGTGGTTCGTGGGTTCAAGCCCCACGTGGGGCTCCTGGCTGACAGCACGGGACCTGCTTAGGATTCTCTCTCTCCCTTTCTTCCTACCCTCCCTGGCTCTCTCTCTTTCTCTCTCAAAATAAATAAATAAACTAAAAAAAATTTTTAATAGAAAAAAAAGCATAGGATATGAACATACAATTCACAAAGAGGAAATGCATATGGCAAAAAATAATATGAAAAGATGTTCAACTTCACTAGTAATCAGGAAAATGCAAATTAACCACAATAACATGCCATACACTCCCACTAGAACAGCCAAAATTAGAGACTGACAAGACCTAGCGTTAGTGAGGACACAAAGCAACTGGAACTCTCATACACTGTTGGTGGGAGTATAAAATAGTACAACCACTTTAGAAAACAGTTTGTCAGTATCTTAAAAGTTAAATATACATTCTACTCCATGATCCAACAGTTCACTCCTAGGTATTTGTCCAAGAGGAAAAAAAAAATATGTCCATAAAAACTCTTGTACAAGAGTGTCCATAACAGATTTATTTATTACTGAAAAGAAGAAGTGGGGCGCCTGGGTGGCTCAGTCGGTTAAGCATCCAACTTCGGCTCAGGTCATGATCTTGCAGTTTGTGAGTTCGGGCCCGCATCAGGCTCTCTGCCATCAGCACAGAGCCCACTTCAGATCCTCTCTCCCTCATTCTCTCTGCCCTTCCCCCGAGCTTGCTCGTGCACTCTCTCTCTCTCTCTCCCTCTCAAAAATAAACACTGAAAAAAAAAAAAAGAGGAAGCAGGAGTGCCTGGCTGGCTCAGTGGGTGGAGTGTGGGACCCGGGGCCTTGGGCTTATGAGTTTGAGCCCACATTGGGTATAGAGATTACTTAAAAATTAAATCTTAAAAAAAATAAAAAAATAAAAACGAGAAATAGTGCAAATGCCTATTAAGTGAGGAACTGATAAACAAAATGTGGTATATTCATACAATGGAATATTACAAAAAAGAATGATCTTTCCTCAAAAAATTACCCAGAATTACCATATGACCAGCAATTCCATTCCTAGGTATCTACCCCAAAGAAATGAAAACATGTGTTGACACAAAAACTTGCAATATACGAATGCTCATAGCAGCATTATTCATAAAAGAGTGGAAACAACCCACATGCTCATCAACTGATGAATGGATAAACAAAATGGGGCATAACCATACAACAGACTCTTACTCAGCCATAAAGAGGAATGAGGTGCTGATTCATGCTACATACACATTGATGAACCTTGAAAACATTATGCTAAGTGAAAGAAGCCAGACACAAAAGACTCCATTATTGTATAACTGCATTTATATATGTCCAGAACAGGCAAATCCATAGAGACAAAAGTAGATTAATGGCTGTCAGGGGATAGGAGGAGAGGGGAATGAAGAGTGACTACTATCAGATCGGAGGTTTCTTTCTGGGGTGATGAAATGTTCTGGAACAGTGGTGATGGTTACACAATACAGTGACTATAATAAAAACCATCAAATTATACACTTGAAGAAAATGGTGAGTTTTATGTGAATTACATCTACAATTTTTTTTTTTAAGTAACAAACTACTGATATAAATAACACATGGATGAATGTTTAAAAATATTATAACGATGGGCCGCCTTACTAGGTCAGTCAGAAGAGCTTGTGACCCTTGAATTCAGGGGTCGTGAGTTCGAGCCCCACACTGGGTAGAAAGATTATTTAAATAAATAAACTTTAAAAAACACAAAAAACATTATGCTGATGAAAAGAAGCCAGACACAAAAGAGTACAACCTGTATAACTCTAGTCATATTAAATTCTAAGTACAGGGATCCCTGGCTGGCTCAGTCCATGGAGCATGGCGACTCTTGATCTCATGGTCATAGGTTCAAGCCCCACATTGAATGTAGAGATTATAAACAAATGAACTTTAAAAAAATATTTCTAGGGGCGCCTGGGTGGCGCAGTCGGTTAAGCGTCCGACTTCAGCCAGGTCACAATCTCGCGGTCCGTGAGTTCGAGCCCCGCGTCGGGCTCTGGGCTGATGGCTCAGGGCCTGGAGCCTGTTTCCGATTCTGTGTCTCCCTCTCTCTCTGCCCCTCCCCTGTTCATGCTCTGTCTCTCTCCCAAAAATAAATAAACGTTGAAAAAAAATTAAAAAAAAAATATTTCTAA
The DNA here is from genome assembly GCF_018350175.1 of Felis catus. Lineage (NCBI taxonomy): Eukaryota > Metazoa > Chordata > Mammalia > Carnivora > Felidae > Felis > Felis catus. Next base: position 105,462,217 of record NC_058370.1, on the reverse strand, counting down.
GTACTGAGCCTGGGTGGCTCAGTCAGTTGAATGTCCAACTTCAGCTCAGGTCATGATCTCACAGCTGTGAGTTCAAGCCCCACTTTGGGCTCTGTGCTGACAGCTCAGAGCCTGGAGCCTACTTCGGATTCTGTGTCTCCCTCTCTCTCTGTCCTCCCCTGCTCACACTCTTGTCTCTCTCTCTCTCTCAAAATAAATAAACATTAAATTAAAAAAAATATTTTTTTCATTTCTAAGTACATACAGTGACAAAAATCAGTAGCTGCCTAAGGCAATAAGACAACTTTTTAGGGTGAAAAAAATGTTTGTATTCTGATTGGGATGGTAAGCACACGGATACACACATTTGTCAAATATCAAACTATATACTTAAAAAGGGATGCACTTCATTTTATGTAAATTATAGCCCAATAAAATTGCTTTAAAAAGAATAAAATGTGAGATATTATTTCATACCAATTAGATTAGCAAAGTTTTAAAGTCTGACATCTGGTAACATGTGGATACAGCAAGGACTGAGCAAAAAAGACTCTCATTCCCAACCAGTAGGAAAATAAATCAGTGCAACTACTCTGGAGAGCTATTAGCAACATCTAGGGGAGATGTGCATATCTTACAATATAGCAACTCCAGTCCTAGATAGATACATTACAGCAATTCTCCTATATGTGCACCGAGACATAAACAATACTATTCATTGCAGCACTACAGTAAAAGCAAAATTTCCACTGCAGGAAGAACAAATAAATCAATGCTTACCACATTACAGTTAAAATGAAAGGGCTACAGCTATAGATATCAATATACACAAATCTCAAAAACATATAAAGTTGAGCTAAAAAGGCAAGCTGCAGGGGCGCCTGGGTGGCTCAGTCAGTTACACGTCCGACTTCAGCTCAGCACATGATCTTGGGGTTCGTGAGTTCGATCCCTGCATTGGGCTCTGTACTGATAGCTCAGAGCCTGGAGCCTGCTTGGGATTCTGTGGTAGTTGTGGTCCAGGAAAATACATTTCGATTGGCATAAGGAATTCTACATTTTTTTAATGCTTAAGTTTTGTTGTATTTCCCATAGTCTCTTATCTTAAAAAAAAAAAAAATTCCTCAGACCATTACAGCAAATGCTCTTTAAAGCAACAACATTTAGGGGTGCCTGGGTGGCTCAGTCGGTTAAGCGTCCGACTTCAACTCAGGTCACGATCTCGTGGTCCGTGAGTACGAGCCCCGCGTCGGGCTCCGGGCTGATGGCTCAGAGCCTGAGGCCTGGTTCCGATTCTGTGTCTCCCTCTCTCTCCGCCCCTCCCCCGTTCATGCTCGATCTCTCTCTGTCTCAAAAATAAATAAACGTTAAAAAATTTTTAAAAAAAGCAACAACATTTAAATAAATTACACAGATTGAGAAAAAAAGAAAAAGCACAATTTGCTTCAAAGCCCATTGTATACTGTACTGTTGTTAGCTAGTAAGACAAGTTTTATCTTTCTAGAGACTGAAAAATTACTTTCATTTACTTAAAACGACATACATAAAAATAACTATCAATTAAATTCAACACGGTCCTGAACGAGGTTCCTGAGACAAGCCAAAGGTCTCCACGCATCGTCTACCTGCCCCAAAGCAGAGCTGCCGTGGCACAGAAAGCAAGAGTTCAGGCGAAGCACGCGAGCTCTGGAACCTGACCCAGGTGATCCCCAATGCCTTCACATTCCTGTGACCTACAGTCGGTTATTCGACTGCCCTATGGCCTAACCTATGACCTATGACCCGACATACCAACAACCTCAGAGTGCGTCGTCGGTGTGGCTGGGCAGATAGTGGGGAGCTCTGGAATATTTATTTCACCTACTCCCACCCTGCACACGCGCAAAGGTGCTCGCGAGATGATGCGCCAACTAGCCCAGACTGCGAAGTTTCCCTTAACGTGACACAAAGAAAGGTTTCTATTTCTCTACAGAACGTGTCACATCATATCACACAACCATATCCTTGGGGATTATAAATTAATGCACATCATTAGTAAATGAATCCAAGGGTGGCCAATGTTCAATGAAGAGGTATTTTATAAAATCCAAAAGCTTAATGCTGTTTTCCAATGCTGTATTTCAGTATTGTTATGTAAGGGTTTAAATGCTTCTTTGGCATCCTGTCCCCTTCTCATAAAGGTAAACACTCCGGGAACTTAACGTGTCACTCCCGGGAACTGCTGCCCAACCTGACGCCCCGTCTGTGACCACCCTCATCTCCTGACACCTGATGGCGCTCTCCTGACTTACTGACCGGCAGCAATGTGATCCTCCAAAACCATCCCGGCAGCTCTCACCTCCCTCCTCACTCCCTTGAGCAGAGTGGTCCCCAAACCTTTTGCTCATGTGACTCTTGAAACAGTTTAGAAAAACTATGGATCTCCCTAGGACGATTTTATTTTGACCCAACAATTTTTATTAAGTTAGTATAGTTGCAAAGCATGTAAATTCTGGCAGGTTGCAAATATTGATTTTTTAAAAATAAAATGTTACTTCATTTTTAAAAATTATCTAGGGGGGCGCCTGGGTGGCTCAGTCGGTTGAGCACCCGACTTCAGCTCAGGTCATGATCTCATTAATGTGAGTTCGAGCCCCGAGTCAGGCTCTGCGCGGACAGCTCGGAGCCTGGAGCCTGCTTCGGATTCTGTGTCTCCCTCTCTCTCTGCCCCTCCCCCACTCATGCTCTGTCTCTCTCTCTCTCTCTCTCTCTCTCTCTCTGTCTCTCTGTCAAAAGTAAATAAAACATTAAAAAAAAAAATCTTTGAAAATTATCTAGGGGCACCTGGGTGGCTCGGTCGGTTAAGCGTCCAACTCTTAATTTCGGCTTAGGGCATGGCATGATCTCGCAGTTTGTGGGTTCAAGCCCTGCGTCTGCAATGTCAACAAGGAGCCTGCTTGGGATTCTCTCTCTCTCTCTCTCTCTCTCTCTCTCTCTCTGCTGCTCCCATATACTCTCTGTGTCGCTCAAAATTATACTTAAAAAAATTATCTAATGAGTCCAAATACTGTAGTGTTTTGAAACAACCCATCAACTTTCATTTAAAAAATACACTAACAGGGGCGCCTGGGTGGCGCAGTCGGTTAAGCGTCCGACTTCAGCCAGGTCACGATCTCGCGGTCCATGAGTTCGAGCCCTGCGTCGGGCTCTGGGCTGATGGCTCAGGGCCTGGAGCCTGTTTCCGATTCTGTGTCTCCCTCTCTCTCTGCCCCTCGCCCGTTCATGCTCTGTCTCTCTCTGCCCCAAAAATAAATAAACGTTGAAAAAAAAATTAAAAAAAAATAAAAAATAAAAAATACACTACCAAACCCTCCTTTAACAGAAATTTTACACTGTTACTTTTTCTCATAAAACTTCTATTTCTGGGGCGCCTGGGTGGCTCAGTCAGTTAAATGTCCAACTTTGGCTCAGGTCATGATCTCACGGCTTGTGAGTTCAAGCCTAACATCGGGCTGTGTGCTGACAGCTCGGAACCTGAAGCCTGCTTCAGATTCTGTGTTTCCCTCTCTCTTTTTCCCTCCCCCACTCATGCTCTGTCTCTGTCCCTCAAAAATAAACATTAAAAAAAAAAATAAACTTGTATTTCCGTTCCACGTCTCTCACATAATTTTGCTCTGATGTGATATATTTCTAATGCTTTAAAAAATTTAAACATACTATTATACACCTAAATGCTTATATCTTAATTTTCATTGAATCTATAATTTCCTGTAATCTGTGTTAAATTTGTTATCATTACAAAATTCAACATGTAATTAAGCATAAAGTAAAATTTTATTTGAACTGCATCTTTTAATGAAATTGATAGGTTTCTTTCCTTTTCAATTAGTTTATGTCCTTTTAGCATTTGATTTTTTTTTAATGTTTATTCATTTTCTGAGAGAGACAGAGCATAACTGGGGGAGGGACAGAGAGAGAAGGAGATAGAACCTGAAGCAGGCTCCAGGCTCTGAGCTGTCAGCACAGAGCTGGACACGGGACTTGAACTCACAAGCCACAAGACCATGACCTGAGCCGAAGTCAGATGCTTAACCGACTGAGCCACCCAGGCGTCCCGGCAGTTGGATATTTTAATTCAAATTAATACAGGAGTATTTCCTCCAATTGGTAGAATGACATAGATCAGCATCATTTCTAATCCTATTTTTGTTTTTACACATAAAATGGCTGAGAATCCTTATTTACTTAAACAAGTAGAGGAAAATGGAAGAAGTTGTATTATAGGAATGTTATGCTTTTACCTCCTTCCAAGTATATGCAAAAAAATCACATTTTGATCCATTATCATCTATCATCAATAATTCTTTTCACAGGGGCACCTGGCTGGCTCTGTCAGAAGAGCATGCGACTCTAGATCTCAAGGTTGTGAGTTCAAGCCCCACACTGGGTATAGAGATTACTTAAAAATGAAATCTTTAGGGCCACCTGGGTGGCTCAGTCAGTTAGGTGTCCAACTCTTGATTTCAGCTCAGATCATGATCTCATGGTTTGTGAGTTTGAGCCCTGAGGTGGGCTCTGGGCTGACAGTGTGGAGCCTACTTCAGATCCTCTTTCTGCCCTTCCCCTCCCAAAATAAACACGACAAAAATGAAATCTTTTTAAAAAATTCTTTATACATCTATGTAGTGTTTCTATCGAGAAGTTTTGACTTGAATATAATTATGAAAGCATCAGACAAGTTCAAATTCAGGGACCTCTATAAAACAACTGGCCTAGAGTCTCCAAAATCATCACTGTTAAATAATATCCAGGGGCACCTGGGTAGTTCAGTTGGTTGAACATCCATCCGACTCTTGATTTCGGATCAGCTCATGATCCCAGGGTGGTGGGATGGAGCCCTGCGCTGTCTGTCTCTTATCCTGATTGTGATCATTGTTTTGTTAGATGGGAAAATGTTCTTGTTTTTAGAAGGTATGTGCAGAAGTATTTAGGGATGAAGTGTCAAGATGTTTGCAACCAACTCTCAAATTTCCCAGCCAAGTATAATAATTACAGATACAGAGAGGCTGTTCTTTGTATTATTCTTGCAACTTTCCTATAGGCTTGATATTTATAAAATTAAAAATTGGAAAAAATTGTTTTTAATAATCTACTGTAAAGTCAATTATGTTCTTCAAATTTGCTGAAGGCAAAATTGACCATCACCTAATTTGCAAAAGGATTCATTGCACCTCATTAGAATCACTCACTTTCACACTTCCTGGGAGGTACTGCATTAAAAGAAACATTTAGAGGGGAGGGTGGGTGATGGGTATTGAGGAGGGCACCTTTTGGGATGAGCACTGGGTGTTGTATGGAAACCAATTTGACAATAAATTTCATATATTGAAAAAAAAAAAAAAAGAAACATTTAGACCAAGATGCATTCAGCGGCTGCCAGATACACCAGTCACTCCTCTGCTTTAAGGCACCAGTTCTAAATCTGATCAATACTACAGAGGGTTGAGATATTAAAATACTTCAATACATCTTTGTCAATACAACATTTTATTTTAAAGTTCATTTGTTCTTTTATTATAAAAGTTTATTTGTTCTGAATCCAACATGGGGCTCAAACTCCCAACCCCTAGATCAAAAGTTGCACGCTCTTCCAAAAGCCAGACAGGCACCCTGTCAATACATCATTTCAAATGAAACATTTATATCTTACTATGTGCTTTAAGTATGTTTTCATCAAAACCTTGCAACTGCACACTTATTCAGCTTTTGGAACATGCTTGCCATGTAACTGAATCTGCAAAGTCAATCCTCACTGTGAAACCAATCATTCAAATCAGATGTACTTTCTTAAGGAACAGACAGATTTCTTTTTTTCAGTTCAAATGATGTGTAAATGCATTTCCCTATGACAACCCTCTCCACTTTTGAATTCTAAGACAAAAAGAGAGAAAAAGGAAGGGAGAGAGGGAAGGAGGGAAGGAGACAGAAGGAGGGAGAGATAGAGAATTCAAATATATATATACCAGCTGAATTTTTCATATCTGTTCCTGCATTCGGTATATCATACTATGTTGTTTTATTTATTTAGAGAGAAAGCACATGCACCAGCAAGGGAAAGCCTGAGGGAGATGGAGAGAGAATCTTAAGCAGGCTCAGCACACAGCCTGATGCAGGGCTTGATTCCATGACCGACTCTGAGATCATGACCTGAGCCAAAATCAAGAGTCAGACGCCCAACCGATTGAGCCACCCAGGCGCCCCAAAAAGTGGTAGTTTCTTAAAGGTTAGCTACCATGTGGAAGCAAATCTTGTTACTGAACTTTTGATGTTCAGTTACCATAAAACCCATTAGTTCCCGGTCACTCGGGGTGGATCTTTTGCATGGTATTGTAACATCAGGTGTTGGGTCATTTAGGATGTATTGGTTCCTGAGTTATGCACATCTTCCAAATGCTAACACATTTCGTGCTATAATATTTTAAAAGTCACACTTATTAAAATATCACTACCAATCTCATCAGAAAAGTTAAGTATTGGGAAGCTGGCAAGTGCACAGTGGCTGGTTCAAGTTTTCCAAGTGTCTAATTTTTACTTGGGAGCTCTCATTTTTTTTTTATAAATTTTTTTCTTAACGTTTATTTTTGAGACAGAGAGAGACAGAGCATGAACGGGGGAGGGTCAGAGAGAGAGGGAGACACAGAATCTGAAACAGGCTCCAGGCTCTGAGCTGTCAGCACAGAGCCCGACGCGGGGCTCGAACTCACGGACCACGAGATCATGACCTGAGCCGAAGTCGGACGCTTAACCGACTGAGCCACCCAGGCGCCCCAGGGAGCTCTCATTTTATCACTGGCAACAAACGCTGGCCATCGTTGTCCTTGAAGTGACAGACTCACCTTGTTCATTTATGAGAAAATGTCTGCTAAGGTATTCAAGTCTGAATACCACAGTTTGTCAGTCATTCTTGCAAATAACAATGTTTCGTGAAAACAGGTGCTGGTGCAGCTTGCAACTCATCCAACTGTACAAGTTCTTTCCCTCGAGACAGCCACAGGATTTCAGTATGCAGCAGAAGTGCCCGCTGCAACTTCCCGTTTCATCACGTAGATGTTAAAATACATACTTAAGGGTCAGGTGTAATAAAAGCAGTAATTTCGACTACATTGCCAAGGGCATTCCTTGTGACACCTTTTTCTAACCACGAGTACACGGTGGTGGAGAACACAACAGCTACTAACACCATCTGGTGCTGCCGTCCCTTCCCCGGAGCTCTTGTGCCCGGCATTCCAGGAATGCCAGGAAGACTTAAATGACACTACACCAGAAGTGACACCCCAGGGAGCATTAGTTCTGCTCCTGCGCCTGTGTTCCCTTCTACAGCAGGACCACCTCACCTTCTCGCCATCAGTGACTCTGGTTCCTCCCCTCCCTACACAGGAAGCTACTGGATGCCAAGGGCTGTCTTGGTTATGTCTCAAGGCCAACTGAGTTACACCATATATTAATAAACAGGACTCCCTTCCTTTTTTGTTTTGTTTTTTTGTTTTTATTTTAGAGGAGAAAGAGAGAGAGCTGGGGAGAGGGACAAAGGAGGAGAGAGAGAGAGAGAGAGAGAGAGAGAGAGAGAGAGAGAGAGAATATCTTAAGCAGGCTCCACACTCAGAGCAGACCTGGACTTAGGGCTCGATCCCATGACCCTGGGATCATGACCTGAGCTGAAATCGAAAGTCAGACGCTCAACCGACTGAGCCAGCCAGGCGTCCCAGGACACCTTCCTTTTCTGATATGTACTTCCCATTTTATTTCCCATAAAAATGCAGTCTCTGATTTACTAGGACCCTACCTGGTGAATCCCGGTTTTGATCATCCATCCTTTCCCCAACTACCTCTTACATTCACCAGTTCAGAGTAAATTTGGTAAGTCTAAATCTGTGATCTGAAATTAATACAGACAGTCCCTAACTTATAAATACTGGATTTCCCACCCCAACCGAAAATGCTAATAAAAGTCCCTACTGTACCAGAACTCTTAGGATCGAATAATGAGCTCCGGTTAGGGGAAGTATCTTGGGAAAACAGAACAATCTGTGAGTCAGGGTGGGCCTCAGTGAGATCCAAGGGCAGCATCTGGCATCAAGCTGGTTAGAAGACAGCAGTTAGTAACCCATCCTCAACCCTCTACCGCTATCCTTACTTTACAAATGAGAACACCGAGGCTTCGAGAAGGAATGTGCCCGAGGACACACAGCCGGACAGGCTGAAACCTACGACAAGACCATTCTAGACCCAGGGTTGACAAGCTTTTTCTGTAAAGAGCCAGCGAGTCAACGTTTCAGGCTTTGCAAGCCAGCTAGCCTCTGTTGCAAATGTTCAAGTGTTCAACTCCACCCAAGTAGCCGGAAGCTGCCATAGACAACATGTAAACAAATGAGCATGGCTGTGCCCCAATAAAACTGTATTTATGGACGCTGAAATCTGAATGTCAGATAATTTGCATGAGTCATAAAACAGTCTTCTTTTGATTTTTTTTTCCTCACCATTTTAAAAGTGTAAAAACCATTTAGCTCAGGGGCTGTACAGAAACAGGCAGCGGGGGGCGCCTGGGTGGTGCAGTCGGTTAAGCGTCCGACTTCAGCCAGGTCACGATCTCGCGGTCCGTGAGTTCGAGCCCCGCGTCAGGCTCTGGGCTGATGGCTCAGAGCCTGGAGCCTGTTTCCGATTCTGTGTCTCCCTCTCTCTCTGCCCCTCCCCCATTCATGCTCTGTCTCTCTCTGTCCCAAAAATAAATAAACATTGAAAAAAAAATTAAAAAAAAAAAAAAAAAGGCAGCGGGCCCGAGTTGTCTGCAGGCCACAGTCCTGCTCCAGACCACCAGTCCTGCAACAGAGTGTGGGGGGAACAGCAGAGCCCTGGTCATGCAATGATGTCAGAGGCAAACCTGACCAATTACGACAACAGTTTTACCCAGAAAACGAAAAAGGAAACCCTGCCACGGCAACTCAGATCAACACGGCAGCTAGCAGCCTGGACCCAGGGCTCTAGGCAGCCCTTTGCATATTAGGTGAAATGGGGGTCCTAACTGGCCTCACTGGCTCCACCCGTGCCCCCTAGAGTCTGCCCTCCATACCGGGGCCAGAGTCATCTCTTAAAATTTTAAATTAAATCAGGGGCACCTGGCTGGCTCAGTCCATAGACCATCCAACTTTTGACCTCTGGGTCATGAGTTTGAGCCCCCTGTTGGGTGCAGAGATTACTTTAAAATTTTTTTCAATTCAATCAAGTTATGTCTTCTGCTCAAAACCCACATTCCAATACAAATCCAAAGCCCTTACCATTTTATTTTCTCTTTTAAAAATGAGGACTATCGGGGCGCCTGTGTGGCTCAGTCGGTTAAACGTCAGACTTCCGCTCAGGTCACGATCTCACGGTTTGTGAGTTCGAGCCCCGCGTCGGGCTCTGTGCCGACAGCCCGGAGCCTGGAGCCTGCTTCGGATTCTGTGTCTCCCTCTCTCTTGGCCTCTCTCTCTCTCTCTCTCTCAAAAATAGACAAAACATTAAAAATGAGGACTATCAAAAGTAAATCCCTTTAGCTGGTGCACCCATACAGCTCTACAAGAACTCCATTCCCCCACTGTCACTGTCACCATCACCCCCAATTCCCAACCCCTACCCCTCTGCTGTACAAAAACAGGCAACGGGCCTAAGTTGTCTGCAGGCCGCAGTCTGCCCACCCTTGTTCCAGACCACCAGTCCTGCAACATAATGTGTGGGGGACAGCAGAGACCCTGGTCACCCCTACCTCTCTGCTTCCTTGCTGTTCCTCCAACAGACCAAGGGCACACCCCCCTCAAGTCTGTGCTTACATGCTCTCTGCCTGGAACTCTCTTGGCCAGATACCTTCATGGCTGCCACCTGCATCCCTCCCGGTCCTTGTTCAGACATCCACCGCCTGATTAGAGAGGCCTTTCCTGACTATGGTCCACACTCTATAAATCCCTTAATTCTGCTTTGTTTCTTCATAGCATCTATCACTATCATTATATATTTATTTATTAGAACAGATGGTTCTTGAGGGCAAGGACTCTGGTTGTTGTTTTTGTTGTTCACTGCTGTATCTCCAGCCCCCAGAACAGTCCCAGACATATAGGAGTTGTTCAATAAATGTTTGTCGAACTTCATGAATAAATGAATGGAAAGCCATAAAACCCACTTGCCAGTAAGTCCTTAAAATATAACCTACTCATAGGTTGAAGGCAACTTATAAAAACACACACTCTCGTATCAAAAATGAAAATGTGGGGCACCTGGCTGGCTCAGTTGCTGGAGCATGCAGATCTTGATCTCAGGATTGTGAGCTCAAGCCCCATGGTGGGTGCAGAGATTATACTTAATAAAATCTTTAGGGGCGCCTGGGTGGCTCAGTTGGTTAAGCATCCAACTCTTGATTTTGGCTCAGGTCATGATCTCGCAATTTATGGGATCAAGTCCCATGTTTGGCTCGACACTAAGCATGGCACCTGCTTAAGATTCTTTCTTTTTCTTTCTCTCTCTCTCTCTCTCTCTCTCTCTCTCTCTCTCTCTCCTTCCCTCCCCTTCTCTATCCCTCTCTTGCTCACGCACACTCTTGGTCTCTCTCTCTCTCTCTCTCAAAATAAATATACATTTTAAACATAAATAAACAAGACAAAATAAAAATCTTTTAAAAAATGAAAACACTGTTGTACCTGCATGTTTCTTTCACACGTATATAAAATACACACTGAAGGACTGCCCATGTGCAAGGTATTGAACTACATGTTGTGAAGAAAGAAATTTCTGTTCTCAAAGAACTCGTAGACGAAAAGGGAGGTAAGACTTTCACAAGCAACTCAAGAAGAGAGAGACAGCGGGAAGAGGCCCAATACAAGGAAAGGTAAGGAGCTAAGGAGTTCAGTTTCCTGCTGAGGGCTCAGTCTTCATTCTCTCATTGACCCTTCTGTGTAAAATCCCCACTTAACTGAGGAGGGTACAGGCCCAGAGCAGGGTAATGAATTAACTCCAGGGAGGCCTCCCGACTCGGGAGTCCTGAATTCTTAACACCATCGCCTTTTCCTTTTGACATTTTTTTGGCCTGAGAGAGTCAGATGATTGCCTCAATTACACACTTCCCTTCGCCAGTAGAGGAAAAACTGGAGTCCTTGCTACTAGCAGGCAGAGAAAATCACTCAAATACATGTAACTCTTCCAAACACTCCAACGAACCCACCTGTTCATGAATGAACGAATGAATTCAAACACAAATGTTTTACCTATTGCTTCATCTGATTCAGCTGCTCAGTCAAAATGCCTGGGTCCCTTTCTTAGCCATTCATGGGTTCCAGCTTTCTAACACATTTTAATACTCCTTCAGGGGCGCCTGGGTGGCGCAGTCGGTTAAGCGTCCGACTTCAGCCAGGTCACGATCTCGCAGTCCGGGAGTTCGAGCCCCGCGTCAGGCTCTGGGCTGATGGCTCGGAGCCTGGAGCCTGCTTCCGATTCTGTGTCTCCCTCTCTCTCTGCCCCTCGCCCGTTCATGCTCTGTCTCTCTCCGTCCCAAAAATAAATAAATGTTGAAAAAAAAATTTTTTTTTTAAAATACTCCTTCAAACACATCACCAAAACATAATGCTTCAAGTAGAATGGATGATGATCGATACCTGTACAACTCGGTGAATATAGTAAAATTCACTGAATTGTGTGCTTTACTTAATTTTTTTTTAAGTAGGCTCCACGCCCAGTGTGGGGTTTGAACTCATGAGTCTTCTCAGGATCAAGAGTCTTCGGCTCAACAGAGTGAACCAGCTGGGCACTCCTGAATTGTACATTTTTAATTTTTTTTTTAATTCATTTCTGAGAGAGAGGCAAACAGAGAAGAGAGAGAGAGAGATGGAAAGAGAGAGACAGCATGAGTGGGGGAGGGGCAGAGGGAGAGGGAGACTCGGGCTCCAGGGTCTGAGCTGTCAGCATAAAGCCTGGTGCAGGGCTTGAACCCATGAACCTTGAGATCATGACCTGAGCCGAAGTCAGTCACTTAACCGACTGAGCCACCCAGGCGCCCCATGAATTGTGCACTTTAAAGGTGAGTTCTACAGTATGCGAGTTGTATCTCAATAAAGCAGTTACATATTTGGGGCTCTTGCGTGGCTCAGTCGGTTAAGCATCCAACTTCGGCTCAGGTCATGATCTCACAGTCCATGAGCTCAAGCCCCACGTCAGGCTCTGTGCTGACAGCTCAGAACCTGGAGCCTGCTTTGGATTCTGTGTCTCCCTCTCTCTCTGCCCCTCCCCTGCTCATGCTCTCTCTCTGTCTCAAAAAAAATAAATAAATAAAAACATTTAAAAAAAACAAAAACAAAAAAAAAGCTGTTACATATTTTTTGAGACACTCTTTTTTTTTTATTTATTTATTTTGGGAGAGAGAGAGAAAGAACAAGCTGGGGAGGGGCAAAGAAAGAGGGGGACAGAGGATCCAAAGCGGGCTCTGTGCTGAGAGGAGCAGACAGCCCAATGTGGGGCTTGAACTTAGGAACTGAGCTCATGACCTGAGCCAAAGTCAGATGTTTAACCAACTGAGTCACTCAGGCTCCCCTTTAAAGCTGTTTTATTTTTTTAAGGTGATTATTTCCAAATGTTTTCTATTAAAATTTTATTAATATTAGCATTCTATTCATTATTAATTGCATCCGTATTGTAACAGTCACTATCACTAATAAAGAGCAGTGCTAAATTGCACTCAGTTTAGGGGAAATTTGGTAATAGCTGACAAGATTTAAAAAAAAAAATTTTTTTTAATCTTTATTTACTTTTGAGAGAGAGAGAGAGAGAGAGACAGAGTGCGAGCAGGGGAGGAACAGAGACAGAGGGAGACAGAATCTGAAGCAGGCTCCAGGCTCTGAGCTGTCAGCATAGAGCCCAACATAGGCCTTGACCTCGCGTACCATGAGATCATGACCTGAACTGATGTCGGACACTTAACTGACTGAGCCACCCAGGCGCCCCGACAAAAAAACTTTTTTTTTAAATACAATCCTCGGGGCGCCTGGGTGGCTCAGTCGGTAGAGCATCTGACTTTGGCTCAGGTCATGATCTCACAGCCCGTGGGTTCTAGCCCCGTGTCAGGCTCTGTGCTGACAGCTCAGAGCCTGGAGCCTGCTTCGGATTCTGTGTCTCCCCCTCTCTCTGCCCCTCCCCTGCTCATGCTCTGTCTGTCTCTGTCTCAAAAATAAATAAAAATATTAACAAAAAAAAAAAAATTTAAACACAATCCTCTTGATCCAGCGATTTCCACTTCAGAATTTATCTAACATATATACTCACACCAATTTGCAAAAAAGATACATGAGAAAGACTGTTCTTTACCACCATTTGCATTTTTGAAAAACTGGAGTCAAAACCAAACATTCCACAGTAGTATGGAGCAGGGACATGGGAATCAAATGCCGGGTCACCATTTACCCACTCTGTGAGCTTACGTGCCACTTCACCTCTCTAAATCTCACTCATAAAATGAAGATAGTAACGGTGCCACCTCACAGGATTGTTACAGGAGACTTAGATGACAAACTACATGTAAAAACTTAACAAGCAGCTAGCATATACGAACTATGAAATAAATTTAACTATGACAGCCATCACTATTACTGACAGGACAGAGGCTTGTTGACTGAACTGTGGCCCGGCCATACAATGGAACATTCTACAGGTTTTCAAAAAAACGAGGAAGATTTCTATCAACTGATAAGGAAAAAATTCCAAGATGTGCAGACAAAAAAGCAAATTGTTAAACAACATTATAGAATGATCCCAGTTATAAATTTTAAAAAATATGTACGTATAATTTATACACACGTGTGTGTGTGTGCACACGCGCGTGTACCTACATTTATATGGGCATTTCAGGAAAGAATACCGAGAAACTGGGTAATGGGATTGAGGAGAGAGGGGCATGTTTACGCTTCACTTCACAACACTTAGAACCATACTTTATTCCAGTGAGCAAACTTTTCACTTAAAAAAAATAAAAAGAACAACATTGAAAATTAATTTGCTTACTAAGGGAGAAAAAAAGCACCTTGATTAAAAAAAGAGTATTGATAAAAGAAAGTTTCCACTGCATTCTAAAACTGGCAGCAGATAGAAAAACCCTGTACATAGATTAAAAGAAACAGTCCACTGTGCAAGAACAAAATTTAACTGAGATTCAGGGTTATGTTCAATCCTATCAGAGATCTATTAATTACCGGCTTCTGAAAATATCCACCTTATCTACAAAGTAAAAGCACTGAGACTTTCACCTTCAGTTTCAAATATTGCTTTTTATTTTTAAAGTACTTAAAAACCTACTGAATTTATACAATATTGACCTAATAGGCAACAGAAATAATACAATTGATTTTTAAATTTCCATCACTTGGTGTTTCATTTTGATTATGTATTTCATTTTTAAAACTTGGGTTAAAAATAACACTGCAAAAAAAACCTGAACATCTTTACATCTCCTCAGATTCTCACTACCACACCACAAAGCAATACAAATTAAAGATCAAAATTCCAACATGAAGCAACTTTTAGAAATAATTTCTGAGTTCTGACTAGCATAGAGTATCTTTTTATGACACAGGCAGCCATGCTGAGTGATTTTATTTATCTATTTATTTTTGTGAGTGACAGAACACAAGCAGGGGAAGGGGGGGGGGGAGCACTGAATTCGAGGCAGCCTCCAGGCTCTGAGCTGTCAGCACAGAGCCCAACGCAGGGCTCGAACCCAGGAACTGCGAGATCATAACCTGAGCTGAAGTCGGACCCTTAAGCCACCCAGGCGCCCCATGAGTGGTTTTAAAAGTGGGTCAGGTGCCTGGCTGGCTCAGTCATTTGAGTGTCTGACTCTTGATCTTTGCTCAGGTCACGACCTGGGGGTCCGTGAGTTAGAGCCCCATGTTAGGCTCTGAGCTGACAGTATGAGCCTGCTTGAGATTCTGTCTCTGCCCCTCCTCCACTCATACACATGCACTCTCTCTCTCAAAATAAAATAAACTTTAAAAATAAAAAATAAAGAAACAGAAAGAAAAAGCATATTTTCCCACACATTGCAGGCAGGAGTATAAAACGATATCATCTTTTTGAAGAGCACTTTGGAATTACCTATGCAAATTACAAATGCACATGCCCTTCGACCCTATGTCTTAACTTTCAGGAGTTTATCCTATGGATAAAAGCAAACTAATGTACATGTACAAGGATATTCATTGCAGCATTCTCTATAGATGAGACAACATAAATGTCCAAAAATTATGAGACATTCATACAGTGGAATATTATACAGCTGCATAAAATAATTGGGTAGCTCTTTATAGACTTATACAGAACAATCTCCAAGACATGTTGGTTAGTTTGAAAAGGAAGTTTCAGAAAAGTATTATTGTACTGTCTTTGTTGTGTTGTTTGTAAATATATATGATATGTTTGTAAGTACATAAAATGTCTCTAAAATGACACACAAAATCAAGTAACTTTGGTTACATCTAGGGAAAAGAAGTAAATGCCCAGGTGATGGAGAAAGGCTTGCTTTTATAGCGTCTGGACTTTAGACCATTATTTATATGATTATTAATCATCTAGAACAAATCAATTTAAAAGGAACATATTCATGGGGTACGTAGGTGGCTCAGTCAGTTAAGCGTGGACTCTTGATTTCAGCTTAGGTCATGATCTCACGATTCATGAGTTTAAGCCCCATGTCGGGCTTTGTGCTGACAGTGCAGAGCCTGCTTGGGATTCTCTCTCTCTCTCTCTCTCTCTCTCTCTCTCTCTCTCTCTCTCAAGATAAATAAATAAACCTTAAAAAAAAGATCATATTCATACAGAAAAAACTTTCAAATTATTGATTTGGAAGACCTCTCAAGATTTCTTCCAAACTTGAGATTGTATGCTATTCTAATATTTCAAAGATTAATAAAAAGAAATCCTATGCTTATCTTTATTCCTTTTGCAAAATCACTACTTGATCAACAATCATTCCTTGATTTAACAGACTTTTTTTCTCATTCTTAGCACAAGATCCTGTCCTCCTCAACTAAGAGTTCCACCAGCTGAAGCCCACAGCCTTACCCCACACAGCTCTTCAATCTATGCAACAGATGATATCATCCTGGAAGGCTGTATTTTGAATTATAATATAAACAGTAGACATTTATTGTGCCGAAATAATTTTTTTCTAAAAGATGCTGTCATAATAAATAGTATAGGAGAATTTAGCTGCCTTCTAGGCCTTTTCCTCTCATCTAGTTTAGAAACGAGGACATGTTTATATGAAAAAATAACTACCATGCTAGGAAGGACATTATAGATGGCAAATAAGTAGTACAAATAAGAAACCCCTCAAGAAATTCAAAAGAAAACATCACATCTACTCAGGTAGGCAGGAAAGGCTTCAAAAAAGAAACAGAATCTAAGTTGGGCTTGATGGATGATTCAATTTCGGCAGGCAAGGGACTGCACAGTAAGGAACATTCGGGTGGGTTCAGTTAACAAGTGAGCAGGCCAGTATGGACAAATGGAGCCGGCAAGTGACAGGGAGTACTCCTAGCTCCTGGAAGTCCAAGTACTCAGTCCCTGATGCCTGTATCCTTCCAATGCCCTGGATTAATTATGAGTCTTTCTAATATTTTCCAGAGAGATCATTTCTTCTCCATTCTTACCACCTCAGAGCAATCCTTCCCTCTGCAAAGATCTCCAAACTCATCCTCCTGTTTCCAATCTTCCCCATCCCCAGTTCGCAGTGCACAACTCATGACCCCCATGATTTAATATACATAACCTACTTACCCCAAACCTGCCAACAGCTAACTACTGCCTACGAAATAAAATCATTATCCTTCTCCTTTGAGGCTTTCTAACATCTGCTGTGCCTCCACCTCTCACTCAATCATTGGACTCACACTCCCTAAACATAATATGCAAATTTCATGCCTATGCCCCTGCCGTTCTCTTTACCTGGAAAATTCTCCTTATTATGTTCTCAGGTGGAGCATACCTGGTTGTAAAGGTTGTGAATACAGTTTTTATAAATGACAACCACCCCCCCCACCACTGTTGGGCAGTGCACAACCTCTGCAACCTTCCAAAGATGACTTGTTTCCATCCCCTTCCACTTTGAAGGCCAGACTGTATCGCAGAACAACTCAATTGTTAATCAATTGTGCCTCTCATTCCGACATCACCAATTTGACACCTTTTCTTTAGAAAACAACCAGGAAAAAAGTTACAATATTTGGAGTACGAACAGTGCCTTAAACAGCACATACTCAAAAAAGATGCTTGCAAATGACGACAGGGTAAGTCAAGAAAGGCAGATTGTGGGTAACCCATAGAGAGCTTTGAAGGACAAGAAAAATGTTTTGGCTTTATTTGGTAGGTGCCAAATATGGTCAGATGATCAGAATGATGTTTTTAAAAAGTCTAATTTCAGCAAACACAAGCAAGCAGGGTTTGAGAGACTATTGTCAAAGCACCAGCGTAGAGGCCCTGTCAGTTGGAGGAGGCCTATGGGAGGCTCCCTCTGTGACTTCCAGCCTCCTTCAGCTTACCTGTTTGGGATTACAGAGGTTGATTTTCATACCTACACTTGGAGTGTGAAGCTTAAAACTGGGCCATTAAGCCAAGAAAAAACATGCTTTTGCCTGAAATATCTGGGTATCCAGGAAACAGTTCTGACTTGAATAATTATACACATACGTAAAATACATATACACAAATCAAGAATTCCTCTTCTTCCTTCACTTCTTTTGCAGACTCAGGAAGTCTAACTCAATTCTCCTGTTTCCTTTGCTAATGTAGCTTGAACTTTCACTAACCTTAGAATTCCACAATTACTAGTGAATCATTTCAAGGCTCATTGTCCTATGGTTTCCTAAAAGAATCAAGGGCATTTATGTATTTAGGTATATAAATTAATTTCATTGTACTGATGAGTACCAAATAAGTAATTCTTATCTGTAAATCAAAAACTCAGAACCTAATACATTACACACAATTAGTCTACTAATGAATTTCCTTTTAAAGCATGTATCTTGGATTTCATGCCAAGATATCACTATATCGGTAATGCACTCTGTGGTACTAGGCAATTTTATTTACCTCTTACATTAAAAAACAATCTTCACTCTCCAAAGGAAGACTATTATGTGGAACTAATGCACTGTAACATCAAGGCATATAATACCACCGGAAACATGCACATCTCTATCAGGAAAAGATTATCAGGCACAACCTAATTTTAAAAGTGAATGGAAGGAGAAAAATAAATAAATAAGGAAATAAATATGAATGGACGAGGCATCTTAAAACAGTGTCAAAGGTAAAACAGAATATACAATCTTGTGTTTGTGCCCCCAAGAGACTGTTTCCCTTCAAAGCTAACTTTACTGTTTATTCCTCCAACCAAATATGCAAAATGAACTCACTAGCTCTAAAAACAGAAGTGTGTTATCTCTATTGACAGGTAAACATGATCTAAGGAAAGATTAAAATATTTTCCTTTTATCCCAATAAAGTGGAAAGAAAAAAAAAAGATTAACTAGTCCAATAATGTTTCTGGATTTGGGGCAGTTTAAATGTTTCTTCTTTTCCAAGGTAGTGATTTTTTCCCTCCCCACACTGAAGACCCTTCTGAAAGCCACAGTGTGTATCTTTGGTACCAAGCAGTGAACAGGTGCTTTGCTAACTACATACTTTGTAGGAAAAGAAGAGAGAAAAGGGCAGACATCCATTATTTAGAGTCTTTTGTCGTTAATCTCTTTGATAATACAATTCCATTAAAATACATATTATGTAGAGTGTTTAGAATGTGTGGCCAGTGCATAGTAAACCACATTTCACCATAACAATACTTCATCTTTTCAACCACCAAAAATTGGCAAATAATTCAAACTGCTCTTAGCCCAAGGTTAAATTGTAATGCTAACAATAAAAGTTTAAAGAAATCTAATTAGTTGCTATTTGCTCAAAAGTAAACTAAAAGATGGGAGGCTTGTTTATCTCTACCTGCCCTTCCCCATGCCTGGCGACTCGCCCTCAAGAAGGGAGTCTAGGGCGCCTAGGTGGCTCAGTCGATTAAGCATCCAACCTCAGCTCGGGTCATGATTTCCCCGTTTGTGAGTTCGAGCCCCACGTCGGGCTCTGTGCTGACAGCCTAGAGGCTGCTTCAGATTCTGTGTCTCCCTTTCTCTGCCTCTCCCCCTCTCTCACTCTGTCTTTCAAGGGTAAATACATGTTAAAAGATTAAAAAAAAAAAAAAAAGAGGGGAGTCTAGTGTAAGGACCAGAGCCGCTTGGTCCCAGGTAAATAGGGAGTGGGGAGTGAGGACAAGTGAGGACAAACCCATCCCCTGGCTGGCCCCGCCTGGGGCCCCGCTGGGCCGGGAACCTAGCCTGGCTCGGCAGCCCGGAGGCAAATAGGACGGAGACGGGACCGACGGACGGGACGGACAGACGCGACAGGACGGACGGGACGGGCAGAGAAGCAGTGCGTCCTACCCGGAGGGCTCCCTCCCAGGGCCGGCGGAGTACCTGCTCCGGTCATCCAGGCTGCGGTTATCGGCCGCCGCGGCGCGCCAGTCGGGCAGTGTGCTGGCGCACAGCACCACCATGGACACGATCACGAACACTACCGACACGCTGGCCAGGATCTGCGCGGCCAGGGACGACGTGGGCTCCTCGAAGGTCCGCCGCATGCGCTCGAGCCAGCGCCTGGAGGGGGCCGCCTCGGCACCGCCCGGTCGCACCTCGTCGCGGCCCAGGGCGCCGGGCTCGTCGGCCGAGTAGAAGGTGTAGGTGTCGGACATGCGGTCGTCGAGGCGGCGCTGGCAGCAGTACTCTAGGTGCGCGCCCTCCAGGCCCCAGTAGATCATCTCGTTGTAAAATGAGAGCTCGCACATCCGCGGCGCGAAGCGCAGCTTTCCGTGGCCGCGCACGTAGAGCAGGATGAAGCCGAAGGCCTCCGAGTGCCGGTCGAAGAAGTACTCGTTGCGCTCGCGGTCGTAGTCGTCGCACACCTCCAGCACGTCGCGCTCAGAGCGGCAGCCGTGCAGCCGGCTCACGCGGCGCAGCGGGAAGTCCTTCAGCAGCTCCCGGGACAGCGAGTACCGGGCGCCGCCCACGTTCAGCACCACCGAGGCCGCCCCGCTGCGCCCGAAGGTCATGGCTGGCCGCCCCGAGGCCCCGAGGCCCGAGGCCGCCGCCGCCTCCGCCCCCCCGGTCGCCGCGCGGGGCCTGCCTGCCGTTGGCCGACGGGGGAGCGCGCCGTCGGGGCCCGCGGGCTGGCCGGCCGGCTCTCGCTGCGGGCTCCGCTCCTGCCCTTCGCCGACCCGGAGACCCCTCGGCTCTAGCCTCCTCCGCGGCCAGGCGTTGCTGCTAGCGACGCTCCCTCGGCGCGGCGGTACCTGCAGGTGGCCGGGGAGTCCCCTCAGGCGTCAGCGCTGCGCCCCGTTGACTGGGAATGAGACTGTCAGCGCCTGGGGGGGGGTGCCCCCCTGCGAGGCCGGGGTGTCCTTTCAAAGCGGCGGCGCTGTGCCCCCCGTGAGGGGCGCGGGCGGCGGGCGGAGGCACCGGTGCGGGATGGCTCACGGTCCCCGGCGCTCCCTCTGGCCGCGGTTCCGGCAACCGCCCCGCCGCCGTCCAGAGGCGAGAGGCAAAGTGAGCGGGTTCGGAGGCGGCGGAGAGCCGGCTCCGCGAGGCGGGGGCGGGGCCTCCTCGCGGTTCCCCCTCCTCGCCTCCCGGCTCAGCTCGGCTCACCTCCCTCCACGCGCCGCCCTCCTCTGCCCACCCGCGCCCGCACCTCCCGGGCCCGCTCGGCTGGGATTCCCCGGCGCCCCGCCCTGGACCTCGGGCTCCCCGCCTCGTGACGCCGTCCTCCCCCTCCGCTCCCGCCCGCTGCGGCCAGGAGTGGTCCGCGGGGCGGGGAAGGGAGCAACGGGGAGCCCCGGGTGTGGGGGCGGCCAAGCCCCGCGGCCGGGGTGCCTGCTCCCGCGTGCCACCCGGGGCCATCAGGATGTCTTGGGCGGCCCCCTTTTAACCGCTCCCCCCCCCCCCGCCAAATGGAGGCGGCAGGAGGGTAAGGAGGGGTGAGGACTGGGGTGCAGGATTTGAGGAGCGGGGGCAGACGGCGTTTGGAGAGCTTTTTCCAGAAACTATCCGGAACCCAGCGCAGTTTCTGAGAGCGCCCCAAGGGATTTCTCAAAGAAGGCACCCCAGCAATTGCTTTTCTTGACGACTTGCTTTTCCTCTGGCGGCACGGAGACCCACATACCGCTCTAAAGGCGACCACACACCCCAGCACCCAGGCTCGTTGTCGCCCTCCCGCCTGTCCTCCCGCGGAAGGGAGGGGCCCCACCCCCAGCGTTGTGGGGCACGGGTCCTAAAAGGGCGCCTACGTGTACCGCTCCTGGACACCCTCCCCCCCCCCAGGACGCTTTCTGTAGAGTGGGGTGAAAGTCTGAGAAGAATCGCTCTGCCACTGGCAAGAACACAATTTTCCCGTAGCCTTCATCTGCGCCCTCCTTTTCATAATGTCTTGATTTCCCCTGTGCACCCCCGAGCCGGCTGCAGCACTGGCTCTTGGAGCTTGAAGTGCCCTTTAAGGCTCCTCAGAGCGAACTGCTCTGCCTTCTGGTCGAAGCGCAGGGAGTGGGTTCCACTTGGCAGGGATTATTTTAAACTGCTACCTGCAATTCACGCGACATCCGACACCGGTAGCCCAGCCCGCGCGGTGCCCGCCAGAGGCGAAACAGGTGAGTTGTAAGGCAAACTGTTCAATGCAAAACAAATACTGGAATTGAAAATAAGGGTGGGGTAGGGGTGGGGTGGGGTGGGATGCGGTCTTCTGACCGCCGAGTAACCCAGCTGGTTACTGGGAAGGGTTTTACTTTGCCCTTCACTTTTCATAATTTTGTAGGATTGTCCCGTGCCCACTAGAGGTCACCATAAAGAGTCATTTTGCCCTGATTCTAGTGTGGATTCAGCTAAAAAGCAAGACACCTACAAATTCAAGTGCCTATATCCCTCCTCACAAAGTAAAATCCCTCTGGGTGGTTTCTTAAAGAATGGAAATCTCTATATGTTGTTTATCCCTTGACTTGGATAATTTATCTTAAAAGCACTTAATGTGATTAAAGGCTCAAAAACAAGAGTTGTTTGTTTGCAAAGTAGCTACTAAACCAGGAAAACATCCTGAAGGAAATGAGTTTCAAGATAGATGGTTTCAAGAGGTGGTGGTCTTGTGCTGGCAGAGAGAAAGAGCAGGAAAGCATTCCAAATAGAATCTCAGATGTAAAGGATTAAAGTCTGTAAAGAAAGCTAATGCATTTGCTTGGCTCAAAGGAAGGGGATCTCAACTGCAGAATTTAGATTTCAAACTCGAAGTAATGGGATGCCCGAATGTTTTAATAACAAAAATGGCTTGATGAAAGCTTCATTCCGGAAGGTTCTTTTGCCCTTCAATTTGTTCTAAGGAGAAGACCATTTCTGCCACCCAGGAATGGGAACCCCAACCCAAATCTTTGTAGATGAGGAAAAGCCAGTTCTTTCTTTTCTTTTCCCTTTTTTTTTTTTTTCTTTTTTGAGGCAGTGTCAGTTCTGAAAAACACTGAGACCAAGGACTCAGCAAGGCTTGGAAATGGTTTGTTATAGGCTATGAGAATGGAGAAAAGTTTGCGGATGTGAGCAGAGAGAAGAACCTGGCTTCATTCCAGCAAAAGCCAATTCCTCAGGGAGTTGTTGAAAATACCTTCTAGAAGCATCACAGCAACAGAACAACTATTTTGTTGATTATTTTCTCCAACGTTACTATATCTATTTCCTGTGTTCTCTATCTAAAATCCCTTTAAAGTCTGTTGACTGAACGAGTTGGAGAAATACCACATTTTAAATTAAATTTGAGCTTAGAAAACAAATTAATTTGATGATAATATAATTTGTGCCTCCTAGGTATATTTTCATAAAATTTCTTAGAGAGGTAGGTTTAAATAATTTCATTTGTTTCAAGAGTAATATGTTTATTTGATTTTAATATCATCAACCACTGCTGCCGCAGCAATACCCAAATCATGTTCTTTTTCTCCCCCCTCAAATCACGTTCTTAAACAAAACAGTAAGATGCAGAAATGATGGGCTTGTCTCAATATAATCCAGTTTAGAAAATATTCTTAAAAACTATGTTCTTAGAATTACTAAAAATTCTATTCCTTTGTACTTTCAAAAGACTACTTTGAGAATCATTTCATCTAAATTCTTTTCGGGATTCTGGATGATATTTAGGGCTTTCATAATATAAATCTTTAGAATGCATTAAAATTTAAAGGCACCAGGCAGAATTTTAGAGTTTGAAAGAACCAAGAGATTGTCTCGTCAAAATTTATCAACCCATTATTTAGGGAGGAGTAACAAGATGTCAGAGATGTGGCTGTAACTTGCCTAAGGTTCCCCATAGCAGCATTATGATAGAGCCCAGGCTGGAACCGAGTTTTCTAGCTCCAAACTCTGGTCACTCGATCTCCAGGGCCTGTCTTCCTGCCACAACCTTCCGTCTGATCTCTCCATGCTCCAGTTCTTTCCTTCCTCTGTGAATCCTGTATTAGGCCACCAGACAGCTCTTTCTGTTCATTTTGATCAAGCCATTCCCCAGTTCAGAACCTTAAAGGACTATAGATCTGTGGAATTACAAGTTGTCTAATAACGAGTCTGAACTGGTTATTAAAGCCCTCCCTAGATTGAAATTCTGGCTGCACAATTTATTTGCTAAATGATCTGGAACAAATTCTTTGAGCCCTCGGTTTTGTCATCCATAGAATGGAGAGAATGGTAGCTTTATCATAGGGTGACGTGAGGATTAAGAGATCATATGGGGGTGTCCTACAGCTCAGGGCATGATACTAGAAAATTCACTTTGTGTATGCTTCCACTAGCCCAGTCAAGCCATGCTCACTCTTATTCCTGTGTTCTAAATAAAGACAAATGGATTCATCTAAAAATGTGACCAAGCAGGGGCGCCTGGGTGACTCAGTCGGATAAGCGTCCGACTTCAGCAGGTCATGATCTCGCGGTTTATGAGTTTGAGCCCCGCGTTGGGCTCTGTGCTGACGGCTCAGAGCCTGGAGCCTGCTTCAGACTCTGTGTCTCCCTCTCTCTTCTAACCCCTCCCCTGCTCACATTCTGTGTCTCTCTGTCTCTCAATAATAAATAAACATGTAAAAAATTTTATTAAAAAAAAATGTGACCAATCACAATAGTAACCTAAAACATCAAAAATTCAGTGAAACGTGCTGCCCCTCATACTGCTGAGTCTGAGTGGAACACACATTCCTCTATCACTTAGCATTGCACAACTAGTTGTGCTCCGGGACTCTGAACAGCCTGCCCCAAAGCTTTATAACTTGAAATACCCTGTGGGCACTATCGGTCTTTGCTGCTTACTTATTGACTGCTTTGAAAAGCTCTCACTCTGCTGTTATTTCTTATTTCCAAGTGTTTATGGTTACACCAGCTTATTTCTCAGCATCTGCAGAATCAGTGGATGCTTTAAAAGGTCAGTTTTTTGGGGCACCTGGGTGGCTCAGTTGGTTGAGCGTCCAACTTCGGCTCAGGTCATGATCTTATGGTTTGTGAGTTTGAGCCCCGCGTGGGGTTGGGCTCTGTGCTGACAGCTCAGAGCCTGGAGCCTGCTTCAGATTCTGTCTCCTTTTCTCTCTGCCCCTCCCCACTTGTGCTCTGTCTCTCTGTCTCTCAAAAATAAATAAATGTAAAAAAAAAAAAAAAAAGTCAGTTTTTTGAACGGAAACATAGCCTTCCAGTGTCTTTAATTTTATATAAAAGAAAGACTCTAATGACTTCACCTACTATGCACAGTTACCCAAGTAGAAGATAAAACTGCAATTTTTAATAAGTTGCCCTCAAAACCGTCTCACCACCTGAACCCCGTTCTTTTTTTTTTTTTTTAATGTTTATTTATTTTTGAGAGAGACAGAGCATGAGTAGGGGAAGGGTAGAGAGAGAGGGAGACATAGACTCCGAAGCAGGCTCCAGGCTGTGAGCCATCAGCACAGAGCCCAATGCAGGCTTGAACCCATGAATCATGGAATCACAACCTGAACCGAAGCTGGACACTCAGCTGACTGAGCCACCCAGGCTCCCTGACACAAACCCTGTTCTTAACCCTGTTCTTA
Organism: Felis catus; assembly: GCF_018350175.1. Classification (NCBI taxonomy): domain Eukaryota; kingdom Metazoa; phylum Chordata; class Mammalia; order Carnivora; family Felidae; genus Felis; species Felis catus. The sequence goes on along the minus strand of NC_058370.1, from coordinate 105,437,028 downwards.
AACCCTGTGGTGAGAAGCCACCAGAGGGATTTTCACCCTCACCAGTGTCCTGCCTTATTCTCTGCTCCAGGACATTTTATGCTGTTAAAGCATAAAGGAACACTATCTTCCTTAAATCTCCAGCTTTGAGAAGATCACTGTGTAATCATTATAAGGGGAGGCATAATTTTACCTCCAGCATTTTAGGGTTTTTGACTGGGCCTAAGAATTAAGCTGATATAGGACAAATTAATAGAGAAAAGCATACAAATTTAAGTTTTATGTGACCTAGGAGCCCTCGTAAGAAAACAAAGACCCGGGGCACCTGGGTGGCTCACTTGGTTAAGCGTCCGACTTCGGCTCAGGTCATGATCCCATGGTTCATGAGTTCAAGCCCCGCATCGGGCTCTGTGCTGACAGCTCAGAGCCTGGAGCCTTCTTCAGATTCTGTGTCTCCCTCTCTCTCTCTGCCCCTCCCCTGCTCCTGCTCTTGCTCTGTCTCTCAAAAATAAATAACTGTTTAAAAAAACTTAAAAAAGAAAATGAAGACCCAAGGAAGTAGCAGAACCTAAATGCTTTTTTTTTTTTTTTTGAGGGAAAGAGAATCTTAAGCAGACGCCAATGCGTGAAACCCAACGCAGGGCTCGATCTCATGACCACGAAATCATGACCTGAGCAGAAATCAAGAGTTGAATACTTAACTGACTTAATCACCCAGGTGCCCCACTTAAATGCTTTTATATCGGTTGAACAAAGAAAGGCAGTTACGGAAAAGTAAAATATATGGGGAGGCTAAAGGAAGACAAATTGTTTTGACAAAGTCTGCTTGTACAGAACTCTCTCCACTTCAACTTCTCTCATCCTTGATGATAAAAATGGTACTTAACTCCTAGTATAGGGAAGACATCTTCCATATGGGGGTTTCATCTGCTTTTAGAAAGAAAAGGGGGAAGATCAGAGCACCCTTCTTGTACCTGATGTTTTTGTAAGTGCTTTTAGCTCAAAGTGATCCTTATGCCAAAGTGGCATATTTTAGAGTGGCATATTCTGCTCCCCTTCAGCATTAACAGCGAAAACATTGTTGGTGCCTTTTACAGAATGGCCCTTCCCCTTTATCTTCACCCAACCCTCATTCCTACGCTGCTATGTTGGATGGTGGTATAATGGCCCCTTCTCCCCACTACCACTCCTTGCCCCTTGCTGCTTACCGTAACCGAGAGCCCTTACTGTGTGGCACCACAAGCTCAGCTTTCCACAAAAACCTCTTCCTCTAACCCTCACTTTCCAAATAAGGAAATGAGGCTTCAAGAGGCTGGACTTGCTTAAGGACCCACAGCTGCTAGGAAGCACTAGCCCCAGTACGGAAACCCAAAGTCCATGCAGGGTCTCCTGCCTACCATGTTATCTCACTACCGACTCCCCTCTCTACCAAGCATCAAATACCCCTGGGGAGGGAGGAACGATTTTGGTTGATCCAGAGACAAGAATCTGACAAATCTTGAAGGGGGTCATTCTACAAGATAGCTAATCTTCAAAAAGTCACCTTCAGATCCTGAGATATTTAAGCAGGAGAGGATATAATGTCTGATATTTGCTTCAAAATAATCAAGGGGGGGGGGCGCCTAGGTGGCTCAGTTGGTTAAGCATCTGACCAGCTCAAGTCATGATCTCGTGGTTCATGAGTTCAAGCCCCACATCGGGCTCCGTGCAGATGGCTCACAGCCTGGAGCCTTCTTAGGATTCCGTGTCTCCCCCTGTCTCTGCCCCTTCCCAGCTTGTGCTCTGTCTCTCAAAAATAAATAAATAAGCATTAAAATTTTTTTAAGAAAATAAGCAAGAGCAAGTGGATTGAGGACATAGATGAAACAAGATTAACCATGAGTTGATAATTGTTGAAGCTGAGTGATAGAGTTCATGATATTAATCTCTCCCCATTTGTATTTATTTCAAATTGTCCATAATACAAAAATAAAAATAAAAATTTTAAACCTTGAGCTTCATTTTTTAAAAAAAAATTTTTATGTTCATTCATTCTTGAAAGACAGAGACAGAGCACAAGCAGGGGTGGGGTGGAGAGAGAGGGAGACACAGAATCTGAAGCAGGCTCCAGGCTCTGAGCTGTCAGCACAGAGCCCAATGTGGGGCTCGAACTCACAAACTGCAAGATCACGACCTAAGCCGAAGTCGGACGCTCAACCAACTGAGCCACCCAGGCGCCCCGAGCTTCATTTAAGCTTATTTATGAATGTTGACAATTATTCCTTCACACCAGATCAGAATGTACTTCTTCATGATGTCTATAATGAAGAGTCCCTCTAATTTCTCTAGAGTATAAAAAAGCTGAACACACATTCGACAATGCCTATTAAAATTTTAAATGCACGCACCTAATGGTCCAGCAATTTCAACGCTAGGAATTTATCCTACAAGTAAATTCACATATTTCATAGAGACGTACATTTAAGGATCATTGCACTGTTTTCAATAGCAAAAGTCTAGAAAGTACCTAAATGTCCATGATTAGGGAACTGTGCTAAGTCCTGTGCTATGGGTTAAATTATGCCTTCTTTATATTAAAGATACATGGATATATTGGGGTGCCTGGGTGTCTCAGTTGGTTGAGCATCCAACTCTTGATTTCAGCTCAGGTCATGACCTCAGGGGTCATGGAATTGAGACCCACATCAGCCTCCACACTGAGCATGGAGCTTGCTTGGGATTCTCTCTCTCTTTCTCCCTCTTCCCCCGTGCTCTGCTCATGCTCTCTCTCTCTCTCAAATAAAAAATAAATTTTTAAAAATACATGGAGGGGCGCCTGGGTGGCTCAGTCGGTTAAACGTCTGACTTCAGCTCAGGTCATGATCTCGCAGTCCATGAGTTTGAGCCCCACGTCAGGCTCTGTGCTGACAGCTCAGAGTCTGGAGCCTTTTTCGGATTCTGTGTCTCCCTCTCTCTCTGACCCTCCCCCATCCATGCTGTGTGTCTCTCTCTGTCTCAAAAATAAATAAACATTTAAAAACAAATACATGGATATGAATATATGATAAGGCTTCTGAAAGGATACATAAAATACAGTTACGGGTAATTGTTTCCTAGTGAAGGGACTGGGAAGGTTAGAGTAAATATGAGACCTACTTTTATTGGTTGTAAACCTTCTGTGTGTTTTTTTCTTTCAACTGAGTTCAAAGATTATGTTTTCAGTTTAAAAAAAAAAAAAGTTCAAAAAAGAAAAATTCTCAGTACATGTCCTCCTACCAAATTCTCTTTTCCTTTGGGCCAGTTCTTGGTGTATCCTGCTCTGCTCAGTTACATCTGGGACCAGGCACCCACTGCTCCCTCTGCCTGGAACACTCTGACCCAGAGCATTATGTGGCTGCCTCCTTGTTTCTCAAGTCTCAGTTCAAAGGTCACTTTCTTGGAGAGGCCTTCCCCGAACACCCATGCTAATGTATGAGCCTATTTTTTTTATCCCCTTATCACGATTTCAAAAAGAATCATCTTGTCCATCCACCTGTTACTTGTTTATCATCTGTCTCCCCCATCAGACTCTGCTCACTCCCTTCGAGAACGGGCCTGGGGACTGGTTCACAGCAACGTCCTAGAGCAGCTCCTAGAACAGCACCGGGCTCCTTGCTGAAGTGCAATAACTGTATGTTGAATGAGGGAATAAATGACTATTGTTTTTGATTAAATTAATGTTCTAATTCAAAACAGGAATGATTAAAATAATGTTCTCTGTGGGCGCCTGGGTAGCTCAGTCAGTTAAGCACCTGACTCTTGATCCCAGCTTAGGTCTCGATCAAGCCCCACCCTGGGCTCCATAATCGGCATGGAGGCTACTTTAAAATGGTACTTTAAAATAATGGTAATAATAATAATGTTCTCTGCGTGCTGAACTGGCGGTGTCAGTGTATACATAATAGTGAAGTTAGAAATGACCAACTTGAAAAAAACAAGCTCTTTCTGAAAAGCCACTTCAGTTTCGTTAAATGATTGGCATACTGGCAGAGAAGATCTTGGCACTGTTTTCCCCCAGACCTACAGCGTATGCCAGCTTCCTAGCATTAAAAGCACTGCAGAAAGCTCTACTCATTTAGCAGGCCCCAACCCTGGGTCAGGCCCCAACCCTGAAGTCCTTACCTAGCAAATGCTTTCATTAGAAAAATTCTTGGAATCCGTTCTATTCGTGTCTGGGTCCCGTCATCCACCTGTACCTGTCCTTGGAGGAAGGACATATTGTGGAAGCAGACTAGAGGCTTCAAGGGGAAAAAACTGGCCATGACTGAATTAAACACTTCAAAGTTATTACCAAAAAAAATAAATAAAACTGTCCAGAAAGGGTTGGATGTGGATCCAGGAGGTTCTGTGTATCTTGGCTCAGGAACTATAGAAAATATGGAAAGTAATCTAAAAGGCTCTTGCCCTGATGGTAGACTGACATCTCAGAGACCCTACTGGCTGATTGGGTGTTCCAGATCACCAGGAGAAGCTTTCCAGCAAAGCAGGCTTTGAGCCCAGACAGGAAGGAAGTGGGAGAGCCAAGCAGAGAGAGAGGGATTCCCCCACTTTGCCCCTTACCACATCACAGGGCATATTCAAACAGCCCAAGAAAGGATTCTACACACAAGAAAAATCAAAGACATTTTCAAAATGAATGAAAGTTCCCTGCTGCGTTCTATCCATTCTGCAAAGAAGAGAGCTGCCTTTATCAACATTAATGAACCAAAATTAACTAGTTGAGGAGTCTGCTTTGAAAAACACCTGCTGTTCTTACCCTTCTGTCCCTGTAACAATCTTGTTTCCCTGCCCCACAATCCCAGCCCTCCTCCCCACCCCCACCAATGCTCACTGCTATTATTTCTGCCTCAGAGGAAAGATTGGGGCTGGAGTTGACTGAAACGAAGCTTATGGTATTCCTGGAAATGATCTTCTCGTAGATGCAACCAAAATAGCATTGGCTCCACACTTAATAATTGATACACTCTTCAACAGCGATTGCATTTTTCGCTAAGGTACAGGATTTAAAATACAGACTGTTTTTCTCCAGTTCTTAACCGGAGATAAAATCATCCAGCTCCGGTTTGTGTGATCCCATACCCTTCTACGGCAAAACCCCAGCCTCTGTTTTCCCTGAGATACATGTCCAACGGGTTAGCAAAAAGTATGCTTTTAGTGGAAAGCTGAGAAATGCAGCAATCTGGAAGATTTACAGTTTTTAAAGGAGGTCTGGAGCAGATGCAATTACGTCGGTATAAGCCTCGCTAAGGCCTGGGTCGGAGAACAGAGCCAATGGCTCAGCAAAAAATGCTCAACTGAGTGCTGGCTGTAATGCCACGTGGCTAAGTGGCATCAGATCCTATCTTCAGCTAGGACCTTCCTATGCCTGAGAGGGACCTTGCCCTCTGCTTAACATTTGTTAGTACCGTCGGGCTTCCAAGGAGGATTTTTTCCTTTCCAGAGGAAACTAATCACAAATAAAAAATCTTTGTAGCAAAGGAACACCGAGAAGCTTTTTGTACCCTTTCACTAGCTTCTATTGTGATGGATGAAACTGCAAGAACAATTAGAGTAAATGTCAGTGTAAATCTCCAAAGAAAGAAGAAAATAGGCTTACCAAGTTCCCTTTGCCGATGCCAAGGCATTCTCTTCTCTCGATGTAGTCTGTATTTAACTTAGATGGTGTCAAGGGATCAGCAGCAAACGCTCAATGACTATACCAGTGGGCTATCTCAGTAGCAACAGATACTTCACGGAAAGGGAGAAATTGTGAATATAACTCCCATTGAATCAGCATTAGTCAGGACTTTCCATTTATAGTTCGCTGTGATTTCCCCCTAGTGACCAAGTCAAGAGTGATGTTTATATACCGTATAGATTAAACATTGCTAAGACATCCCCTCACTTACAGGACCCTTATGGAAACCAGTTTGAATGGTGCCACTCAATCCATTCTCCCAAACTGTGAAAATGCAAGGTATACAAGTAACCCTGCCACTTCATTTGAGTCCGTCACCATGGGATCCTCTAGAGGAATGTTCATTCTTGTCCTCACTTCTAACCTGCTAAATAATCAACTAGGCACATAGAGGCTGGCATCTCCGGTTACCCCTTCAGGGGGCAGCCCATTTTATCTCTGCCTTAGCAAGTGCCTTGTGGGACGTTTCGGGTATTTTTTAGATGTTGAACTATAGTGATTCATATTGCAAAAACCGATTAGGGTCAGAAGGACTTTAAGGAACAAAATGAGAACAACTTGGAATACTTGCCATCATTGAGCGTCAGTGGGTCAATCTTCTCAGTTTCACACATATCCTTGGAACTGAACATTTCAGGAGCTAAAAGAAGAACCTGCCTGAGGGCCACGAGGAGGCCTAGAAAGAAAAGACCAGTGACCACACCCAGGAAAAGGGATGGGTTCTAAGTTACGAAGAAAGTGGCCTCCAGAGACCACATTGTCAATGGGAACACTACACTTAAAGCTATCACGGGACATAGCTCCATGGAAGAGTATAACGAGACCTATCAAGACCTGCTGGAAAGACATTTGGAAAGTTAGACCCAGCTGATTTGAAGTCCAGGCAATGAGACCCGGAATCAATAAGCTGGGAATCAAGGAGACTCAGAAGGCCAGAGAAGCACACAGGTCACCAGGCATCCCAGGCTGGTCTGAGAGGCAAACGGAAGCTCATTCTCAGGAAGGCAAGGGAAAGATCTCAGACTCCCATCAGACCAGCAATACTGGCCCTCCTCCTCCCCCTCAGGTTGAGAGAGAGAAATGAGGGCTCGAAGAATCCCAGGCCTGTAATAAGGAAAGTTGGGAAGATCATGGTTATCTCAGGACAAAGGAAACTGTGCTGCTAGCTCACCATTTTTATGCTGTTTGTACAAAATCTATACTTTCATGTTTTCATTTGTGTGCGTATGTGTGTGTGTGTGTTTATTTTAAAAGCTCTTTCTGTAAAAGCTCAGTTTGTGTTTATTAAACCGAAGGGAAAGGGATTTGGGTTTCAGGGCAATAGCCACAGAGATAAATTCTAAAAACACCATAAATATTGCTCCCTTTTCCTTTGATTCAGCCTTTTATTAAGCAAAAAAAAAAAAAAAAAAAAGGACACATCTTCATGAAACTCAGTGGACCCTGGTTTAGGATCCCAACTCAACCAGGTCCCTGGGTGTCCAGCTGACTGCCTTTCTCCTTCCCCACCAATGGGTTTACAAAATTCTAATTATCTTACTTTACTTATTTTTTAAACGTTTATTCATTTTTGAGAGACAGAGACAGAGCGTGAGCAGGGGAGGGGCAAAGAGAGAGGGAGACACAGAATCCCAAGCAGGCTCTAGGCTCTGAGCTGTCAGCACAGAGCCTGACGCAGGGCTCAAACTCACAAACCGTGAGATCATGACCTGAGCCGAAGTCAGGCACTCAAGTGACTGAGCCACCCAGGTGCCCCCAGAATTCCAATTTTTATAGGCTTACAAACTCAAAGCAAATGTTATAGTTTTATTTTGCAAAATGGCAATCAATACCCTTACATTCAGAAGGAGAGAAATGACTATGGGAGCTTAAGTCTAGACATGAAACAGTAAATGTGACTGAGAAATCTAGTGGTCACAAACCACGGATATCAGTCCAGCCAAAGTCCATTTAAGCACCTTTTTTTTTTTAATTTTTTTTTTCCAACGTTTTTATTTATTTTTGGGACAGAGAGAGACAGAGCATGAACGGGGGAGGGGCAGAGAGAGAGGGAGACACAGAATCGGAAACAGGCTCCAGGCTCTGAGCCATCAGCCCAGAGCCCGACGCGGGGCTCGAACTCACGGACCGCGAGATGGTGACCTGGCTGAAGTCGGACGCTTAACCGACTGCGCCACCCAGGCGCCCCTAAGCACCTTTATATGTAGAGAGAAAGCAGAAGAGAGAATGCATATCAAAGTGTACAAAGAGGGGTGCCTGGGTGGCTCAGTTGGTTAAGCATCCAACTCTTGATTTTGGCTCAGGTCATGATCTCACAGTCATGAGATCAAGCCCCACATTGGGCTCCACAATGGGCATGGAGCCTGCTTAAGATTCTCCTTCTGCTCCTCCCCACCCCTGGAAAAAAGCCCACAAAGTATACAAAGAAATTAAGAACCCATAATGGAAACAAAAGTAGGCCTTTGAAAAAGTATTGCACATTTTATCTTAGGTGAGGAAATAAAGTTTGAAAATACAGTTGAGTTGAACATACTCAGCACCCAGATCTTGGTTTCTTTTTTTTTTTTTTAATTTTTTTTTTTTTATGTTTATTTATTTTTGAAACAGGGAGAGACAGAGCATGAACGGGGGAGGGTCAGAGAGAGAGGGAGACACAGAATCCAAAACAGGCTCCAGGCTCTGAGCTGTCAGCACAGAGCCCGACGCGGGGCTCAAACTCACAGACCGCGAGATCATGACCTGAGCCGAAGTCGGACGCTTAACTGACTGAGCCACCCAGGCACCCCCAGATCTTGGTTTCTAATGCTACTCTCCAAAAAAGGAACTCAAAAACACCGCAATGATGGCACTATGTCAAAGCAACAGACAAGTCAACGAGAAGGGCTTCCAATGGTGAAAGCTAGAACAATTTGAACAAAATGGTCAACATCACCAATGATACCTTGTGAATAGTAAGTACCCCTTGAAATGAGGTGATGAGAATGACACATTATCTCTGGTCTTCTTCCCCAAAACCTTTCCCAAACTGGCTCTTCTTCTGCTTGGCCTTTCTACCCTAATGTCCCAGCTTCCTAGCTCCAACCTCAAGTCCTTGACTTTGATAAATACCTCACTCCTTTGTCCTGACATCTCCTAGAACTGACAAACCTCTATTGGCATTCCGTCTTTGACACTTCTGTGGTAGGCAGCCTGTAAGATGACCCCCAGTGATTTCTTGGATAGTCTCCTCCTCTGGAGTACGGACTGGACCTAGTAACTCACTTCTAATCAATAAAACACAGCAAAGGTGATACAATGATATTTTCAAGATTAGTTTACAAAAAGACTGCAGCTTCCATCTTGGGTGTTCTCTCTTGTTCTCTCTCATTTGCTCACTCTGAGGAGGGAAGCCAGCTGCCATGTTGTGAGCTGCTCTACAGAGAGGCCCGTATGGCAAGGAGATGATGTGCCTGGTCAACAAATAGAGAGGACCCAAGGCCTACCAACAGCCACAGGAGTGAACTTGGAGGCCGATCCTACCCTAGTTGAGCCTTGTGATGACTGCTGCCTCAGCCAGCAAACTGACCGCAACCTTGTGAGAGATCCTGAACAAGAGACACCCAGATAAGCTGTGGCCAGATTCCTGACAACAGAAACTGAGATAATAAGTGTTGTTTTATACTGCTACGTTTTGGGGTAATTTGTCATACAGCAATAGATAACCAGTATACCTCTCAAACCCTTGTACCACCTTCATGGGTAACTCAAACTGGGTGAGCCCAACGTCACACTTAGAAACCAGATATCGTTATGCAGGGCCATGAATGAGAGTTCAAAAGGAATGAGTGGCACCCAAGAGTAGGCAGAACCTGGGGTGCCTGGATGGCTTATTCGGAAGAACATGCAACTCTTGATCTTGGGGTTGTGAGTTTGAGCCCCATGATGGGTATAGAGATTACTTAAAATAAGGGGCGGTTGGGTGACTCAGTCGGTTAAGCCCAACTTCAGCTCGGGTCATGATATCGCTGTTTGTGAGTTTGAGCGCCCCCGTCAGGCTTTCTGCTGTCAGCACAGTGCCCGCTTCAGATCATCTGTAGACCTCGCTCTCTGCCCCTCCCCTGCTCGCATGCACACACACGCACTCTGTCTCTCTCTCAAAAATAAATACTAAAATATAAAATTAAATTAAAAATGTAGGCAGAACACTTTCCTTTTCATTAATTCAAGCCAGTTTGGGAAGCCTTTTGTCAGACTGGCTAATCTAGGCTGGCTAGTTGCCAGATAATTGTATCTGATTCCTTCTAAGGCAGCTGAGCCAAGCTGTCCAAGTTCCTCATGCAAATAGATAATTTACTAATCTTTCCAGCTGTATGATAGAGGCTGACTGAGCAGTCTTCCTAATTTTAAACCCGACTGGGGAGACTGAGAGACAGTTAACAACATGCTCCCTTCCTAACTTCGACATGCTGTAGGATCATGAGGTTACTCCCGGCAGAATATAAGATATCTGTGTCTCGAATTTGTGGGAAACGTATAGTCAGGGCACAGTGGCGTCTCCAGGAAGGTTGGGGCAGATGACTTCTGGCTCTTGGTATGGGGCTTGCTCTGGAATAATGTTATTCCAGTGGTCAGCCCCTCTGGAATAAGACACATAAGCCAACTGCTTAGCAGAACCGGAGGCCCCGTGCTTCTAGAAGGCTCAGGGAAGAGCAAGAAGCCAAGGTATGGTCTTAATGATAGAACAGAGATTAGACTGAGCTTCCATTCATCCCTCAGGTCCAAGCACAGGCAGAAGAAGGCAGAAGATCCATGTCCCCCTGAAACACGTAGACCCACGCTTATGGTGGGAGGTCATCAGACCCTCAAGGTACCTGCCAGAGTCTCCTGGAAAATTTGCAAAGCATGAAAGTAACAAACTGGGACCCTGCCAAGATTACCACTGCCTAGTATGTGTTCCAAGCTCTACACGTTTTCAAAACCACCTCCAAGGCTCAGCTACTTTGAATAGCTTGTCCTATTCTTTGGCTGCTCTATCCCCACCTAACAAACTGAAGCTTGTGAGGCTTCCTGAACTAGGGTGTGGTCAGGCATTTGGATAATAATTCATGGGGACAATTTTCCCTTCTCTGGAAATGTTCTACAGGCTGGTGACCAGGGTTCTTGTCTGTGTTTTTCCTCCCAGCTCCTGGCTAGGGCTGACTGAGAGGGAATGACAGCTGGCCCAGCCTGGGACAGCCACATTCTCTTGCTGGTGGATCTGGAGCGTTCAATGAATCAATAACAACCAAGCCTCAGTGTTGGGAGCTGAATCCAGAATATTTCCCTACGGATAATGTCCATGAACCAGCTGCCGAGGCCCCGGTAGCTGTGCCATTTCCCGTTCTTTCTGAGACTTTGTACTGAGCTCCTTTTTGTCAATTCTAGGAGTCACCCAGAGAAGCTTCCCACTCACCTCTCAATAATATTTTCTTGCAACTAAAAGAAACTTAACTAACACAAACTTCAACGTATATTTATTAGCAACATCTATGTGTAGTTACTGTGCTAGATTCTGGGAATTTAAGATGCAAAGATGAAATTTTTTAAGGATTTTATTTTTATGTAATCTCCCTACCCAACATAGAGCTCAAACTCACAACCCTGAGATCAACTCACATGCTGTACCGACTAAGCCAGCCAGGCGCCCCATAAAGACGAATTAAAAAAAAAATTTTTTTTTAACGTTTATTCATTTTTTGAGAGAGACAGAGTGTGAGTGGGGGAGGGGTGGAGAGAGAAGGAGACACAGAATCCGAAGCAAGCTCCAGGCTCTGAACTGACAGCACAGAGCCCGACACAGGGCTCGAACTCACGGACCGAGAGATCATGACCTGAACTGAAGTCGGACGCTTAACTGACTGAGCCAGCCAGGCGCCCCATAAAGATGAGTTTTTAATCAATCATTATCCTAAAAGGACTTATAGTTCAATCTACATTTCTTGAACTTGGCCTCAAAGTTCTAAGTGTGGGCGGACACAGGGTCTCCTCCTACCTCCCCACTGCTGGAATCTGGACAAAGCAATGGACCAGCTTCAACCAGGGAGATGAGACCATAGCAGATGGAGGAACCATAGGAAGGAACCTGGCCTCTAAATAACCTCAAGAGGCAAAGTTACCTCCTGACCTAGACACTCATCTCAGATGTTATGCGAAAGAGAAATCAGCTTCTTTGTTCTTAAAGTCACTGAATTTTGGGCTTCTCTTTGGAACAGTAACTTAGACACCCTCTCTCCCCACGACTAATACAATCACCTCTTCAGAAACAGGGACGCTGTGGTATGGCCAGAGGTGGCCATCCTGAAGTACCTCTTCAACCAGGGCATGCCGACTCTAGCAAAGGTGACCGTGGTCAAGTTTGTTGAAGGCGAACCAACAGGCACTTGGTTATACTAATTGTGGGACCCATTAAAACTGCATTGATTAAATAAATGATTGCAGGTGCTTGGATTACAAAAAAAAAAATCTTGGGGCACCTGACTGGCTCAGCTGGTAAAGCATGTGACTCTTGATCTTGGGGCTGTGAGTTCAAGCCCCACATTGAGCACAGAGCTTACTTTAAAAAAAGAAATCATGGGTGAGACCAAGATTCATGGCTCGGCCTATGTCCCACACTTCCCTAGGCCTCCAGGGTCCTGCCAAGATGATTAATGCATTCCTTGGAACTTCTGTTGGCCCTGCCAACACTCGCTGTGCTCTGCCATGTGAACCCAGACAAATGACAGGCACCCCGAGGGCAGCTGCATTCACCCTCATCTCTGGGCCCTCTAGAAGATGGCCTGTGTTTCTGAGCCCCCCCCCTCCCCCTATGTCTGGGCCATGATTTATTTTGTTATTCTTCCATTCAACATTTATTGAGAAATCCCTATGTGCCTGGCATTGTTGTATTTTCTGAGAATACAACAATGAACAAAACTATCTGTAGTTTGGGAGCCTATGTTCTAATGGAGAAATGGAGATGATACAAAAAAAGTAAATATAAACATTCTATAAAGTACCTGACCAATACTCTTCAAAACTGCAAAATAAAGTTTAATGATATATATATTTTTTAAGTAAGTATATGTTAGGTGCTGATTAATGCTATGAAGAAAAAGCAGGGTTAAGGCTTTTAGATAAGGTAGTCAAGGAAACCCTCTCCATTCAGCAGAAACCTCAGTGAAGGAAAGGGGTTATGTGTGAGGCTTTTGGAGGAGAGGGAAAGAGAGAGGAGTGCAAAGGCCCTGAGGCAGCAACATGCTGAGTGTGTTGCAGGAATACTAAGGAGGCCTGCATGGCTTTGTCTCATGTTAGTCACTCCCTTTCTTCCCTCCCCTCTCTCTCTCCCTCCCTTTCTTCCTTCCTTTATTTCTTTTTTTTTTTTTTTTATGTTTTATTTTGAGAGAGAAAGAGAGAGAGTGCGGGTGTGAGCAGGGGAGGGGCAGAGAGAAAGGGAGAGAGACAATCCCAAGCAGGCTCCATGCTCAGTGCAGACAGAGCCCAATGAGGGGCTCAATCCCATGACCTTGAGATCATGACCTGAACCGAAATCAGGTGTCCGATGCTCAACCGACTCACCCACCTAGGCGCCCCCTACCTTCTCTTTTTTACTGAAAAAGTATGTTGAATGTTCAGTTTGGAAGGAGAACAGCTGGATGTGGCCCTGAGAATATGCTCATATGCAGCTATGAGCCCCTTAAGGCACAAGTCTTGACCTCCAGATATTACAAATAGACAAAGATAATGCAAGTTTGAAGAGCCTAGGGAAGGCATGTTGACTCAAACTTCAGTCTTCTGACATATTTCAAATACTTTTTCTTCTTCATAAAAAAAAAAATACTGTTTTTTTTTTTTAATGTTTATTTAGAGAGAGAGAGAGTAGGGGAGGGGCAGAGAGAGAAACACAGAATCTGAAGCAGGCTCCAGGCTCTGAGCTGTCAACACAGATCCCGACACAGGGCTCAAACTCACGAACCGCGAGATCATGACCTGAGCCGAAGTTGGGTGCTTAACCAACTGAGCCATCCAGACACCCCCTAAAATACTGCTTTTTTTTTTATAATTTTTTTTTAACGTTTATTTATTTTTGAGACAGAGAGAGACAGAGCATGAATGGGGGAGGGGCAGAGAGAGAGGGAGACACAGAATCGGAAGCAGGCTCCAGGCTCTGAGCCATCAGCCCAGAGCCCGACATGGGGCTCGAACTCCCAGACCGCGAGATCGTGACCTGGCTGAAGTCGGACGCTTAACCGACTGCGCCACCCAGGCGCCCCTAAAATACTGCTTTTTAATAAGTAAAAATGTTGCACCTGGGTGGCTCAGTCATTTGAGCATCTGACATGATCTCACAGTTCGTGAGTTCAAGCCCTGCATTGGGTTTTCTGCTGTTAGCATAGAGCCTGCTTTGAATCCTCTGTCTCCCTCTCTATCTTTGCCCCTCCCCCCCTTCCCCCTCTCTCTCTCTTTCTCTCTCTCCCTGTGGCTCAGTCGGTTAAGCGTCTGACTTCGGCTCAGGTCATGATCTCGCAGTTTGAGAGTTCGAGCCCTGCATCGGGCTCTGTGCTGACAGCTCGGAGCCTGGAGCCTGCTTCAGATTCTGTGTCTCCCTCTCTCTGCCCCTCCCCTGCTCACGCTCTGTCTCTCTCAATAATAATAAATAAAATGTGTAAAAAAATAAATAAAAAATAAAAATAAAATGAATAAACATTTAAAAATAAAATAAAAATTTCAAAATTCTTCTGCAGAGCCCTAAGATTTCCTCTCCTTTGCTTGTTAGGGGACATTCTCAGCGGGAGTTCATTACGCCCAGATCCTACCACTACATGTGAAAGCTTCATTCTACCATGAGATCTCTCCTTGGTTTCTGGACTCTCTAAGCACCACATATCTTTGTAGTGAGCCAAGGAAATTACCTATGTCTCTTGTAAAAGGAGCTTCGCTTTATGAGATAGACCTGGACCTTTGAATTCTGGCTTTACCACTGACTAGCTGTGTAATCTTAGGAAAATCACATACCCTCTCTGAGCATCAGGGTTTTTGTTTGTTTTGTTTTTTTCCTATCTTGCTCATTTTCAGGTTTTTGGGCTTTTTCCTTTTAAGTAGTGGAGGCGTTTAAAAAATAAATTACTACGCAAAACCTTAATGTATGGGTAGAAAAAAGAAGCCCTGCTCAGGTTGAGGGAAGGCTTGGAGAGCATAGAGCTCTATCCACTAGGTATCCCCTTCACTCCCTTTACATCCTATTCCACGTAGCCCCCAGAGGATCTCCACAAACGAGGAGCTTCAGAGAGCACTGTTTGAAAATCACAGTTCTATCCACAGGAATTCATACAACTGCACCAGCCCTGGCCTTGATCCCTCCTACTCCAGGTCCTTGCCTGTCCTTAGGTGCCAAGAGCAATATGATGACCTCATATATCCATTGGGCAACTGAGAGCCAAGAGAGAAAGCCCTTCTGCACCTGACCTTACCCTGTGTCCCAGTTTTGATTTCCAATCTGAGGACTTGCCAGTTTCCCAAGTGACTAACATCAAGAATAACCTCACTCACCAGGTGATTCTGCCTCCCGAGCTTTCTGTTTCCTTTGCTAGATCTTAACTCTTGGCGTTTGGGTAGCAATGGTGTGAGACTGCCAGTGTGAAGGATCAGCCATATAACTGAAAAGCACCAGAGGAACTTCCCTTTTAGACATCAGGTCGTCCAGGTGAGGCACGGAATGGAGATGAGGCTGGTCCATGACTATATGGACCAAGAGGCAAAGAAGATCTAAAAGATCCAAGAACACTGCAAAAAAAAAAAAAAAAAAAAGCATCAGGGCACCTGGGTGGCTCAGTCAGTTAGGTGCCCGACTTTGGTTCAGGTCATGATCTCACAGTTTGTGAGTTAGGGCCCTGCCTCAGGCTCTGTGCTGACAGCTCAGAGCCTGAAGCCTGCTTCAGATTCTGTCTCCCTCTCTCTCTGCCCCTCCCCCGCTCACTCTCTGTGTATGTGTGTGTGTCTCTCTCTCT
Organism: Felis catus; assembly: GCF_018350175.1. Taxonomy (NCBI): domain Eukaryota; kingdom Metazoa; phylum Chordata; class Mammalia; order Carnivora; family Felidae; genus Felis; species Felis catus. Next base: position 105,421,353 of record NC_058370.1, on the reverse strand, counting down.
CTCTCTCAAGACTAAATATTTAAAAAAAAAATTTTTTTTTCATGCATCAATCCAAAAGAGTCAGGCAGAGAGGCAAAAACCTCACCATGAGATTATAAACAGAGGCAAATTACAACCACATGGAACTATTGAATCCTTGAATGTAGCCAGCCCAAATTGAGATGCATTGTAAGTATAAATGTACACTGGATTTCAAAGACTTGGAACAAAAAAAGACATTAAAGGGGCACCTGGGTGGCTTGGTCGGTTAAGCGTCCGACTTCGGCTCAGGTCATGATCTCACGGTCCGTGAGTTCGAGCCCCGCGTCGGGCTCTGTGCTGACCGCTCAGAGCCTGGAGCCTGTTTCAGATTCTGTGTCTCCCTCTCTCTCTGCCCCTCCCCTGTTCATTCTCTGTCTCTCTCTGTCTCAAAAATAAATAAACGTAAAAAAAAAACGGGGCGCCTGGGTGGCGCAGTTGGTTAAGCGTCCGACTTCAGCCAGGTCACGATCTCGCGGTCCGGGAGTTCGAGCCCCGCGTCAGGGTCAGGCTCTGGGCTGATGGCTCAGAGCCTGGAGCCTGTTTCCGATTCTGTGTCTCCCTCTCTCTCTGCCCCTCCCCCGTTCATGCTCTGTCTCTCTCTGTCCCAAAAATAAATAAACGTTGAAAAAAAAAAAAAGACATTAAATATCTTTTTTTTTTTTTTAAGTAAACTCTATACCCAATGTAGAGCTCGAGCTCATAAGCTCGAGCTCAAGAGTTACACACTCGGGGCAGCTGGGTGGCTCAGTTGGTTAAGCACCTGACTCTTGATTTAGGCTCAGGTCATGATCTCTCAGTTCATGAGATCGAGCCCTGCATCAGGCTTCACCCCGAGCCTGCTTAGGACTCTGTCTCCCCTTTTCTCTCTGCCCCTCCCCTGCTGGCGTAAGCTCTCTCTCAAAATAAATGAACGTTAAAAGAAAGAGTCACATGGTCTACTGGCTAAATCAGCAAGGCATCCCAAATGTAAAACATTTTGTTAATAATTTTTCTATCGATTACATATGATCCGATATAGTTTATAATGATTCTGTTTATACTGATTACCTTGATTATGTTGAAATTGATAGTATTTTGCATATTCTGGCTTAAGTAAGCTGTGTTGTTAAAATAAACTTTACCAGGCGTGCCTGGGTGGCTCAGTTGGTTAGGTGCCTGACTTTGGCTCAGGCTGTGATCTTTCAACGCAGAGCCTCCTTGGGAGTCTCTCTTTCTTTCCCGCTTTTTGCCCCTCCCCCACTCAAGCTCTTTTTCTCTCTCTCTCTTTCTCTTTCAAAACAAATGAATAAACTTTACCTATCTCTTTTTGCTTTTTCTTAACATTTATTTATTTTTGAGAGGGAGAGATTGTGAGCGGGGAAGGGGAAGAGAGAGGGGCAGACAGAGGATCCGAAGGAGGGTCTGCACTGTCAGCACAGAGCCTGATGTGGGGCTCAAACTCACAAACCGTGAGATCATGACCTGAGCCAAAGTCGGATGCTTAACCAACTAAGCCACCCAAGTGCCCCTCTTTTTACTTTTTTTTTTTAATGTTTTTTAAAATGTTTATTTATTTTTGAGAGAGAGAGATAGCATGAGCAGCAGAGGGGCAGAGAGAGAGAGAGACACACACACAGAATCCAAAACAGGCTCCAGGCTCTGAGCTGTCAGCACAGAGCCCAATACAAGGCTCGAACCCAGGAACTGCGAGGTCATGACCTGAGCTGAAGTCGGACGCTTAACCAACTGAGCCACCTCAGCACCCCTACTTTTTTTTAATGTCGCTACTAGAAATTTTTAATTTGCATATATGGCTTATGGATATGGATAGTGGCGGTCTAGATTCTAGGCCCTCGAGAGAGGGTGAGGAAACAAAGAAGCAGGGACCATTCCAGATGGAACCTGAAGTCTTACGCTCAATGGGGAGGCAACGTTTAGAGTAACACCCTTTCAGCCTTTCTCTCAGAAGTAGCTCAGATGGAATCTCTCTACCTAGTTTGCTTGGTGGAAGGCCCTGACAATTTTGTGAAGATTCTGAAGGTGGAGTGCAGATTCCCATGGGACAGTACCCTTACTCACAGTGATCCTGGAACTGGCCCCATCACTGACTCCTCCAATATACTCCAGTGCCCACTCTAGGTTACTTGATGGATGATCAACTTCAGTTGCTTGTAATAGACAAAACCCCAAATAACGGTTGTATAAATAAGACAGGACTTTATTTCTCTCTTAACGAAAAAAATTTTTGTTAAGTTTATTTAAGTAATCTCTACACCCAACATGAGGCTCAAACTCACAATCCCTAGATCAAGAGTCACATGCTCTTCTGACTGAGTCAGCCAGGCACCGAGGAAAAAAACTTTTTGAGAGATAAAAACTTCTGTCTTGTTTTGCTACTTTTTGGGGGGACTTAGTCTGTTATATGCAACAGAACCTAGTGAGAAGCATTGCATGGATTTCTAACAGCTATCTTGGACCGTGAGGCAATAAGCTAGATGGGGCAGCAAGATAGGCCCCAGGAACTGAGGTCCTGGGGCACCTGGGTGGCTCAGTCAGTTAAGTGGCCACCTCTTGGTTTCGGTTCAGATCACGATCTCACTGTTCGTGGGTTTGAGCCCTGCATCAGACTCTGCACTGCACTGGCAGCTGGGAGCCTGCTTAGGATTCTCTCTCTCTCCCGCTCTGTGCCCCTTCTGTCTCTCAAAATAAATAAATAAACATGGGGCGCCTGGGTGGCTCAGTCGGTTGAGCAGCCGACTTCGGCTCAGGTCAAGATCTCGCGGTCCGTGAGTTCGAGCCCCGCGTCGGGCTCTGGGCTGACAGCTTGGAGCCTGGAGCCTGTTTCGGATTCTGTGTCTCCCTCTCTCTGACCCTCCCCCGTTCATGCTCTGTCTCTGTCTCAAAAATAAATAAACGTTAAAAAAATTTTTTTTAATTAAATAAATAAATAAACATTTAAAAAAAAGAAAAAAGGCATTCAGGTCCTGAATAACAATGGAGCTATCCTTGGTTTATTGTCTCATGGTTCAAGAGGTCTATTAGAATTCACGTTCCAGGCAGAAGAAAAGTGAAAAGGGAGGGACTAAGAGCTTTTCTTTCTTTTTAGGGAGATTCCCCCAAAGTACCCTATAATGCTTCTACCTGCATTTCATTGGTCAGACTTGGTCACATAGTACACCAACTTCAAGAGACACTGGGAAATGCCTTTTTTAAAAAAAAGATTTTAATGTTTATTTTTGAGAGAGAGAAAGAGAGCAAGGGAGGGAGGGCAGAGAGAGGGAGACAAAGAATCTGAAGCAGGCTCTAGGCTCTGAGGTGTCAGCCCAGAGCCCAACGTAGGGGTCGAACTCACAAACTGAGAGATCTGATGACCTGAGCCGAAGTCGGACACTTAACTGACTGAGCCACCCGGGCTCCCCAAGAAATGCCTTTGAGAAAGATGAGTTACTGCCTTGAGTAAAATCATTGTTGTGTCACTAAGAAGAGGAAAATGAATACTGGAGTAACACATTTGTACCTGTTGATGATCTGCATCATTCTGAAAGGATGCACAGAATTGTCCTGCAGCTTTCAGCATGACCATGTAGATAAAAGACAGGGTATAGAGCATTGACCCCCCAAAGATCTCCCCTTCTGCCTCACGAAGAATGGAGAGGGCATACAGCCAATCAAGTCTATGCACACAGAGGCAGGCTGTAGACCATCTCTACGGCAATCCTGCCTCATTGGCAAGTTGGATGATTAGGATAGTGGTTCCCTCGTACCTCACGTTTGAGCATGGCACAGGTATGCCTGTCAGTGGCTTTGTCGGGCTCAGCTGGGAATTTGTCAACCAAATCAGCCTCCGAGCCTCACATCTGCCACTAGAAAGGAGCTGCGCCTTCCTTACTCTCTGCCTGGAAATTTCAAAATGCCAGAGAAGGACTCTGGATGGTCCAGCGTGCATCACACGTCCTGTCCACTCACAGGGGTTGAGTGGGGTGAAGGAAATTAAAGGGCCCAGCTGTACACAGACAAAATAATGCCCATTACAGCCAATAGTGGGCGTTAGCCTCGTAGAACTTTCGTTAAAATGAGAAGTGAAAATGATGTGAGTAGAACAAGTATTTCCCCTTTATTGTGAATCACCCCCCCCATTTGATATTTGCCTTTTAGTTTTAGCCATTCAATAAACACTGCAAAGCACCCATTTTGTACTACACTCCTGTACCCTGCTGTATCCTTTTTTCAGTCAAAGTAACAGTTGATTGGTTTATAGCTTTCACCAAATCCGTTTCAGTCCTAAGGATATACTTCAGCCTCTTGATAGGATTTAGGTATTCTCCAAGTCTTCTCCGTAATACCTATTCTAACCACTTATCCCGTTGAGGCCCCTACCTAGATGGCTACTGTCGGTTGCTCTGTGGTTGTAAATAACAGCAGCCCGCTCAGATCGGCTTAGGCAAAAATGAAGACAGAAGCCATGAGTCCAAAAAAAAAACAAGGGCCTTGGGAGGGAAATCTGGAAATGGAGGGCTGTGAGGAGCCAAGGCAGCCATTTTCTCTCTCTTTTTTTTTTTTTTTTTTTTTTTTTTTTAGCTTATTTTCCCTGTCTCTGTCTCTCTCTCTCTCTCTTTTAGGGGTTACATTGATGTTCCCTGCTTTATTCTTTCTCTGCAGATGAACTTCCTCTGTGCTCACAGAAAAGATAGCTGACCTCCCCCCCTGCCAAAATTCCAAAACGTATGTACTCCTAGATCAAGTACAGAGACTCATGAGAGTACTTGTCATACTCTCACATTCTTGAGTAACTGACTCCCCTGAGTCAGGGGTCTTTCCCTTGTTCCCCTGTGAATGACAGACATGACCCTGATCCCCTGCTCTGTGCAGGGAGTGGGAGTGTGGGTGAGTTCTCAGAAAATGTAGGTCGGGGCATCTGGGTGGCTCAGTCAGTTACGCGTCTGATTCTTGATTTCAGCTCAGGTCATGATCTCTCGGTCACGAGTTCAAGCCCAGCGTTGAAACTGAGCTCTGCGCTCAGGCGGGAGCCTGCTTGGGATTCTTTCTCTCCCTCTCTACCCATCCCATGCCACGTGCTCTCTCTGTCGCTCAAAAATAAATAAACATTAAAAATTTTTATGTTTATTTTTGAGAGAGTGAGAAAGAGTGCGGGGGGGGGGGAGGGGCAGAGAGACAGAGACAGACAGAACCCAAAACAGGCTCCAGGCTCTGAGCTGTCAGCACAGAGCCCAATGCGGGGCTCGAACCCATGAACCTTGAGATCATGACCTGAGCCGAAGTCGGCACTCAACCGACTGAGCCACCCAGGCACCCCAAAATAAAATAAACACTTACAAGAAAAAAAAGAAAATATAGGTCATGGGCTTATGTTGTTACAATTTTCCTGAGAGCTTTTTTTTTTTTTTTTAATTTTTTTTAACGTTTTATTTATTTTTGAGACAGAGACAGAGCATGAACGGGGGAGGGCCAGAGAGAGAGGGAGACACAGAATCTGAAACAGGCTCCAGGCTCTGAGCTGTCAGCACAGAGCCTGATGCAGGGCTCAAACTCACGGACCGCGAGATCATGACCTGAGCCGAAGTCGGCCGCTTAACCAACTGAGCCACCCAAGCGCCCCTTTCCTGAGAGCTTTCTGTTACAGATCCTCAAATGTGAAGAGGATGGTACAGAACACCAAAGACCACCTGGTCCATTTCGTGCCTGGCTCCTTGGCAATGGCTGGTAGTTGACAACCAACTAGTATCTGACCTTGAACATTCCATCCTTTGATTAACACAATGGTTTGTTCCGGTCTCACAGAATAGAGGCCTCTATTACCCCAGGTCCATGTGATAACAGCTGTGGAAAACAGTCTGGTCATGTGACCATCAAGATTTTTAATCCCAGAAGAGTTATCCTCAAGTGAATTCTCAAGTGGATTAACTAATGTCACTTGATTTATGGATTTGTGACATTGTAACAAGAGACACGTATGAAAAAGTGCTAGATTCTTAGTTCATTCTACAATTTTCCCCTCAGCGATCCTCTCCACTTCTGTGGTTTTAACTGTCACCTGTAAAGAAAAGACTCATAAATCTTTATCATAGCCCTGCTTTACATTCAGCTCTAGATATATTTCCAACCAAGCTGGATATTGCTATAAATAGTCCAAATTTATCATGACCAAATCAAAACTATCTTCCCCTACAAATCCGTGTTTACCACATAACCAAACAAACACTTGATGGCATTTCCCTCTACTGCCAAGCTTCCCTGTATCCTCTCCTTCTGTCTCCTATCTCCACCCCCACAACTGCCTTCTTTGGTGAAGCACTTTTCTGGACTGTTGCAATGGCCTCCACCCTAACCTCCTTACTTGTTCTCTGCCCTCCAGTTCATTTTCCACAGTAGAATCAGACTATATCTCATTAAAAACATAAATCCACTGTCACTCTCTGCATAGAAACTCCCTGATCACCTACAGGGTAAAACCCAAAGTTTCTTAGCCATCAAGACTCTTAATTTTCTAGTTTTTCTTGTCCAGCTTCATCTGCCATTACGCACCAGGCATTACAACCTCATCCCCTCCTTCCACCACCTTAATGTCAATTTCTCACTCTTCGCCATGCAAGTGTTTGCCGACCTAGAGGCCAGAATGTACATTCCAGCTCCATGAACAGAAATGTAATGTGCGGTAATGGAGCTATGCGGCCCAGTGCCAAGGGAACACAGAGGAACATCCATCAGCCTATGTGCTTGGGGAAGAGGTGCTTCTAGCTGCCAGTAGGAGTTGCCAGGTAGAGTCAAAGGGGTGAGAATCAGCTAATATAAAGGCTAGGAGATGAAGGAACACATGGGTAGCTCGGGCGGTGTTTAGCTTCTCAGTGTGGGGTAGCAGAACAAGTACAGTCAGGGGAGAGAGGTCGGGGATGGTGGTTCGAGCTCAGCCCAACTGTGGGGGGAGCAGTGGAGCATGTTAGGGGAGTGGCTCGAGAGATTTGCAGGACAAAGAGATCCCTCAGGAGGATAGAAAGAACCTAAGAAAATGCAAGGCTTTGTTAGTAATTCAGGAGAGAAATGCTCTGGGGGAACTACCCGGGCAATGAAGGCCATGCTTCTGGGATGGAGGGAAGGGCTGGAGTTTCCCAGATAGACTCGAGGTGTTGGGAGTTAATAATGGGGAGGTGGGGACGTGTGCACACAGGGAGGGATGTCAAGGAGGAATCCGATTTCCTATGCGGAAAATTAGAACAGAATGCCTAACTCATTAGAGAAAACGTGCAAAGCTTTGTGTCTGGTGCATGGCAGGTTTTTGAGAGGGTTTAAAGTTTACAACCCATTTTCTTTTCTTTTTTTAATTTTTTTTTTCAAGATTTATTTACTTTTGGGACAGAGAGAGACAGAGCATGAACGGGGGAGGGGCAGAGAGAGAGGGAGACACAGAATCAGAAACAGGCTCCAGGCTCTGAGCCATCAGCCCAGAGCCTGACGCGGGGCTCGAACTCACGGACCGCGAGATCGTGACCTGGCGGAAGTCGGACGCTTAACCGACTGCGCCACCCAGGCGCCCCTACAATCCATTTTCAATAGACTGCATTAGGATCGTCAGAAGTTTGGGATACAAGAGCAAATAGCTTATGGATGCGAAGATCGAAGCCCGGAGGTTTCAGCCCCCCAAGTCAGTGAGGGGTGGAGTTAAGATTCCAGACCAGGACTTCTGACCTGAGACCCCTGTTTTTACAGTCTCACGGCAGTTGGGAAGACTTCCAACCCAAAATTCTATTTATTGAAATTCTTTTAAGCAGAGTATCCTGAATCTGCCTCCCAAGGAAAATTCCAAGAAATGAAGGAAGGGCTCAGGATCACGCTAATCACAATGATAATGGTACTACTTAAATGAAGCTTCCCTGAGCCATTCCTGAAAAGGTGATTGGCGGATTCCAGAATTTTTCTGCAAATAACCTGATGGGGGGAGGGAGATAGGGAGAACCTTATAGTTTTAAGAAAAGACCATTAAGTTCAGCTAATAGCAATGACAATGGAGGCGCCTGGTGATTGCCGGCACTTAAATCGTAAATGGAAAACAGGAGGGCACCTTGGATGTCTCCATTGTTACATGCTAATGAAGTGGCTCCACTCAAACAAAGGCAGCCAGGAGATTAGTGGAGGGTGTGGCCTGGTCCCACACTGGGTGAGAAGTCTGTGTGGGATGCTGGCAGTCCTGGGCCCTGAATTAGGATGTCTTCCTCTCTCCTACTTGGCTTTGTGAAACCTGAAGCAAGACCCTGCATTTCCCTGGACCTCTATGGGTTTTTGTAGCAAAATGTGTATAATCAAGTCTAGGGGTGGCCACTGCCTCCAGTCCAACCTGGCAACCAGATTTTGATCATCTTTTTTCCAAAAAGAGATGTTACAGGTCTAGGGTGGGGTCTGGGAGTCTAGTAAAAAAAAGAAAACCAACGAGAAAACAAATTGCCCTGCGGTCCTGATGATCAGCCAGGTTTGGAGCCCTTTGAAACGGTGGAGGGACAGGCCCAAACAACTGTGGTGTTACAATAGTTCGGTGAGGGGTTTGTGCCCTGGGGAGGAGTTTTTGTATAAACTGAGAGTTTAGTCTAGTGGAGCAGGAGGGAGGGAAGGCCAGGTTCTGAGAATGTAGATGTGGGAGGTCAAGGCTGAGTCAAGTCCGTGCCCTGCTCAAGGTGCTGGTGGGTCGGGTACGTGAAGAAGGCGTGAGACAGGAGATTGGGAAGGGAAAATTGGGGACAGATTTTTAAATTAATTAACGTATTTATTTTTAAAGACTTTTTTTTTTTCAAAAAAGATTTAATTTGGTGGGCACCTGGTGACTCAGGTGGTTGTGCGTCTGACTTCAGCTCAGGGGTGTGTGAGTTTGAGCCCCACGTGGGCTTGCTGCTGTCAGCACAAAGCCCACTTCAGATCCTCTGTTCCCCCCTTCTCTGCCCCTCTTCTGCTCATGCTGTCTCTCTTGAAAAGAAATAAAACATTTTTAAAAAATAAAAAAAGCCTAATTTTTAAGTAATCTCTACACCCAGTGTGGGACTTGAACTCACAGACTCAAGATCAAGAGTCATGTGCTCTACTGGCTGAGCCGGTGAGGCACCCCAGGGATAGATAGATAGATAGATAGATAGATAGATAGATAGATAGATAGATTTATTTATTTATTTATTTATTTATTTATTTATTTATTTTCAATATATAAAGTTTATTGTCAAATTGGTTTCCATACAACACCCAGTGCTCATCCCAAAAGGTGCCCTCCTCAATACCCACCACATCAGGGCATGATGTGGGCTCAGGTCATGATCTCACAGTCATGAAATCAATCCCGGTATTGGGCTCTGCACCGGGTGTGGAGCTTGCTTGGGATTCTCTCTCCCTCTCTCTCTGCCCTTCCCTCCCCTCAAAATAAAACACAATAAAATCTTTTTTTAAAAAGATTTCTGCAAAAACTGGACTATTAAAAATGCTTTCTGTAACTGAGCTTAGGCAGGCCAGGTCCAGAGATCCAGAGGGGCCCCCCACAGGACCAGCCAAAAGGGTCTTTGGTTTAGCACAGGATAGAAATCAAACCTGAGTCAGGAAGAAGTAAAAGCAAAGTTTATTGAAGAGGGTGAGTAATAGAGCATAGCAGACAGAGTGTCTGAGAGACTCCAAAAGGAAAGGAGAGGAGAGGAGAGGGAGTCTCATCGTCACTTGGGGTTAAGGGGTTTATACTGGAAAGGGGTCCACGGTATGTGTTCCTTCAGGAATCCAGGGCAGAGTCCAATCAAAAATGGCCGTCAAACGAACAATTGGTGTTATTTCATAAATTACCAAAGGTAGGGGGTATTGATGCCAGTGTCGACTGGGGTTTGTTCGAGGCTAATGTCCTGGAACGTGGTGGGGATCCAGTTCTTTTTAGACGTTGTCAGGTATTTGGGGGCCTAGGATGAAACTCAGAGAATGATCAACTTTCTTGTCTCCCCCTTGGAGCGGAAACATAGCTTCTTTGGTTTATTCAGATGCAAGGTGAAATATAGAACGTGAGTAAATGAGGGTTAGCAGAAAAGCAACAGAGACAGAGCCTTTCTAAAGATGGAGTCCCTTCAGCTTCCCTATCTTACTTGCATTAATCTTGCCCTTCTCGGATTTGTCCTCCTTGCTGCTCTGGAGAGTTTTTTTTTTTTTTTTTTCAACGTTTATTTATTTTTGGGACAGAGAGAGACAGAGCATGAACGGGGGAGGGGCAGAGAGAGAGGGAGACACAGAATCAGAAACAGGCTCTAGGCTCTGAGCCATCAGCCCAGAGCCTGATGTGGGGCTCGAACTCACGGACCGCGAGATCGTGACCTGGCTGAAGTCGGACCCTTAACCGACTGCACCACCCAGGCGCCCCTTGGAGAGTTATTTCTAAGATGCTTGTCACATCCTTGCTTAAGACCTTTCAGAGGCTCCCTGTGGTCTCCACACAAAAGTTTCATCTAAGCCTGGAGTCCACAGGCATTTGTGATCTGATATCTTCTTAGCTATATTACTTAAGTTTTGTGTTTTGTTTCGTTTGTTTTTTGTTTTTTTGGGTTTTTTTTTTTTTTTTTTTTTTTTTTTTTTTGGTTTCTATAAGCTAACAAAGTTAGTTTAAGGGAAAAAAATGTATTATTAAGGAGAGGACTGTGTCATGAATTCAGGGGTGGAATAAGGCTATATCTCAGAGAGGAACAGACATCTGGGGTGCACTAGAAGGGTGGGGAGGCATTCTGTCTTTCCCCTCTGCCTCAGTGTCTTCCCCCACCTCTGTGCCAAGCAGCTGATTGGCACCTGGATGAGTGCAAGGGAAAGGGGTGCAGTCCTAACACCCAAGAGAAGTGATAATTTCTGGACTGATAAACTTGACTTCAGAAAGTTCTACTCTATCATTTTGTGTCTATGTCATTTTTTTTTTTATTTTCTCTTAATTAAAAAATGTTTCCGATGGGGCGGCTGGATGGCTCAGTTGGTTAAGCATCCGACTCGATTTCTGCTCAGGTCATGATCCTATGGTTGGTGAGTACGAGCCCCACATTCAGACTCTGTGCTGAGGGGCGCCTGGGTGGCTCAGTCGGTTGAGCGTCGGACTTCAGCTCAGGTTATGATCTCGTGGTCCGTGAGTTCGAGCCCCGCGTCGGGCTCTGGGCTGATGGCTCGGAGCCTGGAGCCTGCTTCCGATTCTGTGTCTCCCTCTCTCTCTGCCCCTCCCCCGTTCATGCTCTGTCTCTCTCTGTCTCAACAATAAAGACTCTGTGCTGAGTGTGGAGCCTTCTTGAGATTCTCTCTCTCCCTCTCTCTCTCTTTCTGCCTCTTGCCTCACTTGTGCTCTCTCTCTCTCAAAATAAATAAACTTTAAAGAAAAAGTAAGTCTTCTGGGGAGCCTGGCCGTTTCATGGGGTGATGATACTTTAGCCCACGCTCAATTGTCAGTTCTGCAGGTCTAGAAACTTAATATATTTATGCTTAACTCACAGGAGACTGTGGCATAAATCAAAATGCCAGTTTATTAAATTTTAGCCACTACTATACTTCTTACTTAAACACAAACATAATCATGTTAGCTCCCCAGTGCCTATAGGCACCATATGATCAAGTCAAGCTCTTTAGCGATCTGGCCTTGAACCAACTTTGCAGTTGGTTCTTATATGCCATGTGTGTACTTTCTTTAAATTTTTTTTTAACGTTTTTATTTATTATTGAGAGACAGAGTGTGAACAGGGGAGGGGCAGAAAGACAGGGAGACACAGAATTGGAAGCAGGCTCCAGGCTCTGAGCTGTCAGCACAGATCATGACCTGAGCCAAAGTCAAACGCTTAACCCACTGAGCCACCCAGGCACCCCTCATTGTGTGTACTTTCTATATGCTGCTTCCTTTGACTGGAATGTCCTTTCTGACAGTTTACCAGGCAAAATCCTCATTCTAATTGAAGGTCCATTACCTTCTCTCTCTATTTTTTTAATGTTTATTTATTTTTGACGGGGGGGGGGGGCAGGGGAGGGAGGAGACAGAGCACTAGTGGGGGAGGGGCAGAGAGAGAGAGAGAGAGCCTGAGACAGAATCCAAAACAGGCTCCAGGCTACGAGAGCTGTCAGCACAGAGCCCGACACGGGGCTCAAACCTATGAACTGCTAGATCATAACCTGAGCTGAAGTCGGATGCTTACCAGACTGAGCCACCCAGGTACCCCAAATATTACCTTCTCTTAAAGCCTTCTCTGGAAGCCCTACCCCTACAGCAGACCATATTAATTGCTCCCAATTCTGGGCTAACATGGCCCTTATCTTATTAGATTATACCTCACCATATATTCATGACTACCTCTTCTATTGGGCAGTGAACTCCTTGAGGACCAGAACACTATTTTAACCATCAAGGTAACTCAGAGTACAGCATATTGGCTAAGCACAAGACTCTCAATAAACGTTGAATTGAATTGAACTTACTCATTTGTATTTTCTGCAATTATTTCCCTTTCTTTCCTAAGTTCTTACAAAAGTTAATTTTGAAAATGTCAACCTGTCTCAGCTGTAATAAGAGGACAGGCGAAGGGAGCGTGTTCATGCTGGGACTGAGAAAATCACATCCCTGGGGGCCAGGGATGGTGACTGGTGTGGAAATACAAGTGATGGACCCCACAGGGAGGGAAAAAACACAGCAGGAAGAGCCAAACCAAATGACAAGGGCTTCTTCCCACCAGGAAATTTCCTTTTCAAATCTCATCTTTGCTCAAATCTGGAGGTTTCTGGATGTTGTAAGTGGAGGGCCCAGACCCCATGTGGGCTGTCTGTGTGCAGTCTCCAGTATGTTAGTGTGCAAGTGGATGGAGGTTGGCTTCCTGACTGGGACCTGTCTCTGGTGAGATGAGAAAAATTAAGAGAAGGGGCGCCTGGGTGGCTCAGTCTGTTAAGTGTCTGACTTCGGCTCAGGTCATGATCTCCTAGTCTGTGAGTTCAAGCCCCATGTCGGGCTCTGTGCTAACAGCTCAGAGCCTGGAGCCTGCTTCGGATTCTGTGTCTCCCTCTCTCTCTCTGCCCACCCCCCCCCCCCCATGCTCTCTCTCTCTCGCTCTCTCTCTCAAGAATAAATAAACATTAAAAGAAATTTTTTTTAATTTTTTTTTTTTAACATTTCTTTATTTCTGAGACAGAGAGACAGAGCATAAACGGGGGAGGGTCAGAGAGAGAGGGAGACACAGAATCCGAAACAGGCTCCAGGCTCTGAGCTGTCAGCACAGAGCCCGACGCGGGGCTCGAACTCACAGACCGTGAGATCATGACCTGAGCCGAAGTTGGACGCTTAACCGACTGAGCCACCCAGGCGCCCCTAAAAGAAATTTTTTAAAAGAAGAAGAATTAAGAGAAGAGTGTTGGTCCATGATTGCCTGACACCCCACCACCCTCCTTCGGACTAATCAAAAGATAAATGTGATAATGTGGGCAAATACAATGGAACAGATCTTGGGAGACAAGGAAATGGAAGTCTCTGGACAAAGAAGCAGGAGCTGGAGGCATGAACGCAGTCTGACTTTTGTCCTGGTGTTTCCCAATCTCATTCCCACAATGTCTCAAACCATTCCCCGATTCCTTCATCTCTCCTCTCCTACTCTGACTCCCAAGTCCCCTGCAAACCCTTGAGATCTGCCCCAGAGAGGGAACAGGGAGCTGACTGTGGAGGACCAGAGGCCTCCAGTCTTCCCTGATGATCAGCATGGTGTTTACTAAGTCCCCAGCCTTGAAGTCATTTGTGGCGCTCTCTGCCTTACTGAAGAAAAATGAATTTTGCCTCAATTCCTGATTCCTGTTTAAATATTTAGTTTAATCAGCCCAGGCCCAAGTGCCTTTTCCATTTCCCCCGGTGCCTGGGAGCCATGCTGACACCAGCATCATAAATAATGCATCTGATCCCAGGAACATGCCACTGGCTGGGAGTCATGCCATCCCTCAAGTCTCAGGGCCTGCCCTCTGCTGCAGTCGCTTTGGGAGAAGCTGGACCAGAACAGAGAAGTCCATCTTGAGCCTAAAGGCTTCTCCTCGAAGCTACTCCTGGATGGAGTCATTGTGCTTCCCCATCGCAGGGCAGATCTGAGAGGCCATGAGGGGGTGCAGGGGTCTCGCTGATGGGGAGAGTGAGAGAAGCAGGAAGAGGCAGGAACACCGATGCCACAGAGTGTTTGGACTCCACCTTCGAGGTTGCTTCAACCTGTCGGAGAGACGTCAGGGCCACTTAGAACAGGTCCAACCTACATCCTGTGTGAATATAGAGCAGAGAATCAGGATACCAAATAAAAGGAGGCAGTTGAGTTCAAGGGCAGAGGTATTAAGGAGACTCCATGAAATACTGGAACCTTCCATCCTCCTTTCACCTCCAGAATTCTGGCTTGTAACATGGGTTCTGCCTTCTATTCCAAGAACACAGTCTAAATTTCACCCCATTATACCAGGAGCCTGGGGGGAAAGTTAGGACTTCAGGAGATGCACACTTTTTCTCCTCGTACAGAAAGGAACCAATGATGGGATTTGGCTGGACAAGTCCTGGGTGTCCTTTGCCAAAACCTCAAAAAGATTAAACTGCCTCCAGGTGCCCTCTTTTTGGAGCTAACCCCTCAGTGCTCTGATCTATGCAATTAGATGGGGAGCACTGTGTTAGTTGCCATTAATGATATGGTCCTGGCTTTGGCTTTGTAAAAGAAGCTCCTTGGGACAGCTCTGTAATACTTGGGCTTTTTTCCTCCAAACTCCGCAGAGATAAAAGGAAACATAAACAACGATTTATTTATCCAGGAGTTCAAAGTATAGCTTTGAGCCCTTCCACATAGTCTGTGCTTTTTGAAATCAAGAGTGCAAATAAACTTCCCTCAGTCTCTTTTATTATTTTTTTTTAATATATTTTTTCCCCCTCAGTCTCGTTCAGAAAGGGCAGCTGCTATAAACCACAGATAAACATAAAAGGAGCTGATGAAAAGAGCAAACTCTAGTCTTCATCCCTCAGTCTGGGGAGTTCAGAAGCCCTACTCTCTGTCCTTGGAGTCATCCACTCTGTAGAATCTCTAGGGCCAAACTCTACTAATCCATTTTGAGCTGCCTAGGTATCTGGAGAGTCAGGAGCCACCAAAGGAAAGATGTTGGCAGAGGAGTTGGTCTCTGATGACCAGCACCTTGTCAAATCCAGGGGTCGATGATCTGTTGCTCTGATTTGTCACAGCTGAGCCCCTCCCTTATTCACTTGGTTTCTGGGACCCGTACTCCTCTGTCTGGCCTACCTCACTGCTCTCTCAGTCCTCCTCTGTGCCTCTCCCCTTCCTGATCACTACATGAATAGGTCTCAGTCTTGACTGTATTTCAGAATAACCTGAGAATTTTTTTTTTTCTTTTAGCTGAAAATCAGGGTCCACTCTGCACTAATTAAATCGGGATCTCTGGGGGGTGGGACCGGTATGATAAGTAGTTCCTCTGATGCAGCTGGGGTGCAGAACCTGCTAGCAAAATGCTGGCTTGCCCCAGGGTGTAGGCTTCTGCCTGCCTCCCCCATCTACACTCTCTCTCAGCTGAACTGACCAGTCCCCAGCCTCATGGACTGCCTAAACAGATTTGCATTTTTAGCCTGTGTCTCTGTGCTGAGCTCCAGAGCCCATATCTGCTTGTCTGTTTAACACCTCTGAACAGATATCTATAAGCATTTGGAAGTCCTAACATCTATGATTTTGTCCTCTCATCTCCTACATCCAATCCTTCCGCAAGAACTGTTGGCTCTGCCTTGAAAATGTATCTCCCACAAAAAACAAAACAAAACAAAACAAAACAAAAAAAACAACTCCTTGGGCCATGACAGCTACAATTCTATTCCAAACGTTTGTCACCTTCTTCCTCCTTGAACTATGTTAGCCTTCTAACTAGTCTCCCTGTTTCCATTCCCCACAGTCTATCCTCTGCACTGCAGCTCAAGTGATCTTTTTGATTTTTTTTTTTAACTTTCAAAAGTCTTTATTTCAGACCATGTTATCACGCCCAGCATCACTTACAACCAAGAAACATTTTTTAAGATAAAAAAATGCAGTAAGTGGCCTATACCTATGGGATTCACCGATCTTACCACGAAGACACAGTTCATCTGAAAGAATAGGTAAATGGCAATGAAAAGCTATAACAGGGGCGCCTGGGGGGCTCAGCTGGTTAAGCATCCGACTTTGGCTCAGGTCATGATCTCACGGTTTGTGGGTTCGAGTCCCACGCCGGGCTTTGTGCTGACAGCTCAGAGCCTGGAGCCTGTTTCGGATTCTGTGTCTCCCTCTCTCTCTGCCCCTCCCCTGCTTGTGCTCTTACTCTCTCTCAAAAATGAATAAAGAAACATTTTTTTAAAAAAGCTATTATAGTACTGGGGTAAGAGGGAACAACAGCCTACGTGATTAAGTGTTGTCCTATATAATTTGGTACAAAATTTTTGCCATCTTTGGTTTGAATAGGACTTAGATGAAGTGGTATTGGATTCCTTTCTTTCTGCGTCCCTCTTTTCCTCTGCATCCCTTTGTCTCTGCATATAGTGTTCAGTGTTTTCTGGATGAATCTATATTTACTTAAAATTGAGTTGTGGATACCACCTGTATTAGTTTTCTAGATCTGCTGTACAAATTACCACAAACTGGGTTTCTTCAAACAACAGAAACATATTTTCACCACAGTTCTGGTAGCCAGAACCCAGGAATCAACATGTCAGCGGAGTTGATTCCTTCTTTAAAAAAAAAAAAAAAAAAAAAAAAAGTTTATTTTGTTTTGAGAGCAAGAGAGAGAGACAGAGAGAATGAGCAGGGGAGGGGCAGAGAGAGGGAGGGCAAGAGAATCCCAAGCAAGCTCCTTGCTGTCCGTGCAGAACCCAATGCAGGGCTTGAACTCAAAAACCATGAGATCATGACCTGAGTAGAAATCAAGAGTCAAAATCAAGAGTCGGACACTTAACTGACTGAGCCACCCAGACACTCTGGGTTGATTCCTTCTGAGGGCTCTGAGGGAGAATTCATTCCATAGTTCTTCTCCAGTATCTGGTGGTTGCTGGCAGTCTTTGGTATTCCTTGGCTTACGATTGAGTAACTCCAGTCGCCACCTCCACCTTCACATGGACTTCTCTTCACTTGTGTCTCCCGTCTCCCAAAAGAACACTTGTGATTGGATTTAGGGCCCATTCTAATCCAGGATGATTTCATCTCCAGATCCTTAACTTAATTTCATCTGAAAATACCCTTTATCTGAATAAGATCCCATTCACAAGCCATATTTTTGGGAGACTACCATTCAACCCACCATAGGATCTTAGAGGCAAGAAGGTAAGGTAGAAAGTAGTCAGGTTTGCTTTTTCAGACTGGATCCCTTCCCTTCTCCTCTTCTTTCTGGCTTTCCTCCTTCCTTCTCCCCAACCCTGGCTGCTTTTCCAGAGCTGGGAGCGGAACTCTCTATCTCAGTCTGAGAATTTTGCTCACTGACCCTTGTGAGATGGTCAGCCCTGGGCATTCCCCTTCATCTTCACTGTCTGTCTTGGTCAGCGACTTGTGTGGCTGTCTGCCCATGCCCTGCCTGTTTGCACATTTGGACCTGGACTCTGATCTCCTGAACCCGGACCTGCTAAACCTGTTTTTTTCCCAAGCTGAAGGACTCAGGGAACCTGCTTCTTCCCCTGGGGCCAGGGTTTGGTTTACTCCTTAGACAAGACAGGCAGGCTCTGTGTAGATGGTGACACAGAAGAGGCTATTTTCACTGCAGATCTCCCTTTTAAGCTCTAGGCCTATTTGTCCACCTCTTTCCTAAAGAGGAAACATCTACCTGGATGTTTCCAAAAGGAAAACAACACAATTTGTTTAACATTAAACCTGTCAACTATCCCTCCTCCCCCAAATTGCCTACCCTACAGTATTTTTTTAAATTAATTAATTAATTTTTAACAGTTTATTTATTTAGGGGCGCCTGGGTGGCTCAGTCAGTTGAGCATCTGACTTTGGCTCGGGTCATGATCTCAGGGTTCATGAGTTGGAACCCCACATCCGGCTTGCTGCTGTCACACAGAGCCCACTTCCGATCCTTTGTCCGTCTGTGGGTCTCTCTCTGCCCCTCCCCCACTCGTGCCCTCCCTCTTTCTCTCTCTCTCTCTCTCTCTCTCTCTCTCTCTTAAAAATAAACCTTTTAAAAAAGTTTAAAGTTCATTTATTTTTTAGTAATCTCTCCACCCAATGTAAGGCTTGAACTCACGACCCTGAGATCAAGAGTTGCATGCTCTTCCTACTGAGTCAGCCGGGTGCCCCCCTACTCTAGTGTTTTAAACTCACTGCATCATACCTCTTCCCACCCAGTTACTCATACTCTACCTCTCCAAAGTCATCAGATCCCATAACCCCTACCTCCTAAATCTTTCTCAAATCCCTCTACTTTTCTCCCATCCCCCTGCCTCTACCCTAGGTCAAGCCATCATCCCTTCTCACCAACCTACCAACCTCACCATGTTTCCTCACCAACCTACCAACTGGTCTCCTGCCTAGACCCTTCCATCTTGTCAAATCCTCTTTACTGCATCCTGTGTCATTCCTATAAACACTCGCTGTTAAATCCCTTAGACATTCCCATTGCCCCTTATAATTCGTTTTCCTGACTCCACACCCTGTACTGCCCAGCCATCTCCCCATCCAAACTTATAGCATTATGCCAGCTACAAAAGGGAAGCTTTAAGATCAATTAGTTCAACCTTCCAGGGGCTCATGCTTGTCCCCATTGTGATTTCTGGTCCCTTTTCTGCTACCTGGAAGCAATGCTGCCTCTAGAGTAGGAACCTCCTGTGGATGCAACCCAATGGCTGAGCCAGATCCCCTTGGAGGGCATGAGAAAACCATGGACTCCTAAAATGCACATTTCCAAAAACCAAGACCTTCTGAGATTAGCCCTGAGCTTCATGTTTTCAGCACAGGGATGGATGGAAGGCGATGCTCCTTGACTCTAGAAGCTACAAAACTCCTGACCCTCATTTCCTTTCCCTCGGGGGCTCCCCGCTTTGATTCTTGCTGTTATATGCTTAGCTTTCTCCTAGGATACAGCACATGTGCCTTTAAAACCTAGGACCTCCTTAGAATAGCTGAGACAGGCTGGCCTTTTTCCAAAAGAATTTTACTAAATAACAAAACAAGTTAGTGAAAGAAAAAAAAAGACAGAGAGAGAAACAAATCATAGAAAACACAAACAATAAGATATAATCCTTTGTCCAAAACCTGGCATCTAATTTCAGATTAATTAGATTCTAGACACCCCCCTCCTACCCAAGTTCCTTTCCTGAATTCAATATCACGAAGCTTCTAGTCTCTGGCCAGCTCTGTAGAACCTGTATGAAAACTCTATCCTCAGATTGAGACAAAAATCAACTCTGTCTCATTTACTTCTTCCTTCCCTCCTTTCTTATGAAAGGGGCAGAAGGGCCGAGGGAGAGAAAAAGAGAAGCTTAAGCAGGCTCCATATTCAGCTTGGAGCCTGTCCTGAGGCTTGATCCCAAGACCCTGGGATCATGACCTGAGTTGAAATCAAGAGTCGGACACGCAACTGACTGAGTCACCCAGGTGTCCCCATTTACTGCTTTCTTGAGCATCCATTTCTCTTCAGCTAAGTGGTGGAATGCTAGAAACTGACACAGGAACACAATGGGCCTTTAGACAATTTCTTACCATGATTCTCTCTCTCTTTTTTTCAATGTTTATTTATTTATTTGGAGAGAGAGAGAGGAGAGAGAGAGAGAGAGAGAGAGAGAGAGAGAGAGAGAGAGAGAGAGCATCTCAAGCAGGCTCCCTGCTCACCATGAGATCATGACCTGAACCAAAATCAAGAGTCAGATGCTTACTATCTAAGCCACCCAGCACCCCCCCCCCCCACCCCCCCCCCCCCCGCCCTTACAATGATTCTTTAATCACAATAGCCATGCCAGGAAATTTTTCCCACGGAAGGTTGGTTGGATTTGCCAGGGGATTTCTGGCAAGGTCTGAGAGACACCTCTTCCTTAGTGGTGAGGGTGGCTGGCATAGAGAGAAAGGACCTAATATATAGGAAACTCTTAACATGTGCCAAACACTTTATTGTTTTAAGCACAAGACTTTGCTATAGGTATCAATCCCTAATCGTATTTTGAAGAACTTGAGGCTCGGTGAGGATAAGTATCTTGCTCAAGGTCTTACAGCTAAATAGCCAAACTAGGAGTGAAGTTTGGGCTGGTTGGTGACAAGTTTGTGGTGATCTGAACCACACAGCCTCCGGAGGTAGAGGTACCTTTGCTTCCTTTGACGGTAAAGGCTTTTCCACCCTTTCTCTGCTTTGAGGGTTTCTTTTAATCTCCAAACATTTGCGAAACTCCATTATGGCAGTACCTCTTTGATATTAGGAGGCATGTAAGTTTCATAGACAAAATCCTCGCATTCAAATCAGTACCTAGTTCTCTAACTATACTGAGCCCATCATTGGTATTTAGGCTTTCAGATATGGAGCATGTACTATGTAGAAGACACCAGCCCAGGAGCTGGAGGTGGAAGAGGTTGAATATACAAAATCTAGAGGAAGGAAAAGGCCCTGGGTTCTGGCACCATCGTACTTCCTGCTCCTCCCCGCAAGTCTCTGAAACCTTTCAGTGGGGGAACTTCTGGATAAGACTGTTCCTAAGGAGAGGAGGTGGGTATGGATGGAGGAAGTTTTCTTGGCACCTTTTGCCCATTAAGTATGGTTAGTACAGTCACCACAAATACTTGCTAAGGTGCACAAAGTTGGGGAAATGAGAGAGCAGTACAGAGCTAACAGAAATACAGAAATATTTGGAAGGGGGGAAAAGTGCTCATTTATTTAAAAATGATGGAATGGTCAAAGGCTTTAAAGCTCGTGATCTGTTCCTTTGTAGTTTATGGTTTTCAGGTAGCCTTGTCACTTGGAAAAAGGCTTCTGGTTTAGAGAATTGTAGGCCAGAGGAAAGGGCTGAATTATAATCTCAATACTGCTACCAGTTTACTGGATGACTCAGGTGAATTATTCAACCTATTTCTGTGTCAGCACAGAAATGGAGACAGTGATGTCAGATATGTCACAATATGTTTTCCGTGGGATGTCCAGTAAAAGGATTATGATAAACAACAACTATTCAGTGTGCATAACAGAACACTTCTGCTTTTTTCTCTGGGTCAGAAGAGCTGACACAGGCTCACATTGTACCCATGGTATAAAACCCTTGGGAATCTGAAACATTATGGAGTTAATAAAAAGCAACAGACACCTGTTATTTACATAGTGCTCTATGCTGAATGATTTATAAAGCATGTTCATATATCATCACAACTGATTCTCAACTCACCTGTGAAATGGAATTAATGTTCCCATTTTATATCTGAAGAAACTTGGGTCACGCATAATCAAGGTGATTCAGGCAAAGGTGCTTTATTTTTATTTTTTACTTTGCCTCAGCTATGTAGAAAATTATTTTTTTCACCTTAGTAATTTGTGATAACGGACCATCACAAATGCCATCACCATACAAACAAAACACAATCTTTTCTTAGGACACTTCCCATCCCTGCACAGACCCCACACCCAGAGTCACCAACATGTAGCTGTAAATCACCAGAAACTCCAAACAGCCCAGGAAGGGGAGGGATCATCTTTATGCTGATTATATGACAATGCCTGGGAGCAGTTTGGAATGGATTGGCTTTTTAAAGAAAGATGTTTGCGTTCATTTGGGGGATTGCCCCAGCGAAGATTCAACTCTATTTGTTTTTTGTTAGTTTCCTGTGAGGGAATTAAGGCTGAGAACACAGGGATTGCCTAGAGAATTAGCATGGGAAAATAATAATGATTTAAAAGCTTTAGACACATAACTAGTTAACAGTGCATCAGTGGCAAGGTGACTAAAACTATCTCCTCCTTTGTGGTTGGTGGTGAAAGGTAGGGTCCTGTTCCCCTATGGGCAAAAAGAACCCCCCACTCCCTTCTCTAAGGGCCTCTTTTCCTGGCAGGGCAGCACAGTGTGTAGGGCCTGTCTAGAGGTGAGGCCTCCACGTGGGGGGGAGTGGGTTCCGTTCAACCCGGTTTTGGGGTGAACGCTGCCAGACCTACCAATGCAGTTGGGGTAAACTTGGGAGTGCGTCAGTTTTTTCTACACTTGTCCCCAGCTGGGGCTTTCCCTGAGGATGCTGGAAGCACCTGGAGTCCTCCTGGCCCCAAGGTGTGCGTGACCCAGGACCACTGCATTAACGTCACCACGAGGAAGGTGCTCTGCGGCGTGCACTTAGTTGTACCCAAGTGTTTGCCCTGAGGCTGGCGCCCACGTGCTAGAGGTCTCGCATACAGGGGTCTCCCAGGGACGGAGCTGGGAGGAAGACCTGTCTGGAGGTGGCCAGGTGACAGGGTACACTGGCTGAGGCGGTACCGGCTCGGGAGAGCCTGGGCCCCTGCCCCCGCCCCAATTCTCTAACAGCCCCAGGTCCGCCTTTGCGAGTACAGGCCTCTGCTTCGGCCACGACCCTTGCCCTAGGGTACTCCACTTCCAGCAAGGGCCCCCAAGCTATCGCCCGCCCCAAGTCCTTGCTGGCCCCGCAGCGACCTCCCCCGGCCCGGCCCACTCGGCATTGCAAGCCCGTCGCTGGGGGCGGTAACCTGCCCCCACCCCGTGGCGTCCCCTCCCCTTCGCTTCCCCCTCCCCTCGGTCCCTCCCTCCCCTCCCCCCCGTGGCGAGGCGGCGGCGGCGGCGGCGGCGGCGGCCGAGGCTGAGGCGGCGGCGGCGGCTGCGGCGGCGGCGGCGGGCGGGGCTCGGCTCGGGCTCCGCGGGCGGGCGGGCGGACATGGCGGCCAACATGTACCGGGTCGGAGGTAGGAAAGCTCGGCCCGACCCGGCCCGTCTGGGAGCGGGCTCGGGAGTGGGGGATCGGGGCGAGTTCACCCTAACCGCTGGGAGCCGCGGGCGACCCGGCCGAGGGCGCAGGGAGCGGGGGGCGCCGGGGCCCGCCGAAGGGGCCGGGGTTTCCCACCCCCGCCACCCGCCCCTCCCTCGACTGTGGCCGGCTGGGGGCCGGCGCCCACCCTGCCCCTCGCTCCCACCCCCGCTCAGTTTTCTAGGGCCAGGCCTGTACTTGGGGGTGTGAATCCTCAGACGCCCCCCTCCAGGACACCCGCATTGGGTATGGGCCGTCGAACCCCCTGATAGGGTGGTCTTTCCCCGCGTGGCTTCCAGGCTGTGGGGGTTGGAGAGGATGGGGGGACATCCCCCCCTCCTCTACTCCTTCTCCCCTTTAGTGGGAGTGTGGGGTGGGGGTGGGGGCGATGGGGGTTCAGCCAGGGGCACAGCCAGGGGCCTGTTTGTGGGGACGGGGCCCTGCACCTCTCCTTCCTCACCCCCCTCCCGTTTCTTGCCCAGCCCCCCAAGATGGGACACAGTGGGGCCAGGGCACCGCAGCCAGAGGTGGGGAGTTGAGCTCTGCCTGGACGTTTGCTCTGGTGTCTGCCTCCTTCCCAGCCTTCTGCAGGAGAGAGAAATAAGGTCAAACAAACTTTCTCCCTACTCACGACGCCCTCCTCCCTCTTTCTTGGTAAAATAATAATTCAGATAAGTGGCGTGTTTGTGTGTGAGACTCGCTCTTCTCTGCTCATTAGTGAGCTCCTGATGGATGGTGGTGGGAATGGCCTGGCCAAATGAGGCCACTTTGCAGAAGAGAGACGGGAAAGAGCCACTGAGATAGACAATAACAACGCAGCCCAACCTTTCAAATAAACACACAGTGGGAAGTGTCCAGTGAGCCTATTAGATGAGAGGAAAAGCCACACTTGAAAATTTTTATCCTTTTTATTGAAAGCCGGTTGTGATTTCTTTACAACACAATCCTGCATGGATCTGGGTTAAATATGGTAAAGAGTTTTTTAAAAGCCTGATATCATCTCTAGAGAGCTCTGTCAGAAAGTGAACCCCCTTTCATGTCTGTACACCCCTCTACCCCCCCATCATCTCAGACCTGTGGAAAAGTTTGTCAGTGTGCTTCCTCTTACCTGCTCAGCTCACTTGATTGGTTTTTGTTTTGTTTTGCTTTGTTTTTTTTAGTGATTGAAATGTACTTTGGGCTGCTAAGCTTTTCAAGATGCTCTAAATTTGTCTTAGGTCAATAGTTTTATGTGAGAAGCATACTCCAGGGTAAATTGGATTGAGGGAAAAGATGTGGGAGCAGTTACAGCATAAAAGACATGTTTAGTCAGCTCTGACTACTTAATGATAAGAGGGGTCTGTTTGTTTATTATTTAGTGATGGGTGGTGTGAAAGTTTAGGAGAACTTGCTAAAACATGAATTGAAATGAAAATATTAGAGGAAAATAAGGGTCTGTGAATAGTAGGCATATGAGAAAATATATTAAACTTGTATTACTAAATTTGCTTTTATCAGGGAACGAAGTCTGCACTTCATTTTGAAAGTGAATTTGCCTAATACAGAAAGTCATAGATTGACAAATGTGAACTTTCTGTTGAAAAGATTAAGCTCTTTACTTCCTTTAATTACAGATTATGTCTACTTTGAGAATTCCTCCAGTAACCCGTACCTAATCAGAAGGATAGAAGAACTCAACAAGGTATACACTGAGCTTTCTTGATTCTAATATTAAAAAATAATTGTTTTCCATTGAAGGGTAATTAGGTAAAGGGCATAAGAGGTGATTTTACTTTCAGTCCTAGAGTCTTTGAAAGTAGAGATTGCAGATTAGAGAGTTAGGCAGGATTCTGAATATTCTTTTACTTTTTATAATTACCTGTGATATTAAATTTACTGAGTATTTAACATCTGCATATTTCTTCACATTGCTCGGAGCTTCTCAGAGCAGGTCACTCCTGTAACTCAGTCCCTTTTTATATTTAGAGTCATAATTGTATTTCTCCCTTTTTAGTGAATCATTTTCCTCTTCCATCTTTAGAAGGAGGAAGCTATGAAATCTAATATTGAAGGGAATTTGTAAAATTCTGGACTAGACCAACTAATAGGAATACAGTTTCGGTATAATGCAAAGTAGCTTCCTACTTTAGGCCTTAGGTAAATTAAACTTTTATATTAAGGTTTGTCCCTGGTCGCCGGTGTCCAGGACATCAGAAGCATTGTGACTGTTTGCATATGAATGCAATGGTGGCTTATGAAAACAGTCATAAACTATATGAACCATAGATTACTAATGATGCTCTGTTTTCCTCCAAACCAACTGTGAAGCTTATTTGTACAGCTTATGAGAATTCATAGTGTTAAAATGTTGGCACTATCTAGCTGAAACCTTTCCCCCAAAGTACCACCTGGAGGCTGGTCCAGTTCTGAGCCCCAGGAAGTGGAGTGTGGTTTAGGGCATTTCTGGTTTATGAGCCCCGAGATCTTGGTTTGCTTCTGGAGATACCCCGTGGACCTCGCATTTGTAAAACTTTAGTCGTATTTTGAGACCACTACCGCCAAATGAAGAGAATGGTGTCAGGATTAGATCAGTCTGTGGGTGGGAACTGTTGGGGTGTCATTTTAACCTTTTTTACGTTATTGATGTAAAGGTGTAGGCAACTCGAAGCTGTTTATCAGTTTATGTAGAAAATTAATTAGGATACAAAAGAGAAATGTTGGCCTGTGAGACTGGTATTCTTTGGCTACTCCCTACCCCTCTGACCTCCACTTTCAGGGTCTCTGCCTTGCTCATATGGCTGCCAGCACAGTAGATTCTTGGCTGTTTTCATGTGCACCCACGTTAGGACCACCGAGTCATTTCTAATCCCCTGTACCTGCTCTGCCTTGCTCTTTTTTTCCATATCATTTATCACCTTCAAGTATACTTAATTATTGTGTTTATTTTCATTGCCTGTTTTCTCAGACTAGAATGTAAGCTCTATGTGTGCAGTGATCTTTTCTGTTCACTAATGCATCCCAAGTGCCTTAGAATAAAGCGATTGGTACATAGTTAAGACATTCAGTGATTATTTGTTGAATTAATGAATTTCTCCAATGTCTGATGTTAATGCTTGCACATAGCTTTTACTGTTTACAAGTTATTTTGATTTGTTCGTCTTACAGATATTTCTGAGGACCTGCTACCTGCCAGGCATTTTTAGATATGCGCTTTTAGGAATTCAGGGGTGCACAAAAATAGGTCCGGTAGTGAGACAATCATCAGCCAAAGTATCCCACAATTAGAAGGAAAATTGCAGCTGTGCTAACTTTGCAAACATCAGGACATGGTGTTCTGGAAGCGTATAATCTTGGGGATTCACATTTGTTACTTTTTCTGAGCCTCAAAATAACCTTAAACCTTTAAGGTAGATGCATCATGGAGTGTTGTTTAGAGGTATGCAGTGGTAATATGACTGGATTGCACCCTCTAGCTTGAACTTGGCTCATTTCACACTCCTTTGTCGTCATAACACTGTTCACTTCAAAAGTATCCCTCAAGGGCACCTGAGTGGCTTAGTCGGTTGAGCATCCGACTCCTGATCTCAGCTCAGGTCTTGATCTCAGGGTTGTGAATTCAAGCCCTGTGTTGGGCTCCATGCTGGGTGTGGAGCCTACTTAAAATAGTAATACTAATAATAAATTATATTTGAAAAACAGTTTCGCCTCGGCTTAGTCTGGTAAGCCTCTGAATCTTGATCTTAGCTCAAGTCTTGATCTGAGGGTCGTGAGTTCAAGCCTTACATCGGGCTCTGCGCTGGCATGAAGCCTACTTTAAAAAAAAAAAAAAAAAAAAAAGAGGAACGCCTGGGTGGCTCAGTCGGTTAAGCGTCCGACTTCAGCTTAGGTCATGATCTCCTGGTCTGTGAGTTCGAGCCCTGCGTGGGGCTCTGTGCTGACAGCTCAGAGCCTGGACCCTGATTCAGATTCTGTGTCTCCCTCTCTCTCTGCCCCTCCCCTGCTCACGCTCTGTCTCTCTCTGTCTCAAAAATAAGTAAAAACATTTAAAAAAAATAAAAAAAAAAAAGAAAGTACCCTTGTCTTCCCATCTATAACTTCTTCCTGGTCCTCTGCTTTCAGCAGAGAGTCCTTATTATAATATTGGTTTTTGGGAGGCTGGGGATGACTGAACTGTGAGAGACTACAGTTTGTAATTTCAGACAGTGGCAATTTAAATAGATGGATTATTGGTAAATAAGTGAGATTGACTAGTATTAAATAGTGAATATTTACATAGGGCCTTTATTTTTGAAGGGATATGGAAAGGGTATCTCATTTATTTAAAAAAAATGTTTTATTTACTTTTGAGAGAGTGCAAGCAGAGGAGGGGCAGAGGAGGGGAGAGACAGGGGATCCCAAGTGGGCTTTGGGCTGACAGCAGTGAGCCCAATGTGGGGCTCGAACCCACAAACTGAGATCATGACGTGAGTTGAAGTTGGGCGCTCAACCAACTGAGCCACCCAGTTGCCCCAAGATTTCTCATTTTAAAGAATTCATTAAACAAATATTTATTGAGTACTTGTTGTGTACCAGGCACTAGTCTAGCTGATACACAACAGTGAACAATATGGACCTATTTTCTGCCCCTCCTCATAGTCTCATGAGACACATGAAAGACAAGTTACCAGACATAAAAAAAAAAAAAAGTGAAAATGATGTTAACTTTTAAGAAGGAAATAAACAAGGATCTTAACATAGAGAATAACAGGGGTCACTCCTTTTGGATAGAAGGGCAAAGGATTTTTTTTTTCATTGAAGTTTATTTATTTATTTTTGAGAGAGAGCAAGAGAAAGTGAGAGCGTAAGAGAGACAGAGAATCCCAAGCAGGCTCTGCACTGTCCACGCAGAGCCCAACAAAGGGCTTGAACTCACGAAGCAAACCATGAGATCATGACCTGAGCTTAAACTAAGAGTTGGATGATTAACCTACAGAGCTACCCAGGTGCCCCAGAAAAGGAAAGAATTTTAAGGACACTGAAGTTGAGTCCTAAAGGATGAGAAAGGTAGCCATGGGAGAGAGCCCACACAAATGTTCCAGATACAGGCCCTGAGAGTAGCATAGGTCAAATTGGCAAAGTGGGGAAAATTAACATGATGGAAAATCCCAGTAATGAATTTAAGAGTACTTGATATGTTCCAATTGATAAGCCAGGATAAGAAAGGACTTTACCTAGGAGTGCCTGGCTTGCCTCAGTCAGTGGAACATGCGACTCTTGGTCTCAGGGTCATGAGTGCAAGCCCCATGTTGGGTGTAGAAATTACTAAAAATAAATAAAATTTGGAGCGCCTGGGTGGCACAGTCAGTTAAGTGTCTGACTCTTGATCTCGGCTCAGGTCATGATCTCACAGTTTAAGTTCCAGCCCCACATTGGGCTCTTCGTTGGTGGCGTGGAGCCTGCTTGGGATTCTCTCTCCCTCTCTCTGCCCCTCATCCGCTTGTTCTCTCTTTCTCTCTCCCTCCAAATAAATAAACTTAAAAAAATTTTTTTAATAAAAAAATAAAACAAAAATAAATAAATTTTAAGAAGATAGTTACTAAAATAGGTTAATGTCCTTTCTTTTTTTCTTTAAAGTTTTTATTTATTTAATTTCTACACCTAACATGGGGCTTGAGTTTATGACCCTGAGATCAAGAATTGCATTTCTTCGGGGCGCCTTGGTGGCTCAGTCGGTTAAGCGTCCGACTTTGGCTCAGGTCATGATCTCACAGTTCGTGAGTTCGAGCCCCGCGTTGGGCTCTGTGCTGACAGCTCAGAGCCTGGAGCCTGTTTCAGATTCTGTGTCTCCCTCTCTCTCTGCCCCTCCCCTGCTCATGCTCTGTCTCTCTCTGTCTCAAAAATAAATAAACATTAAAAAAAAAAAAAAAAAAAGAATTGCATTTCTTTTAATTGTGCCAGCCAGGCATCTCTAGTAATTATCTTCTTTTTTTTTATTTTATTTTATTTTATTTTATTTTATTTTATTTTATTTTATTTTATTTTATTTTATTTTATTTTATTTTATTATTATTTTTTAACCTTTTATTTATCTTTGAGACAGGGAGAGACAGAGCATGAACAGGGAAGGGTCAGAGAGAGGGAGACACAGAATCCGAGAATCCGAAACAGGCTCCAGGCTCTGAGCGGTCAGCACAGAGCCCGACGCGGGGCTCGAACTCACGGACTGAGAGATCATGACCTGAGCCGAAGTCAGCCGCTTAACCGACTAAGCCACCCAGGCGCCCCTTTTTTAAATTTTTTTAATGTTTACTTTTATTTTTGACAGACAGAGAGAGGCAGAACATGAGTGGGGGAGGGGCAGAGAGAGAGGGAGACACAGAATCCAAAGCAGGCTGCAGGCTCTGGGCTGTCTGCACCGAGCCCGATGCAGGGCTTGAACTCACACTGCGGGATCATGACCTGAGCTGAAGTCGGACTCTCAACCGACTGAGCCACCCAGGCGCCCCCCTATTAATTATCTTCTGAATAGAATATGTGTGTGTGTGTGTGTGTGTGTGTGTGTGTGTGTGTGTGTGTGTGTGTGTTTAATTTAATTTTATTTTATTTTATTTTATTTTATTTTATTTTATTTTATTTTATTATTTTATTTTATTAAAAAAAATTTTTTTTTCAACGTTTATTTATTTTTGGGACAGAGAGAGACAGAGCATGAATGGGGGAGGGGCAGAGAGAGAGGGAGACACAGAATTGGAAACAGGCTCCAGGCTCTGAGCCATCGGCCCAGAGCCTGACGTGGGGCTCGAACTCACGGACCGCGAGATCGTGACCTGGCTGAAGTTGGACGCTTAACCGACTACGCCACCCAGGCGCCCCTGTTTTATTTTATTATTAAAAAAAAATCTTTTTTGGTGTTTTTTTTTTTGAGAGAGAGAGAGAGAGAGACAGAGTGCAAGTGAGGGAGGGACAGAGAGAGAAGGAGACACAGAATCTGAAGCAGGCTCCAGGCTCTGAGCTGTCAACATAGAGGCCAACACAGGGCTCAAACCCTCAAACCGAGAGATCATGACCTGAGCCGAAGTCAGACACTTAACTAACTGAACCAGCCAGGTGCCCCTTGTGAAGATAATCTTTTGGAGGGTGAATATAAGATTAAAATAGAAACAACTTTCAGTATATTTTATTTAGTCATTATCTAGGTTGGATGTTGCTCCTACTTCTAAAGATGGCATTTGCTGGCCTCCAGGGTGGCGGGGCAGTTGGGGGGTGGCTGGGGGAGCTCAGTTGGTTGAGTGGCCAAGTCTTGATTTCAGCTCAAGTCATGAACCCAGGGTCGTAGGATCGAGTCCTGAATTGGGCTTTGTGCTGAGCATGGAGCCTGTTTAAGATTCTCTCTGTTCCTCTGTTCCTCTCCCCTACTCTGGCATTTACTCTCTCTCTCAAATTAAAAAAATTTTTAAAAAAAGATTGCATCTGCATTCATGTTGAGAGAAAGCTGTGTGCACATAATAGTGTAGTGTCAGGAAGTTTGGGAAGTTAAACTTGTGGAAAAATTTGTTTGTTATTTGCTACTAAAATTCTTTTGGTGTGTATGCTGTATTATTTGTGTGTATCTTCATGTTCTGTATATTTTATTAGCCCTATGACTTGCTCTGAGATTCATTTTACTGTTTCTAGTCTTACGGTTTTTTTTTTTCGGGGCGGGGGGAGAGGGGAATCACTAATTTCTTTGAGAATCTGATGACACCCTCTGCCTCCAACTACATTTGGACATAATTTCAGGAGAGTCCCTCAAAGCCCTTTCGTGAAACCCAGGTTGAGACCTCTCCTACCATTTTAGATCTCTTGGGAAAAAAGACAGAAATTGGGAAAGCACCTTTTCACTTGTTCTTTAGTTTGAGCAAACCACAGACGTTTTGAAATGGAAAGTGTGTGTGTGTGTGTGTGTGTGTGTGTGTGTGTGTGTGTGTGTGTGTGTGTTTAATAATGTACTTTCTAAGTCTGGGATAGAAACAGACATGAGTATGACTAAAATGATTCTAGAGCTTAAGAAAAGCCCCTTATTGCTAGAGGATATTTCAGTAAACATGCTTGATGGAACGGGATTTAAGAGGCTGCAATGCACATGGAGAAAAGAATACAGAAGAAAAGTTGACATCCACTGTGGGTTCTTCTTTACACATGTCCCTGCTTTTCCCACCTATGTGGTTTTCCCTGGTCCTTTTTTCTTGGACACTCAGCTTTCCATGCTTCACCTGTTGAACTCCTTTCCTTCTTTCCTAGGACTCTACCCCCTTTCCTCTGCCTTCCCCCAGTGGGTTGCTCTTCCTGCTTCCATGAGTGAGAGAAGTAGAGTCTGGAGGGGAAAGGAAGTTGTAAAAGAAAAAATATGAGTGGCAATATTGTCAGGCACATTTTACATTTATGCTTTAGTTGCGGGGAACTGGTGAAGGTTTCTAATCAGGTGAGGGACATGATTCCAACTGGGCTTTGGAGGGTGGGAAAGGAGATGATGTGAATAGACATCCTTGCTAGAGTGGAGGCTTCGTGAGGGTGGGCACTATGTATCCATGGAGCTTAGCTCAGTGCTTGGGCACAGAGGAAGGTCTCAAAAGAAATGTGGTGAGTTGAAAGAATAGCCAGACTTTTATATATATCATATTTTTTTTCACTTTTTAAAAGTAATCTCTACACCCAATGTGGAGCTCGAACTCACAGCCCTGAGATCAAGAGTCAGATAGATGCTCTACTGACTGAGCCAGCCAGGCACTCCTAACCTAGGTTTTTAGAGCAGTGCTTGGAGAACTATTTGTGGTGAAAGATTTTTTTTTTTAACGTTTATTTATCTATCTTGAGAGGGAGAGAGAGAGGCAGACAGAGAGGGAGAATGAGAATCCAATCAGGCTCTGCACTCTTAGCACCAAGCCCGACACGGGGCTCCATTCCATGAAACGAGAGATCATGACCTGAGCAGAGATCAAAAGTTGGATGCCCAACTGATTGAATCCCCCAGGCACCTTGTGGTGAAAGACTTTTAAGGATGTTCACTATCTGGGGCACCTGGGTGGCTCAGTTGGTTAAGCATCCGACTTCGGCTCAGGTCGTGATCTCACGGTTTGTGAGTTCAAGCCCCAAGTTGGGCTCTGTGCTGACAGCTCAGAGCCTGGAGCCTTCTTCGGATTCTGTGTTTCCCTCTCTCTCTGCCCCTCCCCTGCTCGCACTCTGTCTGTCTCTCTCAAAATAAATAAACATTAAAAGAATGTCCACTATCTCAGGCTGCTTTTATAAAATGAAAATAAATAATAGAATAATGAAGTTTAAAATAAGCTTATAAAACCACAAGCCTTCATTTTTCATTAGTAGGTTCAACAGATTAAAATTAACTATCAGATGCTCTAATACACACTCTCACTCTCAGTTCTCATTTCATTACACAGCAACAGTTGTAGACTGGGTCTTGGACCATGCTTTGAGTAGCTCAACTTTAGAGGAATGCTGGAGGTTGTGTGTGTGTGTGTGTGTGTGTGTGTGTGTGTGTGTGTGTGTGTGTGTGTGTTTTATATGTGTATTTGTGGAGGGGAAGAGGAACACTGTAGTTGCAAAGTACCTAATGGCCAAGTGTGTACATGGTTCAGAAGAGACTTTATTTTTTTAATTTTTAAGAAACGTTTATTTTAAAAATTTTATTTATTTATTTATTTATTTCTGTGTGTGTGAGAGAGAGAACACAAGTGGCAGAAGGGCAGAGGGAGAGGGAGATACGGAATCTCAAGCAGGCTCCAGGCTGAGCTGTCAGCACAGAGCCTGATGTGGGCTGGAACCCACGGACTGTGAGGTCGTGACCTGAGCCGAAGTTGGACGCTCAACCGACTGAGTCACCCGGGCACCCCTAAACGGTTTAAAAAAAAAAATTTTTTTTTTACATTTTTATTTATTTTTGAGAGACAGACACAGCACAAGTAATCAGGCTCCATGAGCTGTCAGCACAGAGCCTGATGTGGGCCTCGAACTCACAAACTGTGAGATCATTACCTGAGCCCAAGTCAGACGCTTAACCGACTGAGCCACCCAGGCGCCCCGAAATGTTTGTTTTTTATTATATTTGAGAGAGAGAAAAAAGAATGCGTCGGGGAGGGGCAGAGAGCGAGGGAGACAAGAGGATCTGAAGTGGGCTCTGCCCTAATAGAGAGCTCAATGCAATGTGGGGCTGGAACTCACAGACTGTTAGATCATGACCTGAGCCAAAGTCAGGTCCTTAACTGCCTGAGCCACTCAGGTGCCCCAAAACTGTTTATTTTGAACTGTGCCCCTCCACCCCAAGCAGTTTTGAATTCGTTTTTGTAGAGTATTCCTAGTGGAGGAACTCACTAGAAAGGCAGAAAAAATATGCCATTAGACACTTGCTTTGGGTTTTGAATGTGCTTTTGTCTTAAAACTGATAAAGAGCTTATAATTGTAGTCATTGATAGATTTTATTTACAAGAGGTATTGACCTGTTCATTTATTAGATTGCTGGATCATTACTTCTGGAGGATGTATTTGATCACAATATTGTGAAATATAGAAGCACTTTGGTTAGGATTTAATATGATTTCAATTCAAAGGGCAATATTTCTCCATGACTATTTCTCACTCTAAAATACTGCTGCTGAACTTCATAAAATTGACAAATTTACTGTAGCATAAGTATATTCTTATTTCTTTATGTCTGAATATATCTGTAAGCCCAGAGAAATTCTGAAAATTTGTTCTCATATTTGTTTGAAATTGGAAATCACAATAGCATTTTACTGTAATCTATGTGTTTTTACAAGGAACTTTGTAATGAATGACTGACCTTGAAAGTTCTCAGAATTCATAAGGAATAGGAGGAGAGTAGGAACTTGGGCCCCAGCTGCAGCAAATTACAACCTAACTGAATATTGGTTGTATTCTAGACTGTAGTCAAAAAGAAATAAGAACTTCAGCGTTCATAACTCAGAGATTTTAATACTTTCATATGTGAAGGTAAACTAAGTACTGCTGAGAAGATCAACTATTACAGATTCATAGACTTAACCAGGGCTGGAGAATGCTTTTCCAGGTCTTCTGCTCCATTCTGTCTGACGGCTGCCCGAACCTACAGGGCTTCACCATCATGAAACATGGGGGTGTTCTGGAGAGGGCTGGATGATTTTACTTTTAGCCTCTGCTTCTGGGAGTGGGATATGTTTTGCTGTCTTAAGTAAGTTACCTTGTGGCTCTGAAAATTTGGGGGATTAGTTTCTCAGGGCTAAGCAGATTTAAGCATCTGGCTTTAGTCATTAAAGGGGTGTGATCACTTTAGATTAATTGATACTAGTAAGTTATTTAATTTTGACATTTCAGTTTAACTTGGAACTTTTGCAAATGCTGCACATCCTCATTTGAATTTTTTCAGCTCTCTGATTATCCTGCAGTTGTGGTTGGCACAGTGTAAATGAGATTGATCTTGTAATTGTGTTGTATTTAGTTTTGTTTTGTAAACTATTTGAGTCTATTCTTCGGTACAGATAACTTTTATTTTTCTTCTCTCTTAGACTGCGACGGGCAACGTGGAAGCAAAAGTAGTGTGCTTTTATAGACGGCGAGATATTTCCAACACGCTTATAATGCTTGCAGACAAGCATGCTAGTAAGTTAATTGTCTTGTTTTAATTAAAAAATGTTTGAAGTTTTTTGTTTTCCATGATAGGAGGAAAAATACTTTTTGTTACGTGTACTTTTTTGCCTTTCCATTTGTCTTCCTCTTAGTTTAGATGGGAGTAATTTTTTCAGTGGTACTTGGTTTTAGTATATATTTTCTTTTCTTTTTTTTTTTTTTAACATTTATTTATTTTTGAGACAGAGAGAGACAGAGCATGAACGGGGGAGGGTCAGAGAGAGGGAGACGCAGAATCCGAAACAGGCTCCAGGCTCCGAGCTGTCAGCACAGAGCCCGACGCGGGACTCGAACTCACGGACCGCGAGATCACGACCCGAGCCGAAGTCGGCCGCTTAACCGACTGAGCCACCCAGGCGGCCCAGTATATATTTTCTTAGATTGCATCATATGCTTATTACTCAATACACTGAAACAACTCTGCAAGTAGGTTTTTGCATACAATCAGCATAGTGTTGTGCCATCCTCAGTTTTTATTGGTGGTTTTGAAAGGGTTTGAGTATGAGGAAATTTATACTTCATTGGTATTTTGGAGGACGTTTTTTTCCCCTCTGAAACAATTGGGTAATATTTACATTTAAAAAAATTCTGAGTAGTTATTATATGTACAGTATATTAGGTATGTATGAAAAAAGGTTTGCCAGAGAAAGAAGTGCAAAGTGGTATTTAGATATTGTGATCTTCTGTAATTCGCAACTCTGAGCCCTTCTTTGTAGATTAATCTTAATTTTTTTTTTTTTTAACGTTTATTTATTTTTGAGACAGAGAGAGACAGGGCATGAACAGGGGAGGGTCAGAGAGAGAGGGAGACACAGAATCTGAAACCAGGAGTTAGACGTTTAACCGACTGAGGCACCCAGGCGTCCCAGTACAATACTTAATTTTGAAAGTAATTTTTGCCCTACAAAATATATGAGACTAGGACCATATGCCTGTGTGTTTTTCAGTTTGACACTGATCTGTAATACTCTGGTCTTGGGGATCCTGAAGCTTTTGGAGTGTTTCGGTAATGGGATAGGAGAGGCTATTGTATACACAGGTTTATTCTGTGCATGTGTGATAATTATTTACCCACTGTGTTGCTGGTTTAACCTGGAAGATTGATTGTCTCATAAGTTAAATTCCTACTATACTTTCTGCTGTAGTTTATAGTGTTTTTAAATTTCTGTTTATTGTATAAAAAGGGTTTATTATGATAGGAGTTGTTCTATAATTACAAATTATATATTGACAGATTCAGGGCATTCCTGTTTGTCCTTCCTGTATGAGACCAAAGTACTACTTTTTATTATTTTTTAAAATGTTTATTTATTTTGAGAGAGAGAGAGAATGAGCAGGGGAGGGGCAGAGAGAGTGGGAGAGATAGAGTCCTAAGCAGGCTATTTGTTGTCAGTACAGAGTCTGACTCAGGGCTCGATCTTACCAACTGCAAGATCATGACCTGAGTCAAAACCAAGAGTCGGGCATTTAAATGAGTGAGACACCCAGGCGCCCTGTCTGCTGACTGTTCTCAGCATGGCCACATTTTGTGCTATTTTAGGCATGTAGATGTAGAAAATCAGAATTGAATAGGCCCTTGGTCTTGACCTTAGAAATCAAATTTAAGAGATTTAGAAAAAAAAGAAAAAGAGATTTAGAGAGGGGGCGCCTGGGTGGCTCAGCAGGTTAAGCATCCAGCTTTGGCTCAGGTCATGATCTCACGGTTTGTGAGTTCAAGCCCCACATCGGGCTTTCTCCACTCTCAGTGCAGAGCCTGTTTTGCATCCTCTGTTTTCCTCTCTCTCTGCCCCTCCTTCCTCTCCCCCCCTTCAACAATAAGTAAACATAAAAAAAAAAATGTCAGTTGGTTTTTCTTTTTCTTTTTTTAAATGTCTTATTTATTTTTGAGAGAGAACGTGAGCTGGGGAGGGGGAAAAAGACAGAGGATCAGAAGTAGGCTCTGCACTGAAAGCAGTGAGCCCGATGTGGGGCTCAAACTCACCAACTGTGAGATCATGACCTAAGCCAAAGTCATCTACTCAACCGACTAAGCCACCCAGGTGCTCCTCAGTTGATTTTTCTACCTTCTGAGCAATTTGTAGATCATTGGGTGGATTACTTCTATCTACATTTGCTTGTTTCTTCTATTATCTATTGAGTTTATTCTCAGAGGTAGCTATATGCTTAGGTATGGTGGAGTCAGAAGTATCTGACTCAGAATCTGAAGCAGGCTCCAGGCTCCAAGCTGTCAGCACAGAGCACGAAGCGGGGCTCGAACTCAGGAACTGTGAGATCCATGACCTGAGCCAAAGTCAGAAGCTTAACCCACTGAGCTACGCAGGCGCCCCTCTTCATTCATTATTTTAAATTGATACATAATTCACATAGCATAAAATCTGTTCTTTTGAAGTGAGCAATTGAGTGGCTTTTAGTATATTCACAAAGCTGAAACTATTACTGCTGTCTAATTTCAGAATGTTTTCATCATCCCCAAAGGAAATCAGTTACTTCCCATTCCCCCTTCAGCCTCTGGCAGCCATTGATCCACTTCCTATCTCTATAGATTGGCCTTTTCTGGACATTTCCTTTGATGGAATCATATAATATGTGTGTGGGTAGGTGTTTGTTGTTGTTGTTGTTGTTGTTGTTGTTTTTTAGTAAGCTCTACACTCTACCAGGGGTTTGAACTCAGGACCTCAAGATCAAGAACCTTCAGGTGCCTCTAATAATGTGTCTTCTTGTCTGGCTTTTTAAAATTTAGCATAATGTTTTCAAGTTTTTTCCATGTTACTGCCTGAATTCCTATCTATTGATTCCTTCCTTCCTTCCTTTCTTTCTCTTCCTTCCTTTCTTTCTCTTCCTTCCTTCCTTCCTTCCTTCCTTCCTTCCGTCCTTCCTTCTTTCCTTCCTTCCTTCCTTCCTTCCTTCCTTGAGAGTGCAAGCAGGGGAGGGGCAGAGAGGGGCACAGAGATTCCAAATCAGGCTCAGCTCTGATAGCTGACAGCAGTGAACCCAATGTGGGGCTTGAACTCA
This sequence comes from Felis catus, assembly GCF_018350175.1. Lineage (NCBI taxonomy): Eukaryota > Metazoa > Chordata > Mammalia > Carnivora > Felidae > Felis > Felis catus. Next base: position 105,383,776 of record NC_058370.1, on the reverse strand, counting down.
GGAACCACAAGATCATGACCTGGGCTGAAGTCAGATGCTCAACCAACTGAGCCACCCAGGTGCCCCTATAAATACTTATTTTTGAGAGAGAGACAGAGAGAGAACACATGCACACTTGAGCTTGAGTGGGAGAGGGGCAGAGACAGAGGGAGACAGAGGATCCGAAGTGGGATCCATGAAGTCATGAAATCATGACCTGAACTGAAGTTGGATGCTTAACTGGCTGAGCCACCCAGGCAACCCCTTTTTTTTCATTCTTTTTTTTTTTTTTTTTTTTTTTTTTATAGCTGAATGGTATTTCATTGGGTGGATATACATTTTGTTTACTCTTCAGTGGAAGGACAATTTGGATTGTTTCACTTTCTGGTTATTTTGAATAATGCTGTTGTGAACATTCATATACAAATTTTTGTGTAGATATTCATTCATATATTTTTCCCTCTATCCCTCATCGTTCTGTTGAAGATAGCAGGTTGTTCACCTACACAGGAATTTCCTTTGGTCTGGAGTTTGTTTATTGCCTCTCTGTTGTGTCCTTTACCACATTTTTTCTGTAGACAGATGGTTAGGTCCAGATTCTAGAGGATCTAAATCCACATGGTTATTTTGGAGGGGAAATGGGGTAAGGGATGCCAGATTACTTCGTGAGGTAGTATTTGTGTACTTCTCTCATGATGTCCGTAATGTTTCCTGTGTCTCATTTTTTTTAACACTTTACTTTGAAATAACTTTTACAGAAAAATTATTAAAAACATTACCAAGAAATCCCATATATTCTCCACCCAGATTCCCAAAATGTTAACATTTTACTCTTTGCTCTATTATATCTATATACATACTAGTTTTTTTGAACCATTTAAGTTGAAGACCTATTTCCCCTAATTCCTAAAGATACTTCAGTGTATATCTTTTAAAAACAAGCAGATTTTCTTACCTAACCAAGCATGATAATACTCTAATCTGTAGACCTAGGTTTTGCAAAATTTCCTACTAATGCCTTTTAAAGTGAAAAATAAAAATAGAATTTTTTTTTAAAGAATTTTTTTTTGTCATTTCTTCACCTAGCATGGGGCTTGAATTCAGAACTCTGAGATCAGGAGTCACATGCTGTATTGACTGAGCCTATCAGGCTCAGAATTTTTAAGGTATCTTTTTGTAATGTTATTAATCATTGATTGATGATTGCCTAGATTAATTCATTAAAGTTGTGAAAATTATGCTTTCTATCGTAATTCTATCATCCCCTCATTTTTATTTATTTGTTTGTTTGTTTGTTTATAATTTATTTTGAGAAAGAGTACAGAGAGAGACAGAATCCCAAGCAGGCTCCATGCTGTCAGCGCAGAGCCTGATGCAGGGCTTGATCCCACGAACCATGAGATCATGACCTGAGCCAAAATCAAGAGTTGGATGCTTAACTGACTGAGCCACCCAGGTGCCCCTTATCCCCTAATTTATTGGCATAGACTATTTCTGTGAAGAGAATTTTCCCTGTGTCAGCTATCATGTTAATCTTCAGGTTCAGATCTTCTAGGAAAGGCAGGTTGAATTAAAGTCTTGATGTGCTTTTTCCTTTTTTCAGTTATTACCAGTTTTCAAAAATAATGACGTGATTCCTCGTATCCTGCAAAGAGAATGGTTCTTGGATCATTTTGAAATGATCTTTGTAGTCTTTGTTATGTTACTTGCTTTTTTGATATGACAAGATGTTCCAGGCTCATCTTTTAAATTTCTTGCCCCAGACCTCATCTCTGGAGCCCTGGTTCCTTTTACTGGGAAATGGTCTTAGTGACCATAGTCTGAGCATTAAGGGAGAGACTCTTTGAGAGAGGGCGGTGCTATATCTAGATGACCATGTACTTTTAACAGATTGGATATTTGATGATAGTATATTTATAAGGATGAAAAGAAGTCAGACTATAGTCTTATTACCAATTCTTTCCTAAGGTAATTTCACTAAAAGCCAGAGTACATACTTTAAAAAGCATTTCTATTAGAAAAGGAATTTTGGTGGCGCCTGGGTGGCTCAGTCTGTTAAGTGGCCAACTTCGGCTCAGGTCATGATCTCACGGTCTGTGAGTTCGAGCCCCGCGTCGGGCTCTGTGCTGACAGCTCAGAGCCTGGAGCCTGTTTCGGATTCTGTGTCTCCCTCTCACTGACCCTCCCCTGTTCATGCTCTGTCTCTCTGTCTCAAAAATAAATAAACGTTAAAAAAAATTAAAAAGTAAAAAAGAAAAGGAATTTTGTTTTAAAAAAATAGTTTCAGGTGGACACGGTTCTTAGGACTGTTGGAATTTTCAAAAATGAAATTCATTGGTATTCTTGATAACTTTTATATTTTATATAGCTTTATATTCTTTATAGTTTTAGATTTTTTTTGACATATTGTATACTTCTTTTTTTTTTTTTTTTTTTTTTTGGGACAGAGAGAGACAGAGCATGAACGGGGGAGGGGCAGAGAGAGAGGGAGACACAGAATCGGAAACAGGCTCCAGGCTCTGAGCCATCAGCCCAGAGCCTGACGTGGGGCTCGAACTCACAGACTGCGAGATCGTGACCTGGCTGAAGTCGGACGCTTAACCGACTGCGCCACCCAGGCACCCCAGTATACTTCTTTTTTAAAGCGTTAGTTTTTTTTTTTTTTTTAATGTTTTACTTATTTTTTTTTTTTTTTTAATTTTTTTTTCAATGTTTATTTATTTTTGGGACAGAGAGAGACAGAGCATGAATGGGGGAGGGGCAGAGAGAGAGGGAGACACAGAATCGGAAACAGGCTCCAGGCTCTGAGCCATCTGCCCAGAGCCCGACGCGGGGCTCGAACTCCCGGACCGGGAGATCGTGACCTGGCTGAAGTCGGACGCTTAACCGACTGCGCCACCCAGGCGCCCCAATGTTTTACTTATTTTTGAGAGAGAGAGAGCATGAGTGGGAGAGGGCCAGAGAGAGAGGGGGACAGAGGATCTGAAGCAGGTTTTGTGCTGACAGCAGTGAACCCAAGGTGGGGCTCAGCTCACAAACCTTGAGATCATGACCTGAGCTGAAGTCAGACGTTCAACCCACTGAGCCACCCCAGTGCCCCAACACATTGTATACTTTTATATTGTGATTCTTTTTTTTTTTTTATTTTTTTTTTTCAACGTTTATTTATTTTGGGGACAGAGAGAGACAGAGCATGAATGGAGGAGGGGCAGAGAGAGAGAGACAGAATCGGAAACAGGCTCCAGGCTCTGAGCCATCAGCCCAGAGCCCGACGCGGGGCTCGAACTCACGGACCGCGAGATGGTGACCTGGCTGAAGTCGGACGTTTAACCGACTGCACCACCCAGGCGCCCCTATATTGCGATTCTTAAAATGCAAAGCTTTAGAAAGTTAAATTTAATGTCACCTTTCTTTTTATTTAAACTGTTTGGCATTAGGTAAAGTGTTTACTGTACTTACTGCTCTGCTCTCTTCCTTCCTTAGAATTTTCTTCCCAGCTTTTCCATTGTTATGTCACTTACTGTGGGCTGAAGTTGGGACACAGGGAAGTGAGTGAAAATAGTTATTTTCTGATGAATGCTCATTCTGTTTACTCCTGTGTTTCCACTACAATAAGCATACACTTGGAGCTCTGTGAAGGCAGAAAAGGAAAGAAGATGGGAATTTATATTTATTCCAACTCAAAATTATAAAACCAGGATTAGCTCTTGGAGAGAACTGGAAAGAGGCTGATCCTACCTACCTTAAGTCATGTTCATATTGTTACCATGTTGTTAATAATTCTTGGCATTTTTGTGTTACTGTTTTGAGTAGAATCAGAAAGTAGTGTTGACATTCTTTTTCTTTTTTTTTTGACATTCTTTTTTTTCTTTTAGGTTTATTACTATTACTTCTTTTAGTAATCTCTATACCCACTGTGGGGTTTGAACTGTGACCCTGATACCAAGAGTCACATATTCTTCCGACTGAGCCAGCCAGGTGCCCCTTGACATTATTCTTAAAATTTTAAATAATGAGACATTTCAGGATGTGGTAATCTTATTAATCGATAAGGTTATAGATTTGTTACAGGTAAAAGGTGACGTGACTTCTATACCCAGTTCTTATCTCATCCCGGTCTGAGTCATGTTCTCATAAAACGTTTTGGTGTCAAAGGGCGTATTGGGAACTTAATTTTTTTTAAAGATTCTCATAATACATGATTTATAATTATTAAAAAGATATAGAATGTTTATTATATTTTATAGGTATTTTGGACTTAAGTAAGATTTTACAAAAAGAATTGCACCTCTTTTTAAAAGATTTGTAACCAGTAATCACAACTGATCGTTAAAATACTGAAACCGATTGTTTTGAATATATCTGCATTGTCCTTTCCAGCTTTCTTTCCTGGTCTTAGCACACAGTTTGTACCTTCTGAGTGCTCAATGTTAAGTTCTTTACTGTTGGGAACCTGGTCTTGATCATTTTTTGAGGCTTCATGTGTCTTATTCATTACATTTGTTGATACAATTATTTGTGGCTTTAAACTCAGCAGCGAGGGGAATAGATCTGAACAGCCAGACTATCAGTCATTTTGTTTTAGCTGAAAAGGATCTGTGAGGGTTTTCAAATGTGGTCCCCAAATTCTTTGACATTCCTTCCATTGTTAGATGGGGTCTCTGTCATTGTGTGGTGTGACAGTGTGGTGGAAGTAATGCTATGTGACTCCCAAGGCTAAGTTAAGTCATAAAAGGCCGTGCAGCTTCTGCCTGGTTCCCTTGGAATGTTTGCTCTCAGGATACTCCTGTTGGGAAGTCAGCCACCATACTGTGAGAAGGCCAAGCCACATGGAGAGGCTATGGATAGATGCCACGGTTGACAGCCCTAGCTGAGAGCCCAGGTGGTAGACATGTGGCTGAAGGAGCCAGTTGATCTGGCCTCACCCATTTGAGTTCCTGTTCAGGCCCTGGTCATTGTGAAGCAAAAGCAAGACTGTTGTGCTGTGTCCGAATTCCTTACCCACTGAACTTGTGTGCAAAATATAATAGTCGTTGTCTTGTGCCATCAAGTTTTAGGGTGATTCGTAACTCCGCAATAGTTAACTGGAACAGGATCATAATAGATTTTCTTTTTTTGTGTAATTTCGATGACAGTTTAAGGTCAATATCAAAGTTTATGACTGTTTACTAAAAATATTTAATGAACTATTAGTTTTCTTTAAGTAAACCTTGTTTTCTTTTGATACATTGACTTACACTGAATATTTTCCTCTTACTTAATTTTTGGCCACAGTGAGCACAAGTCGGGAAAAATACGCTCTTTATTATTCTGACGTGAAATCCATCGATAGTATAACTTATAATGTAAACAACAAAACCAACAATATTATGTTCTAACTGATATATAAAGTAAAAAACGTAAAATAATAGACTATAATAATGGAATATGTAATGTAATAAGATCATACGTACTGTATTTCAGTCTGTGTAAATAGTGGGGCATGACTATAGTGGAAGACCGTGGAATTATGAAATGTCTGCATGCATGCATGGTATTGCTAGCAATGCAACAGTTATAGATTAGACTGAAATGTTATATTAGGAACTCTGGAGACTTTTCAGAATGGTGCTCTTGGTAAGTTCTGAACACCACAAAATCGTCTCTGTTTTTATATGATGACTGCATTCCTGGAAAATCCAGTTATATTAAAACTGCATCCAAAATACTTCTTTCTCATCCATAAACTGGAGTTCGCCCTAGTTTCCAGTAACAGAGTCATGTCTTTCGCCTGTATAAACGTTCAGAGGGACATTGAAAGTCGTGTAAATCAGTGCTCTGGTACTGGACTGCCTTTTGCTATATACTGCGTATCTATCAGGTGTCTAACGTTCTTGTTGTGATAGTTTCAGATGTACAACATAGTGATTTGACAGTTCTATTATATAGCATCATGCTATGCTTTCCTTGATAAGTGTGGCTCCTATCTGTCATCATACAACACTGTTACAGTATTACTGACTATATGCCCTATGCTGTACTTTTCAGCCTCATGGCTTTTTAATTTTATAACTGGAGAATTGTACCTCTTAATCCCCTTCACCTATTTTGCCCTTCTTCCCCTACTGGCAACCCACCAGTTCTTGGCATTTATGAGTTTGTTTTTTTGTTTGTTCATTTATTTGTTTTGTTTTTTAGATTCCACATATGAGTGAAATCGTACTGTATTTATCTCTCACTCAGTATTATACCCTGTAGGGGTTGTGAGTTCAGGCCTCATGATGGGCATAGAGCTTACTTAAAAAAAATACTTAATGGGGCGCCTGGGTGGCTCAGTCGGTTAAGCGTCTGACTTGGGCTCAGGTCACGATCTTACTGTCTGTCAGTTCGAGCCCCACGTCGGGCTCTGTGCTGACTGCTCAGAACCTGGATCCTGTTTCAGATTCTGTGTCTCCCTCTCTCTCTGACCCTCCCCCATTCATGCTCTGTCTCTCCCTGTCTCAAAAATAAATTTAAAAAGTTAAAAAAAAAATTTTTTTAAATACTTAATTTTTCCTTAATTCCCGAAAATTAGAGATTAAAGTTTCTTTTTTTTTTTTAATTTTTTTTTTTTTTAATTTTTTTTTTCAACGTTTATTTATTTTTTGGGACAGAGAGAGACAGAGCATGAACGGGGGAGGGGCAGAGAGAGAGGGAGACACAGAATCGGAAACAGGCTCCAGGCTCTGAGCCATCAGCCCAGATCCCGACGCGGGGCTCGAACTCACAGACCGTGAGATCGTGACCTGGCCAAAGTCGGACGCCCAACCGACTGCGCCACCCAGGCGCCCCTAGAGATTAAAGTTTCAAGTAATAAAAAAGTTAAAATTATTTATACTATGCTAAGATTGATACTGCCTTGGCCTGGAATTTAAGGGAGAATTTGGGAATACCTAGCAGAATTAAAACTCAGTATTTCCATTACTGGATACTAATCATAGGCAAGTACTCAAGGAAATGTGCCTTTGTAATAGCAAAAAGTGAGAGATACCTAAGTGTCCAGCAATAGGGTACTAAACTAAACGAACTTTGTTTACTGCACATATTCTGGAATCCCTTCAGCCATTCAAATGAAAACACACTTACACATGTCAACATAGACAGATGGCACAATATATAGTTGAACTAATAATGATATGAATATGTAAGTTTTAACCCCAGGTTTGAAACATTTGTGAAAAGGTGAAATTTATAGATATTCATGTGTGAATTTCTACATACATACATATTTATGTGTATAAGTGTTGATCCTATGTAACACATACAGTTATAAATGAAGAATCAGAATAAGAACATGTTTTGGGAAAGTTAAAAATGCCTGTTGAAATAAAAGAATGACTAGAAGGACTGAATGATAAAGACACTGATGGATTTAAATAATGAGAATAAATAAAAGGGGGCACCTGAGCAGCTTAGTCTGTTGAGCATCCGACTCTTGAGGTCCGTCAGGTTATGATCTCACGGTTTCTGGGATTGAGCCCCATGTCAGTCTCCGTGCTGATAGCACAGAGCCTGCTTGGGGTTCTCTCTCTTCTCTCTTTCTCCTCTCTCTCTGCCCCTCTTCTTGCATACACACTCTCTCTCTCTCTTTCTACATAAATAATAAACATTAAAAATCAAAATAAATGAAAGGAAAGAAAATAAATGAAAAGGAGAAATTATTAAAAAGAATTACATTTCCCCAGAATTAAAGGACAGTCTTTAGATTGAATGAAAAAAAAAAGTTGCAGATACTTCATTTCAGAACACCAAAGAAAACTGAGGATCCTGTAAAGTTTAAGAAGTTAAAAAAAGGTGCCCAGCCTTCGTTGCCAAACGGCCAATCTTTTGATTTTGGCTCAGGTCATGATCTCGTGGTTTGGGAGATCAAGTCCCACGTTGGGCTCTGCTCTCACAGTACGGAACCTGCTTGGGATTCTTTCTTTCTCTCTGCCCCTTTCCTACACTTGCGCATATGTGTGCATGCACTTTCAAAATAAATATTTTTTTTTTTAATTTTTTTTTCAATGTTTATTTATTTTGGGGACAGAGAGAGACAGAGCATGAACGGGGGAGGGGCAGAGAGAGAGGGAGACACAGAATCGGAAACAGGCTCCAGGCTCCGAGCCGTCAGCCCAGAGCCCGACGCGGGGCTCGAACTCACGGACCGCGAGATCGTGACCTGGCTGAAGTCGGACGCTTAACCGACTGCGCCACCCAGGCGCCCCTCAAAATAAATATTAAAAAAAAGAAAGTTACCAATAAAAGAATGAGGATTATATTTCTTAGTAGAAGAGCAAATTATTTAAAGTTGAGAATTCAATAACAGTATGAGTGATCCAATAAAGGTATTTTTTAGTATACAAATACCTAACTTAGGAATAAAAGTTTATATTTATCAGATCATTAGACACAGAGCAGTGGGGTGCAGCCGCATGGGTGGCTCAGTCAGTTGAGTCTTGATTCTTGGTTTTGGCTCAGGTCACGATCTCATGGTTCATTAGTTTGAGCCCCACATCAAGCTTTGCACTGACAATGTGGAGCCTGCTTGGGATTCTCTCTCTCCCTCTCTCTCATCCCCTCCCCTGCTTGCACACTCTCTCTCAAGATAAATAAACATTTAAAAAAAAAACAGGAGGAGGGGGCGCCTGGGTGGTTCAGTCGGTTGGGCATCTGACTCTTGATTTCGGCTCAGGTCATGATCTCACAGCTTGTGGGTTTGAGCACCACATCTGGCTCCACGCTGACAGTGTGGAGCCTGCTTGGCAGTCTGTGTCTCCCCACCCCTGTCTCTGCGCCCCCTCTCTCTGTCCCCCTGCTTGCATGCTCGCTCTCTCAAAATAAATAAGTATACCTTAAAAGCATAAATAGAGTAGGGAAATACAAGTCTTTCCTGAGGGAAGGGGAAGATAATAGGTATTCGGTTATATTCTTTTTTTAAAGTTTATTTTTAATTTTTCTATGTTTATTTTGGGGGGGGTTGTGAGTGGGGAAGGGGGAGACACAGAATCCGAAGGGGGAGATGAAGGGAGACACAGAATTCGAAGCAGGCTCCAGGCTCATCTGTCACCACAGAGCCTAATGTGGGGCTTGAACTCACAGACTGTGTGAGATCCTGACCTGAGCTGAAGTCAGATGCTTAACCCACTGAGCCACCCAAGCATCCCTAAGTTTAGTTATTTTGAGAGAAAGAGAAAGTGCATGCATGCGCAAGTTGGGGAGGGGCAGAGAGAGAGAGAGGGAGAGAGGATCCCCACTGTCAGTGCAGACCCCGATGTGGGGCTCAAACTCAAGAACTGCAAGATCATGACCTGAGCTGAAGTCCGAATGCTTAACTGACTGAGCCATCCAGTTGCCCCGTTTCTTTTTCTTTCTTTTCTTTAATGTTTGTTTGTTTGTTTGTTTAAGTGTTTGTTTATTTTTGAGAGAGAGAGACAGAGCATGAGCGGGTTAGGAGCAGAGAGAGAGGGAGACACAGAATCCAAAGCAGGCTCCAGGCTCTGAGCCATCAGCACAGAGCCCAACGCGGGGCACGAACTCACAAACCATGAGGTCATGACCCGAGCTGAAGTTGGACGCCTAACCAACTGAGCCACCCAGGCGCCCCTTTAATGTTTATTTTTGAGAGAGAGATGAGAGGGAGCACACCAGGAGGAGGGGAGGAGCAGAGAGAGGGGCAGACACAGAATCCAAAGCAGGCTCCACGCTGTCAGTGCAAAGCCCAACATGGGGCTTGAACCCATGAGCCGAGACACAAGATCATGACATGAGCCAAAGTCAGACGCTCAACCAACCAACTGAGCCACCTAGGTGCCCCTCAGTTATGTTGAATAATAGATTACTATATTCACTATATCTTGATTTAAGGATAACCAATGGAAAAATACATTGATTTTACTTCACTTGTGTTACTAGATTAATGGATGAGTTTAAAATGGTCCCAAATAGGCCCCAACTCAAGAGAAGATGGATAAAGAACAATAAGGTAAATAAATACAAGATGGCCAAAATGAGGCCACACATATCAAATGACAAAAAATGTGAGTGGGATAAATTCTCCTGTTAAAAGACAGACTGTTATTCATAACATTCATCTATAAATGAGGCCCAAAGAAAACCTTTTAACAAATACCAAAAATAGGAATGCACAAGTAACATTCTGTCTACAAGGCAATGAAGTAAACAACAATAAAAGGATAACAAGCCATGTGAGTATCCAATTTAGAAATTTAAAAAACATGCTTATAGCCAACTTTTGTGCTAAAGGAGAAATAAAATCTTCAGTAGCAAGTGATTCCAAGATGAATGACAATGAAAGTACTGTATCTTAAAAACCTGTAGGATGAGGCCAGAGTGACACTCCAAAGAAAATTTAAAGACATCAGCGGTGCCTGGGTGACTCACTTGGTTAACGGTCTGACCCTGATTCTGGCTTTGGTCATGATTCCATGGTTTGTGGGATCGAGCCCTGCTTCCAGCTCTGTGCTGACAGTATGGAGCCTGCTTGGGATTTTATCTCTCTCTCTCTCTCTGTCTCTCTCTGCCTCTCCCCATCCCTCTCTCCCTCCTCTGCTCACTCTCTTTCTCAAAATTAATAAATTGAAGAAAAAGAAAGAAAGAAAGAAAGAAAGAAAGAAAGAAAGAAAGAAAGAAAGAAAGAAAGAAAGAAAAAAAATTTGAAGACTGAAAGCACACCTTGAAAACAATGACTGGAAGTAATTATTAAAGCCAGGCATTGAGATAGAAAGAGAAAAAGAAAATAAATCCAAAAGAGGGAAGGAATTATTAAATATAAAAGCAACAATTAATGAAACGGGAAAATGTAGAAGTTGTAAATTCAGTAGCTTGTTATTGAAAATAGTATTCAAGGGGCACCTGGGTGGCTCAGTCGGTTGAGCGTCCGACTTCAGCTCAGGTCACGATCTCGCTGTCCATGAGTTCAAGCCCCGCATCGGGCTCTGGGCTCATGGCTCAGAGCCTGGAGCATGCTTCCAATTCTGTGTCTCCCTCTCTCTCTGCCCCTCCTCCATTCATGCTCTGTCTCTCTCTGTCTCAAAAATAAATAAAACGTTAAAAAAAAAATTAAGAAAAAAAATGAAAATAGTATTCAATGTTGTAAATGTTTAAATTTCTCCCAAATATATCTATAAGATTGATGAAATTCCAGTCAAAATCCTAATAGAACTTTATATGGACCTTGGCAAAGTGATGCTATCATACGCTGGGAAGAAAACAAAGAATGGAGAGGGAAAAAGTCAGATTTGTTTGTTTTCTTTCGTGTTTTATAGTAAATCCTTTTTTAAAAAAAATTGAGGTAATTTATTATTTTTTAAAGTAATCTCTATGCCTACCCAGGGCGCCTGGGTGGCTCAGTTGGTTGAGCATCTGACTTAGGCTCGGGTCATGATCTGGTGGTTTGTGGGGTTCGAGCCCCGCAGAGAGGGACAGAGAGTCCCAAGTGACTCCGCACTGTCAGCACGGAACCTGATGGGAGGCTCAATCCCACAAATGTGAGATCATGACCTGAGCTGAAGTCAAGAGTCCAACACTTAACTGACTGAGCCACCCTAGTTTATACATTTTTTAATCCTTTTATTTATTTTTATTATTTTTTAATGTTTATTTATTTTTGAGACAGAGAGAGACAGAGCATGAACGGGGAGGGGCAGAGAGAGAGGGAGACACAGAATTAGAAGCAGGCTCCAGGCTCTGAGCCATCAGCCCAGAGCCCGACGCGGGGCTCAAACTCATGGACCGCGAGATCGTGACCTGAGCTGAAGTCAGGACCCTTAACCAACTGAGCCACCCAGGCGCCCCAAATCCTTTTATTTTTAATCTGGAGTGTCATATCTCTTTAATCCACTTACAGCTGGATTAATTTTGTTTTCATTTTTTGGTCTCCTTAAACCCATTCTGAGGGTCTCTAACTTCAGTAAGGATATTTAATTCTTTTGTATTTAATCATATTTTATTTTAACTCCTGTGTGTTTTCTCCCTCCTTCCTTTCCTTGTATTGGTTTTATCAGATTTTCTTCTTTTTAGGAAAGCATTCATCCTATTTGTAGTCTTGTAATACTTGCCTTCACATTTTTTTTGTTTCTTCACGTTTTATTTATTTTACTTGTTAAAAATTTGTTTTTTGAAAGGTAATATTTGAATATGGGCTGACATTTAAAGGGTACCAAAGTATAGTGTAAAAACTCCCCACATCAAGTCTCCAAAGCCCTAAATCTCCCCCACAGATCATCACTGTTACTAGTTTCCGGTGTCTTTTCTAGAGAAAAGTCAATGTATATAGAAGGAAATAGTATATATGTGTATACATGCATTTTCCCAACCTTTTTTTTTTTTTAAACATAAACGATGGCACAGTATAGTGGTTTTTATGTTTTTTACTCTCAAAATTATTTCCCTTAATTATTTATAAAAAACAATTTTTTTTTTAACGTTTATTTTTTTTTTGAGACAGAGAGAGACAGAGCATGAACAGGGGAGGGGCAGAGAGAGAGGGAGGGAGACACAGAATCTGAAACAGGCTCCAGGCTCTGAGCTGTCAGCACAGAGCCTGACACGGGGCTCGAACTCACGGACCGTGAGATCATGACCTGAGCTGAAGTCAGACACTTAACCGACCGAGCCACCCAGGCGCCCCTCCCTTAATTATTTAAAAAAAAACCTTTACTCTCCTATACACTGTAAAGTTGGCATCTTTTTTTTTTAAGTTTATTTATTTGGAGAGAGAGAGGTAGAGAAAGAGGAACAGAAGGAGAGAGAGAGAGTGAGAGTCCCACGCAGTCTCTGCAGCGCAGAGCCTGATGGGCTCGAACTCACAAACTGTGAGATCGTGCCTGAGCCAAAATCAAGAGTTGGATGCCCAACTGACAGAGTCATGCAGGTGTCCCTGTAAAGTTGACATATAATTGTTGTATACTGTTGGTGGGAATGTAAAGTGGTACAGCCACTGTGAAAAACAGTATGGAGATTCCTTAAAAATTTAAAAATAGAAATACCATATAATCCAGTAATACTGCCTACGTCCCCAAGGAAAGCAAAAACACTAATTCAAAAAGATATATGCACCCCAATGTTTATTGCAGCATTATTTATGATAGCCAAGATATGGAAGTAACCCAGTATCCCAATGATGGATGGATAAGGAAGATGTACACACATAACACACAACAACACATGCGCGCGCGCACCCCCCACGCACACATAGGAATATTATGCAGCCTTAAAAAAGGATGAGATCATGCCATTTGTGACGACATGGATGGTGCTAGTGAGTATTATGCTAAGTGAAATGTTAAAGACAAATACCATGTGATTTCACTCATATGGGAATCTTAAAAACAAAGGAATAAACAAACAAAAAGCAGAACCAGAGCTATAAATAATAGAGGAAAAAACTGATGGTTGTCAGAAGTGGGTGGGGGTGGAGAGATGAGTAAAATTAGTGAGGGGGAGTGGGAGATGCAGGCTTCCAGTTATGGAATGAATACATCATGGGAATAAAAGACAGCAGAAGGAATATAGTCAGTGATATTGTAATTGGTTGTATGGTGATGGATGATAACTACATTTGTGGTGAACTTGTCAAATCACTATATTGTACACCTGAAACTAATGTACCATTGTGTGCCAATTTTATTCAAATAAAAAAAAAATGAAAAAATACAAAGTTGATATCTAAAGCTTAAAATAGTTGTGGAGGTGCCTGGCTGGCTCAGTGGCTCAGTAGAGCATGTGACTCTTGATCTCAGGGTTGTGAGTTCAAGCCCCATGATGGGTGTAGAGCTTACTTAAATGAAAATAGTCGCAAAGATGTAATATTTCGTATGTTGTAAACAGTGATGTTTAAAAATAAATTGTTATATCACACTTTAAAGTATTCTGGTGGAGGGGCACCTGGGTGGCTCAGTTAGTTAAGCGACTGACTTCTGCTAAGGTCATGATCTTGCGGTTCCTGAGCGTGAGCCCCACATTGAGCTCTGTGCTGTCAGTGTAGAGCCTGCTTTGGATCCTTCTCTGCCCCTCCCTGTCTCCCTCTCTCTCTCTCTCTCTCTCTCTCTCTCTCTCTCTCTCTCTCTCTCACTCTCACTCTAAAAAAATAAACAATGAAGTATTCCAGTGGAAAAGAAAGAATGTAACAATTTGCCCACCATCACAGGTTAAAAATAGGGAGAACCAGTTCTATTCTAACAGTTTGAAATTTTACGTGATCCTTTTTTTTCCTTGGGCTCCTTTCCATTTTGTTTTCTCCACAGAATTTTAGCCTAATGTATTTTATGCATGCAAGTTTTATTCATCATCATATCCTTCTCTGCAACAAAATGTATAAATAAAAATTAAAAACATTTATATTTCCTGCGTTCATAAGGCTCAGAGTCTTAAAAATTTCTTTTGGATTTATTACAGTACTAGTATTATTAAAAATATGATAATTATTACACATAAAAATACATTTTTACCGGAAATCATCTCTTAACAAGATAGATGGGGTTTCCTCTCACTCCCAATTAGTTAATGAATGCTTGTGTAAATGTAACTCATTGCTAGAATGAGACAGGGTTTGGCATTTTCTCTTTGTGATTTTTGGGTTTATAGATGTAGCTTTTGACAAAATGTCTTCATGTAAGTTATTAGATGAGAATGGTGGAGTTTTGCTCATTTACTTATTTTTCGAATGTACTTTGAGCTCCTACTATGTTCTGGACCCTTCTAAGCTCCAGGGATAAGCAGTGAACAAAGCAACAGAAATCTCTGCCCTCAGAGCTTACAAGTGTCTCTTTCTTGGTTCTTCTGAGTTGTATGTGAAAAATCATATAGCAGACTTTCATCAAAAGTGATTTTTAATAATGGTTTAGTAGCTGACAATTCAATTACGTCCTCCTTCAGTTTTGCTGAAAGAAGACAATTTGAAACCACCAGACTTGGAAGAGGTTTATTAACCAGTGATTAGAGTCCTTCGTGGTCTCATTTTCTGAGAAGCACGGTAACACCAACAACACGTAACAAATGACTGTTAATTGTACTTCTTACTCTTTTATCTGTTGGAAATTGTATCAGCTGTAGGTTTTATACGTATATATACAGAGAAACAGAACCAGCTGTAGATTTTATACGTATACATATACACACACACGCATACATACCTCCTGTGTACTTACTCACACACACCTATATTATTTCCAGCTGGTTATGTAAATCATAAATAGATTTATTGCAAGTAATTGGCTTATATGATTGTAGAGGCTGGAAATCCTGACTGGTAGGCTGGTTGGTGGAATCTCTTCCTCAGAGCAATACAGTTTTGCTCATGAGGACTTTCACCTGTTTAGATGAGGCCCACCCAGATTATTGAGGACACTCTCTTTTGCTTAGATTCAGCTGACGTTAATCACATCTACCAAATATTTTGGGAGCAACACCTAGATTATAGGTGAGAGCAATGGTTAGCCTAGCCAATTTGAGACACAAAATTAACCATCATAGGGACCTCATTTAAGTTTTTAAAAAATGTTTATTTTTAAGAGCTAGAGAGCTAGCAGGCGAGGGGCAGAGAGAGAGGGAGACACAGAATCCGAAGCAAGCTTCAGGCTCTGAGCTGTCAGCACAGAACCCAGTGAGAGGCTCAAACTTAAGGACGGTGAGATCATGAACTGAGCTGAAGTCAGACCTTAGCTGCCCACCCAGGCCCCCCAGGACCTTATTTAAACTAATATATTCAGAAATGTTGGAGGAAGTTGAAATAATGTTCATTTAAATACACATTTACATTTTAGGGGTGCCTGGGTGGCTCAGTTGGTTAAGTGTCTTGACTCTTGATTTCGGCTCAGATCATGATCCTGGAGTTTGTGAAATCGAGCCCCATGTTGGGCTCTGTGATGACAGCATGGAGCCTGCTTGGGATTCTCTCTCTCTCCCTCTCTGCCCCTCCCCTACTCATGTGCTCTCTCTCATAAATAAATAAATAAACATTAAAAAAACCAATAATAAATAAATAAACCTTTACATTTTAAATTTATGTCTGGGAAGATTATGAATTTTATGTATATACTTAAAATATATTTAAATATATGTAAATTGATATTTATTAAATATATTTTCATCAGATTGTTGGAACTACAGATTTCATTTATTCAATCCTGGAAAATGATCACCAGTAAACCTTAATGGTCAAGCCAGTCTTCATTGACAGACTAGGCAGCTAAATCACACTGACTTTTTTGGAGTCTCTTTTTTGCGGTTTTAGTGAGTACTATGCATATCCAAGGCAGCCATTTCCTTCTGATTTCTAAGATAGACTTTTGAGAATGCTTGGAGTCTTGCTGTGATGGTCTTGTTAGTTTTTACACTCCTTGTTTTCTTCTTTTCTTTCTTTTCTTTTTTGTTCGTTTTTAAATAGGCTCTATAACCAACATGGGGCTTGAACTCAGAACCGTGGGATTAAGAGACCCTGGGATTAAGAGTCGATGCTCTACTGACTGAGCTAACTTGGCACCTGTTTTTTTGTTTTGTTTTGTTTTCTTGGGACTGTTTTCTCAGGTGTGATTTTTTTTTTTAATGTCTTAAAAAATTATTTTGTAGTGAAGTATAGTGGACATGTTATTTAAAAAATTTTTTTTCAATGTTTATTTTTGAGAGAGAGAGAGAGAGAGAGAGACAGAGTGTGAGCGGGAGAAAGCCAGAGAGAGGGGGACACACAGAATCCGAAGCAGGCTTTAGGCTCTGAGCTGTCAGCACAGAGCCCAGTGCGGGGCTCAAACCCATGAACTGTGAGGTTATGACGTGAGCCAAAGTTAGATGCTTAACCGACTGAGCCACCTAGGCACCCCATCTTTTTGAAGTGTATTTATTTTGAGAGAGAGCACTAGAGTGGGAAGGGCAGAGAGAGAGAGAGAGAGAGAGCAAGAGAGCAAGAGATAATTCCAAGCAGGCTCCACGATGTCAGTGCAGAACCCGATGCAGAGCTCGAGCTAATGGCCATGAGATTATAACCTGAGCTGAGATCAAGAGTTGGATGCTTAACCTACTGAAGCACCTAGGTGCCCTGGGGTGATGGTATTTTTTGACCACCATTCAGTTGGGGAGGGACAGAGGGAGAGAGAGAATCTCAAGCAGGCTCCATACCCAGTGTGGAGAAATCAAGAGTCAGATGCTTAACTGACCAAGTCACTCAGGCGCCCCCAAAAGTGAAGTCTTTAAATGGAAATTGTTCATTATCAATTTGGTAGGGAGACATGAAGTGCCATAGTCTTAAATATTTCTGAATCCATAACGTCCCAATACCCAAATACCCCAATGCTAATACCACACTTCTTTTGTAACTGAAATATGTATAAGGCACAAAACCCACTGTGTGTGTTTCTGATGTTTTGGTTAAAGTGGTTTCTTAGAGATTATATTGTGTGTTTGTTTGGTTTTTACTCTCCGGGGTTGTGTTTCACTGTAAGGTTGAAGGTGGTAGAGAGATAAGAGGGTCGTGGAAATGAGAAAAGAAGGGTCAGCCAGATGCCTCTACCTTGTGCTAGTTCTCAGGCAGAACAGGAACTAGTATCTAAGGAAGTTGATCTAAAAATTGGTCTCCTGGAGGCGCCTGGGTGGCTCAGTCAGTTTTTTGTGAGACTGAGCCCTTTGTCAGGCTCTGCACTGACAGTGTGGAGACTGCGTGGGATCCTCTCTTGTGCTGTCTCTCTGATCCTCCCCCTGCTTGCATGCATGCAGGCCTGCTCCCTCTCAAAATCAATAAACATTTTAAAAAGTAAATGAAAATTGATCTCCTAAAAATAAAAATAAAAATTGATCTCTTTAGGGGGGTGCCTGTTTGGCTCAGTTGTTAGAGCATGTGACTCTTGATCTCAGGGTCATGAGTTCTAGCCCCACATTGGGCCTATAGCTTATTAAAAATATCAGTCAGGTTGCATGGGTAGAGTTGGTTAAGTATCTAACTGACTCTTGATTTTGGTTCGGGTCATGATCTCATAGTTCATGGGTTGGATCCCTGTGTTGGGATGTGTGCTGACTGTGGGGAGTCTGCTTGGGATTCTCTAACTCTGTCTCTGCCCCTCCCCTGCTCATGCACACGTTCTTTCTCAAAATAAATAAACTTAAAAAAAATCTTCATCACTTAAAAAAAAAATCAGCTTCCTTAAACCTGTGTTGCTGTGTCCCATGGAATGTCTTCATGTACTCACAGAGGGGGTTCAAGTTCACCTTTTGAAGACTTCTGATGCACTGTATTACTTTTCCTGGCCCTTGCTTTTTTTCTCATTTATCTTGGAGATCCTTCCATATTATTACTTTCTTTTACTGACTGCATTGTATTCCACAGTTTGTACTATAATTTGACCCCTATATACTGGTGGAGGACTGGGTTTATCATCCTTTAACTGTTCCACAATTCTGCAGAGTGCATATCATTTAGTGCATGTATGAACAGAGTATCTATATTTAGGATAGATTCCTAGAATCACAATTGTGGGGTCTCAAGGTTGTACATTGTAATTTTGATAAACATTGCCAAATTGCCTGCCTCAGATAGGGTACCAGTTTATACCTACCATCAGTGAATGAGTGCCTAATCCCTTTCCAACACGTTTACTATCAGGCCTTTTTTTAAAGTTTATTTATTTACTTTTGGGGGGGGGGGAGGAGGGGCAGAGAGAGAGGGAGAGATAGAATCCCAAGCAGGCTCCGCACTGTCAGCGCAGAGCCCAATGTGGGGCTCAAACACAAACTGTGAGATCATGACCTGAGCTGAAACCAAGAGTCGTACGCCCAACCGACTGAGCCATCCAGGCGCTCCTACTATCAGGCTTTTGATCCTTACTAATCTAATAGGTAAAAAAAAATGATACCTTGGTATAGTTTTATTTTACATTTCTTACAATAGCGTGGCTTTTTTATAGAGGCCACCTTATATTTCCTTTCCTGTTTAAACCTTTTGCCTGTTTTCTATTAAGTTTTGTTAAAATAATTTGTAATGGGAAAATCTTTAAGTCAATAAAGGAAAAAAACATATCCTCACATTTAAACGGATGCGGTTAGGGGCGCCTGGGTGGCGCAGTCGGTTAAGCATCCGACTTCAGCCAGGTCACGATCTCGCGGTCCGTGAGCTCGAGCCCCGCGTCAGGCTCTGGGCTGATGGCTCAGAGCCTGGAGCCTGTTTCAGATTCTGTGTCTCCCTCTCTCTCTGCCCCTCCCCCATTCATGCTCTGTCTCTCTCTGTCCCAAAAATAAATAAATGTTGAAAAAAAAATTAAAAAAAAGTAAACGGACGCGGTTAACCCTATATTTTCCCACCAGTTATTCTCCCCTTAGAATAAGGAAAAACATTGAGCGTCCATTGTCTTCCTTGTCCTCTACCTTCCAATGTTGACATTATACAGCATTTTGTTCCGGAATTTTAGAGTTAAGTAGTGATGACTTAATAACAGCACATCGTACCAGACACTGTTCTCAGTACTTATTACATATAAGTCCATCTTACATTACATGGCTGCTTTTTAAGGTTTATATCTTCGTTTTACTCATTTGTTCTCTTGCTACCGTTTCTTGTATCCAAGTTATCTTTATTTTTGAATTACATTTGTGTTTTGCTTTGCTGAAATGTGTCGCTATCAAAGTTTTTTTCAGCAAGCGTCTGTGGGTGGTGAACTTTCTAAATCTTTGCCTGCCTTAAAATGTCTCTATTTTACCATCACACTTGAATGCTAGTTTGGCTTTTTATAGAATTCTAGGTTCAAAATAGTTTTCTCTCAGAACTTTGGAGCAATTGCCTCATTGTCTTCTGGAATTCAGTGTTGTTGATAAGAAGTCTGATGTCAGTCTGATTCTCACTCTTTTGTAGGTAACATGTTTTGTCCTCTGGAAGCTTTTCTCCTTTAGAATTGGTGTTCTGAAATTTTACCAGACTATGTCTACATGTTGGACTTATTTCAGTAACCATTTTGTTTATTTTTGGTAAATATGTTGAAGTGAGGGAGGACCTTTATTTTGTTTTCAGCTCAGGAGTGTTTTCATCTAAGATTACTGTTTCTGTGTTGTTCTTTATTTATTTTAGTAATTTTATTATTTTTAAAACTTTAATTTTTAAAAAAAATTTTTTAAATGTTTTATTTATATTTGAGAAAGAGCATGAGTGGGGAAGGGGCAGAGAGAGACGGAGACAGAATCTGAAGCAGGCTCCAGGCTCTGAGCTGTCAGCACAGAGCCCGATGTGGGGCTTGAACTCATGGACCACGAGATCATGACCTGAGCCGAAGTCAGACGCTTAACCGACTGAGCCACCCAGGCGCCCCTTAAAATTTTTATTTTTGAGAGAGAGAGAGCACAAGCAGGGTAGGGGCAGAGAGAGAGGGAGACAGAGGATCTGAAGCAGGCTCTGCGCTGTCAGCAGAGAGTCTGATGCGGTGCTTGAACTCACGAACCATGAGATCATGACCAGAGTCAAAGTCGGACACTTGACTGACTAAGCCACCCAGGTGTCCCTGTGTTGTCCTTCTGTTCTCTCTGTTCTCTTTATGGAATTCCTAGTAACAGAAATTGGTGATTTCTGTTCACTTGGTGTCATTCTTTTATTTCTTAGCCCTTTTGTGTGGCTTATTTGGAGAATTCTGTGATATAATACTTTGGTGACTTATTTCATCAGCAGCTGTGTCTATTTTGTGATTCGTTCAGCCCATTTGTCGAACTTGTAGTAGAGTTGACCCTTGAGTTGTGCAGGGGTGTGGGGTGCCAATCCTCTGCACAGCAAAATGTCCGTGTATAACTTTTGACTCGCCAAAAACTCAACTACTATTAGCCTATTGTTGACTGGAAGGTTTACTGATAACATAAACAGTCAATTAACATTTTGTATGCTATACGTATTGTATGTTGTCTCCTTACAATAAAATAAGCTAGAGAAAAAAAATGTTATTTAGTGTATCATAAGGAACAGAAAATACATTTATATGCTGTTTTTATTGAAACAAATCCACTTATAAGTGGACCCCTGCACATCAAGCCCATGATGTTCAAGAGCCAGCTGTGCTCGGAAGAGGAATACTAAAGAGAGAAGGGAAAATACAATAGAAAGTTACCCTGGCTGGGTGCCTGGGTGGCTCAGTCGGTTGAGTGTCCTACTTCGGTTCAGGTCATGATCTCAGGTTAGTGGGTTCTGTGCTGGCAGTGCAGAGCCTGCTTGGGATTCCCTCTGTTTCCCTCTCTGTCCCTCCCCGACACCTATCACACCCTCTCTCAAAGTAAATAGATAAACTTAAGGAAAAGAAAAAAAAAGATGGGGTACCTGGGGGCTCAGTCGGGTGAGCGTTTGACTTTGGCTCAGGTCACGATCTCATGGTTCATGGGTTCTAGCTCTGAACCTGGAGCTTCGGATTCTGTGTCTCCCTCTTTCTCTGCCCCTTCCCTGTGTTCGTTCCCTCTCTCTCTCTTTCTCAAAAATAAACATTAAAAAAGAAAAGAAAGTACCCTGGCATTTGAAGAACTTTTTCTTCATTCCAGTTTTTGTACTTTGACCACAAATTTTATTAGCAGGGATAAGGCTAAACATATTCGAATTCTAGATGTCTGTTGTATTTTCTTAGGAAGTTTGACATTATGAGAGTATAGCGCATAGGTCTGTTGCTTCTTAGTCTAGTCTGTTACGTGTGTAGGTACGTTGATGTCAGCCTGACATTCTCCTTTTCGGAGTCCAGGGCCAAATATGGCAAATCTGAGACACCGAGCCCTAACTCTGCCCCTGGAGACCCTTCTCAGTCCTTTCCAAGCAGCTACTACCAGTTGATTGGAGTTGGCACAAAATCTATTTTTTGTTACAGCATTAAAAGTAATAAATGTTCATTTATAAGGACATTTTTCTCTTGCTGTTTAAAATGTTTTTATTTTGGGGAATGACATTTTATAATTAGCAGTTATGGCAAGTTTGTGTCTCATTAACCAGATTATTATCAACTGTAAATATTACCGAGGCTTCTTATTTGACAAGTTAATTATGTTTTATGATACACATTTTCTTATTGATCCGTTACTTTGAATGTTAATGGCTGCTATTATCTTTTTAAACTTCCCTTTTTAAAAAAAAAAAGTTTATTTATTTATTTTGAGAGAGAGGGAGTGCGCATTCAGTTACAAGCAGGGAAGGGGCAGAGAGAAAGAGAATCCCAGACAGGCTCCTTACCCATCGTGGGGCCTGACTCGGGACTTGAACTCGCCAACCGTGAGATTATGATCTGAGCTAAAATCAGGAGTTGGATGCTCAACTGACTGAGCCACCCAGCTGCCCCTAAACAAAGCTAGTACTTTATTAATACTTTAAAATTGATGTCACATTGTTTATTGATTATTAAGTGAGGCATTCCAATAATTAGATTTTATTAAGCTTCTTTAAAGGTCTGTGTTAGCTTCAACTTAATTTGTAGACTCCTGTTTTGTATTTTCATATGACTAATTGAATGAAAATAATTTTTGTAGTCAGTAGCTAATCTAAAATTTTCCACAGATTACTTTTTAAATTGTTTCATTGAGCATTGAGGTATAGTAATAACACACTGAATTCTGTAGCTTCCTATTGCCACCTGTGTTTCTATTAGTGCTTGTGTGTGTGTGTGTGTGTGTGTGTGTGCGTGCGTGTGTAGCCTGTATTTAGAATTGCTCAAAGTATGTTTTCATTTTGCATTTCAAACTATAGAATTTTAGATCTGGAAGGACCTTATTATACGTAATCTGTTCAAACTGTACTTTGTGGCTAAGTCCTTGGCCCACGGTTACCTAGACAGACCAATATTCTGTCCTCTGATTGCTGCTTTTCTGTTTTATTTATCTCTTTTTTTAAATTTACTTTGGAGAAGGTAAATATGGCTATACCCCATTTTATGTTTGTCCAATTTGGCTGTGTAGAAAAACAAGTTTTGGAGCCAGACATGGATATTAATGTTGATTTTGTCATGTGCCTTGGGCAGATTAATCAATCATTTTGAGCCTTAGTGTCTTCCTCTTTACAGGGGGCTTACTAATACTTTCTACCTTGTTATCTACCCTCCTTGTCTTGAGAGTTATGTGGAATACAATGAATAAAGTACCTGGCAAATCATGAGGTCTGCAGAAAACAGTGCTTTTTATATCAGTCGGAATCATTTGAGAGAAACAGAAACCAGCCTACATATGATCTATTACTGGGAATTAGGTGCTTATGAAATAATGGAAAGACTGAAGGTCGTATCCTAGGCTTGGCCCAGGAGGACTCCCGTAACAGTTCAGAGAACTGACCCATATGGGAAGCTGCTCCCTCTGAAACTTTCCCTGCGGCTAAGCTGGCAGCATGCTTTTTCAGTTGTCCTGCAGAGCCAGGAAAGTGGAAGTTGGCAGTGGTCACCTGAAGCCTCAGTCCAAGATTGTAGAGGTCATATCCAGAAGCTGTTGACGCTCACTCCTTTCATGACACCTGAGAATGGACGTTGCTGCATCAAAGCTTCACTTTTTCAGCTTTCCTGGCTAACTGCTAAGGGTCTCAGGAAGGTGACCCCAGCCTCATTGGGCTCATAGCCTCTCAATACCTTTTATGCCAGTTCCTTGCACAACTTTTTGTGTGTGGGAAACTAGGAATTCGTTTTAAGCTTTCAGATCTCTCCAAAGGCAAGGAATGAAGTTGAGAAAATCCAAATATTTACTGTAGTGGCATTTTGATAGATGATCATGATGGTGGTAGATAAGAATTATTATTGCCGTGTTTGGTATACCTTATTCAGGATTATACATCAAGCAAGTGAGTGACATTCTAGAACTAGAATTGGAAATCCCAAATCCATTTCTTTTTAGTGGGCCATGCTCCTTCCAATATCTTGTTCTTACTCCTTCAGTAAATAATCCACTGAGCATCTCTGTATGAGCACGTGTCTGTTCTTGGTGCTAGGTATGTTAACAGTGACCAGACACTACTCTGCTCTGAAAGCCTTTTGTCCTGGGGTCGCAGGCACGTGGTGTTTTAACACGGTGTAGTAAGTGCTGTGGCAGAGGTGAAATACCTAGGAAGGACACCTGACCCCTGTTGGGGGGGTTTCTAAAATGATACCACATGCTTTTAGGAAATGGTCATTCACAAGACTGAGTACCCTGGTCACCTATACATTTTACAAAAGAGTAGAGAGAATTGTATCATGACAATTTTGGTTAAGAATGGGACGGTATAGATGGGAAAGTCTTCTTGCAGAGAAGCAGAGAGAATACTTAGGAAAATCCTCTTGGATCTGGCCAGTTCTGTTGCCGAGCTGAGGTGAGAGGCATCTTTGATGGCAGCTTCTGCCTTCACCCATTTATCGTAAGGCTTTCAGGGGCCATATTCCTTCCCTTACGAGCCAAGTAGGCATCGTGGCACAACACAGATCCTAGACCTAGAGTCCAGATAGTCTCTATTCTTTTCCTCTGTTACCTTGTTTTTTTCATCCAAGATATAAGAAGGGTTCTTGGCTTTATTCTATGTGTTTAATAAACAATACCTTAAGGCATTATAGAGAGCTGGTGGGCTTAAAACATTTTCTCTTTTCATACTTAACGTTTCCCCTTTCAGGGCTATAGTGCACAGGTCCCATTATGTCATAAAAAGTATAAGACGAATAGAAGTGTGTGGGTGGGTGTACAGTGAAGAGCAGCAGTGTGCCCCTTGCACGTTTGGGAAGCACAACCCCACAAGACTGGTTGTTGCCATTGCCTAGGGCTTCTCCCTTGTATGGGACAGTGAGTCCTCACTGTGTATCTTTCCTGGAGCATGTTGCTGTTCCCCCGCCATCAGCGGCTTCTTCACCACCATCCACCCCCCACCACCATCATTCAGAAGCCCTCCGGGTGCCCTCTTTCCCTCAGAGAGCTACCCCTCTACACACCTTCTAAACTGATGCTCAGAATAATTGTCTCAGGTCCTGTGCTGCACCCTTTAAAAAATTTTTTTAATGTTTTATTTTATTTTTGAGACAGAGAGAGACAGAGCATGAATGGGGGAGGGTCAGAGAGAGAGGGAGACACAGAATGCAAAGCAGGCTCCAGGCTCTGAGCTGTCAGCACAGAGCCCAATGTGGGGGTCGAACTCAGAGACCGTGAGATCATGACCTGAGCTGAAGTCGGAAGCTCAACCGACTGAGCCACCCAGGCTCAATGCTGCACCCTTTAAAAGACCCTTCGTAAATTCCCTTGGCATAACATTATCAGTATTTTTTAAAAGTTTACTTATTTAAATAATCTCTACACCCAGCGTGGGGCTCGAACTCACAACCCCAAGATTAAGAGCCATATGCTTTGCTGACTGAGCCAGCCAGGTGCTCCTGTTAGTATTTATTAAATTTTAACATTTCTTAGATGTAAACTTGTTTTTGTAGTTTGAGTCTTTTTTGGAGGAGGGAAAGGCAGAAGTACTTAAATTCCAAGAATGCGTATTTTCAAGTTGTTTTTAGGGAAAAGACTTTCTTCTGCCCTACTTTTGTCCTTAAACTAGTAAAAAAGAATGGGGAATAAAATCATTCTTGGTAGAATAGAAATGTTATGTGATGAGCTCTCATTCTGATATAGAAATATAATGATGAAATACCATTATGTGTTTACTCTAATCAGCAATTGTTTTCAACCCACATTGGAATTTGCATTAATGTTTTAAACTTCCAAAGGATGTATTATATTTCACTGGTGGAAGACCTTGAACTGCTAAGGGCTAGGTTGCTATATGATGTTGAAAGAAGCTTATTTATTTTGTGTTTTCCGTGTACTGTGTTTGATACTGCATATCAGATCAACTCTTGAATTTTTTTTTAATTCCCTTGAGTGAAAGATAGAGGGTAAACTGTCTTAGGTTAAATAAGAATAGTTTAGAGTTCTTACCTCGATTAAAGGGTTACTTTTCCAATCATACCTCTTTATGAGCATGATCTCCTCTCCCCACTGCCCATAGTTTAGTGGAAAAATTACATTTCTTCACAGCCAAATTAAACCTTTCTGTTGGCCAGTATTTATAGATCTTGGAATAAAGTATAGCTTTGGACACCATCTGATACAATATCTTGGTTCTCTGTAGCTTCGTTGCATAAATAAAGATTTTTTATAAATTCATTCTTTTTAGCACAATTTTTTTTCCACGATCTCTTGCTTTGTCTTGTGTTTTTTCCCACTCTTGACATTAGTCTTTAAAGCTGCATGAATATTTTCATTCTGTGGGGACTTGTGAGTCTTTGTGGCAAGGTTGTAAAAATAGCTGGTTGGCCGAACTTGCTTTTACATTTAAGAGTATTGGAAATGCATGTGGGTGAAACTATGCTTCCTGGCAGGAATTAATTTCAACCTGGTCGAAAAATTGTTAAAGGTTAGGATACTGGAAAGACATCTCTAGAGATAGCAAAAATAAAAGATGTTATTTCCGGTTTTTATATAATTTTTTTTTGCCTTTCAGGTGTAATATGGTTGACTCCTTTGTTGTGTTTTTCTAGTTTAAGTAGCAAGTCCATTTCCTTTGTTGAGGTGGTTTTCAGATTACTCAGTACTCTGTATAGTTGGGGAAATGTTTTCTTTATTTCCCCTCACTTGAAAAGACTTAAAAAACTTGCTTATGACTGTATATCTTTTCATATAAATGACTATAAATAGGATAGGAAAGGATGACAGGATTATAAGAAATTTTGAGAAATTATGAAGCTCATTAGTGAAAGGCTCCCAGAGGGAAATAAACTGCAGAAAATGTCTGTAAGAAATGTTATTGTAATCCTCTACTGTGTGATTGATTCTTGTTTCCATTTTGTCCATGGTAGACTATAAATTTTCTGGTCCTTGGTTTCCATATGGCTTAAAGCTTTGAAAAAGGTTATATTTTATAGTATGGGATGGCTCATCTTTCTTATATTGGTAATTCATATGTCACATAATTCACAACTGTAAATAGAGTGTACCATTGTAGAATTATTTTTGATTGTTTAGTAGTTTACAGAGAAAAAGGAATCGAAAAAACGCTTCAGTGACTGTCCTAGTAAATAAATGTACCTTTTTTGGGGGATTGTCTTTTTTTTTTTTTTTTGTATGATTCAGAGAGCATGTGTATACAGTTTTTCAGGTTTTTAGTAATGCATGTTCCCAAGGAGCCTTCCAGAAAGTATGAATCAATTTTACTTTCATGCTTTGCTGTCATTTAGTCTTCTCCTGTATTGTAGAAGTTTTATAGTTTTAGATTTAACATTTAAGTTACGACCCACTTTCAATTAATTTTTACATGTAGTGCGAGTTATCCATACCTAAGTTCCTTTCTTTGTAGGGCGAGGGGCATGTGCATATCTGGTTGCTCCAGCACCGTTTGTGGGAAAGGTTTGCACTTTCTCCGTTTACACTGCTTTTGTGCCTTTGTCAGATCAGTTGGTCGCATATGTGTGGCTCTGTTTCTGGCTTTCCCGTTCTGTTCCACTGATCCATTTGTTGCTCTTCTTGCCAATAAACTGCTTTTGATTATGGTAGCTTTTTAATACTTGAAATCAAGTAATGTTAGCCCTCCAACTTTGATTTCTCATTTTCAGAGTTCTTTTGGCTGGCTATATTCTAGATCGTTTGCATTTCCATCTGAATTTTAGTATCAGCTTGTCAACTTGTAGAAAAAGCCTGCTGGGATTTTGATTGGGATTGTGTTAAATCCATTACTCAATTTGACGGGAATTGACATCTTAACAATGTTAGGTCTTCTAATCCATGAACACAGTATGTCTGTCAGCACTGACGATTTGTTCCTTTTTGTTGTTGAGTAGCAGTCCATTGTGTGGATGTACCACCATTTATTTATTCACTCATCCGTTATTGGACATTTCACTTGTTTCCAGTTTTGGGCTACTACAGATACAGTTGCTGTGGTTATTTGTTTACAAGTTTTTGTACAGACATACATTCTCTTGGAGTAGAATGGCTTTATCCATGTGATAGGGGTATTTTTAGCTTTTTAAGAAACCGTGAACTGTTTGCCAATGTGATTGTACCATTTTATATTCCCATAGGTAGCGTAAGAGAGTTTTGGTGTCTTCACTCTGCCTACAGTTGGTATGGGCAGTCTTGAATTTAGGCCTTCTATTAGGTGTGTGGTAGACATGGTAAATTTCACTTTTCTGCGTCCTGGATATTTTCCTATTCCTGTAAATCTTACTGAGTTTTGCTCTGGGATGCACTCAGGTTACTTGGAAACAGTTTGATCCTTTTGGTTATTGTGTTTATGACTTTCATATCTTTGTTAAATGAACATAGAGCAGTCAGAGCTCAATCTAGGGCTTAATTGTTCCCCATTACCTAGGCAAGACTTTTCTGTGTACTCTACCCAATACGCTGTGAATTACGAGTTTTTCCAGTGTAGCTGTTTGGGAACAAATCTGTTCATGGCCCTGTGTGATCACTGGGCACTGTTCCTTCTGATTCTTTTCCAATGATTCTTTCCTTGGCTTCTGGTAGTTTCTTCATGTGCTTTGATTGGTATTGAGATAGAGGATCACCCCCTCCAGTTTCAAGTTTTCTTTGTTCTTTGGTACTCTGTCTCTTGCTCTCTAGTTGCTTTGATCTCCCTGGTTGCTCAGCTTTGTCTCCCTAACTCTGGGACTCTGCCAGGCTTTGCCTCAGTTTCTTCTCCTTCTATTGTTGCCAGGAAATTCTCTCAAGGCAGTTAAGTAATGTTAGGGGCTCATCTCTTGTTTGCTTCCTGTCTCTCAAGAATTACTCTTCTTCATCGCCTGATGCCCAGTGGTCCAGTGTTAAGAAGACTGATGTTTCCTGTATTTTGTCTGCTGTCTGCTGTTTAAATTGTTTATTAATTTTGAATTGTTTTGGTTGTTTCTGACAGGAGGGTAGATCTGGTCCCTGTTAATTCATTTGTCCAGAAGCATAAGTCCTAGTTCTTTAAAAAAATTGTTTTAAGTCAAGATATAAAATACAATGGAATGGGTGAAGTGTGCAGGTCAGTAAATTTTCTAAACGTGTACATTTTTATGTACACATAAAACGTACTCAGCTCTGGGTGTGGCTGGGTGGCTCAGTTGGTTAAGTGTCTGACTTTGGCTCGGGTCACAGTCTCACCATTTGGAATTTGGAGCCCTACACCCGGCTCTCTGCTGTCAGCATGGAGCCCACTTCGGATCCTCTGTCTCCCTCTCTCTCTGCCCCTCCCCGGTTTGTGCATGCACTCTGTCTCTCTTTCTCTCTCTCAAAAATAAATACACATTAAAAAAAAAAAAAAAAAAAAAACACAAAACCTCCATATTACTACTACTCAGCTCAAGATAGAGAATCTTTCTAATACCCTATTGGATTCCTTATGCCCATTCCTGGTCCTTACTGCCCTCTGCCTCCCACAGGTAATCACTGTTCAGATGTCTACCCACCATCTGTTTTGCCAAGTTTTTAACTTCATCCGGATGGAATACCTACAGTATTTGCCCTTTTTTTACCTCACTTTTTCCCTCAGCTCCCTGCTTGTGGGATCCATTGGTGCTCTTGCTTGTTATCACTTGTTCCTTTCTCTGGCCCAGTAGTATTCCTTCTTCTGTTGATGGACATCTGAGTGGTTTCCAGTTTTTGGCTCCTATGACAAAGCTGCTAGGAACATCTTGTACAAGTCTTCTGGTGTATTTAAACTCTCATTACTCTTGGGTAAATACCTAGAAGTGGAATTGTTGGTTTATGGGTTGGGTGTAAATTTACTTCAGTAGATATTGCCAAAAAATTTCTCACAGTGGTCCGGCCAGCTTTTACTTTGTTAATGTATGGGAACTCCAGGTGGTTTATGTTCTTAATGAGATCTGGTATTTTTAGTCTTTTAAATTTTCACCATTATGAGACGGTAAGTTTTCTTTCATTAGGCCAAAGGGTCATACTCAGGTTGAGTAAAATGAGAGCTAGGGTGACCAACCATCCTGACGGGTTCTCTGAACAGAGAACTTTCAGTTTGTTTGTTTTTTTTTTTCCACGTTTTTATTTATTTTTGGGACAGAGAGAGAGACAGAGCATGAACGGGGGAGGGGCAGAGAGAGAGGGAGACACAGAATCGGAAACAGGCTCCAGGCTCCGAGCCATCAGCCCAGAGCCCGACGCGGGGCTCGAACTCACGGACCGCGAGATCGTGACCTGGCTGAAGTCGGACGCTTAACCGACTGCGCCACCCAGGCGCCCCGAGAACTTTCAGTTTTAAA
Organism: Felis catus; assembly: GCF_018350175.1. NCBI lineage: Eukaryota > Metazoa > Chordata > Mammalia > Carnivora > Felidae > Felis > Felis catus. Next base: position 105,353,618 of record NC_058370.1, on the reverse strand, counting down.
ACCAGGACAGTTCCAGTCACCCTAAACGAGGCTCTCCACTGATTTAGTCAACACGATGTGAAGGTAGTTGAAGAAGGAAATTCTCATGGTCTAGCCAAGTTCAAGTACAGATAAGGCCTGGGCCAGCCTTGTGCAGTCTTGCGTTCTCTAGTTTAAAAATGATGGGGACCCACCCACCCCAACCCCCCCTTTTCCTTCAGGTCTCACTTAAGCTATGCTTCTTCACAGAAGGCTCTGCTGGCCCCGCAGGTTACATTAGTTTCCTCTGTCCTACTTCTGGAGCACCCTACAGAAGTTTATAATACCACACTTGAGATAATAAATTTTTATCTGTGATCCTGGGTCAACTATTATCTATCAGGGGAGGACTTTTTTTTTTTTTTTATAAGTATATTTATTTATTTTGAGAGAGAGAGAGAAGAGAGAGCACGAATGGGGGAGGGTCAGAGAGAGAAGGAGATAGAGAATCCCAAGCAAGCTTCTCACTGTCAGCTCAGAGCCGTACATGGGGCTTGAACTCTGGAGCCATGAGATCATGACCTGAGCCAAAATTAAGAGTTGGACACTCAACCAACTGAGGCCCGGAGGTGCCCCATATCAGGGCAGGACTTTTATGTCTTCCTCACAGCTATCCTCAGAACACATTGGTAGGCACATCAATAAATTTTCTTTCTTTCTTTCTTTCTTTCTTTCTTTCTTTCTTTCTTTCTTTCTTTCTTTCTTTCTTTCTTTTTCCTTCCTTCCTTCCTTCCTTCCTTTCCTTTCCTTTCCTTTCCTTTCCTTTCCTTTCCTTTCCTTTCCTTTCCTTTCCTTTCTTTCCTTTCTTTCCTTTCTTTCCTTTCTTTCCTTTCTTTCCTTTCCCAGGAAAAGGGTAGGGTTGGGAGGGGAATAGGTCCAACATATGGCAGGACTGATCATTGGGAAATTTCTCAGCCATGAAAGTTTAGTTTTGATTCCATTGGTGATTGAAAGTGACTGGAGGTTTTGTGTTTTGTTTTTTGTTCTTTTAATCAAAACAGGAGAAAGGTGAGTTGCATCGTAGGAAGATGATGGCTTCTGTGTCCGTAATGATTTGGGGAGGATGGTGGTCTGGTAATGCTGGAAAATTTGGTTACTTCTAATCCTTTTGTTTTGTTACTTAAATTTAAAAATTGATAGCAAGTGGGAAAATGCATGGTGGCATGTTAAGGCTGTATAAAATTCCAGATGGACTTTGAATATATTATAAGATTGGACAGCCTTTGCCAGATGCAGTGTTCTTTGAATAAATAAATGTAAAGCAGAAATAGCTTAAATTTCTGATGGGATCCTAACTTGCTGTAGAACAACTTATGAGTCATTATATCATACAATGTGAAGATAAAATTTGTAGCAGGTTTCTTAAATTCAATAAAGTAAAAAAGTCTTGCTTCAGGCAGTTTTTATTTTTCTTTTCAGGTTAGACTTCAGTTAGTAATTCTTTTGCAGAGATCAGTCATTCCTGAATATCTTTCAGGGTGGTCTGGAGGACAGAACAATTTTCATAATAACTCTAAGTTGTCATTTAATTGTTCCACTAATTCTCTCATGAGTACGTAGCTGAGTTTTTCCAGAGACTATATGACATGCAATGGCATCATCACTCTCATGATAATGTGGACTGTGTGCTTGTAATTTCTTGTGTTTTAAAAATTTCTTCATTTTAGGGGTGCCTGGGTAGTGCAATTGATTAAGCGTCTGACTTCGGCTCAGTCATGATCTCATGGTTTGTGAGTTTGAGCCCCACATCGGGCTTGCTGCAGTCAGCGCAGAGCCCACTTTGGATCCTCTGACCCCCACTCTCTCTGCACCTCCCCTCCTCTTGCTCAGGCATTCTCCCTGTCTCTGTCTCTCTCAGGAAAAAAAACATTTCCTCATTTTAATTTCTAATACAGTATTGGTAGATATAACACATTAAACAAACACTCTTTGAGGTCTTAGGGTTTAAGATATAAGTAGTTCTGAGACTAAAAAGCTTAAAAACAGTAGAGATTACCTACAAATAAAATCTTTTTCAAAAAAAGTGAAAACAGATTTTTAATTTGTTTTTATTTTAATATGACTTGCCTTCTTAATGAAGAGCCATTTTTTTTTGTAATTTATTTTTTAAAGCTTAGTTTTTTATTTTGAGAGAGAGAGAACAAGTGGGGAAGGGGCAGGGGGAGATGGGGACAGAGGATCCAGAGCAGGCCCCATGCCCATGAACCATGATTATGACCTGAGCCAAAGTCGGATGCCCAACCAACTGAGCTACCCATGTGCCCCAAGAACCTTATTTTAGAATATAGGAATTGTTTTCCAGATGTCAAAGATCATATTAAATGTCATTTAAGAAATAGTAATAGCAGGGGTGCCTGAGTGGCTCAGTTGGTTAAGCATCCAACTTCAGCTCAGGTCATGATCTCATAGTTGGTGAGTTTGAGCCCTGCATCAGGCTCTGTGCTGACAGCTCAGAGCCTGGAGCCGGCTTGGGATTCTGTGTCTCCCTCTCTATCTGCCCCTACCCTGCTCTCTCTCTCTCTCTTTCTCTATCTTTCAAAAATAAGTAAACATTAAAAAAACCAAAAAAACCCAAAAAACAGAAATAGTAATAGCAGAGTGCCTGGCTGGCTCAGTGGTCAAGCCTCCAGCTCTTGATTTTGGCTCAGGTTGTGATCTCACAGTCATTAGATCAAGCCCTGTGTCAGGTTTCATGCTGGGTATGGAGCCTGCTTAAGATTCTCTCCTCCCTCTGCCTCTGCCTCTCTCTCTCCAAAAAAACAAAAAATAAAAAACAAACAAAAAATAGTAATAACAAAAAATATATAGTAGTAGCAGTTTTTAAAATCTAATTCTGTGTTAGACATTGTGCTAAGCAATTTATGTGCATTATCTCAATCCTTACAGTAACCTTATGAGGGAGGAAGAATTATGTACACATTTTACAGATAAAGAAACTGAGGATTACAAAGAGTAAATAACTTGCCCAAGGTCACATAACTGGGAGCATTGGGTACTAGACTTTGGATTCAGGTGTGACTCTGAAGCCTGATCTCCCATCCACCTTGTTAGATCTTGAAAGAATTGTGAAAAGTGGAGCCCCTTGAACAGTAACTTTTTGGTAGTTACTCTGTGTAGTGTTTATGTCTTAACTTTGTGCATCTGTCCTTGCAGCCACTGACTTGTGTTACCTGATAATTCTTACCCAGTCTCTTATAAACATTTCTTGAATCCCCATGAGTAAAAGAGCATGAATACAAAGATAAATGGCCCAGCTTTGTTCTCAAGGGACTGTAAATCAGATGGATTGTAGTGCAAGACATTCTGTCACAAGTATGTAAGCTCATGTGGGTTCTGCTTTGTGGCAAAGAGCAGGGGATTCTGCTGCATGGAGATTGGCGAAAGTCTGAATAGATCAGGCACCATATCTCAGAGACTTCTTCCAACTTTACATTTGATCTTCTTACTTCTGGTAACTTTTCATCTACTCCAGTATTCTCTCTTGTTTATATCATGTCTGTCTTTCTTTCTTTCTTTCTTTCTTTCTTTCTTTCTTTCTTTCTTTCTTTCTTTCTTTCTTTCTTTCAGTTTCTTTTGAGAGAGAAAGAGCAAGCAGGAGAGGGGCAGAGAGAGAGAGACAGAGACAGAGACAGAGAGAGAGAGAGGGAGAGGGAGAGGATCTCAAGCAGGCTCCACACTGTCAGCACAGAGCCTGACAAACTGTGAGAGCATGACCTGAGCCAAAATCCAGAGTCAGACACCTAACCAACTGAGCTACCCAGGGGCCCCTCATGCGTTAAAATAAAAAAAAAAAAAATTAATGTTTATTTATTTTTGAGAGAGAGAGAGACAAACAGCATGAACAGGGGAGGAGCAGAGAGAGGGGGAGACGCAGAATCCAAAGCAGGCTCCAGGCTCAGAGCTGTCAGCACAGAGTCCAACGCAGGGCTCTAACTCCAGAACTGCAAGATCATGACCTGAGCTGAAGCTGGATGCTTAACTGACTGAGCATTTCTTTACAAAAACATTGGACTCTTAGTTCCTGCCTGATTTTGATCTCCCAGGCCGTCCTACTTTTCTATTTTGCTCTCTTCCTTTTTTAATTTTCAAAACCAAAATTTATTTGTATATTTAATATTTATAAATATGTATATTTATTTGCATATATTTCAGAAATTGGTTAATGCCAGTTTAAATTTACATTTTTGCAAGGTGATAGAAAGAGATGAAGAAAACAAAGATACAGGTTAAAGAAATTATTATCAGGGCACCTGGGTGGCTCCGTTGGTTAAGCGTTGGACTTTGGCTCGGGTCACAATCTCATGGTTCATGAGTTCGAACCCTGAGTTGGGCTCTGTGCTGACAGCTCAGAGCCTGGAGTGTGCTTCAGATTCTATATCGCCCTGTCTCTCTCTCTCTGCCCCTCTCCTGCTTGCTCTCTCTCTCTCTCTCTCTCTCTCTCTCTCTCAAAAATAAATAAACATTAAAAAAAGAAAGACATGATTATCAACTATAGATGTTATTGCCATGAAGGAAAAAAAATAGAGCTTAACCTGGATTAGAGTTTTGGTACAGGGAAAAGGACTGCTACCCTTCTCTTGGGTCCTGTTACTTTTTATTTCAAAGTATTTTTAGGAAGCAGAAAAGAGGCAATAATGTAGTGTTAATTATGAATCTACCAGCCAGGTTTGTCTTCTCTTCATATTTTCACAGATTTGCTTCAGATTCTTATAGTGTCATGTGTATGCCTTCCCAACCCCATTCCGTTCCTAGTTTCTCCATAGGTGAATTGATGTCTTGGTGTGTTTTTTCCATTCATGTTTTTATATTTTTGCTATACATATGTGTATTTTTATAGAGCACTGTTTTTACATTAAAAAAATAAATGTTATTGTACATATGTATCCTTCTACAGATTGCTTTTTTGCTCAACATCAAGTTTTTGAGATCCATGCATGTTCGTACTTGGAATCATTCATGCATTTTTAGCTACTGAATAGAATTTCATTACATGAGTGTACTGAAATTTATTCTTTTGGCCTTTTTTGCATTGTGTGTTTGTGTATGTTTTTACAGTCCAGAGGTCTCTCTCTCTCTCTCTCTCTCTCTCTTTCTCTCCCTTTTTTTTTTAAGTAACTATCATGCCATGAATTCATAGGTAATGGGTTCCAGCAGCTCAGGCTCTTTCCACAGGTTCTGACAAAGTGCACTTCTCCGGGTGGGGCAGGCTGGGGCTTCAGTTGAATCAAGTACCTTTGTCTTTGGCGTCCTCCTTTTTCTGATCATTTTCCTTCACACGGTTCAGGAAGCTGTCTCTAAGAGTGCTTATTACTATGCTCAATACGTGCATTAATTCACTTGGCAAGAATCTTGCCCCAAACTTGCCGATTTACAACAGTGCCAACAGCATGCTGGCAACACTGTAGACTCTTCCAGTTTTGCCACGGTAATACTTGTGGGGCACTGCTTTTTGAACAGTGCCCCTTCCCTTGATGTCTGCAACATCACCTTTCTTGTAGATGAGCATGGATGTGGCCACAGGAACAGCTCCATGTTTTCTAAAGGCCTAGGGAACATACAGCAGGTGCTGCCTCTTTCCCTTTGTGCTGGTCCTTCTGATGCATTCCTGGAAGATGGTGGCTCTGCTGACCTTTTGCATTTTATTTGACTTTTTTCTTAAGTTTAGCTCTTTTGCTTTTGGATAAGTTCATATCTCCTATAATTTGTCTTTTAAAAAATGGGGCGCCTGGGTGGTTCAGTCGGTTAAGCATCCGACTTCGGCTCAGGTCATGATCTCGCGGTCCGTGAGTTCGAGCTCCACATCGGGCTCTGTGCTGACAGCTCGGAGCCTGGAGCCTGTTTCAGATTCTGTGTCTCCCTCTCTCTGACCCTCCCCTGTTCATGCTCTCTCTCTGTCTCAAAAATAAATAAACGTTAAAAAAATTTTTTTTTAAATGAAAAATGTATACAATTTGGTAACTTTTAGTATAGTCACAAATTTGTGCAACCATAACCATTATTTAATTCCAGGACATTTTTATCACTCCGAAAAGAAACCCATCCCTGTTATCAGTCACTCCCCCATTTCCCCTCCACCCAATCCCTAGCAACTACTCATTTACCTCCTGTCTCTGGATTTGCTCATTCTGGACTTTTCATATAAATGGAATCATATAGTATATGGCCCTTTGTGTCTTTCACTTTCATAATGTTTCATTTAGTATAATGTCTCAAAGTTCATCTATGTTGTAGAATAAATCATCAGCACTTCATTCCTTTTTATGGCTGAATAATACTTGGTTTATGGTAACTATGTTTAGCAGTCTGAAGAACTGCCAAACTGTTTAACAATGCAGCTGCACCATTTTACATTCTCACCAATAATGTACAAAGATTCCAATTTTCCACATTCTTGCCAATGCTTGTTATATCTTTTTGATTGTAGTCATCCTAGTTGGTTTGAAATATCTCCGTATATTTTGATTTGCATTTCCCTAGTGACTAATGATGTTGAACATCTTTTCATTTACTTATGGGCCATTTGTATATCTCTTGGACAAATGTCTGTTGAAATCCTCTGCCCACTATTTAATGGGTTGGGTTTTTTTTTTTTTTTTTTTTTAAGTGTTGTAAGAATTCTTTATATATTCTGGATACTAAATTCTTACCAGAAACATGTATGCAAATATTTTCTCCCATTCTGTGGTGTAGATTGTTTCTACTTTATTTTCTTTTTTGTAAGTAAGCTTTGTGCCCAACATGGGGCTTGAACTTACAACCCCAAGAGTGAGTCACATACTCTACTGATTGAGCCAGCCAGGTGCCCCATCTCTAGTTTCTTGATAGTGTCCTTTTAGGTACAAAAATTTTAATATTCCATTCATAAATATTTTTTGGTTGCTTATGCTTTAGGGTGCCATAGTAAAGAAACCATTACCTAGTCTAAAGTCATGAAGGTCTATACCTGTATTTTATCTAAGAGTATTATAATTTTAGCTCTTAAATTTAGGAGGTTGATTCATTTTGCATTCATTTTTGTATATGGTGTGAGAGTGAAACTTCATTCTTTCTTCATTACCAGTGTGATATTTGTAGGAAAAAATTGTGTCATTTGTAGAAAAAAGATATTTTCCCCCAACAAATTGTCTTTAAAAAAAAAATGTTGATTTATTTTGAGAGAGATGAGAGGGAGGGGGAGAGAGAGAGAGAGAGAGAGAGAGAGAGAGAGAGAGAGAAAGAATCCCAAGCAGGCTCCACTCCACACTGTCAGAGTAGAGCTGTTGTGGGGCTCAATCTCAGGAACCTAAGCTGAAATCGGACACTGACTGAGCCACCCAGGCGTCCCGTGAATGAATTGTCTTGATACTTTTGTCCAAAATCAATTAACCATAAATGTATGAGCTTATTTCTAGACTCTCTTCCTCTGATATATATGCCTGTCCTTATGCTAATACCACACGGTCTTGCGGTAGCTTTGAAATATGGAAGTGTGTGAGAGTCCTTTTAAATTCTTTTCCAAAATTATTTTGGCTATTATGGGTCACTTATATGTCCGAATGAATTTTAGGGTTTGTTGGTCAATTTTTGTGAAAAGACCGCTGAAATTTTGGTAGAGGTTGCATTGAATCTGTAGATCAGTTTAGGGACAATTGCCATTTAACCATAGGAAGTCATTCAGTCTGTGAACGTAGTCTTTCCATTTATTGATTGATTTATTTCAACAGTGTTTTGTAGTTTTTAGTATGCAAGTTTTGTCCTTTGTTAAATATTTTTCTAAGTATTTTTTTCCTATTGTGCCATTGTAAATGAAATTGTTTTCTTTTAAAAAAAAATTTTTTTTAACATTTATTTATTTTTGAGACAGGGAGAGACAGCATGAACGGGGGAGGGTCAGAGAGAGGGAGACACAGAATCTGAAACAGGCTCCAGGCTCTGAGCTGTCAGCACAGAGCCTGACGTGGGGCTCGAACTCACGGACTGCGAGATCATGACCTGAGCTGAAGTCGGCCGCTTAACCGACTGAGCCACCCAGGCGCCCCGAAATTGTTTTCTTAATTTCAGTTTTGGATTTTTCATTGCTAATGATGGAAATATAACTGATTTTTCTTTACTGAATATTTGTCTCTAAGCTGTCAAACTGTTTTTCTTCCTTCAGATAGTTTCCTGAAATCTCAATTGTCACAAAATCCTTCTAATTTTATTCAACTTGCTTATTCCTTTTTTCAGAACTTTTTTTCTTACTAGGCAAACTTGAGTTACATCAATACTGAGCTATTTTCAGTCCCAATAATATGCCTTCAAACATTTGGATACTTGTTAAATGCATCTACAGACAAATTTTTAACCACCTGCTTTTCTGTACGGTCTGTACCAGTAACATCTTATCATTGTGGGCTGATATTCCATTAAAATAGAGACCTAAGGAAGCTTGGGAGAAGTCTGTGGAGGGCTCTCCTCCTGTCTACTTCCCCCTCCACACCTCCCAACTAACTGGTAGGAATTATTAGAATGCCAGTCTATTCTGAAGAACACCCAGTTTCAAGTCCAGAAGTACCTAGAATCAGTAATGACTGCTCCTTCCTTCCCTTCTGTCCCTTGTTCAGATACCTAAATTCATCAGTAGCTGGCTCTGGTCTTGTGTATGTCACATGCCCATTCTTTAGAGCTTTGCCCAAGTTCCCGATTGTAACCTACTGCTGAAAAGACTGATCTCCCAAATCCCATAGCTGGATGTTCTGATATTCTGGAGTATTTGGCTAGTTGGATTTGCTCTCTGATCCCCACTTCTTGGACAGTGTTTGTACTCACTTTGTCCCATCCCCTCTCAGCCTGCATGTGTAATTAGCCTTGCTGAGATTTTTGGCCATGGCTTCTTTCTCATCCTGCAGTCTAAAACTTTGAAATTTGTAAGAGCCTTGGTGGGTTGTGTATTATGTGGCCCATACTACTAAAACAGAAGATATTAGTATTTTTTTAAGTTTGTTTATTTATTTTGAGAGAGAAGAGAGCAAGCGGGCGCGAGAGGGGGAGAGGGTCAGAGAGAGAGAGAGAGAGAGAGAGAGAGAGAGAGAGAGAGAGAATCCCAAGCAGGCTCTGTGCTGTCAGCATGGAGCCTGACACAGGACTCAAAAACCATGAGATCATGACCTGAGCCCAAATCAAGAGCTGGACGCTTAACCGACCGTACCACCCAGGTGTCCCAGAAGATACCAGTATTAAGTATAGTGATATTTATATTGCTCCTTAAAATTTTATACAATCCCCATTGTTCAGTTTCCTTCTCTACTCTTTCTCCCTTCTATGCTTCCAGTCAGTGCCTTATTACTAATAAACTGTATGGAAAGTTTTCCAGCTGTAAAGAAAGTATAGTAACTAATTTGGTATCAATCTCTCTTATCACTGTATAGAGTATGGGACTTATACTTCAATAACTGTTAGAAGGTAGCAAATTTGATGTTTCATCAGCTTGGTAAAACGGTGTAAGAAAAATTAAGAATATATTACCATGTACTCAATTTCTGATGATAATTATATTAGGTCTTTTTAAATTTTTCATTGCCTAAATGCCGGTTTTGCCATTATGACCATTTAATGTTTTTAGGATTTATTTATTTATTTATTTATTTATTTATTTATTTATTTTAATTTTTTTTTTCAACGTTTATTTATTTTTGGGACAGAGAGAGACAGAGCATGAACGGGGGAGGGGCAGAGAGAGAGGGAGACACAGAATCGGAAACAGGCTCCAGGCTCTGAGCCACCAGCCCAGAGCCTGACGCGGGGCTCGAACTCACGGACCGCGAGATCGTGACCTGGCTGAAGTCGGACGCTTAACCGACTGCGCCACCCAGGCGCCCATGTTTTTAGGATTTAATGGCTTGAGAATCATTCCTATTCAGAAGCCAATGTAAATTTATAAAAATATGTAAATGAAGTTTAACTAGTACATTTTGAAAGGTGACTTTTAGGTACTGTTGTGATTTCGGTTTTTGTTGTGGTTGCACATAAGAGATTCTAGGCCTTTTCACTCTGCAGTCAGAGGTTGTATAAGGGAATAAGATTTGCTGCTCTTATTGGTAAAGTTTGTTGTGGTTTTAGCTGTACAGGGTACACATTAGAATTCAGTTAGCTTGTGTTTTACAGAACAACAATTTATCAAATCCTAATTAAGTAAAGGGTATAATTTGATACGTGATATTTGCTGGTGCTGATATTGCTAATGCAGCAGTAACTTCATTGATTCCACTGGTGAAATGCCTATGCAAGTAAATGGCTCTTTTAGGGCTGTGTTTCTGTTTGACTAGTTCATTAAAAAGAATATTCAAAGAATTTTAAATCATTTTAGTCTTTTTTTGGAGCTAGGTGGATCTTTCTCTAAGTCAGTTTTTCAGGTTCATTTTCAATTAAAGAGTTTTAAAAATTTGAAAGCACTGTAGAAAAGATCTGATGTTTAGCCCATTCATTATCCTTATGCAGTTCAAAAGCTCTGCTATAACTAGAGAATTATATGTGGTAAAATCCCTTTTGTGGTTCTGGGTCCCCAAATAGGAACTTAGAAGAATAGGGAGAAATATAACACACGTGTATATATTTCTCTGTGTCTCTGTGTGTGTGTGTTGCCTATCAGTGTCCCAAAATTAAAGTCTCTGAGTCCTAAACTTAAACTCTTCCTGCATGAAGAGCAACCCCCCATCCCCACCGCCACCCCCTTCCAGTAGTATCATTGGCTGAGTCCTCAGTGCCCCTGATGTTCCCACACAGTCTGGTCCAAGTAAGACTGCAGAGGATCTGTGAGCCCTGAGAGCTTTTATATTAAGAAATTTTTGTATCTAAAATTATTTTAAATTATATCTGTAAATGACATTGGTCATTTCTTTTCTTTAAAAAGATTTTGTTTTTAATGTTTATTTTAGAGAGAGCGAGTGTGAACGGAAGAGGGGCAGCAGAGGAGGGGCAGAGAGAGAGAGAGAGGGAGACACAGAATCCAAAGCAGGCCCTAGTCTCTGAGCTGTCAGTGCAGACCCCGACATGGGGCTCGAACTTAGAAACTGTGAGATGATGACCCAAGCTGAAGTCAGACGCCTAACCGACTGAGTCACCCAGACACCCCTTTAATAAGATTAGTAAATTCAGCTTTTAAATTTTTATTACTTTTGTAATTAAAAAAAATTTTTTTGACATTTATTTATTTTTGAGAGACAGAGAGAGACCAAGTGTGAGCGGGGGAGGGGGCAGACAGAGAGGGAGACACAGAATCTGAAATAGGCTCAAGGCTCTGAGCTGTCAGTGCAAGGCCTGACTTGGGGCTCAGACTTACTAACCGTGAGATCGTGACCTGAGCCAAAGTCGGAAGCTTAACCAACTGAGCCACCCAGATGCCGCTAATATTAGTTTTTAAATGTTCATTTTTGAGAGAGAGAGAGAGAGAGAGAGAGAGAGAGAGAGAGAGACCAAGAGCAAGTGGAGAAGGGGCAGAGGGACAGGGAGACACAATCTGAAGCAGGCTCCAGGCTCTGAGCTGTCAGCACAGAGCCTGACTTGGGGCTCGAATTCACGAGCCATGAAATTATGACCTGAGTCAAAGTTGGATGCTTGACTGAGTCACCCAGGCGCCCCTAAATACAGTTTTTTTTAAACTTATGTAAAACTTTGCTGTCTCCTGTCCCTTGCTTCCAACGCTGCTTCTCAATAACTTCTGCTCACGGCTTGTTTCCAACACTTCAACTAGTGCCTGTTTGGGCACTTAATAAATCTTGGTTGAATGAAAGAAAGGTTGTTCTTACTCTGTTTCCAGACTGATAAATAATTTACAGTTTACAAGCACAGCGTCTAGGTAGCTTAGTCGGTTGAGTGTCCGACTCTTGATTTCAGCTCACGTCATGATCCCAGAGCTGAGCCCCATGTTGGTCTCTGTGCTGAGTTTGGAACCTGCTTGGGATTCTCTCTCCCTCTGCCCCGCTGCTCCTATCCCCTGCTCATGTGTGCACTTTCTCTTTCTCAAATTAAAAACAAAACAAAAAATCAAGTATGGTTCTAGGTTGACTGTCATTTTCCCTCTTGGATAGCATTGCTTTAGCATCTTAGAATGGAATAGTATTACTATTCATGTATAATTCCACACTGATTCTAGTTTCTTTGCATGTGACCTATGTTTCTTTTCTGTAAGCATTCGTGATCTCATGTTAGCACTTAAATTAAGTGTGCCAGAAATTCAGTTTGGATGGTCCTCTTCCTCAGTAAGGGGAAATGTTCTTGAATCATTTCTTTGATAAGTCTTCTTCCACTCCCTCTCCCCACCAAAAGAGATAATGAAATGTGTTTTCTCTTTTGTTTCTGTCTGGAACTTTTATTCCTGGGATGTTGGACTTTATAAAGTATCTTTTAATTTTTTAAAATCTGTTGGTTGTCACGTATTTATCTCTGTGTCTTAGTGTTGAAATTTCTGGGAGATTTCCTAATTAGTACCTTATAATCCTTCTATTAGCTTTTTTGTTTGTGTTAGCAAATTAAAAAGTATTATCTTATTTCTTGTTTTCTGATTGTTCTCTTTTTAAAATAGAGTATTCTGGGATTTAGTTACAGTGTTGTAGATGGACTTTCAACCTTTCCTCCTGGCTTTGTCTCTCGCCTCCTCCTTTCTCACTGTACTTTTTGGTATCTTGAGGGTTAAGGCACCTCAAGCTTTGCGCTTGCCTCTTCCTTGCATCTGTCTATACATATATAGATTGTCACTTCCTTCTCTTGGCTAAGCGTATACTTTCTGTTTTGTTTTCTTTTGTTTTTATCTGCTTTCCGTCTTCTAAAACTTTTTTTAGTCAAAAGTTTTTGTCGTTATTGCTTCCATTTTTACTGTCATTGAAATATTGGTACATCTTAATTGTATTTTATTTTCATATTTTAATGTTTATTTTTTTTTAATTTTTTTTTCAACGTTTATTTATTTTTGGGACAGAGAGAGACAGAGCATGAACGGGGGAGGGGCAGAGAGAGAGGGAGACACAGAATCGGAAACAGGCTCCAGGCTCTGAGCCATCAGCCCAGAGCCTGACGCGGGGCTCGAGCTCACGGACCGCGAGATCGTGACCTGGCTGAAGTCAGACGCTTAACCGACTGCGCCACCCAGGCGCCCCTAATGTTTATTTTTGAGAGAAAGAGAGAGCGCGTGAGCCTGCGAGCATGATTGGGGGAGGGGCAGAGAGAGAGAGAGAGAGAGAGAGAGAGAGAGAGAGAGAGAGAGAGAGAGACACACACACACAGAATCCAAAGCAGGCTCCAGGCTCTGAGCTGTCAGCACAGAGCCCGACACGGGGCTCCAGCTCAGGGATTGCAAGATCATGACCTGAACCAAAGTCAGACACTTAACTGATTGAGTCACCCAGGTGCCCCCATCTGCCATTTTAAAATTGGAATTCTTCGTCTTTGTTTGTGGCCTGGTTAATGTTATTTTATGGTTGTAACTCAAATAACAAATTAAATATGTAAATTTAAAATAAAAAATAATAAAATCAGTTGGTTTGAAGAAAATATTGAATGAAAGGTTGGTCTGTCTTAATTTCCAGATAGATAATGTGCTTTGTAATAATGCATTCTTTGAATTTTATTTGTGTAGAAGAAATTGAGGAAGAATCTGAAACAACAATTGAGGCGGACTTGACTGATAAACAGAAACATCAGTTGAAACATAGAGAGCTCTTTTTGTCTCGCCAGTATGAATCTCTGCCTGCAACACATATCAGGTAAGAACTTCTTAGAAGTTGATATGAAGTATTCAATAATGTTGTGACAGAAAAAATACAAAACAGCCTTCTTTGAAGCATTTCCAAACTCTTTCATGATCTTGCTCAAATTAGTTTATTCTAGGTCTCATAATGGAATTTTATCTTGGAAATTTATAGTGTTACTACCATATTAAAGCCCTGTGAGTGTTTTCAAGTAAAGTAACCATTTTAGCTTTATTTTAATCCAGACTTTCCCAATTTATTTGAGTATCCGTTAGCATCCTACAGAACAGTATCCAGCAAACAGTATTTTAGGAAATTCTGGTCTTCACCAGATTTCTAGAACATTATGGAGTCAGTCATTAGAATTCCAGAACTGAAACACAAGATCTGGTTCCCAGGCAGGTGACTCTTGGTTTTGTAGACCGTATTTTCTATTCAGGAACTCTGGGATGAAAAAGTTTCTGTTTTTTATTACTTACTTGCATCTGCTCTATGCATTGACGGTAAGCAAAAGTGAAAACATTTTGTCCCTGGTTTGTCGTTTTGGGGGCTGTAGATGAATGGTGGTATCTTTTATGATATACTGGAAGTGGTAAAATTCAAGCATAAACATCTCGGATGTCTAACAAAATGTTTGAACTCAGAAGATGTACAATTACTGACCCTCAAGGTCAGGTAAACTTGGCATTTAGTCAACCTTGGAGAGACTGTGGGGTGTGTTTCACTCAGAGGGAACAAGTGTGTGTGGCTGTGTGCAGGGGTGGTGCATGTGAGGGGATGCAGGGTTTTTGTCCCCTTCGTGTTAAAGAAATTTCTTCAACTTTTGTTCACAATCTTTGCTTCTTTAATTCACCTCTCTACCAGTCATGATTGTCTTAACAACTGTTTATATAAGGAATTACAGGGTATTAAGTCTTTATTTAAAAAATTGGCCCCTCTTCTTTAACCCCCAGTGTGCGTACTGAATCTGTCTTTTTTAGGCTAAGACAGATTTCGAGACTTAAGCTGTGATTTGGTCCTCGTATCACACACACAGACACACACCCAGCTCCCAGGACGTTTGTGCATATTTCCCTTTTCAGAAACGGACACAGATTTTCTAAAGCAGAAAATGTATGACAGATACTGGAATTCCTCGTGCTCTAAATCTTTTCAGAAATAACTTGATCTTAGTAGTTAACATCACAGCATTGCTTTATTAGGTTTTTTAGGGGACACTGTATTTAGATTGGCTAGAGTTAGTGTATTCTGTGTGACTAGGTCCTTTGCTGGAAAAAATAATCTGGATCTGGCCAGGTAATATGGAAACAGTCATTTTACCTACCAGTGGGGTTTTTTAGGAAGTAGGAAAGTAAGTTATTTTTGTCCAGATGGAACATGAGAACATATTTCATAATTTTCTTAAAGACATATATAACTAATAATGTTCGAGAGCCATATGCATTTATTACTTAATTGGAAGAAACTAGAATCTACAGATTCATTTTAAGCTCAAGAAGTAATGTGGCTAGTCATAAGAATCCTGCCAGAATGAGAATCTGACAAATGGTTTTAAAAATGTACCCAAAACACGAAAGTACATTTTTAATTTACCGTCCTGATAGCTTAGAATCTGTTTATAAGTAATGTTTCCTTTAACAGATTGCTTGGAATGGAAAAACTAGTAATGTGTTTTTTGTCATCCATAGAACTAAGAGAGTATATTGGAATATAATTAGCAAGACACCCGTGTGTTGAACATAGAAATTATGTAGAATACATGATCATTCATTCAGTCCCTGTTGAACATATTTCCTGAATATATTCTAGAATAAGGACCTTACTAAGTGCTTGATAAATAAGGTGAGGTCCCCCGTCTTTGAAATTCAAGGGGTTTACTGGGTGCATTTACCAGCAATTTGTTTTGGATCCTTAAACATTTGAGGCTTTATTTTTTTATTTTTTCCAAGTTGAGAGGGAATAGTTCAGAGCCACACTTTCTCATCTGTTTCTCATCTGCTCTCATTTTCTAACAGCTGAAGTGGTAGGGGTTAGGGACAGTCTCCGGCCAAAGCCTGGAGCCATGCTGACCAGCCCACAGGCTGATGCATGGAACAAGTACACATTGGAGTGATCTTCACATTTTGCTAATGTTGAAGTCATGCCCTATCTATTTCTGCTATAACAGGAGAAAATTACTCAAGTCCCATTGTTCTTTGGCAGCGAAGAGCGGTAATTCGGTGAATACTGGCTTTTTATTCTCCAGGGACATTATCGAGTGCCCAGAATTTCCTCAGTGCCACATGGAACGTAGGAGAAAACATTCTTGAATGCGTTTGTAGTGTGTGAGCAACAATACTCACTGGATAGTATAAGCTTTTCAAAGTGGTATGGAGACCACTCTTTGTTCCTTCTGATGCCGCTGGCAGAGAGAGAGTAAACCAGGACTGGGACAATTCTGGACGCTTAGTGATTCACCTTGTGTTTGTGAGCTAGATAGGACTTGAACAATGAAAGTGTCTTTGGAGCACTGCTTTGGGGGGTGGTGTTGGTAAGGAGAGAGGCAGCATGTTTCATGCACGGTGCCTTAAGTCATTAGTAATAGCTTACACGCTACAGACACTCTAAAGCACTGTCAAATTGTTATGCAGCTGCTAGACCTGTTATGGGTATGTAATACTGTATTCAGTCTCACAGATAGACTGTATTTATTGAACTTGGCCTTCAAAAATTCTAACATTCATTGAACCTTTGTGACGGATATTGTTCCAGTTGTTTTATATGTATTTTATTTAATCCCCACAATCACTTTATAAAGTAGGTTCTGTTATTATCCCCATTTTACAGATGAGACTGAAGCACAAAAAGATAAAGTAACTTGTCAGTGTCGCAGGTTTAAATGGCAGATTGAGAAATTGAACCAGACCACCTGGCTGCAGATAGACAGCATTATGATGTATATATGACTGTAAGTGTTAGAAAAGCATCAGAGATTAAAAACAAAGCTGTTGAGTTACCTGTTGGATAGGTAGGTTCTTTGATATTTTATTTTTTCACTTAAGTTTTCTATTTATACGTTCAGGTCAAATGGACAGAACTAAACTAAAAACTAAGTTAAGCATATAGACTGTACTATTATACTAAAAGATGATGCTACAATGCTAGATATGTGGTGGCAATTAGGAACTACTTACTTGATTGGGTGCCTCAGTCATGGATGTGTCTTATATGTGTTCCAGTGTCAGTTTTTCCACATCTTGAACACAAAGAGCTTGGCCTTTTATAAGCTAATTACAGCATCGTACATGTAATGGTTAATGTCTCTTCCAAGCCTCTGGTGCAGGTAGTCAGTCATGTAAAAAGAGCCAGTCCTTACCTGTTTGCCAACCTTGGGATCTGGATCACAGCCTTTGAAGTTACGCTTCATTGTGTCTTAAAAGCATTTTCTTAGATACCTGTTGATTATTGGCCTCAAATTTTTCCTGTAGTAAGGGCTTTTGGACCTGATGATTTGTTCTTTAAGTCTGTCTCGTTATGAAAAGTAAGTGGTGGTAGGTAAACCATTATATCCGTGTTGCAGACCTGGTCCTCTTTCTGAGCATCTGTGGTAAGGATCCTGTCTACCTCATTGCTTAACCCTTGACTATGCCTTTTAAGAAATCCAGAGAACCTATTCCAGAACCTAAATGTGATGTCAGCTGTAGGATAAGTCTGAAAGACATAGGTGCGCATAGTGTTCAAGCAGTCCTTTAATGGCAGGGTGCTTTGGAGAAAGCCTTATATTCTTATCCTTTTAAACAAATTTTAGGTTAGGATTCCAGAATATAAACATCACCACCATCATAATCACCATTATTGCTCTGTGGAAGACTGGCTGTAGCCACAATGTGTAATAAACTTTTCATGGTTTATGTGGTACCCTGTTGCTTCTGCATGGTCTCCTCACGTCCAAAACAAGGAGCTTTCTTAATTCAATTGAAAAAGTATCTTGAGCAGGTGATAAAAATCTTATGGCTTAGGTATAATTTGTCTAGATTGTCTAGGTTTGTCTAGACATTGTCTTAGAGTGTAAGATTCCTTTTTTGTTTTTTGAAAGTTTATTTGAGAGAGGGAGAGAGAGAAACGCAAGCAGCCCAACACATGGCTCGATCTCATGAATCATGAGATCATGACCTGAGCTGAAATCGAGTCGGATGCTTAACCAACTGAGCCACCCAGGCGCCCCAGAGTGTTAGATTCTTGAAGGTCGGTATCTTTATCTTTTTCCTGCCTACTGCAGAACACAGCACAGCACAAAATAGCCAGTCAGAATTTGAAGCTTGCATAGTTGTCATTTAACTTTGTTATCTTTGAGGAAATGAAAATCATCAACAGATAATAGAATAATGTCTTCTTAATTATTACAGATCATAAATGACATTTTAGATTGCGTGCCTCTCTCCTTTCACAAGAATTAAAGATTGGATGTCTGGAATCACAGGTTGCTCAGGACTCTCAGGGAGAGTGAGGTACTCAGAGTCAACATCAAGCTTTTACCAGGAGGACTAGGCAGAGGAGGATAGGAAATTGTTTTTGTGTATATACTGTCACTGAATAAAGTGAATTTCTGAGCCGTACATAGCAGCCATGAGAAAGGGAGAATGGAAGTTTCTAGCGAACAAGAGTTAAAATTTGAGGCATGGAAGACCATAGTTCTTGTCTCGATGTGCATTGTTTGTGAGGGTAGGGAAACAGATAAATAACTCTCCCGTATTTGAGTGTTAGTATAAGCGGAAACACCAGATTGTAATGTGTACATATCCTTTGACCTAACAGTTCTACTTTTTGGATTTTATTTAACCAGAGTTCTCGATGCAAGTTGTGGAGAGATATATACTGATATGTTTATTGAAGAATTGTTTTATTTTGTTTAGTCAGTGATCTTTACTTTATGAATAAATGAGATCGTTTTCATTTAGCAAGCATGTATCTATATCATGAATGTAAATAGAAATTTGGTATTTGAGAGATTTCAGATTTGTTTTAATATCAGAAAATGCAGGCAACTTTCTTCTTTATGGTTTTCT
Organism: Felis catus; assembly: GCF_018350175.1. Classification (NCBI taxonomy): domain Eukaryota; kingdom Metazoa; phylum Chordata; class Mammalia; order Carnivora; family Felidae; genus Felis; species Felis catus. The sequence continues at coordinate 105,334,855 of NC_058370.1, read as the reverse complement.
ACGTTTCCATTTTTTCTGAAATGTGAAAACACATTAGACATATAATGGGTAGAAGTTTATTTTAAATTTTGCGAATTTGGGCATTAGAGAGGGAAAATGCCATTTTGCATTCATCTTCAACATGGCTGGTTCTGATGAAGACAGAGTAGATGGAAATCCACTGAGAGAACTCCTCTTTATCTTCCCTTCTCCAGTAGTAGTAAATTAGTATCATTAACTATACGTACTGTTTGATAGCAGACCTGTTTCTTTCTTTCTTTTTTTTTTTTCTTAAATATTTTATTTCTTTTTTGAGAGCAAGCATAAGTGGGAGAGGGGCAGAGAGAAAAAGGGACAGAGTGTCTGAAGCAGGCTCTGCGCCTACAGGATGACATTAGTGAGCCCAACATGGGGACTGAACTCATGAACCATGACATCATGACCTGAGCCAAAGTCAGACGCTCAATCGACTAAGCCACCCAGGTGCCCCCAGCAGACCTGTTTCTAATTTAGGGGTACATTTTTTCAAATATTTTCTTGCAAAATGCTGTTTTCTTCAAGAATTACTGTCAGTTTGGGGCGCCTGGGTGGCTTAGTCGGTTGAGCGTCCGACTTCGGCTCAGGTCATGATCTCGCGGTCCGTGAGTTCGAGCCCCGCGTTGGGCTCTGTGCTGACAGCTCAGAGCCTGGAGCCTGTTTCGGATTCTGTGTCTCCCCCTCTCTCTGACCCTCCCCCATTCATGCTCTGTCTCTCTCTGTTTCAAAAATAAATAAATGTTTAAGAAAGAAAGAAAGGAAAGAAAAGAAAAGAAAGAAAGAAAGAATTACTGTCAGTTTAGGGGTGCCTGGGTGGCTCAGTCAGTTAAGTGTCTGACTTTGGCTCAGGTCATGATCTTATGGTTCGTGGGTTCGAGCCCCATGTGGGTTCTATGCTGTCCACCCAGAGCCTGGAACCTACTCTTGATTCTGTATCTCCCTCTCTTTCTGCCCCTCCCCTGCTCATGCTCTGGTCTTTCTCTCTCAAAAAGAAACATTTAAAAAATTAAAAAAAAAATTATTGTCAGTTTATATTCCCACCATAGTATATTATGAATATTCCCATTTTGTAGTTCCTTCAACATTACTGCATATTAAAATTAAAAAAAACCCTTTTGTTGTTTATTTTCTGTCAATGAAAGAATTATAACTTATTGTTGAAATGTCAAATACAGAAAAAGATACACACTGCCTCTATCATACACTCACAAACACACACGCCTGTAGTTCTCCATTCAGTAGCACCGACATTTTGGTGTATCCTTAGTGCATTTTTCTTTTCTAATCTTCCGTGTAGCCATTGCATTTTGGCTGCGGGTTGCTGGAACGGACGTGGAACGGCAGAGGCGCCGCGTTACTTGTGTGTAGCTTCCTCTCTCATCAGCTTGTGCTTATTCTTCAGCGGCACTGGTGTCATCTTTGCTCTTTCTAGGTTGGTTGGTTTGTTTTTAAATATTTGAGAAATGTGGTTGGAAAGGAACAATGGAACAGCAGGAGGAGGGGAGGATAGTTAAATAAAGGCTGGAAAAATTCCATTCTTGAGAAGCTGACAGACATGCCTGAGAAGTTTGATATACGTGAAGGAGCAGAATGAAACTAGAGTAAGAATACTTTGTCACTCAGGAAGAGTGCTCATTCAAAAACAAGTCGAAGTGTTACCGCAGGCAAAAGATTTCCTGTGATCATGAAGGTACTCGCCTATGTTTTCCTGAAGTTTTGCTGTTTCACCTTTTGTATTTTTTTAACCATAAAACAATTTTTTTTTAATGTTTATACATTTTAGATAGAAAGCAAGAGCGAGAGCGAGAAAGAGAGAGGGAGAGCGAGCAGGGGAGGGGCAAAGAGAGAGGGAGACACAGAATCTGAAGCAGGCTCCAGGCTCGGAGCTGTCAGCACAGAGTCCAATGCAGGGCTCGGATTCACGAACCGCGAGATCATGACCTGAGCTGAAGTTGGATGCCTAACTGACTGAGCCACCCAGGGACCCCTAACCATTTTTTGTTTTAAGTAAGTTCTGTACCTAACATGGGGCTTGAGCTCGTGACCCAGAGATCCAGAGTCATATTCTCCTCTGACTGAGCCAGCCAGTACCTCAGTTTTTGTATTTAAGTCTGTTTTTTGTATATGGTGTGAAGAGAGGTCAGTTAGAAAACTAAGTTTTAGAAGATACCATTTACAATTTCATCGAAAAGCATTGAACATGTAGAATAAATCTAAAGAAAGATGTATAAGAAAAGGGGAAAGATCTATAAAAACTCACCATGGAAACTACAAAGGGTTGCTGAAGGAATTTGACTTATGTAAATGCACTTAAGTAAATATGTCAGTTTTCCCCAAATTGATCTAAAGATTCAGTGCTGTTCCAAGGAAAGGCTCACCAAGTGTGTTGTGTGTGTGTTTAAATTGAGAATTGAGAAATTGATTCCAGAATTTATGAGAATGGAAAGAACCAAGAATAGTGAAAACAAAGTGTTTTCAAATCATGGTTTGTGGACTCCTGAGTGTCCCTTAGACCCTTTCAGGGGTTTTGTGAAATCAAAACTATTTTATAACAATAGTAAGATGTTATTCATCTTTATACTGTTTTAGTCTTGCAAAAGCAGTGGTGGGCAAACTTAGTGTGAATCGCACCAGTGGCACTAAATTGTGCTAGAGTCATCGCTGTATTCTTCACCTCTGTGAATTTGCAATGAAACAAACAATAACCAAAATGACAAGTTCCACTTAAGAATGTTCTTGACAAGAGGCGCATGGGTGGCTGAGTCAGTTAAGCTTCCAACTCTTGATTTCAGTCCAGGTCATGATCTCACAGTTCATGGGATTGAGCTCCGTGTTGGGCTCTGGGCTGACAGTGTGGAACCTACTTGGGGTTCTCTCTCTCCCTCTCTCTATGTTCCTCCCCCACTTGCGTGCTCTCTCTCCCTCTCTCCCTCTCTCTCTCTCTCTCTCTCTCTCTCTCTCAAGATAAGTAAAATAAACATTTAAACAACAACAAAAAGAATGCTCTTGACAAAATGGTACAATTTATTATTTTAATAAATCTGAATCCCTCATGTCCTAAAACAAAACTGAAAAATTAACACATCAGATTAACCATTGTGCAGCGTAGAGGATCTAGTTCACTGCCATTCAGTATAGTGACGATGTTGTGTAACCATCACTGTTTCAGTGGTTTAACTACCATTAAATGTCTCTTTAACATTCTGCCTCATGAAATGGGAAATACATGTAAATCACTTCTGTCATGTTTGAAAGTGTGATAGTTATCTTGAGAAAAAAAAAATCTTATGACAGTCTTTGAAATGTAAGCCAAACTACCTGCTTTTTCCTAGAGCGCCGTTATTACTTGCAGTAACCACTGAAAGACAAACTGTGGTTATTTAGACACAAGTGGTTGATGGATGCCTTTTGAAAATGAAATAAACCTGAAAATCTAGCTGTCTGTTAAGCAACACATTGAAGAGATAGGCAAAAATGAAGAGTGCCACTGTTCTCGTGAAAAGTTTTTTGTTTTGGAAAAGATAGTAATTGTTCATAACAAGTATTTGCTAATGTTCATTTTTATTTTAAATAAATTAGTAAATGTTAAATTTTTCTCACTTTGAATTTCTAACATGGTAAATATTGATTGATGTAACTCACAGAGGCAAATGTTCTTTGAGGTCCTCAATGATTTTTAGTAATGTAAAGTGATCTTGGATCAGAAAGTTTGAGAACCATTGACAAAGTCAGTCTTAAACAAAAACTGTTAGAGAGATTTATATCAATCGATATTAAGACATTTATATAGTTACAGTAATTAAAGCAAGATGGTATTAATAAGTGGATTGAGAAATAAGTGGAACAGAATGGAAAAGCCAGAACAGACCCACATATATAATACAACTTGATATTTGATGAAGGAACCACTGCAACGAGAAGTCTTTTCAGGAAATGGTGCCAAGTCATTTGGGTGGTTACAGGGGAAAATAAACGAAGGCTTCTCTTTTTCTTTCTTTCTCTACTTTTTTTTTTTTTTTTTTTTAGATTTTATATCTTTAATTTTTTGAGAGAGAAAGAGAGCATCCTCACTCTCCAAGCAGGGGAGGGACAGAGGGAGAGAGAGAATCTTAACCAGGCTCCACGCCCAGTGGGGAGCCCTACTTGGAGCTCAGTCTCACCACCACCAGATCATGACCCAAGCCAAAATCAAGAGTCGGTTAGAGGCTCAACTGACTGGGCCACCCAGGTGCCCCTGCCCTTGATGTTTTTGTGACCAAATAAGGGTTTTGTTTTTTACCATTTGGATTTGCTGACTATATCCCCATTTTGTTCTGTACCATGTTCCATTCTCCCTCATATTTCTTGTGAATTGATAACTAGATATAGAGATGTGGTTCTATACACATGATGCATAATTGGTTTGGTATTGAATTTGGGGTTGAAAGTTATTTTCCATCAAAACTTTGAAGGAATTACCCTACTGTCCTCAAATGTCTATTGTCACCGAACAGTAGTTTTATATCCAAACTTTGCATATTACCTATTTTTTCCCTTCTCTTAAATCTTCTTTGAATTCTCTTACCAATAGATGAAAAATATAATCCTCTCATTGTATCCAGAAGTTTCAGTGATGCCTCAGTATTGAGGATATTTGGTAGACCATTTTAATTGGAAGATACTGGTCTTCCTTCATAGCTGGGAAATCTTTATTTTTTTTTTAATGTTTATTTATTTTGAGAGAGAGATAGAGAAAGAGAACGCAAACAGGGAAGGGGCAGAGAGAGCAGGAGGGAGAAACCTAAGCAGGCTCTGTGCCATCAGCAGAGCCCGACTTGGAACTCAGTCTCATGAACAGTGAGCTCATGACCTGAGCCAAAATCACGAGTTGGCTACTAAACTGACTGAGCCACCCAGGTACCCCTGGGAATTGTTTTCCTAACATTTCTTTCAAAACTTTTTTTCTTTCTAGTACTTACATTGCTTATGTGTTAGCTCTCCTGGAGTTCTTGGTTTACTGTCTTTTCTCATATTTTCTGTTTTTGGTTCTAAGCTAAATCTTTGACTTTCATCTCCTAGCACATCTGACATTTTAATATTGCCAACTATATTTTAAAATTTCAGAGGCTTGGGGCTCCTGGGTGGCTTGGTTGGTTGAACGCCGACTTCAGCTCAGGTCATGATCTCGCAGTCTGTGAGTTGGAGCCCTGTGTCGGGTTCTGTGCTGATAGCTTAGAGCCTGGAGCCTGCTTTGGATCCTGTGTCTCCCCCTCTCTCTGTCTCTCCTCTCTCACTCATTCTCTCTCTCTCTCTCTCAAAAATAAACATAAAAAATGTTTTTTTAATTTCAGAGGCTCAAACTATGGAAAGAGCCCAAATGTCCATTTTTCCGATGAATGGATGGGCTTTACCTGTTATTTAATTCATTATTATTCTGTTGAGACTCTAAAAATACTACCTTTCTTCCCCGTTAGAATGTTGGGGTGCCTGGGTGGCTCAGTCGGTTGAGCGTCTGACTCTTTATATCAACTCTTGATATTGGCTCAGGTCAAGATCTCAGGGTCTTGGGATCGAGTCCCACCCATGTCCCACCCACACTGAGCATGGAGCCTGCTTGGGAGTCTCTGCCCCCCTACTCAAAATAAATAAGTAAACTTTTACAAAAAAAAGAATGCTGTTAAACTTTTCTCAATTAGGTCACTAAATAAATAACACTTTATAGTACTGGGATTTGTGCCTTTGTGTCTATTTGTGAAATGGAGTTATCAAACTGGGAAATGCAGAGTGACTCTGATAAGTTTATTCACCATTGAAAAAGACCTTTCCATCCAATTTTTTTTAAGGTTTATTTATTTTTGAGAGAGAGCGAGAGCAAGCACAAGCATGGGAGGGTCAGAGAGAAGGGGACAGAGGATCCAAACCAGGTTCTGTGCTGACAGCAGCGAGCCTGATGAGAGGCTCAAACTCCCGAACCGCAGGATCATGACCTGAGGTGAAGCTGGGTGCTCAACCGACTGAGCCACCCAGGTGCCCCATCCACTTTCGGAAGCTGGAATTTGAATTTTTTTTTTTTTTTTTTTTGATTCATGTTTTACCTAGAACAAATGGTGTTTGAAGGTAGAATTTTTCTTTTCGGTGGTTATACATATCAGAGACTAATAAATGAATAATAATTGCCTATCTATAAGCAGAGTTGTTTTTATTTTTATTTATTTATTTATTTATTAAAAAATTTTTTTTAACGTTTATTTAAAAAAAAATTTTTTTTTAACGTTTATTTATTTTTGACACAGAGAGAGAGCATGAACAGGGGAGGGGCAGAGAAAGAGGGAGACACAGAATCTGAAACAGGCTCCAGGCTCTGAGCGGTCAGCACAGAGCCTGACATGGGGCTCGAACTCACGGACCGTGAGATCATGACCTGAGCCAAAGTCGGACGCTTAACCGACCGAGCCACCCAGGTGCCCCAACGTTTATTTATTTTTGAGGACAGAGAGAGACAGAGCATGAATGGGGGAGGGTCAGAGAGAGAGAGGGAGACACAGAATCTGAAACAGGCTCCAGGCTCTGAGCTGTCAGCACAGAGCCTGACGCGGGGCTCGAACTCATGGACCGCGAGATCATGACCTGAGCCGAGGTCGGACGCTTAACCGACTGAGCCACCCAGGCGCCCCCAGAGTTGTTTTTTAAACAAAAGAGTATTCCAGGAGTGCAAAGCTATAGTTAATAGATTAGAGTTTATGGGAGTAGATGGGTTTAGGAATTGGTATGGTTGAGGATAGTATATCCATGTATGGTTTGAACGAGTGCTGGGAGTAACCTGGTATCCAAAGGTAATGGATAATAGAGCAGATTTTTTTGTGGTTGTTCTCAGGATCACAAGAAAATTGATCAGCCCCCTCCTTTTGAAGATGTAAACATTGGTTGGAAGAACAAATATTGTTAAAATGTCTGTACTACCCAAAGCAGTGTACAGATTTGATGCAGTCTCTATTAAAATACCAACAATATTTTTCACAGAACTAGAACACACAATCCTAAAATTTGTATGGAACCACAAAAGACTTCTAATAGGCAAAGCAGTCTTAAAAAAGAATAACAAAACTGGAGGTATCATAATTCCAGGCTTCAAGTTATATTACAAAGTGGTCATACTTAAAACAGTATGGTACTGGCATAAAAAGATAGACAAAGATCAGTGGAACAGAATAGAAAACCCAGAAATAAACCCACAGTTATATGGCCAGTTAATCTTTGACAAAGGAGGAGTGAATATACAATGGGAAAAAGACAATCTGTTCAACAAATGCTGTTCGGAAAATTGGGCAGCTAACTATGTGCAAAAGAGTGAAACTGGGCCATGTTCTTTCTCCATACACAAAAATAAACTCAAAATGGATTAGAGATCTGAATGTGAGACCAGAAACCATAAAAATCCTTGAAGAGAGCATAGGCAGTAATTTCTCTGTCATCAGCTGTACAACATGTTTCTAGATATGTCTCTTGAGGGAAGGGTAATACAAGGCAAAAATAAACTATAGGGCTACATCAAAATAAAAAGCTTCTGTACAGTGAAGGAAAAAATCAACAAAACCAAAAGGCAGCTTACTGAACGGGAGAGGATATTTACAAATGACATATCTGATAAAGGGTTAGGATCTAAAATATATAAATAACTTATACAGCTCAACACCCAAAAAACAGATAATGCACATTAAAAAAATGAGCAGAAGATCTGAGGAGACATTTCTCCAAAGAAGGCATATAGATGGTCAATAGACACATGAAAAGATGCTCAACATCACTCATCATCAGGGAAATGAAAATTGGAACTACAATGAGATAACACCTCACACCTGTCAGAGTGGCTAAAATCAAAAACTCAAGAGTCAACAAGTGTAGGTGAGGATGTGGAGACAAAGGAATTCTCTTGCACTGTTGGTGGGAATGCAAACTGGTGCACCAGCTCTGAAAAACGGTATGGAAATTTCTCAAACAATTAAAAATAGAATTACACTATGATCTAGTAATCTCACTACTGGGCATTTTCCCAAAAATACAAAAAAAAAAAAAAAACTAATTCAAAGGGATATGTGCACTCCTTTGTTTATTGCAGCATTATTATTGTTGTTATTATTTTAGAAAGAGAGAGAGTGGGGGAGAAGGGCAGAGGGCGAGAGAGAATATTAAGCAGGCTCCCTGCTCAGTGTGGAGCATGATATGGGGCTTGATTGCACAACCTTAGCTGAAATCAGAGTTGGACGGACACTCGACTGAGCCAGTTAGACGCACCACAGCATTATTTACAATAACCAAACTGGAAGCATCTCAAGTGTCCACTGATAGATGAATGGATAAAAAAGATGTCACACACACACACACACACACACACACACACGAATATGAATCAGCCATAAAAAAGAACGAAACCTTGCCATTTGCAGCAACATGGATAGAGCTAGAGAATATAATGCTAAATGAAATAAGTCAGTCAGAGAAAGACAAATACCATACATGATCTCACTCATAGGTGGAATTTAAGGAACAAAACAAGCAAAAAAAAAAAAGAGAGAGAAACCAACTTAACTATAGATAACAAACTGATGGGTACCATAGGAGAGGTGGGTAGGAGAATGAGGGAAATATGTGATGGAGATTAAAGCATACACTTAATCGTAATGAAAAACGTGGGGTACCAGGGTGGCTCAGTCAGTTAGACATCAGACTGTTGATTTTGGCTCAGGTCATGATCTCATGGTCGTGAGATTGAGCCGTATGTCAGGCTCTGTGCTGAGCATGGAGCCTGCTTGGGACTGACTCTCTCTCTCTCTCTCTCTCTCTCTCTCTCTCTCTCTCTCCCTCTCCCTCTCCCTCTCCCTCTCCCTCTCCCTCTCCCTCTCCCTCTCCCTCTCCCTCTCCCTCTCCCTCTCCCTCTCCCTCTCCCTCTCCCTCTCCCTCTCCCTCTCCCTCCTTCTCTCTCTCTCTCTCTCTCTCTCTGCCTTTCTCTTTCTCTCAAAATACGCATTTAAAAAATCATAACGAGGGACGTCTGGGTGACTTAGTTATGTGTCCAACTTCATCTCAGGTCATGATTTCACGTTTGTGGGTTCAAGCCCCGCATCAGGCTCTCTGCTGATAGCTCAGAGCCTGGAGCCTGCTGCAGATTCTGTGTCTCCCTCTCTCTCCCCTCTCCTACTTAGTGCTCTGTCTCTGTCTTTCAAAAATAAGTGGATTTAAATAATAAAAAATATATTCAAAGTTTAAACATTGAGGAGGGATATGTGATATATTGACATGGTTCAAAATCAAAATCTGGGATACACAATAAAGTGTCTCACTCCTATACAGTCCCCTAGCCCATCACTGTTTCTAGAATCTTACATATGCTTCCAGAAACAATTCATGCATATAGAAGCAAAGAAGTGTGTATGTTTGTGTCTGTAGTAAATCGTGGAATAAATTGTGATGCTATTCTATGTTGTGAGCATGCTATAATGACTCCTGTATGAGTCGTGTCTTTCCATAGTGCAGCTTTATTCAGTCACGGCAAGGTTTATTCAGTCACGGCAAGGTAAACACAATTGTAAAGCAGGTTTAGGATTCCAAACTCAGTGACATTTCACTATGTGTTCAACTTGCCTTAGTACAGGGCACACAGAGCAAAGCACAATACGAAGTCACACAGCAAGCAAGATACAGTTAGGGATAAGAAGTTAACGAACCAAATGCAAAGTCAGTCTGTGAGTGTGTAGTTGAGATCAGGCCTCGGTCCCATCCAGGTCAGCTCTTGGTGCTTACTGTGTATTATGTTCATTCAACCAGTGGAGCATCTCTGTTATGGTCACAGATCAGTCAGGCATAGCCTTCGGGAGTTGCCTTTTTAATGTGGTCAGATCACGGAAGGCTCAGCATCTGGAGAGTCTGACAGCTTGCTGCGAAGTCCTTCCTTTTTAAAGAGTTTTAGTTGGGCACCTGGGTGGTTCAGTCCATTAAACCTCTGACTTCAGCTCAGGTCATGATTTCGCAGATCAGGAGTTCGAGCCCCCACATCTGGCTGATAGCAGAGAGTCTGCTTGGGATCCTCTGTCTCCCTCAGTGCCCCTCCTCCACTTGCTCTGTCTCTAAAATATAATAAATAAACATTAGGAAAACACAGTTTAGTCAGTCTTGGGCCTTTGCAGGTTTCTTCTTGTTATCAGCTCTTAGTTCTTCCAGACTCTCTTGGCTTTGCTCTGGTTATCAGTTTTGGATGCCATCAGCCTGTGGTGGTTTCAGTGATATCTGGTCTTAGCTGTAACACCCTTGGCTGCTTGTGTCACTGCTTGACATAAGTCACTGTTTATCTTGAGTGACTCCATCTTGCTTTCTACATTGTGCTTTTTTTTTTCAGAGGGAGAGAGAGAGAGAGAGAGAGAGAGAGAGAGAGAGAGAGAGAGAGAGAGAGAGAGGCTTGCAACTGAGTGAGGGGCAGAGGGATAGAGAGAGAGAAGTAGGGCTCACTTGAAACGGGTCTTATGCTCACCGGATTCAGGCCTCAAGCTTACCCGAAGCGGGGCTCTTGCCCCAATGTTGGACTCGAACTCACAAACGGAGAGATCATGACCTGAGCTTAAGTCAGATGCTTAACGACTAAGCCACCCAGGTGCCCTATACATTGTGCTTTTTAAATGAAATATCTTGGGCATAATTCCATATCAGATAATAAGGATCTGCTTCATCTTTTCTATAGTTGTTTCATATGTCTAATTTATTTAATCCTAATTAATAGATACTTGGTTCATTTTAGCTTTTTGCTGTTAAAATAATACTGCAAAGAATAAACTTTGGCATAGGTCCCTTCACATGTGCGTGATTGGGTGAAGATGTACAAAATAAGTCATATCAAGTAAAATAGATGAAAATCTCCTAATTATATTTTCTGGATTTTGTATTCATTCATATTTCTGTGTTGATCAAAACAGGGAGATTCAAGTAAAAGGATTTGTAATTTGTAAATTTAGGTCTGTTGAGGCCTTTTTTGTCATATTCCCAGAAAACAAAAATTTTTTGTGGGGGCGACTGTGTGGCTCAGTTGGTTGAGTGTCCAACTTTTGATGTCAGCTCAGGCCATGAACCCAGGGTCACAGGTTTAAGCCCCGTGTTGGGTTCTGCACTGAGCCTGGAGCCTGCTTGGGATTCTCTCTCGCCCTCTCGCTCTGTCCCTCTGTTGCTCATTCTCTCTTTCAAATTAAAAAAAAAATTTTTTTTCAGTGGTAATTTATTTTTGAGAGATAAGGAGACACAGAATATGAAGCAGGCTCCAGGCTCTGAGTTGTCAGCACAGAGCCCGAGGCAGGGCTTGAATTCATGAACTGTGAATCATGACCTCATCGGAAATGTGATGCTTAATCAACTGAGCCATCCAGGCTCCCCCCCACCCCCCTCCCCCGCAAATTTTTTTAAGTAAGCTCTACACCTGATGTGGGTTTGAACTCATGATCCCACATGCTTTACTGAATAAGCCAGCCAGGCAACTTGAGAAAACAATTATTTTTAAATGTTTGTTTTTGAGATAGAGCAAACAGGGGAGGGGCAGAGAGAGAGGTTCACAGAGGATCTGAAGCTGACTGCAGAGAGCCTTAAATTTAGTGACTTAAATTCACGAGCACCAACTGCGAGAACTTGACTTGAGTAGGATGCTTAACTGAGCCACCCAGGCACCCCGAGAAAACAATTTTTAAAAGACTTAGGTTTATTGAAAAATAGTAATGCCAACTTTTATTTTTAATTTCTTTTTATTTATTTATTTATTTATTTTTTGAGAGAGAGAGGGTGCAAGTGATGGAGGGGCAGGGGAAGAGAGGAGAGAGAAGTGGGTCTCGTTTTTTACCCGAAGCGGGCTCCAGCTTACTCTCTGTGGGACTTGAGCTCCTGAACTGTGAGATCATGACCTCAGCCGAAGTCAGATGCTTAACAACTGAGCCACCCAAGTACCTGCTAACTTTTAATTATATAATGAAATAGCACTCCACTTGAATTAACAGACTCTTTTCAGTTTAGCTGTTAATGTTAACTCATTCGGAATCTAAAAAAATTTCTAATAAGGAAGTTTTCTTCCTGTACATTTTATTATGCCAGTATTTTAAGATGTTAGATTTTTTGCAATTTTATTGCTATTTGTAAACAATTTGAATTAGTGAAAATGATACTATTGAAGAGTACAAGTAGTGTTGCTTAAGAAACTAACATAAGGAAGTTAATTAGTGTGAGTAAACTCATAGGATTGCTTAGTGGAAGGATGTGAGAAAAAAATACAGTGAAGAGAAAAATCGTATTACAGTTTAACATTCTTTTTAACGTGTATTTATTGGGGAGGTGGGTGGGGAGGTGGAGGGGCAGAGAGAGAGGAAGACACGGAATCCGAAGCAGGCTCCAGGCTCTGAGCTGTCAGCACAGAGCCCAACGCCGGACCTGAGCGGAAGTCAGAAGCTTCACCGGCTAAGTCGCCCCACAGTTTAACATTTTAAAGCCCATGTGTTTAGCACACTTTCTCTTGAATGTTGTCTTTGTATGGGAAAATCTTTACTTTGAAAGGATCATTTTATCCTCTGTGGGTTGAAGTGTTTCTTTCTCCGACCAGAGTCCCAGTGCAGAAAAGCATATATTCTACGTGTTATCCTGCATGGTTGTGGAAGGGCCTTGGTAATCAAAACAGTTTGTCATCCTGTCCCAGGGAAGAGGATCTTCCTAATAACTACTGCCTTCTTTTGGACATTCCACTTTGTCCTAGCTATAAAAGGGAAAAGTGGCACCAAGAGAAGGATTTTTTCACCCTTGAATTCCTTTTTTGTAGTTTGTTTTATATTTGTTATCAAATCTCTCCAGAACCATGCCAAAGCTTTGTTGCTTTGGCATTCTCTACGTACCACAGACAGAATAGAATGAGTTTTTCAAAACACTATGTGTCACTTTTCTTTGCAGAATCATCTTTGTTTTTGTTTTTGGCCTTCTTTAGTTTTTATTTCTTAACATCTGTTAAAGAAGTATTAGAAAATGTATCTTTAAATAGAAGTATTTGAAGGATTCCAGATTTCTTTCTCTGTTTTTGTCCTTCTTTTTATAGTCTAAAGATCCATAAAATCATATTTTTCACTTATATCACTTCTATGACACAGTCCTTACGTGTTTGTTATTAAGATATAGTTAGCCCATGGTTCATCAGTTCTATAATGCAGACCAGTGATTCTCAACAAGGGACAGTTTTGTCTCCTGGGGACCATTCATTAAAGTCTGGGAAGATTTGGTTGTCTCAGCTACGTGTGGGGGAGCTACTGTTATCCAGTTGGCAGAGGCCAGTGATGCTGCTAACACCGTACGTGCATGGGATAGCCCCCCACAGCAAAGAATTACCTGGCTTCACGTGTTAATAATGCCAAGGTCGAGGGACCCCTGCGTGGCTCGTTTGGTTAAGCATCTGACTCTTTGCAGCTCAGGTCATGGTCTCATGGGTCTGGCTCCCTGCTAGGGGTTCTCTGCACCTCCCCTGTGTGTGCATGCTCGCTCTCTCTGTCTCTCAAAACAAATAAATAAACATTAAAAAAAATAGTGCCAAGGTTTAGAAAACCTAATATAGAGTCATGGTAAATAATCTTTGCTTCCTTGGTATATATATTATGTATATAAATTTATGCACTTCATTTAATTAGGATTCCCCCTGTTACTTTAAATTTAAATAGTATTTTTTTTTTAAGATTTATGTTAGAGTTTTTTAAATGTTTATTCATTTTTGAGAGAGAGAGTGCAAGCAGGGGTGGGGCAGAGAGAGACTGGGACGGCGCGGGGCGGGGGACGGGTGGGGGGGTTGGACAGAGGATCCAAAGCAGGCTCTACACCAACAGCAGTGTGCCTGACACAGGGCTGGAGCCCATGAACCTTGAGATCATTACCTGAGCCAAAGTCGGACGCTTTACTGAGTGAGCATCCAGGCGCCCCTAAATTGTATTTTTAAAAATCAAACATACGTATATAGCTGTGTAATAATATCCAAAGCAGTCATAAGCAGAGTCCCCCCCAGCATAGTCATTTTCCTGCATTTATACCTCTCTTACACTGCTTACTCTTACTTTTTCAATTGTAGAAATTTCTGCTTTCTCTTCTCTATTTCCTTTCCCTCATGTTTCCAATATATCACAATTTTTCTTTAACTTAATAATCAGTCATTGTATTTTACGAACATGTAAGGATTCCCCACATATTCTTTCTTGTACAGCCTTTTGTTTTCCTTGGACTTAATAATTGTTCTGCCTTTGTTTTCCTTCTTCTTAATTTTTTTAGTAAGATATATACCCAATGTGGGACTCGAACTCATGACTCTGATACCAAGAATCACATGCTCTACTGACTGAGACAGCCAGGTGCCCCTTTTGCCTTTCCTTTCAATTAGTCTTCTAAAATGTAAAAAATTCTTAGTCCTTGCTTATCTTGAAAATGTTTTCTACACTTAGCTGCTGATTTTTTTAGGCATTAAATTTTGATTTGGGAATCCTTTCATTCAGAATTTTGAATCTCCTTTTGTCCTATTTTACAGTATTGCTGTTGTGAAATATCATTTTCTGAAAGCATTTTGGATCTTTGAACTTCATTTTTTAAAAATTTGGATTAAATACTGTTTAAAACCGTCTGTTCGCTGAATTTCCAATCACAGAACTTAGCATTGTTTTCAATATGAGAAAATGTTCAGAATCCAGAACAACTGTAAGACTCATAAGGCCATTGAGAAACTGCCTTTCTATCATGAAAAACTATTGTCTTTCATTGAACAAGGAAAGTTTAGTCAGACTCTGCATCTGTAGTAGGGGTTTTTCAAGTTCATTATGCCTAACAATCACCGGGTGATGCTTGTTTTTTCCATGTAGATTCCTTGATCCCTCCCTGAGATCTTTGGATTCAGTAAATCTGACTAAGGATCACCTGGTGATTCTTCCTAACCACGAGGATTTCTGGATCCCTCCCCAAGATGTTTGGCTTCAATAAATCTGGTGTGACACTAAGAAATTTTCATTTTCCTAAGCAGGAACCCTGGAGTGGTATGGAACCGAAAGTCTTTAGGCACTGGGGAAATGGATGCTAATTTAAACTTCTTCTTTCATGTATACAAATAGGTAGCATCTTTAAATAAATCTGTAACCTGGGTGTGCCTTTTGCATGTGGTTTTTGAATCTGTGGGAGTATACTGAACATCCTGTTAAGCAGATAGGCTGATCAGAACCTGCCATTAAACACAGGATTGCGTTGTGTCATAATTATTTATTCACATGTCTCTCTGTCCCAACACCCTGCCCAGTTTCTGAAGCAAACACAGTATGTTTTTAAAACCTTTTTCAGTGAAAAATTCTGTGTTACTGTATATAGTTGCTTGTAGAAAAGCAAAATAAATAATTATACAGGCCTGGAGTGATTTTTCTTCATATTAAGGTCTTTGATGTGTTTTATGTTTATATCGTCATGTTTGGGTATCTTTGTTCTTTACGGACTAAAGTATGGTGGAAGAGCACAATTAGGGTCATTGCTTGAGATTCAGCATAAATCAGTTGGGTTATCTATATTCACCGTTTGATAATAGTTCCTTTAGTTTGGGGTTAGCTTAAAATTCATCCTATTTCTTTTTCTGTGAGCCAAGATTTGTTCAGCATAAAGGAAGCCAGCTCTTTACATCTCTTTTTAAGCTACCTTTATCAACAACTCTTGGCGTGGTAGTACATCTGTTAATTACATATTCATATTTACTTCATAAAATAATTCTGACTCAACTTCCTGCTTTGTTAGCTGTTAGTATACGTATTTGAATATTTTAAGTGTCAGATTTTGATTTTCCTTTTAAAAAATTTTTTAATGTTTATTTATTTTTGAGAGAAAGAGACTGAGCGTGAGCAGGGGAGGGGCAGAGAGCGAGGGAGACCCACAGACTCATAAAGAAGGCTCCGGGCTCTGAGCTGTTGGCACAGAGCCTGAGGTGGGTCTCAAACTCATGAACTACGAGATCATGACCTGACCCGAAGTCGGATGCTTAACCCACTGAGCCACCCGGGTGCCCCTCCGATTTTCATTTTTAATTTGGGAGAAAAATACATAGCTGCGGTAAAGAAAACTTACAGATGAAAAATCATGCATTATTTTTTTCATCTTTGCATAAAAGCTACATTAACCCAAATAACTTGTATTTTAGGTTGGCTGGGTATCCTCGTGATTTTGCAGTCTTGTTGTATCTCTAAAAGAGTACCTAACCAGTGTTTTCTTATCTCCTAATATAAATATGAAAATAGTGGTTTGATGATTCAGTTTAAATGCTCTTGTCATTTCAGACAGTATGGAAGAAACTCTTAAGGTAGGCTGTATCGTTTGTGTAAATTTTCAGTGTCTGTTAACCCTTGAAATTCAAGTGACTGTTGAAGAAAGTGGTGTCTATTAAGATGACATTCAGCTTTTGCTCCTCTGCACTTAAAAAAAAAAAAGTGGCTTTAGAGACCTTTAAAAAACAAGATTTTATTTCTTCTAGGTAATTAAGTATTAAATGTTAGAAATACTGCTTTGTCAGCTGTTGCAGAGGCAAAAAAAAAAAAAAAACCTAGACGAAACCTATTTTTGGAAACCCACTTATGCACATTGCATGTGTTAGGAGCACACACACAGGTCACAGAAGTTCTGTGACAGCTGTAGACGTGCGAACCTCAGCGGAGCAATTTCCCTGCTCGTTATTCTGTCCTTTCCACGAGCATGTCAGGTAATTGTTGACTGTGAGTGTTGTTATATGCTCCGAAGTAATGTTAATTTCTCTGCTTCAGTAATTTGCATGAATAAAATATACTAGAAAAACCAAAAACCCTTATAACTCTCGCTAACTAAGTTAGAGATTTGAGAAGATAATATGGAAATAACACATGTTCTCAGAAGTCTTTTGAAGTTATATTAACTATAGATGATTACCAGAAAAAGATGTTTTTATGAGGGTTAAACTTTCTTAAATTTAAGGAATATACATTTGGAAAATGTTCGGTAACCTGTAATTTTTGACCTTTGTGTTAGTGTTTTTTACATTTTATTTTGCTTTTGGTAATCTTTTCCTTTGAATTATTTTTCACTCTGGTGTTCCAACAGCCTGCTCTTTTAGCTTCCCATTCAATGTATATGTGACAATTTGTTTTTGCTTGTTATTTTGTGGGGAGCAAGAAGTGACTTTTGTTTACAAAATCGAATAACATTATGGCATTTAAACAATATTTTGTGAGTCCTAACCAATTATCTGCAATTTGAATTGTCTACCAAATTTCTCCTGTTAAATTCGTAGGTCTACAGAATTTTTCAAGATAGTGAGGATAATTGAAAACGAATTTGTAATAAATGCCTCTACTTGGATAACTTCAATTTTTCTCAAGTCTGGACAAGACTGTTTTTTGTTTTTTTAATAGACATTCGTTTTCAAACTCACACCAAGGGCTGTGATCAAAGGTAAATGCCATCAGACTTCAAGGTCTTTGAATCTGTAGATCTTTATTTTGCCCCCTACTTTATAGCAGTGTATTTAAATTTTAACTAGGCTTTAGAGCAAGGTCAATAAAGGTAAGCTAGTTAATCCTGATGAATGTATATTATTTTTAGGTCCTCATATGCAGTGGCTACTTAAAAAAAAATCCGAAGATTATTTAGGTACTGGTTTGCATGGTGAAGTCTTTGTCTAAAGACTCCTTGTATAAAATCACCTCATATTAACTTTTTATAGATTCAGAAACTCACTTTTAATACGAAGGTTTCATTGTACTCCTTTTTTTTTTCTGTAATAATTAGAAAATACCCGTGAAGTGTTTTATGTCATAAAATTTACTGCCTAACAACAGTTCCTTCCACAGGTTAGCCTCGCAGTAAATGCCTACCAAAACAGTCTTATTTTTTATGTTCTACAACACCAGGATTGTAAAGCGAGTCTAAGTGTACACATTTACGTATATTTGTAACTGCCATCTAGTTCCTTAATAGTAACTTTACATTCTGAATATTCCTGACTTTGTATATGTCATCGATATGAAGGTGAGGTGGCCTTTCTGACATTCATTCACTTTTTCCCTTTTTCAACAGGGGAAAATGCAGTGTTGCCCTTCTGAATGAGACAGAGTCAGTATTGTCATATCTTGATAAAGAGGTAATTCATAATTGCACTTATTTATGTTTTTTTCCCCCTTGATTTCACATGAAGCCCATACCTTTAAATGTATTTCTTCTTGTACCAAACTACTGCACCGGGAGAGCAGCATTATATAAAAGTGTAATGACCAGAATACTTTTGGATAATTTTATTTTTCTGGTTAACTGAGAGAAGAGTTGGCAAAAACTTCTGTGCCGTCTTTTTTAAGCTGGTAATGAAAGGCTTTATAAGGTATGATGATGTAGTTGGTAGCAGTAGAAATATTTTTGGCTTTATGAAATAAGTGACTTTTGTGTACTCAATCCTCCTCCCTGTTTTTTGTTTTTGTTGTTGTTTAAATAAAGAGTTTTTATTTTAGGCTTTTTCCAGGTGAGATCCTAGCACTGATGGTCTGCTTTCTTTCCTAGAATCTCAATAAACTTTGTCACTACAAGTGTTTCCTTCTGTGAACTTCAACAAGAAACATTTTAAACATATTTTCACAAGTTGGGTGAGAGCATATACTTCATTAGGAGGAGGAAATTCCTGTAAACAGAATATTCCACAATGAGAAAATTTTTACTGTTGACATTTTAAGGTTTAACCTTTATAGTTGCATGATGTTTTTGTTTTCCCAAATCTGTATGTATGTATGTATGTATGTATGTGTGTGTGTGCGTTTAAAGAATTAAAGGGATATATTCAAGAAAAGTTTTTTTAAATTTTTTTTCAATATTTATTTTTGAGAGACAGAGCATGAGCGGGGAAGGGGCAGAGAGAGAGGGAGACACAGAATCGGAAGCAGGCTCCAGGCTCTGAGCTGTCAGCACAGAGCCCGACGCAGGGCTCGAACCCACGGACTGTGAGATCATGACCTGAGCCAAAGTCGGACGCTTAACCGACTGAGCCACCCAGGCGCCCCCCCCCCCCCAAATTTTTATTATACTTAAAAGTGTTGCCCCTGAAAGGATTGATGCAGACATGTGGAACTATTGTACGTTAGAAAATTGAACAGAGAAAACTAAGAGGAGGTAAATGTTCAAGGCAGAAAAAAGGTTGATAGTCTTTATAACTTACTCTTGTGAAATTTAGAAAAGAAGGTAATAGTGTTTGTTGTCAGTCAACATGTGGAAAATAATATGGATAAAGAGAATGCTCAGATGTTACCATTAGTTCATAGAAGCAGGAATAAAAGGAGGAAACATGAGTATGTTTCAGTTTATTTTACTGGTGTATTTGGCTGTTAAGACGGTGTAATTTTTTTAAAAACGTGGTATTTTTGCTGAACTCAGGAACCTGAGATTAAGACCTGAGCTGAGATCAAAAGTCGATGCTTAACCAACTGAGCCACCCAGGCACCCCTTAAAGGACAACTTTCTAATCACAATGTTTTCCTTTTAGAAAAATTAACATTACCTTTTACATTTGAAGCGATTTCCCATATTGGCACATGTAAATTTAAGGAGTCTTAAGCAACTTTTGTGGCCCTAAGTAATAATTTCATTTTATTCTGCTGTATAGTATGTATGGCAGAATCCCATTTTTCTAGAATACTATACTAACATGTTTTACACAATAAAAGTGACCAGAAGTATGTGTACCTTGAAGGCCCATACTGTGCCAATGGCAGCAGCGTCAGTCACCCTAGTAACGTTCTTTGTTGCTCTGTCTTACAAAACAAACAATTCTGATTACATATTGATCTCCCTCCATCAGCCTATTGAGCAGGTTGGTTTATATATTCTGCAGATTTTTTTTCTTTTCCCCAGGTAGACTTTTTTTTATATGCATAAATTGTCATATTGTTGTGTTTGATTCTTTAGTCTTTTCTTCTGACCGTGACCCATGCAGAAGAATTCTGAATGGATGGTATCGCCTTGCCTGTTTCTCTCCTTTCCCTTTATCACAGTCTGTAAGGAGAAAGCTTTACAATCTGGTAGATTATCTCTTATTTGTAGCTTGCTCGGCACGGTCTTGGTAAAGTGCTGATGGTAGGAGCAGACCCCTCCAGCATATAATGCAGAGAGTTGTATAGTAGATAACCCTCAGAATCATAGCAGGAAGCAGGGACAAGACTTTTTAAGACCTCCAGTAGTGATGCAGAATTCAGCAAAGGCCTGGTAGCCTGGTCATTTTATCCATTAGACGCAGTAACTAGGGCCTTTTTGCGTTTTAAAGAACCTTGGAAAGTTGGTGGGTGTGCCGGTGGTGGTAGGTAGTTACGTTTATATGCCTGTTTATATATAAATATGAATGTTTCAGGATTCAAAGGAGAACTGCAGAGTTGGAATTAATAGATGCTCCGTGAAATAATACAATGTGACATTTTAATTAGGAAACTGTATGTAAGCTCAGCTCTTCTAAACTTTAATGTGAAATGTGTATCCATTTGAGTATGTTGATGAAATGTGGGTGGACACTCCAGAAGTAAGGGCGCCTTGTGTCCTCGTTGTTTGGTGTGGGCTTTAGAGATTTAAATGATTGCTTGATTCAGGTGTCTTACCTTTGACTTAGAGCTTAGCTTTGCTAGCTCAGAATCTGTTTTAGAGCAGTTCATTGGTTTTCTTTTAGACTAAAACAACAAAACTTTATAATCTACCTTTATTGAATGCTATTTGTTTTTTGCTTGATTTAATTTTACACTGTTTTACATGATGACCCTAACATTGTTCTCTTCTTCAAGATTCATGAATTTATTCACCAAAAGGAAATTTTATATACTCTCTGAAGTTTTATGATTTCATTATCATGACATTGGCCTCGTTGCTTTATAAAAAGTAGAAGGAGTCGAGCTTACCTAGGTATTTTCTGTCATTTTTTCTCAGGATACCTTTTTCTACTCATTGGTCTACGACCCTTCAGTGAAAACACTATTAGCTGACAAAGGTGAAATCAGAGTGGGACCTAGATATCAAGCAGACATTCCAGAAATGCTCTTAGAAGGTATGTTTTCCTTTGGGTTTCAAGTCCTATGAAAACAAATATGTCTTGAAACTCAAATATTCTTTTCCTCATATGGGAGAAACGTCTTTTGGGCTAAAGTTTAAAAGTTACAAGTTCTTCCCCTTGTAGAAATA
This sequence comes from Felis catus, assembly GCF_018350175.1. Taxonomy (NCBI): domain Eukaryota; kingdom Metazoa; phylum Chordata; class Mammalia; order Carnivora; family Felidae; genus Felis; species Felis catus. The sequence goes on along the minus strand of NC_058370.1, from coordinate 105,313,630 downwards.
CAACAAATAACAACAGAAAATAATTTATTTGATCAATTGTTTGATTTTTATTTTACATTTTTGTGAGTTTTCTGGCTGTGTTTTCCTTTTAAATGCAACTTCTAGAATGTTCGTATCGTTGAACTTGTGTCTTCATGTGATATGTACATGCCTTGAAATCCTGAATGCTCCTAAATCATCTAACTGAGGTGCCTGGAATCTAGTGAACAGTTATGTTTTGGTGGGGATTTGGGCTAATCTGGGTAGTTATGTACTGGAGAGATTCAGAGCTTTGCATTTCAAAAATATCTTCCTAACAAGACCAATTTTTCTTTCTCCTGTTAAAACTGTACACTCAAAACCTTTATTTTCTGATTTCAAAAGTAAACATTCTTAACATTAAAAAATGAAACACAGAAATGTATAATGTAGGAAATGAACACCATCTGCTCTCCTTCATTCCAAACCCATATTTAATCACTATGGTCGTTTCGGGTGTGTTTATTTGGTTCACGCTGGCTTACCCTCCGTCCAGGAAGGGTCCACATGCAGTGCCGTGTTGCATATGTTACTCTGCAACTGCTTTCTTCAGTTAACCGCGTAACTTTAGTACTTTTCCCTATGAGTACAGTGACCTTTATTCTTTTCACTAACTGTGCAGGTCTTAAATTTGCATGGATGTACTATAATTCCCTCTTCCAGCCCCCTATTGGTAGACTTTTAGGCATTTATGTTTTCGATGTTACAAATTGATGCTGCTAGAAAAGCTATACCTATATATTTTTTTCAAGCATAACTTCTTGGAAGTAAAATGGTATATACATTTTACATATTGAAAATGCTCCTTTGCTCTTCAAAACGACTGTTAACTATATTATGAAAGAACCAGGTGCTTTCACCAACACTGATTATGAGGAATTTTTTCACCCTCCATTTTTTAGCCACATTTTGATATATAATTGTCTTAGAGTTTTTTGTTTTGTTTTGTTTTAAAATTGAAATTATGCTTGCCCTAGTTATCTTTAGCCTTTAAATTTCTTGGGCTTTTTCTTTTTTCTTTTTTTTTTTTTTTTAATTTTTTTAATGTTTATTTATTTTTGAAAGACAGAGCGTGAGTGGGGGAGGGACACACACACACACACACACACACACACACACACACACACACAGAATCTGAAGCAGGTTCCAGACTCCGAGCTCCGAGCTGTCAGCACAGAGCCCACGGGGCTCGAACTCGCAGACCATGAGATCATGACCTGAGCTGAAGTTGGATGTCCAGCCGACTGAGCCACCCAGGCACCCCTTTCTTTCTTTCTCTTTTTTTTTTTCTTAAACTGTAAAGTTTATTTATTTTGAGAGAGAGCTCACATGAGAGCAGGGAAGGGGCAGAAAGAGTAAAGAGAGAATCCCAAGCAGACTCGGTGCTGTCGGCACAGAGCCTGGCTCAGGGCTCGATCACACGGCTATGAGATCATGATGTGAACCAAAATCAAGATCCAGACGCCCCACTGACTGAGCCACCCAGGCACACTCTTTTTGAGAGAGAGAGAGAGAGAACACGCACATGCAAGCCGGAGAAGGGCAGAGGGAGAGGGGGAGAGAAAATCTTAACCAGGCTCCAAGTTGATCACAGAGCCCAATACGGTGCTCAGTCCCACAACCGTGAGATCATGACCCAAGCTGAAATCAAGAGTCAGACACCGAATGGACTGAGCCACCCAGGTGCCCCATCTTGTGCTTTTTCTACTTGGTTGTTTATCTTTTTATGCATTGGCAAGAATTACTTGACTACTAAAGGTAAGCAAACACAGAAGTATTTACCTTGTCTACAAGGATTATAAACCTCTCCCCCACAGACCTAATTATTTGATTAAAAATTTTTAATAGTGACTTTAAATTTAAATATATTTTATTTTTTATCATACAAAAGTTTGGGATTTCTTAGTCTTTTCCTTTAAGGTCTTTACGATTTGCGTTACTCACCAAACGGCCTTCACTTTTTGTTTTTGCCCCTTGATTATTAAAACATACAAGTACTGCCAGGGGTGCCTGGCTGGCTCAGTCGGAGGAGCATATGACTATTGATCTCGGGGTCGTGAGTTCAAGCCCCATGTTGGGTGTAGAGATTACTAAAATAAACTTTTTTTTAAATGTTTATTTTTGAGAGAGAGCAGTAGTGCGAGTAGAGGAGGGCCAGAGAGAGGGAGGGACAGAGGATCTGAAGTGGGCCCTGCACTGATAGCAGTGAGCCCGATGCGGGGCTTGAACTCTCGAATGGTGAGATCATGACCTCAGCTGACGTTGGACACTTACCGGGCTGAACCACTCAGGCACCCCGATCTAAACTTTTATAAAAACATAGGAGTTCTTCCATATGTTCTTCTCTCTCTTTACCTTGTCATACTTCTAAGAAAAATGTATGCAGAAGAGTTAAATCAATAGATACTCAAGATAGAGTGTGAGAATTGTACACGTTGGTGTCCGTGGTGGCTGTGAATAATGCCAGGCTACAGTCATCTGTGTTTTCCTGAACTTAAGTGCCAGGAAAAGTCAGTCAATAAAGATTAAGCTTGAAGAACAGAACGCCATGTCTGCACTCACCTGTGTTTGGAAATGATTTTGAACAGATTGAGAGTAGTGAATCAGTTTATTATAGGTTGAGAGATTGCATTCATTGATGTTCTCATCTGTGCAAATCAGTTTATCTTCCAGAAGGAATTTTTACATCTTCAGTCCTTAATGTTTGATGTTAGACTTATATCTCTGTACCTAATTGTTCACTAAACATTTTATCCCCCCCCCCTCCCCAAAAGCTTGATTTTTAAAATTTATAAACAGTGCTGTAATGAGTATAATGGATAATTTTGTGCTCTGGATATAACTGGCAAATAAAGTAGAATTGCTGAGTCTTAGGGCATGTATGTCTGAAATTTTATACAGAATGCCTAATTGTCTTCCAGGTAGTCATTGACAGGTGGTGGGTTTTTCCCTTGTTTTAATTAAGGTATGATTTATACATAGTACATCCCACCATTTTTAGTGAGCAGTTCTGTGAGTTTTGGACAAAAGCGTATGTTCCAAGTGCGGTAGTTCGGCAAGTCCAGAAGTTCTTATTTGTAAGAGGAATGATTCTTAACAGCTTGTAGCATTTGAAGAGTTGTACCAGTTCTCTGACAAAGGCAGACTTTATGTTTAAAAAATGTGACTAAATGTTCATTTATATAATGGATCTTTTATTTAATAGATTTTTTAAATGTTTATATACTTATTTAGAGAGGGAGAGAGCATGTACACATGAGAGTGAGTGAGTGGGGGAGGGAGGGAGAGAGAGAGAGAATTCCAAGCAGATTCCATGGTCAGCATGGAGCCCGACACCAGGCTCCATCTCAGAACTTGAGATCATTACTTGAACTGAAATCAAGAGTCGAATCCTAGGCTTAAGTGAGCCACCCAGGCACCCCTCATCAACAAGTCTTAATTGCCTTTAATATAGTGTTTCTCCTGGCAGTCTTTTGGGTGGGTGGTTACAAACTTTATTTAGGTAATGGAATCCTTTGTCCAGATGAAACACCCTACAATATGACCATAAATAAAACAAGAAAAGCCTGGCTATTAGGGATGAGGTGGGAGAGAAGTGCCCATTGAATCTCTTGAGATACCCCAGTAACTCTCAGGATTGAGAGAATTACATGCTGAAGGCTGCTGTTCAGTGCTTCTTTCTGAGTCCTGTCTCTTCATCATATAGTCAGAATCGCCAGATAAACCACACAGTTAGAGGTGTCTTTGACAAAGTCCCTTTGCAACATAGTATAACAATGAGGGCTCCACTGTATTTTCTTTCCTTTTTCCCAGTTTTTAGATTTTAAAATTACTTTATTGCAAATTGTGCAGTAATTTGCAAAGTGAAAGTGAAAGTGCAAGTAACTGAAAACAAAAAGTAGTCCCTTAGATCATCCCTCTTTGCCCATTGTCAAACACTGTTATTAATTTAACATGTTCTCCAGTTTGTTATATAGCTACTGTATATATAGATCCATGAAATTGTATTCAATGTTTCATTGTGTAATAGATGATAGATCCAAGTTTATCTATCTCTTATTATAGAACAAGTTTCCCTTCATTGTTCTTTAAAATATCCTCTGTGTGTGTGTCAGTGTGGGGAGGTGTCTCATCTCAGAGATTTTTTCCCCCCTGACTGTTGAAGTTTTTCATCAGTTTGTCAAATTCTTCCCTCCAGATTTCATTAGAATTCGGATTGCAATTGTATTAATATTATTTATTCCTTTGGGAGGCGACTGGTCATTTCATAATATTGAGTCTGTTTCTCTGTGTCTACATGGGTCTGTTTCTGAGATTTTTATTCTGTCCCACTGGTCTGTTTGCCTGTTAATGCTCCAATAACTCACTGTTTTAATTATAGTGACTTTGCAGTGTGTGGTAATATCTGGTGAGGCTAATTCTCCTCTTATTTTTCCAAATGAATTTTATTATCAGCTTGAATCTTTCTTAAGTAGGTCTATTGGAGTTTCAGTTAATTTAGAGGGAACAGACTTTTGATGATTTTGAAAAGTCTTAATTAGAAATAAGGGATGTCTTTTTTTCTTTCTTCAAGGCTACTTTTGGGTCTTGTGGTTTTGTTTTGTTTTTTCTTTCTCGTTTCAAGTTATTTAACATATATGGTAAAATTGGGTTCAGTTGTAGAATTCAGTGATTCATCACTTACATATAACACCCAGTATTCATCACAAAAAGTGCCCTCTTTAATACCCATCACCATTTAGCCTGTCTCCCACCCACCTTGTCCATCAACCCTCAGTTTCTTCTCTAGAGTTAAGAGTCTCTTATGGTTCACTTCTCTCTCTCTCTCTCTCTCTCTCTCTCTCTCTCTCTCTCTCTCCCCCCCCCCCTTTTCCCTATGTTAATGTTTTTTCTCAATATAGTTTTAGTCATATAGATTCTATACATTTCTCATTAAGTTTATTTTTAAGTTTATAATTTGTTAGCTGTAAGTATTCATCTGTAACAAAGAAAAACAACACATTTTTCATCATAAATGAAGAAGTCACGTTGGATTCTTATTTGAGCCTAAAGCATTTAGCATATCCAAGATGTTTCATTTCACTTGTAATCAGGCAACTAACTAGATGCAAGATATAAAGAGCTTCCTTTTTTGTAAGTAATATATTTTCAGGGAAGAGAGGGTATAGGGTGACAAATGGGTATACCAACAGTTATAGTTCTTGTAAGGGCTCCTGGGTGGCTCAGTCGGTTAAGCACCAACTTGGGCTCAGGTCATGATCTCGCAGTTCACAGGTTCGAGCCCCACATTGGGCTCTGTCCTGACAGCTCAGAGCCTGGGGCCTGTTTTAGATTGTGTGTCTCCCTTTTTCTCTCTGCCCTTCTCCTACTCGAGCTCTGTCTCTCTCTGTCTCTCTCTTTCTCTCTCAAAAATAAATAAAAACTTTAAAAAAAAAAAAGGAAAATATGACATTACCATCATATACGTAGCTAGTACCTGTTTGCAGGGAAATTAAACACTGTTTTAGTATTTAAAACTGTTTAGTATTTAAAATCCCTGTTTGCAGGGAAATTAAATGCAGGGAAAATACCATACTCAACAGATGTTTAGGAGTTGCCAGAGTCTGTGTTTACTAACCCTTTTGATACTCTTGAGTGGGTACATTTTGACCAGTGGCCATATTTCAATTTGCATTGGCATGGGATATAGAACCTGAATTAATACCCCCAGTAGGTGGCAGCATCAACACCACGCCAGAATATATAACAGGCTTGCTTTGTTTGTGAATGTGTCTTGGGATTCTAAGACGTTGTTGTGGCATTTGTCTTGCTAGTGAATAAATCTTTTTGTAGTTTCAGAATTTAAAAATTCGCTTATGGCTACCCACCATCTAACAAACTCTTGAGATCTGGAAAGACCAGTATGTAGTTTGCAAGGGAAGATAAAGGTTTCTTTGAGATTTTAAATCTTCTGTTGCGTTTGAAATAACCACCTGGAGAATTTCCCATTGAAAAAGATGTCATAACGTGGGAAGTTTTGAATTATTATTTCACTGTAATACTGAGAATTTCAACAAAATCTTTTTACATATTCATTAAAATTTGTAACTGCAAAACAGTATTATAGTAACATTAAATTAATAAACTAAAATGACTGTGGGTTTGTAGGTTTGTGCAAAACTTGGCAATAATATGTTTAGCTGAGTCACCTTGGGAAAACTAACCCCTCTAAGTTCCCATTTCCTCCTATTTATTTATTTATTTATTTATTTATTTATTTATTTATTTATTTTTTATGTTTATTTTAGAGAGAGTGAGAGAGAGAGAGACAGAGCAGGAGTGGGGAGGGGCAGAGAGAGAGAGGGAGACACAGAATCCCAAGCAGGCTCCAGGCTCTCAGCTGTCATTACAGAGCCCAACGTGGGACTTGAACTCAGAAACCGTGAGATCATGACCTGAGCCGAAGCCGGACATCCAACCCACTGAGCCACCCAGGCACCCCCATTTTTTGAAAAGAGAAAAATATGTATGCGCACACATCACAGTGTTGTGATGACCCGAGGAAGTGACCTGTAAAGCATTTAGCAAAGTGCCCGACACTCATGTTCACTGCCACAGTTGCTTCTCCCCTGGCCACCACTGTCTCCTGCCATCAGTTAAATAACTCTTGTTGATATTTGGGCATTTCAAGACATGTCTGTCTTTGAGAGTTATAAGAATTAAATTCGTATAATCTCTTCTGCTGCAATTAATTCAGATGCAGTTGATAAATAGGGAAATGTCAGTACGGCGTGGAAGTGGGTCAATTTATATGAGACTTTTCTCAGCAGTCAAGGAAGTAGGTATTCTCACAGATGAAGACAGTTTAAGAGAAAAAAAAAAGATGCAAATTCTGCAAGAAGTGCTTTCCTCTAGTGCGTGTAAAGGCTGGTTTAGCACCTTCAAAATCTGTGGCACTTTCCACTGTGATAAAACTGTGTGCGGAAGCTTAAGAGTTACAGATGAAGGGGGCTTTGATGATATTTTCCTCCTATTGTTTAAAAAAAAAAAAAAACCTGTACCCTGTTTTTTGTTTTTTTAATTATGTAGAAGCTGTATACGACTTACATCTCACTGGAGGAGGTATGAGTCCAGGATTTAAGGAGATAAAAGAGTCAACCAACCATTGTTTTTGTTGCAAATGTCAGTGGGGATGTAACTGTGCTAGTAGTTTTATTATGATTACTTCTTTTTAATGCTCTGCTTACCGAGTTTAATAGATTTTCAAAGTTTTATTTTCCACAGCCCTATTTTTTTTAGTGTGTAATTTTGCAGAACGTACTTTGCAACAAATGTGGTGGATGTTAACTAACTTACAAACACCACCCATTGGTTGTAAGCAGGTGTTAATTGCAACCGTGTAGAACAGTAATTCTCACCTGGGGCAGAGGACGTTAGACAATGTCTGGTTATGTGTCCAGCTTTGACTCGGGTCATCATCTCATGGTTCATGAGTTCAAGCCCCACCTTGGACTCTGCACTAATAGTGGAATTCTCTTGGAATTCTGTCTCCCTCTTGCTCCCTGCCCCTCCCCCACTCGCTCTCTAAACGAATAAACTTAAAAAAGGTAATACTTAATTTTGAAGTATAAATTGTTGTGTGATCTAGTCTACATCTATGCTTTTGTTTATTTTTGTGCCAGTAAATTATTTATTTACTATTGCTATATATTATAGTCCCATCCAGTTTAGTTAATTTTTTTTGTTAGTTTATTTATTTATCCTGAGAGAGAGAAAAGCACGAGAGGAGGAGGGGCAGAGAAGGAAGGAGAGAGCGAATCCCAAGCAGGCTCCCTGCTGTCAGCACAGAGCCCAGTGTGGAGTTCGAACTCACTCACGAACCATGAGATCGTGACCTGAGCCAAAATTAAGAGTTGGATGCTTAACTGACTAAGCCACCTGGGTGCCCCTAGTTAATTCTCTTATTATTATTCTTGGATTTGTGGTGGTTACTATTCAAATTATTTTATTGGCTTTCAAAGTAAATTTTGTGAAATTTAGCCTGTTGGTATACTTGTACAAAAATGATATCCTTAGGATTTTAAATCTTTACTCTTTTTTAATCAAGTTATCTTCTTTGAAAGTTTCTTTAAAAGTTTTGTTTTATATAAACATAACTCCAGTTTTGTTTCATAGTGTTATATTTTCTATTACAGCAACAAAAACATAATTTTTTTTTACATTATATTTTCTTTGGAATGGCACTGGATTTTTTATGTTCTATTTTTATTGTGCCATTCTAGTTACTTTTATATAGGTATTTTCTAGTTACTTATTTTTTATAAGATATTTTTATTGAGATATAACTGACACATAACATTGTGTAAGTTTGTGTACAGAGTGTTGATTTGCTGACTTTATATATTGCAATGCGATTACTACCTATAGCTTAGCTAACACCGCTATCACATCATACAATTATCCTTTCTTTTTTGTTGCAGGAACAATTAAGATCTAGTCTCTTACCAACGTTGAAGTTTATAGTATTATTGACTATAGTCACTATGCTATGCATTGGATCTCCAGGACTTACTTTTCTAGTAGTTGGAATTTGTATCCCAAAACAACATCTTTCCCTTTTCAATTTCCCTATACTCCAGCCCCTGGTAACCACTGTTCCACTCTCTGGTTTTTATGAGTATTGCTTTTTTTTTTTTAATTTTTTTTTTTCAACGTTTATTTATTTTTGGGACAGAGAGAGACAGAGCATGAACGGGGGAGGGGCAGAGAGAGAGGGAGACACAGAATCGGAAACAGGCTCCAGGCTCTGAGCCATCAGCCCAGAGCCTGACGCGGGGCTCGAACTCACGGACCGCGAGATCGTGACCTGGCTGAAGTCGGACGCTTAACCGACTGCGCCACCCAGGCGCCCCGAGTATTGCTTTTTTAGATCCCACACATAAATGATGTACAGTATTTGTCTCTAGTAACTCATCATTCCTTTGATTGATAACGTAAAACATTGGCCAGAACTTTGAGAACAATATTGAATAAAAATGGTGACTAATGGCATCTTTGTGTGTTTCTGAATTTAATAATAGCATGGCAAGTATTGTACTCTGATGATTGGTGCAAAGAAAATGAATTGTGTTTAGAACAAAGAATATTTCCAATTATCCAGGAAAGAGCCTATAAGATGATTTCCATATAGCTTTAGTTCTTCAGAGTCTTTGAACTCTATTATGTACTTTTAGGTGATTATACGGAAGAAGTACTTTGTCCACATTTTCTTTTTTCTTTTTCTTTTTTTTGTTTCTTTTCTTCTTTCATCTATATTTAATAGAAACCTTAAAATTTGAGGTAGCTGGAGGATTAGGGATACCACATTTAAAATCATTGCTAAATCTACATTTTTTTCAAAATTATGAAAAATTTATGAAGCAAAAATAAGGTGCTATATATACATTCGTGTAATTAGTTGGTAAATACATTTTTTAAGAATTCAGAGATTAGGAAGATGTACGTAAGCTGGTGTGGGATGAGACTGGGACTGGACTGATTGCCTGGATAATCATAAATGAAAGAGTGAGGTGAGATTATTGCAATGACTAGCATGAACATGACCAGTAGTCTTGGTCCCATCTCTGGCTCATACCACAGTCACCAAGACCATTCCCAAGATTACTGCACAGAATCTGATGCAGGGCTCAATCTCACAACTGTGATATCATGACCTGAGCCAGAATCAAGAGTTGGACACTTAACCAACTGAGCCACCCAGGCACCCCAAGATATGGAAAATTTCATTAAAAAATTTTTTTTTATTTTTTTGATGTTTATTTTTGAGACAAAAAGAGAGAGCGTGAGTGGGGGAGGGGTAGAGAGAGAGGGAGACACAGAATCCAAAGCCGGCTCCAGGCTGTGAGCTGTCAGCACAGAGCCTGACGCGGGGCTCGAACTCACGGACTGTGAGATCATGACCTGAGCCAAAGTTGGATGCTTAGCCCACTGAGCCATCCAGGCACCCCAGGAACATTTCTTTTTTAATTTTTTTAAATCTTTATTTATTTTTGAGAGAGAGAGAGAGAAACAGAGCATGAGAGGGGGAGGGGCAGAGAGAGGGAGACACAGAATCTGAAGCAGGCTCCAGGCTCTGAGCTATCTGCACAGAGCCCGATGTAGGGCTCGAACTCACGAACTGTGAGATCGTGACCTGAACCGAAGTCAGGCACTTAACTGACTGAGCCACCCAGGCAGCCCAGGAACATTTCTATATTTATTATTTTGTTGTCGTTGTTGCTGCTATATTTTTGTTAATGTTTGTTTATTTTTGAGAGACAGCACAAGCAGAGGAGGAGCAGAGAGAGAATGAGGGAGACACAGAATCTGAAGCAGGCTCCAGGCTCTGAGCTGTTAGCGCAGAGCCCAATATGGGGCTCGAACCCACAAACCGTGAGATCAAGACCTGAACCAAAGTTGTCTGAACACTTAACTGACTGAGCCACCAGGTGCCCCTGTTTAGAATTCTTACACAGAATTCTCTTTCTGCTATATGCTGTAGAATGTATGGGTGGGATTGAAATGTGTCAACTTAATTAACTTAAATACCAGTTTTATCATTACATTCTGGAGTATATAATGTGACAGGGGCTTAATACTGGATACCATCATCATTTAATCATCCTGTGTTATTTACCATTATTATCTTTCGTACTGTTGTTATTTATCTTAAGTTTTATTTTTTGAAGATTACAGGGAAGTGTAATTGTGTGATTCTACTCTCAAGTTTCATACAGTTGGCAAATCTTTTGGCTTTTAACTGTGAGGTGATGTTGAACGTCTTGGCTTAGGTTGCTGAGAATTGTAAGCAACAAACAATGAAAACCAAAGTCCTTTCAAACACTTTAGATCTAGTACTCGCTCTGCTCTGCTTGTGCTTCTTTATGTTGGGGGTGGAGATTGGCTCTGTGGTTACCTGCCTTTGAACAAGGCAGGGCAAGCCCCACTCTGACTGCAGTGGCTGACTTAGGAGACTGCAGGTGGAAAGGCTGGGTCCCTGCCACCCTCCTCTACCCCCTTTCTCCTGTTGAGCCTCTGATTCCTGCTTGCTCCTATGCTAGGACTGAGCACATTAGAGGCTCATAGCCTAGGATTGTCACCAGGGATGTTTAGCTTCAGAGTGTATCAGTCAGTGCAAGGCATTCTGCCTCATAAATCAAAAGCTAAACAAAGCCAAAATCAGTCCCCAGCCTAATAAGAAACCCGTAGCTGTAAATCGGACTTCCAGTTGCCTCCCACATCTCTTTTCCGTTACTATCCTTTGTCTTGACATTGAGTCCCGCCTGACAGTTCTCTCTCCTTGTGAGAGATTCCTAAAATAAAGCAAGCATCCTGCGTTATTGTCAGTCTTTTCCTCAGCCCTGCTAGCATTCCTGCTTTCTGTTAATGCCGACGCTGTGCATGCAGTTCTCAAGACTTGAAATTTACCTGCTACACACGTCTCCTGCCTTTGCTCTCTGTCATCAGCGTCAGCACTATATTTTGTCTTCATCACATACCATTGCTAAGTGTGAGGTATGAAGTTTCCTTCTGGTCTTGCCACTCTCCTACTGAATAGGCTGGTGTTTTTCATTGCCTCGAAGTAAAAATCTGTGTAGAATCTTCAGTACTATGTTCGTAACCTTCTTTTCGTTATCTACTCCCATTCCCTTTAATGGGCTCGTGGCAAAATGAGCTGTTTTCCTGTCACATCTTAACGCCACATGACTTTGCTCACATTCTGATTTCTTACTTTAAGTCCTTCTCCCTGCTGGTGCAATCAGAGCCTTCAGTTCTTAGCAGAAACACCACACCCTTTCTGGCATCATTCCCTAGCTTGTCTGAAGTGATTCCTCTCATTGTCAGAATTTTACAGCCTTTTCTGTATGTCCTTATGACACGTTTCTTTTCGTTTGTGTCATAGTTACTTATGTGTTAGTTTTACCAGCGAAAGCGTCTCATAGCAGGCGTGCTTTTTGTTTTGTTTTTATATCCCTCAGCATGAGGTTTAGTGCCTCACACATGCAAGTACCCAGGAAATACATGTTACTAACTAAATGAAGATCTGCTGTGGTTGGTTTCGTTGTATTATTATCAGTGTTCACTTTACAAAATGTTGTCCATCTGCTGAAAGAACGTACCAAATTTTGAACGCGGTAGTGCCCACAGTCCTCGACGGAATGCAACGGTTGCCTTGCTAAGTAACAAGACTCCATTTCCTTTGTTCTCGGACAGGAGAATCCGACGAGAGGGAACAGTCCAAATTGGAAGTTAAAGTCTGGGATCCAAATAGCCCACTTACAGATCGACAGATTGACCAGTTTTTAGTTGTAGCACGGTAAGTATGGCACTGTTGAGTCAAGAAATTTCTTTTTTTAAACATTTGTCTTTTTTTTAAGTTTGTTCATTTTACTTGACAGCGCGTGCGCACAAACGGGGGCGTGGCAGAGAGGGAAAAAGAGGGGGAGAGAGAGAATCTAAGCAGGGTCAGCACACAGCCCGATGTGAGGCTCAAACTCACGAACTGTGAGATCATGACCTAAGCTGAGATCAAGAGTTGGGCATTTAAACCAGCTGTACCACCCCCAACTCCAGGAAATTTCTTTTTGTAAGAATTTATAGGTATATGTATGTTTCTTTCTTTGTATTCTACCTTTTCCATTGGTTGTATTCTTTTTCTAGTTAAGGAAGAAAGCCGAAATATATATCATACCACTTCCTCAGTATGACTGTTAGTTTTTGTTTGAAAATATATTTATTAATTTACCGATTAAGAAAATAATAATTTCTTCTGGCAAAACTTTGGGCACTACAGAACAGTATGAAGATGAAATTCATCACCTGAATCCCCATATCTGTAATTAAAGCCGTTATCTCTCTCACGCTAGATGGGGATTGTTCAGGTGTCCATAATGATGTGCATCTTGCCTTCCTCTTACTGCACCCACGTATGAGGAGGGCCTGTTGCTAAGCATATAACTTTCTTCGAGAGCCTTAAGCCTGGCTGCCTGACTGGCTGGCTCTCCGCACTTGACCCACCACACACCCTTTGAGAAAATGAATGGGACAAAAATGTATTTTTATTGTTTCAATTATAAAAGTAAATGATATTCATGGCGGAGTTACTGCAAAGCAGCAAGTAAGCGAGTGTATCATAGCAGTGTAAATAGTAGAAAATTGGGGGGAAAAAAACCTAAGAATATGTCAACAAGCACTTGGTAAGTGAATTGAAGTATATTCGATAATGAAAATGAATGAATTCGAGGGATATATAGCAAAGAGATAAATCTCAAAACTAATGTTGAGTGAGGATACACACAGTATGATCACTTAAAAAGTTATACCATGAACAAACCATGTTTTCATTAATGGCCATATAGATGAATATGTATGTCATGTGTATGTATGATGTGGGAGATGTGTATAGGAGGCTCTAACAACATTTCTAATATTTATTTCCTTAAACAATGAATCAAGTCTGGCAAAATATTAGAACCCAGTAGATACACAAGGGTGATCACAAGGGTCTTCATTATGTTCTCTAATTTTCTGTTGAACTTTCTTCATGACCCAAAGGATAAAAGGGTCTCACCGCACCCTGACATGACAGCACAGTTGACATGACAGCACTGTTCATGGTGCCTGGCACCATAGAAGTCACACGTCATGTCAGCAGCCAGGCGTTTGGACTCCAGCACTCAGACACCTAGCCACTGGTGCTCGGATGGAGACCTGATGTACATTGCTGGGGAAGCCAGTCAGTAGATCGAGGAGATTGAAGATTTGAGAGTGGAAATGAATCCTTGGTGGAGCCGCTGGCCTAGACTCCAGGCAGGTTACCCAGATCTGGGATTATTTAGTAGACATTGCAGTTTCAAATTTGGTTTTCTTTGTTTTTTCCTTTTTCCTTCAAGCCAGCATGAAAGACACCAAGGAGATGCACCTGGTGCCTTTTTCATTTTTTTTTCTTTTTTTAGAGAAAGAGAGAGAATCTTTAATTTTTTTTTCTTTTAACATTTATTCATTTTTGAGAGAGAGAGAAAGAGAAACAGAGTGGAGTCGGGGAAGGGCAGAGAGAGAGAGAGGGAGACACAGAATCTGAAGCAGGATCCAGACTCTGAGCTGTCAGCACAGAGCCTGACGCGGGGCTCAAATTCATGGGCCACAAGGTCATGACCTGAGCTGAAGCCAGCCACTCAACTGACTAAGCCACCCCGGTGCCCCTAGAGAGAGAGAATCTTAAGCTGGCTGGATGCTGAGCACAGAGCCCGATGTGGGGCTTGATCCCAGGGCTCTGAGATCATGACCTGAGCTGAAATCAAGAGTCAGATGTTCAACCAATTGAGCCACCCAGGCACCCCCTCAATTTTTGTTTTTGTTTTTTTGTTTTTTTAAATGGTCTAAAATACAAATTAAGACCATAATCAAATACCATTGCACATTCCACCAGAATGGTGAAAATTTGAAAGTGCCAAACATCGGTAAAGAGGTAGAGCAACCAGCACCCTGCTATTGTGGTGGTGCGAGTGTAAGTTGGTGTAACCACTTTGCTCTCATCTGACCTACACATGCTTTGAGTTTCACTCCTGACTGTATACTCAGCAGAATTGCATACATACACCTGTGCACCAAAAGCTGCATATACAGATGACATTCATGGCACTACCCAGAGTAGCCCCAAACTGGGCATTGATGTCCATCAACAACAGAGGGGGAGGGGCCATCATAGAAAGGAATGCTCCATAGCAAGGAAAATGAATGAACGCCTCTATAACCAGTAGTGTGGGTGAGCCCACAGACATAATTTTGAACAGAAGAAGCTGCATGTGAAAAGAGTGCATAGTATGTGCTTCTGCTAAGTTTTCAAATGAGCAAAACTAACCCATGATGTTAGAATCCATGATGGTGGTTCTCTTTTGGGACAAAGGAGAGATTACAGATTGGGAAGGAGCAGGAGGAGTCTACTGGGGTGCGGTTGCTGTACCCTGAGCTGGGTGTTAGTGACGTGGATGGCTTCACTTTGCAGTTACTGCATAGCTGTGCAATGTGTGTTTTTATGCATGTGTGTTCTGTGTTAATCAGAACATTAAAAAATTTTCCTCAGCTAACATGCTTAAAACACAACAAAGGGAGAGAAGAAATTAAAATAATAATAAAATAAAATACAACAAGCAGCAGGTCTAAACGTTTATTTCATGCTTTATGGGAAGGCCTTCTAAATCATCAAGTGAAAAAAAGTGTTGTGGTAATTGTTTTGTTTTTTAAGTGGAAATCTATTACATCTTGAGCCCTATTTATAGGAAGAATTGCCACAATTGATGATACCTCATTTCAAGGTAAAAATGTTCCTGGGATTTCACAATTTAGGCTAAAAAAAAAGTGGTCAGAACTTGTTTTGCAGTAATAGTCAAACTCTGCAGCTCACTTACGTCTCATTTTTTGAGCACAATTGAATACCAAATTGGTTGCTCCATGGCATTTCATGATAGATCTTTCCCTTCTTTATGGCACACAAATCACTTTTTCTCAATTTCATTATAATGACCCATATATAGTTAATTGGCTTGTCAATGCTTAAATCTTAAAGAAAATACTTTTCATTGGATATTTGATTCTCAAACACGTAAGAACTTGTTTGACTTTTCTTATTTTTCTTCTTCTTCCCCATAGCACATAGCCACCTGACAGCTATATTTGTTATTTACCTGTGTAAATTTACCTGTTTTCCTGTGTAAAGAAAAGTCTTGACCAAGATGAGCCCCAACCATAAAAGGACATGGGAAATAATTCCCCACTGCCTGTTTAGGGGATTACCGCCTCTCTTGGAGGCCAGTACACTCAGGAATGACGACTTTCTGAGACTGCTAGATGCTTAAGAGGTTTGGTTTCGTAGTGTGCTGTCCCCTCTCTCTTAAGTCCCCGAGGCAGATTGCCTAGTGCAGTCCCCTCCGGGGGATCCTCCCTAAATGACCACACCAAGAGCAAGAAGGAAACGATCTCCCCCCGCCCCAAAAAAGAACTGTAGCAGAGACGAACGTAGTGCGCTTCTTGGCCACCACTGTTCTCTACACAGGAAGAAACTGAGGCATCTCGTCCAAGGCGCCACAAGCCCATTGCAGACAAGGCTGAGACTCACACTCAGACCTCAGCTCGCAGCCCCTGGATCCTTAGCACTGACTTTTACAATTTTCGCGTACTACCCAAGTGTGTTTTTTTAAGTATAAAAAAATAATGTTGCCTTAATTTTTCTTCTTTGTTTTTGTGGGTTATTCAGTGCTGTTGGGACGTTTGCTCGAGCCCTTGATTGCAGCAGTTCTGTGAGGCAGCCTAGTTTGCATATGAGCGCAGCTGCAGCTTCTCGAGACATCACCCTGGTAAGATGCTTTTTGAAATTTAGGGGTTATTATTCCCTCTGCTACTTTAATTTTAAAGCCAGTATAGCAGTGTTATGGATGGGAGAGCTTTCTGTTGAAAGAGCTTTCTGGCTCTTAGCCCTGCTGACTGCTAGGTTGATTTGACTTGGCTGATTGGTTAACTGGGGGTAGAGTGTCTCATCCTAAGTCACCACTTATGTTTGTGAGCTGCGACGAATATGAATGGCTGCTGATGGAATAGGTGTGAAACAATAAAAAAATATTCTGGGGAAAACATTCTGACCCATCTCGTTTCACTCGTATGCTTTTTTCCTCATATTCTATCTATGTACTTAAATCGTTATGTATCAAATATAATGCTTTACAGTTTTTAATGTGAGAAGGAACTCTTTTTTTCTCTAAACGTTTATTTTTGAGAGGAAGTATGAGTGGGAGAGGGGCAGAAAGAGAAGGGGACAGAAGACCCAAAGCAGGCTGTGTGCTGACAGCAGAGAGCCCAGTGTGGGGCTCAAATCCATGAACCACGAGATCATCACCTGAACCTAAGTCGGATGCTTAACCGGCTGAGCCACCCAGGCGCCCCAGATGTTTGCCAATTGAAGCTACTTTCTGTATATGATTGCCACAGCCTTTCGAGACAAGCATGATAACATGCTCATTTGACAGATGAGAAAACTGAGTTTTGGTGAGGTTATTTGACCGATATCCATTACACGTAATAAAAGTTTCAGTTTTTTTTTTTTCATAATACCATATCTCTTCACGGCTGCTTTATTATAAATAATGTAGATCTTCTTGCTTCTGCAGCTATTTATTTAATGCTGGATACACCATAACTCATGACACTATGTTATCCATCCTGTCTCTTTTGAATGCTAGTTTCTAGTTATTCTCTTTTTTTTTTTTATTTAATTTTTTATTTTTTAAAATTTACTTCCAAATTAGCATATAGTGCAACAATGATTTCAGGAGTAGATTCCTTAGTGCTCCTTACCCATTTAGCCCATCCCCCCTCCCACAACCCCTCCCATAACCCTCAGTTTGTTCTCCATATTTATGAGTCTCTTCTGTTTTGTCCCCCTCCCTGTTTGTATATTATTTTTGTTTCCCTTTCCTTATGTTCATCTGTTTTGTCTCTTAAAGTCCTCATAGGAGTGAAGTCATATGATTTTTGTCCTTCTCTGACTAATTTCACTTAGCATAATACCCTCCAGTTCCATCCACATAGTTGCAAATGGCAAGATTTCATTCTTTTTGATTGCCGAGTGATACTCCATTGAATATATATACCACATCTCCTTTATCCATTCATCCATTGATGGACACTTGGGCTCTTTCCGTACTTTGGCTATTGTTGATAGTGCTGCTATAAACATGGGGGTGCATGTGTCCCTTCGAAACAGCACACCTGTATCCCTTGGATAAATGCCTAGTAGTGCCATTGCTGGGTCGTAGGGTAGTTCTATGTTTAGTATTTTGAGGAATCTCCATACTATTTTCCAGAGTGGCTGCACCAGCTTGCATTCCCCTCTAGGTATTCTCTTTAAAGTCGTTACTGTGGGGGTGCCTGCGTGGCTTAGTCAGTTAAGTGTCCGACTCTTGATTTTAGGTTAGGTCATGATCTCATGGTTTGTGAGTTTGAGCTCACATCCAGTCTCTCTCCACCCCTCCCCCGCTTGCGCACTCTCGCTCTCTCTCTCTCTCTTACTCTCTCACTCTGTCTCAAAATAAACCAAAAAAAGGGGCACTTGGGTGGCTCAATCAGTTAAGTGTCCAACTTCAGCTCAGGTCATGATCTCGCAGTTCATGAGTTTGAGACCCGTGTCAGGCTCTGTGCTGACAGCTCAGAGCCTGGAGCCTGCTTCAGATTCTGTGTCTCCCTCTCTCTCTCTGTCCCTCCCTCACTCACGCTCTGTCTCCCTCTGTCTCTCAAAAAATGAATAAATGTTACAAATAAACTAAAAAAAAGAAGTCATTACTATGCTCTGTTGATGATGACTACAAATGCAGTCTTGCCCAGAGTATGCAGAAAAATGTGAGCATTAATTTTTTTTTCTGTTAAATTTATCAGAGTTTTATAGTATAAAGAAATACATTTTCCAATCATGTTTTCCTTTCACCTCTTCAGGCCATAATCACTGCCAGATAAAATGCATCAAAAAGTGCTGGAATTTCTCTCCCCAAAATATATCCAAAATCTGACCACTCTTTTCTGTCTCAGGTACTTCACTGCTAATCCAAATCTTGTTACTTAGGATACTGGCACTCAGTACCTCATGACAGGTTTCCTCAAAACCATTCCTAAAAGTCTCAATTTTGTTGTTGTTGTTGTTTTTATTATTTTTTTTAACGTTTATTTATTTTTGAGGCAGAGACAGAGCATGAATGGGGGAGGGTCAAAGAGAGGGAGACACAGAATCCGAAACAGGCTCCAGGCTCTGAGTGGTCAGCACAGAGCCCGATGCGGGGCTCGAACTCATGGACCGCGAGATCATGACCCGAGCTGAAGTCGGAGGCTTAACCGACTGAGCCACCCAGGTGCTCCCTTTTTTTTAATTTTTTAATGTTTATTTTTGAGACAGAGACAGACAGAGTGTGAGCAGGGGAGAGGCAGAGAGAGAGATTCCGAATCAGAAGCAGGCTCCAGGCTGTCGGCACAGAGAGACCCATGTGGGGCTCCAACTCACGAACTGTGAGATCATGACCTGAGCTGAAGCTGACACCCAACCGACTGAGCCACCCAGGTGCCCCTCAATTTTGTTTTCTGATGGAATGGAATACAGTGAGAGGTTTTACTACTTTCTCATTATGTTCCAGTTTGAAATGCTTTCAACGAAATACTGCAGTAATGTAAAAACTCATGCAGAATTCACATCAAATTTGTTTCTTCCAGTGCTTTCTTACAGTGTAGATAATGGTGAAAGCATGAACACTCTGTAGCCATCATGGAGCACCTCTCTTTATGCTTTCTTCGAGACTAGAATGTTGTTCATAGAAGCAAGTTCTGTTCTCCATTGGTACATTAATGTTTTCTCTAAAAGTTTCGGGGTTTCAAAATAGGTTTATATTTTGGTTGTTTAGAGGTTGTACTTTACCAAAGATGTGAGAGTACAAGTGTCACAATTGTAAGAACCTTCAAAATCCTGTCAACAGATATTTATGCGAACCAAAGTAATATGGAATCTAATCACCACTTGTATATTTTTCCACGTTCAAGATTTTTCTCCCAATTATAAAATTAGTGTATGCTTATTATGAAAAATTGCAAAATTTAGTACAGCAGCAGGCAAAAAAAAAAAAAAAAGGCTTGTACTCATTATCCAGAGTGGAATATTCTTACCATTTCATAATCTTTCCTTTCAGCCACTCTTCGTGTATTATGAACAGTAATACCCGCAAATTACAGAACAGTACGGAGGATAATGTATTGATCCACCCAAAACAAATGTTAGTGTTTTAGTTCTTTGGATTAAAAAAAAATCTCAACAATTATAATTTCTAATACTCTCTCCCTAGTCCTATTCTGCATCCTCTATCTGTACCTCTAATGCCCATCACCCTTGCCTCCTGTCAAGAGGCAGCCACTATAACAGATTTGCTGTGTCTCTAGTTTTTCTGGTTCCACTATGTATTGGTGTGTCTGAAAACAACATAAAGTTTGTTTTGCATGTTTCAGTTTACTCTGTGACATTTTGCTCTTTGCCTCTTACTGCTCTCTAGCCATGTTAATAAACACATACCTAGTTCACTCATTTTATTTTATTTTATTTTATTTTATTTTATTTTATTTTATTTAAGTTTATTTATTTTTGACAGAGACAGAGTACGAGTATGAGCTGGGGAGGGGCAGAGAGAGTGAGAGAGACACAGAATCCAAAGCAGGCTCCAGGCTCTGAGCTGTCAGCACAGAGCCTGACTCGGGGCTTGAACTCACGAACTGTGAGATCATGACCTGGGCCGAAGTCAGACTCTTAACCGACTGAACCACCCAGGTGCCCCTAATTTTTTTTTTTTTTTTACCCCTAGTTCACTCATTTTAACCACTGGGTAGTATTTGTAGTACTCCTTCATGGAATACTACACCACATTACTTACGTATTCTCTTTCCGATGAACATCTGGACTCCTTCAAAACATTTTTCATTTGCTACTACCCATAATGCTGCATTGAAAATCCCAACACATACCCTTTGTGAGTGTGTATGTGAACTCTCTGGCATAACTAGAATGGGAATAGTTATTCATAGTCATTCATAGGGCACTGATCACTTTGGGTTTTTTTGGGTTTTTTTGTTTTTAATTTTTTTTTTCAACGTTTATTTATTTTTGGGACAGAGAGAGACAGAGCATGAACGGGGGAGGGGCAGAGAGAGAGGGAGACACAGAATCGGAAACAGGCTCCAGGCTCTGAGCCATCAGCCCAGACCCTGACGCGGGGCTTGAACTCACGGACCGCGAGATCGTGACCTGGCTGAAGTCGGACGCTTAACCGACTGCGCCACCCAGGCGCCCCAAGGGCACTGATCACTTTGGATTTGCCCAAACACAGCCAACTTATTCTACACAAGGCAAAAATAAATTTATGTATTTATTTTTAAAATGTGTGTTTATTTTGAGAGAGACAGAGTGTGTGTGTGCGCGCGCACTAGCATGTGATGGAGAGGGGCAGAGAGAAGGGAGAGAGAGAATCCCAAGCAGGCTCTGCCCTGTTAAGGCAGAACCCTATGCAGGGCTCGATCTCACAAACCGTGAGATCATGACCTGAGCCGAAATCAATAGTCAGACACAACCGACTGAGCCACCCAGGTGCCCTGGTAGAAATTTATAATCCCACAAGCAGTCAATGAGTGTTTTCCTGTCCTCATCCATTTTCTTACATTGGCTTCAACATTGGGTATTTTCAGACTAAGATTTTTACTAACCTGATGCTTCCCTCATTTTAATTTGTATTTCTTAATAAGGTTAAGCAGGTTTTCTTGTTAATTGACTCTTCGTGGTTTTTCTTTGTATTTTAGATTCATATCCTTTGTCCATTCTTCACTTGTGTCATTGTTTTTTTCTAACAGTTTAAAAATAGTATTCATATTCGTGATTATAAATATATCTGGAGTTTATTTTTGAGACTTGAATGAGGTATAGGAGTCTTTTTTTCCATATGGAAAATAGTCATCTCAATACCTTTTATTGAATTTGTTGTCTTCATGATTTTGTAATCCTTCCTTCCTCTTTTTTCAAGGTTTTAGATATGCTTAGGCTTGCTTCTGGATTTGTTATCTCTTCTCCTCTGTTTTGTTGATCTGTCCCTGCACAAGTACCACATTATACAAAAGCTGATAAGCCCCACATGAACGTTTTTTTTCTTTTTCTTTTTTTTTAATGTTTATTCTTGAGAGAGAGAGAGAGAGAGAGAGAGAGAGAGAGAGAGAGAGAGATAGCGAGCACGAGTGGGGAAGGGGCAGAGAGACAGGGAGACACAGAATTTGAAGCAGGCTCCAGGCTCCAAACTGTCAGCACAGAGCCCAACATGGGGCTCGAACTCATGAATCGTGAGATCATGACCTGAGCCAAAGTTGGATGCTCAACTGGCTGAGCCACCCAGGTGCCCCCATGTGAACTTTTTTTTAACACATAGTGGAAGTCACTTAAATGAGAGTTTTGTACTTTGCCTCCCCCACCACATATTCCCTAACAATATAAAATAAATACTTTTTCATATCATCATGAGAATCTGGAATTTTTTTTTTTAATGTTGTGTGATTGTGCCTTGTATAGATATACTGTTACTTACATAGCTACTGTCTTATGGTTTAACACTCATCTTCCGAGATAATGCTTCCCAGATTGTAACTGGGGATGCTCACCCTGTTGTAGTGCAGCAGATTCCCTCCACCCTCTGAGGAGTGACAAGGGAGAACCTGTTCCTGAGATGGTACAGAGCTCTGTGATAGTTGGGGCTGATTTGCCTGAAGATAGGTGTGAACAGGTGAAGAGCAGGTATGTGAGCTTTTGCTTCGGGCTGCAGCAACTCTCTGCTTCCCACTGGTGGTGACTGGTGGGACAGCGGGTGAATTTCTTTTGGAAGAAGGCAGAGTCTTTATTTTATTTTAAATGTTTGTTTCTTTTTGAGAGACTGAGCACGAGCTCAGGAGGAGCAGAGAGAGAAAGAGGGAGACAGAATCCGAAGCAGGCTCCAGGCTCTGAGCTGTCAGCACAAAGCCCGATGTGGGGCTCAAAGTCCTGAGCTGTGAGATCATGACCTGAGCCAAAGTCAAATACTTAACCAGCTGAGCCACCCAGGTGCCCCCTAAGAGGGCAGAGTTTTTAAAGATTCGGTATTTGTTTCTGTCAGTGAAGGCGGGTTATAAAAGAAGCATTTTAAAGAGAACACAACCTATGTACCTTAATTAGTTTAAACATCATTTTGTGTTTATCTTTTGCAGCACTTGCCTACATGTTCCTTCTGGCTGGATGCTTTCACACCCTCCAATGTTTGCATTTCTTCTGTTTTTTTTCTTTTAGTATTCAGCACTTAGGAAGACACTTTGTGTTATATCTACCATCTTAAATTGTTTACTACTATAATTGTTGCTTCTTTTTATTTTAGAGAGAGAAGGAGTGCGGGAGTGGGCGAGAGAGGCAGAGGGAGAAAGAGAATATTAAGCAGGCTCTGTGCTTAGCGTGGAGCCCGATGTGATGTGGAGCTCAATCCCACAACCCTGGTATCAGACCTGAGCTGAAATCCAGAGTCAGACACTTAACCAACTGAGCCACCCAGCCACCCCTGTAATTGTTACTTTTTAAAGCAGAAGTGTACTCAGAGGCTCAGGGAATTGTGTTTGTCATGTTTGTACAGCTGGTTTCAGTTTCAGAGACAGGATTTGGATCTGTTCTTGACTCCTACCTGAGATTCTCTCTCCCAGATTACATCTTTTTTGTTTCACTCTCCTTAAAATGGCTTGGGTTTCAAAATCATTGTTATTGTTTGCATCGGATTAGGCAGCGCTAAAGATCTGGTCTTCTGTCTGCAACATTGAAATGCTTTGGTTTCCTGCTCTAACGGACGCTAGGTTCAGCTGTACTTGGACTCTTTCTATATGTTGCTCTTGTGTCTAGATTACTTTCAGTGCCATGAAATTGATAACTTTCAGAAGTCACAAAAGCAGGAGGAAATTGATGCACTTTGTGATTTCAGATGCCATGTCCTGCACCTTTAGTCCTCTTTGCCTGGTAGCTTCATGCCTTCCTCTCTGATGTTAACATATAAAATCCTGGGGCACCTGTATGGAAATGAGTGGGAGTGGTTAAAAGTTGATTACTTGTACATTGATAATGTGAGTTTTGCAGATTGTTTTCCAAAAAAGATCATATGAGAAGCTGGTAGGTTGTTTTGTACCATGAAATGAAAATTGGATTTAAAAAAATAAATGAAAATTAGATTCATCATTCAGTTGAATTTGGAGAGCCAGGTTCTTATTTTTCTTTCAGTGTTTTCAGACCTATACAGATGTGGTTAGTACCTTTCTCCATCAGGTGACCAGACTTTCTCTGAAGACTTCTTACTGCAGAGAGGGCACGGTTACAGAACTGTGGGAACTCCAGTGGTCTGTCCTAGGTGATTTTCACTGTGGCTTTTCCTGTAAGGGACTGCAGCTGACTGTCAGCATTCTTAATCTGAAGCATCTGTTTATCCTAGACTCCGCATGCTACTTGTCAAATCACCCGTAATGTTTGGGGAGCAGGTAATTAAGATGCC
The DNA here is from genome assembly GCF_018350175.1 of Felis catus. Taxonomy (NCBI): domain Eukaryota; kingdom Metazoa; phylum Chordata; class Mammalia; order Carnivora; family Felidae; genus Felis; species Felis catus. The sequence continues at coordinate 105,289,490 of NC_058370.1, read as the reverse complement.
TGCAGATTGCTAGGTCTGACTTCCTTATTTTGAGACCTGTTACAATCATAGCTAGACTGAATTTCAAACAGTGCTAGTCTAAGAAACATGATAAGATTTATAATTGTTACAACACTTAAGTTGTCATGGAGGCTTCCTAGATTTCACCCTCATTTCATTAAGATGTAAAGTGTCCTTTGTACAATATGCAAAGAAAAAAACAACCAGTTTACAACCTACATTGACCTCCCTTCGCCCCATTGTGGAAACAAAATCCTTTAGAACACAGTAAACCCCGAAGTGGTCTGTAGGTAGTTGGCGGAGGGCCAGGCCTGTTACGGGGCGGAGGGTGCCATGTGCATTGGTAGGGAGCTATCGCCAGAGCATAGCCTCAGTCTCGGAAAACAGGTAATTAAAGAAGTGCTAGATTTCTCTTTTCCGTGAACTCTGAGGACTAAAGCAAGTTGGAGGAAAAGATCTAAGAAAAAGAGTTTTTTGAGTTGTTTGGGGCCTCAAAAATCTTCCAGGACAGATCATATTAGAGATAATGGTGAAGTAACTTCTATAAAGATTCATATTTAATTTCTGACAGACTCAGTACTAGAAACAGGATTTTTGATGCTGAGTCTGGTTCTGAGAAAGGTCAGGCTGTGTTGATTTCCTAGGGAGAAGACTGCATTCTGGGATATCTCTAATTCTATCTGATCTTTTGAAAATGCAATTTTTATTTTGCTGTCTCCTATCTTACATCCTTTTACTGGCCTCTAATTGCTTTCAGGATAAAAACCCAGATCCTTAAAAGAGTCAAAAAAAGCTGTGGGGGTTTGCCCGGCCAGTCTGTCCTGTCCTGTACCCCAGCCTTTCCTCTATGTCTTCTGGGCTCCAGCCAGCCTTCCTTTGATTCTGTGGTCTGTCTCCTGCCACAGGACCTTTGCAACTTTAGTTCCCTTTGCTTGGATGCTCTCATAGCCCCATGTAATTAACTGTTATTTATTTATTTATTTTTAAGGGTTTTTAAAAAAACCCTTGTTTTGTTTACTTTTGAGAGAGAGACAGAGACAGACTGTGAGCAGGGGAGGGGCAGAGAAAGAGGGAGACACAGAATCTGAAAAGGCTCCAGGCTCTGAGCTGTCAGCACAGAGCCTGATGTGGCATTTGAACTCATGGACCACAAAATCATGACCTGAGTGGAAGTTGGACGTTTAACCAACTGAGCCACCTAGGCTCCCCAAATTTATTTATTTATTTTGAAAGAGAGAGAGAGAGAACTAACTAGTGGGGGAGGGGCAGAGAGAGAGGGAGAGAGAGAATCCTGAGCAGGCCCTGCCCTGACAGTGTAGAGCCCAGTGCTGGGCTCGAACCCACAAAAGGTGAGATCGTGACCTGATCCAAAACCAAGAGTTGGCCACTTAAACAACTGAGCCACCCAGGTGCCCCACCACCTAATTGACTCTTAATCTGTTTTCAAATTGTGTCTAATCTATCTGTCTAGGGCAGGTTACTCTTGTGGTGTGCTCATGGAGAGAGACACAACAATATTCCTCCATGTTAATTATTTGTAATTAAACACTTGTTTTTGTGATTATTTCATTAACATGTATCTCTCTCTCTTCTTCCCCTTCCCTACATATCAGCTTGTAGTATTCATCAATATAGTGACCATACCTGTTTTTCCTCACTGTTGAATTCCCAGTACCAAGCATAGTTCCTGGGATATATTTACTAGGTGTTCAGTAAATATCTGAGGATGAATAAATTAGTTTCTCTCTCCGGGACATAAGACAATAGGTTCTTATTAAAATAGGTCATTGGAGTATGTTATTTCTATTAAAATGTTATCTAGCATGTTAATAGGTCTTTTTTGAATGCATCTCACTACGAGTGATATATATTTGAAAATAATTTCATTGTGTCACCAGAGCTGAACACACACGGTCTAAAGACCAGGAGTTATAGAAAGTTTCTGGCACTGGACATACTTGTTTAAAAACTGTGGTAAAATATACACAACATAAAAATTTGCCATTTTAGCCATTTTTAAGCGTATTGTTCTCTCGCATTAAGTATTCACACTCTTGTGCAGCCATCACCAGGATGTTTTCGTCTTCCCCAACTGAAACTCTGTACTCATTAAATAACAACTCCCTATTCCCCAGCCCTTAGCAACCACCGTTCTAATTTCTGTTGCTGTGATTTTGACTACTCTGGATACTTCATTGGAGGGGAACCACACGGTATTCGCCCTTCTGTGACGTGCTGATTTCACTTAGCATAATGTCTTCAGGTTCATCCATATTGTCCTATGTGTCATCGTTTCCTTCCTTTTCAAGGCTGCGTAGTATTTTATCGTACGCATATACCACATTGTGTTTATTCAGTAGAAACTTAGGTTCCTTCTACGTTTTGGCTATTATGAATAATACTGCTATGAACATGGGTGTACAAGTGGATATACTTTTATGATTCTCTGGGTTTTTTTTTTCCCCCTGGACCTATAGCTTATGATCCATTTAGTCTTCTACAAGTTATGTAGCCTCCCCGTGCCTGAGTTTCCTCATCCTCAATGGGAATAATACTATGAAACCTATCTGTACTGCTTCAGGGGGTTATCTGTTGACAAGAAGAGGGTATACAGGCATAACTACAAATTGCAGATGTACCTGTCCCAAGAATATAGAATTTGATGTGAAGAATTATATGATATAAAGATCTTCCCCTTAAGGGTGCCTCGGTGGCTCAGTCGGTTAAGCGTCCAACTTCGGCTCAGGTCATGATCTCCTGGTTCAAGTTCAAGTCCCACGTCAGGCTTTGGGCTGATGCAGGCCTGGAGCCTGCTTAAGATTCTGTGTCTCCTTCTCTCTCTCTGCCTCTTCCCCTGCTTGTGCTCTGTCTCTTTTTCTCTCAGAAATAAACTTTAAAAAAATAATAAAGATCTTCCCCTTAAAACAAGCTATAATTTTTACAATAAAAATTTTTTCAAGAAAAACTTAGAAAAAGTAAGTAACTTACTTTCTTGAAAATAGAAAGTTGACTTAACCAACAGTAATTTTATTCTTCAGATATTAACTCTTTGTAAAATTGCTAGCCATTAATCCTGCATTTCATTCTCTTCATTTGTGAGTCCTGTTGAAATTACGTATTACATTTAGGGCATTGAGGGTACTGGGAATTTGAGGATAGATTGCAATTCATGGTCATTACAGCATTTAAAGGAATTGTAGTCTGCAGAATATATAAATCTTCAGATTAAAATTTTAGGTTTATCAGCTTACGTTAGAAATCTAGTCTTCAAAATGAGTGTAAAATTGATGAACTGAGAATCCATGTAATTTTTTTAAAACACGATTTCTTAAAATTTAAGAGTACTGTCCGTGTTCTCCAGGCTATAAATTAGAATTAAAACTAATAAGACTACCACTGCAGTAAATCATATGAAACATGAAATTTTTCTTCCTTCTAAGTATATCACTGAGGCAGGAAATGAATGTTACTGTAGCACTGTTATCTAATCTAGAGGCTTTAGTGAGATTTTCTAGTTGTTCCAGTTATGTTCATTATAACAAAAGAAAAAAAATTTTTTTCTGGTTTAAGATCCCCTTGAAAATCATTTATTGCATTTAGTTATATCATTTTAATTTCTTTCAGTCCAGAACAGTTCCTCATTCTTTCTGTCTTTCATGACGTGGCATTTTCAAAGTACAGGCCATTTATTTTGTAGAACATCCCTTAGTTTGGGTTGTGGTTATAATTTGATTTATAATTAAAACAAGTTTTTATTTTACTTAAGTCCATTTTGGTCAGTTAAGTCAGGAGAATTTCCATTTCACCCTAACTTTTCAAATTTATCAACATAAGTTTTTGGAGTATTCTTTAAGTAGAATGAATTAGTAAGTCTCCAGTTGTAAGTAGCTTTTCATTGTTATTGTTTATGTATGTCATTTCCCTTTTTTTTTGACAGTTTTGCCAGATTTTTCTTTTCTTTTTTATTATCTAAAAGAGTGAGATTTTAATTGAGTTGATTTTTTTTGTATGTTTTTTTAATTAAAAAAATTTTTTTAATGTTTATTTTTGACAGAGAGAGAGAGAGAGAGAGAGAGAGAGAGACACGGAGCATGAGCGGGGGAGGGGCAGAGAGAGAGGGAGCCACAGAATCTGAAGCAGACTCCAGGCTCTGAGCTGTTAGCACAGAGCCTGACACGGGGCTCAAACTCACAGACCACGAGATCATGACCTGAGCCGAAGTCAGACTCTGAACCGACTGAGCCACTCAGGCTCCCCTTTTTAAAAAAAAAATTTTTTTTTAATGTTTATTTATTTTTGAGAGAGACAGAGACAGAATGCAAGTGGGTTGGGGCAGAGAGAAAGGGAGGCATAGAATCCAAAGCAGGCTCCAGGCTCTGATCTGTCAGCACAGAGCCCGATGCGGGGCTCGAACCCACGAACTGGGAGATCATGACCTGAGCCGAAGTCGGACACTCAACCGACTGAGCCACCTAGGTGCCCCTGTATGGTTTTTTTTTATTATTATTATATGTTTTCTATTTAGTTTTTTTTTTTTTTCCTGTTTATTTTCCTCCTTCTACTTATCTTAGGCTTTACTCTGATATTCCTGTTCCAGCTTTTTTTTTTTCCTTTTTTTTTGGCGCGGGGGGCAGGGGGCGTTGTGTGTGTGGGAGAGAGACAGAATGAGAGAATATGAATCTTAAGCAGGTTCCATGCCCAGTTGGGAGCTTGACGTGGGGTTCAGTCTCCCAACTCTGAGATCATGACCTGAGCCAAAACTAAGAGTGAGACGCTTAACCAACTGAGCCTCTCAGGCACCCCTCCCATTCCAGCTTTTTAAGACTGATTTTTTAGCCCATCAACTTTGTCTAGTTTTCCATCATCAATATTTACGATTATAAATGTACCTCTGTATGTCCTAAAGTTTGATATGTAGTATTTTCATTATCATTTGGTTCTAAGTATTTCCTAATTTACTTTATAATTTTGCATTTACTTGTGAGTTAATTTCCAAGGAAATGAGGTTCATAAGTTTATCTTAATTGCCTTGGGGGTTGTGGTCAGAGAAACATATGCCAATTCTTTTACTATATTGTGATTTCCTTTAGGGCCTGCAACATAATCCTCCCCAGCATTTTGCTCCATGGGTCTTACTTTTACCATGGCCTAATGCAAAGGAAGCTTTCTGTTTTTGTCTGTTCTGTCTAGAAAATGCCATCAAGGTAAAGGTTAAGTCATTGTGGGAGCTCACGTGTCATACATATTCTTCCTGAATTATTTTAGTCTCCCCTTGCTTGCATTGGTTGTTCTTCAGTGTCCTCACATAGTTGTTTTACAACTTGGTTTGTGAGCATAATTCATCCAAAGCACTTGTATATCAAAATGAATTTCCCTATAAGATATAATGGAAACTCAGATGATTCATTCCACAACCCCAACATATTCATATAAAAATGATTACACTACTGTAATCATTACAAAATTATAAAGAAAAGATAAAATATAAAGAAGAATAAACAAATTAGCCTATACTTACCTTTGAAAACCTTCGTGGCTGATGAGGAAGACGAGAGGGGAGGTTATTGTGTAGGACGACTTTCACTATTACTAACGGATGTTGACTGCAGTACAGTATGAATACTCTCTTGTCATCTACTGTATGTAATGTGACTGGCAATAAGGCAGCAGAGGAAAGGGTCTATATCTGCAGGCGGCCTGACCTAGAATGAAGCATGGCATTGCTAAGCTTACTCTTGGATGGAAAAGCAAAGGCCTGTCCAGAGGTGCTTTGAAGTGACAAAAAATACACTGGTGCCATCTGTGGGCACCTTCCAATGTTCTGAAAAATCACTGGTTTCTGCCAAACACCGTGGCCTGAGACCAAGCATCCAAGCATGGGAGACAATCATCCACAATCCTGCAGAGAGAGAGACAGAGCGAGAGCGAGAGAGAGAGAGAGAGGGAAGAAAGAACCATTGGCTCAGTTGTGATCGTGTGACATTCAGCATCATGTACTACTCATTTTGCAAGACAATGTTCATTGATCAAGTTAAAATTTATTAGAAATGTTTTCTTGTCTTGCAGAACACGCGTAGAACCAGTTACTCACAATCCAAAGTTTTACTGTATTTCGTTTGTGTCTAGAATCAGAGCCAGGGGGGAAGAATTTTCAGTTCTGCTCATGCAAAGGACATTTAGGGCCATGGGGTTACAGTGGCTTACTAGCCCTGTAGCTTTCTTGTGATAATCAAAAGGTCTGAATACACATGAGGACATGACTCAGGGTGTCTTGGAGATTGATTTGAACGAATGACAGCTAAGTCTTAACAAATTTGATGATGAATGAGGGATTTTGTTTTGAATACTGTGCATTGAAGCAAAACTTGAGAATGTATGGCATACTTCTCTTTTACATATATATAAAATGTTTTGCCTTGATCATGGTTTGTGGTTTACTCCTGAGAGATTATATTCACCTTCTGCTTGGGAAAAACCATATGCTCATTAATTTTGAATAGATTTAGTGTTCTGAATGCTATAATTTGTGCTGGAGGTACACATGCAAAGTTTTTGTAACATTCTGACCAAATCAATAGTTAGGATTGAATATGTATGTATATCAGTTAGCTGTTGTCAAAATAATGCTACATGTTACATGCTGGGTTTCTGAGAAACAGGCTAAGATACAGATTTGTATGTGGGAAATTTATTAGGAATCAAAACCTGTGGGGGGTGCCTGGTGGCTCAGTTGGTTAAGCGTCCAACTTTGGCTCAGGTCATGATCTCCTGCTTCCGTGAGTTCGAGCCCCACGTCGGACTCTGTGCTGACAGCTCAGAGCCTAGGGCCTGCTTCAGATTCTGTGTCTCCCTCTCCCTCTGCCCCTCCCCTGTTCGTCCTTTCTCTGTCTCTGTCTCTCTCTCTGTCTCTCTCTCTCTCTCTCAAAAATAAACATTAAAAAATTTAAGAAAAAAAAAAACGTGGAAGAGGAGGGATGGAGGCAGGATTGAACAGGGGAAGAAAGTGGGCTATGATACCTGAAGCCTCCGCCGACTCCACGGGACACTTCGAAGAGTTGTCCCAAATCCGGGTGACGGGCTGAGCCTGTATACTCCTGCATCATCGGATAAAGGCTGTGCCAGGAAAAGGGCATGATCTTGGGTGATGCTTCTTTCTTGAATTGAAATCATTCCAAAGGTGACAGCTGAGGGTGTCTGCTCATAGCACATCTAGCACGGAGTAAGTTCTTTACTCTCAAAAGGAAAAACACAGTATCTGTTACACTGCCTAGTATTTCAGTGGCTTATAGCAACAAGCATTAATTTCTTATATACTCCTTTGCAGATTGTCTAGGATTCTGCTGAACTAGACTGGGCCAATTTAGGTGCCAAACTACAGTGTGAGTCCAGATCTGCTCCATGTGTATCTCCTCCTCGGGTGACAAAAGCCAGTAGCTCAAGAGGGCGAACCTAGATATGCAAACACATGCCAGGGCTCTGTTCTGTCACGTATCTTGAACATCTTATCTGCCAGTCAGGTCACGTGGCCAGGCTCCACATCAGTGGAGTGGAAGACTCCTCTTCTGTGAAGGCCCAGGGGAGGGAGTGAATATTTGCTGAATAATAATCCAGTCTACCGTTGTGTGATTGTACTTAATGAACGAAGGATGAGAATTTCACTGCCAAGCTTTCATGTCAGTCTTTCTCCGAAAATACTTCTGTTTGTCATCTCCATCTGTTATGAATGAGATGAAATATGACAACACCTTCACCACTATTTGGCAGAGAGAACAGCTTGTGCTGAGTTCTTATGATTTTTTAAATTTAGATTTGAATGGATCTTGTGTGTATCTGTATCTCTATTGAAAACATGGTATCTTTGTAAAGTATTTATCTGGAGGGAAGACTTTCTGTTGTTTTACATTTACTCCTTAAATTCTTTGTGTTACTTTAAATTGAGGCGTATACACAGTAAAGTGTGTTCAGTACACTCAGGTGCATCGTTTGCAAACTTGTGTATATGTATACATTCATGTAATCGACCACCCAGATCTAGGTAAAGAACTTTACCAGAATCCCAAAAGATTCCCTCATGCCTCTTCCCAGTCAATGATTGCCCCCTCCTTCTGAGGGAATCATTATTCTGACTTCTCTCACCACTGACTGTTACTTTTCTCAAAGTTCATATAAACGGAATCTTCCAGTGTGTTCTCTTACGTGTCTAGCTCTTGGAATTGTTGTTATCTTACTGATAAACCGTAAGTCAGATGTCAGACTCCTATGTCTTGTGTTAGCCTATTTCTGAGAGTCTTCACTTGATGTTGTCTGTTATGTTATAGAAGGTAGACTCTGTGTTTCGCTTACAGCTTTTTAGCGTGATGTTGAACTCCGTAAAAGTCCATTCAGAAGGAGCCTCCTATGTGTGTCAGAAAGATGGAGTTAATATGGACTTCTAGCCCATAATGTGGTCCTCTGGTTTCCTTTATGAATTTGGTCATCAATTTAAATAAAATTATTCCCTGGGAATTCCATAGTGCATACGTCTGATGGGATGTAGATTTTTTTCTACACATACTGATCATGACAGCGCTCTCCTCTGGGCTGCATTTCAAAGTGGACTCTGGGGCCTCCAGTCGCCTATAAGTTGGACCCATTGTTTCCACTTGATTTGTGACAGTGCAGGGGTTAGTCTTCCGAAAGCCATCGCTGACTTCGGTGTCCAGTAACACACACTCCGTGAGGAACAGAACCATTAAAACAATCTGTTCGCTTCAGATTTGGGTCATAATCACTTATAACGCCTGTGATGTTACTTTGGTTCTTTGAAACTCTATGAGATAATAGCCTATCGTCATTTGTAAAAGTGCCTGTAAGAGAAGCCTTTTCATCACCTCGCGTGAACAAAAGACCGAAGATCCTTTTATGCTTGGAGTGGCTGCAATAATATCAGCTGAGAAACACTCATTTAGTCTTGTGACTTTGGGTTTCAGAGCACCTGTTAATTATAAGAGCTACTACCTCTTGAGGAATGTCAGCAGCAAAGTTAATTTGTATAATTATTGATTTTGAATACCATTTAATCTTCAGTTTTGTTATCCATTGTAAATTTAGTTTCAAAAATAACTGTTTATAGTAATATATTAGTAATTGAAGGGATCCCTGCATGCTATTGAACTTTGCTTTCATTTTTGTAGATCAGTTATCTAGGAACTAAATAATTTCAGGAATGATGTAAACTTGTTTAACAGTGCACAGTACAGTGAAACTGATGAGTCTGTCAAGTGAGAAGTTTAGCAAGAAAAGTGGGGTTTCGTTGATTATGAAGTTTGCAGAGCACAGGCAAAGAGTAAAGATCCAAAGATCAAAAATTCTAACATTTTTGTAACTGTTGTTGTGGAAAGGTGAGAAGAAATTCACTTAAAAATTGAAGTTATTCCATGATTGTGACACATACAGCGAAAGACTATACGTGATCAGTGGTCCTAGCTGTGATTATGACTAAGGAACAGATAATGAGATTCCTGCTTGCTTTTGTTTTGTAGAATCCAGTGATTTATTTAAGAGAGATGTTAATCCTTATTAAAGCAGTTAGTTACCTTAAACATGTCTTTATGTCCTGAATCCCACCTTTAGTTCTGTCAACAAATTCATATTCAGTGTCTTAATGTATCACAGTATAAATAGGTCTTTTTAATGCATACTGTAGCCAGTGATTTTTTTCTCTTTAATAGGTGTTTGTTGATACTTGAGTTTATTTTATACTCCTGTATGAGTAGTAGGGAACTCACCAGCTAAATTTTAAGAGACATGTTGCCACATGGATGTGATACTATCCCCATTTATGAAAATTTTAATATCGGTAGATACTGTGTACAAGGTGTGGGACTTGGCTTTCATATGGTAGAAAGTTAAAAAAATTTTTTTTTAATGTTTAGTTTTGAGAGAGAGAGAGAGAGCGTGAGTGGGCGTAAGGGGCAGAGAGAGGGGGAGACACAGACTCCGAAGCAGGCTGCAGTCTCTGAGCTGTCAGCGCAGAGCCGGATGTGGGGCTTGAACTCACGAACAGTGAGATCATGACCTGAGCCAAAGTCGGACGCTCAACCGACTGAGCCACCCAGGTGCCCCCATATGTTAGAAAGTTTAAATAGAACTAGTCCTCACTTGGTAAGGATTTGGTCACCTTGCCGACCAATTCTGGGCCACACCTACGTGCTTATCCAGACACAGCAGAGCCAGTCACCCTGTTCTGCAGTTTTCCTTCCACATATACAAATGTGCGTATATGTTATGAATGAATTTCTGGTTCTCCAGTAGAAATACCATCACAGGTTTTTCAAAGTTTAAAGTTTTGGAACCTAAGTTTCTTCACAGCTTCTGATGGGAAGAAGAATGTGTTTTAAATAAGCCAGACCCAAGGTACTTTTGCAAAAAAAAACAGGTATATTATCCTAATCTATCTTTTCCTCGTTTCAAATTACTCTTTATATCATTCTCTCCTGAAATATGTAGGAAACCCATGCCAGCCTAGCTGATTCAAGCAAGCCTGGTCATCTGTTCTTGGTCTTAGAAGATCTCAACCAGTTACTGTTTTTACATGGATATATGTTTTGTTTTGTTCGTGTAACATGGATGTGTAGTTTTGTTTTGTCACCCTGATTCTCAATTCCATTGTTTTCTGTAACTCTCGTTCTTAGTGCATCATTGTCTTAATCCAACCTGGGAATATTTTTTCTCTGATATATAATCTATTATTCCCTTGTCAAGGAAGGCTGTGACAACCCTGTATAATAGGTGAAGTGATGCTGGCACTTTTAACTGAAAGGATGGTGAAACTTACTGGCTTCCCAGTTAATACCTGTGCCTGGAGGCCCTGGATTTTCATGGTTAGGTTACTGTAACAAATGAATGCAGTTTTTTAAATACACACCTTATAAATCAACATTTTCTTAAATCAGTAAATGACATTTTAAATAGGTAATCTGTTTTTTAAATTTTTTCTTAATTTTGTTACTTAAAAAATAAACCTAAAAAAACTAAAAAAAATAAACCTTATTAAAAAATAAACCTTTGTTACTTAAAAAAATATACCTAAGTATATTAGTGTTAATTCAGTGCATCATGCATTTTAGTATTCGTGTTCTTAAATAATCTGGCAAGTTTGCATTTCTGACTGATCTTTTCTCTCCATTTTGTTTGTTTTCTTTAGTTTCATGCTATGGATACATTGTATAGGCACAGCTATGATTTAAGCAGTGCAATTAGTGTCTTAGTACCACTTGGAGGGCCTGTTTTATGCAGAGATGAAATGGAAGAGTGGTCAGCTTCTGAAGCTAGTTTATTTGAAGAGGCACTGGAAAAATATGGCAAAGACTTCAATGACATACGTCAAGACTTTGTAAGTAGAAAACTGCACATAAAATGTTGGATGGGAATATTTTATCTTTATTAAAAAGCTGGTAAACCTTAAAGTATTCATTTAGCAAACTTGCAACGTAGTAATGTTTATCTGCTCAACATAGAATGAAGGCTAGTCTTACAGAGAGAGAAACTGACATTTGTTCTGGGAAGCAATTATAAGACCTGGGATCAGGAGGCTCTGAGTTCCAAGTTTAAAATATGGATGGCTTTTCTGACCATTTGCACAAAATATTTCTGAGGTCTGCTTTAAGTTTGTTGCTCTCCTTTGGACCTTCTATATTTTTCTAGTTATTTTACTAATTGTTGAGCCTGAGTTTGATGTGGCCCTTTAATATGGAAACAACCTGTAGCAAGCAGTATGGAAAATTTGCTTTATGGGGTTTCCGTCCTTGACTCCTCTTAATGATACATAGTTTCTTACTTGCATTTTAAATACTAGATAATCTTGTCTACTTTTATGTACTTCCTTTTGTCCTTGTATGTATGGAATTGCTCTCTTTAATTAAGCTTTTAATCTCTTTGAAATGAGGAAATTTCTATTTGAGAAGTCCATTGATAACTTCCTAGGACAATTATCCTTTCTAGATTATCCAGTTCGTTGGTGTATAATTGTGAATAGCAGTCTCTTATATTCCTTCTTATTTCTGCAGTATCAGGTGTAATGTCTCCTCTGATTCTCCTTTCTGATTTTATTTATTTCAGTCTTCTCTCTCTTTTTTTTAGACTCGTTAAAGTTTGTCAGTTTGGTTTTATCTTTCCAAAAAAGGAACTCTTAGTTTCATTGATCTTTTGTTTTTCTAGTTTATACTTCATTTATTTCTGCTTTGACCTTTATTGTTTCCTTCCTTCTACTGACTAGATATACTCTTTTTCCTTCATTTTTCTTCTTTTCACTTTGGATAATTTCTAATGACCTGTTTTTGAGTTCACAGATGTTCATTATTGATGTTCCATATTACATTTCTCATTGTATTCTTCAGTTTTAGAACTTGTGTTTGTTTGTTTTAGGATTTCTTTCTCTCTGTTGAACTTATTTCGTGTATTGTTTTCCTGGTATTGGGGTCTATCTCCTGATTTCAGTTCTATCTGTATTTTCCTGTAGCTCACTGAGCTTCCTTAAAACCATGATTTTGAAATTATTATCAGGAAATCATAGCTCTCCATTTCTTTGGGGTCAGTTGCTGGAAAATTACTGTTTCTTTGGTGATGTCATGCTTCCTTAACTTCATATTTCTTATAGCTTTGTGCTGATGTTTGTGCATTTGATTGATCAGTCACCTCTACCAGACTTTACAGACTGGTTCTAGTGGGGAGGGAGAGACCTTCGCCTGCCCTGGATACAAGGGTGTGGGAAGCTTGTGTATGATGGTTCCAGCTCTTGGGAAGGCCCATCAGCATAGTGTACATTCAGTTGCATCTGCTGAGGTCAGTTGTCAGTTAAGATTTCAGGGTTCCTCAACGGCCCATTCTCTGGGTGTCTGCAGTGGCAGTGAAGGCTGCTGGGGATCTCCTGATCTCTTTCTCCCCCATGGGGTGTGTCATTGCCGAAGGGATCCCTCTTGGCATTGGATACCTTTGCCATGGCAGTGGTGCCTGGATCAGCTTGGGTCAGAACCAGGAGCGGAGCGTGTATGCTCCCAGAGTGACAGCAGCCTGGGGTCTGGTGTGCTGGCTAGCCTGCAGTGTCGGTGACCGAGAGGTGAACACATGCAGAACCACCATGGAACCAAGGTCTGAAGTGTGGGTGCATGTGGAGCGGCCGGAGTTCTGGGGTCCTGGATATGCACAGGGTTGGAGATGGGGGCTGGCAGCCCTGTTCCTGGGGTGGGGACACAGCAGTGTCTTCTGGGGGGGGGGGTGTGGAGCAGCATCTCCCTCCCTAGGAGGTCAGGATCAGCAGTGGCTGTTGGTTACCTCAGTGGCAGAAGCCGTCAGTTTCCTCTGCAGAGTAGGCTGCTGGAGTCCACGCCAACAAATACTACAGAGTCCTCAGCTGTGCATATGGCAGGGAGTCTGCAGCTGTCATGAAGGCTGTTGAGGTCCTCGAGATCCTCAGTGGCAGTGGCTGCCAGGCTCCTCTGCAGAGCGGGCCACTGCGGACCACACTGGAACCCACTTACACTGATAGCCTTTACCCTTCTTCTTTGTTCTTAGCCGGTTCCAGGTGTCTCAGCTAAGCCTACCTCCCTGGTGATCCTTTTTGTGTGGTTATTCTTCATCTTTTGCGCCACTGTGTTGCCATCGCTTCTTATTTGACTCTGGTCCTCCCAGGGCTGTTTTCATTGTCCATAGCTGTGGGATACAAAGATATCTCCTATCATAATATGTTATAAAGTGGTTATTGTTCTAAAGTGGTTCCTAATTTCATATTATCCTTCGAAGATCTGTGGGATGGATCTGTAGTGATGCCCCCTCACATTCCTGATACTGGTAGTTTTCCTCATCAGTCCAGCAAGGACTTAATCGATGTTTTTGACCTTTGCAAAGAACCAGTTTTTTGCTTGCTTGATTTTTGTTGTTGTTTGTTTGTTTCATTAACTTCTGCTTCTATGTTTGTCATTTCCTTTCTTCAGCTTGCTTTGTGCTGAAGTGCTTTGTCTTTTCCTAGTATCTTTTTAAGGTTGAAACTTTTCTTGTAATCATTTGTTGAGAGTGTACTTAGCTGACAGTGATTTTAGCCTTATCTTAAAATTGTCTTCCTGTCCTCTTTAACAAAAATGTTATTCTTTTTCTTTTTTTTTATGTTTGTTTATTTTTGAGAGAGAGAGAGAGAGAGAGAGAGAGAGAGAGAGAGAGAGAGAGAGAGACTGAGTGTGAGCAGGAGAGGGGCAGAGAGAGAGAGAGGGAGACACACAATCCAAAGCAGGCTCCAGGCTCTGAGCTATCAGCAGAGCCTAATGTGGGGCTCAAACTCAAAAACTGTGAAATCATGACCTGAGCCAAAGTCGAATGCTTAACCGACTGAGCCACCCAGGCACCCCAAAAATGGTATTCTTTGTGGAATTCATTTTTTTTCTTTTTCTCTTTCAGTGCTCTAAAGGTGTATCTCTATCTGGCTTACATAGTTTCTGATGAGAAGTTCTTATGTATGTGGATGTTTCTTTTTCTTTGTGCTCAAGATTTTGTCTTTACCTTCAGTTTTGGGTTTTGTTTGTTTGTTTGTTTGTTTGTTTAATAGCAGTTTTATTACTACAATGCACCTGGGTATATTTTTCTTTGTAATTATTTTAATGAATTTCTGAGAACTAAGGTTTACTGTTTGTGTATTAGTTTGTATAGTTTATAATTTAGATTGATCTATTTTTCAGTGCACTAATTTTCTCTGCCATGTCCAGTATACTGATAAACTTCTTAAAGGAATTCTTCAAATATGTTAGCATATTTTGCTAACATTTATGTTTTCTTTTTTATGCTTTTCTCTGTTTAAATCCCTATCTATTCATGTGTGCTGTCTTACCTTTTTAACCCAATCCTTTAATATATTAATCTAATCTGTAGTTGGACCAGGTTTGGATTTGGTTGTTGTTCTGTTTACCTTCAGGGTACCGCTGTATTGGAAGGCCTAACCAAAAATTTCATGTGCTGCCTTGATATCTTTGAGCCTCACTGGGCCACAAAAACTTCACTGTGAGTTCCACTCCTTTTGCCAAATATATCCTTCACCAGCAGGAAAGACTCCCCACCTGCCCAGTTCTAGCTCCCCTGCAGCCTTCAACCTCATGGGTTTCACTTCCCTGCTAGCCTGCAGAATTACTGAGACAGGCCAGTCACATCTTCCCCTGGGAACTCTTTCCAGAACCAGGGCACACCTCACCCTCTTGTTACACAGAACCTCACTTCCACAGCCCCTAGTGACTCGCTGTGGCCCTACATGGTGTCATCTTCCCCTGGGCTGTGAGTATCTGTGACTAATAAACCAGTCAGACTCCTCTGTTTTGTCTTCAGTGTCGTGTGTTGTACGTCCTGGCCGTCTGATACTGTTTTGAGGGGCAGGTTCCTCCCCTCACTGAAGCAATAAATAGGAGGTGATCTGAACATTCACAGACATCAAATTCTTACCTATGCTTAATGTGGGGCCTGGAATGTGGGAGGGTTTCTTCAGTGCTCCTGTCTCAACATCAGCAGGCCCAACTACTACAGGGCCTGTCTCCACGTTTTGATAAGTTGTGTTTTCATTTTCATTGCATCAGTATTTTTTGTTTTTCTTTCTGATTTTCTTCTTTGGCTCATGGATTATTTAGAGGTAAGTTCCACGTATTTGCATCTTTTTCACATATTTTTGTTACTGAAGTCTAGTTTAATTCTGTTGTGATCAGAAAACTTTGTAAAAAAAAGTTTGTAAACTTTGTAAAAAAAAATCAAATTTTACATTTTTGAGATGTGATTCTCATCCTGTATATGGTCTTACTATGGTGAATGTTCCATGTGCTCTTGAAAAGAAGAGATATTTTGCTATTTGGTGGAATGTTCTATAAATGCTACTTAGGTCAGATTTATTGATGGTGTTCAAGTCTTCTGGAGCCTTACTGATTTTCTGTCTACCTGTTCTGTTGAGAGAGTAGTATTGAAAGCCTCTAGCTATAATTGTGAATTTTTCTGTTTTTCTTTTCAGTTACAATAGGTTTTTGCTTTAATTATGTTGAATCTCTGTTATTAGGTACATACATTTAGGACTAGTATGTTCTCATAATGAATTGACCCTTTTGTCTTTACATCATGCCCCTTTATCCATGGTAATATTCCTTATGGTGAGGTCTGTTAATATTACCACTCCAGCTTTATTCTACTGATTACATGGTATATCTTGTTTCCATCACTTTATTTGTGTCTTACTTATGTTCGAAGTGGGCTTTTTGTAGACTGAATACAATAGGATCTTTTTTTTTTTTTAAACCAGTCTAACAGTCTTTACCTTTTACTTGGATTGTTTAGACCATTTACCTTTAATGTAATTATCAATATTACAAGTTTTGGTTTAAACCAGTCATCTTCCCATTAATTTTCCATTTGTCCCATTGTTCTTTGTTCTTTTCCACTTTTTAAAATTAATTTAAAAAAAATTTTATGTTTGTTTTTGAGAGACAGAACACAGTTGGGGGAAGGACAGAAATAGAGAGAGAGACACAGAATTCGAAGCAGACTCCAGGCTCTGAGCTGTCAGCACAGAGCCCAACACAGGGCTAGAACCCACTAACTGTGAGATTGTGACCTAAGGTGAAGTTGGATGCCTAACCCACTGAGCCACCCAGGTGCCCCTTAAATTAATTTTTTTATTCTAGTTTTATTTCTACTAGTGACCTACCAATTAAACTTTTATTTTTGTAGTGGTTTACAGTATACATCTTTAATGTCCTACAGTCTATCTTCAATCAAACTCACTTAGGTCACATAGATTATAAGAACCATGTGATTGGGATGCCTGGTTGGTTCCATCCATAGAGCATGTGACTCTTAATCTCTAGGTCGTGAGTTCAAGCCCCAAGACCCATATTGGGTGTAGAGCTTACTTAAAACAAAAAAGAAGAAGAACCATGTGACAATATATTTCCAGTTCCTCCCTCCCATTCTTGTGCTTTTTTTGTCATATATAATTCTGGCTGTGTTCTAAATCCCACAGTGAATTATAACTTTTTTGGCTTTAGACAGTGATCTTTTTAAAGAGATTTTTAAAAATATTTTCCCCCATGTTTATTTATGTATTGTTATTTATTTTTAAAAATGTTATCACTTCTGCTACTCTTCATTTATTTGTGTAGATTCAAATTACATCACCACCACCACTTCTCGGCCTTTTAGCTAAGATCAAGTGCAAATTACATCACCACCAACAGGGGCTTTCTCAGGTTTCCTGCTCTGGCCCAGATCTTTCTGATGAACACCTGATGGAGACCTGTGGCAAATGTGGATGGATTCCCCTAGTGTCTAGAGATCCCATAGATGCTACAACAGTTGTCCTAGCTCACTGTTGACCTTTAATAATTTGGTAAATTTTTGGCTGTTTTCTTCTTACTTTGTTTTTATTTGTTATCTTTATTTATTTATTTATTTATTTATTTATTTATTTATTTATTTATTTATTTATTGGTGCTTTGCCAAAGTAAAAGTAGCTCATGAGTCTAGTCTTTGAGTACTGAGTGACTTTGGAATCCAGTTCAGTTGATTGTGTTGTAACATTAGCTCAAGAATCGGTATGGTTTTGTAGGTTATCTGGGTGTTTTCTTCTCATTTTTAAGGTGGGAATTACATTATCTAGCTTAGGGCCTGCTTGGGATTCTCCCTCCCTCTCCCTCTCTCTTCGTCCCTCTGCCCCTCATCCCCAACTCGTTCATTCTCTTAAAAAAAAAAAAAGGAATTGGGCGGCTGAAGGGAAATAATTATGATAAACAGGGAAGGAAATATAGATAGCTTCTTTAGTCTTCCTTTCTCTTTTCTGAAACTCATCCTGAGGCCTTCATTGGCATTCAAAATCAAATTCCCCCAATGTTCTCTCCTTAGTACCTTTGATGACCAGAGTTCTCAACTTGGTAGCATAACCCAAACCTTTATTCCTGAGGGTTCTGAGCCCTGAGTTAGAAGCTGTTTTGTGAGAATAAGTCATTCATTAGTCTGTGGTTGGTCTTGCTAGCCAATGCATTACAGGCAGAAAAGGCAAGTCATATTTAGAATAATTGTCTATTCAACAAGAACAAGATGTCTGTTCATTCCAGGATGCTGAGAGACTAATGTAACTGACATGTTACCAGGAATGGTGCCATGTTGGAAGCCCAGTGTGCATTGTTCCTTGCAGATTGGACACCTGGAGTAATCAGATCAGATTTGGTGAGAGGATGTCCATGTGGGGGTACCCATATGTAATCTGCTTGCCTCTGTGTCCATTTTGTTGATGTGTCCTTTGAACAATCATTGTTGTGGCTAGGGAAAGAGGCTGGCTGATAACCCTAGAGATCATCTTGCCCTCTTGATATTAAGAGACCCTCCTCTCCAGAAGGAGCCTTTGATAAACATGGGGATATAAAGATCCTCACACTTAGGCCCATCAAGAAGTGTCTGTCCCACAAACCTCTTTCCTAAGCCTCATTGTTACCAACCTTCTAATCTGCTTCCTTTCAAGTCCCTCCCTGATCATTGTGACAGGTAGATAACCACTCTCCCTGAGTGGGTATGGATTAGTACCTCTGGCCAGCTTTCCTTCAACTCAGACTGGGAAACCAGATGGTGACTCTAATGCCCTGCCCTTTTAAAGGACCTTTCTTCTTCACTTTAGAGCCACCCCTGCTCGGGGCCAAAATGCTGCAGCAGAATTCTGGCTCATGCCAGTATATCATGCAAAGCCATCTGCCACATTCAGATTTTTTTCCTTCTCACTTGACAGGTCATAGGGAATTTCTGTGGAGCCATGAGGGTTGAGGGAGAAATGATACTGCAACAGGAGTAGACACACTGGGACATGTCATTTGTGCCTTCAGGACTATACTTCTTGATAAGAGAGTGGTGGTGCTGAGCACAGCTGATTAGGACTTGATGGCTCAGATAAAATCTGGCTGATGATGAAGCTCAGGTTACATAGTCACTTGGTTTCCTTTTCTCAGGCTTCCAGGTAAATAAATGAACGCCAGGGGTGTTTCTCAGGTGAAGAATAGTTAGCAGATGAAGATGTCTTAGCTTGCTTGAAGCCCTAGGGGACTGTGCCCGTGACTGTCCTGTGAGGTCTTGCCTTGTGAGGTCTTGCCATGGGCTCCTTACCCCATCCCTCAGACACTTTCAACTCCCATTAGATTGCCTGTTGGGTTGTAGAAAACTATTTGCTTTAGCTGCAACGCACATGCCAGTGGCTGTGCTGATTTCGTCCTTTAAAGAGACCACATTCGTAACTGCTGTTGGAGTTGCTACCCAGTTAAGCTTAAAATAATTTCCTTTCTCAAAACTCCCATCTGTTTTCTTTTCATAGCAAACAGGTGAGTGAAATGTTGAGGTGATTAAAGAATAGTGTGGATATTGTACACATGGATTTCAAGCAGACCTCTAGCTGCAGTGGGGTCTGGGAAGTACTATTTTGATTCTCTAACCCCGATGGTGCATCAGGGCAAGTTAGCTAGAAGTCAGAGAGAGTGCTGAGTCACCTATCTGTAGAATCTGATGCAACCGCTACAAACTGTGACCGTTGACAGTCATTCGCTTGAAGGTTTGATCTATTCCGATGTGCATCTGCGATGACTGACAGATTTCCCTTTAGAGAGGGAATATACTGACATATTCCTGAATATATTCTTGGGTTGTGGGTCTCCTTAGTGGGTGCTCATTTGGCCAGTTTTGAATAATTATGGAAAATAGCAAAGGGTAAGCTTCCTGTTTTTCAAATGCAAGACTACACTCAACTGTGTACTCTTTCAGAGGCTTAGGTTTTATTTTATTTATAACAAAATAGGTGAAAATAAAGCAGTTTGGGAAAAGATGAGAACGGTTACTGCAGAGACCAAACGACACCCAGTTGTAGCTGGCATCTTTGGAAGTTAAAGTAACTTGGGCTAAATCTATTTAAATGTCATTTCTAAACATTGTACTACTTCAGTGCCACCTGTAGCCCAAGAATAACTTTCCTGAATAGGTCCTGAAATATTATCAGTCGTAATGTTTATCATCTGTAACAGAATGGGAGCTGAGAAATAGACTGTGTTGTTTTAGAGTTTCTGACTGAACGTAACTTGTTTGGGGTACACTTTGCTAAGAATTAACTTTAGTTTTCTCAAATACTTCTCCTAGAGTGAATCTTCCGTGTGGATATTTGCCTCATTATTTTTTAAAACGTGACTTAAAAAAGAAAGCCGTTCCTACAGTAATGCCTTGTTTTCATTATCATCTTAAATATTTTTTCAGCTCCCTTGGAAATCATTGACTAGCATCATTGAATATTATTACATGTGGAAAACTACTGACCGATATGTGCAGCAGGTAATTTTCTTCATACTGCTACCAATACTGTTGCATTAAAGTGAGCTTTCTTTTTATATCTTAGTATTTCTTAGCAATACACTTAATTTTAAATTTGTTGGCTTTCTCTTTTCTATACTGTTTTTAACATCCTTAAGATGTTGTTTTAAGATTTTAGTTCTAGTATTTTCTGACTTCAAAGTCACTATGATAAATATTTTGGAAGGATGACAAGGGAACATAACCACTAGAGAGGCAGTATTATCCTTGCAGGTGCCTGGTGCTTTGTCTCTTCCTGAGTATAGTTGATAGGAATGGCCTAAGATGTGAGGTCATTTTATGAAGTATTAGAAATTCAGACCAAAGCCATCAACCATATAGTTTGATATATTTAAAAAAAATTTTTTTGTGTGTGTTTTTATTTCTTTTTGAGACAGAGAGAGACAGAGCATGAGCTGGGGAAGGGCAGAGAGAGGAGGAGACACAGAATCTGAAGCGGGCTCCAGGCTCTGAGCTGTCAGCACAGAGCCTGATGCGGGGCTCGAACTCACTGTGAGATCATGACCTGAGCTGAAGTCGGATGCTTAACCGACTGAGCCACCCAGGCGCTCCCAGTTTGAGATATTTTAAAAGATCTTCTGAAAACCTCCTTAGTTGACATTTGTGTCATATATACATCTTTGACCTTAACTGTTAGTCTTACTAGTTTGACGGTCTGGTAGTGTGCATAAGTTTTTCTCCAAAATTATTTCTAAAAGCAAGGAATCTTTTGAGTCTTTCCTTAATGTTCCAAGTTGAGGTAAATCTCTAAATTACTTATTTTGAGTACTATTACTTTGGGGGAAAGGTACATTTTCCTTAGTGACTTCAGTCAATACTTGTTTTTAGATTCTTCTAGTCATAGGTTAGAGGTGGTAAAGAAAGGAGCAAATATATTTAACACAGACATCATTTTCCCTGAGTTATGTGATCACACAGTGACAAGTGTTGGATACTAAATGACCATAGCGAGTTGTCAAGGTCATGAATAATGAAGAGATACCCATGGCTTATTGAAAATTTTCTGGTGTCAACATCATAATACAAAAGTGCTTATTTTAAACAACATAGGTAGAAGTGAAGACCATGTGCTCTGGAAACTTGAATTTTTCAGGGCAAAAAAAGTCCCTTAAAGGTGGTGGAGATGATGGCATCATGAGTGGTTGAAAAGTGGTTTTTGAATTAAATTATTTCCAAAAATTTCTACTCTGTCTCTAAAAATTTTAAGTTGTCGCCTTAAATGTTTTTTTTTTTTTTTCTCCTCATTGAGAAAGTGGATGAATGCCTTACCTTCTGTTTTGTCTTCTTTTTGGATATCTACAACATGTATTTTTTTTCCTTCCTTGCTTATATTCATTTACTGTGTTGATCATTTTCTGGAAATGATTACATAATCTTTCCCCTATTCCTTTACCTACATTTGGCTTTTAAAATCTGATGTGAGTTCAGCCAGCTTTAAAGTTTATTGTGTATCTCTTAACATTTGAGGATAAATGTTTATTTAATTGTACTTGGGAGAGTTGTCTCTTTCTTTTGCATGGACCTTGGAAACTAATCATTTTTCAAAAAAAAAATTTTTTTTTTTAAGCAGAGTGTGTGTGTTTCTCCCAGAAGGGCTGTAAAGAAAGTAGAAACTAAATTTGAAAAGTAAAAATGGTTACTTGTGAGCCCTGTTTACTCACTCAGGGAGCAGTGGAAACTTCACTTGTTTACAGCTTTATTTTTAAAACCTATGTCTCAAATGTTATTAATACTTGCAGTCTGTACCTCAGAATCTAGTCCGTTGTCTTACAGAACACTGCAGTTCAATGTGCACAGGAAGGGAAAGGCCCTTCTTAAAATGGCAATTTGTGCGAATGGTGTTTGAATATTTCATTTTCATGTGAATTTTCTAAGACAATGAAGTGGCAATAATTATTAGCCTTGTACGTAAAATATTTTATCTGTCTTTTGAATTAGAAACGTCTAAAGGCAGCAGAAGCTGAGAGTAAACTGAAACAAGTGTATATCCCAACTTAGTAAGTAATGGAAATCTTTTTAAATATTTGTCATGGTATTAATTCTATCAAAACAAAATATGTAATTGTGGTCAGTTTCAGCTAAATTCGGATTTCTTTGTGTATCTTATTTTCTTCCACTACAAAGCATGAGACTTGCTTTCCATTATACCACGACAGTGATTTTTCCTTTTTTTTAGAAAGAAAAGTGGCTGATGGGTGAAACCCCAAGGAGACAAAAGGACTAAAGGGAAAATAAAATACCCACAGTATACTTCTAGGAACGTTGCAGGGAAAGCATCAGAAAACTAACCTGTGAAACTCTATTACTTGAAACAAATGTGTTTCCGAAAGCTAAGCAGCTTTTGAAACTATGTTATGGAACGGAGTTTTGGGGGATGGGTAGTTCACATTGCCTTTTTGAGGTTGTTGATTTGGTGGAGGATTTTACATTGTTTGCTTGGGAGAAGGGTTAGAGAAAGTAGTAAGAACCATACTTTGTTGGATGAGTAATGAATAGATGTCAGCTGTCTCACATGGCTGGTGTTCTATCATCATTATTTTGGGGGCTTAGAAATCCCTATCATATCAAAATGAATGCCAGTTTGCTTTTCATTTGCTACATTTTAAATGAATTGTAATTTTTTTTTTTTTTTGAGATCTTTAGAGTTCGTTGTTCATTTGTTCAGGAAAATTTGGTTTATCAAGCACCTAGTGCTATACTAGGTTCTTTGGGGTTTAAAATGAAATTTTCTCAAAGTGCTATCTACTGCTCCAAGATTTTTCTCACTCTGTGTTTAGTGTAGTTGTTTTATACATAGCATTTTGTTTATTGAATTTTGATATATTAATACATATTTATATATATATATGAGGCCTCATAGACCATGAATTGTGATTTTTTTTTAATGATTATTTTTTTATCTCAAGGCAGATAACATGTAATTGACAGGATTCATAATTTTTATTCAGAGAAGTAATGTCCCTTCTGCAGTAGTTTCCAGTGTTTTAGGATATTTTATTTGAGTAATTCGCAAAAGGGCAACTCCCCAAAGAGAACAGTGTTATGATTCATGTGTCAGATTTTCAGAGACCAGCGTGGCAGCTTGCTTGTGCGTTGTGGTGCTGTCACAGCAAAGGAAAAGTACGTTTAGCCAGTTTTCACCTACTAACCCAGATAATTGTTTCTGTTATGTTTTGCATTGACTTTGTCGGAGTCTCAATTTAAGTCAAAGGCCAGCACACTCTAGTCTGCAGGCCATATCTGACCCGACGCCTGTTTTTGTAAAGAAAGTGTGGTTGGAACACACCCATACTCATTCATTTATGTGTTGTTTATGTCTGCTTTTGTGCTTCAGTGGTTTGACATAAATTGTAATACCCACGGAACTTAAAATATTTACAGTGCCAACTTGATCTAAGTGAATGGTTTTTGAAGATCAAGACAGTTTCTAGTCATAACTTGAAAAAAAGTTACATAAATCTTTATCTAAATAGAAGGTATGAAGTTACGGTGAGTTGGATAAGAATCTGAGTCCTTTGACGAATTTCACAATTAACTGTGAAATCGAGTATTTTGAAACAAATAATAGATTGAGAATTACGTTATGCTATCATTCTTTTGAGCCTGGCAGGCTCCTATATGCAGAGCACTTTGTTCAGTACTAGAGATAGAAAGGTTAAGAAGACAGGCTTCATTCTAGTGTGGGGAAGACAGATGCCAAACAGTTGCCTAGTGTGACAAGTACTGTAATGGAGAAGAATAGAATAGCTTTTATGAGAATGTACACCAGGGGACCAGACTCTGTTGATGCTGACAGGAAAGATTCCTTGTGGAAGTGAGTTTGAATGAACTCTGGAGGAGGAAGAAGAATTAACCAGTTGGTACAGGCTTTCCAGGTCAAGGGGATCCTGAGATTGGAAGGGGCAGAACATAGTTTAGGAGCCAAGAGAAAGGCAGTATAGCTTCTATAAAGAGACCGGTGAGGTATGGGAGGCAGGTATGGTCGGCAGGGGCCAGGGTTTACCCATCTGATGAACAGTGGAAATGGATTTTATTTTATTTTTTTTTTTAATTTTTTTTTTCAACGTTTATTTATTTTTGGGACAGAGAGAGACAGAGCATGAACGGGGGAGGGGCAGAGAGAGAGGGAGACACAGAATCAGAAACAGGCTCCAGGCTCTGAGCCATCATAAGCCCAGAGCCCGACACGGGGCTCGAACTCCCGGATCGCGAGATCGTGACCTGGCTGAAGTCGGACGCTTAACCGACTGCGCCACCCAGGCGCCCCTGGAAATGGATTTTAAACAGGAAAGTGTCATGACCAAATTTGTACTTTAAGATCACTGGCTATGTTTTGGAAAACGGTTTGGGGAAGGGGAGTAATAGTGGATGTAAGGAGACCAATTTTGAAGTTCTTAGAGAAGAAAGATGACAGTAGCTTGACCTGGGGTTGTGGCCCTGGAAATGGTCCACCACTTGGAGGTGACTGACTTGTATGGAGGGGCAGAGGGGAAATATCAAGCTAGAGTCCCAGATTTCTGGCCAGCACAACAAGGTGGGTTACTGTGCTCTTCACCAAGCTAAGACGCTGGCAGAGAAGCAAGTTAGGTCATTCTGAATTTGCTCTATCCCAAAAGGAGGTGTTGAATATGATGTCGGATATATTGGTCTTAACCTCGAGGGAGAGTTTTGCGCTAGAGGTAGAAATTTGAGCTCCATCAGCATATAATATTGTGTTTGAAACCATGGATGAGCTTTATTAGGAGGAGGAATAAGATAAAAGGGTCTTGGACCAAGCTTGAGAAAATCCAGAATTTCAATAAAGTAGGACAGCAAGGTGTGTGCAGTATCACAAAAGCTGAGAGAGGAGTGTATTTCAAGGAGGGAAAGAGATTAATTAATTATGTCAGATATTGATGAAAAATAGCCTGGGAATTTAGCAACATGGAGGTAGGTCACTGGTCATCTATAATGTAATGGTGAAGACTGCATATGAACTAAGGAACTGCAGACAGGACTAGCAGCACTCAACGAAACTGGCTCGAAAGGTCAGTTGAGAGAGCTCTTTGAGGGGCTGGTTGGAAAAGAGTAACAGAGGGTTTTTTGGTTGTTTTGTTTTTTTAATCTTTATTTTTGAGAGAGAGCAAGGGGGGTAGGGAGGGGCAGAGAGAGAGAGAGGGAGGCACAGAATCCAAAGCAGGCTCCAGGCTCTGAGTTGTCAGCCCAGAGCCCGACACAGGGCTTGAACTCATGAACCGTGAGATCATGACCTGAGCTGAAGTTGGATGCTTAACCAACTTAGCCACCCAGGCGCCCCGGGAGTTTTTGAAGTAGGAGAAATAGGTTTACATGACCATGAGTAGGGTCCAGGAAAGAGAATTGAATGTACAAAATTCTCAGGAGGGCACTAGGGGTAGAATCTGGAGTACAGATGAGGGAAGAGAGGTTTGGGTATTAGATTAAAGGGCAGTTTCATATAATGCAGCTTTAAAAACTTTTTTTGGTATGTTTGTCTTAGAGTAAGTTTATTCAAATGGTCGCATTGACCTCGTTGGTCACCTGAGAATTAACCTGTAGGTACTTGAATTTGCAAAACTAATTTTAAGTGATTCACACGTCTATATTCATTGAGTCTTTGCACACTTGTTCTCCTTTTATAATTATAATGAAGATCAGTGATTTATTCAGTCAAATAACATTCAAAATTCAATTGAACAACTAAAATTGTGTTTGCTTAAGGCAGCTCAATTGTGAATTTGTATTAGCTCTTTTTTAACACATATATTTAGCCCGGGTTTAAATGTCAGAAATTTTCATATTTGGGGGGAAGCCTTCTGATACCAGTCATTTGATTTAAGGGGCCATCACTTCTATCTATATATAGTAGATTTTTTAAAATTGAATATTATTACACACCCTTAGAAATCTTAGTCATTATAAATCACCACTTTTAGTTGTGTATGTTTTCAGCTGCAAACTTTAAGAAGAAAAATGCATTCTGTCTTGTTTAAAATATGTTTTAAAAAATGAATTGTCTTGAAAACACATTGCTGGCATAGGTTAGAAGTGTAAATAATAGCCCTGTTACAGAATAAGGACCTCAGTGCACACGGAGTTAAATGATTTCTTCTGGGGTGGCGGAGGGGTGTCACCTAAGAGTTACAGTACCAATGCCAGAAAGAAATCGTAATTTGCCATCAGGCCAAGTTTATACAATAAGCTTTCACTGGTAAATGGAATTGAAGAAACAGAGAACAGCAAAGAGAAAACTCCTGAGCCAATTCTGTGTTGAAACTCCAAGTGTGTTGTTAATTGTGAGCTCTCATTATTTCAGTAGCTGTGGGGACATAGACTGTAATCTGCATTTAGTCATTCAGCATTCATTGCTGACAAATAGTTGGCCACTTTATTTTGCTTATCTTCTGTCTAGTAAATAGAATTGGAAGCTCCTCTAGAATGAAAGCTCCTTGAGGTCAGGCACTTTTGTTTACTAGGCACTGAATAAATATGTTTAATGAATTATGAGTTTATTGAGAACATGTCATGTGCACCTGTGTTGTATTCTTAGGCCCGGCTTTATAAGCAGGGGAATTAGCTTACCTTACACGGGGAAAAGTTAGCTGTGTTTGCACAGTAAGTACAAGGTAATCTGGGCTACCTATTTCCAAGGAAGGATGGCCTGGGAAATTTACATGTAGATACTTGATAGGTGTCTCCTTTTTCCTCTTCCTAAAATTTTTTTCTTAAAAGGAAAAACTCAAATTGTGTTGGCTTTCCTAATTTAAAGTGCTATTGTAGTCTTCCTCATAAAAATTGAAATGTAGCAGTAGAGATTATTATCATAACCAGTTAAATCTCCTGAAATGCCAACAGCTTCCACTCAAGAGCCAACAACGCACAGAGGCTGCAGCTTTCACACCTGCAGCAGGGATGGCACAGTGGTTTTCTCTAAACACAACACTCTGCTTTGGCTTCATTTATTTGACCCCAAAAATTATCTTTTATTCTCAGGAGACTTCATGATAAGTAATACA
The DNA here is from genome assembly GCF_018350175.1 of Felis catus. Lineage (NCBI taxonomy): Eukaryota > Metazoa > Chordata > Mammalia > Carnivora > Felidae > Felis > Felis catus. The sequence goes on along the minus strand of NC_058370.1, from coordinate 105,262,092 downwards.
GCTTAGGAACGTGTATCTTTTAAAAGCAGCAGAAGGTGTTCTAAGGAAATTGTATTTGGATGGAGAAGAGCCAATGGCCCTATTTATTTTCTATCAGGCATAAGAGATTGGTTTTTACAGGGCCTTGTTTTGCAAAGATGAATGGTTTGAGTTCATTTTAACACCTTATTTTTACCAGCTTATTTCTTATTTACTAAACCTTCAGATGTTTATATGTAGTTAAGTCGACGATGAGATACAGAGACTTTTGCCTTGTTATACAAGTCATTTTTATCACCTCCCTTTATATTTCATTGAAAGCAGCAAACCAAATCCCAACCAAATATCCGCCAGCAATGGCAAACCTGGTGCCGTGAATGGAGCCGTGGGGACCACATTCCAGCCACAGAACCCCCTCCTAGGGCGAGCCTGTGAGAGCTGCTACGGTAAGAGTTCTCCAGCAGGCCTTCCTTCTCTCCTTTGAGGCACATTTGCGATGGCACTGAGGGGTGGGGGGTGTCCTTTCACGGTGCTGCTCAGAGAGCAGCGGAACGAATACATGCCCGTCCGCCTGAACGCTGTATTTCGCTATTGAGTTTCCTTTGCTTTGCTCCTGTGGAGTCCTGTGTTGGTTGAGTATTCCGCAGCCGTGTTTGCTAAGCCGCAGAGTGGTTATTAGCTTTGTGCAAGCCGCAGTCCCACAGAATAGAGCAAATCCAATTTTGGAGTTTCTTAGTACACTCTGACAAATTAAAGGCTCCAGAAAATCCTGTCAGAAAGACCTGTGTGTGGATAAACTGCTATTTCTAATCCTCAGACCAGGTTCCCTCAGAATGCACTGGTTTGGGAGATGCTGTTCTAGGGTGTTTGCTTTTTTTGCTTTCAGGGCCCCAGTATATTTATTGGTATTTATCCATGTCAAAACCTGTCAGACACTGACAGACGTTATATTTGACCCGGATGTTAAATTGGTTTGGTGAGATGAAGTAATTGGTACACTTTTGGGTTTTTTTATCTTGCTTTTTTTTGTTTTGTTTTGTTTTGTTTTGTTTTTGTTTACTCTATGTGTGTTTTAAGATTTTATTTTTTTAAGTAATCTCTACACCCAACATGGAGCTCATACTCACAGCCCTGAGGTAGAGTCTCATGCTGTACCAACTGAGCCAGCCAGGCACCCCTCACTTTTTATATTTTTACATTATTTAAAATCTTGACGCGCCTAGATGTCTCAGTTGGTTGGGTGTCTGACTCTTGATTTCAGTTCAGGTCATGATCTGTTCATGAGATGGACCCTCGAGTCAGGCTCTTCTGCTCTGACAGTGCGGATTCCCTTCTTTCTCTCTGCCTCTCCCCTAAGCACATGAGCATATTCTCTCTCTTTCTCTCTCTCTCTCTCTCTCTCTCTCTCTCTCTCTCTCTCTCTCTCTCTCTTTTTCTCAAAATAAATAAAATTTACAAAATAAAATCTCAAACAACCACATAATCTCTTAATGGACATTAGTGACATTATAATCTATATTTCCTTACAGTCAAAGTGGCCTGGAAGGGAAAGAAACTAATTTTATTGAAAGGCTACTTGGTGCCCAGTTTTTGTCTCTCAGCAGCTCTTTGGAAGGATAAACATAGCTTACTGCCCTAAGGACATAGGAATGAAGAACACTTGTGCCTCTGCTCCATACTCCACGCCAAGCTTCAGCATTAGAAAAATACTTCTATTTATTTATTTTTTAAGATTTCAAAGTCTAGAAAAGACTTTTAAAAACTAGGTCATATAATTATCTTACCTGAAACCAAGGAAAGTGTGAGTCAGATTGCCAACTTCATAGAAATGGTACATGCCTAACCATTTCTCTGTACCACGGAAGCACAAAAGGGAATTGTTTTGGGAATATTAGATTCTTCTGGTCAAAATTTTCTATGTGTTGCATCATGGATGCCTTTGAATTGGAAACTCTTAGATATTGAAGTTTATGTATATTTAAATGAAAATAAAAATCCTACAAACAAATTGGGTCTTAATGTGTCTCTTTTTTTTTTTTTTTTTTTGACAAAGAGAGAGACAGAGCATGAGCAGGGGAGGGGCAGAGGGAGAGAGAGACGGACACACAGAATCTGAAGCAGGCTCCAGGCTCTGAGCTGTCAGCACAGAGCCCGACGCAGGGCTTGAACTTGTGAACCGCGAGATCATGACCTGAGCTGAAGTCGGCCGCTCAACCGACTGAGCCACCAGGCACCCCTAATCTGTCTTACCCCTTTTAGACTCATGCAGTCTCACATATCCCTTAAAATAATTATTCTGTCATTTTTATGCGTGTATGACAAATAAGCAATTTTTATTTTCTAATAGTTTATAGACTCCTTAAGTAATATTTATCATAAAATGTATCTTATACATGTAAAATTTATCTTTATATGGTGTTTTTAATTTGAGTTAATTATGCAAGGGAAAGATGTTTGTTGATAAACATTAAAATGACATGGCATGAGTAAAAGTGTATCTTTAAATATGAGTGAAATTTCATATTCAGAATCCAAAATAGGTCCATGCCTAATATTTAGGATTCTTAAAATTCGTGTTAATAAAAATCAACTTATTTGACTTAAATGTTTTAAATTATAAAAGGGAAGGTCCTGCTATCTGCAAGGAGTCCACCAGAAATAACACGTGATATGTATACAGTATTATTCTCAATAAACTGAGAAGGACTTTGGGGCACCTTTGGTGGCTTAGTTGGTTGAGTGTCTGACTTTTGATTTTAGGCTCAGGTCATGATTCCAGGATCATGGGATCAAGCCTCATGTCAGCCTCTGTGCTGAGTTTAGAGCCTGCTTGAGATATTCTCTCTCTCTCTCTCTCTGTCTCTCTCCTCTTCCTCCTCTCTCCCTCTCTCTTTCTCCCCTCCCTCCCTCTCCCCCACATGCACACTCTCTCTCTCTCTGAAATAAAAATTGAAAAAAAACAACAACTAAGAAGCAGTTTGATTATAATGGTCAGTATATTTTATCTTTTTGATATTGACTTGTGAAGTGTTATTTGACACCTTGATATGCTATTTGAACATTCTGACCTGATGAAGGTAACTTACAAAAGGAAGAGTATTCCAAGGCAAACTTACAGAATTATAATAATTTTTATGGACCTCATTAACTTAATGTTTCAGTATCAGTGTTTTCTGTCTTAAACTTCTCATCCATTGTGAGAATAGAATACTTTACATGTCACGTGGCAGTAATTCAAACTGCATAACAAAACCGACACAGGCTTGCAGTGTTTAGCTAAGTGATAAATCAGCCGAGTTATTAGGTCTTAAGCATTCTGTGATCTTGGCTGCTATGCTCACTTGATCTGGACTTACGGTTTTGAAAGGTATTCTGTTTTGAAAGGGAGAAATATTAAAATAATTATTTTGTTCATTGATTAAAATAATGAAATGGAAAACAGATACCTATTTCATTCTTTTTTTAAGTTTGAGAGAGAGAGAGAGAGAGAGAGAGAGAGAGAGAGAGAGAGAGAGAGAGAAGGGAGAGAGATAATCCCAGTAGGCTCCATGCTGTGAGCTCCATCTCATGAACTGTGAAACCATGACCTGAGCCAAAATCAAGAGTTGGACCTTAACCAACTGAGCCACCCAGTTGCCCCCCATACCCATTTCTGACAGATTCCTGCCCTAATCACTGGGGCCCCTCTGAGCACCTTAAACTCTGAGGTAGTTTCTGAACCATCAATTTGGAAACCTAGATTTAGACTTTAAACATTAATCTAATAATAATGATCTTTCCGGTAACTTATTTCCAGAAATGTACACAGTAGAGAGTATTTTTAATCAACAAAACTCCCTCAGTGATAGCACAGCATATTATATAGGATACTTCATCTAATAGCCTCTTTTAACAGGAGCCACAGACATTCATATATATAGAAATAAAAGGTTTAATGAATTCTGAATCTTGAAAACTACATGTGTGTATTAGACTTTTATGTTTGGGTGGACTGGGGAAAGAAAAATAACATTGTAAGCTAAATATGGCTTTGGAATATTTTTTAAAATATTTGATGGTAGGTGTATTAATGTTACAAATTATATAGCATTCTTTGTTTTTTCTATTTTTCCTCTATATTTAGCTACACAGTCTCATCAGTGGTATTCTTGGGGCCCACCTAATATGCAGTGTAGATTGTGTGCAACCTGTTGGCTCTATTGGAAAAAATATGGAGGCCTGAAAATGCCCACCCAGTCAGAAGAAGAGAAGTTATCTCCCAGCCCAACTACAGAGGTATATGAGCAGTAGTCTTTTATGTTGAGAAATGTCATTTCAATGGCTAGGTCACTCCTTGGAAACAGAAGTACGGTATAGGATCACTTAAAAACAAACAAAGCTGTTTTTTATAACTAAACATAGCACCACAAGATTTAAGGTGGGCGTGGAGAGAGAGGCAGGGACATATCAAATTTTTTCAGGTATTCAAAATATTGGTCTTGTGTGATTACTCAGACAAAAGAACAATGTGTGTGGGAGGTGTTAGCATAAGTAGAAAGCTTGCAAATTTAATGTTTTAAGTGCTTTTTTGAAAACAGTTTGCAACCTTTGAATACTGTTGAAACTATGCCTTACTACATAAAGTAATAAATACAGATTGAACCTGTTTTCTGCCCTGGGCTATCATAGAGGGACGAGAAAGTGGTATGGACTCAATCTTGAGTTGAAATACAATTTTGGTAAAATTCTTGTAGGTTGCAGATACCAGGCAATGTCTACGTCTATAGACCCATGTCTTTCAGAGGGAGACTTCTCTTTAAGGGCTAACAGGATTTCAGGACTCCTTCACTATTAAAAAAATCAAGATAATTTAATTAACACCTTTGGCAACTTTTACTGTTGCGAATGTGATTTTGGATTGTTAAGGTCCATTTAAAGACAGAAATACTGGAAAGAGTACATTTGTGATGAGCACAGGGTGATGTATGGAAGTGTGGAATCACTCTGTTGTACACCTGAAACTAATGTAACACTGTGTGTTTAAAATAAAAACTTAAAAAACAAAAATACGATCACACACCCTCCCACCTCCCCAACCCTCTTCCCAAAAGTGCATACTTTTAAATTCTCTCCTGTGGGGATAGAGTATTAAGTTCAGTGGAAAAATTTAAAATTGCCTTTTCTTTTGAGCCTGATGCAAATAGCATTCTGGTTTTCACATGTCTATTGGTGTCTGATTTTGCAGGACCCTCGTGTCAGGAGTCATGTGTCTCGCCAGGCCATGCAGGGGATGCCAGTTCGAAACACTGGGAGCCCCAAGTCTGCAGTGAAGACCCGCCAAGCTTTCTTCCTTCACACTACATATTTCACAAAATTTGCTCGTCAGGTCTGCAAAAATACCCTTCGGCTGCGGCAGGCAGCAAGACGGCCGTTTGTTCCTATTAATTATGCTGCCATTAGGGCAGAATGTAAGATGCTTTTAAATTCTTAACCTTATGTGTCGTGCTTCTGACCATTTTCTCTCCTTCTCTATCTCTCTTTTTTGTTTTTGTTTTTTTTTTGTTCGTTTGTTTGTTTGCAATAAACATAAGTTCTTGTGTACAGCCTTTTATTTGGTTTATTTTTTTAACATTGTTTTTGTCTGCTGCCATTTGTATCATGCCAACCTGAAAAGGAGACACTGAAATCTCTTGCAGTCCCTCTGCAGAGAGAATAGTGCCCGGCAGAGAATTGGTGGGAGGTGCCCTTGCCCAGTGAGGTTTTGTGATGGAAGTGCCTAAGAACCCTTACTGAAGAGACGCTTTCACCTATAAAGTAGTGTCGCCACGTAATCCCTAAGGGTGGCGTCACAGCGCAACTCCAGGGTTGAGACACGCAGTCCAGTCTTACCTGGCTTCGTTAGGCTTGAATAAAATTTGCCAATTTACGCTAATTAGAAATTGCCTGTCTTTGTAAACCTCTCACTTTCCCATGAACCTTTTACAGTTCTACAGTATTATGGAAATTCACAAAGCTGCATTACAAACACTACAATTCTTTGAAGATGTAACAAATTGTAAATGAGCTTGAGTGTCTGTGGGTGCGTTTTCTGAACATGTGTATTTAGTTTTTATAGGCTAGTGACCATATTTGTGGCTGAGCATTCTTTCTATTCGTCCAATTTGGTTTCCATTTCATAATCGTACGTACATTACCGTGTAACATTTCCATGACTGTTACTCTCATTTCCAGCATGTTCAGTCTTGCTTCTGTTTCATTTTTTTGCTTAGAACAAAGGTTTTATATATATATCAGTGAATTGTGGGTGGTTCTGTTATTACCATGTACCCCTAAAATGTGTCCATAATTTGCGTGTTAGGCTCTGATTCTAGCCTTGCTACATTTAGTCACATGCCTGGCGGACATGTTAGACCATGCAACTTCTTCCCCTGAAGGATGAGAAAACTTGTCGTCTGGCTTAACAGAGAGGAAATCTTATAAACATTGAGCAGATGCTTTTTCTTTGTGAGAAAAGAAATTTATTATGAGATGTTCCACTTTGATTTAAAGAGGATATCCATTTAAGGAGTGATGATTGAAAAATCATTTTTTGTTCCTAAAGGTGATTTTCAGCAGAATGGTTGAAAGGCTTTACAACTTACAGATAAAAGCTTTACAAGGAGAAGAAAAGTGCTGTGTAAAGAGAGTGGAAAATGGCAGTACTCTCTTGAGTCCCATGGAGGGAAATTTAGCTACATTAGACTCATGTATATTTGGAACTTAGGCTGATAGGAAATTTCATGCTAGCATTTCTGAATTCATGGATTTACGCTCTTATCGCTTTCTTACCCATCTTAAGAAACTGGAAAATATTTACATTCATCTAAACTGCTTAGCTGATTTAAAACACATTTATATAATTTCTTAACTAAACAGGATAATAAAACATGAGAAGAAATGAATGAAATTCTTCCATTAAAATTGGCCAGGATCCAAAATCCTGTTTGTTCCAATGAATGGAAGAGAATTCATCATCAACTAAATTGGCAGCTGAGGAAGCTTCTATTTCCCATGGCTCTTCCATTAGTCTCTCAGTAAATTTGCAGGTTTCCTTTATTTTGATTATTCTTCAGTGAAATATATTTTTCTGTTACCTCATTTTATGTATTCTCAATTGAAAGGCCATGCTGCTAAAAAAAAGTTGGGGGGAGGGGTCCAAGGTTAAATTACATGTGTTTTATTTCTATAAACATATAGCTATAATAATAATAAAATAACAGAGTCATTTTGTGATGAGATTCAAGGAGCATATTTTATTGTGTATTTTGCTTCATTGGTCAAGTTACGTATAGGATCAGATTTTCAGAATAATTTTACCTTGAAATTTAAAATTACAAAGTTTTAGCAGCCATCCATTTTTTTTTTTTTTTTCAGACAGGCAACTAATGAACTCTTCTAGCGTCTAATTGTTTCTTACACCATCTTCTCCCTTCTTATATGTACCTTGTTAAAACCTCCTCAGCAGGTCCTTGATCTTGGCTCGTTACAGAGAAGATGAGATGTTAATAACCTGATGTCTGGAGGCAACCATGTCTTTGGTCCAGTGAGAATGTATAGGTGTATTTATGTTTTTAGTAAGCTTTCCTTGGTTTCTCAAGGGCAATGGTGACCCCCCCCCCCCCATCCCTCCTCAAAAAAAGTTAAGAATCCCTATGATGCAGTATGGATGTACTTTCAGATCAGATGAAAGTCTGTAATTCTATAGATACTGATGGATCAAGAGCTCTCGTTGATGCATTTTAGAATAATTCTTCATAATATTTCGAAGGTAAATCGTTTTCCCTGGGAACTTGAGCGTTCTAAGCACTGTACAAGCTGACCCTTCCCATGGCTTCTGGCTTTGGCAACCCCATCACAGCCAGTGTCCTAGCCAGAGTTCATGGGGTGGACGGACAGACTGCATAAGAGTGAAGTGAAGAGCTAATGAGATAAATTCTCACATGGTGCAGATCATAATCGTAACTTGGTGCTTAACAAGTTGATCCTTTTAGAGAAAATGTTTTTGGTTTTTTTGTTTGTTTGTTTTTTGGGTTTTTTTTTTATTATTAAAATAGCACCCTCTGGCCTTTATTTTCATTAAGAAAACTGTATTAAAACAGTAGAGTAAAAAGGGGAATCTTTGTATATCCATAAAGTATCACAGAGAAAATGTAAGAAGTAATAGTATCTGTGGGAAGGGAAACTGGGAGGCTAAGGCAAAGGTGTGGAAAGGAGACTTCCTCCTGTTTATCCTTTTATACATTTTCACCTTTGAGCCCTGGGAGTACATTTCCTATTTTAAAAAACAATTTTAAAAACGCAAGTATATAGTATGATCAACATGTTTAAAAATATATACATATGAGATCTATAGAGAGAGGGTGATTTTTTATTTTTATTTTTTAAGTTTATTGATTTTGAAAGACAGTAAGCAGGGGAGGGGCAGAGAGAGAATCCCAAACAAGCTCCGCACTATCATCGCAGAGCCTGATGTGGGGTTGGAACTCATGAACTATGAGATCACGAAGAAAATTGGATGCTCAACCAACTGAGCCATCCAGGCACCCCAGAAGGTGATTTTTTTAAAAAACCAAACTCCCCAAATATCTGTTTAATAATACACTTAAAAATATTTTTTTAATATTTATATTTGAGAGGGAGAGAGACCACGTGAGTGGGGGGAGGGGCAGAGAGAGTGACAGAATCCGAAGCAGACTCCAGGTTCTGAGTTGTCAGCACAGAGCGCAACTTGGGGCTCGAACTCACGAGCCACGAGATCATGACCTGAGCCAAAGTCGGACATTTAACCAACTGAGCCACCCAGGTGCCCCAATGATACACCTTTTTATGTAAATATATAATAAGTTCATGACTTAGCATTTACTAACATTTACCATTACTTATTACTAATGTTAATACACAATGCCTCAGCCATTTCTACCACATAGATCGTGGTAGAAATGGACTATTAAACATGGACTGGTAGACCAAAAACCAAAACATTGCAGAAAGAGAAGTATTGTGTCCTTGACAAGATTTGCAGACCAACAGCATGGGTTGCCAAGTTTCAGACAGCCTGTCTCTTCTCCCCCTTGACACCCCACCCCACCCAGTAAGAAAGCCACAGTGTGATAATGGTGTTCCTCCTCTGTTCTTGCCATCAGACATTACCACTGAGCTCCCCGATGATTTTATCGAAGATTTATAAAATCACCCAACACCTGATGAGCACAGGGTTACTACTTGAGATTCAGGATCCTCAGAAACTGAGGTTTCTATGAGCAGCATTCCATAGATAAAGCTAAAGTGCCAAGGGAAGTGGATCCAAGGAGTTGACCTGCCACCTTGGTAGCTTGTGTGGGTGACACTGGTTTGTAACTTGAATGACCATCATTCCCTAGTATGACGCTCCTCGAGAGACCCCCTGGAGCCACTTTTTTATGTTTGAAGATGCTAATTCAACTTTGGAAGTATCCCAAGGGCCTGTCTTCAGAAGCTTTTAATATATATTTTATGAGTTTTTTTCCCTAGGGATTTCTCGGCAAAAGTTTATATAAAGTTGTGTGAAATTTTCAAATTCCAGTATTAGGAGAGAATAGTTTTGGTATTTGGGGTAGTTTATTTGTAATAAAAATTTATTTCTGAATGGATACTTTAAATTTTTCTAAAGATACAAAAGTGGTTACAAATCTTAACTGTCATTCCCGTTTCTACCACCTTCAGAGTGTAAATGTCATAGCATGTAAAGTATCCAGAGATATTCTGTGTATCTATACCAGTCTAAGGAGGTGTATTCTTTTTGTGTTTTAATACAGATGTTAACGCCCACATTGTTCTGCACCTGGCTTTTTTTAATTTTTAATTTTATTTTTAAATTAAAAATAAATTTATTTATGTTTAAAATTTTAAACATGAGGGGTTCCTGGATGGCTCAGTCAGTTAAGCATCCAGCTTCGGCTCAAGGCATGATCTCACGGTTCATCATGAGTTTGAGCCCCACATCGGGCTCTCTGCTGTCAGCGCAGAGCCCATTTCAGATCCTCTGTCTCCCTCTGTCTCTGCCTCTCCACTCCCCCATCTCAAAAATAAATAAACATTAAAAAAGAAAACAACTAGCTACAGCAAGCAGGGGAGAGGGGAAGAGGGAGGGGCGGGTAGAGAGAGAATCTCAGGCAGGCTCCATGCTCAGCACAGAGCCCTACACGGGACTTGATCCCATGACCCTGGGATTGTGACCTGAGCCAAAATCAAGGGTCAACACTCAATAAACATAATCTGTTGTATGTTTATTTTAACCAGTTTTCTATTAAACAGATTTTTAGGTTATTTCCATTTATTTTCTGTTATGTAATGTTGCAACAAATATCCTTATGCAGATAGCATTTCATACTAATGTGTGAAATGTGCATGTAGGTTACAGGACAGACCTCTAAAAGTAGAACATCTGGGTCAAAGAACATGCATTTGAGATTTTAATAGTCACTACCCAGTAACCTTTAGAAAAACTATGATTTGAGCTCCCACCCACGATGTGCAGAGAATGCCTGTTTCTCTAGAATCTTGCCATCAGTGTTATTCATATTTGAAACCCTTGACTAGTTGACAGGTGACACGTAAGTTATATTAGTTTGCATTTCTCATTTTGAATGAGCTAGAAATATTTGCATATATTTGAAAACTATTTGTATTTCCTTTTCTGTCAACTGTTTTTGCCCCTGGCCTGTTTTCTATTAGAAGTCTTACTGACTTGTGAGAACTTTTATATTTTAAGGAAGTTAGCTCTTGATCTGTGATAAATGGTGCAAATATTTTCCTCCATTTTGTCTTTGACTTTGTTTATGATGAATTTGTCAAGCAGATTTTTTTTTTTAAACATAGTTAAATTTATCATTTCTTTTAATGGCACCTAGGTTTTACGTCTTCTTTACAAAATGCCTGGGTGGCTCATTTGGTTAAGCATCTGACTCTTGATTTCAGCTCAGGTCATGATCTCACAGTTTGTGGTTTGAACCCCACGTAGGACTCTGCGCTGACAGTGCGAGGCCTGCTTGGAATTCTTTCTCCCTCTCTCTCCACTTCTCCCTGCTTGCTCACTGTCTCGAAAATAAATAAACATTAAGAAAGAAAGAAAAAGAAAGAGAGAGAGAGAGAAAGAAAGAGAAAGAGAGAAAGAAAAAAGGAAGGAAGGAAGGAAGGAAGGAAGGAAGGAAGGAAGGAAGGAAGGAAGGAAGGAAGGAAGGAAGGAGAAGGAAGGAAGGAAGGAAGGAAGGAAGGAAGGAAGGAAGGAAGGAAGGAAGGAAGGAAGGAAGGAAGAAAAAAGGAAAGAAATGCCTTTGCAGGGTTGCCTAGGTTGCTCAGTTGGTTGGGTGTCAGACTCTTGATCTCAGCTCAGGTCTTGGTCTCTGGGTCATGAGTTCAAGCCCCGTGTTGGGCTCCACGCTGGGCAGGAAGCTTTCTTATAAATACATAAAAATAGAAATGCTTTTGCAATTCCTTTAAGAAAATTCTGTGAGTGGTTTTATTTTGACAGCAGTCTTGGAAGCCCATGTGAGATGTTTTTGTGAAGTTTAATTCAGTGTGTACTTTTTGTAGTTTTTCTATTTTATTCCCTCCCCCAACCATCTCACACACACACACACACACACACACACACACACACACACACATTTCCAAAACATTTTAGAAAAATGACCATGAGTTGCAATAAAAGCAATAGTGTTTTTCTAGGTTTACCTCAAGGAGATGCAACTCTAGGAAGCCAAAGAAATGTGCCTGTGTGCAACCAAGTGATTTGAGTGAGGAGCCCATGTTCTCCCTCTTTCTGGGCAAATTTTTATTCCTTCTGGGTTCTTTGGGCATCTCTCAGGCGGCTTGTTTTATCTGTGCACTTTTAACGCATCCTAATGAATGCTCTGTGTTTCAGTAGAGTTAGGTGAATAATTTGAGAGCCAGGACCAACTGACAAGTGGCACCACCGGCCTGCTCTTGAGTGCAGACCAAGATTCTGTTTAACCAACTCACGTGTGGACCCGATAATCCTATGTTTATGATCATTCCCTTGGGGCAGAAGGTATCTTTCCCATGCATATTCAGAGTGTATCACTAAATGCGTGCAGTTGTGACGTCAAACAGTAACTAGGTAGTTTTAGCACTTTTGATCCTGATTTCCTCATCGTTGAGACTGAGAATTCTTGCCACCAACTACTTTCTTTTAAAACATACTGGCGATTAGCGATCCTTCTAAAGAGCTTTGATCCCCCACTCAGGTGCTCTGTAAATTGTCACTTGGCACATCACATCATTAATCCTACTGATTTAATGAGAAATTAAAAGCAGATTAGTTTAATTTCAAATGAAATATCTTTAGTATTGTGCTGGTGACCCCTTTGATAGGCTGTCCATTCTGTTGATTCTTGTCAAGGTGATAGCCCTTTGGGAGTCCAGAAGCTGCAGCCACATTGGCAGTTTTCCTTTGGGCCTTATCCACGGGAACAAAGTGTGAAGCTAGTCGTATTACTGGTAATACAACGATTGCCTTTGTCCAAAACACAGAGGAAGTACCAGGCTGATTCATTCAAGCTTTCTTTCCTTCATAAAAAAAATAAAATTTTCTCTTGTCCTCATCCCAAGTCTAACTTGAAATTTGCGTGAATTAGCAATATTACGAAGGAATTACTTAGTATTAAATACTAGTGATTTGGCAGGTATTTGATCCCTGCAGGGTTTGTGCTACCTGTTTTTTTTTAAATGTTTATTTATTTGGGGGAGGGGGGAGGGGCAGAGAGAGAGAAAGGAGGAGAGATTCTTAACCAGGCTCCACACTCAGCACAAAGCCTGAAATAAAGCTTGATCCTATGAACCATGAGACCATGACCTGAGCCAAAATCAAGAGTCCAATGCTTAACCAACTGAGCCACCCAGGCAACTCCCATGCTGCTTTTTAATGTTTATTTAGATTACTCTTCCAAAATATGCTTAGAATTTCTTCTTATATTTTCACTACTGTTCAACAACAGGTGAAAATTTTCGGATCTTAATAATTTTCCTTCCAAAGGAAATCCACTGAGCCAGAAAAGAAATTGGATCATTTATAGTTATCCATGGTTGTATAATAATTAGCCAGTGCTTGGGATACATATTCAGATTCCTATTACTTGAGGCTGTCTGCAATATGTGCTTTATTATAAATGGGTTTTTTTTTAATACTATTTTCCCGCCTCTTTCTGTTTAATAGTTAAAATAGTTTCCTTGGTGGGGCACCTGTGTAGCTCAGTCAGTTAAGTGTCCAGCTTTGGCCCAGGTCATGATCTCACAGTTCTTGAGTTCAAGCCCTGCATTGGACTCTCTGCTGTCGGCATGGAGCCCACTTCAGATCCTCTGTCCCCTTCTCTCTCTGTCCTTCCCCCGCTCATGCTCTCTCTATCAAAAATAAATAAAAAACATTAAAAAAAAATTGTAGTTTCCTTGGTGAGAGGGCTAGAGCTTATGAAAAAGTTAATTTTTAATTTTAAATGATTTGAGACTCCAGATTGAATTGCACATTTTAACACTAATAGTGCAGAATATTCCTATGGATGTCAAAAGCAATTTCCTGTAGGTACGCCTAAAAATGTGGTCTCAGCCACAGAAAACCTACAGAACATTTTTGTCAAGTATTTGAAGGTGGGGAAAAAGCATAAACATAGCAAAATAATACTGCTAAAACTACCTTGTTAAGCTTTATGACAATACCTGCAAATTTAAAAAACATTTCAGTACTTTTTTTTTTTTTTTTTTTTTTTGGTCCCTTCAAATTGTATTTTCGTAACTTAACTCTTTGGTGTGAGAGCAGTCATGTTCCACATCTACTCTGCCACCCTAATGACGGCTAATTACAACACAGAGAGTGTTTGTGTTGTATGCTTTATTTTTCCCCGTCAGAAATGTCTTCTGGTAGGGTATGAGGAACGTGATGTGAACTTTTATGAATGCTAATATCCATTCTCCGTATCGTAATGTTCTGACTAATGGATGACATACTCTGTCTACATACAGGGAACCTTTTGAATCTCAGCACTAGTGACATCACAGTAGGATATGAAGGATAAGAAAACCAGCAATAAAGCCAGTGACCCACTTTTACCCGCGTGAGGCTCTTATCTAATGGACTTGAGTTTAATCAAGAGAGATGAAGACTTCTCAGCGGAGCCTCACTCCCATAGGTCAAGGATGGCCAAGTGTGTTGCCTCTGTCAGCTGTCGTTTTTGTTTTCTATGCCAGATTCATCTTACACGAGGACTGGTTTCACATCATACTGCACAGAAGTTTTTCTGCTGTATCGAAGCAATGCCATGGCTAGAAAGGAAGCATATTTTTACTATTTTGCCGATAGGCCCACACAGAAACAAAGCACATGTGTAAGATGTGTGTTAGCTATACTCCTGTGAGGCTTTAAAGTGAGGGTTCTCCAGGTAAATCCTTCATTCAGTAATTGGGAACCAGAACTAGAAACGGTTTTCTCAAACCCAAAGGAAACTATGCAGGAATCTGGTGGATATTTTGCATCGTCGTCCACTTGCACCGTTTTTTTTTTTTTTTCTGCAGTATGTGTAGTATAGGTAGCGAAATCAGCCTCATTGGTTGTCTCCGTGTTTCCTTCTCTCCTCAGATGCAGACAGACATGCCGAACTATCTGGAAGCCCACTGAAAAGCAAAAGCACTAGGAAACCTTTGGCATGTATCATTGGGTACTTAGGTGGGTATTTTCTAACAGAGGGAAAATTTCAAACAACAATTTTGGTATCTTCTCAGTATTTGGCTACTCTAAATTGACGCACTTAAACTAAATCCAAGCCTTTCAAGTAGCTGAAATTGGATACTTTCCTATATATAGCCCATTTATTTTGTTTTAGAAACTTTTCTTTGTATTACCAAAACATATACACACAGCATATGCACACAGTTATGGATATGTTTACTGTTTCCCCCCAAAAATCATTAAATAAAAATGTAATGTATATTTATGGATATAAATACAGATGAAGCAAAAAGAGAAAAATAAGAATCACTAAATTTTTAGAGGATGAATATTCTTAATGTTTTGATTTAAATCCTTCCACTTGGCTTATTTTTTTTAATGAGATAAAAGTGGTTTTAACCCACCTTTAAAAAATATTTATGGTTTTAATGTACCAATTAAAGTTACTTTGAAAGGGAAACATTTGTATTGCTTTCTGGTTTTTATCATCTTATTTAACTTGGAAGTTGCCAAAGGTGATGGTTCCATATACATGTTGAAATAGCACAATTAAGAATAGTATTTGTAAAAATCAGTAGGCAGTCGCCCTCTTTTTGTTTTTTGCGAGTGTTAAGGTAATTTACAAAATAATGGTTCCTAAAATGGTTCCTGGTTACGTAGGAGCTATAATGGCATGTTTTTGTGCTTCTAATATTCTTGCTTTTTTTATTTTCTCAGCAAAAGTGAAAGAGGTACTCAGAGTTGCATTGAACCTTATTGCTCTGTCAGAAAGATACACGGTTATGAAGTGTTCAGACTCTAGACACGCCTTTAAAATTCAAAGCGTAGCCTTGAACTTGGTATATTATCTCGTCCTCATCAGCACATCCAAAAGTCAGAAGCTCACAGCTCCCTCTTTGATTTTACTTGGTCACCTTATTTCTTGTTTTATTTCTCATAGCCTAAAGAGTTGCTTTGATAGCCCCCGAAAACATCACCTGGTTATCATAGGCAGGACCTAGTCATGGTGATCAAGTCCTTGAAGGTTGCTGTCTGTATTCCCTTGCAGGACGTAAGCCTAGAAGCCCCTTCTCCCACCATGCAAGGAAAAGTCTCTGATCATAAGAAATAGAATTATTTCTAATATTTGCATATTTCTAATATGCAGCTAACATTGCATATTAGTTTTTCCACGGGTAATTGTGTGTTCCTCCTGTGGGCAAACTGGTCTTTGTGCCTACTACATAAGCCCAAAGCCGTCCTCTTCTTACTAGCTGAAACACATCCCTACCTAACGTATTTCTGAGTTTTGACTACGTACAAGACACTATGCTAATTGATTTGGGGGGACACCAAGATGAGTAAGACTCTGCCCTCCAAAATCTTAGTTTAGTAGGGAAAGCACACAGGTAAGGACAATTCAGCAAATGATTAGCTCCTATAAAGGAATTACAGGCAATATTCATTGGACAGTTAGAAGAAGGAGGAGTGACTTCTGATGATGAGAGTTCCGGCAGCCTACGTGGAGAAAGCAGTATTTGATCTCAGCCTCGAATGATAAAGTAGTATTTAAATAGGTAGAACAATAGGAAAAAAAAAATTTCTTTTTCCTTTCTGAGGCCAAGGGAACTTCATAAATAAAGGGTTCAGTGACTCCAAAGGCAAGTTGTCTGGTCTGGACGGAGTGTAGTGTGGAGGTTGTAATGAAAAGGTTGGCAAGCCTTCAATGCCACGGTGAAAAAAAATCAGCACTCCATTTTGGTTAGCCCTTGGTCTGTTCCCGAATTTGGGCGAGTGTAGAGTTTTGACCAGACCAAGATAAAGTACTTCTAACAATCCTAACCATTTTTCCTGAGTTTCAGGAAATGAGGCTGATATCCTGGCCCTCCCCTGGGAAGACAGGGTGGCTTGTGCACACCTGGTGACTCAGAATCAGTAAGCAGGTTTAGCTTTGGACAAGAGGTGGTCCATATCAGTAACAGACTGAGATCCTCAAATCCAGTTCCTATAGGCTGCAATTTCTGTCCTCCTGCTTTATCCGAAATACGCAAGTAATTCTGGGCTATGTGGCCAACAACAACATACTTGATGTAAACACAGTATGCCACATGCACGTTATCGTTGTGTGATATGTCCTCCATCAAAGCTTTTCTTCCACTACGTCTTGACTGTAGAATTTGGAGTTTGGTGTCAGGTTTCAGCTGTATCCACATGTTCTGGACTGGACGTGATTAACCCTGGTCCTAAACCCTGGTTGCAGAGCCAGATGAGGAATCCTGTTTTTCGGAAATCTCTCACACCCCAGACATGCTGCATGCTATGTTTTTGTTTTGATGGAGCAGAGTTAGTTTTCTCTGTCAGGCTACTTCTCCAGATAATGTTTACATTTCTAAAACCTTGAAGAGTTGGCTGCCTTATTCCCTTAGTAAATCTGTGTTTCAGTGACCTTCTGAAGCGGCAGTGGCTTTCTGTTGGTGGTTTTTGTTGTTGTCCTTGTTGCTTGTACTCCCAACATGAAGCTCAGAGCTCCAGCTAGCAGAGGAAGAGGCAGCTCACTTTTGATAAGGAAAGCCATGGTAACAGCACTTGAAGCTGAATCATTATGGAGGTCCTTGGGAAAACAGGCTGGCTCAGAAGGAACTGACTCTCAGCTCATTAAGAAGTAAGATGTGTGCCTATTAGGCAATGTAAGTGCACACAGAGATTTTTAATACCATGCTCTGAGTTGAGAAACCTTTTCTCCCCCTGCCAGAGATCCATCCTTCGAAGAAACCTAATGTCATTCGATCTACACCAAGCCTGCAAACCCCCACTACCAAGCGGATGCTAACCACCCCAAATCACACGTCTCTGAGCATTTTGGGGAAAAGGAACTACAGTCATCACAATGGCCTGGATGGTATGTAAGCCCAGGAATCCTGGGGGGGGCGCTGGTCTGATAGGCCAGGGCCTCTCTGCCCTTGTCGGCTCTCAGCATGTCCCGTGACAAATGCAAGACGTGTAGCAAACAGGTTCTTCTACCCTCTAATTGAACTGAATGTGTGGTAAGGGGAGAAGAGGGAAGGCTGCCGCGTGCCACGGTGAGGACATTTTGCCAAGTGATAATTCACCTCAGAAGGGGCCCTTTGCTCACATTCCCTGCGAGGAGACTTGTTTGGAGAGGAAGTCTGTATTTATCAGGTTGCCTCTGCTAGGCGATAATGTTCTTGCTGGGATGCATACTCACTGCTCATTTATGTTTTCTTGAGCAGAAGGGACGATTTCACCTTATGTCTGAGGCAGCCGTGCTCTCTGGGGGGAGGGTTCTTCAGCATTCTGCGGATCATTTTGCATTTGGCATTTGTCCCCTACTTCTTTCACCTTATAAAATTTTTTTTTAATTGCTCAAGAGTGCTACAAGTCATGAAGGAGATTGCCTGGGTGATGTCTCAAATACAGAAATAATAATTTGTTCGAAATGGAAAAGCTGAGAAATATCACCTCTTACCCAAAGTACTTCTCTTGGGGCTTGGCCCTATAATGACTCTTCAGGTGGAATTGAATTATCCTCCCCATTTGGACCATCAGCACAAGCATAATAAATCATGCAGGCAGTATATACTGTTCATTTCAACAGTCCTGGAATTTGAAGCTGTCTTGATTGTTGAAATGTTGGTATTTATTTACGAGTAAAACTCTCTCCAGGCTTTTCATGTCTTCAGGGCTTCTAAATTCCTTCAATGACAGTAAATTATTTATAATGAGGCCCTAGAGCAGGGATGTGGAATAGACCTTCTAGTAATCGTTTCCCGTGGTTGTTTTCCTTCAGTATGACTTTCCGTGGTCACAGTGATGTCAAAATGAATAAAAAATTGAGGGTGAAGAGTTTAGTTTGCATTTATAGGATATCAACATGTTATAGATATGACTTTCAAGAACTTAGCTACACAGTAGTCTTGCAGGATACTTCTTCGCTAACAAGGACACTGGCCATTTTTGCCACAATACGCCTCGTATCTGCAGAAGACAAAGGACGGGTTGTGTCCAAATGTGGAGATTGGATTTCTTTCCAGCTTTTGCTTGCCCACAGCCTGGGGCTTTTGGATTCAGGTTTATATGGAATCAGGGATCTTTCTTTTCCACCTCATGACCTCTCTGGCCTCTCTAGGTGTATAGTCCTGTTGTTGAAAGCAGAAATTAAGTTCCAGTTCATTTGATACATACACATGCATGTACATCTACACTTTCTGGTAAGAAGACTCTTGTAATGACTACAGTTGGAGTAACAGCTCTCTACTCTCTTTTTCCACTTGGGCCCAATGGTCACACTCACACTGGGCCCCAGCCCTAGCCCCGCATTGCAATTCACGTTGCTCTCTCCTTGTATCACAGCTACCTATATCTTTAGAATTTCTAAAAAATGCCACCTCATAGTGTTCCCTCTCTACGCCTGTTTGCCCTATTTCCTTCTGAAGATTGCTGCTGCAAGGTCATTGCTTCTCTGCTCCGAGCAGGAGGAATGGACAGGACGTACAATGAATCCCTGGTGTTATGTTTTCGGAGACCTTCAGCCTTGTTTAGGGAAAGACACTCATCTCATTTTCTGGAAAGACCTAGCTGTTGAGACACCTTTATCCTTCCAGACCCTTTTGTCTTTGCTCTCCCGGCATGGTATGGAGAGGAAGGCTGGATGACACGTGCCGTACCTGTGTTATCTCATTTGATTCACGTGACAGAGGTTCTATGGGGTCAGGGCATTTAACTGTTTTGCATAACATTGTATTTCTACTGCCTAGCACAGTGCCTAGAACTTACTAAGTGTTTAATCAATGTTGATTGAATAAACGAAAGTGATTGAGAAAAATGAGACCTAGAGAGAAGTAAATTAAATTTTCCAAAGTTACCAGGCACTGCATAAATGGATTGAGATTCCTATTCAGGTGTGGCTGATTTCAGAGTTTGCTCTTAACCACGGCTATAAAAGAAGTTGTGGCTCTCAAACATTTGTCAGCAAAGTAGAAAACGCAGAAGTCGTTCTCGCTAACTTAACGTAAGAAGTCAATATTGCAGGTCTTGGAGGACAGAATAGGTGACGGAACATGGTGAGGGGCACAGGAAGCAGCCGCCATCCCTAGGGCTGGGAGAGCAAAAGCAAGCAGTTGCGGTTATCACATGCTAGAGGCTCGAGGAGGCCCGAGGAGCTGGAACTGAGGCCCCGAGGAAAGGCGCTGCTCTGCGGGTGCTGGCATCTCTCTAGTGTGATGAGGCTGGTTCTGGGAGCGTGAAGCAAAGCTGGGAACGGAGCAAACTGCACCTGCTACCTGCTACGGGGGGGGCGGGGGGGGTGAGGCAGGAGCAGGACCCGGCAAGTGCCTTCTGTGGCTGCCAGCCTTACAGCCTCCCTCTAGCACCCCCTACTGGTGTATCAGGGAGCCGGATGGCGAAGGAGAAGTATTTGCAGAGTCCCAGGCCCAGCCTCACTAAGCTGAATTTAAATGGATGGGTATGGAGCTGAGAGACAAGTGTAAGGGAAACACACATTGTAGAAAATGTCCCCATTTTTGTACTCCCAGTGAAGCTTTTCCTTGGGATAAAGGGGTCTATTTCTTATTTCCTTGGGACATAGGATCCAGACTAACCTGAGCTTCCAAAGTGAACTCAAAGTACTAGGGTAAAAAAAAATTAGGCCAATAGTGAGTTTTCATGAGATAGTCAATACCATCACTTGCTGGAATTGATGGATACAAACTCATGGAAAAGCCTCGCCCTGTGATCCAATAATAAAATCTGTTAGCATTGCTACTTAATTACCAGCATGCCAGACAGATGAGCACACCAAACAGGATGTTGGTGGACAGAACTAATTTAACTGGAAACAAAATCTGACTGTAGTGAAATATCCAGGTATCTCAGCGTTAGGGCTTCCTGTCCCCTTCTCAGGGGCTTGCCCCCCTTTATTCACCCTCCACTTTCAGCTGGAAGTTCATGATGATGGATAAAGAGGCTCTGGATTCCTGCTGGTAGGAAGGATTTTACCTGACATTAAAAAAAAAAAAAAAAAAAAGGTGGGGGTGTGCCTGGGTGGCTTAGTTAAGCGTCCAAATTCAGCTCAGGCCATGATTGTTGGGCTCTGTGCTGACAGCTCAGAGCCTGGAGCCTGCTTCAGATTCTGTGTCTCCCTCTCTCTCTGCCCCACCCCTGCTTGTGCTCTGTCTCTCTCTGTCTCTCAAAAATGAATAAATGTTAAACAAAAATTTTTTAAATGATGGGCAGCTTCTTATCATCTTCCTGAAAGTCACTGTCTTTCATCTGGCCCTGGCCTCTTAAAGGCACCGATGGTTGGAAATCAGACCTCTGTGTCTTCTGTTAAGCTTAACCCTTGGCACTGGGCCACACCCAGGCCTCTGTGACTCCCCTACTGGAACTTAAACTCCAAGGGTGAAAACAGAATCTGCATACGTAAGAAGCCTCATTATTTGGGGTCAGTAATGGCAGGAAGAATGAAATTTCAAAACATAGACTTACACGGCTCCTTACCACTGTCCGCTATGCTCCAGTCTTTCCCGTCGGGCGACGGGCCAGTAATGTGCCGCCTGCCATCACATGCTTTCCAAATCCTATCTCCTTTGCTGACTTGCAGGTGCTCTGGTGACCTTTTTATTGCCAGTGAGCCAAGTACCTGCCACATTTGGCTGACTTGGTTAATTCCACGTAGCTGGGAGTAGTGAAAGCCCTGAGATCAGTGGGGAGAGAAGAGCAATTACTGGAAAAAGCCTTTCCATGTGTGAGAGCCCAAAAGAGAGGGCAACAGGGCAGATGGGATTTCTCTGTGCCATGGGGGAAAACGTACCTCTAAGTGTTTGGAACCATCTAGGATTAACTGCTCACTTCTCTGATTACTTCCTGTGTGGCCTTGGGTGAATCACTCAGATTCTTGAAACCTGTTTTCTCCTCTGTAAAGTACAAATTTCATTTGCCTTAATGGGGTAGTGATAATGATTAAAGATATTGCGTCTACCTTATACCACTTGATCTGCCAAACTCTTTTTTTTAAAGATTATTTTTTAATGTTTATTTATTTTTGAGACAATGTGAGAGACAGAGTGCAAGCGGCGGAGGGGCAGACAGAGGGAGACACAGAATCTGAAGCAGACTCCAGGCTCTGAGCGGTCAGCACAGAGCCAGGCACGGGGCTCGAACTCACGAACCGTTAGATCATGACATGAGCCGAAGTCAGATGCTTAACCGATTGAGCCACCCAGGTGCCCCTGGTCTTCCAAACTCTTTATGATATAGTTGTTATAACATGCATTTTTTTTTTATTTTTTTTTCAACGTTTATTTATTTTTGGGACAGAGAGAGGCAGAGCATGAACGGGGGAGGGGCAGAGAGAGAAGGAGACACAGAATCGGAAACAGGCTCCAGGCTCTGAGCCATCAGCCCAGAGCCCGACGCAGGGCTCGAACTCACGGAGCATGAGATCGTGACCTGGCTGAAGTCGGACGTTTAACCGACTGCGCCACCCAGGTGCCCCAATAACATGCATTTTAATAATGAAAAACCCCAGGCTCAAAGAGGTTGAGGGATTTCGCTAAAGCCACACTGCTAACAAGTAGCAGAGATGAGATTTAAACTCCAATCTGAGGTTGTTTCCACTTGGTGTATAAGGACCAGGATTTGTGTGCTCAGTGCAACAAGTACCTGGGAGATGTTTATGTTTTCTGCATGTTGGAGATGGGTGTGTGTTTGTGAATATAGAGAGGAACATAGTAGGTGTTTTTCTGTACGTAGACTGTGAGGTATAAGCCATGATTGTCTGATCAAAGCTATCCCTCCATCTCCTGCCTCTGTGAGGCTTTTCTGCCCGTAACATACCCCCTACATTTTCTGAAATGTAGGGCATAGGAACTATATTAGTGTCAGAGAGAGGGGAGAAAAAAGAAACAAGAGAAAATTCACAGAATCACCTAAAGGTGAAATGTGTTTAAATTAAATTATAGGGTACATCCAACATTGACTCTGACTCATGGTAAGTATTCATTAAGTGCTCAGATTCTATCCCCCCACCCTTTTTAGAAGAACTATTTTGAAAATTGTTAAGATATCAACCAAAACTTTTGTAGTCATATGTGGATTGTACATAAATAAAATGTCAACACATTTATTTACATTTATTTCTGACATAAACATAGGATTTCCAAAAAATGACTCATGGGTTTGCTTGGAAGTAAATGGGTGTGTTCCAAAGTATATTTGCACGTTAGAAGGGCCCAGTATCTATAAAGAGAAATTGCCTTTGATTAAGCTATTTAAAGGAGTATTAAAGACAGGAAATCAGATTGATAAAGAGGGCTCATTTAGCCTCGCGTAGGCTCCTGCAGTTAGAGACCCTACAGCAGAGGGGATGGAATATCACCATCCTGAGACAGCGGAATCTTTTTCAGAATGAGGGCTGAGTCAGAAAACACTCCAGGGAGGAGAGAGAGGGGCTGACCCCTCTCTCCTGACCCCTAAGAAGATGCCCTGGCCCTCCCCACCCCAGGGAGCAGATCTTTTATTCTGCTGCACAGGGACAGGCGTCTGCCTGCTATGTCTCTGTCTTTATCAAATGGGGACCCTAGAGAACAACTTCTGTTTTGTAGTGATATGACCGAGGGGACATCAATTGGAGGTGTGCTCTTGTCATCTTTTTCTGAGATGATACAGCTTTTGTCCCAGGGGTACTACTGAAGCCGGATTCAGTGTGTCGAGTATACCAAAGCCAATAGACTCAGGAGAGAGGTGAGTTATCAGTGGGACAGAGTCAGGGCATCTGAGCCAAGGAAATTGATGAATGGTACAATAAACTCCTTTTTAATCTGCTCTCTTCTGGCTTATTTCCCCTGGGGTCTGTGAATACAGCTCAGATCCAGGTTTTTTTTCCTTATTTGTTTTCCACATTGAGTAATATCATTTCTCTAAGTCCCCTATGAAGAGGGTATCCAATGTGGATGCCTCTAAGTACAATATTATGATCTAGGGTGTGAAGACTGTCCTTTGGACGACTTGTTTCTGACTCAGTGATTCAACAGCTCCAGCTGTTTGCATCCCAACTCCGGGAAATGGGGGGTGGGAGGTCCACTGTACCAGTGAGAGCAGGGAGAGTGCTCTGGGAATGCTTCTGCTGTCTTCACAAATCCCAACAAAAATAGACTGCCAGCAACAGCTGATGGCATTCCTAGGCACACTTGGGCCCAGGCCGCCTTCTGTCAACATTTTTATATCATTTCAAGAGACTTCATGGTTTTTTTTTTATCTTCCAAAATAGTGTTTATGGAAGAACATCAAGTGCCCCTGGATTTGCCTCTGATCTCCTTGTCTCAGGATGTAATGTTACAACCTGGTTTAATAGATAAAAGTGACTTTGAATTTTTTTTTTTCAGTATTTTCCAATGGATCATTATGGCCCCAGGGTTTATTGAATGTCAAGTAATTATAGCAGAGTACCTAATATATCTAGAGAGTTTCGGGACATGGAAGCATTATCTGAGGGGAGTGGATGCCATAGGGGGGCATTGTAGAGAAAGACCCAAGTACATTAGGCATGAGTAATTAACAACTTGGTGTTTTGGAATATTCTGGAAGGATGTCAAATCGGTCACCCCTGGGACCATTCCTGAGTTTACTAATATCAGTTTCTTCCAGAGAATACTTTTATCCTATTCCTGAGGGAAATACTAGTGTGTGAGCCTATCGGAGGTCTATACTTGACACCCTCTCAGCAATATGGAGATCTTAGAAGAGTGACAGAAGTCTATGGTAGTTACTCAAGGGTCCTCAGCTCTCAGGGGCAGCTCTGGCCTCCTCAGTCAATCTCTGTTTGCCTGCAAGGGTCATTACAGGAAACCTTTTTTTTTTTTTTTAATTTTTTTTTAATGTTTATTTATTTTTGAGACAGAGACAGAGCATGAATGGGGGAGGGTCAGAGAGAGAGGGAGACACAGAATCTGAAGCAGCCTCCAGGCTCTGAGCTGTCAGCACAGAGTCCGACGTGGGGCTCGAACTCACGGACCGTGAGATCATGACCTGAGCCGAAGTCGGACGCTTAACCGACTGAGCCACCCAGGCGCCCCAACAGGAAACCTTTTTAACCAACCTGTCCCAATGTATTCCCATTCTCAGTGACATGTAGAGGATGAATCTCTGAGAAAGAAAGGGAACCCCTGACTTGAGAGCTAAGTCCTGGTTTTTTTGTGGGGAAAGGTAGATGCTCGGGAAAGGAAAGTGAGGGAGACAGCAGAAGAAGGGGATTAGGTCCCTGAGAAACAACTCTTCCTTAGAGTAAGTGTGACCCATCCATCAAAAGAGCAGACACAGATGTCTGAGAAAGGCATTAGGACATCAGTGTTAGATCTTGATACCCCGAGGAAGTAAAGATCAACTCCTGAAATCAACTGATTTAGGTATCCTCCTGAGCATTCTCTTTGGGTCCCAGGATGGAAGTGAGGAGTGTTCTGAATCTGCCGGGGGGGGGGGGGGGGGGGCCAGGGCCATGGAAATGGAAGGATTTGTCACAGCCCAGTTGATTTGGAGACCTCCCCCTGGGTTCATTTTAAGCGTCCCAACCTTGCTCTTTATTATTTTCTTTTCCTGTTTCCTGTTTTCCCTTCCAGATGACTGAGTACTCTTTAAGCCCAGAAAACATCTGAGTTATAATTTATGCATTTTTCTCCCTCAACCAAATATTTATTTTTATCAACAATTATTTACATATAAATGAATATGAAAAGCAATTAATGTAAAACTGAGGAGCAAGCTTGAAGGCAACTTTGTTAAACGGAGGTGCCTGAAGAAGATAATCTGAGAAGACTGTTTCCATGACAGTCTAACTGCAGCTTCGCTGAGTGACAACAAGGAGCCCCTTTCCCGGGCAGCCGGGGAGCAAGGCCAAGAGTGAGTTCTGGGGAAACAAGGCTGACCACATTTAAGGTATCTGGAACTGTAAAGTCAGCAGGAGAAAGGGTCAAGATGTTGGACATTAGACCTATACTGGTCCTCCAATTTTCTTTTGTCTCTCCAGTTTCCTTTCTCTGTGTCTTTTTGCTCTATTTCCTGGGAGACTTTCTCAAATTTACATTCCAACCAGATTTGTCTATTTCTCCCTTTATTCTGTCAATTTTTGCCTTAGTATTTTGAAGTTCTGTTATTGATGATACATATAATTAGAATTTTTAGGTCTTTTGTACCTTTTTATCACTGTGAAATGATCCTTATATATATTCTTATAGATATACATATATATGTACATATATATGTTATATACATTTTTTTTTTTAAAGAGAGAGCATGAGTAGGGAGAGGGGCAGAGGGAGAGAGAGAGAGAGAGAGAGAGAGAAATCCTAAACAGGCTCCACACTTAGCACAGAGCCCAGTGCAGGGTTGTATCCCACAATCCTGAGATCATGACCCGAGCTGAAATCAAGAGTGGGACACTTAATTGACTGAGCCAGCTAGGCGCTCCTCAACTACACATATTTAAAATCTACAACTTGAGGGGTGCCTATGTGACTCAGTCGATTAAGCATCCAACTCTTGATTTCAGCTCAGATCATGATCTCATGTTTGTGAGACTGAGCCCCACTGACAGCCATAGTGTCAGCATGGAGTCCACTTGGGAGTCTCTCTCTCCCCTTCTCTCTTTGCTCCTCCCCTGCTTGCACACACTCTCTCTCTCAAGATAAATAAACAAACTTTAAAAAAATAAATAACGGGGCGCCTGGGTGGCTCAGTCAGTTGAGTGTCCGACTTTGGCTCGGGTCATGATCTTGTGGTTCACGAGTTCGAGCCCCGCGTCGGGCTCTGTGCTGACAGCTTGGAGCCTGGAGCCTGCTTCCGATTCTGTGTCTCCCTCTCTCTCTGACCCTTCCCCCATTCATGCTCTGTCTCTCTCTGCCTCAAAAATAAATAAACGTTAAAAATTTTTTTTAAATGAATAACAATAAATGTACAACTTGATAAGTTTAACATATGTATGCCCCAGGAAATACCACAATCCCTTATCCATCCATTATATACTTAATAAACTTATCCATCACCCTCAACAACTTTTTTGTACCCCTTTATAATCTACTCTCCCACCCACCCCATCTCCCCACATCATCTCAGGTGACCACTGATCCACTTTTTGTCACCACAGACTATATTTTTTAGAATTTTATATAAATGGAGTCATACAGTACGTATTGTCAGTTTCAGTAATTTTTTTTTTTAGAGATCTTCAAATTCATTGATTCTTCTGCAGTATTTTTTTTAATTTTTTTAACGTTTAATTATTATTCAAAGACAGAGTCAGAGCAGGAGCAGGGGAGGGGCAGACACAGAATCTGACACAGGCTCCAGGCTCTGAGCTGTCAGCACGGAGCCCGACGCGGGCTCGAACTCACAAACCGCAAGATCATGACCTGAGCTGAAGTCAGACGCTTAACCGACTGAGCCACCCAGGTGCCCCTGCAGTATTTTTTTTAAGTAAACTCTATACCCAACATGCAGCTGGAACTCATGACCCAGAGATCAAGTCATATGCTCAACTGACTGAGCCAAGCACACGTCCCTCTTCTATAGTATTGGATCTGCTATTATCCCATCTAACAAATTATTCATTTCAGATTTTGTATTTTTCAGTTTTAGAATTTCCTTTTAGTTTTTTTATATTTCTCCTAAAATACACCATCTTGTTACCCATTACGTTCATCTTTTTTTTAACGTTTATTTATTTATTTTAATTTAATTTTTTAAATTTACATCCAAATTAGTTAGCATATAGTGCAACAATGATTTCAGGAGTAAATTCCTTAATGCCCCTTACCCATTTAGCCCATCCCCTCTCTCACAACCCCTCAGCAACCTTCTGTTTGTTCTCCATATTTAAGAGTCTCTTATGTTTTGTCCCCCTCCCTGTATTTATATTATTTTTGCTTCCCTTCCCTTATATTCATCTGTTCTGTGTCTTAAGGTCCTCATATGAGTGAAGTCATATGATATTTGTCTTTCTCTGACTAATTTCGCTTAGCATAATACCCTCTAGTTCCATCCATGTAGTTGCAAATGGCAAGATTTCATTCTTTTTGATTGCTGAGTAATACTCCATTGTGTGTGTGTGTGTGTGTGTGTGTGTGTGTGTGTGTGTGTGTGTGTGTGTATCTTCTTTATCCATTCATCCATCAATGGACATTTGGGCTCTTTCCATACTTTGGCTATTGTTGATAGTGCTGCTATAAACATGGGGGTGCATGTGTCCCTTCGGAACAGCACACCTGTATCCCTTGGATAAATACTTAGTAGTGCCATTGCTGGGTCTAGGGTAGTTCTATTTTTAATTTCTTGAGGACCCTCCATACTGTTTTCCAGAGTGGATGCACCAGCTTGCATTCCCACCAGCAATGCAAAAGAGATCCTCTTTTCCCGCATCCTCACCAACATCTGTTGTTGCCTGAGTTGTTAATGTTAGCCATTGTGACAGGTGTAAGGTGGTTCTCATTGTGGTTTTGATTTGTATTTCCATGATGATGAGTGATGTTGAGCATTTTTTCATGTGTCGGTTGGCCATCTGGATGTCTTCTTTGGAGAAATGTCTATTCATGTCTTTTGCCCACTCATTCACTGGTTTGTTTTTTGGGTGTTGAGTTTGATAAGTTCTTTATAGATTTTGGATACTAACCCTTTATCTGATATGTCGTTTGCAAATATCTTCTCCCATTCTGTTGGTTGCCTTTTAGTTTTGCTGATTGTTTCCTTCGCTGTGCAGAAGCTTTTTATTTTGATGAAGTCCCAGTAGTTCACTTTTGCTTTTGTTTCCCTTCCCTCCGGAGACGTGTTGAGTAAGAAGTTGCTGTGGCCAAGGTCAAAGAGGGGTTTGCCTGCTTTCTCCTTGAGGATTTTGATGGCTTCCTGTCTCACATTTAGGTCTTTCATCCATTTGAGTTTATTTTTGTGTATGGTGTAAGAAATTGGTCCAGGTTCATTCTGCATGTTGCTGTACATTCATCTTTTTTTTTTTTATAGATTATTTTTCTCTTTGTTTTTGGCTAAAGATTATTTATTTATTTATTTATTTTGAGAGAGAGAGTGTGCACACACAAACATGAGAGAGAGAGAGGGGGAGAGAGAGAATCCCAAGCAGGCTCCGTGCTATCAGCACAGAGCTCAATGAGAGGCTCAAACCCACCATGAGATTATGACCTGAACCAAAACTAAGATCCAGACACTTAACCAACCAAGCCACCCAGGTGTCCCTATAGATTCTTTAACAAACTTATAGAGAATATTTTCTTTTTTTATGGTTTTAAATAATTATTAAATTTTGTTTTAATATCTATTTATTTTTGAGAGAGACAAAGAGTGTGAGCAGGGGTGGGCAGAAGGAGAGGGAGACACAGAATCCAAAGCAGGCTTCAGGTTCTGAGCTGTCTGCACAGAGCCTGATGTGGGGCTCGAACTCACAAACCATGAGATCATGACCTGAGTGGAAGCTGGACACTTAGCCAAATGAGCCACCCAAGTGCCCAACAATCATCTGTTTTTTTATGTTTTTTTTTTAAAGTTTTAAAAATGTATTTTGAGAGAAAGAGAGAGCAGGGGAAGGGCAGAAAGGGAGAGAGGATCCCAAGCAGGCTCCTCCCTGTCAGCTCAGAGCCTGAGGCGGGGCTCAAACTCTTAAACTGTGAGATCATGAACTGAGCTGAAATCCAGAGTCAGATGCTTAACTGACTGAGCCACCCAAGTGCCCCTATAGTGAATATTTTATATCCATATCTGCTAATTCTAACATCTGAATCATTCATTAGTCATTTTCTACTAACTGTATTTTCTTTTGGTGGGTTGATCAGGCTATTAGTTTTTAATGAATACTGGTCAGTGTGGATGATAAGTTTTAGAGACTCCAGATTCTGTTATTTTCCACTGCAGAGTGTTGCGTTTTGTTCCAGCAAGCAATTAAATTGGCACGTCACTTTGATTCTATGCAGTCTGGTTTGTTTGTTTGTTTATATTATTATTATTTTTAAAATATAATTGTCAAATTTGTTTCCATACAACACCCAGCGCTCATCCCAAAAAATGCCCTCCTCAATGCCCATCACCCACTTTCCCCTCTCCCCCACCCCCCATCAACCCTCAGTTTGTTGTCAGTATCCAAGAGTCTCTTCTGGTTTTATGCAGGCTTGGTTTAAAGCTTCAATAGGTCTGGTCTATTTCAGTTTTGCTCTGAGTTCCGTGAGATTTCAACGGAAAGACCAAGTTGTTTGCACAGCCCTTCCCACTTGTCAGAACTTGAACTCCACACTCTGTCTTCCCAGTACTAGACAGCTGCTGAGGTTGCTGCTCAGCCTTTGTTAGCCTTCCAGCTGATGTTTCCATCTGGGCTTCTTAGGGTCCCACCTCACAGTTGCAGAGTTCCAGAATCAGCCAATGATTTGAGGGGGATTTGTATGTAGATATGGCAGCTTCCCTTTTCCCTGTCCTCTTCCTTTCCAGACCTCCTCCTGTATTTCCAGCTGTATGGGCAGCCTCAAACTCTGAACTCTCCCTGATTGTTCAGCCCGCTTAGATTGCAGTTTTCTGCTTGAGCCATTTCCCTTTTGTACTGGAAAACGTGCCCACAAAGGAAAAGCCAGTTAAGGGTGGATCTCCCCTAATCTCACTTTTTTTTTTTCAAGGATCACATGCCCTCCAGTTTTTGCCTGATTTTTGGTTGCTCTCCAGAATCTTCAAGGAGTTTTTTTTTTTTTTAATATTTTATCCAAAGTTTGTTACTATTATTGGCTGGAGGGTTAATCTAATACAAATTAGCCCACCATTATAGAATGCAGAATTCTTCAATCTTTCTGTAGGTTCCCTGCCAGCTCCCCTTGGCTCTCTCATGTTTGTTTGCTTGTTTATTTTTTTTGATAGCATACTGTTTGTGTTTCATGGATACTGTATTTTTTTTTACTCCTCTGAGGATATTTATAGCATTTTCTGTTTTTTAAGTTTTCTTCTCCATGAATAGTCTGTTTCTTCCCATTTTAATTCTTCTCTTTGTTCTTTGTTTTGGCCTCTGACGTTTATGTTGCAGGGTTTTTCCCTGGTGACCTGTGGTTGTCTACGAATGTTTAAGAGTAGGGGAATAGAATCAGATTGAAAGCTCTGTGCTCTGCTTATGGGGGGAGATTGTAGTACACTTCCCAGTATGGTGATCAGGCTGGACTGTTTGTTCGGTGACTCAGATGCCAGCATCTCATAGGCTGGTCTCATAGACTGGTCACATTTCCCAGAGAAGGTTCTTCCTATCTATCTTAGTCCATTTGGGCTGCTATAACAAAATACTGTGGATATATCACCTTTAAATAACATAAATTTAGTTCTCACAGTTCTAGAGGCTGGGAAGTCCAAGATCAGGGTGCTGACATGGTTGAGTTCTGGTGAAAGCCCTTTTCTAGGTATCAGACTGCTGACTCCTCTCTGTGTCCTCACATGGTAGAGGGGGCTAGGGAGCTCTGTGGGGTCTCTTTTATAATCCCACCCATGAGGATTATGCCCTCTGAGCACTTCCCGAAGGTTACCCCTCCCAATACCATCACATTGGGCATTAGGATTTCAAGATAGGAATTTTGTGGGGACACAAATGCCATGCCATAGAACAGTCTCTCCCCCCAAAGTTGAAGGTTTAGCTGCATGCTTTCTGGGAGCTAAATGGGAAGAAGGCTGGAGGTCTCACCACCAGTAGGCGTATGTTCACTTGATTCCTCAGGTTTGGAGTAGCCAGCCCTGCCCTCAACTGTGCTTGTTGCCTAGTGTCCCCTAGGACTGAGACCCTCTGTTGGGTCCTCTTCAGAGGATACACACTCAGACTTGTGGGAGGCAGGCAGTTGCATAGGGGTATGGAGTCAGGAGGGCTTCTCAGGGTCCAGCTGCTTCTCAAACAGCCTTCAACTAATCTCCCTGCTTCAATATCTCTCCCTCACTGCCAGAGGTCTCTAGTGTTAATTCCTGAGCCACTTGAGGGCCCTTCAGACAAATCGGGTTCTTGGCTTTCCACACTGCCAGCTTCAGGTTTGGCTTTCTTGAGTGCATAATCTGTTATCACTCGTATATCTGCTTTCCAGCCTCCAAAGTTCTGATGGTGGCTTCTCCTCTGGGTTGCAAAAGGGATGGAAATGAACTCAGAATCCAGCAGCTGGAAACCTTCAAGAAGGTTGCTTTCATTGCATTGGTTAGAGTGTAGAATCTCCAAGTCCGTGGACATGAAGTACTTCTGAATAGTTTAAACCGAGAGGGAAATGTTTGTAAAAAAAAAAAAAAAAAAGTGCTTATGAATCAGGGTTAGTATAGACAGAAGTAGCAAATGTAGATTAATGCTTTTGAGAATGTATTTATAAGCAAAAAGGGGAAATGATTTGGGCTGTATCATCTAGGAAGGAGACCTGAGAAGGAGTGTCCATTTTGTCCTGGAGCTCTGTGCTGTGCTGGGGCCTCTGTGTCTGGGCCCCGCATATGGCTCTTGTTCCTTGCTTCAAGGAAATGCAGTGGGACTGAGGAAGCTCTAAGCGCGGGGCAGTGAAGTGATAGCCTTGCAAGGGCAGATGGTAAGCACTGGGATTCTTCAGCCAGGAATGCAGAGAGGTGACATATCTCAAAACCACGGCCAGCGTGAAGAAGCCAGGTGTGAACCTAGATGCCAGAGGGTTGCTTTTGAAACTGAAGCGGGTAAGTTTGGCACAATAAAAGAAAGCACAGTTCACCAAGGCAGGTCAAAAACTTGGGAAACTATTACAAGTGGCTCTTCTTGCAGATGGCTTAATTCCACAGGGGCTGGACAAAAAAATGAACGACAGAGCACCCCCCCCCCTCACCCCCTGCAGAAAGAGAGAGAGAAAGAGAGAGAGAGATTTCTAAGAAATATCAGAGGCTCTGACACATACATAACCCTTCACTTAGACACTGAAGAGGACAGTATGCTCTTACTGGGATGGATGGAAAATGGGGCAGCTTGGTGTAGTAGGGAAACCTTGACCTGTATTAAGAAGATCTGGGTTCAAATCCTCAACCTACTCACTGTATGACCTCGAGCAAGTTCCCACCCTTTCTGATGCTCACAAGGTTCTGATGAAAGTTAAATCACGCAGTTATATATCCCATAGTAAGTTCAATAAAGCGAATGTTAGCCTGAGTCCTAAACTCAATTATCTGGGTTTTTATTTAACACATATTTTCCAAGCCCTATCAACTACCAGGCTGTGTACATATATCTCCCCTATTCTAGAAAGGCTCATGAAGTGAAGGCGCAGCTCTGCTCCATCCTGCAGACCTTCCTCAGGATGGCGGGAGGCTGTGAAGGTGAGCGTCCCTTGTCCTCTCCTGGTTGCAGAGTGGCATGTGATGGGAGAGCATGCCTGAGCACTTCCTTGGCTGGGGCACCCGGTCCCATCTCAGCAAACAACCCCCAGTGCCCTCCCAGCCACTTTCCTAATAACCAAGCAAAAGGTTTCACAACCTTGTGAGTGATACCAGACGATGATGATGTGGTTTACAGGCCACTTCTGCTTTTCGTTTACTTGTTTCTGTTGAGAGTCTCTAGATAGCCCACCCTGGGAAGGAGAGTTGAAGGTTTTGGGGGGAAGCAGAGGGGGTGGGAAGGAGGGGCCACTATGACACCGTGGGTGTTTGAGGTTCACTCCCCTCCTGTAGGAAAATGTGTTCCTAGCCTCTGAGTGCCCACATCACCGTGATGAATTACGGTGACTTCAGATCACACTGTGTCTCCTCCAGGCTAATTGTGCTCCCCACTCCTCAGTATCTGCTCAGAGACGTTCCTCGATGTCAGTTTGATCAGCCCATCAGCACCTGCCTGGTATGCTGTATGCCTTGGCCGTGACCACCAAACCCGCCCATCCAAAACCCAGCTTTTAAGATACTTCAGTGTCATTCACATATTTTCTTGGCCTCAATTAGACTTCCCTCCAGCCTTAAACTACCCTGTGAGCTTTTGTTTGAATTAATGCCAGACCGCCTTTCCTTGAAGTCTGTGACACTGTTGGTGGGAAGGCTGATTCTGTCCTTGCTCGCGCCTGGCCTCCTCCATCAGAACTCTTTTAACTTTGACCCTGTCTCTCTCCTTCCCCAGAATTCACATGCTGCGTGTCGGACTGAGCTATCCCTGTTTCATCCTATAAGCCAAGACTCGCTACACTGTCCTGCTGATGTTCACAGTCGTGCCTGGGAAGGAGGCAGCCCCATTTCCAGTACATCTCAGTGGGAGACAGACACATGTGCCCCCTGGAGACTCGGTGGGGCAGGGGAAGAAACTGTGGGAGTGCACGTCCCCAAAGCTGCATCTCCATGTGTGAATCCGTGTCACCTCGCTTTCCTCTCAGAGACCTCACTGTCCCACGGCGGGACCTGCCTGAAAATTGAGGGGACGAGGGAGCCCCTGCACCTCCTCCTTCTCTAGCTCTCTGCCCCTAGGCCCAGCGGCTCCTCGGGCAGCGGGGCTGCTGAGAGCTCAGATCTGCGGCTGCCCTGCATGTGTCCGCTCAGCCCTGTCGTAGGCACCGCGATGGTGTACAGGAGGGACATGGCATCTTTCTGAATGGATTTTTCTTAAGAAATGTGCCAGTGTTTATGCCGTTCATGATATCCCCCCATCCTTGCTGTTACTGTCACTTGGCTTTCTCTCCATAGGCTTCATCTTTATATTTTTTAACGGGGAAATTTTGCTCCCACCCCTGCATTCTATATTCGGCTCCCCCTCCTCCACCCTTCCTAGGTACAGAATTATGAGATTCTGACAGAAAAATAAGAAAATCGTTTTTGGGAAGCCTGTGAGCTCTTCATATCACGTGTATTCTATTGTCGGAGAGAGGCTGGTGTCCTCTGGTCTCCCTGGTCTCAGCTCCAGCAAGAGCAGGTGTTTAAACGGAGTCGAGCGTGTATATCACTGTGACAAGCCATTCGTGTACTGCCCTGTTCCCTTACAGCCCAGCCAGCCGCCAAGGACTTGCAGCCAGGTCGGTCCTTCCACGAGTTGCAAATCACCCAGGTTTGTTTTAAGCAGATGGAATCTGTTTGGCCTACGAGGGTGAAGTGAGAGATCTGTGTGTGCAGGTGAGTGTGTATGTATGACCACGAGCCCCCCACCTTTCTGGCCCAGACAGTTCTGTGAACACATGTGCCTAGGCCCCGGGAGACGTGCCTGTGACCCGGTTTTCGCTGGCTTGGGCTCTTCCTGTCTGCCCTCAGCACCAGCCCTCGCTGGTACGGCAGGCTGGCCATTCTGCGCCTCTGTGCACACAGCTGCAGGGGCAGGAATAGCTTAGTGCCCCACACCCCCCCAGGCACATGAGTCTGGCCACTCCCCTGTCCTCCATTTCAGGGACAGGCTGCAGGGCACAGGCTCACGGCACCGTGAAGGAAAACTGGAGCCTGGCCTTCCAGCTGTCCCTGGGGTCTGCAGCTGGATGAATGGCCAGACAGCCAGGTGGTTGCAGGACAGAATGACTACAATTGAGTTGACACTCCCCCCTACCTCCACCGCCCCCCCCCCCCGCCCTGACCTCCCAAGCAGAGTGCAGTATCGCTAAAATGACGATGCTGTAGACATCCAGATCCTCAGAGGCTGGGTTCAGCTCAGCAAAGAGAACACGGTGGACGATGGCTGAAGGCGATGCCGAGAGATCGAGCTGCCTTTTCCCTCCAGTTCTGCAGCCAGCATGGCTTCTCTTCTAAGGAGCTGCTTCTCACCTTTGGCTTTTGCAAGGGTGGCCTGGGGATGTTCTCACCACTACCAACTCTTGGAGCTGTTTTGGGTTGTGGCTTGGGGCCCCGATGGAAGGCCTGTGTCAGAGGTGTCCAGGGAGCAGGGCGGAGGTGATAGGCATCGCCCTCAGGGTTCCCTGCAGAGAAGCCCCCTCCAAAAAGCCCTGGGAGAAGAGGCAACTGGCACTCTGCCTCCCATGCCACATGGTGTGTTCTCTCTAAAGAAAGACATGGGAAGGCTGTCTTGTGTCCCGCCCTGGATTTATTGTCACACACGGACACAGAAGGTGCAATGGGTCCCTGGCCCTTACGCGCACCTCTCCTGACCCATGTGATACGTGACTGTTGATTAGAGCAAAGTCTGCTGCCCATGACTCTGCTGCCAGCTTCCTTCTCTCTGCCTGTTGGGAGAGTCCCTCCTCACCCAGGCCCAGGAGATTTGGAGTTGGGGGCCAAGCCTGGTCTGAAAGGAGAACAGAGAAGCCCACCCACCCCAGTTGTAGCTCCCATTTAGCTCTGGGACACATGCAGTTTGCATTGAGCCACATGTACCAAGAAAGCTCTTCACCTTGTAGTAAGAACTCCAGGTTCTGCAGCCCCATCCTCCTACAAAGAGGCCGTTGACGAAGATCTTACGTTCCCATTTCATCTCTGGAAAGTTCCCAGCATTCTGATTGAACACTCCAGGGACTGGAGGAACGACACCCAGGAGCCTCTAACCTTTGCCTTGGCCGTTCTGAGCAGTTGGTGCTGAGAGGGTTTCCCGGCCACCCCGTTCCTGGGGCCCGAGTGTCACCATTGTGCAGTGAGCTTGTGGGGTGGACATGCGGGATCCGTCTGCACGGCCACCGCAGACGTGCCCAGTGGCACTCGCTGTGCTGAGCCTGATCTGTGTTCCCTTGGTTGAAGACACAGAAGTTCACAAGCCATCTTCCCCCTCTGCCATCACCACCTGCCCACTCCTAGAGATGGTGTCAAAGAGGGGGACAGACTGGTTTTCAGCCCGCCTCTCACAGCTGTACCTTGCCCACAGCCCCGTTTCTATCAGTCAGCGTCCAACCGGGGAAACAGAAGCCACTCCAAGTATTTAAAACAGAGGAGCTTTAATCCAGAGAACTGTTGAACACAGAAACAAGAAGAGCGGAGAGGCCGAACAGGAGAATGAGGGGCAGCCCAGAGGTGGACAGCAGGAAACTGCCACCACCCGAAGCTGGTGGGACATGGGGAGAGGCTATGTTACCAGAGCACGGGGACTAGAGCCACTGGGAGGAACTGGGGCCCACAGAGGCCGATCTCGTGGGAGCTGGGGCCATGGGGAGGCATGGTCCCTGCCGAAAGGTCCCTGCTCCCCAGGTGTGGGGGACAAATAGCCTGGCTTCTGCTTTCCTCGTGCTCTGTAGTTTCTTCAGGTGCCTCTCGTTAGTTAAACCCCACTGGAAGCCAGATGACCTTGGGTCCCAGGAGAAGCTCGCTGCAGTGGTCAGGCCCACCACTCAGAGCAGAGCGGGGGAGGTAGAGGAGAGGGTCTGAGGGCAAGCAGGCTGGGATGTGTGTGGCCTCCGTCTGCCCTGTGTCATGTCCAGCCTGGTGTTTATGTCCCCACGCCAAGGTGAGGGTAGACAGAGGAGCTGCCCCTGTGGGGGGTTCATAGACCTTCACTCACCTAGAGAGGAGAATGCTTTTGGAAGGGAGGGGGGAAAGCCTTTATTCTTAACGGCTGTCCCTGTTTTCCTTTGGGGGAATTTACGCATTTAGCAATCCCACCTCACCACTCCCCTCAGGAAAGCCATGTCCTAGTTTTCTGGCCATCCCTCCCCTCCATTCCCTCTGTCCCCAATTTCTGATTTGCCCTGCCAGAGGACACTAGCCTGGACCATGCATCAGTGGTCATGAGTGTCTCCCCAGGATAATTCATTCAGAGCGTGATATTGCAGTGTGGCCTGTCTGTCTGTAAGTAGATGCCGTCTACTGATGAGTTTGTATCGTGTTTCCAATAAATTTCTGGAGATTATGCCTGGTTTTATGCTGTCCTTTGCTGGGATGGTGGCTCAGCCGGAAGGCTCAGTGCGCGCTCGCCCCAGCGCTCAGCATCAGGTGCTCCTTGTGTTGGGTTCCCTGGCCCCCTGCGTAGCTCACGGGCCAGGCTGGTTAGGCTGATTTCCCCCCAGCCACACTGAGACTCTCAGAGGCCTTTCCCCAGGGTCTGCATTTTCCTCTACTGTCTCATAAGCCACATCCTGAGGACATGAAGCTAGGTCACTCCAGGAGGTGGCCATTGACCCCTATGTCCCCTGGGCCTGGAGGTATGAGGAGAAACCTTCCCCATCAACCACTCTTGCACTGCTGTGCCCAGTGCTGGGTTGTGGGGCTGTGTGCTGGGCTCCCGTGTGAGAAGAAGGCTACCGAGCAGGTGACATGGACCCAGGAGCTGCACGTTACACAGATGGAAGTCCAGCACCTTCTTTTCAGGCCTGTAAGTAGAAGAGAAATGTCTGAGTTTTGTTAAAGGGACAGGGAGCCTGATCCAAATGCCTGGCATTCTCCACTGTTTCCTGAGTGCCGAAACCTGCTTTGTAGAAATGATTCTCTGTTGTGCATTTTATTGCTTCAAACCTGTTTGCAGTGTAGACTCTGTGTCAGGTGCTGTGCTAGGAGCCACTGTAGATTCACTCAAGGACCCCTTCAGCCCCTGTCTGTGAAGTGCACCTATTCTTTGCCGAGATTTGTGAGAGGTTTTTTAAAAAGAGAGAGAGGGACACCGAGTTTCTTTCCAGGGTTTCACGAGAGAAGCAAGACTGACACGTACAAGGTTACCAGAGACCAGAAGCCTGGTAATTAAGGCTGTGTCTATTCTTGCAGGAATTCTGGGATAGAGGGCTCAGTAAGGCAGGACTAGTGGTCAGGGAAGGTTTGTGGGAGCAGGGGGACCCCTCAAGATGGAGCACAGTAGCCCTGAGAAGTTTCTTTTTTCATTTGTCTCAAGTGTGTTCACAATTGCTCACTGCAGTATTTTTATGCTGACTGCCTTAAAATCCTCATTAGACAATTCTAATATCTGTGGCATCGCAGTGTTAACAGTCCGTTGTCTTTTCTCACTCCAGCTGAGGTTTTCCTGGTTCATGGTATGTTCGTTGAGTGGTTTTGATTGAAACCAAGAGGTCTTGGGTATATTCTCTATGAAACTCTAGGGCTTATTTCAGTCTTCTGTTTTAGCAGGCCTTGTGTGAGACGGGGGGACCTGCTTTGTTACCGCTAGAAGAAATGCAGCCTGGGATCTCCACCGGGCTTTCACAGACCCTGGGGTCAGAGAGAGAGAGGCTAGGTGTTTTGTTTCCTTTGCAAAGTTTTCTTTTTCTTTTTTTCTTTTTTTTTTAATTGAGACGTAATTAATATATAACACTGTATTCGTTTTATTTTTTAAAAAAAATTTTTTAACATTTATTTATTTTTGAGACAGAGAGAGACAGAGCATGAATGGGGGAGGGGCAGAGAGAGAAGGAGACACAGAATCGGAAGCAGGCTCCAGGCTCTGAGCCATCAGCCCAGAGCCTGACGCGGGGCTCGAACTCACAGACCGCGAGATCGTGACCTGGCTGAAGTCGGATGCTTAACCGACTGCGCCACCCAGGCGCCCCAACACTGTATTCGTTTTAGATGTACAACACAATCATTTCATATATATAATATCAAAATGATTACCACAATAAGTTCAGTTAATAGCCAACACCACACATAGTTACAAGTTTGTTTGTTTGTTTGTTTGTTTCTTTATGGGAACTTTTAAGACTTACTCTCTTGGTAAATTTCAAAGTCTGTCTGACTTCTTTCAGTTAGCGTAATGCCCTCAGGGTCCATCCATGTTCTCACAAATGGCAACATGTCCTTCTTTTTTATGGCTAAATAATATTCCTGTATGTGCCTGTGTGTTCACACCCCGCGTTTTCTTTATCCATTCATCTCTCATTAGAGACTTCAGTTGTTTCCATGACTTGGATATTGTAAATCGTGCTGCAGTGAACATAGGGGTGCAGATATTTTTTTTTGAGATAGTGATTTTGTTTTCTTCAGATAAATATCCAGAAGTGGAATTACTGGATCTTATGGTAGTTGTATTTTTCCTTTTAATTGTTTTCATTTTCATTCATCTCTAAGTATTGTCTTATTTATCTTATGATTTCTTCTTTGATCCACTGGTTGCTTAAAACTGTATTTAATTTCCACAGTTTCATGAATTTTCCAGTTTTGCTTTTGTTATTGATTTATTTTTTAATTATTTGATTGGCTACAGCTTAACAGGCTACTTGGCTGTTTGTGATTCATTGTCCCTAGTGGGGTTTTTTTTCCTTTCCTTTTTTCTTTCTTTCTTTCTTTCTTTCTTTCTTTCTTTCTTTCTTTCTTTCTCTTTCTTTCTGTCTGTCTGTCTGTCTGTCTGTCTGTCTTTCAGACAGAGAATGAGCAAGCAGGGGAGGGGCAGAGGGAAAGAGAGAGAGAATCTCAAGCAGGAGATTCAGTGTGGAGCCCAACACAGGGCTCAATCTCACGACCCTGTGACCATGACCTGAGCCAAAATCAAGAGTAATGCTTAACCGACTGAGCAGCTCAGGTGCCCCTGTTATTGATTTCTAACTTCATCTTGTTGTAGATAAATATACTTTTTATGATTTCTGTCTTTTTAAGTCTGTTGAGACTTAATCTACGGCCTAACATATGCTCTAATCTTGGAAAATGTTCCATGTACTTGAGAAGAACGTGTTTTCTGTTGTTGTTGAGTGGCGTGTTCTGTATGTGTCAGCTAGACCTAGTTGGTTTATTGTGGTGAGTTCTGTTTCCTTACTTATTTCTGTGTGGTTGTTCTACCCATTATTGAGAGTGGGGTACTGAAGTCTTTATGGCTGTGGAACTGTCTTTCTCACCCTTCAAGTCTGTCCAGTTGTGCTTTATATATTGTGATGGTCTGTCATTAAGTGCATGTATGATTGTAATTGTTTTATCATCTTGCTGTATAGAACCTTTTGTCAATATATAGTATCCTTCTTTGTCTTTTTTGATTTAAAAGCTATTTTGTCTGGTATTAATATAGCCCTCTCTTTTGGTTACTATTTGCATGAAATATCTTTTCCCATTCTTCCACTTTCAACCTGTTTGTGACTTTGGATCTCAAGTGAGTCTCTTGTAGATAGCACATAGTTGGATCATATGTTTTTATCCATTCTGCCAGTCTCTGTCTTTTAATTGATGAGTTTAATCCATTTACATTTAAAGCAATTACTGATAAGGGGGGACTTACTTCTGTCATTGTGCTATTTGTTTGCTATATGCATTATAGCTTTTTATGTTTCTCATTCCTACATTACTGTCATTTTTTGTCTTTTGTTAATTTTTTGGTAGTGAAGGGTTTAAATTCCTTTTGTGTATATTCTATAGCTATTTTCTTTGTGGTTTCCATGGGGATTGCACTTAACATACTAAAGTTATAACTCTAATTTGAATTTAAACCAGCTTAACTTCAATAACGTACCAAAAACTCTCTTCCTTTATAGCTCTATCCCTACCCCTTTTGGCTGTTGATATCACAGAATTACATTTTTATACATTGTGTGCCCAAAAACATAAATTAATGATTCTTTTAAATGCATTAAATTATGTAGAAAAAAAGATTTGGAGTTAGAACCCAAAGTTATAGTAATATTAGCTTTTATACTAATCATTGTTTTTCTTTCAATGTATGAGTCTTTTAAATCATGTAGAAGGCAAACAAAAGTACAGTTACAAACCATTGTTACAATAACACTACATTTAATACGTACCTATGTATTTACCTTTATTGAAATCTTTACTTCTACATGTGGCTTCAACTTACTGTTTAGTGTCCTGTGATTTCAACTTGTGAAACTCCCTTCATCATGTCTTGGTGGGCAGGTCTTGTGGTTACAAACTCCCTTTCAATTTTTGCCTCACTGGAAGTTTCTTGATTTCTTCCTCACTTTTGAAGGACAAGTTGCCACACACAAGGTTCTTGATTGGCAGATTTTTCTTTTAGCACTTTGAATATATTGGTCCACTGCTTTCTGGCCTCCAAAGTTTTTGATGGGAAATCTGCTTATTATTTTAATGAGCCCCCTTGCATGTGATGATTCACTCCTCTGTTACTGCTTTTTATTATTTATTTATTTATTTATTTATTTATTACTATTTTTTTAATGTTTATTCATTTTTGAGACAGAGGCAGAGCATGAACGGGGGAGGGCCAGAGAGAGGGAGACACAATCGGAAACAGGCTCCAGGCTCTGAGCTGTCAGCACAGAGCCTGACGCGGGGCTCGAATGCACGGACCGCGAGATCATGACCTGAGCCGAAGTCAGACGCTTAACCGACTGAGCCACCCAGGTGCCCCTGTTACTGCTTTTTAAATGCTCTCTTTGTCCTTTGTCTTTTGAAAGTTTGCTTCTAATATGTGTCAGTGCAGGTGGGTCTCTTTGAGTTTATCTTTTTTGGAGTTCATTGAGCTTTGCCTCATAAAGGATTAGCTGAGTTGTTTTGTCCCCCACTGATTAATGGCAACAATATGCTTTTTAAGCAAACTTTGGTTAAGATTCTCTCCTTCCCATAGGCCCCTGAACTTTGGCCCACCTTCAGCCTGAGCGAGCACACAAACCCTGGCCTCAGGGTGAAATAGGCTGGCCTCAGGGTAAAACACTCTGATTTACTATCCTATCATGCCTTTCATCTCACTTCCTGACACTCATTCTTTTCTATAAAAGAAAAGCTCTTTTTGCCTAACTCAACATGACACATGCAGGTCTTAGGGTGCTCCCTGTTGCAGTAGTCACATATGCCGGCCCTCACCCCTCCTTGCAAGTGTCCCCCCTCCACTGCCGCCCTTGTAGTAATCCTTCAGATAAAATCTCTCCTTACTAAATCTGGATTTGATCTTTCCTTTGACACCAAGAATATGTTAAGAATATCAAGGAAAGAGACTCTGTAAATTTGGATTAGGTCATAAATGCCTATGTATTAATAAAACCCCACGATAAGCAATGTGAATCTCTAATCAAAAACCACTGGCCTGGGGCGCGTGGGTGGCTCAGTCGGTTAAGCCTCTGACTTTGGCTCAGGTCATGATCTTGCTGTTCATGGGTTCAAGCCCCGCATTAGGCTCTGTGCTGTTGGCTTGGACCCCAGAGCCTGCTTCAGATTCTGTGTCTCCCTCTATCTCTGCCCCTCCCCTGCTGGCGCTCTTTCTCTCTCTCAAAAATAAATAAACATAAAAAAATTTTTTTAAAAACCACTGGCCTGGGGCACTTGGGTGGCTCAGTCAGTTAAGCATCTGACTCTTGATTTCAGCTCAGGTCATGATCTCATGGTTCGTGGGTTTGAGGCCTGTGTCAAGCTCTGCACTAGCACAGAGCCTGCTTGGGATCCTCTCTCTCCCACTCTGTCCCTTCCCAGCTTGTGCTCTCTCTCTTTCAAAATAAATAAATAAAACTTAAAAAGCAAAAAACACTGGCCTACAAGGTACTAGATTTGAACCAAAGAAGTAAAGTTGCAACCAAGTTAACAATTTAAAAACTAACAAATTGGGGCACCTGGATTGCTGTCGGTTGAGCGGCCGACTTCGGCTCAGGCCATGATCTCGTGGTCTGTGGGTTCAAGACCTGCGTCAGGCTCTGTGCTGACAGCTCGGAGCCTGGAGCCTGCTTGGGATTCTGTGTCTCCCTCTCTCTCTGCCACTCCCCCGCTCATGCTCTGTCTCTCTCTCTCTCTCTCTCTCTGTCAAAAATAAACATTAAAAAATAATAAAAAATAATAAAAATAAAAATAAAAACTAACAAATTATGATTAATAACACTAACCTGTTTTTGTCTAATATCAGGCAAAG
This sequence comes from Felis catus, assembly GCF_018350175.1. Taxonomy (NCBI): domain Eukaryota; kingdom Metazoa; phylum Chordata; class Mammalia; order Carnivora; family Felidae; genus Felis; species Felis catus. The sequence goes on along the minus strand of NC_058370.1, from coordinate 105,218,773 downwards.
CAGCACTAGGACTCTGATAAATGGAAACCTGTCATAGACAGCTAGGGCACTGACAGTTCTCTAGAACTTCCTGTACAGCATACAATTTATGAAAATCTTATGTTAATAACATTTTACCTGAATGAAAGCATCTCTTCATTTAACAAACCTTTCTGTGCTACTCATTAATAGTAATGTATCAGATAAGCCTAATTGTAATACCTCTCTTTTTACAAACTTAAAAAATCCTTGGGGTGCCTGGGTGGCTCCATCGGTTGAGTGTCCGACTTCGGCTCAGGTCATGATCTCATGGTTCATGAGTTCGAGCCCCACATCAGGCTCTGTGCTGACAGCTCACAGCCTGGAGCCTGCTTCGGATTCTGTGCCTCCCTCTCTCTCTGCCCCAACCCACTTACATTCTGTCTCTCTCAAAAATAAATAAACAACAACAAAAATTAAAAAAAAAAAAAATCCTAAATGATTTTCTGGAGACCCTCTGGGAAATCTCAAAGACAGTTTTAGGTGTGAAAGATAATCTTCAGAATTTGATTTTTTTAATAAAGATTTTATTTATAAAATAAATGACATGTATCCATTATTACGGTATCACAGAGTATTTTCACTGCCCTAAAATTCTTCTGTGCTCTGCCTATTGCTCCCCCACTCTCCACCTCTACCCACACTGCCCTCCCTGCCCCCCCCCCAAACCCCGGGGCAACCACTGATCTTTTTACTGTCTCCATAGTTGGCCTTTTCTAGAATGTCATTTAGTTGGAAACATACAGTATGTAGCCTTTTCAGATTGGCTTCTTTCACTTATTTATATGCATTTAAGAGAGGATTTGAGGAGGACAAAATATCAAAAGCTTCCGTCAGGAGTTTTGAGCACTTAAGGTAGGATTATGGATTACTGTAAAACAATATTTGGATACCATATTTTTTTTTAATTATTTTTGAGAGAGTGAGCAGGGAAGGAGCAGAGAGAGAGAGAGACAGAGGATCCAAAGTGGGCTTTCTGCTGTCAGCACAGGACTCGAAATCACGAACTGTGAGATCATGACCTGGGCCGAAGCCAGACACCCAATGGAGTGAGCCACCCAGGCACCCCTACCATATATATATTTTTAAGTTTGTTTATTTTTTTATTTTTAGTCATCTCTACACCCAACATGGGCTTTGAACTCATGACCCTGAGATCAAGAGTTGCATGCTTTTCCAACTGAGCCAGCCAGGTGCCCCTTGACTCCCACAATTAACTAAAATAATAGTAAAACATGGGGACCTGGGTGGCTCAGTTGTTTAAACATCCGACTTCAGGTCAGGTCGTGATCTCATGGTTCATGGGTTCAAGACCTGCATTGGGCTCTGGGCTGACAGCTCAGAGCCTGGAGCCTGCCTCGGATTGTGTCTCCCTCTCTCTCTGCCCCTCCCCTGCTTGCTCTTTCTCTCTCTCTCTCTCTCTCTCAAAAATAAATAAACATTAAAAATGTTTTTAAATAATAGTAAAACAATTTTTAAAGGAAACATGATCGTAAAGAACCTTTGCTCTTTCAAAAGTGAGACTTTATTTTCTTAAATAATCAAGGACATGATATAGTCAACCTAAAGCATAATTTTTTTTTTAATGTTTATTTATTTTTGAGAGAGAGAGACAGAGTGCAAGCAGGGGAGGGGCAGAGAGAGAGGGAGACACAGAATCTGAAGCAGGCTCCAGGCCCCGAGCCATCGGCACATAGCCCGACACCGGGCTCAAACTCAGGAGCCGCGACATCATGACCTGAGCCGAAGTCAGATGCTCAACCAACTGAGCCAACCAGGTGCCCCAAGAATTTATTCTTTTAAGACACAGAATCTTTGCCCTCTAAGCAGATAACTAGAAGATAAAGAAAACTTTTAACCAAGTCCTTATTAAGAGGAGACCGATAATCCAAGAAAATTTTGTCATTTTAACAGAGAAAGCCAAATTCTGATTTGGGATCAGTATAATAATTTGATTCTAAAGCTTTTTTTTGAATATCATGTCAAAAAACCAATCAGTGCTTAGCCAGCTTTGACCCAAACTCATGTAAATTTCTTTCTGCAAAAGTACAACTTTCTATATCCATACACACCCATTATATTGCAACTTCTCGGGGCGCCTGGGTGGCGCAGTCGGTTAAGCGTCCGACTTCAGCCAGGTCATGATCTCACGGTCTGTGAGTTCGAGCCCCGCGTCAGGCTCTGGGCTGATGGCTCAGAGCCTGGAGCCTGCTTCCGATTCTGTGTCTCCTTCTCTCTCTGCCCCTCCCCCATTCATGCTCTGTCTCTCTCTGTCTCAAAAATAAATAAATGTTAAAAAAAAAATTTATATTGCAACTTCTCAAGGTGGCAAAAATGAACATGTTTATTAATAGACCTAAATATATATATATATATATATATGTATGTATATGTATATATATATCTCCATCCTTCAGTACCATATAAAGAGGCAAAAATACATAAACTAAAACTTATGCTTGAAATAATGTTTCAGTATTTTATTTTACTAAAAAATTATTTAGGAATTAAATGAATATCCATTATCAAACCCAATTTAGAATCAATCTAAGATTTTTAGGTTACCTAAAGTTATCGGACACTATCTTCTAGTTGACACACAGCAAAATATAATTACTCTTGAAATGAAAGGTTATCAGAATAATGATTCAATTTGATTAAACATAATTTTATTTTTCTTTATTTATTTATCTTTTCATATTTGAGAGAGAGACAGAGACAGAATCTGCAGCAGGCTGCAGGCTATGAGCTGTCAGCACAGAGCTCAAAAACCTTGAACTCAAAACCCGTGAGATCATGACCTGACCTGAAGTCGGATGCTTAACCGACTACGCCATCCCGGTGCCCCATAAATGTTTCATATTCTTAAACATTAAATAAAAGCACTGCTAGCTTATTTGATCACTAAATCTGTAGGAGTTTAGGAAGAACACACCTAAATAGAATAAAATGTAAGCTTATATTATACTTTTTTTTTTTTTTTAACTGACCGCTTGGAGTTTATTTCCCACCTGGTGCAAGGCACACGATTACAGGGTGTCAGGAAGGCTTGTGTGTGGCTTGGATAGTAAAGAGTGGGATTCTCTCGACTTCCTTTTTGGTGTTTTGTTATTTTGATCTAAAAGAACCCAACTGTTTCCACTTGCTGCAGCCTGCCTAGTCTACATGGAGAGAGGAGGGGACAGGAGGGGCTCTGATGAGCCTAGCGCCTCCTGAAGAGGGCCAGTGTCCTCTCGGGACTGGGGACGGGTGTTCGGTGTTCGCTTTGCCAGACTGGCCACCAGGCTGCTGCTTCCTCATGGCTTCCAGAGTCAAGTCACAGGCGATCAAGTTGCTGGAGGCCTGGGGAGATTCCGAGCGTGTTGCCATGAACGGGAGGGTGGACTTCCCAAAAAAGAAACTTGCCATCCAGTGACCTGGGCCGGCCTTGGAGGGACCGGGGTGGTGAGGGATGGCTTCCCCAGGATACTCTGCACCTCCACAGGAGCTGTTACTGGCAGTGGAACCCAGGCAGCGGTAATAGTCGTGGGTGGCCATGAGCAAACCGCTGGAGGGGATGGCTGCCATGCTGTCGCTTGTGGGCTAGTGGAAACCTCCCATGCGACCCCTCGAGGGCCTTGATCACGATGTCAGGCACGGGATGCTAAGGACCCATTTGCAGAGACCGCCTAAGGCAGCTCCACCACAAATCCTGCTCTAAGCTTAATGCTGACAATTCAGAGAAGACATAGCTGTTTTTGTTAAAATAATATTAGTGTCACTTGCAAAAAATATATATAAATTATGTGATAGTTAATTTTTTTTTTTCTTTTAAAGTTTATTTTGAGAGAGTATGTGGGCGTATAAGTGGGGGGGGGGGGCAGGAAGAGGAAGACACAGAATCCCAAGCAGGCCCCCGCACTGGCATGCACTTGCACGGTCAGGGGGGAACCTCATGCCAGGCTGGAACCCACAAAGGGTGAGACCATGACCTGAGCTGAAATCAAGAGTCTGATGCTCAACCGACTGAGCCACCCAGGTGCCCCGTGATGTTGAATTCTTAAGAAACATTTGAGTTGTTTTAAACATAATGTGTATTCCTCCTCCTCTCCCTCCCTCCCACCCCCGCTTGTTGAAAGTATTAGAAGTTCAATTTCCTTAAGTTGGAGGAATTTTAGGAATATTCCGTTTATATAAGCCTCCATCTCTAAGATAAATAAGTCTCAATCAGAATAGAGGTCCTGTAAGAGATTTATGATGTAACTAATTTGATAATCTGAAGGTAAGAAAATACTACACACTCAGACACAAACATACAAATAGGGATTATAGCTTCAGTTCCAAAATTTTAGCCATGGGTCAAGAATACACAGAAAAGGGGCACCTGGGTGGCTCAGTTGGTTGGGCCTCCAGCTCTTGATTTCGGCTTTGTCATGATCCTGGGGTTGTGGGATTGAGCCCCACGTTGGGCTCCGTGCTAATGTGTGGAGCCTGCTTAAGATTCCCTCTCTTCTCCCTCTGCCCCTCTCTCCTGCTCACACACTCTGTCTAAAACAAAACAAGAGAAGAAATACACAGAGAAAAACAAAACTCAGTTTTTGAACATTTCCTATCACTGCGCCGTTCTCTTCTCAGTGCTTACTGATTCTTAAATTGATTTGAGTTCAAAATACACAAAACAGAGGAGTAGCAAACTAGATGCTTTGTTGTCTTTCACCAACAAAGACAAGACCTCTATAAACCATTAGATCATTTATCAGCACCTTCCCTCATCCCTCCTGAAGGTCACTAGAAGTCTGCCTTCCTATCTACTTCCCCACTTCCCCCTCCCTTCCCATTGCCCTGTCTCTTCCCTCTTTCTCTCTCTGATTTAGACTACAAATTCCACGGTGTCTGATTTAGCTTTCCTTTGCTTTCTCTACAAGCACCGGTCTGACAAGGCCCAACAGTGGGGCGAAGAAGCTGCAAGGACTGCCTTATAAACTCTAGGCATTGTTTGCATACAACTCATGACTAGGTTTTTCCTAGAAAAGAATAGTCAGGGCTCTTCTTGCTCCCAGTTCTCAAATGTAGCTGAACACTGAGCAATGTTTACTGAAAACTCTGGAGTGGTTCAGATTCTCCACTGTCTGGCACGTCTTCCTCCCATTATTACAAACCAGAGAGGCCTGACTTACTGTCTGGACAGAGTCCTTCACTTACTTGTGAACTGGAAGCCCAGGATACTAGGGGACCAGAAATTCCTTGCCCTCAGGGGTGTGCTTTGGCAAAAGTGATGGAGAAGCAGTTTGGGCACCAAAGACCAATATCCTTGTCTTGGCCACAGAGGGCTGTTAGGTGGCCGAGCTCAGCACAAGCCCCAGGGAGTCTTCTCGGTCATTACTGACTCGGCAGGGGGACAAGGCTCAGCCCAACTCCACTGATGTGGGGCTGCTGGGACCCACAGCTAGAGCCCCTGGACATTCACCATAAAGGAGACCTGGATGGCTGGTGGTGTTCAAGTGGCAAGTAGCAGAAATTGCTTCTGGCCGGTTTATACTCAAAGAGGGATTTATGGGGAGGATTCTGGGAATTCCCCCAGGCTCCAAGAAAGATTTGGGATGCCCCAGGACATGCAGGGTCTCCATGGAGCATAGCCATGACCCTGACTCAGCTCCATTAGTCCAATTAGATATGGCCTGGCCATGGAAGGGGAGTAGATATTGTTGGACCATTCTGGAGATCACCAGGGGCTGTCTATTACAACCACACAGAGGCTATCAACAAAGTCCAAGATCAAGGTCTAATAGGGTTGGTTTCTGATGAAGCCTCTCCTCCTGTAGTACAGATGCCTGCTTTCTTGCTAAATCCTCACTTGGTCCTTGGGGGCAGGAGCAGGGCAGGGGGCAGTTGGAGCTCTCTTATGTCTCTTCTTATAAGGATACCAGTCATATTGGGTTAGTGCCCCACCCTTATGACCTCATTTAACCTTAATGACCTCCCTAAAGGCCCTATCCCCAAACACAGTCATATTAGGACTTAGAGCTTTTTTTTTTTAATTTTTTTTAACGTTTATTTATTTTTGAGACAGAGAGAGACAGAGCATGAACGGGAGAGGGGCAGAGAGAGAAGGAGACACAGAATCGGAAGCAGGCTCCAGGCTCTGAGCCATCAGCCCAGAGCCCGACGCAGGGCTCGAACTCACGGACTGCGAGATCGTGACCTGAGCTGAAGTCGGACGCTTAACTGACTGAGCCACCCAGGCGCCCCAGGACTTAGAGCTTTAACATAAATTTGGTGGGAATACAATTTAGACCCTACCAAATCTCAGTGGTCAGAGCTGGGTGATGGCTCCCAGCTGCCAGGAGGCTAGGGACCTGGGGAACAGCATTGTTCTGACTGGCTTACATTAATCATGTCCCATGAATCCTGGGATGATGCCCTGGACCTAGTTGGAATTCTGTTAGCAAGAGCAAATAGGGGATGGTGTTAGGTGGTTAACTGACAGAGTCTGCTGCACTTTGTGTAGGCATGCTTCTGACCAAGCATTTAATCGTGAGCCCAGTAACACAAGAACAGATTCATTCTGGCCACCTCCTCCCACCGCCCCCAGGAGACTCAGCCGGTCTCTGCCTCCAGGCCTCCATGCACTGATCCGGCCCACACTTTCCAGGTCCTGATCGTCTTCTAGTCCTTCAAGTTTGTGAGCCACCGTCTCCTTTTCAGACATTCCTTAAATCACCAAAATGATTCCTGTTGCCTATATTCCAAGAGTCCCACTAAGTACTCATTTAAACAATATAGTAATTGGGGCTCCTGGGTGGCTCCGTCAGTTGATCATGCGATTGAGCCCCGAGTCAGACTCTGCACTGTGCACGGAGCATGCTTGAGATTCTCTGTCTCCCTCTCTGCTCCCCTCCTGCTTGAGAGTACATGCTCTCTCAAAATAAATAAATAAACATTAAAAAAATAATAAAATAAAATAAATGATAGTAATTATATGCACACATATCTATTTTTTTCTGTTTTGCTACATAGTCTTCCTATTCATAATTTCAATGCCACAGATGCAGACGGTCTTCTCACCAGAGGTATGATTGTCATTTACAAGCCCTTTCTTCTTTATTGCCAAATATCTCCAATCATTTTCTATAATAAATTCCTAGAACTAGGAGTGCCTGGGTGGCTCAGATGGGTAAGCAAAAGACTCTTGATTTCAGCTCAGGTCACGATCTCATGGTTTGTGAGTTCAAGCCCCACATCGGGCTCTGCACTGACAGTGTGGAGCCTGCTTAGAATTCTGTCTCCCCCTCTCTCCACTCCTCCCCCATGCTCCCTTGTGCATGTGCACTCTCCCTCAAAAATAAACATTATAAAAAAAGAAAATTTCTGTCAAACCACATGTCCCAAGTTCTGGTTTGGGAAGTATGGGGATGTGATGAGAAGGGACATGGGGAAATGGGTAATATTTTATTTGCTATGATAGTTACACACACATGTGTACTTCCCTACATGTATACCCACATGCACCTTACACACATGTATGCACGTTCATGCACACAGCAACAGTTTCCTCCTAGGTTTTGTCTTAGTCTGTTTCAGCTACTCGAACAAAATACCACAAACCAGGTGCCTTATAAACAATGGAAATTTATTTCTCATAGTTCTGGAGGCTGGGAAATCCAAGATTAAAGTGCCAGCAAATGCAGTGTTTGGTGAGAGCCTGCTTTCTAGGCTGGCCTTTCACTGTCCCTCACAGAGGGGAAGGAGCAAGGGAACTTTCTCGGGCCTCTTTTATGAGGGCACGAATGCCATTTGCAGGGGCTCTGCCACATGACCTAATCGCCTCCCAAAGGCCCCATCTATTAATACCCATCACATGGGATATTAGGTTTTCAACATTCAGACCATAGCAGTTCCCTTGTGGAGTCCCTCGAGGGATAGAATAAAGGAACTGAAGGTGAACAGAAGGGGGTAAATCCTGCCAGCAAATGTAAAGTGGAGGAATGCAGAAGGCTTCAGTGTGGCCAGGAGCGCCTCCAAATCTCTCTCTGGCTTCTTTTATTTCATTATCCCTGACCCAAAGTCCCTGCACCTCCCAGTTTCGAAAGTTTTAACCACTGGTCCAGGAGCAGAGGTTGACTCTGGGACTGGATATGAGGATTTAGAGAGAAGAGCCTCAAAAGTGGGTGAAGACCGACAAACCCGTCCTCCTTTCCCTGAGGCAGGAAGTGAGTCTGGCTAATGACCAAGGTATGGCGCTGCCTGGGGCTGCAGAGAGTGGCTGGAGATCTGGCTCCTGACATATAGGCCCAGGCCAGGAGCTGGAATTTTCAAGGAGGGAGATGTTGAGACTTACCTCACTGGTATTGCAGGTTCCCAGTGGAGGTGGGGGTGAGTGGGTGGAAAGTGGCCAAGTCCCTTTTTGTTGCTGGTAAGTGTGCCTCTAGGGGTTGGAGTGTGTATTGCAAGCCTAGAAGTAAATGGGATGGTTATAGTGGGCAAAATGCTGTGGTAATTGATGATCTTTTATGGGTGAATCCCTTATGATGAAATGTGAAGAGTAATGGATAGATAGGGGAGCCTGGGTGGCTTAGTCAGTTAAGCGTCCGACTTCAGCTCAGGCCATGATCTTGCGGTTTGAGAGTTCAAGCCCCACATAGGGCTCTGTGTTGACAGCTCAGAGCCTGGAAACTGTTTCAGATTCTATGTCTCCCTCTCTCTCTCTGCCCCTCCCCCGCTTTCACGCATGCGTTGTCTCAAAAATAAACATTAAAAAAAAAAAAAAGAGCTGGGGCACCTGGGTGGTTCAGTCAGTTAAGCATCCAACTTCAGCCTAGGTCATGATCTCACTGTTCCTGAGTTCTAGCCCTACGTTGGGCTCTGTGCTGACAGCTCAGAGCCTGGACCCTGTTTCAGATTCTGTGTCTCCCTCTCTTTCTCTGTGCCTCCCCCACTCGCACTCTGTCTCTCTCAAAACTAAACACTAAAAAAATTTCAAAAAAAAGTACTGGATAGATATCCTCATAAGGTTCCTATTAAGGGTAACTTTGGAACTGGGTGTGGCACCATCTGGGTTAGGTTGAGTAGCAATTTCAGGAAGCAGTTATGGGTTGTGCCTCCCTGCTGTTTTTCCTGAAAGTTTAATGAAATCTTGCTACTATTCTTGCCTAGTCGTGTGTGTGTATGTGTGTGTGTATGTGTGTGTATGTGTGTATGTGTATGTGCATGTAGGGGGATGAGAAGGGGCTTGGCCCATATTTCTGAAGCAATAGTCAAGGATGGGTTCTACCCCTTCTCCAAAGCCAGGCAAGAATTGGCTGAGGTCACTTGGGAAGAGCTGGCTCCTCTCCAGGGCCACCAGCATTTCAGGCTGATGGAGTGAGGAAGAGCTCTCTAGAAATAACCCGGGGATGACTCCTGAGCAAGTTATTTGGGAACCACTCAGAGGCAGCTGGGGAACACTCTGAAGGGGAGTGTTTCTGAGAATAATTGGGCTAAAAAATGGGTGGGACCAGGACACCTGTCCTATGGGCTAGGTAGAACTGGGGATTGGTGGTGATGGGGGGGAAACACGGACTTCCCTCAGGGAGCCTATGGTGTGGCATGAGGGTGCAGACTCTAATAGGTCCAGCAGTGGCAGTATGTGAGCAGTACTAGGTGCTGTGGGGGCACAGGGGATGGGCACCTAACCCAGTAAGGCTCTGGGAGGAAAACTTCTGGGTGAGGCTGGAGTAGCGGGAGCAGTAAAGTTTTTCAGGTAGATCTTTTCTGTGCTTCCAGAGCTGAGGTAGTAGCTCAGGGCTTAACCCAGACAGAGGCTGGGAGGACCATGGAGCCAGGAGACTGAGGGAAGAGCCTTCTAAACTAAGACATTTGGGGTTTAACCTGAGGGCAGAGGGCCATGGGCCAAGTTTATGGAAGAGGTGAGCCGACCAGAGTTGGAATTTGGAATTCTTTTAATGGATCATCTACTAATTTCTGCCACAAACCTCCAAAGCACTGCAGTCACTCCACAATGACACTAAAATTGTTCTACTCTACTCTTGGAGTTCATCATCAATTACCTCTCTCCACACAGCTCATGGGGATGGGGTTGGGGGGGGGAGACCTCTTTTGGGAGGGGAGGGAGTAACCTATCTGGATTTCTCCTAAGAAGTTGCCTCCCTGATTACTACTCAGGCAAGTGATGTCCAACCCAGGCTTCTAGGATTAGGATCCCTGGCCCAAGCTCTTCTGTCCCACAACCCTTGCTCGTGAGCACAGGACCTGCAGCTGAGACGTGGCGCTAAGTTGGCCCATGATCATGCATGAAGAGAGAGAGAGAGAGAGAGAGATGAGGATGACAACTCTGGCAGGTAAGTATCTTCCACTTCCCAGGTCCTTGGCAGACATTACTAATCAATGCATCACTCTCAGACTGAGTCAACCCAAAACTGCAGGCAACCAGGAACAATGAGAGTTGGTACCTGGGGTGAAGCAGATTTATCATTTTTTCCCAATGTTTATTCATTTTGAGTGGGGAGAGGGTCAGAGAGAGAGTGAGAGAGAGAATCCCAAGCAGGCTCCATGCTGTCAGCATGGAGCCCTACTCAGAGCTCAATCCCATGAACTTTGAGATCATGACCTGAGCCAAAGTCAAGAGTTGGATGCTTAACCGACTGAGCCAACCAGGCACCCCAGATTCACCATTCTTGTCCCAGGCCCAGACGGGACACAAAGGTCAGGATGGCTCTAAGTCAGAAGCCAGGCAGGAGAGCAGTCGGCAATAAGCCCAAATTTCAAAAGCCCTGAGGTACATGTGCCCCTATGATCAGCACTCATGTATCCTTTGGATAAATTCCTAGTAGTGCTATTGCTGAGTCATAGGGAAGCTCTTATTTTAAGTTTTTGGGGAACCTCCACACTGTTTTCCAGAGCGGCTGCACCAGTTTGCATTCCCACCAACAGTGCAAGAGGGTTCCCGTTTCTCCACATCCTCGCCAGCATCTGTAGTTTCCTGATTTGTTCATTTTAGCCGCTCTGACCGGTGTGAGGTGGTATCTCAGTGTGGTTTTGATTTGTGTTTCCCTGACGACGAGCGATATGACGGGCATTGAGGAGGGCATTTGTTGGGATGAGCACTGGGTGTTGTATGTAAGTGATGAATCACAGGAATCTACTCCTGAAGCCAAGACTACACTGTATACACTGTATGTTAGCTAACTTGACGATAAATTATTAAAAAAAAAAAAAAAAAAAAAAAAGCCCTGAGATACAGGGCAGGCAGGGGGTGGTCAGGCTGGGCCAGACAGAACTGCAGAGAAGGAGGTGATGATTCACATGCATCCAGAACTTTAGTTTACAAAGCACTTTCGCTAACTGCCCACAACTCTCGAGGTAGAAATTACTCACTTCCATATTATAGGCGGGGAAAAGGAAGCCCAGGGGGAGTGTATTCCCCTGACGTCACCAGTGGCTGCTACTGTTCTGGTCTACCTGGAGGATACACTTCTTTTTTTTTTTTTTTTTTTTAATTTTTTTTTCAACGTTTTTTTTTTTTTTTTATTTATTTTTGGGACAGAGAGAGACAGAGCATGAACGGGGAGGGGCAGAGAGAGAGGAGGGAGACACAGAATCGGAAACAGGCTCCAGGCTCCGAGCCATCAGCCCAGAGCCTGACGCGGGGCTCGAACTCACGGACCGCGAGATCGTGACCTGGCTGAAGTCGGACGCTTAACCGACTGCGCCACCCAGGCACCCCATGGAGGATACACTTCTGAAATGACAGGCTGGTGCCTCAGGAACACAGGTGAGCACAGGACATAAGATCAGATCCTCTCTCCTCAAAATTTATCCTTGAGCTAAGGCCCACCAGGAGGCCTAGCCACTGAAGCTGGACCAGATGGTGGTCGTGTGCCGTTAAATGCTGGAGCCCCAAGCATGGGGGGCACGGAGCGACAAGGAAAGGGGATGCTCTGACTCGTACCTACGCTGGTTCCTGGGGGGGTGTGAACGCTCTCACTGTGGCCTAGTTCAAGCTACCAGCGTGGCATCGTTGGGAAGAGATGAGCCAGAAGGAGGCGGCCCCAGCTCCCGGATGGCAGTGCCCCAGAGATGCATGGCTACGGTCCCTGTGTGTGGTTGTTCTGTTCTCCCTGGGGTCTCTGAGCCCCGCAGGCTCTTTCCTGCCTGGGTGGGAGTTCCTTGCTGTTGCTTGCAAGTAAAGGGCCTAAGAACCCTCACTGAATCTGTGGGGAGTCATCTCATGGCCCGTGTTCTGGTTTCCAGCTTTTTGATCTTTTCCCCGTTGCTCCCTCAAGGGAGGGGTGACAAGGCCAAGCAGGAACCCTGGAGACAGCTGGAAGCCTGGCGGGGGTGGTGGTAGTGGTGCAGCCGTCCTTCTAAGACCCCTGCCTGGAGCCCCTTCTCCCTGTTCCCTCCGGCAGCCCCTCCCCTCCCTGTGGGGGCCTCACAAACGGGCTGGGCAGTGGCTGTCACTTGCTGTGCACAGATGAGAAGTGGCTTTCCGGGAGTGGCCAGGGACCCAGAGAAGCTGGGAAGGTCCTCCAGGACCAGGATTTGGGGGGGTGGGGGGTGGGGGGGAGAGGTCACCTGTCCTTCATCAGTCACTAGAGCCTATCTGCATCTCATTCTGGGTCACAGGCAGAACCTAGAAGTGACCATACTCCTTTCACAGACACACAGATGTGGCCCAGGGAGGGGCAAAGGCTTTTGATTCATCAGGATTCGGGCAGGATAGGGACCCATGCCCATGCGCTGGCCAGCCCACCACTGCCTGCCCCTGTCCCTGTACACCAGGGGACACTGCACAGACGACTTGGCAACAACCAGACTCTGCTCTGCCCTCTGGTCTGGAAGCCCTGTTGAGTTTCCCAGCAGTGACACTCTTGCTTAGGAAACTGATCTTGTGGACAACAAAGAACAAAAGCTGCCCCCTAGTGGCCGCACAACAGCAGGACTTTGGCTTGAACAGAGGAGAGACCAGGTGGCCTGGCTGGAGCTGGGTCCCTTGGCGTTAAGGACAAGGGGCGTCGGGGAGACTGTACTGAATGGGCAGGAATCCCTGTCCAAGGGGCAGCAGCGTTTACTGAGCTCCAGGAAGTGGTCTCATGTGGCCAGAGGTTCTGATTTTTAAAGAGAAGCCCGATATCCAAACTTTTATGGGAAATCTCTTGATTTTTAAACGCTGACAGCTAGTTACAAAAACCTTTTTTATATCACATCGGTTCAAACAAACCAAACACATCTTCAGGCCACTCTCTGCATGCTCTGGTCTTGAGTTTAAATGGAAATCTCTTACCCGTGGGGCGTCCTCTGCTGGCCAACCCTGTGCCCACCTCTAGATGCTCCCCTGCCGTGCCTCCAGTGTGGGACACTTCACACACCCCTGAGGGTGGCTGAGCAAAGCCCTGCTTCCAGACCCCGTGCTCCCCCCATTTGAAGGTCATGCCAGGAGACCCTGACTAGGGTCCTTGCTGTACTCCCTCCTCCCCATCCTCCATTCTTGATCCTCAAAGACTCAGAGGTAGGCCTTGCCCCAAACCACTGCTATGCTATTGTGCTGATTTCAGAGCTTCCCGTACCCGGGCCTCCTCGCCCTCCCTCAGCACATTCATCTCTCCTCATCCTTCCTCTGAAGCCACCAGGACCTACCATCCCTTGGTCCCACCCGTCCTGGGTCCTTCACTGCATCCTCCCAGCCTCCTCTCTGCCGCCCCCCATCATGGTCGCCCTTGCTCGGCCGGCTCTCCGGGTGCAGCTCCCACTCACGTGGCACCTAGTGCCCCCTCTGCAAGTCCCGGCTCTGCATCCAGCTGGCCCAAGTGGCAGGGAGACCACCTCACCGCTGCTAGTCCCGTGGAAACTCCCGCCGCTAGCCTCTTGGGGTGGGAACTTGGGGCTTTCCAGAAGCCCCCGCACCCTGCTCTGTATAGCCTTGTCCCCTCTCTTGGAGATCTCTAGTTGCCCTTCTCCCTCCTCAGACCTCCATCCTGCCCCCCCTCCCTGCATACTCCCTAGGAGAACAAAAGCACTCACCAGAGCTGTGCACAGCCCCCACCCGCTCGGGACCTGCGCCCAAGCCTGCTGCCTGTGTCTCTGTAGATGGGCTCCTGCCACCCCCACCCCCCAGCACCTGGTCCCACCCAGAAACCACAAGCCTCTTGTGAGAGCTGGAGAGACCATGACCCTCCTCTGCTCTGGCTCACACTGGAACCCAGAAGGCTCTACACATCCAGCCTCAGCCACCTGTGGAACCCTGTTTCTTCCCCAGCTCACTCTCTTCCAACTCCATAGGCCTTCTAGCTCCTCACACACGTGCCCACTCCTGCCCAGGGCTTTCGTCCCCACCCCCTTCCCTCTGCCCTCCTCAGGAGCCACATGGCTCCCCCTATACCTCCTCCAGCCACTGCTCAGATGCCACCTTCTACTGAGAACTCCTGGCCACCCTGTTTAACCTAGACATGGATGGTGGTGATGGCAGCCCAACACTGTACACTGTGCACTCAAACGCACACTTAAAAATGGGCAGAATGAGGGGCGCCTGGGTGGCTCAGTCGGTTAAGCATCCGACTTTGGCTCAGGTCACGATCTCGCGGTCCGTGAGTTCGAGCCCCGCGTCGGGCTCTGGGCTGATGGCTCAGAGCCTGGAGCCTGCTTCCGATTCTGTGTCTCCCTCTCTCTCTGCCCCTCCCCTGTTCATGCTCTGTCTCTCTCTGTCTCAAAAATAAATAAAAAATGTTAAAAAAAGAAAAAAAAAACTTTTAAAAAAATAAAAAAAAAAATGGGCAGAATGAGGTAAATGTTAGGCTAAGTTACATTTTACCGCAAAAACAAACTGCACACTCCCCTCCCCAGCCCTATTTTTCTCCCTGGGGCTTAACTCCTCCTGACATGCTCTGTATTTGATTCACTTATTTTCTGTCCCCTCTTTGCCTATAGAATGTCCTCTCCATGAGGGCGGGGGCTTGAGTGTTTTGTCCACTGATGCGTCCATCCCAACACCTAAACCAGTGCCTGGAACCCGCTAGGAATGGAAGCTGTCTGTCGAATGCCTGACACACGGCCTTCTGCTTCAACGGTCACCAGGAAAAGGGATGTTCCTTCCCGAGTTGCCTCCACTCATCGCCACGCAGCAAGCCCTCACTGCCACCCTCAACAGCTTGAATGCCACAGACAGTTTGAAAGCGGTCTTTAAAATGGTCCTGAGACATGGCTTATGCCCCAACGGTAGGTTCTGGCCAGTCCTGCTGGCCTGTGGGTCCCCAGGGCAGAGGCAAGGGCTGTCAGGACACAGCAGGAATGCAAAGGAATAGGGTATGTACACAGCACGACCTGGAGCACACCTGTGCACGTAGGGCGGCGGTGCCCAGGAAGTACGTGCAGGATGTCCTTCCAGTGAGTCAGGCTTGCCTGTCAGCAGCGTCTGAACCTAATAGAGCTCTCGGAGCGGTTTCCTCGTTTATAAATCAGGACAGTACCTTCCCCAGAATCATGAGGGGCAAGTGAGAAAAATCATGTAAAGCGGCACACTGGAAATGCAGGGCGCAGAAGTTTCCCAGGAAGCATGCCCACATTGAGCCCTGGGTATTTACTGACCCCCAAGCAAGGGCCACAGCCTCCTTCTCAGGAGCCAACTTCAGGTCGCAGCCTCTCCACCAGGCGTAGTCCCCCCAACACCCTGCAGAGGGCACCACCATCACAGCTCTGAACATCCCGTGCCCAAGTTCTGCCTGGTGCGCACCTCCCACCTCTGTGCCAGAACGAGGGCACTGTGGCTTTGCAGATAACAAGGACCTCAGTGGCCGTGCCCCATCTCAGGCAGGACCCTGCACACAATAGGTGGCCCTCGCCTCCCCCTTACCTAGGGGATCTGACCCCGTGGCCTGTGGCCCAGCACCCAGGGCACTCGCAGGGAGGGTGGCAGAATTCAGCCCTCCCGCCCCTCTTTGTTCACCAGAGATTCCAGGAGCCTAGAGAGATGGGCAGCATGTGGGAACAGGGGGCTCGGGACTGGAGGTCATGCCGCTACTCAGGCTGGTTGGTATCTGGCCATCGCCCAGGAGGGAGGTGGGGAATCGAGGGACCCCCAGCAGAGCCAGGAGCGGTGACTACCACCCTCTGGCTACCCCACCCCTAGGAGGGCAGCTCTCTGGCCTGTGCCCATCTGAGCTCCCCCTCCACAGGCAGCTTCCAGGGGTGGAAGCTGGAGGCAAGGCTGGATGGGATGCCTTCAGCCCTGGTAGCCCACCCCCTGGTGTCAGAAATGCCGTGTGTGCCCCAGTCTGGGTTCTGTCATACTCAGCGGTGGCATTGGGCAAACAGAACCCATGGGGGGGGCCTCAGCCTAGACATCTGTTAACTAAGTGTGGGGGTGGGGGCGGGGTCGTCACGCTAGATTGCCCCTCCCATGACCTGAGGTCATGAGTATCCCAGAAGGCAGGGAAGTTCCGACCGCGCAGGTCAAAGGCCCCCGTTGACCAATCTGAGGCTGGAGGCTGGAAGTTGGGGGCCTGGCCCCCACCCCTACCATCCCTGCATTCTGGAGCAGCACTGCCTTTGCAGGAACACGTGAAGCTCAGCAGGTTACTGTGCCGGCCTCTGAGGCCAGGCAGCCTGGGGAGGAGCGGGAAGCCTCTGAAAGGGGCCCTTCTGCCTTCCCTCCTACTGAGACAGCTCCCCAAACTGAGCCTTTAGCAAGGAGGTTGTTTAGGCTGCAGGGTCTGAGCCCCCAGAACAACCGTATCTAATGAACACAGATGCCCAGGCCAAGATTCTGCCCCCTTCACTCCCCTTCCCCTCTAGGTGCCTATCCAAATCGGGAACCTCCTGGGCCACCCCTGGGCAGGTGAGGGGGCTCACTGGGAGGATTGAGCAGCAGGCTCTGTAAGTCCACCACCAGGACAGACCAATCAGATTCCCTGCTCACACCCTTGGCCCCCAGGGCTCTTCCTGCTGTTCATGGTTTGGGGTCCTGTGGTTTAGCTCTGAGTACTCGAATCACACCCAAGTGGCTAGCTCTGCTCAGTCACTACCTGGGGGAACCAGGGCAAGTCACCAGCCCTCTCAGAGACTCAGACCCCCACCTGACAGGCAGTTGCCCTGAGACTCTACTATGAAAGTGGACAGAAAGCACAGGACGAATGTTGCAGCCTGCTGAATTATGAACAGGAGACTTGACCCCCTGCTCTTCGGCGGGGGTGGAGGCATTTTGGATCTGAGTGGATGCAAGGTAGGTCTCTCTCCTTGGCTCCCCCAGCCCTGTCACCAATGCCTCCACCCACAAACACGCCCCAGCCTCACCTGCCCCTGTGAAGGTCCAAACCATGCACACCTCAGGGCTGGGTGGATTCGCATTGGTCTTTTTATTGGATTTTCCACGGGCAGCCTGCATACCTCAAACTGCTACCCAGCTCCTTGGCCCTTCACCACGTTCCTGGCTTCTGCTCTGGGGACCTAGCTGGGAGCTGCCAGCCCAGCACCGTCTTCTCCCACGGCCCCGCAGGCTTGGGCTGCTTCCTTGAGACAAACCCAGTTTTCCCGCTGCCTCCCTCTCTGTGCCAGGCTGCCCAGACAGGGGGCACGTTCCTGCATTGGGCACAGCCAAGCTCTCCCGGGGAAGAGGCTCCAGCCCAGACCCCCGGCAGTGCCTCCCCGTCTCAGGCCACTTCAGACCCTGCACAGCACGGCACAGCCCCGTGGGCTCAGACCTAAAGCTTGGTGTTGAGGTGGAAGAAGTGGGGTGCTGCATAGGTTGTGGCAGGTGGCACGTGCCATGCAGACGAGGCTGGGCAAAGTCTGTGGCGAAGGGCACTGTCGAAGGATGCCGGGGGGAAGTGCATCAGACCGGTGGCCATGGGGGAGGGCGCTGTAGTGGCTAGGAAGTGGGCCGGGAAGGTAGGGATGACCAGGGGGCTGAAGGGGAGTGTGGCTTGGCCCTTTAAGTGGTCCGGGGTGCCGGCAAAGTTCAGCGGGCAACGCAGCATGGTGCCCCTGTAGGCCTCGGGGAGGGTGGGCCCCAGCGCTGGGCCCAGCAGGCAGGACACGGCCAAGCCGGACCCCACGGATTTGGCCCCGCACTCCTTGGCGTCCACCTCCTTAAGAAAGGGAGACACTGCCCGCAGTTTTTTGCCACCATGGGCAAAGCCCTCTTCTTCCAGGCTGCGCTTGTTGCTCAGGCCTGGGATGCTAGGGAAGGTAGGTGGGGGTGCAGGGCTCTCGGCAGAGACCTTGGCCATGGGGGACACCCAGCAGGCTTTGGGCTTGGGGTAAGGGCTGCCCTTTCTCGAGCTGCCTTTATGGAATGCAGACGGGCGGTTGGCATCCCCGCCCCACACCAACTGGGGCTCTTTGACCAGCAGGCCCTCCTCTTTGCCAGGGGGCCCTAATAGCGCCCCATCTTTAAGGCTGGGGAAGAAGTCCCGGGGGTGCTGGCTGACGGGCTTCAGCACCTCGGTGGGGTACGCATGGAAACAGCCAGTGAAGATGGGGGCTGGCAGGCGAGGACCGGCCAGGGCCTCCTCCCTGAGGCTGCCACCAGGTGCCTGTAATCCCTCCTGAGGGGTCAGCCGGTGCCTGGAGTTCTCAGCTGGCTTTCCTGGGCTCTGAGGACTTTCGGAGAGGTGAACAGCTGGGGATGCCTGGGGGTCCCCGTTAGGGCTGCCTGCCCCGTGGCGACAGCCCTCCTCCTGACACTGCAAGGCCTCCGCCTTGCTCACCTGGGCCAGGAGCTTCTTTTTGGCCAGTGGTGACATGATGCCATGCGTCCCTTTGCAGTAGAAGCTGGACAGGAGCCGCTTGTAGGCCTCAGGGCAGCTGCTGGCACCCACGAAGGGCAGAGAGGTGCCCAGGGCCGGGCCTGGCTGTTCCGTGCCATCCCTGGGGGGCTCCTGGCTAGGAAGCTGTGCCAGGTCCGTGGCAGCATCTGTCTTGGTCTTTCCTGGCATCATCTGGAATGAGAAAAGTTCATGCCTCAGGGCTGGGTGTGAGCCACATACCCTGACCTGGGGGTCCTGTGGAGCAGAGTCACAGAGGGGTCCCAAGAGCCTCTGTTCACTCTTCCAGCACCTTTGTGAAAAATTTTCAAACGGTCTCCTGTCCTCTGAACGGGCACAGCATGGTATCAGGACACAGGGCCTGGTGAATGAGGTGCGGGCTGGAGTTCAGACCCCACAGGGCCTCTCATTTGAACCGGCACAACCATGACCCTGGAGCCCCCCACGGATCTGCCGTCAGAGTAGGTTCTGGCTATCCTGGGCAAGGTGCTCTGCGGCCATGACGTGGGTGGTAAGAGGGAGGTGTTTGGCAGGGGACCAGGGGACAGGGAGGCCTGGGGTCAGCTGGTGGCCCAGGCAGGCTCAGAGCTTACTTGGTCTAACCGCTTCTCCTCCTTGGCCTTCTTCGGCTTCTCAGGGGCCCCGTCATCCCCGCGGGGCTCCTTGGCCATCTTGTATTGCTTCCTGGGCTTGGAAGGGGGCAGTGGCTTGTCGTCCTCCCCCTTCAGGTGCCGCACGTATGGGAGCACCAGCCTGAGCAGGAGCACAGCGTGTCCACCAGGAGGCCAGCCCGGCAGGCACGTGCCACACCTCCCACCTCTCTCCCTCATCTGGCCCAGGAGGCGCTCGGTGTGGCCGAGCTGGGCCTGGGCGGTGATGAATGCGGTGCAGGCAGCTCAGGTTTGTACGTCCAGTGGGAGGTGTGGACGTCCTGCTCGCCCCCCCCCCCGCCCCCTCCCCCCTGCCCCCAGGTTCTGCTCTGCCCCGCCCTGCCCCGCCCCGAGGTGAGGGCCGAGGTGTCCTGCAGGCAGTCTCACCCGGGCCCGGCCCCCGTACCTCTCGTAGTGGCGGCGTGTGCACGTGGCCGCGCTGGTGCTGCCCGGGCTGCCCCCCAGCTCGTCGTACACGTTCTTCCAGAGGCGGCGGCCAGTCACCTGCAAGGGCACCTCATGAGGGCACGACCGGCACACCCTCCCCTGCTGGTGGAGTCCTGGAAGCTCCAGGTCCCCACTGGACAGGGACAGGGACTGCAGTTTTGCAGCTGCTTCTCCCCCAGCAGTGGCGGCAGGGAGCTGGGAAGGGGCTCGCCTGGCTGCTAGCCAGCCCTGCCTCCCAGGGGCCACTGCCCGGCTGCTGGCCCCAGCAGCTTTCCAGGCCAAGGGAGCACGAGGAAGACAGAACAGATGGGAAGACAGGAAAACTTGCTTTGAGCAGCAAAGTACAAGCCGGCAAGGCAGGCCCTCTTCCCCCACAGCACACAGCATGCAGGAGAGCTAGGGAAGGGGCGGGATTTGGGACCCTGCCTCTGCCTCCTATCTGGAGGTGGGGACAGGGCCCTTCCTCCCCAGGACCCCACAGGGTGCAGTGGGGAAGGCCTGGGAGATGCAGCATGGCAAGGACCCGGAGGTGCCTCCTTACCATCTCATAGGCCCCCAGCTTCTCCACTGCTTTGTAGATCTTCCACAGGTTAACTGGAGAAAAGAGAGGGCAGGGCCCCTGTCAGCCTCTGTAGGGGGAGGGCACAACCAGCAGCCCATTCCCGTGGACCTGTCAGGCAGGCACAGAACCAGCACACACCCAGACAGGGCCACTGCAATGGATGGGTGGACTAGGCCCTGTGCACTGGCAGTCCAGTGGCCAAGGAGGACAGAGATCCGGCCCCACCCACTGCAGCCCTGTGCCTGGAGGGGGGTGCCCTTTCTGTGGGCTGGCATCACCCAGGGGTGTCCAGAGTGGAGGTGCCTGCCCTGACACCCTACCTGGATGGGATCCCCTGCCAGGCTCCCCCTCCCTGCCTGCACCCCAGGGACGCACTCTGCTTGAAGCCGAGATGGGGCACCCTCTCGATGGGCGTGTGTCGCTCCTTCATGAACTTGTAGAGGCTGACCAGGAAGGCCTGCTCCTCCTCCCGCTCCTGGTCCTCCTCCCGCTCCCCGCCTGCCTCAGGGGAGTCCTGGGGAAAGAACAGGAGGCATTGGGATGAGCCCCCAGTTGGTGGGTGGCTGGGGACAGGCGGAGCCACTGGCTGCTGGGGAGGAACGAAGCGTGTGGTCCCCAACCGCAGGAATGGCTCCCATAGGAGGGAGCAGGCTCCCAGCATCCAGCTTACGGCTCTGGGCTGGAGTGATTTGTCTCTTGGCATGAGAAAGACGCAGTTGTCAGCTGTTAGTACCCAGGACCCCAAGTCAGGGTCCCCAGAGGCCCAGCTCCAGAGACAGCCATAGGAGCAGCCCTGCAGCTCCCCAGGCCTCTCTCCAGGCAGAGCACTTCTCTATCTTGCTCTGGATTTGTTCTATCTGTGTCTCAGCTCCTCTACCAGACTGTGAGCTCCTGGTGGCAGGCTCAGAGTCCCCAAGCCGAAGGAGCAAAGGTGCTTGCTGTTTTCTGGCACTGCGGGGTCCTGTGTCCACTGAGCCATTGCTGTGGTGGCCTGCCTCTCTGAGCTGCCAGTCTGCGTGCTGAATTTAGGGTGGTGAAGCCCCATCCTGGGTTCCTGACACACTTCTGTCAGGACGTTCGGTTCCTGCTTCCAGAGGGGCAGTGTCTGCTGATGGTATTCATTTGGCTGGTGGCTCAGGGCAGTGGGGTATGGTTGAGCTGGGGCTCAGGGCTTGGAGAGCAGACAGCTCCCAGGTCCTGAAGGATGTAAACCATGAGGGCCTAGAACAGTACAGACAGCTGTGCATTCCCAAAACATTCTATTCAAGTACCGTTTCAGTGTTTCTGACACTGAACGAAGACCTCCGACAATGAATGGCACGCAAACTCACGCGTCACCTATGAAACTGTGACGCACTGGAGACCAAGGCAGCTGGTCTTGTGCAGGCCTCAGAATGAAGGCACTCCCTCGGCAGCTCTTCCGCGCAAGCTGTGAAAAACCGTTACCATTTGCAACTACTCTTCTACGTGAATCAGGATTTTTACTCCAGGCTGTGCCACCAAAGCAAACGGCCAAGACGAATGGACGTTCAGGCCAATGCTCCACTGGGTCGCCCACGGCTCCCTCTCAGACCCTGCTCACCGAAATGGCCTTAGTGATCTCGCTGAGGGACTCTAATACCCACGCTGTAAACTTGGAGGGATGCACGGATGTACACGTGGTTTTACATCTTAAAACAGTGCTTTTATCGGTTTCATTCATCGGGGCTCCAGGCACATCTTCATTTGATAAGAGGGTTCTGCTAGGAAAACTAAGTCTGAAACCCCTGCCATGGGTCACGGGAGGATCCTCCTGTCCCTGGCTCCCAGCTCCCCACACCTGAGGGCTGGGCCCGGCTCAGCAGACTGGAGCGTGGGGAACACATCCTCCTGAGAGCTTGGGAAGTCCCGAAGTTCACCAGGGAGGCTGTGCACAGGTGAGGGGGGGAGGGGCAGGGAAGAGGCCCCCAGGGGTCGCCCAACTCACCTCCAGATGGATGGGGCTCTGGCTCCTGCTCTGTTCACCATCGCGTTGAGGGGACACAGATGGGTCTAGGGGATCACCCTCCTCTGACTGTTTCCTTTTCCCTTTGACAGGAGGTGCTGCAAAGAGGGGAAAGGGAAGGGGTGGGGGAGGGGGGAGAGAGAGCACTTGAGACGCAGGCAAGAAGAACAGGCAGTGAGGAGAGGTCCTCTGGGAGAGATGGCAGGTCCTCCCACCCCCCATCTGAACCCACCAGGTGTGGAGCGAGTCCTCCCCTTCCTTCGGCAAAGTGTCCCCTGCCTCCTGGTCCCTGGCTGCACACAGGCTGGCCCTTTACACACACCTGTGGGCTCACCCCGGTGGCCAACTCTGCTCTCCCTCCTCTCTGCCAGGCTCACCTCCGACTGAGCCCCACACCTGCTGCTGTTCCTTCCTCTGTTCCAGCCAGCTCCCCACATCCTTTGAAGGAAAATTTAAACCACCCTGGGGTCACGTCAGAGGAGAGTAAGGTCGGGCCATGGTGCTCAGGGAAACCCTGTCTCCAAAACCTGCCCCAACATTCAGGCAGAGCGTTTTCACAGCACCTCAGCCCAACTGGGAAAGCTGCAGAGGTTCCCACGTTTGTGAGCCCAAGAGCACCACAGCGGGTGCTTGGATCCTCCAGGAATAATCGAGAAGCCTAGAAGCTCCTGTTCATGAAACATCTGACCTTTCTATGAGCACCGGCAGAGGGCTAACTGTCCCTCATTAGGCCACTTGCTCCTGTCACCTGCAAGGGTCTCACCTGACAAGCTACTTCTTGTGGGTGGCCCTTCCCAGCCCCCAGCCTAGCACAACCATCTTGCTCCGCTGGGCACCCTCGGCCACTCACATCCATCCGGACTGAACTGCCCACTGCGCATGTGGCTTCCTGACAATTCAGTGAAGCCACACAGTAGGCGCCGGGTTTCAGTGAGAAGGAGCGTGTCTCACAACAACGTGCATGGAGGGCAGGAGGCGCTCGACTTTACCAAGGGCAGCCACAAGCTGATAGTTGCAAGGGCACAACACCCGTGTCCCTGCAAAAAACACTGGAAACCGCCTCCAGCCCTCTGACAAGCTGGCAGTGCACCTCAGACCAGGAGCCCCGGGCTTTGGATCTCCCCTTCTTTCTAACCTTCTCTTCCTTTTTGTTAACCTAGCATGAACGCTCCCATTCTCCCGGTTTGCTCCAGCTCAGGAAATCCTTACCACTGGGCACCTACGAGCTCCCCTTTCTGTCCTGGAGAGAAAAAGAATCGCCGTGACAACAACAAACCCACACCAGCGTGGCCCACGAGGCCAGAACCTTTGGCCACGGGATGGTGTGCCCTTCGGTGGTCGCTCACGGAAGCTTCACCCTGCTTGCAACTACTCGCTTGTGCCGCACGGGTCCCTGGCTCTTCCACGTGTGTTCTCTTATTTAGTCCCAGAAGGGAGCTCATTTTTTAAAAAAGCGTTGATTTTGAGAGACAGAGAGACGGTGTGCGTGCACACACGTGAGCGGGGAAGGGGCAGAGAAGGGGGAAGAGAGAGAGAATCCCGACATGGGGCTTGATCTCACCACTGTGAGACCACGACCTGAGCCCAAATCAAGAGTCAGGCACTTAACTGAGCCACCCAGGTGCCCTCAGGAGGGATCTCATTTAGTTTTTGTTTTTTTTTTTATTTCTTTGTAATGTTTTTATTTATTTTTGAGAGAGAGAGAGAGAACAGAGGAAGGGCAGAGAAAGGGAGACATAGAATCCAAAGCAGGCTCCAGGCTGTTGGCACAGAGCCCGATGTGGGGCTCAAACTCGTGAACGAAGATCATGACCTGAGCAGAAGTCGGATGCTTAACTGACTGAGCCACAGAGGGGCCTCCAGGAGGGATCTCCTTTTATTTTTTTTATTTTTATTTTTTAAATTTTTTTTTAACGTTTATTTATTTTTGAGACAGAGAGAGACAGAGCATGAACGGGGGAGGGTCAGAGAGAGGGAGACACAGAATCCATAACAGGCTCCAGGCTCTGAGCTGTCCGCACAGAGCCCGACGCGGGGCTCAAAC
This sequence comes from Felis catus, assembly GCF_018350175.1. Lineage (NCBI taxonomy): Eukaryota > Metazoa > Chordata > Mammalia > Carnivora > Felidae > Felis > Felis catus. The sequence continues at coordinate 105,194,334 of NC_058370.1, read as the reverse complement.
TCACGGACCGTGAAATCATGACCTGAGCCAAAGTCGGCCGCTTAACCGACTGAGCCACCCAGGCGCCCCAGGGATCTCCTTTTAAAGAGGGGAAACTGAAGCCAGAGAAGCTAAGTTGCTTGTCTCCCTGGGAGACCAGGGTTCAAAGTAAGGTCTGTGTGACCACCAATCCAAGTGGCCTGGCCTTGCCACCATCGTGGTTGCTGTTGTCATCACCAGCATTTAAAAAGCCTTGACGAGAAGTCCAAATAAGCCTGGAAGAGAAACCGATCCTAAGGCTTGTCAAAGAGAAAGGCACTCAGGCCTTCTTCTCAGGCTGGCTTCTGACCAATCAAGACATGGTCAATATCCAGAAATAACCAGGTGTTAACAACTGACCTGCCCCCACCTCCCCAGCTGATGCCTTTCCAACCAAGTTCTTGGTGACCCTATGCCTCAGTCTTCCCTTCTGTGAAATGGGAAAGACCCTGGAGTCCTTTGGCCACTCTCCCTGAATTCCTAAAGTCCACCAGGTCACGGGCACAGCCACTTCCCCCAGCTCTTCTCCCTGCCCTCCTGCCCTCTCCACCTGTCCTTTTTTCTTTTTAACATTTATTCATTTTTGAAAGACAGAGACAGAGTGCGAATGGGGAAGGGGCAGAGAGAGAGGGAGACACAGAATTTGAAGTAGGCTCCAGGCTCCAAGCTGTCAACGGAGCCCCGATGCAGGGCTCGAACTCACAGACCGCAAGATCGTGACCTGAGCCGAAGTCGGGCCCTTAACCAACTGAGCCACCCAGGCGCCCCTCTCCACCTGTCTTCGCACCCTCTCTGCCTTCTTTCCTGCTTGCTCAGCTTCTCAGCATCAAAGGACTCTCTCCACCCTGAGTCCCTACATGTGGTGATCCTGGGGCTTCTCACTGGAGCCTTCCTACAAACTTGGTATGTGACCCTCGTAAGTGGCTGCCCTCAGCTGCAGAAAAATAAAGTGGTAGGATCAGTACCCATTAGAATCACCAGGGAGCGTTTTAAAGACATTGGTGACTGTGTCCCCCACCCCCAGTCTGATTTAAGGTTCTGCAGGGGCATCAGTTCAAAGCTCCCCAAGGGATCTTAAAGGGGGCAGCCAATTTGAGAGCCACTGGGCCAGAGGACCTCTATCCCTTCTGCTTGGTTCCAGAGTTGGTAAGCTCTGCCTGGGCCATGCTGAGGGGAAAATCTCCTGGAGCCAGGCACTCAAGTTACCTGGAAAGGAGGTCACCAATCTGAGCCGTTTAACCCCAGACAGGAAAAGGATTAGAGCTCTTGCCTAGAGCCACAAAGGGAAACACTCTCTTTATCTCTGTGTCCAGCTGAGTCCCCAAATGAACTCAGCCTCCACTCTCTCCCAACCAGGCTAGCATGCTCTCTGCCTGGCAGGGCCTTCTGGGCCCCACTTCCACAGCCTCAGCTGAGGGAGAGGACAGTCCTCTCCCTCCTTCTCCAGGGTGCCCTCTGTCCTGTCCCTGGCTACCCCAAGTCATGGCACCCCAGGGTTCTAGATCATCTTCATTTGGAAGAGGGTTCTGCTAGGAAAACTAAGTGTGAAACCCCTGCCACAGGTGACAGGTGGGTTCCCCTGCCTGCCAGGTTCCCAGCTCCCATACCTTCCAGTGCTCTGAGGAAGGGCTGGGCTGCTCTCCCGGCTCTGCAGGGGAGGAAAGAGGCTCGGGGACCGGCCATCCCAGTCTCCCAACCACATCCAGCCTGCAGAGGCGGAAGAGTCCCACCTGCTCCTGAGTGACTGCTGCTGCCCAGCAGCCTCTGAGTTACTGTCCTGCTATCGCCACAAAGCCTCAGATGCCCCACTGTAACGGGAAGGTGGATGCAACTTGCAAGAAGAAAACCACTGCTGGTCAAAGGAATGTCGTTCAGACGTGGCTTTTTCCATCCAGGAAGCAACAATGACAATAATGATGATGACGATTTCATTGTTTACTGTGAACACAGCTGGAATCTATAAGGTATGAGATGGGGATCTAATCACATTTCCCCCCAACGGTTACGTGTCCCAATATTGACTGAGTGATGCCCTTCCCCCAGTGATTTGAAATGCTACTCTCCCCGTAATCTAAAGGTTTATAAGGAATTTATAGGAGGGGCGCCAGGGTGGTTCAGTCAGTTAAGCGGTCAGACTCTTGATTTTGGCTCAGGTCATGATCTCACCGTTCATGAGATCCAGCCCCACATCGGGCTCTGTGCTGACAGTACAGAGCCTGCTTGGGATTCCCTCTCCCTCTCTCTCTGCCTCTCCCTGATTTGTGTGCTCAAGCTCTCTCTCTCTCTCTAAATAACAACGAAAGGAACACACCTGAAACCGTTTCTGGAATTTTCTACTGTTTCCTTCACCGTGGAATGCCAGTACTCATGCATGCTGTTTTAACTGTAAAACAACTGACTATCCAGAGGGCAAGTCCCCCATCATTACTCTTTTTAAATAATTATGTGAACTTCAGGATAATTTGTCACATTCCCTTAAAAAAAAAAAAAAACAAAACCACTGGGGTTTTGGTTGAATTGCATTTAAACTTAGAAATTACTTTGAAGAAAAAGAACACCTTTCTTTTTTTTTTTTTTTTAATTTTTTTTTTTCACCGTTTATTTATTTTTGGGACAGAGAGAGACAGAGCATGAACGGGGGAGGGGCAGAGAGAGAGGGAGACACAGAATCGGAAACAGGCTCCAGGCTCTGAGCCATCAGCCCAGAGCCCGACACAGGGCTCAAACTCACGGACCGCGAGATCATGACCTGGCTGAAGTCGGACGCCTAACCGACTGCGCCACCCAGGCGCCCCAAGAGAACACCTTTCTGATATGGCACCTTCCTTTTTTCAGGACCACATGTCTCCCCAGATTCAGGTCTCCCTTTGCTGTCCTCAGAGGTTCCTTCTTAAAGGCCCTGTGTGCTTTCTGTTGAGCTTACTCCTTGTGTTTTGGGCAGCTAGATAACAGTGTGAGAAAAGCTTTGATAATCTACAGCAGGACTTGGCTCCACAGTCTCTGTTGTTTCCTCCTCTCACTGTTGGGAAGAGAACAGGAGGCTGCTGGTTGGGCCAGGAGTTGAGCCCTTGGGCCCTTGTGACTCCGTGCCTCACTGGGGAGTGAACAGGGGTGGCAGGGTGCTTGGGGGTGGCGTGCTGCCCAAAGCCCTTCTGGTATTAGGAATCTGATCTGTTTCACTCCATGGCTTGTGTTAAAGTCCAAGCTTAAACCCCAGCTCCTGAAACCACAGCAGTGAAGAGGTTAGTTTCAGTCACTAACTCCAAAAGAGGACGCTCCCTGGAGTCTACTTGTTCTCAAGCGATTCCTTACTTCCCTTTCCAAATCATACACTCCACCAACTCAGCTCAGTGCTCTGCCGGGCCGTGGACTAGGCATTTTTGTACACCGCTTCACTGAATCTTCCCAGCCACCCAGTGGGTTCTATCTCCCCCTTTACAGATACAATACATGAGGATCCGAGAGGTTCATCACTTGCCTGAAGTCACCCAGCTTACTAGTGGCAAAGCTGGGATTCAGAACCAGAGCAGTCTGACCGTCCCAAAACTGAGCTCTGAGATCTGGACTTTTTAATGGAAACAGGGAGACGCCAAGCTCCTTATCTGCTCAAAGGGTGCAAGCTTGCTTCTCTCCCTGAAAGAAGCAATCTCCCATCACACCACTCCTATTAATCTGCTAAAAAGTCTGGCTTCTGCTGACAAGCTGAAATCAGGTAAGAGTGGGAAGGGGCTCTGCTCCACAGAGCTGCATCTTTTACCAAGTCAGCCACTGCTTCTGTACCACGGTATCCCTTTCATGGGTGGGTGTGCTAGACCCCCATGGGCCCGATGTTCTACGCAGGACAAAGAAACAAGGCTTCCGACACAAACCACAGCCAAGTGTGTGTGTGTACCCACGCCCCTCGGTGGGATCCGAGGTCTGCCTGTGCTGCTCACTCCCCGCTGTATCTCACTGTCCAGAGCAGCGTGAGGCCTGGAACAAGTGCTCCATAAACAACCACATGGGTGCAGTAAGACCACGTGATCTCAGATGCTCCTGATACCCCAGAGAGGGGCTTGGGCTGTGACTAGTTCAAAGCCATAGAGCCCGTCAGAGACCCAGTGCCAGACCGCACCACTTATATCTCTCTCCTCTCCTCTTCTCTTTCTCTTGCCCTGCCCCGCCCCGCCCCATTCACCCTTGGTGTGATGGGAAGGAAGCAACACTTCCTTTCATGAAAAGTCACCCACTGGGAGCACTGCATCAATTGCGTCAATTACGACAATAATGGTAACAGCAGCCCAATAACAACCAGCAGAAACCGCCCCACCTCGCCGAGCCCCACCTCGCCTGAGGTTGTTGGCTTAAGTTTCTCTTAGTTTGAGCCGGAGCTGAAACAAAGACAGCCTTTGAGGCCGCCAGTCCACTCTGTGGCCCAGGAGCCGGCTGCCTGGCAGTCTCGGTGCGGAGCTTTCTCCAGTGGGCAGTTTGGGGAGGGAGGACTGCCAAGGGCTGAGGACGCATGAGCCGGACAAGGGACCCCCGAAGGGTGCAGCTTCTGCCCCAGCCCTGCCTCAGTGTCTCAGCTGGGGCACAGGAAAACGGGGTTTGAGAGCAGCTGGGGCCAAGATGACAGTCTTGAGAGAAATATAGAAAGGTAGGTGGCATGGGGGCTCCAAATGTGAGACTACCGTCTCCTAACCGCACTAGGACTCTTGTCCCCCTTTAGTCAGCTCTGGTATGTCCTAAAAGACCCTATGCCAGGATAGGCTGAATACCCACTGTTCCCCCCCCTCCAAGTCTGGGTGGTATTTGATAACAGTAACAGCTCCATGTAAGGACTGTCTCCTAGGTCCCCATGAACTTTAAGTTTGTGTTCCCATTCCACCTAGGGAGAAACTGGGTTCAGTGACTTGTCCAAGACATGACCCACGAGTAGAGACACAGCCAGGACATGAGGAAGGCTGCCTAACGCCTGCCAGGGGGCACTCCATAGCCTTTCAGCATTTCCACCCTCCTGGTAGAGACCCCAGGGGGCTAAGAGGGAGTGTGGGCAGTCCCTGGCCAGTCTACCATCAGGTAACAGGAGGGCAAGGGGGAGGGGAGAGGTCTTGGGAGGTCTGCCTCCCTCTCACTGCCAGACCTAACTCTAAGCCTCAGTTTCTCTGCCGGTAAATCAAAGGAAGAGGGACTGATCCCCTGAGGTCCTTTCTACCTCTGCCACACACCCCAGACGGGTCCCCAGGGCTCCGGGGAGTATGGAACTCCACTCTGGGCGCTAGACTCTCTAGTCACTATCTCCTACCCCTCCTTTGCCCCAGGGGGCATGTAGGCACAGAGACGCTGACTCCCTCAACAGTGGTGCTCGGCGGGGGGCGAGAAGCACCTGTTATCCTCCCCTCGGCTCCGCGGACCCCTCCCTGACAGCTGACCGGCCGAAAACAAAGGGACGCTGGACCCGGCCAGCACAGTGCCCCCGGACCCGCACCGTGAACCCTCAGAGTCCGGCGCTTAGAGAGCCCCGCCACCCCCCACCCACTTCAGCGGGGCTGAACCCCGCCTGAAGGCGCCCCCGGACACTCTGCGAAGGGACCGAGATGCACCAAACTCCGCAGCTCCGGCTGAGCGCGAAGGCAAACATCTCTCTCCTTGCACGGTCGCAGCCTGCGCTTCAACTCTCTCGCTCCCCCCCACCCCCACCCCCCCGCCCCATCACTCCCGAGGCCGCCACCGAGTCCCTTCAGGAGACCCGAGGAAAGAGAAGACACAAGAAAGAGGACGATAGCAAAGAGGGAAGATAGCTCTTTCCTGCCGGGCGGGTGGGGGAGGGCAGAGGAAGGTGGACAGGAGACAAGAATAAGAGAGAACAGAGAAGAAAAGAGAAAAAGGGAAGAGAAAAGAGAAAGAGAAAGGGTAGGGGGCGGGAAGCCGGTAACCGCCGAAGGATCAGAACACCCCTTTGCTGAAAGAGGAACAGTTGATTCTTCAAAGTGCATTGAGCAAGTTCTTCAAAACCCGCGCAGAGTCACTTTCAGGAAACGGCGGCCGCAGTGGAAAGCGCCCCGCGCGCGCCCAGGGACCCCGGTGCCTCTTCTCGGCGGCGCCGGCGGGTTCTGAGAACCGCGGGGATGTGACGGGGCGGGGCGGGGGGGGGGGGCAAATGGGGGCTGGGAGGCAGAGAAACTGCTGCGGACAGCCTGTCACAACAAATTAGCTGAGACCAGCTCGAGATTGAAACCACAGCAGGAAGTGGGATGACAGAACCGTACAGGACTTGGTAAATTTCAGCCAAGAGACGACGAAAAGAGTTTCGAGATAAACGTCCGGGAAGCCCCTGGCCGCCAAAACTTTTTGTCTCTCCTTTTTTCGAAGAGTGGGCGCCGACACCCAGCCTCACCCCTCCCGCGTAGGGTGGAGGGCGCTGGCGCCCCAGCGGGGCTAGGGTGCCTGCGCCTTCGCCCCGGAGTCCACCCCCGGCCCCGCTCCGCCCCTCCTGGGGGCCCGGATGGCCACGAGGGCCCGGAGGGCACCTGGCAGGGCAACCTCGCCCTCCCCACGAGGCCGCCAGCCCCGTCCCGGGACAGGCCAAGGAGCTGCTTACCCATGGCCCGGAGAGGTCCCTCGGCGCCCGCCCGAGGCCCTCCGCACGCGCGGCTCTCCAACCCCGCGCTCTCCGCGCAACTGGCCCTTGGCGCAGCAAGCCTGCCTCCTCCCCACAGCCCCGCCCCGCCCCTCCCGGGCACCGCCCCCGCCCCGCTCTGGGCTCCGGTTGGTGGGTCCAATTCTTCCGCGCGGGGGTCGGGGCCGCCCCCTGAGCCCGAGGACCTCTGGGAATTGTAGTGCGCTTTTCCCTCTTCCCCAGGCTCAGAGACCGAGGTACCTGAGATAGGCAGGACACGCAGGAATCGCTGCTGCCGGTGCCTCTAGGGACAAAACTAACCTTGGAAAATTCCTCGTTGCTCGTCAACGGGACCCTGGGCCTGAGTGGGTTGAGCAAAGTGCATCTGACTTTGACTTGAACTGGGTCCTGGGTATTTTCCAACTCCCACCCCGCCCAACATAGAAGTAGAGGTGGTTGGTGTTAGCTAAACAAGGACCCCAGCCCAAACTAGCAAGTCCTTTGGTCAAAATTCTGCGGGGTCCCAGAAACTCTTGGGGCAATGTCTGCAGATGTCACAAGGCCAGGGACTGGCAGCTACAAAGCATTCCAACAAGGGAGCATGACCCCTGCTTGGGGAGCTGAGGGTGAGGCTGGAGTGGAATGGACACCCGAGGAGCTGCTGAGCCCGCCGAGGCAGCTTCCACCGCAGGGAGGAGTAACTTGGCCAGGTGCACAGCACAGAAGAGGAAACTGAGGCTCACCTTTGAGAGCCCAACGTCTCACAGCATCATCCACAACAGGCAAAAGGTGGGAACAAGCCAGTGTCCACGGACAGATGAATGGATGGATAAACTGTGGTGTGTCCATATAATGGAGTATCATCATTCAGCCTTAAAAAGAAAGGACATTCTGACACATGCTACATGGATGAATCTCGAAGACATTATGCTCAGTGAAATATGCCAGTCACGTAAGGACAAATACAGTATATTCCACTTATACGAGGTACTTAGAGTCCAATTCATAGAGACAAATAGTAGAATGGTGGTTGCCAAGGGCTGGGGGAAGGGAGGAAAGGGGAATTGGTGTTTAGTAAGTACAGAGTTTTCGTTTTGCAAGATGAAAAAAGGAGGAAAGGATGGTGGTGATCTATGCACAACAACCTGAATAACCTTAACGCAACTGAAATGCACACTTCAAAATGGTTACAATGGTAAATTTTATATTATGTATATTTTACGGCAGTTTGAAAAAAGAGGTTGAGGTTTCAACATTTGGCTAGCTAGGACTTGAACCCTGTTCCTAACACATAGTAGGCACTCACAGTTTCTTCTGTTGATTATTTTAGTACAACAACTCTAGATATTTCCCATCAAATCGCTGTCCCCATTTTATAGGGTAAAACTGAGGCTCTAGGAGGTTACTCGCCTCAAGTGATACAACTGGCAAATGGCAGAGGCTGAGCGAAACCCAGGCACTGGGGCTCCAGAACAAGCCTCCTTAACCAGTCACCTCAGCCATTTCTCAGCAGTGCCGTTAACAGAATCAGGGACAACAGCCTGAGGAGAGAGCGGAAGGGAAAGACACAGCGCTGGTGAGGAAGTAGTGGGCCAGCAAGATGCCCACCAGTAGCTTCAACGGAGTCCTGGAATCCAGGAGCGAGGTGTAGACTTGAAATACAGGTGGTTGAGGAGCCCTCGTACCCAGGCACCCACCAAACTTTTTGGTACCCATTACTGCCCACCTACCCAAATGGACCAGGGCTGCAGGTTGGCGGCAAAATCTCCTGCAGGCTCAGTCCAGCACAGATAACACTGTGAGCCCCCTCGTCTCCCTCATGGTGGGTTGGTTCTTAAGAGCCAGCACCTGGAGATTTGGTAACAGACACATCACCGACAGTATTTAGTAACTGCCCACAACAGTCGTTATCATGGTGATGGTAATGGTGTGCCCCACTTACCAGTTTACAAACTCTCCAGGACAGCTGAGGCTGTGGTGGCCGACCCTGCAATGGGATGCCATCAGGAAGTTTAATGGCCTTTCTAGTCCCACTTTCACCCATTCTATCAGGATTGATTGCCTGAGCTTCCGTTCAGAAGCCTGCGTGCTCCCCTCAGGGTCACAGTCTAGGCCAGATCCTCCCTCCTGAATTGATTAGCCCCTCTGACAAAGAACTCACTACCTAACAAAGTAGCAGCTTATCCCCCCAGGGAATAGGGTTATTCTGCCATCCAGGCCGCCCCACACTTACAGACAGGGGCTGTTGTGCAAAGCCTCAGCAAGTCAACACCTGCCTGTGCCAACCTGAGAACAATATGATCTAAATTTAATTGCCTCCTGAGGCAACTGTTTGCAATAGAACGTAATTTACAATGGCCAATAAATCTTGCAGGGGAACAACATCTCCATTTGCCTCCCTAAAAGCATAAACACTTCCATTGCTCAAGCCTCTATCTCACACACCTCCACCTCTTGCCCACAGCCACTCTGCCCCTTCACCCTCTGTCCATGGGGTCCCGGCCTAAGACAGCCTGAGAGGAGTCGCCTCGCCCCTCAATGTCTTGGTGTCTTTCGGTGTGTCTCAATAAAAACAAGCAAACACATAAACCCCACTAGTAAATGCATTCTTCCTGGAAAACATTACAAACAAATCAGCACTCTCTGACACCACTCCAAATTCAGTGCCCTCCTTGCCCCAGAGATAAGGACTATTATCAGATTGGGTAAAATCTTCCAGAACGTGCCCTACGCATGTTCATAAATATATGTATCCATGGTATAAAAAATTATTTAGCTTTGTTTTATGTGTTTTTAAACAAATAAAACTTTTTTTTTTTTTTTTTGAGAGAGAGAGAGAGAAAGAGAGAGACAGTGTGCGAGCAGGGGAGAGGCAGAGGGAGAGAGAGAATCCCAAGCAGGCTCCACAACCCACAGAGAGCCTGATTTGGGGCTCGTTCCCAAGATCCCAGGACTGTAGGATCATGACCTGAGCCGAAGTCGACAGTCAATTGCTTAACTAGCCATCCAGAGACCCCAAATGATACATTTCTAATTGTTCCGTTCTTGCTTTTTTGTCCAACAATAGATTTTGGAGATCCCTCCATGTCAGAACACAGACCTGCTTGTCTCATAACTTCTGGGCTGCATGCCTTGGTGTGGCTCTACCACAGTATCTTTAAATAACTCCCTCTTTAATGGCCTTTCATCTTTTTTCGATTACATGAATCCTCTGAGAACATTCAGGACCACCTTAGAACACTTCAGGGCTCAGAAGCTCACAAAGCCTTCCCAGAGCCTGAGCTAAAGCTAAAAGCTGCCTTCTCCTAACTGCGACCTCCGTGTCCCAGCACCCCTTGCTGGCCCAGTTCTAGGAAGAAAATCTGGCCCTGGGGGTGGTTCTTCTCTAGGAGCTCACAGAGCTGGAGAGACCATTCAAGATGTGTCCACCCGGCCTCATTTTAGAAAGGAGGCCACTAGGCCCAGAGACGTTAAGTGTGTTGCAGAAGATCACACAGCAAGTCAGTGTTGCTTCTTCTGGGACCCACACAAGCCCATCCAGCTCACTCAGGAAACAACACACAGCCAGTTTTTGCCCTGGGAAGCTCGGTTCCCAGGCTCAGCAGTTGCAAAAGGCCCCCAGGGCTTTGTTTTCAAAGGAGAAATGAAGCGGGAAGTATTTTTAACCGCTGGCCCCGCCTTGCTCCTGCCTTGCTCCCTCGTGCTGGCTGTCCAGGAAAGGCCGGCTTCACAGTGGCATTGCGACGCATGGAAAACAACAAACACCCGAAATAGATGATACCCAAGCTCAGGAATGGAAAAAATTGGCTCATGGCTTCAAATGCCTCTTTTAGAAAAAGCCAAGAATAGCTTTCAGACTTTGGGGACCTGCTGGGGGTGAGGGAGTGAGGAGGTGTGGTGCTGGGGCAGGGATCCAGCCAAGATTCAGTTCGCCAAGGGCCCAACTTCCAGCTGGAAGAGTTTTGGCCACTTTCCCCCAGGGCACGTGAAAACTAGCTGCCCCAAGCTCTGTCCACACTGGAAGCCCTGTCTACACCCAAGTGCTTGTTCCCTCTAACCCCACCCCCACCCCTTAGCCCTGCCCTCGCTGAATCTGGACCAACTTCCTTTGTTGGGCCAGGCCTTGGGCTGGGAGCTTCTCCACCCCACCACTGTCCTAGCTGGGTGGAAACCTGAGATTCTGCCCTTCCTGAGCCTGAAGGGTGAAAGCCAATTCCCCTGTGTATGGGGGAGGGGAATGACGAAGAGAAAAAATTGGGGTTTCCATCCCTAGTCAGACAGCTCAGCTATGTGGCCTTGACCAAGTCACTTGACCTGTTGGATCCTCAGGTTCCTCATCTACTAAGTAGGGGTACTGTCTCATTTATCCAACATTTGTTGTTCGTCCTACTATGTGCCAGCACTGGGCTAGGCCCTGAGGGCCTAGCCACAACTAGAACAAAGGCCTCATCTTTTGGATCAGAAGATGTAGCCTTGCCAACCTCATAGACTGCAGAGAATTTCTTCTTCACACGGTTACTGAGCCACACCCTGGCCCTAGGAGGGTGCAATGCCTTGGACCATGTTTATCAGACGATATACCAGGCATCTTAGGTCAATTATGTCATTTAGTATCATCTCGACCCTGTGATGTGGACACTGTATTTAGCCGCTTATGACAGTTGAGGGCGCTGAGGAGCAGAGAGTAAGTGCTGGACAAGTTCAGAGGCTCATGTGCGAACAGTAAGGAGTAAAGAAAGGCCCACTGTGCGCTAGGTCCCGGTTAAGTCCCAGGGACGGGAATAACTGAACCCTGGTTCTTTGTGTCACTTTGTGATACCAAGTAGTAAGTAGACTGGAGGTCAGTACGTATGCACAGGACAAAGACTTCTTAAAACCTGGGGTCTGTGCAGCCAGCCCTTTTACTTAAAATAAGATTTCAGTTGTCTCTTCAACACGATGGTTTACTACTGTCTCCCATTTGACAGAGGAGTAAACCAAGGCACATGCGGGTTAAGTGACTTGCCCAGTTGCCGCGCAACAGGGGTTTCTCCTGTAGGGTTCCCTATCACAGGCAGGTTCCCAGGACGGACGCCGCCGCACGCCTGCCCCCGGCCAAGACGCGGAAAGCTGGGGCGCGGCGCGGCAGACGGGCTAGGAGAGAACTACGTCTCCCAGGATGCTGTGCGTGGGGCGTGTAGGGGCGGGGCCGCCGCGAGCACAAGGCTGTAATTTCTTGGTATTAAAAAAAAAAAAAAAAAAAAAAAGTAGCACAAGCAGAGAAAGAAAGAATCAAAGCCTCAAGCGTCATGTCTAGGAATAGCCTCGGAGCCAGGCCAAGTCATTATAGACGATGAGTAATCCGGTTAAGTCATTTCTCTAAACACCATTCCTTGTAAGAGAATTAAAATATCAGTTTACATCAGAGGGGGAGAGGCAGGCTCCCGAGGCCCGGCCGGGAGCCCAGCCAGGAGGGGGCGCGGCTGGCGCGCCTCTGCTGCTCTGCCCTGCCCCGGGGAGGGGCTGGATGCCAGGGCCTTGACAGCTGGACCCTGGGCTCGGGCAGCCAGTCAGTTATGGGTGGGGGGCGAAGGGGGGGGCGGTTAGGGGGCGAAGGAGGGGAAGGCGGCGGGGGGGGGGGGGTTCGCGTCCCGCCAGGCCTCAGTTTACTACGTTGGTAAGGGCTTCGGGGAAAGTTTGGAGCTGCCCCCTGTCGGAAGAATCGGTGTCCCTCGTTGGGGCAGCCCTGCAAGGTGAATGGTGGGGGGACTAGGCCAGAGGAGCTCTCTTTTCTTTAGTGCCCCCTGCTTCCTCCCGGATTCCAGAATTCATATCCCGGCAGCTGCAGGCCTACTGTCGGAATGAAGGGTTGGGACTGACTTGGGGATACGGAGCGAGGAAAATGGGGGTCCCCGATCTCCTGGGAGTTCCCTTAAACTTGCAGCAAAGTCGTGGGCGTGGCGATGACCACCAGCGGAGCTTCTGGAGTCCTGAGGGCAGGATTATGATGAATTGGGGAGAGATAGCTGATCAAGAAGCTGCCTCTTCACATCCAGAGCCTGTTGTCTGAGACCCCTCCAGGGCCAACAACATGAGGTGAGTGCCAGACTCCGTGCCAGCTGTGAGCCAGACACAGGTATCCTCCCACTCACGGTGGCCCTAACCTGGATCCTTACCAGGTAAGGCTGCTGGGGCCCAGAGACTGCCCACTGGCTTCCCGAGCTGGCCCCCAAGGCAGCATAGAATAATTGAAGCTTAGAGTGACTGAAAGTACGAGGCAGGCCAGGCCCAGCTCTAAGCTCCTTACACACATTCACTCTTGGCAGTAAGTTAGGCCCTTTTATTATGTATGTATTTTATTATTTATTCATTCACTCATTCATTCATTCAACCAAAGGACAAGGGGATGCACAGACACGTTCACAAGTTCCCAGGAGGCTGCATTCAGTCTCAGCCAGGCTACTGGAACAGGAACCGCCCAGACTCTGAAGCCAGGCAGACTGTTTTGCCATCCTGGTGCCCCCTTTTGCAGGTGAGCTACACAACTTACTCACTGTCTTTAATCTTCAATTTCCCCACATGTAAACGGGGTTAGCAATACTTACCTTGCAAGATGAACATGAGGGTGGAAATAAAATAGTCCTTCAACAAATGATCATTCTGTTGTGTTGGTGGTGGTCTGTGAAAACAGCCTCTGGACAGGGCAAATTCAGTGTGCTTCTGAGCCTGTGGAAGAAAGTTAAGAAGTAAATACTTAAATAGCCTCCAACCACCACCCCCCCCCCCCAATCCCAACTATCTCTTAGCACAACAGGCATCTTCCCCAATGGCCCTTCTGCACAGCCCTGCCCTGTGTGCCTCCCAGGGGAGACCTAGGTTGAATTCCCCCCCACCCCCCACCCCCAGGCCTTGTTCTTGGTGATCTGGGCTGGGCCCTGAGACTTCCTACCTGCAAGTTTTCTGAGTTTTCAGGTAGTAGCTTCAAAGTCTTGAAGTCTCTGGTGGGGTCTTAGGGTCTAGCCAGGATGCCAGGAGGAATTATGGGCAAGGTAAGTGAGTCATTACCAACCTGAGCAGACTCCATCAATTCCTTGAGTACTTCAAGCCTGGGCTTTTGGGAGGAGTGGGAGAGGCTGCTTTAGTTCCTGCATTCCCAAAGGAATGCATGGGACCTTGCTAACGTCAAAACTAAACCTTCCAGGCTTGGAGTTGTCTGGGACCCATTGGCTCCCAGAACTCATGTCCGTTAGAAGTTTCCTGCTCTCTCTATGCCTCTCTTCACATCTAATCCCATGCCTGAAGGCCAGGCCTCTGCATTCATCATCTCAGTATTACCCGCCCTGCAAATGCCACTGGTGAGGCCTGTCCTCCCTTCCTGACATCCCAACAATGTTTGAAGCAGTGCCTGGCAGGGAGAACCAAAGGGGAACTCAGATCCAAATGGTCCTGCCTATACCTCAGGCCCTCCTTCCTTCCCACTCTGCCAACCAGAAGCTCAAATTCTCCCTACACCCACCGTACATCCTTTCCGCTTCTGTGTACCCAAGAGCATGTGTACAAATCTGTGCATTTGCACACGCATCCTGCATGCAGAGGAGCCCCTAACTCACACATAGGAACACATACACATATGTACACCCTCACCTGTACTAGAGCCCACACCCCTGGGGCTTTCTTCTTCACATCTGGGGCACCAAGTTGGCCTACCTTGGCCTCTGGTAGGGGAAGATGGTTGTCCAGCCCTCCTGCCTCTCCCTAGCTGTCCATCTGTACCTTGGTTTCTTCAGCCATGGGGCTGGCCTTGTGGGATTTTGCTGTTGCAACTGACTTCCTTCCTTGCCTTGGCCTCAGCAGGCTCTTCCAGACCCGACTACTGGTACTAGCCACAGCTGAAGACACAAGGCTGCACGTAGGTGGCTCCTCTGGGTGTTGGGCCTGCAGTACACCCAGCTCTTGGGCATGGTGGCAGCTTGACATTCACCCCTCCCTGACCTTGCAATACAGCCAGAGGACTGTATTCCCGGTGCTGTATGCTCTGTTCCTGACCCCAAGTGTTTGTGCTTGCTGTTCCCTCTGTGTCTGAGGGCCCTTCCCTGGCTCAGTAGGTCCCGCCATGCACACCCAGGAACCTCTGCTCATCTTTCAAGGCTCCACATGAAGCAGGAATCCACATCCCCTCTGGGTCCCGGTGCTCCCATCATATGCCTCTGCTGTGACATTTGCCACACTGGTGCTCTTGTGGTCAGTCCCATGTCATTGTGTGACTGTCCAGCATCCACTGAGGCTCTATCCCCCGGTTAAGAATGGTCCTTCCCTTTGGCCTGCACCATGCTGCTGGCAGGGCCACGGCGCCCAGGCCACTGCTCCTCCAGAGAGACTGATGTTCAGAGATGGAAGGGACTTGTCTGAGGTCCCACACTGGCTCAGGAGATCTCCGTTGGTGAAAAAGGGAATTGGGAAGGAAGAGGAGCAAGTGAGAGGCCATTGAGGGTGGGCACATAGCTGGTGCATAATGAAGATCCACAGAAGGGGGCTGAAGGAGGGGAAGGAAGGGAGAAAGGGCAGGATGTCCATTTCCACCTCGTCCTACCACCCTCCCCCATCACCACGTACCATCTAGGCCTTCCCCAGGGCAGCACTTCCTAGTTTTTAAGGGCAGATACTCTATATTTTGGCCTTGAGGTCACACACATTCCCTTCTTCCTGGAGTTCCAGGGCTGGGTAACTCTGCAGGTCTGGTGGTCTCTCCATCCTTCTGGCCCCAGGCTGGCGGCTTAGATCAGAGCCCCTACGCTGGGTATCCCTGTTGCTGGTGGACCCTCGGTGGTGACAGTGAGCAAGATCTCGGGCCCTAGATGCCACTCAGGATCCAGGATCCTGGACGTCCCTACAGGATCTCAGAGTCCCCAAGCTCCTAACCCACTGGCCTCTGCGATAGGGAAGTTCCAGACACCCAGGAGCCCCACTCTGGTGAGCGTGGGGCTTGCTGCGGCTGAGCAGGATCTTTCTCCGTAAGTCAATGAAGTTCTTCACCCTCAGTTTTCTCATCTGTAAAAGGGGGATGGCACAATAATAGCTCTCACACCTTCTAGTGCAACTACGGCAGCACAGCTTCTAGATGAGCTATTTCTTATAAGGAGCTTCGAACCGTGCACGGCAGGAGGAAGGTCTCCATAAATGCCAGCTCTTCTCCGGAGCCCAGAGCAAAGCAGCAGGCATGGCATGAGCCAGGCCTCCGGGAAGAAAGACAGGAAGCCCGGGTTCCTGGTCTAGCTCTAACAAGCAGGCAGACCATTTGGTCCTGGAAGGCCCCTGCCCACCCCACCTTCCCTTCTGTTGTATGTGTCATATTTTGTTGGCTCTGGGGGCTTTTCTGAAAAAAATAAACAAGGGCTGCATGAACCCCCTACTATTCTGGTTAAGTTTTGAAACAGCTCAGAAATCCCCTCCTCCACTTGTGAGTCAGTGGCAGGAGCAATAAGCAGAACTGCTAGTGGGCAGCCGCGAGAGAAATTCTGCAAAATAACAGCTGGGCAGCCCTGTGGCCCCAGGGATTTGACCCGCGGACTTGAAAATATTTGACATGGGGTGCTGCTGGAGAGGCCCCGAGGCCTGAGGGCCCCTGGGGACGGGGCGGGGGTAGACATTAAACCCTGAAAAAGATCAGGATGCCCACCCCGTGGCGTAATTTGAAAGAAAAACAACTCTGAACGGTTACATTGGTGTAAAGAAGTCCCACAAGACTGACTTTTCCCGTAAGGCGATTTCGACGCTCGTTTGGAAATATCAGATTCTTTCCAAGTATTTTCTTTTTCTATTTTGGTGCCTTAAGCACGTGCTTGGTGAACCAGGCTCGCGCCCCAGTCCTCCGGTGCCCCAGCGGGCGCCCAGGGGAGGAGGGGCCAGTCGTAGGGGGTAGGGCGGTGCAGGGGAGGGGGGCAGAGGGCGCGGCCTGGGGGTGGGGGCGGGGCGGACCCCAGGCCCCCAACTGGGGGCGGGAGCCCAACTCGGAGCCGCTGCGCTGCGCCCCCCCCCGCCCCCTCCGTCTGGGCTGGCAGGACGGGGCGGGAGTTTCGGAAAGCGCTTTCCTTGCCCAGCCGGATCTGAGTCAAAAGGGGGAGCTGGTTCAAACCGAAAGAATAATTCGGTTAGCCAAGGCCGCCAATATTTCCCAGGGACCCAAATTACTGCCAGGCAGGGAGCTCCGGGGCCCGAGCCTCGCTGGCCCCTCGGGCTTCGCTGAAAGCCCCGTGCCCCCACATAGTTCTTTTCCCCAGAAAAGGGGCCAGGAAGGGCTCAGGGCAGAAAGGGCTGGTTGGGGAAATGGAGCTTCCTCCAGTCCCACAGGCTCTGTTGGGCGTCTGGGGCCTTCTGGGGATCCTCCTTGAGGCCCAGATGATTGGGGTGCTCTGGCAGAGATGAAGGAGAACTCCATCTACCCACCCCAGTAAGCCCTGCCCTGAGCCCATCCTTCTCAGGTCGTTCAACAAGTCCCTCATGCTTCTGTGTGTTTGCATCCTCTGTTCCCTCTGCTGTTCCCTCGCCAGCAGTTTGCAAATGCCTGTACACCCTCCTGAGGATAGAGGTATGAAGCTCTTCAGAATTTTCCCTGGAAGTTTCACTCCTGGGGGCCTCTACCCCCTCTTCCAATAGGCCTGTCTTCCCACCGTAGAGACCAGCTTAAAACCAATTTGAAAACAATCACTCAAGTAGGTTCAACATCTTTGACACAGCCCCCTACACTCAATGTCACTTCCAGGCCCCTTAGCTCAGCAGTGCTAGCCCTCTGGCCAGCATCCTAGTGGACACATTGAGGCCCAAATTAACAAGATTTTTTTTTTTTTTTTGAATTGTCATTAACCGGGAGAGAAACACTGATTCATATGTAGTAGTTCATCATTTTTTTCAGGTTGGACTGCCAGGGTGCGGTGGGCCAGGTGGGGCCTAGGGGGCTGTCTTCATCCAGCTTGTGGATTCGGACCCCTCTGGACCCCGACTCAACTGCCCAGCCTTTGCAGTCACAGAAACTCTCTAGTTCAGGGCCCTTGCTGGATTCAAGTTCATTCTGACCTTAGGACAGGTGTGGAAACGAGATGCTGATGGTTCATCTTCCTGGCCACCGAGAACACCTGGCCTGGGCCTGCTGCACTGCCCCCTCAGCCCAGCTCACCACCTCAGCACAAAATTCGCCCTGTAAGCAGGACCATCGGGAGCTCCCAGGAAGGGCCAGGAGCACAGCTGCTCTCGAGCAGATGAGCCTACAGACACGAGACGGCGGTGGCATGGAGGGCCTGGCTGATGTACACCCTACGCAAGGACGAGCACAGAACATGGCCAAGGTCAGGGACATGTGGGGTCAGCTGACCAAGTGAGGAGGACACAGGTGCACAGACACACACACGCCCCTTGGCAGGGCTGGTTGGGGCTGGCAGGGCTGGGCCACTGGTGCCAGAACACCTGGCATTATCCCCCTGTAGTTGCTAAGTTCCAGGGAGGTCCGGAGGAGGGGGAAGGCACCAAGGAGGGGGCCACCCTAGGGGCTTGGAGTGGCCGCTAACACTGACTTGAAATATGTTCGTATTATAAATGGTTTAGAGCAGGGGGGTGACTATTAACTCTGAGGGCTGAAGGGAGACCCTGGCTCCTGGGAGAAAGGTGGGAGCAAAAAGAGAGAGAGCGCACAAGTGGAGGAGAGGCACACAGAAGGAGAGACAGAATCCCAAGCAGGCTCCACACCATCAGCCCAGAGCCCGATGTGGGGCTTGAACTCACGAACCGTGAGATCATGACCTGAGCCGCAATCAAAAGTCAGATGCTCAACGGACTGTGCCACCCCAGTGCCCCTGAAGGGTTGTATAAAACAAAACAAAACAAAAAAACAAAACAAAACGAATGTGTGAGCTCCTGGGTGGCTCAGTGGGTTAAAGGTCCGGCTCTTGGTTTCAGCTCAGGTCGTGATCTCATGGTTCATGAGTTCGAGCCTTGCATCAGGCTCTGTGCTGACAGCAAGGAGCCTGCTTGGGATTCTCTCTCTCCCTTTCTCTCTCTGACCCTCCCCCATTCACTGTCTCTGTCTCTCTCTCAAAATCAATAAATAAACTAAAAAAAAAAAAAATCCTTAAAAAAAAAAAAGAATATGTGGGGCACCTCATTTGGAAGAGCCCGAGGCTCTTGATCTCAGGGGTGGTGAGTTTGAACCCCATGTTGGGTGTAGAGATTAATTAAATTAAAAAAAAAAAAAACCTAAAAAAATATATATGTGACTGAGACCTTAAACAACAGTTTGCTGACTCCTGATTTTACAAGTGAAAAAAACAAAGCTCCAGAGAAAGGAAGCTACTTGCTCAACGCCACGCTGCAGATTGGTGGCTGAGTGCTATTCTGTGCCTGCCAGTCTCCTGCTTTTCCCTCAGCGTTGCAACGAGTACAGGGAGGTGGCCTGTCAACCCTGGGTCAGCTGCTCTTGAGAGTCAGGGGTTGGAGAGGGGACCCGAATGGATGCCTGTGCCTCCATTGGTGATGGATGCTTCCTACCCGGCCCCTTCCCTGAGGTTGCTCTGAAAGGAGTATGTTTTGCTACCTTTTTCTTGGGGGGGTCTCCAAGGATACAAGAATACAGTTACTGGTTTGATAAACAGGTCTGGCCTGTTTATCAAGAGCTCTGTTTGCTTGTTTGTTTTTTTTTTTAATGTTTTTTGATTTTTGAGAGAGAAAGAGAGGGAGGGAGAGGGAGGGGAGGAGAGAGAGGGAGACAGAGAATCCGAAGCAGGCTCCAGGCTCTGAGCTGTCGGCACAGAACCTGACGTGGGGCCCGAACTCACGAGCCACGAGATCATGACCTGAGCCGAAGTCGGACGTTCAAACGACTGAGCCACCCGGGCGCCCCTGTGAAGAGCTCTGTTAATCAAAATACCCAAGGGCTGGCAGGCACAACGTGCACACATATGTAGGGGCATTCTGGGGAATTGACTTTTCTGGGTAACTGAGGGTTAACTGGAAACCTGCGTTCTTACGCTTTATCGAAAACTTCTGTACAAATGGCGAGCATTTCCCCAACTTAGTATTTTGAAAAGTTCCACCACTTTCTAAATATGTGACCTTGGTCAAGTTACCTAACCTCAGTAACCTCAGTTTCCTTATCTGTAAAATACATACAGCAATACCTCTCTAGGTCATGACAGGCACTAGAAAGAGGAGCCGTGTGTGCTCTAGAAATGGAGCCACTATCTGTGTTGTTGTCATTGCAATCGGAGGAACCACACCGTTGACTGAGGCTCTTTGCTGGGATTTAGCATCGGATGCTGTCGTACATTCTGTCCCTGTTGACACGGAGATGGGCCAGAATTGGCACCAATGTGCAGTTTCTGTCCCCACGAAGTCCTCCCAAGGAGATGGTCTTCTTAGGATTTGCTTTCTCATAAAAGTCTGTGCAGTCAGGGCTGCCTGCAAGGACCCGAGGACTCTTGGTCGGGAGCCTAAACGCTGTCTTCATTTGAATTTGTCACGCCTCCTCTGGGAAGGGGTCAGCAGATGAAGGATAGAGCTTGGGCTCAGGCTTCCTGGCATTCTATCCACGCCCCCCTCCCCCACCGTGTCAGCCGCCCTGCACACAACTCAGGAGCAACCACCATGCCAGAGGACCAGCGGGGAAAGAGACAGGGAAGGGGGAGCCTCTGGGGCCACCGAGAAGGCAGGAGGGCCTGGGGATGAGGGGCACCCTGGTCTGGAGAGAGCGAGCTGGGCAGGCTCCAGATTCCCAGCAAGCGCAGGGGGATTGGGAGGGAGAGGGGGGCTGCAGGTCTCAGTCTGCTGCATTCTGGGGAGCTTTCTCTGATGGCCCCCAGACGGAGGAGTTGAGGATCCTGCCCTGGAGCGGGGAGCCCACGGGAGCCAGCGCTCCATAGAATTGCTCTTGCTGGCTGTGGAGGGGCAGGAGGGAGCCATAGACGGGAGGGTGGCAACCAGGCACCTCACCTCGTAGGGCCTCTTCCCTCTGGTCTGACCCCTACTGCCTCAGCCACCTGCCACCTCAGGGATGTGCCTTAAGCTGGAGGCACAGCGCCCATCTTCAGGGCTCCGAGTCAAATCAGCTTCCAGTCCTGCCACTTACTGTGCGGGCCCCTAGCGTGCTACTTAGCCTCTGGGCCTCACTCTTCTTATCTGTAAAATGGAAACACCTTAGTCCGGATGTGAAGACAGTGAGATCAATGTGTGAAAAATCAGCCTCGTGTGGCTCACTAGCCTTACAACCTGCATCCTGCTGTCTTCTCAGGGCTGGACAGAATTGCATCTGGCCCAGGGGTGGGCGGGGCCTTACCACCAGCCCCAGGAGGGGGCAATGCAGGCTTTGGTTTCTGGGGGGACAAAGGCCTTCTCTAGTCCTCATCTGTGCTTGGTCCTGCTTCCGTCGCCCCTCGGCTTAGTCTGTCCTGTAGCCTCTCCACTTCACCCTCTCCCTTCCCACGGCACACCCCGTATCCCCGGGCTTTATATAGAGGCCTGCCAGGCTGGGACTGGGGCCTGTGGTGGACATCAGGAAGTGCTGACGTGGGGAGGGGGTCTCACTCCCCTAGGGCTGCTTTTCTCCACTGGAGACGGCATCCCTGGATACCTAGAGGCTGGCCATGATTCTTGAGCTCTTGCACACCCAGCAGAAACTGGAGGGGTAGAGGAGGAGGGAGGGGAAATGCCCATGCGGTGTATTAAACAATAGAGGAACCATGTGCCGAACACATACGTGTGCAAAGACAGAGCCACTATGGGGGGGGGGGGGGATTGTGCAAAACGTATTGATATCGACATCGACAATAAAAATCCCACTTTGTGTATGTATGGCGCAGCAGACTTCACAAGTGCTTTCCTCCAGGAGGTCATTTTCATACTGACTGTAGTCCCTGATTTCAAAAAGCTGACAATTTAGTTTCCAGGGCAAGTTGAGGATAGCTACAATATGATGCAGTGAAGACAATGCGGGTGAGGAAAAAAGTCCTAATCTGGAGGTACCTGGAGTAGCTGGAGGTGAGGTGAGGGCTTGAGCTATAGTCCTAGAAACAGTAGGCAATTAACAAATGTTAATGGAGTACATGGCGGAACCCTGATTTGAGGGGAGTTGGCAAAATTAAATAAGTAAATAAATTCCCAGCATCCCTTGCAGCTAGCTAGAGGTGGCCTCGAGACCTAGTGCTGGTCAATGAGATGTAAGAAGTCAGCTGGGGGTTTCTAGGAGGGTTTGACTTTCCTGTTCTAGTCTCTGTCCCTTCCTCTTTGTCACTTCCTTTTTCTTCCTGCTTGGAAGGTGCAGCGGGGTAAGGCAGCTATCTTGAAACCATAAGGAAGAAAGCTACTTGTCAAGGAAGCAGAACAGGAGGCTGAAAGGGTGCTGGATCCTTGATGATTTGCTTGAGCAGCTGTACAGACTGGACTTCCCACTCCAGGGCTTCTTGTCCTTTGAACAAGATGAGCCCCCATGTGGTTAAGCCACCATCCTTGGGTTTTTGTGACATGAAATTCAATGCAATTCTGAAGTCAGAAGGCAGGTGCTGGCGCCCCTCCGTCCCCACACTGGCTATAGGGCCCTGGGAGACTCCTTTGCTCTGTCTCATTTGCTTATCTGTAAACCAGAGGTCGAATAAGATAATATTGAAGGTTTTTTTAAAGTATTCACTTTTGCTCATTTATAATATGTGAATATGCAATATACTTCTAACCATCTATGTGCTGGGGAATAGGATTTAATTTACAAAAACTCGAGGCGCCTGGGTGGCGCAGTCGGTTAAGCGTCCGACTTCAGCCAGGTCACCATCTCGAGGTCCGTGAGTTGGAGCCCCACGTCAGGCTCTGGGCTGATGGCTCGGAGCCTGGAGCCTGTTTCCGATTCTGTGTCTCCCTCTCTCTCTGCCCCTTCCCCGTTCATGCTCTGTCTCTCTCTGTCCCAAAAATAAATAAACGTTGAAAAAAAAATTAAAAAAAAAATTTTACAAAAACTCAGATTACTGTAGCCTAGTGTCTTTTTTTTTTTTTAATATGAAGGGTTTCTTTAAAGTTTATTTTGAGAGAGAGAGAGAGAGAGAGAGACAGACAGACAGACAGAAAGAGAAGGAGAGAGAGAATCCCAAGCAGGCTCTGCGCTAAAGTGCAGAGCCCAGTGGCTTCATCTCAAGAATCATGATGAGATCCTGACTTGAGTCGAAATCGAGAGTCGGGCACTTACCCAACTGAGCCACCCAGGCACCCCTGCAACCCAGTGTCTTAAGGAGCACAGTTACCCTAAGTGCAAAATAGGTGCTCCTCTATGTTAAAAAATTTTTTTTTAATGTTTATTTATTATTGAAAGTCAGGGAGAGTCAGAGCATGAGCAGGGGAAGGGCAGAGGGAGAGGGAGACACAGAATCCGAAGCAGGCTCCAGGCTCTGAGCCGTAAGCACAGAGCACCACAAGCGGCTCGAACTCGCAAACCGCGAGATCATGACCTGAGCCAAAGTCAGATGCTTAACCGACAGAGCCACCCAGGCTCCCCAAAATAAGGGCTCCTCTAGGTTTAAAGGACATCCTGGGACAGCTGCTGCCCCTAGAGGTCCACGCATTTGTGGCAAGAGGGAAAAAAAAATGACTATTTGAATAAAAACATCTGGCTATGTACATTTCTGCTGCCTAGTAAGTGTGCAGTTATTCACACAGGGTGAGGAAAATATGTACCGCTTCCTTCAGTTTACAGATGCTGGCGGTTGAAGGAATTATGTCTAGAGTTAGATTGTGTTAAAGGAAAGACTGTAATCTTTTTTTTTTTTTAACGTTTTGTTTATTTTTGAGATAGAGACAGAGCATGAACGGGGGAGGGGCAGAGAGAGAGGGAGACACAGAATCGGAAGCAGGCTCCAGGCTCTGAGCCATCAGCCCAGAGCCCGACGTGGGGCTCTGGGCTCACAGACCGCGAGATTGTGACCTGAGCCGAAGTCGGACGCCCAACCGACTGAGCCACCCAGGCGCCCCCAGAAAGACTGTAATCTTAAAAGCTTCTGTGATTTGGGCAAGGGAGACCTGGGGTCAATAGCACTTTGTTTAAAATCTGCCACTATTTTGTCTCCCTCGCTCTCTGCCCCTCCCCTGCTCGCTCTCTCTCTCTCAAAATAAATAAATAAACTTTTTTAAAATAAAAAATAAATAAAATCTGCCACTGTGAGGAAAAAAATAATCTCAAACAGAGAGGGAGGCAAACCATAAGAGACTTTTTTTTTTTTTTTTTTAGTATTTCAAACATCCAAGGGTTTTGTGATTTTTTTTTAATGTTTATTTATTTTTGAAAGAGATAGAAAGAGAGTCATAGATTCAGAAGGAGGCTCCAGGCTCTGAGCTGTCAGCACAGAGCCCAACTCAGGGCTTGAACCCACAACTGCAAGATCATGACCTGAGCCAAAGTCAGTCGCTTAACCAACTGAGCCACCCAGGCCCCCCCAATAAAAGACTCTTAAATGCAGAAAACAAACTGAGGGCTGATGGTGGGGGGGGGGGGGGAGGGAAAAATGGGTGATGGGCATTGAGGAGGGCACTTGTTGGGATGAGCACTGGGTGTTGTATGCAAGTGATGAATCATGGGAATCTACTCCTGAAGCTAAGACTATACTGTAAACACTGTTAGCTAACTTGACAATAAATTATATTTAGGAAAAAAAATAAGTATATAATCACCAGACTCATACAGCAAAAATTACAGCTCTTTCTGCCCAGGAGTCCTGTCCCCATGCTACTTATAAAAACTTATTAAGTTGCACCATTAAAAAAATAATAATAAAAAATAAAATAAAATCTGCCACTATGATTGTGGCTTTGCCAGTGTTTCCTTGTAATTTTGTAAATATTTTGTAATGTATATTCTAATGTTTTTTTTTTTAATTTATTTTTGAGAGAGAGAGAGACAGAGTGTGAGTGGGGGAAGGACAGAGAGAGAGGGAGACACAGAATCCAAAGCAGGCTCCAGGCTGAGCTGTCAGCACAGAGCCCGATGGGGGCTCATGAACCGTGAGATCATGACCTGAGCCACTTAACTGCTTAACCAACTGAGCCACCCAGGTACCCCATTTTGTTGTGTATGTTCTGAAGACATTAGGTGTAGTCAGGTTCAGGATTTAGTCTACTGGTGACTTATTCTTTTCATCATTGTATAGTGACTCCTTTTTCCCTATTAGTGACTTTTGTCTACTATTAATATTGCTACATTTATCATTCTTTTGATTCGTATCTGCTTAGTACAAAAATACTTCCAATATTTCTGTATCATTATGTTTTAGATATATGTCCCATAAACAGCATATAGCTAGAGCTGTAAAAATATAGTCCAAGAATTTCTGCTATGTAAGTGGCAACTTTAGTCCTTTTACATATCTTGTTATTATTGATATATTTCATAACTTGTTCTTTTATTTATCTTATATTTACCATGTCCTTGCTTTACTTCTGTTCTCCTTTTGCTACCTTCTGTTAGATGGATCAAATTTTCAAATTTTCTTCATGCTCACCCCTTTTCCCTCTACTGGTTTGGATATTGCATACTGGGTTTTTATTCTTTTAAGTGGTCAATTTACATCTCTTATGCACATCTGACTTAACAAGGGATGAAATTAATCAGTATCTTTATGCTCTTCCCATAACAATGCCAAGGATCTTAAAAGCTTCACTTCCAGGGGCGCCTGGGTGGCGCAGTTGGTTAAGCATCCGACTTCAGCCAGGTCATGATCTCGTGCTCCGTGAGTTCGAGCCCCGCATCAGGCTCTGGGCTGATGGCTCAGAGCCTGGAGCCTGTTTCGGATTCTGTGTCTCCTTCTCTCTCTGCCCCTCCCCCGTTCATGCTCTGTCTCTCTCTGTCCCAAAAATAAATAAACGTTGAAAAAAAAAATTAAAAAAAAAAAAAAAAAGCTTCAATTCCAGGGGCGCCTGGGTGGCTCAGTCAGTTGAGCGGCTGACTTTCGCTCATGGTCTGTGAGTTCGAGCCCCGCGTCCAGCCCTGTGCTAAAGGCTCGGAGCCTGCTTGGGATTCTGTGTCTTCCTCTCTCTCTGCCCCTCCCTGCTCATGCTCTGTCTCTCTCTCTCTCTCTGTCAAAAATAAATAAGCATTTTTAAAAAATTTAAAACAAAAGGCTTCAACTCCAATTACCCACCTCTCATTTTCCATGCATTGTTATCTAATATTTTATTTCATCTTATTTTTAACATCTCAAATTATTTATTATTGTTGGTGGTAGTATAAATCAGTGACATTTTTGTTGTATTTTTCATTTTAAAAATATTAATTCCAGTATAACATACAGTGTTATTTTAGGGTCAGGTGTACAATACAGTGATTCAACAATTCTACACATTGCTCACTGCTCATCGTGATAAGTGTGCTCTTAACCCCTTCACCTATTTCCCCTGTCTCCCTACCTACCTCTCCTCTGGTAACCCCCCGTTTGTTCTCTATAGTTAAGAGTCTACTTTTTGGGGGAAAAAAAGTCTGTTTTTTGGTTTGTCTCTTTTTTTTTCCTTTGTTTTGTTTCTTAAATTCCACACATGAGTGCAAACATAAGGTATTTGTCTTTCTCTGGCTGACTTGTTTCGCTTAGCGTTACACCCTCTAGAACCATCCATGTTGTTGCAAATGGTGAAATTTAATTCTTTTTATGGCTGAGTAATATTCCATTGGCTATAAATAGCACATCTTCTTTATCCATTCATCTATAGATGGACACTTGGGCTGCTTCCATCATTTGGCTAATGTAAATAATGCTGCAATAAACATAGCAATGCTAAAATCAATGACTGTTTAGATTTATACATGGATTATCTCATGGCCTCTATTACTGTGGATAAGTTGTCTGCAATCAGTGTAATTATTGGTCCTTTTCAAGTAAGCCGTGTTTCCTCTCTGATTGCTTTTAAGATTATCTTTGGTGCTCTGCCGTGTCTACATGTGGATTTATTTTTATTTATCCTACCCAGGATCCAGTGTGCCTTTTCAGTCTGAAGGTCCGTATCTTTTTTCCATTCGAGCAAAGTTTCATCCATTCGATCTGTTCTTTTTCAAAGTATCCTGTTCTTTCACTATCCTTTTTATTCCTTCCTTTATATTTTTAATTAAACATACTGATTTGATATCTTTTTCAGCTTGTTCTATCATCCCAAATCCCTGGAGATAATGACTTTTCTATTTATTATACTTGCTGACCCTCCTTCACAGTAGATGGTTTCTTCATGTGATTTGTCCCTGGTGTTTGTGAGCTCACCTTCAGTGAGGCTGTTTGTTCTGTGGGAGTCGTGTGTCCTGAGTTGGGAAAATGGGCCTCAGAGATCTGTTTGGTATTTACTTCTACAATGGCCTCAAGGGCTCATCAGGAGATTTTTTTTTTTTTAATTTAAGTTTATTTATTTATTTTCTTTATTTTTTTTTTAATTTTTTTTTTAACGTTTATTTATCTTTGAGACAGAGGGAGACAGAGCATGAACAGGGGAGGGGCAGAGGGAGAGGGAGACACAGAATCCGAAACAGGCTCCAGGCTCCCAGCTGTCAGCACAGAGCCCAACGCGGGGCTTGAACTTACGGACCGCGAGATCATGACCTGAGCCAAAGTCGGCCGCCCAACCGACCAAGCCACCCAGGCGCCCCTATTTATTTATTTTTGAGACAGAGAGAGAGAGCAGGGGGAGAGAGAGAATCCCAAGCAGGCTCCACGCTTAGCACAGAGCCCGACACGGGGCTCAGTCCCACAAGTGCGAGATCACGACCCTAGCCAATATCAGGAGTCGGATGCTTAACCAACCTAGCCACCCAGGTGTCCCTTTTTATTGTTTTTTAAGCAGGCTTCACGCCCTGCTCAGAGTCCAACGCAGGACTCGAACTCATGACCCTGAGACCAAGACCTGAGCTGAGATCAAGAGCCGGACGTTTAACTGACTGAGCCACCCAGGCGCCCCACGGGGAATATTTTTGTGTTAAATTTTCACAAGAAATTAAATGGCACAAGAACTTGGGAATTCTTTGCCCCGTGGACAGCATACATTTAGATGCTACTTGCATAAACAGTTCAGGTTTTAAGTTTTGGTTTTTCCTGGGAATCTTTTCTCCCAGAGCCCTAAGCCAAGACGAGATTCACTGTCAGTTCTCTAGGTTGGTGGGTAGAATCTTTCCTGAGGGGCAGCCCTTCCGGTGTTCTAGCTTATACAGGGGTCTCTGTTCCACGTTTTCTTAAGGCCACGCCCCTTGACCCGTGGAGGGCATTGATTCTTCTGGCCCCTGTCATTAGGGCCCACGTATCCAGGGTCAGAGTTCAACTCTGACTACAGATTCGTTCTGCCCACCAGACACCTGGGCGTTTCCCCACCCTTTCTTCAAAGTTCCACTGCGGTTCTATTATCTTTCAGTTAATATTTTACTCTACATTTCTCAGTGTTTTCAAGGGGAGGGGTGTCAGTGTCGGTTGAGCCCTGGATGTTGCCAGAATCTGCAAGCGATGGTCTGGATGGCCAGCAGAATACCTCAGGGAGTCTTGGGACCTGCAAAGTGAGGCCTGGAGACAGCATGGGTTGCGGGTGGGGAGCTGAACATCTCTGCATAGGAAATAAACAGGACTTGGAGGGTAAGGAGGTGAGAGCTGGTTCTGAGACACGGGAAGACCACAGGGCCTGGGGGATAAGGGAAGGGCCTTGGCTCCTAAAGAACAAACAGCAAGAAATCCTGGCGGTGGAGACATCGCGGGACCCGTGAAAATAGCGGTGAAGCTTCATTTAACTTTGTTCTCTGTGTTCAGCTGCTGTGAATCCTCCCTCCTCTCGTGCAGCAGGGGTCTACACCAATGCCTGTGCCCGTGGTAGTTGCGTAAAACCAAGGAAGAGCCCATCTCGGGGTGTGCTGCCTGCAGGGAAGAAAACATCCACAGGAAAGGAGAATTCAGCAGAAGGAAGAAACAGGGCCAAGAGCAGCCTAAAGAAACATGGGGGCCTCTGCTGACCTCTTCCCGGAGACTTTGAGGGGAGGCAGGGGTCTCCCTTCTGGACCTGAAAAAGAAGGCTCAGCTCAGGCCTGTTATTTCAGCTCTAAGAAGGGCTCACCCCACTGTGCAAGGGGGCTGGAAGCTCACTCATGGGCCCTGCTCTCAGTGTGGCTCCCGCAGACACATGGCCCGTGTGCAATTTCACCCAGAGAGGCACCTGCTCACTTATCCAGAAGCCCCGGGTTTGGCCACCTCATCTATCCGGAACACACCTGATAACAAGGAAATGGGTTTTATTTTTATTTTTATTTTTTATTTTTTGGAAATGGGTTTTAAACAACATACGCTGCCAACTATGTGTAAGTACCTTTTGCACACTTTTCAAATGCCTTTAGTGCTTTCACTCAGGAGCCAATTATCTTCGTTTTAGAATTAGTAAAAGAATGGGGGCGCCTGGGCGGCTCAGTCGGTTAAGCGTCAGAATCTTGGTTGCGGCTCAGGGCGTGATCTCACGGTTTTGTGAGTTCGAGCCCCGCATCGGGCTCTGCGCTGGTGGTGCAGAACCTGCTTGAGATTCTCTCCCTCTTTCTCTTTCCGCCCTTCCCCGGGTCCCGCTTTCCCTCTCTCCCTCTCCCTTCCCCCGCCCATCTCTCTTAAAAATAAATAACATTAGAATGAGTAAAAGAATGAAGAACTTTGGAATCAATCTTGGTTTAACCTATACTAGCTATACGCAACCTTGAGCCTCAGTTTCCCCATCTGTAACATGCCCAAGTCCCAGAGCCCGTGGGTGACAGAGACCTGACTCTGGGCTGCCACCACACGAAGCTAGTCTGTGGTACGTAGCTGACACGAGCCCCAGGGAATGTTTGCCAACTGTCCGACTGAAAGAATCGAGCTAATGAAGTCCCCAGTGAAGGCACACACCAAGGATGAGACGCGTGTCCCCTCACAAAAGGAGAGAATGAAGCATACAGGGGCAAACCGTTTGTAAACTCACAACATGGTGCCCGAAGCACACGCCTGCATCCCGTTGCCAAAACACCCAGGGGGAAATCAACCCTCCGGACAACTTCGTCCTACTGAGACGGAATTCAAAGACCCCGTCTTCCTTCCCTCCGATGTATATTGTCTACACACAATGAGGAGCAGAGGGGGGCAGCAGAAGGCAATAGATGCACAGCCCAGTGAGGACAGAGACACCCCTATTGCTAACCCCTTCATTCCTAGGCGATGGGTCTATTCTTATCCTGCTTCCTAAAGCTCACCTGGAGAGAGGAGAGGCCCCTAGAGGGACAGAATAGTCTGGAGCCCGCTCTGGCCGTATATTCGTAGTGTCGGCTCTGCCACGGCGGAGGGGTCTGGGAGGGTGCTCACTCCTCCCCCAAGGACTGTGCCCATAGTCCCGGCACTGGACCCAGTGACAATGGCCAGAAGCTCAAAGGAGTGGAAAGAAAATATTTTCTTTCTCTCTATGCTATTTTGGCTTTGGTTTGGGGCCAGAAGGACCTCCAGGGAATCTTGAAAAATTCTGCTGGAAAGGTCGGTGATTTGTCTTCCTAGCCAGTTCTCAGCAACAATAGCTCCCCTCCCCACCCACCTGCAGCGCCTCCACAATGGGGTACAGGCGTCATGGCACTCAGGCCAGGCCCCCGCAGGGTGCACACACGTGGCCCTGCCCCCGTGTGCTGGCGTTTTCATGCTCAAAGCTTTCCTTCCTTCACCCGCTGCCCTCTGGCTGCCACCCCCTCCCTCTTCCCCTGCACCCTGTGACTGCTCGCTTTTCCTCCTATAGCCATTCTCTCCTTCTCATAGCAACGGCATGCCCCAGTTTCTAGCTGAGCAGAGGACTGTCCAGAATAAAGGCGACATTTCCTAGTCCTTGTCACTGGGTGTGGCCAAGCGACTAAGCTTTGGCCAATGGGATTCCAGCTGAATTGAGGGGTCCCGGGAACCCTCCTGGCTGTGCCCTTGAAGGGAAGGGGGCACGCCATGTGCTGCCTTGGCCCCCTTCCTCCTGCTGGCGGCACGATGCTGTGGGGCAAGCATTCTGGACCACAGAGAGGACGCCAGTACCCTAGCGAGGGTAAGCAAGAGTTGGAGTGCTCTGGCCCGTGCTGGCTTTGCGGAGTGGAGCCCCCACCCCCAAACTTGTACTTTGAAGGAAATGAACCTCTGTGCTGAGCCATTTCGAACCTCTGTCACCTGCAGCTATACTCACAGCCCATAGGATCCTGTCGCTCACACAACCTTCACTTCCCCAGGAGCTGTCCCCTGGCTTTTGCCACTACCCCTCCAACCACTGACCTCCTCCTGGAAAAACCCAACGGCCTCTTCCCAGCTCTCATCCCACGCAGTACCTGGCCACCTCCCACTCCTCCTGTTTGGCCCATTCTTAGTTTCTGGGATGCCATGCTTCTGGGACCTCCCATGTCTCTGATGCCCCTCTCCATGATGCTCTCCATGTCCTGGAGAGCCCTGATTCCCAGGCTTGACCCTGTCATGCTGGCTTCCCCAAAATTCTGTCTGGGATCATTCGAGGGATAAGGGCTAGACTGTCCTTCTGGATGCAAAGTAGATGAGCCAGGTTTCTGGGCTGAGGTGGGAGTGTCTTCCCAGACTCCAAGCTGGGCCTTTCCCCCTGGCTGGATGTTGCTTGCCCATCCTGCATGGCTGGGCTCGTGCAGAGGACGTGCCACTTGTCTGCTCCTGATGGCTGGCTGGACTCTTTCCCTCTGCCCCGGCAACTGTTGTCTTCCTTAGTTTCCAAAACCGAGCTGGGTCTACTTAAAATCATCTCTGTGGAGTCTATGGCTGGCCTCACCCTCCTGCTAGGCTGCCTCCGAGCAAAATCATGACTCCTCTCCCAATCTACTAGCTTGGGCTGCTGGTGTTCTTGCCCAGAGATTTGATTGAGCCAGGGGCTACCCTGGCCATACTGGGTCAGAGGTCCTCGGGGCCCTGGAGATGCACACTGCCCGTGATTCAATCCCCAGTGAGCCCACAAAGTGCTCCAGGGGACCCATTCTCCAGCAGGAAGACTACAGGGCACACCCATGGCCCCAAGAAAGGTACTGGTGTCCCCTCCAATAAGAGGAATGCTGCCCCTTTTATGGTAAGGACTAGTGTTTACTAATGAGTGCAGTTCCCTTTGCAAAACACTTATCCATTCAATCCTATCAGCCCTCAAGGTAGGGGTCCCAGGGCACCCGTGGTGGGAGACACAAGGCGCTGGGCTGCCATGGCTTTCCGTTTCTGTTCCACCACAGTTGTCATGAGCCCTAGGCAAGTGCTAGGCTTTCTCAGCTGTATGGTGGGGATTGAAACAATTTTCCAGCAGCTTCTCAGAGCGCTTGAGGCAACTTAGGAAATGACTTCTGTGAAAGCCCTTTGAAATGATGGGTCCCTGGGCAAACTGAGGGTTGACTGCCAGTGAGGGAAGCCTGGGGAGGGACGGAGGGACTCTGAGGAGCTTCGGGATCGGGAGAGGAGGCGCAGAGGCCTCAGAAGCTCCAGCCTCCGACCTCCCTGGCCCTCCTAGCTTTGAGGGCCTCAGCACATCCTGCAGTACTGACTACAGCCACCAGGGGACGCTTCAATGACTGTCCGGAGGCCGCCCTCCTTTGTTCCCTTTTGCAGAGGAGAAGGTTAAGGCTTAGGGCCATCAGCTGGCCTGGAGGGTTCTGGCTGTTAAGTGGTGAAGTCAGGACTCGAACCCTGCTCTGCCTGGCTCCAGAGCTTATGCACTTGCCCGCTCCATTGTCCTCCTTCCCTTAGTAATTCTGGAGGCTCCATCACATTCCTCTAGTTCAACAGCTGGACACCCTTGCCTACTGACTTCACCCCTCACTGTGACTCCTGACTCCCAGATCTATATGCCCAGCCCTGTCCTCTAGCCGAAGCTTCTGCTTGGATTCTCAGGTGCCATTGAGCCCTCTGACTTCATGGCTTGTAGCCACCTCAGACTCAGATCTCTTCCCAGACGTGTATTCCTCCCAGGTTTGCTGTCAGCAGGTATGTGCCCCTCCCCTGGTACCTGGTATCACCTCCCACTGTCACCCGGGCTTGACTTCAGCTCTCCTATTGTGTCCGCTTCAGCCCTGCATTGCCTCCTCCTCGTGCCCCAACTCATCACTCCTGACACTGCATCTGCACTCACCCTGCTATGTTCTGCCTGATGGATCCTTCCCCAAAGCAGATTGTTCCAAGCCCCCTGACCCAAGGCTCCTGCTCAGAATCCTTCAGTAATTCTCTATTTTCTACAGAGTCAAGTCCAAGCCCTCCTTAGAATGGCCCCTGTGATCTAGTTCCTTGCTGCCTCCTCTGTCCACACTCTGGAGGACCAGTGTTCTACCACTGAGCTAGACAGGGCTTGCTGCCTACCTAATGCACATTTTCTCCTTCTTCGTTCACAAGAGAACCCTGATTTTTAGCAGCTCCCCCAATAAAGCCACCATTTCTCAGCTTCCCTTACAGCTAGTTGTGGCCACACGACAAAATTCAGGCCAATGAGATGTTAATGAAAATGTTACGTATGCCTTGCAGTAAATTGGCTTATAGGGAGTTAACTTAGCTGAGAGGAATGCCTTTTTGGGTCTTTCTCCTTCCTGCCGCCTGGAATGCTGATGTGCTGGCTGGAGCTCCAGCAGCCCTTTTGGTCCCTAAAGTGCTCTTGAGTATGGAGGCCCGTGCTAGAATGGTGGAGCAGAAAACTAGAGAGAACCTGGGCTCCTTACAGTCATAGAGCTGTCATGGTTACCCTAGACTGCCTCCTTTCAACTAATTTTATGTGAAAAAGAAATGAACAGATCTCCTCTAAGCCACTATTATTTTGGATATTCTGTTATGTACAAGTAAATCCTGATCTTGATTGATACAGCCAGATGGCAATATGCCAATTACATTTCTATATGCCTTTGCATATGCAATTCCTCCTTCCCCGGGATGCCTTTCTTTCCTTTCTTGCTGTTGAAGGCCTAATCATGTTGTAGGTATCGATTTTAATAGCTATTACTCCACAAAACCTTCATCCATTCTCTGGGCATGACAACCCCCTACTGTAGCCATGGTTTTCCCAGTCCTCGGTTTGGTCTTTTTTTTTTTTTAATTTTTTGTTAATGTTGATTTATTTTTGAGAGAGAGAAAGTGAGAGAGCGAGCACAAGTGGGGGGAGGGCAGAGAGAGAGGGAGACGCAAAATCTGAAGCAGGCTCCAGGCTCTGAGCTATCAGCACAGAGCCCGAAGGAGGGCTTGAACTCACAAACCCATGAGATCATGACCTAAGCCGAAGTTGGATGCCTAACCAACTGAGTCACCCAGGCACCCCCTCGGTTTGGTTTTCTTATAGCACTTACCTAAGTACCAGGGCTACTTGAATTGACCAGGGGACAAGAAATTGGGTTTTCTTCAATCTCTGCTTACCCAGAAATTAGTACAGTGCTTGGCACATAGGAGGTAATCAATAAATTTTTGTTGAACACCCCCTCCCACACACACACACACACACAACATCTTCAAGGCAGCTGCCACAGATTCCCAGGACAGACATTCTGACAGATGGGTGTGGGAAGAGGGGGACACAGGGAGAAGGAAGACAGGAAACCAAACTTAAGCCCCTCCCCTTCCCCTTTCTCTTACCTCTGAGCAGCCAGTAGGCCCCCTAGCAGTATCTGCCTCCTCTGGCTCCCCTTGCTGAAAGGCTCCACACTAACACCATGGAGGGTGCTCGGATGCTGGTAGGGCAGGAGCCAAGGGTCCCAGGGCCCGTGGAGGCCCAGGGCAGAATCAGGGCCCAGGAATATCTGGACAGGGCAGCAGGATGGAAGTAATGGCACAGATCTAACTAGGGGCTGACTACTTTACCGGCACATCCTAGCCTCTGTCTCCTGACTTCTGGCCCCCAAGGCCCAGAGTGGGGGTCTAGCTATTAACCCAAAGGATATGGTAGCCCCCCAACAGAGTTGTTAGATGGCTCATCGGCAGGAATCAAGTGGACGGAAGGAGAACCAGTACCCAAGGATGCAGGTGGGAGCCTGCGTGGTCCCCAGCCATTTCCCTCCAGGGTTATCAGACCCACAGTCAGTTCCGTTTCTCTCCACCAGGCGGCAGTGCTAGCCAAGCGCTCTGGCTCCTCGGGCAGATTTTCCAGGGGAGTGTGGATAATCCATCATTTATCAGCTCACTCAGAATACGAGTTTTAGGTCTGGAAAGGAATTTAACCAATATTTAATTAAGGTACAATTAACATGCAAGTTGAGCGTCCACCTGGATGAATTTTTGCACATGTATACACATCACCCAAACAAGATAGAAGATAGTTCCAGCACCCCAGAGGCTCCCTTGTGCCCCTTCTCAGTCATTAAGTTCCAAAGGTGAGCATTATCCTGATTCCTAACACCATACATTCCTTTAGCCAGTTTTTGAACTTCATATAAATGGAGGCATGCGGTGGGGGCTTTCTGGATCTTCTCTGAGGTCAGCGTCACATCAGCGAGGTTTAACCATGCTGTGGATAACAGTAATTTGTTCGTTTTTGTGGCCACGAGTCTTCCATGGTATGACTGCATGGTAATATTTTTCCGCTCTCCTGTTGATGGGTGGGGGAGGTTGGGTTCCCCAGGGAGCAGCCCCTGAGACAGATTACTGATGGGTTTCTAGTCGGGGGCTGTCATGAATCACGCTGCTCTGAGGATTCATGTACCAGTCTTCGTGGACACCTGCACCCAAGTACATTGGATACTCACCTACGGGAGGCATCTCTGGGTCCTTGGGTAGGCGGACCAGCAATTTTAGAAGAAACTGCCAGGCTGCGCTGTTTGGCATTGACAAATCCTTGCTGACCACCTACTGCGCACCCAGCCCTGATTGTTCCAGGGGCTGGTTTCCGGGCATGGCAGCCCCTTGCCCTCCCAGATTTTGGCCCAGTGGGGAGCAGCTGAACACAGGCAGGGGTCGTAAGGTAGGGGTCCCAGGGCGCCCGTGGTGGGAGACACAAGGCGCTGGGCTGCCATGGCTTTCCGTTTCTGTTCCACCACAGTTGTCATGAGCCCTAGGCAAGTGCTAGGCTTTCTCAGCTGTATGGTGGGGATTGAAACAGTTTTCCAGCAGCTTCTCAGAGCGCTTGAGGCAACTTAGGAGATGACTTCTGTGAAAGCCCTTTGAAATGATGGGTCCCTGGGCAAACTGAGGGTTGACTACCAGTGAGGGAAGCCTGGGGAGGGACGGAGGGACTCTGAGGAGCTTCGGGATCGGGAGAGGAGACGCAGAGGCCTCAGAAGCTCCAGCCTCCGACCTCCCTGGCCCTCCTAGCTTTGAGGACCTCAGCACATCCTGCAGTACTGACTACAGCCACCAGGGGACGCTTCAATGACTGTCCGGAGGCCGCCCTCCTCCAGAGGGCTAGTCACTCCCTTGGAGCAAAGGTACACAGCAGTCTTGCCTTGCCGTGGAGGTGGCCTGGAGGGGAGGGGAGGGTGCTGTCTCCATCATCTTGAGGCGGCCTCTGCCTCACACTCAGGCAACCCGTTAGCAACAATCCACAAAGCTCCTACTGTGTGTCAGCACAGTTGAACAGGGAGGGTCAATAAATGCTCCGAAAGCTGCTCAGTGGCGGAAGTGAGGAGGCATGGAAGGGGCATAGTGAAACCACTGATGCAAGCCCCCACAGACCCCACGAGTCAGACACACGGCTCCTAGCTGCCTCCGACCAGAGCCCCGTTACTGTTTTATACATCTGCAGAGAAACAAGAAAAAGTTGCCTCCCGAAAAGCCTGTGGGATGCCGCTCTGCCTGAGATACCAAACGTAATGTGCCACGTTGGCAAGAAAAAATAACCATACTCGTTTGCAGCTTAGTGACAGTCACAGGATGGAGAATTTCTGCCCTTGTGCTCTAGAGAGGACAACAGTCTGCCATCTGCTGAGAATGTGTCCCAATTCCAGGCCCCCGAAGCGGAACCATCGCCTTACCGCCATTAGTCCGGGAGACGCCAGACGATCAAGAGAGGAAATATTATAGCCAACCTCAACCCTACTCATTCGGCATGTTCCAAGATCCTGACACCCTTACCCTGGATTTTCATCCTTTAAAAACCCCTGCTTGTAAGCCATCAGGAGCTCGGGACTGGGAGCGCCAGCCACCCTCCCCCTCCCCTCCCCCCCCCCCCCTTCTCCCCAGCGCCACACCAATAAATAGCCTATCTTTTTTCACCGCAAAAGCTCTGTCAGCTTTTATGGGCTTGGTTCGGTGACACTAGCACAGTGGTCAAGGCACCTGCTCTCCAGCCAGAGGGCCAAGGCCGAGGCACCGCCTTGTGGCTGTAAACAATTTGCTTCACCGATGTGTGCCTTGTTCTCCCAGTCTGCAAAATGGGAATGATTACAATAAATAGGTATTTTTGAGAAGTTGCCACGAGGGTTATCAAGTTAATACAGTACTGGGCTTAGAACCGCGGTGTTCATTAAGTGAACAAACATGGGC
Source organism: Felis catus (assembly GCF_018350175.1). Lineage (NCBI taxonomy): Eukaryota > Metazoa > Chordata > Mammalia > Carnivora > Felidae > Felis > Felis catus. The sequence continues at coordinate 105,157,302 of NC_058370.1, read as the reverse complement.
GTGGGTGATGGAGGTGCTGCTTGGGCACCCCCGCGCCCCGGGTGTCAGGGCCTGAGGTGGGATTGCAGTTCCCAGAAAGGCCTACTCCCACCGCGGTCCTGAAGATGGAACCACACCACCTCAACCTGTCGGCATCGGGTACCCTGAAGTCTACGACTTGCCCGCTAATTTTCCACCAGACCTGAGGCTCAGGACCTGATTTCCCTGATAAGCTTCCATAATCACATCTTTTGTAAGAATGTGGCTTATCAACAAGGTGCTCTGGGCTCCAGCGGTCTGGTCACCACCCCAGGCAGCCAGTGATACGCCTGGAGCCAGGGCTCCGAGAGAGGGGAGGGAACTCTGGGCCCCAGCACTGAAAAGAGATAAGGGGATGCCCTAAGCCTGGATCCCTCAGGTTGGGCCAGCAGGACCATAAAGCGTGGGGCCCTTGCCTCAGACTGGACCAGCTGGAACCAACCTTGGACTCACTGTGATTGCTCTTGACCAGTTTGCCTTTGGCCTTTAGAACACTGCTTCTAGAGGGGGAAACTGAGGGAGCCTGGCCTGGGGTGTGGTATGCAAGAGAAGGTCCAGGGTCCAGGCAGATCTTCTGAGGTGAACTGGGGCCAGACCGCCGTCACCTCTCCATTGCCGAGACTAAAGTCACAGCATGTCTGTGCTAGAAGGGCCCATAGACCAGCTCACCTTGGCTTCCTGCTTTACACATGGGGACACCAGGGCCCAGGAAGGGCAGGGGAGGGGAAGAAAACACAGGAGGCAGAACCTGGGTCTCCAGACCTTTCATCCTTTTCTTTCTTTTTTTTTTTTTTAATTTTTTTTAATGTTTATTTATTTTTGAGAGAGACAGAGACAGAATGCGAGTGGGTTGAGGCAAAGAGAGAGGGAGACACAGAATCGGAAGCAGGCTCCTGGCTCCGAGCTGTCAGCACAGAGCCCGATGCGGGGCTCGAACTCACGAACTGCGAGATCATGACCTGAGCCGAAGCCAGACGCTCAACTGACTGAGCCACCCAGGTGCCCCTCTTTTTTTTTTTTTTAATTATTCCTTTTATTTTTATTTATTTTTTTAATGTTTATTTATTTTTGAGACAGAGAGAGACAGAGCATGAGTGGGGGAGGGGCAGAGAGAGAGGGAGACACAGAATCTGAAGCAGGCTCCAGGGTCTGAGCTGTCAGCACAGAGCCCGACACGGGGCTCGAACTCACGAGCTGTGAGATCATGACCTGAGCCGAAGTCAGACGCCCAACCGACTGAGCCACCCAGGCGCCCCGCTTTCATCCTTTTCCACAATCTCCCCAGCCCAGTCACCTGCACCACCGTCCCCAGCTCCTCCTGGGACAGGCATGGGGATATCTATCCTCATAGCTGAGTTCAGGGTAGTCACTGATCATGACCTTGATCTGGGGTCTTGGGGAAGGTCCTAGCCTGGAGGTGGAGGGCCAGGATACTCATAAGTCTCCAAACTAACCCAGAGCCTTGCCACCTAAAGTGGGTTCCACAGAACCACCTTGTTAGAAAAATAAAATTCCAGCCGTAGCCCCAGACCTTCTGAACCAATCAGCATTTTAATATGATCTCCAGGAGGTTCATGTGCCTGTTGCAATGTGAGAAGCACCAGGTTAGAACAAGCCATTTTCCCTCCACCAGCCTCAGTTTCCCTATAGGAATGGAGGGGGCAGAAGATCTCTGACTTTTTTTTGCTTTTTTTAAAATAGACTCCATGCCCAATATGGGGCTTGAACTCACCACCCTGAGATCAGGAGTCACTTGCTCTACCGACTGAGCCAGCCAGGGATCCCAGATCTTTGACTTCTTTGCCACAGCTAACACACTGGGAGCCAGGCCTCTGGCGTGACCTCTCCTGTGGGACTATATGCATTTTGTAGCGGATTGTGGAAAGTGGAATTCTGATTCCAGCAAGGTTGGGGAAGCAATCAACACCTCTCCCGTTCGGTCTGACTCACCCCTCTCCTCTCTGCCTGAGACCCAGGGCTGGGGCAACTTCACAGGTCCTGGGATGCAGCCAATTCCATTCAATCCACTTCAGCAACATTGATTAAGCACCTTGTGTGTGTGCCGGGCTCTGCAGCAGTGAATCTCCACCCTGACTGTACATTAGAATCATCCAGGGTGCTTTTATAAACTACTGATGCTGGGCCCTACCCTGTGCCACTGGGATCAGTTTGCGCGTGAGTACTTCTAAATGTGCCTCAAGCCATGCTAATGCACAGCCTGGTGGAGAACGACTGGTCAGAAGTAAGGGAGCAGTCTATCCTAAATCCTGCCCGGGCCACCTCCCCAGTCGCTGCTTCCTATTAGGTCAGCCAGCTGCAGCGGTTCTGTGGTGAGCCAGAGGCAATCATCAGGAAATTCCCTGGATATCATAACCCGTGACAGCAACATCTAATTAATCATCAACTATGTAACATGATCCTGACCCATAGCGAAGGGACCTGCTGAGCCTTTGGAAACCTGTCTACTGGCCTTCTCCAGACAATTCCTTCCAGATCCAGGTATCCGTGCCCGAGGATCCCAGGCTGATGGGGGCCCAGCTCTCCTCCCAGGCTGGTAAGTGGGAGCCCTAAGTTTGGTCTGCAAGGGATCCAAGAGGCAGAGGGGAGGCTGTGGAACCTTGGGCGAGTCAGTTTTCCCTAGGGCCTCAGTTTCTTCATCTGCAGGCTGGGGCCAATGCGGTTCACCTTGCCTGACAGCTTATAGGGCTGTCAGAAGCCCAGACCAAAAGGTTGCCAGGCACAGTAGTTCTCTGAGAGCCTCACCGGAGACCACAGCGTTCCCTTGGTGTGCAGGGGCAGGAGAGAGAGGATTTGCTTTTACTGCCAGAGATCCAGACTGCATCTCAGAACCCTGCTCCCTCCCAGGCAGAGAGCCTGGAGTCTCAGCCCTTGGCTCCCTGAGGGCACCAAAGGCTCACACACCAGCAGCAGGTACTGCCCCGCGCTTGGGGGGGCAGGGAGGTGGTAAGGACGGTGGGGGCCAAACTTCTGTTGCTGCTACTGCTGCTGTGGCAACTGTGTCTGGATTCCAGGTCATGGTGGTGCCATGGAGGAGGCAGCAAGGAGTGTGGGGGGCAGGAGTGGGGCCCCGGCTCCTCCACTCCTGGCTGTGAAGATGTGCAGAGCCACCCCAACTCAGTTCCCTCTGGGTGCTTCCCTGCAGGTTGTGGGAGGAGTGAAAGAAGCTGTAAGGGTTAACAGGTGCCTGGCACCCAAGAGGCTTGGTGACTGGAGAAGGTGATAGAGATCTGGGGAGGTCCTTGCTGAGCAGGGGGCTGACCCTCAGTTACTTAGATTCCAAGAGACTTACTGCCAAGATTTTCTTTGAATCTACCTGGGGGGTGTGGTGGGGGCGGTGGGGGGAGGGGAGGCATGCAAAAGTCACGATGCCTACCCAGGGGGGCAGTCAGCTCCTCATACTCAGGATCTCCGGGCAGGTACCTGGAGACTGCAGGTCTTGGCTGACCATGCATATCGATCCCATTGGTGGATAAGGAGACCTGTACCCAGTGGGGCAGTGCCCTGCATAGGTGACCAACAGAGCGGGGACTAGAATCTGGGTATCAGACATGGCTGCCCTCCTCAGAGCTTCTGCAGTGACTCTGCAGTAGGCCCAAAGACAAGTCCATCCGATGTCAGGGCCCTCGGCTCTGACTCCTGGTCACCCACCGTCCGAGCCTACTTGGGGACTCCCCTTTGCTTGTGCATAGCCTCCAGGGAAAGGCATCTGGGCAGACTATCAGGAAGGGAGGGAGAGATTAGGGTATTCCAGGAAGGGGTGACATGCAGGGGATGTGGATGAGGGAGGGGTGAGCTTGGATAGCAGGACCCTGTGAGCGGGTTCAGAGGTCCCCAAGGCCAGAGTGAGTGCTTGTTCCTAATGCCTCAGCGAGGGGAACCGTGGAACCACGATATGCTTGCCTCTGGCCTGAATCCATCGGGAACAGATTGACTATGACCTCAAGGGTGTCCCTTGTGCCTGACCAGATTGAGTGTTGCACCTTGTGACCCGTTGGAATCTTGCAGGCTTGTGAGTAACCAGAGGAGCAGAGCTGGGGAAGCGGATGAGATCTGGGAGGGGAGGGGCCTTGCTCTTTTGGGTTGGGTTCAGGCTCAAGTCCGGATTGAATCCCCCCCCCTTTTTTTTTTTTTAGTGTTTATTTATTTTTGAGAGAGAGAGACAGAGAGAGACAGAGCATAAGCAGAGGAGGGGCAGCGAGAGAGGGAGACAGAGAATCTGAAGCAGGCTCCAGGATCCGAGCTATCAGCACAGAGCCGAATGTGGGCCTCAAACTCACAAACTGGGAGATCATGCCCTGAGCCGATGCTCAACCGACTGAGCCACCCAGGCTCCTGCTGATTGAATTCGCTATTTTCAGCTTCCCTCCTCTAACCAAGAAAGAACAGGACAAGAGGGGGGTAAGGGAGGAGAGCAGTTCTGGCTCAGGAAGCTCACCAGCTTCCTCCAGGCTCAGGCCTGAGGCTTGAGAGGAAAGGCTGCCCAGTAGGGAACTTCCCCTCCCGACTGCCAAGTGGAGTGGGGTCGGGAAGTCCCCGGATTTCAAAGCTCAGCCCTGGGCCTTGGCTGGCCCAGCCCACCATTCTGACACCCCGCCCCCGCCACAACCTGGGACTCCCTCTCTAGCCTGTGCCGCCCCACCTGGCTCTGTGGGGGAGCTGTTGGACCCCTTTCTGTCCTAGGAAAAGGAAGTCACCCTCACTGGGGGCCATGGCCTTCACAAATGAGGCAGGTTTTCTGTGGGACAATCATAAAGTCAGACAAACAGAGGAAAACAGCTGCGATACCAGGACCCATCTGCCAGAGCTGAGCACCATTAGCAGACCCATCTCCTCTCAGGTTGTTTCTAGATACAGGGAGAATATATGTGTGTATATTAAACATATGTGTCGAACAAAACCTGGATCATATTATGTATACTATTTCTAACACCTGCTCTTTCTATTTAATGCCAATAACCGGGACTAGGTATTTAGAGCCGGTACATGTAGGCGTGATTTTACAACATCCCTCCGGGAGGGGAACTGAGGTGGGGGAATTCACAGTGGGAATTCAGATCCCAGACATGCAAAGTGTGTTCCTCACCAGGCTCTAATCAGGTCTCTGGGGGCTCCCTGGATGAGGGCAGGGGCAATGGCCCCGGGGAGATGCGGGGGTGGGGGGCGGAGATAGCTCTGGGGAACAAATGAGTCCGGAACCAGACCACACTGACGTCACCATCCCCCCACCCCCCCCATCTCCGCAGACACCAAGGCGCCCCGGGAGACACTGCGCTTCCACCCTGAGGCCAAGGGCGCGCAGGTGCGTCTAGACGCCCAGCGGTGCACTGCGCGCAGGAACGCCACGTTCCACGACGGCATCGTGTTCAGCCAGCGGCCGGTGCTTCCCGGGGAGCGGGTGGCGGTCCGCGTGGTGTGGCACGAGGGCGGCTGGTGCGGCGGGCTCCGCGTGGGCTTCACGCGCCTGGACCCCGCGCGGGTGTCCGCGCCCAGCCTGCCACCCTTCGTGTGCCCGGACCTGGAGCTGCAGAGCCCGACATGGGCGGCCATGCTGCCCGAGGGCTGCGCGCTGGCGGGGGACGTGGTCTGCTTCTGGGTGAACCGCAGGGGCCGGCTCTTCGTCAGGGTCAACTCGGGCCCCCGGCTGCTGCTGCGCAAGGGCGTGCTCATGGGCGCCCCCCTCTGGGCCGTGATGGACGTGTACGGGACCACCAAGGCCATCAAGCTACTGGGTGAGACAATCCGCGAGGACCCGGGCACCGCCCCTCGGGTGGCTCGGGTGGAACTGCGTCCCCATCCAGAGCCGTGGGGAGAGCCTTTCATCTTTTCCTACACGGTCAGTTTTACGTCACTGGAGACGCCAGATGGACAAGACCCCAGTCAAAGGGAGGGCAGCCTTGTCCCTAGGGAATGCTAAGAAGCTATGACTAGCACTCCAAACATCTGTCAAAGGGCTGTTTCACAAAAGGAGAGGTCGGGGGCTGGGTTTTGCTGCCTTAGTAGGAGTTCAGGGGAGTCAAGGGTGGCAAGCAAAGGGAACAGAAGTGGAAGCGGTTAGAGGTGCACAGGAAGACTGCCGGTGGGGGCAGAGTGAGCCGTCCAGTCACTGAGTGGGGAAACCGTAACCATCCCTCTAGCCACCTGAAAGGAGAGTGGACTTGAGGGCGAGTGGATACAGGAAACGTCTATAGAAAGAAATACTGGCATTCCTGTGCTGGTTGAACACCGGCCTACACAAGCAGTCCATTTCCTCTTCCCCCACCCCTACCGGTTATAAAATCCCTTGTCACAGCGGCTGAAGTCTCGCCCCTGGGACGCCCGATTGGGTAGGTCTGGTGTAGAGTCAAGCACCCGTTTTCCCCACGTCCTGCGGATTTTAATGCACATCCGGGTTTAGGAAGGTGGGTAACGCTGAGGGTCTCCAGTCAGGCAGCGGCGCCTGGGCAAAGGGGAGATGTTTAAAGGAAGGGTGGTTTTAGGAAAAGAAGTCGACAGCTTCACAAATTCTCTGCTGGGGTGAACTGGGGAAGGGGTGGCTGGGGCCATAAGATCAGCGGGGAGCTCCAGCACTGCAAGCAAGCAGGTGGAACTCTTTCAAGGGCCTGGTAGGGTGGAAGCACCTGGGCTTTGCTTTCCTGGGTCCTGAGTTTCCCTCTCTCCCTCAGATCCCACAGCCAGTGCCTTCCCCTCAACCGTGCCACGGGCCCTCATCAATGAGTCTCTGCAGCCGGAAGGTGAGTGGCTTCCCCGAGCCCAGCGAGCCAGGGACAGGCTCCCCAGGACTCTAGCACCAGAGGCCCCACCCCCACCCCAGGGAGGCCCCAGCTCTGGGAACTGGCTAAAATCCTTCCGAGTCCCACGAAGTCTCCCACGGGCTTTAGGCCAAAAGATTTGGCTCTGCCTGCTAGAAACCTAAAAGCAATTTAATAGCTTTGCCTTCTAGAACATTGGCTAACTTTTCAAGTTACAAGAGCACATTCGTGAACAAATAACGTTGTTTTGTCCCCGCTTGAAAAAGCAGTCCACGTTCGTAATAAAGGTTTTGCCAAACGGAAAGAAAATAAATATTAGAGGATACATAAGGAAGTAAAAAAAAAAAAAAAATCACCACTGCCTCTTAGGGGGATTTCCTCCTACTATTTTGTAGTCATATATCTATGAGGAATTGTGCTGTTTTCCTTTTTTTTCCAAGTTGGAATTTTATGATATATATGTATGTGCAGTATGGTTTTCTTCCCATTTCTTTGCATTTGATTATGTTGTGAGCATTTTCTCATTAATGGTCAAAATAGGCCTGCGTGGTTCTCTGTCCTGTGGTTATAGCATGAGTGGGCTGCCCGCGCTTTGCCCCCACGTGCCCCAACTCATGTTGTCCCCTTTCCCAGCCACAGCAGGAGAGGAATGTGCCATCTGTTTCCACCACGCTGCCAACACCTGCCTGGTTCCCTGCGGCCACACACACTTCTGCAGCTACTGTGCCTTGCGGGTCTTCAGGGACTTGGCCAAATGCCCTGTATGTCGCTGGGAGATCAAGGCGGTGGTCCCGGCGTGGGGCCCTCCCATTCTGAGGACTGGGGAGGGCCTCCTGATGCAGGTAGCAAATTGAATCTAGCTCTGAGCCAGAGGGAGGAGGTGCAGCCCCACCTCCGTTCTGGAGAAGAGTCAGAAAAGCTGGTCATCAACAAGAAATGGGGGCAGGGAGGCTCTTTCCCCCTCCCCAACAGGTTGGGGTCCGTGGAGCAAGGAGGAGCCCCTTTTTCTGCCCACACCAGAACTCCCTTCCTAGTGGGGTTCCTGTAGAAAGTGGCTCAGCAGTGGGCCAGCAGGCTTCTGGTCCCCCACTGCTTGGCTCCAAGTTCATTTGTGCCCAGGGCTTGCCAAGGCTTTTGGCTGGCCACCTGGTCCAGCCACCATAGACCTAGCAATCGTGGTACGCGTAGGTCACATCCATGAGAAGGGCCTTTATATAGAGATGAGACAGCCTGATCCCTAGTTTCATAGCTGGGGAAGTTAAGGTAACTGCATGTATCTGGTGAAATCCCAGCCCACCCCTGGGTATTGAGGAGCCTGGACCAGACACACAGAGGCATCTGGGTGGAATGTTTACAGTCCTGTGTGGAAGCTGGGTGACCCCTGACAAATCCTCCATAAAGTGGATAGGAGAGACCTGCTTGCCTGCCTTGCAGGGTCATTGTGAGGTTCCAGTGAGATCGCGTTTCTGAAGAGGTTTCCGCACATGAGACTATACTGTCGTTGCTATGCCTTTTTCCTTGCCAAATTCTGAGGTGTCAAAATAAAGTTTGTCTTTTGGGAATGATTTGCAATGAATATGTCCTCTTTGCCACAGTCAGGGGGAGTGGATGGAGCTGTGGACTGTCGGGATGCTAGGGCATTGGGGAACCCTCTGTCCTCTCCGGATACACCCTACGCTTGTGGTGGACTGGGTGGGGCTTGGGCATTCAGGTCTGTGGACTTCATTCTGCTGAGCACGTGAAGGGGACGGTCCTATACTCCCAGGCCTGAAGTCACAGCCGGGCTTTGCCCCTGCCACCCTTGATTTTGGGGGGACTTCCAGGAGGCTCTGACTCCTGAACGAAGGGAGGAATTGACCCAAGAGCCCACCTCAGCAGGTGCTTGTGGCGGGGGCAAGCCATACCTGATACTTTGCTGCTGTTCTTGTATCGTGACCAGTGGTATCGAGTCCTGTCTCCCAAGAGAGAGGACTAAAAAGGCAGGTCCGACTATTGTGCTCAGACTTGTAATGATGCTTCATCAACCGCCTTCCTGCCCACACCATTGCCAGCCAGTGGGTCAGTGCGTTGGGTTTGGTGAGAAGGGTGTAGCTCACACTCTGGAGTCGGATCCCCTCTCCACCACTCGTGAGTGGTCTAATTTTGGTCATGTGCCTTGATTTCTGCGAGCCTCAGTTTCTTCATCTGTAAAGTGGAAATAAGATCGTTGTGTTTGCTGGCATGTCTGGGAATAGTGAGTATGAAACTTGTACCTTAGATGAAATACTCAAAATACAGCATCTCCCTTCTCCTGGAAAAGGCATCTCCCAGGAGAAGCAGCCAAGAGGTCAGTGGGCGAGGCGTCAGGGATCTGGGTGTGAGTCCTGATAGCCTACTGAGTTTTACCAAGGGCCCCCATGTCACCCCGGTTAATTTGGAATGATTCCTGCAGATCCTTTTTTTCATCTCTTTAAGTGTCCTTTTGTTGTTAAACCCAGACACCTCCGAGGCAGGGGCATTACTTTAATCGTATTTCCAGGGAATACCTTCTTCGTAGTTAACCCCTAAGCCAGCCTGGTCTTAGAACGGATCTGTAACCGGAGCAGGGAGACTTCTGCAATGGTGGAGTAAGGAGTTCTGTAAATCCATTCCTCCGTAAAGGCAACAAAAATATTGGCAAGATTGTAAAAAATCAACTTTTTCTAGAACTCTAGCTATTCACCAAAGCCTAACAACAATCTGATGAGGGGTTTATCCAAGAGAAACTGCTCAGGTTTGGTAAGAACAGTGGGGTTTGTGGGGTATTGACTTGGCCTACTGCCATCCCTCTAGTCCCAGCTCCATAATAGTAGCCTTAAAAACCAGCAGCCTGGAAGCTCTTAAGGGGACAGATTGGGTTAGGAATATCTCAAGAAAGTTCTATCACCCAAGCATCATCACTATTTGACCTGAATGGCAATTCATTGGAAAAGCTTGATTTATGGGGTGTTGTCATTACTTAATCCAACTTGGAGCTCTCTACTCAGAAAAACCCCTATTCCCAGGGCATTTGTCAAATATAATCAGCTTCAGTTGCTTAACATCACAGCTACCTAAGACTGAGATACCAGTTGGGGCAAACATGAGCCCGGCCAAAAATTTAAAAGGAAGACCTGAGAGGATAGATGTTCACAGGGGACTTTGAAAAACTCTGGTATATTTCTGGGGATCTGAACGACTGCGTGCACGGTCTGGAAAGGCCTGAGAGGGCCCTAGTCTCTCACTTCTGGCTTCCCTTGAGGTGCTGTGCGAGCAGAAAGTAAACAGTAAGACAGAGTTGTAAATTGCCTGAGCATCGAAGGCACGCCTCAACCCACAGAGCTCCTTGGCAAAGAACGGAAGATTTATAGCTCAAGGCATTTAAGGGAATCTCTGTCCAGTCATTAGCTGACTATTAAGCTAACTGAGTGGAGACATCAGTGGCTGCATGCTACAAGGAATATAGACCTTACAGGAGCACCGGGGTGGCTCAGTCGGTTAAGCGTCCGGCTTCGGCTCAGGTCACGATCTCACGGTTGGTGGGTTCAAGCCCCGCATCAGGCTCTGTGCTGACAGCTCAGAGCCAGGAGCCTGCTTCCGATTCTGTGTCTCCCTCTCGCTCTGCCCCTACCCCAACTCATGCTCTGTTTCATTCTGTCTCAAAAATAAATACACATTAAAAAAAATAAAAAAAAAAAGTAGACCTTACAGAACTAGTCCCAGAAAATCATTAAACAAATGGATACACAAACAACAGTAGCAACGAACCCCGGCAGGGGTGGTGGTGGTGGTGGTGTCATATTCAGAGTTGCCAGATGATATTATCTAGAGGATCTAGAGATGATATTATCTAGAGGATCTGGTTTTCAAAATAAATTAAAAAAAATTTTTTTTTAACATTTATTTGTTTTTGAGACAGAGAGAGAGCATGAACAGGGGAGGGTCAGAGAAAGAGGGAGACACAGAATCCGAAACAGGCTCCAGGCTCTGAGCTGTCAGCACAGAGCCCGACACGGGGCTCGAACTCACGGACCGTGAGATCATGACCTGAGCCGAAGTCGGCCGCTTAACCGACTGAGCCACCCAGGCGCCCCTAGGAGGATCTGGTTTTCAAAAGGAAAAATAAATCTCTCTCTCTCTCTCTATCTATATATATATAACCTGAAAAGAAACAGGAAAGTATGACCCATACACAGGAAAAAAATCAGTCACTAGAAACTGCCCCTGAAGAAGGCTAGATGTTGAACTTCCTAGACAAAGATTTTATTTATTTTTCTTAGTTTAATTTTTCTTTGTCTTTTTTTTCTTCTTCTTCTTCTTTTTTTTTTTTTTTTGTTTTTTTTGTTTTTTTTGTTTTTTTTGTTAACACACAGTGTTATATTCGTTTCAGGTGTACAATATAGTGATTCACCAATTCTATACATTACTCAGTGCTCATCATGACAAATGTGCTCTTGACCCCTTCGCCTGTTTCAGCCATCCCCCTACCCACCTCTCCTCTGGTAATCAGTTTGTTTGTTCTCTGTAGTTAAGAGTCTGTTTCTCGCTCTGTCTTTCTCGCCCTCGTTTTTCCTTTGTTGATTAAATTCCACATATGAGTGAAATCATATAGTATTTGTCTTTCCCTGACTTTTTTTCCCTCAGCATTATACTCTCCAGCTGCATCTGTGTCATTGCAAATGGGAAGACTTCATTCTTTTTTATGGCTGAACAATATTCCATTGTATATGTAAACCACATCTTCTTTATCCGATCATCTATCATTGGACACTTGGGCTGCTTCCATAATTTGCCTATTATAAATATTGCTGCGATAAACATAGGGTTGCCTATATCCTTTTGAGTTCAGTGTTTTTGTATTCCTTGGTTAAATATTCAGTAGTGTGATTGCTGGATTGTAGTGTAGTTCTCTTTTTTTTTTTTTTTTTTAACGTTTATTTATCTTTGAGACAGAGAGAGACAGAGCATGAACGGGGGAGGGGCAGAGAGAGGGAAACACAGAATCTGAAACAGGCTCCAGGCTCTGAGCTGTCAGCACAGAGCCTGACGCGGGGCTCGAACTCATGGACCGCGAGATCATGACCTGAGCCGAAGTCGGCCGCTTAACCGACTGAGCCACCCAGGCGCCCCTGTAGTTCTCTTTTTAATTTTTTGAGGAATCTTCATTACTGCCCCACAATGGCAGTGGCTGTGCCAGTTTGCACTCCCCCCTCTAACACTGCACAAGAGTTCCTGTTGCTCCACATCCTTGCCAACACTTGTTGTTTCTTACGGTTTTGATTTTAGCCATTCTGACAGGTGTGAGGTGTTATCTCATGATAGGTTTGATTTGCATTCCTCTTATGATGAGTAATGTTGAGCATCTTATCATGTGTCCTTTGGCCACCTGTATTAGACAGAGACTCACATGAGCTATTATAAATCTGTTCAAAAAGGGGCGCCTGGGTGGCTCAGTTGGTTAAGTGTCTGGTTTCGGCTCAGGTCATGATCTCACCGTTCATGGGTTTGAACCCCACGTCAGGCTCTGTGCTGAATGCTTGCTCAATGCCTGGAGCCTCTTCCAGATTCTGTGTCTCGTCTCTCTCTGCCCCTCCCCCACTCACCCTCTGTCTCACTTTGCCTCTCAAAAATAAATAAATGTAATAAAAAAAATCTTTAAAAACCCAACCAAATAGAAATTCTTTTTAATTAATTAATTAATTAATTATTTTTAAAAATTTACATCCAAGTTAGCATACAGTGCAACAATGATTTCAGGAGTAGATTCCTTAATGCCCCTTACCCCCCCTTAGCCCATCCCCCCGTCCCACAACCCCTCCAGCAACCCTCTGTTTATTCTCTATATTTAAGAATCTCTTATATTTTGTCCCGTTCCCTGTTTTTATATTATTTTTGCTTCCCTTCACTTATGTTCATTTGTTTTGTAACTTATATGAGTGAAGTCATATGATATTTGTCCTTCTCTGACTAATTTCGCTTAGCACAATATTCCCTAGTTCCATCCATGTAGTTGCAAAATGGCAAGATTTCATTCTTTTTGATTGCCGAGTAATACTCCATTGTATATATGTATCACATCTTCTTTATGCATTCATCCATCGATGGACATTTGGGCTCTTTCCATACTTTGGCTATTGTCGATAGTGCTGCTATAAACATGGGGGTGCATGTGTCCCTTAGAAACAGCACACCTGGGGCGCCTGGGTGGCTCAGTCGGTTAAGTGTCCGACTTCAGTTCAGGTCACGATCTCGCGGTCCGCGAGTTCGAGCCCCGCATTGGGCTCTGGGCTGATGGCTCAGAGCCTGGAGCCTGCTTCCGATTCTGTGTCTCCCTCTCTCTCTGCCCCTCCCCCGTCCATGCTGTGTCTCTCTCTGTCTCAAAAATAAATAAACGTTAAAAAAAAAAAAAGAAACAGCACACCTGTATCCCGTGGATAAATGCCTAGTAGTGCAATTGCTGGGTCGTAAGGTAGTTCTATTTTTAGTTTTTTGAGGAAATTCCTTACTGTTTTCCAGAGTGGCTGCACCAGTTTGCATTCCCATGTAACAAGTATTTATATAGTATTAATGTCAGCCAGTAAAAATAGTACCTTACATTTAGGGGAAAAGCAATTGTAATGACAATAGATTTCTCATCAGAAACCATGGGAGCCACAAGGAAGTGTCACATTTTTCAAGGGCAGGGGAGAAAAAAGTATCAGTTCAGAATTTTATGTCCAGAGAAATGATCCTTCAGGAATGAAGAGGAAATCAAGATCTTCTCAGATGAAGGAAAACTAAGAGAATTCGTTACCAGCAAACCTAAAGGAATGACAAAAGGAAGTTCCCCAAACAGAAAAATCAGTAATTATAGAAGAAGGAATCTTGGAACATGAGAAAGGAAGAAAGAATAAGGGAAGAATACAAACACAGTGAAGTCTAAGAGCACAAAGGAGCATGCAGTAACATAGGAGATACGCACAATATGCCTGGTGGTCATTCTCAGCTGCTCCATTCGAATAGAGCTTCCCTGATGCCCATGAGCACCGAGCTCCCTTGGACCCATAATCCACGGGTTTTTGGCAAGACTCAAAGCAAGTACAAGTACAAGGTTGTTGCCGGGAAGCAGCTGCCCAGCTTGGGACTACATTCTGAACCTTCACCGAAGGAATGTGAGAGAGCACAGTAGGTGCTATATCTGGTCTGAGGCTCCTCTCTTCCCCAATGTACTTCTTGCGTGCAGAGGACACTTGAGATTCTAGGGAACGGTCAAAACATAAGACAGAAGGCAAGCTAACCAGGAATCACAGCATTGGACCGTAACGTGGATGAAAATGGAACCTCCGTTGTGCCAAACCACTGAAATCACGGGCTTTATTCGTTACTGCAATTTGTGTTTCCTTGGAGTTTATATCTTTGCAGAATCACAGCACATGACTTTTCCATTTAATAGACAATATTTAAATCTGAAGTAATTTATTTTTATATCATTTGCTGAGCAAATGTCTCACATATGTCTTTTGATATAATTTATTTTATTTAATTGGTAGCTTGATTTTTTTGCCATCATGTTATGTGCTCGTGCATGTTTACTACATTTGATGTGCACAAGGTATTTTAAAGAACAATATGAGAAAATATTTGACCTCAGAGCAGTGGTGGCCTTTTAAAACAAGATACAAAAAAACCAAGGCAATGAAGGGGAGACTGGCAAGTTTGATTACATACAGATTGGTAAAAAGCTCTGCTTTGCCGGGGCGCCTGGGTGGCGCAGTCGGTTAAGCGTCTGACTTCAGCCAGGTCACGATCTCGCGGTCCGTGAGTTCGAGCCCCGCGTCAGGCTCTGGGCTGATGGCTCAGAGCCTGGAGCCCGTTTCCGATTCTGTGTCTCCCTCTCTCTCTGCCCCTCCCCCGTTCATGCTCTGTCTCTCTCTGTCCCAAAAAAAAATAAATAAACGTTGAAAAAAAAATTAAAAAAAAAAATCTCTACTTTGCCAGAAGATACCATAAATAAAACTGAAAGGCAAGTTAACCATCAGGAAATAGGGTATTTCAGCATATATAACAGAATGGATTGGTATCCAAATATATACAGCATTCACTCCTACAATCTATAAGAAAATCACAAATAGCTCTCCATGCAAGTACCTAAGGTCACATACAGGGAAATCAATCCAAGCGTCCAATGAACATGTGATAGACGATCTTGTTCACCAGGGTCTGGGAAATGCAAATGAAGGCAGCAACAAAATGCCAACAGAATGGAAACTGATTGAACAAAAAAATTTGTGACATCGTCTGCTGAAATTTAAAGTATTCATAACCTATTGCCCCAGTTTTATTTATTCTAGAATATCACTCACACTGGTGAGATGGAAAGTCAGTGGATTAAAACAAATGGAGGAGTGTGTGGGTGAGCTTATATTAATTAGGGTTTATCGACTTGGGGAACATCGTACCATGGTTACAAAGGACAAGTTATCATGATACTTCTGACATACGGAATGTGACATATAGTCAGTTTAATGTATGTAAAAATATATCAGGTGTGTGTGTGTGTTAGTAAATTCATAGTAAAGGATCTAGAAGGATAAGAGAGGTAACCCTGAGGAAAAGAGTGGGGTAGTGGAAACTTGACTGAGAAAAATTTAAATTTAACTGCAATATGAAGCTTTTTTTTTTTTTTTTTTAACAATGGGAATGAGTTTCTCTATCAGTTAAAAAAACAAAAATAGTTGCTTTGGTAAACAATCTGGTAGTTCCTCAAAAAGTTAAACATAGTTATACGACTCAGCAATTTCACTCGTAGGTATACACCCCAGAGAATTGAAATCATACGTCCACACAAAAACTTGGACACAAATGTTGATAGCAGGATTATTCATAGTAGCCCCAAAGTGGAAAACAACCCAAATGTCCATCAGCTGATGAATGGATAAACAAAATGTGGTATATCTATACAAGGGGTTAGTTTTTCACCATAAAAAAGGGCTGAAGTGATGGGGCGCCTGGGTGCCTCCTCCACTTAAGCGTCCAACTTTGGCTCAGGTTATGTTCTCGTGGTTCGTGGGTTCAAGCCCTGTGTTGGGCTTTGTGCTGAAAAGGCAGAGCCTGCTTGGGATTGTCTCTCCTCCTCTTTCTCTGCTTGTTCCCCACCTGTGCGTTCTCTCTCTCTCTCAAAATAAAAAAACTTAAAAAAGAAGAGAGATAAAATGCTGATGCATGCTACAACATGGATGAGTCTTGGAAGCATACTAAGAGCAGGAAGCCACTCATAAAGGCCACATATTGTGTGACAGAATAGGCAAATCCACAAAGACAGAAAGTAAATTAGCAGGTGCCATGGCTGGGGACAGGGAGGAATGGGGAGTGACAACTAAGGGGTACAAGGTTTCTTTTTGGGGTGAGGAAAATGTTCTAAAATTGATTGTCCTGGTGGTTGCACTCCTTTGTGAATATACTAACAACCACTGAGCTGAGCTGCCCACTTTAGAGGTGTGGATAGCATGGAATATGGATTATACCTCAGTGTAAAAATGTTGCAAAAAAATTGGGGCACCTGGGTGGCTCAGTGGGTTAAGCGTCCGACTTCAGCTCAGGTCATGATCTCACAGTTTACGATTCAAGCCCCACGTCGGGCCCTGGGGTGACGGCTCAGAGCCTGGAGCCTGCTTTGGATTCTGTGTCTCCCTCTCTCTCTGCCTCTGTCCACTTACTCTCTGTCTCTCAAAAAAAAATAAACATTAAAAAAAATTTTTTTTAAGTGATGCCAAAAAAAAGAAAAAACCAACCCCACCCCACACCCAAATAGACACTAAAACAGATGAATAATGAAGTGCAAGTGGGAGAAGAAGAGGAAGGCAATATTACCCTGGGAGCAGGAAACGCTTCAAAGAGGAAATGACACTTGAACTGTACTTACAGGGCAAATGGCTATTTGGGGACAGGAGGAGAAATTCAGGTAGTCCACATAGTGAGCACAGCTCATGGCAAGGTGGAAAAGTGCAGGCTGTGTCAGAGGAACAGTGAGGAGGTCACACTGGCCAAAGCAGAGGGAGCCGGAAGGGGAAGGTGGCTGGAACTGACCATGGAGTGCTCCAATGGCCGTGGGTGGCTGAGGGCAGCCCCTGCTGCCCTAGCCGACCCCGGGGAAGCTAATCTGCAGAGGCCACAGGTCACTGGGCCTGTCCCACCACAGCCAAAAAATGCTCTGCTTATAAGGTACTTAGGAGAGGGGTACCTGGGTGGCTCAGTTGGTTGAGCATCCGACTCTTGATTGTGGCTCAGGTCACGATCCCAGGGTCACGGGATCAAGCCCCACGTTGGCCTTTACACTGAGCTTGGAGTCTGCTTGGGACTCTCTTTCTCTCTCCCTCTTCTTCTCTCTCCTGCTCAAGTTCTATAAACAAACAAACAAACAAACAAACAAACTTAGGAGAGAAACGGCCTGCTTCTAAGTTTCACTTTCCTGGAAGTTCGAGATTTATAGGTTTTAGTGATAGGACGCTACTGGATCAAAGCAAAGAGAGTGAGTATATAATGAATCATCATCACGAGGATAATATATACAGTGAAAGGAAAGTGAAAGTGCAAACCAAGGATTATCAATGTTTGCGATAAACATAAAGCCAGCTAGGGGCGCCTGGGTGGCCCAGTCGGTTAAGCGTCCGACTTCAGCCAGGTCACGATCTCACGGTCCATGAGTTCGAGCCCCGCGTCAGGCTCTGGGCTGATGGCTCAGAGCCTGGAGCCTGTTTCCGATTCTGTGTCTCCCTCTCTCTCTGCCCCTCCCCCATTCATGCTCTGTCTCTCTCTGTCCCAAAAATAAAATAAAACGTTGAAAAAAAAAATTAAAAAAAAAAAAAAAAGCCAGCTTGGGCTGGGTGCAGGGACCTGCGATGGGGCTTCAATGGGGCTTTCCTGGAGACTGGAGAAAAATTCCCTTGTTCAGGTGACTTCCAGATAAGGCTCCTGACTCCAGATAAGGAATGTGTGACTTCAGTCTGGGGAATAACAAGCCCTCCCCTAGGGACCAGGTCCATTGTGTCCCCTGTCCAACACACACACACACACACACACACACACACACACACACACGGCCTACTTAATCCCCCTGGATCCCCCACCCCCTGCTCTGAGTGCAGAGAGGTCTCCTGCCTGCTGATAAGCTATTCAGGAAATTCCACTTGGAAGAAGTCCACAAGCAAAGGCTGGGGAGGGTAGCAGAGGAAAATTCCCGAGCCCAGTGGCAGGGTCCATCCCACTGTGGACCTGCACCAGATCAGTGTCCTGTCTGCCAGCTGTCCTACTCCCCCCCCCCCCATGCCTTCCTTTGAAGGAGGAGGAGGTAGGTGACTAGATGACTAGTCCTAGATGACTCTGGGATCCTCCGGTCTGCATGAAGTAGGTGGGTCGCAGCAGATGGCAATATTTCCGTCTTACAGCTAGGAAAGCTGAGGCCTAGACATTGTGTCCAACTTGCCCAAGGCCACTCAGCAGTCCATAGTGTTGTCAGGACTAGACCCCGAACCCCTGGATCCCAGCCACTGCCTCGTGCTGTGTCATTTATGGTTTGACACGAATACAGATCACCTGGGAGATACCACCCCTCCCCATCCCCCCAAAGTTCCCAACAAAAACAAAGGGTCAATTTGGACACAAACAGTGATGGAGATTGGTCAGCTTACCAATCTTCCTTCCGGGCCCAAACCATCTTTCTGGCTTCCTCTCCAGGACCTCTCCCCACTCCCTGTGCTCCTCCTGGGTCCTGCTGGCCGAAAAGAGGATCAAATACATTCAGTTCTTCACTTGTCCCCTCAAAGTGTGTGTGGTCCTGGGGTGGACTACCCCAAGAGCCCCGAGCTTCCTAAAAGAAAGAACCTAAATACTCTACTGGAAAAAATACACTGTCCTTTTCCTTCCCCAAATGGACACGACCCTTGGCTGGAAGGGGACAAAGACCCTTGGGTTACCCTAAGTAGAATCCTTTTTTGATGTTTGTGAGGAAGGGGACCCAAGGGTCCCATACCTGTGTAGCAAGTAGGTGTTCTCCCAGCCACAAAGACATGTCAAGACAGTGTGTGTCCTCTTAGAGGGATGAATTGGGGGCTGACCCTGGAGAGGCCTGAGGCAAGCCTTTTCACCTCAGTGAGTTTATGAGGCCCACAAATCTGATTCTGACAGCTCCCAGTGGATGTAGTCACCTCAGCAGGGTGGGCCCAGTCACCACCATAGGTAAAACCCATTGGGATAAATGTGAAACGACCCAAATGCCTATGGCTGCCACAGAAACGCCCTGCCCAGACCTCTGCTATGGGGACCGTGAGGGACCAAGAGCCCAGCTTCCCATGGCTGCTCCCGGCCTTTGACTAACATGGCGGAGCTCCAGGGTAGGCCCACCCCTGTAGCGTGGAGGTTCCTGTGATGGTGCCGTTCGCTCAGTGATTGCCTCATCAGCCCAGCCAGTCTTCCTGGGGGCTGTCCCACAGACCCAGCTCTTCCCCTCCAATCTTCCCTCCTGCCCTTCTCCCTCCACAGGTGCCAGGCCTGCATCACATCTGAACGCTCTCGCCTCTTTCTGCATTTGTCCCCCTTTATCCTCCACAGGACGTAACCCCCCTCCCCTCCCCCCCATAAATGCCTTGTATGTGTAATTGTCTCTTGGCATCTGCTTCCGGAAGGACCCAACTAGCACAGTGTCCATCAACAGGAGAACGGTTGAAATCAAAGTGCTCACACAACAGATGAGCGAGGGCTATGAGCGTCACCCAGACAGAGCTCCAAGATACAATGTTGGTCGGAAAAAGCGCGTTGCAGAAGCATGCTTCAAATCAATCCCAGCCCACTAGCGGCTCTAAGCACTTCACAGGAACTTACATATTTGCCACTCACACCAACATTCTAAAGGAGGACCTATCAGCAGCTCCTTTTCACAGATGACAAAACAGGTGAAAACCTCACTTCTTTGCACCACAGTTTCCTCATCTCATAAAGGGGGTAGAGATAATGCCTCCTCCACAGGACACGGTGAACATAGCAATATGTATTTACAGTAAAACCTTGGATTACGAGTAACCTGTTCAGCGAGTGTTCTGCAAGACAAGCAAACATTTCCAACAAATTTTAACCTGTTAAATGAGCGATGTCTAGCAATACAAGCAGTATGTAATGTCGAACATCACATGATCACAACTGAGCCAATGGTTTCCCTCTCTCTCTGTCTCTCTCTCTCTCTCTCTCTCTCTCTCTCTCACTCTTGCTCTCGCTCTGTCTCTCTCTCTCTGCGGGGTTGTGGATGATTGTCTCCCATGCTGGGATGCTTGGTCTCAGGCCACGGTGTTTGGCAGAAACCAGTGATTTTTCAGAACATTGGAAGGTGCCCACAGCTGGCACCAGTGTATTTTTTGTCACTTCAAAGCACCTCTGGACAGGCCTTTGCTTTTCCATCCAAGAGTAAGCTTAGCAATGCCATGCTTCATTCTAGGTCAGGCTGCCTGCAGATATAGACCCTTTCCTCTGCTGCCTTATTGCCAGTCACATTAAATACAGTAGATGACAAGAGAGTATTCATACTGTATTGTCGTCAACATCCGTGCAAGCGTATACAATGACCCCCATGCAGAAAAAGATTCCATTAGCCAAGAGATAGCAGTGATTCTGTTAGTGTTAGTGAAAGTTGTCCTACACGAAAACCCTCCTCTCTTTTGTCTCCCAGCCACAAAAGCTTTCAAAGGTAAGTGGCAGGTTAATTTGTTTGTTTTTCTTTATATTTTGTATTTTCTTTATTATTTTGTATTATATTGCGGTATTATAATCATTTTTATATGAATACTTTTGGGTTGTGAAATGAATCGTCTGCCATTATTTCTTAGGAAGAAATTTGCTTTAATGTACAATTGCTTTGGATTACAAGCATGTTTCCAGGATGAATTATGTTCACAAACCAAGGTTTTTCTGCATAGGATTTCTAGATAAGATTCAGATTGCTAATATAGACCCATAGTTCCTACTCTGAAAATTTGTAAAGATGTGTTTTGGAATTTGGAAATTTTTGGATTTGAGAAAGGGAAAATAGTGAATGTACCCATTCACTATTTGGTGGGAATTGCATCCCACCAAATCCAGGGAAAGGGCTTTGTAATCAAACATGATAAAACTCCTGCCACAAACTTGTGAATATTAAGTGGGATAAATAAGGACTTCACTTCAGGTTCTGCCTCCAAATGACTTACGGAAAATCTTTTGGTTTCAGAGCTTTTTAGATTTCAGAATCTTGGATAACAGATTATTATCTTTTATCCAAGGACTTATTGTTAGGACTTACTGTCTATGTCCACAAGTGAGTGAGACCTCTAATTGTCTATTTTCATAATGTCCTCACCTGCTTTGAAATCTAAGTAAAAATAATCTTATCAAGTGGATAAGAAAGTGTTCCTTCCGGGGCCTCTGGATGGCTCAGTCTGTTAGCAGCTCAGAGCCTGGAGCCAGCTTTGGATTCTGTGTCTCCCTCTCTTTCTGCTTCTTCTCCGCTCGTGTGTGTGTGTGTGTGTGTGTGTGTGTGTGTGTGTGTATGTGTGTGTGTGCGCATGTGCGCGCGCGCTCTCTCTCTCAAAAATAAACATTAAAAAAAAAAGGTGTCACTTCCTTTTCTGTTTGTTGTCACAGTTCCAAATTCACCAATAGCTAAAGATGTGCAATGTTACCGGGAACCTCTGGGGTCCTCCCTGACACAACAAACCTGCACGTAGAAACCTGCCCCGGGTAAACTAAATGTGTGACCAGCGCCCTGTCTGCGCAGTTAAGGGGCGGGGGGAAGCTGGCAGATAGCAGCACAGCCTTCTCCTTCACAGAGAGACTGTTCTCTCCCACAGCCACCAGCATTTCAGTGCGTACCTCCAAGGGTGGGTGCTTGCCCCGGGGTGGAGTGCATTTGCCACTCAAGGGAGCTGAGCAGGAGGCTTGGGCAGAAGTGAAACCCCATCTCCTCTCATTCTTGGCTTCCTTTGGTGTCCCTGGTGAGCAGCCGCCGCCAATGCCTCAGCTCCTGGTGGGAGTCAAGGCAGAGGTCCTAAAGCAGTCTAAGGGAGAAGTATGAGCCCCTGGGTAAGAGGCAGACAGGGCATGGCATTTTCCTTTCTTACACTGGGTTCCCTCTGCCACCCGGCCTTAACCACAGGGTCGGACGACGGTTGGTCCTTTCATGGTGGCACTCCTCCTCAGCAAGCTCCTCCTAGAACATGACAGCCCAGGGCCTGTCTCCTGGCGATGTCACCAGGAACACCCGTGGATCAGTGGGGTACTCACGAGCCTCCCAGGTACTGCTTAAGAACTTTCCCCAGAGGCTCAAGGGAGGCGTGTGCTTTCTGTGATTTGGTTTCATTCCTTGAGTGCGTACTGTGCTCACAGCCTCGTGTTCACTTAGCATTATGCCCTCAAGTTCCATCCACGTCCTCACAAATGGCAGGATTTCTTTCTTTCTTATGGCTGAATAATATTCCATTGTAGGCATACACCACATTTCTCTATCCATTCATCCACTGATGGATACTTAGGTTGTTTCTGTGTCTTGCCTATTGTAAGTAATGCTGCTATGAACACGGGGGTGCTCCCAGCTTCTCAAATTCCCAGGCGAAGACCATTTGTTATAGTCTTAGGGGACCCATGAATGGAAGCCGTGCTGGCCACCAGAGCCAGGGGATCAAAGGGTGTCTCCTGAGCAGCAGCCACAAAAACTGGGGCAGAAGATTTGTTCGCAAGCTCCTTTTGGGGAGACACTGGTCGCGTGTGGAGCGGAGCGAGGCAGAGGGAGAGCACAAAGCTAGCACCTGCCCTCTGAGGTTTCTGGAGAGAAATTACCAGAGCCCTTAGATGAGTGTTTAATTAAAAGCCTGCCGCTCGCTCGGCTGCAGCTGTGAAGATAAGCTAATAGGCCTCTTTCATGTGGGGACGGACGCCTCAGGCTGTACCTCCCTGCCTTGTGTTGCGGGTAGTGACTGGGTAAGAACTCCTACTCGTTGGTGACGGCCCTGGGGGGACCTGGGAGCACAAGCCTGCTGGCCACCAGAGATAGGTGGGCAAGGGTGGTAACCAGGAAAACCAGGGTGCCAGACTAGGGTTCTAGCTCCTTTTCTGGAGACCCTGCTGACCTGGAGTGAGGGAGAGGGCGGACCACACAGATGACCCCTGCTGGCCTCCATCTTGGGGCTTAATTCAGTAGGCCCTAGACGTGTGTTAAGTTAGATGCCTGCCCCTCGGGCCAAAGCTGGAGGCCTTTTTCACAGAAAGACTGGTCGCTTTTCAGTTGGCTGTGTCTCTGCTGGCCCCGAGGGCAACCAGGTGAGTCCACACGATCCCCCGCCCCCGTAAGAACTGTTGCTTGTTTGCCAAGGCCTTGTGGGCCTCAGGGACGTAAACCCCATTGGCTTTCAAAGCTAGATGGTTTTGGAGGCTCATCTCTCAGGTGTAGGTCTTAAAAGTTGGGGTGCCAGATGTCGGGCTCAAATCCTTCACTCCTCAGGGAACTATGGGTTTAGAGTTCCCTCCTGCTTATGGGTTGTCACCCTGGGGGGTGGGGTTTATAGCGAGATCTATGTCTTAGTGTCTCCTACCCATAAGTGTTTTTTCTCATTTTTTAAAACAGATTTTATTTTATTTTATTTTATTTTATTTTATTTTATTTTATTTTATTTTATTTTTTTTTTTTTAAGTAATCTCTAGGGGCACCTGGGTGGCTCAGTCCATTAAGCGTCCGACTTCAGCTCAGGTCATGATCTCACAGTCTGTGAGTTTGAGCCCGGCATCAGGCTCTGTGCTGACAGCTCAGAGCCTGGAGCCTGCTTCCGATTCTGTGTCCCCGCACCCCCCCTTCCCTCCCCCTCTCAAACTCTGTCTCTCTCTCTCTCTCTAAGAAATAAACATTAAAAAAAAAAAATCTCTACACCCAGTGTGGGGCTTGAACTCACAATCCTGATATCAAGAGTTATCTGACTAAGCCACGTGTCCCTCATTCTTCTGATATATAGGAATTACTCATCTAGATTGGGGTTTCTTTCAGAGGAAACTGTTCCATGTGTAGCTGTAGATTCAGTGTGTCCGTGGGAGACAAGTTCAGGATCTTCCTACCTCATCACCTTGAACCAGAACGAGCTTGGCGTTTTCTTTTTTTTTTTTTTTTTAACGTTTATTTATTTTTGAGACAGAGAGAGACAGAGCATGAACGGGGGAGGGGCAGAGAGAGAGGGAGACGCAGAATCGGAAGCAGGCTCCAGGCTCTGAGCCGTCAGCCCGGAGCCCGACGCGGGGCTCGAACTCACGGACCGCGAGATCGTGACCTGAGCCGAAGTCGGACGCTCAACCGACTGAGCCACCCAGGCGCCCCTGGCGTTTTCTTTAAAAGTCAGATGTACACCTACCGTAAGGCCGTGCCGTTCCGCTCCCGGCTCTTTACTCGAGAGAAGGAGAGCAGGTGCCCCCACAACGACTTGCGCGTGAATGTTCATAGCAGGTTTATTTCTCATTGCCCCACACTGAGAATAAAAAAGCCCACCAACAAGTGACCAGGTAGACAAAGACAGTGTCTCCATGCACGGGAGGCAGTAACACTGGCAGTGACAGAGGGCCACCTCACCTACTGTAGGAAGTCAGAGTGTTACTGCAGTAACATCGAATGGGCTATTATAAAAGCAACGTGGATGCATCTCAAACTAACTATGGTGAGTGAAAGCAGACAGACCCAAATTTCTAGAAAATTCAAATGAGCCTGTGAGGGATGAGGAGGAGCAGGAGGAAACTTCAGGCAGTAATGGCTGTGTTTATGATCGTGATTGCAGTAAGTTTCACAGGTGTGTATCAAAATTTGGCAAATGGTACAATTTGAATATATGCAGTGAGTCGCATATTAAGTACCTCGGAGCTGTTTTTTAAAAATCCAGCAATAGATTCCTCACCTGAGGGGAAGCTGCAACCTAGGCCTGACCAGGGCAGCCCCCTGCCGGGGACAGAGGTGGAGAACACTTGGTCTCGTGCCGCAAGCCAGCATGCTTTCCACGCGCTGCACTGCCACCTTGTGGCCAGAGCAGGGCTTCGGTGCTGGGCCACCTGACCGAGCAGCCATGGGGCTCTAGAGCCCCCGCTAGGGGGATGCCTCCGCGAGGACCTTGGATGCCGTTGCCCCAACCTGGGC
The DNA here is from genome assembly GCF_018350175.1 of Felis catus. Classification (NCBI taxonomy): domain Eukaryota; kingdom Metazoa; phylum Chordata; class Mammalia; order Carnivora; family Felidae; genus Felis; species Felis catus. The sequence continues at coordinate 105,132,357 of NC_058370.1, read as the reverse complement.
CCCAGATGCCGCAGCAAACTCAGATACCACAAGGACCAGGTGGGCGATGCATCCGAGGATGGCAGTGATGCCAAGTAGGTAGCCAGGCTTGGTGGGGACCATGGGGAGACGGGGAGCAGTCATGACTCAGCTCCACACACTTGTTGCCAGAATCAAGGCCCAATGTTGCCAAGGTTTTTTTTTTGTTTTTTTTTTTTTGTTTGTTTGTTTGTTTTAAGAGCTGAAAATCCAGGTTTATATGGGAAACCTTCCAGTTTTTTAATGGCAAACTTATTTACTGCTTGGGCTAGTGCAGACCTATTAAACCATGCCCGTGGGCCAGAATCTGGGGGGTTGCTAGTTTGCAGCCTCTGAGCAAACACCTTGGATGTTCTTCCCAGGAGCCAGCCATGGAGCGGGAGGCCATGCTTTCTGTCCTTGCACAACATGAAGGAAGAGCCCAGGGCCGAGAGAGCCAGATATCCTTGTGTCTATCCAAAGTGAGAAAACAAGAGGTCCAAGTGTATTCCCTGAGGCTGTGACATTCACTAATGCTTAGCTGTTTTCCCTGCATTGGAATTTAAGGCCTCTGGCTTAGAGTTGGAATAGGTTTCCTTCCCTGTTGTCTGGCACTGGGGAGGACTGAGGGAAGGATTAATGAAGGGTAACAAAGGGAAAGTTCTGAACACTCAGCAGGGGCCGAGGCCACAAGCACGTCCCCCAAAGAGAACAGATTTTTTCCCTTAGCCTTCCAGCCAGACAAGGAACTTGGAGTGTCCCTGCACATCTGGGGTGGGCCTGCACCAGGAACAGAGCATCTCAAAAGCTAGGACACTTCTTGAACAAGATGCCAGTAGGGGGCCTTTGGTCACCAAGATGGAGGAAAGTGAATACTGAGCCCATCTGCCGGGGCGGGAGGGAAAGCCAGCGACTTTTGTAGAGTGTCGGCCAACCTGCTGAGGGTGGTGTGGAGGGCAGCCCTGGTGTCCCTTTGCTGACCTCAGGGCTTGACTTGGGCGGCCATCACTTGGCAGACAGAGGCCAGAAGCCATTCTGTCGTGGGCTGCCAGGCCTCCGACTTCCTACAGTAGGTGAGGTGGCCATCTGTCCCTGTGAGCTGGGCCTCTTGATGGCCATGAAGTCATGAGGATGTACCCAGAGTGGTCCTGCAACATCAAGAGGCTGCAGAGGCACTGATCTTTCTGTGGGGATCAGTTGGTCAGTGTCCATCAACCCTGCAGGGTGAGAAAGGTCACAAGCATGAGCCTCCCGCTTTCTGCCCCAGGCCTGGTCAGACTCTATGAGCAGTGCCAACCGTATCCCCATTCCGGGCCACTTGTCCATGAGGGCAAAGACCAGGAGACGTGAAGTCAGATGCCCCTCACCTGCCCCAGGGAGCCTGTCTCCCTGCCTACATGCCCCTCCCACAGGCAGACGGGATGACCAACAAAAGTATACACATGGCCCCTGGTCTGCCTTCACTGCTGTCAGTGAGGGGAGGGCATACCTATGACTCTCACCCTCCAGAAGGCCTGGGACCACTCCCAGGGAAGCAGTCTCAGAGCAAATAGGAGAAGCCCCCAGGGCAAGTGCCCCAGGAGACACCAAGCAATGACCTGGACCAAGCAGCTGGCTCTAACCCTCCCGAAGGGACTCAGGGACAGGAGATAGGACTTGAGAGTGTGGACATCTGTCAGGCCAGGCCAGTGTCTCTGAGCCCCTGGGCTCTGGCGTGCTCAGTCCTGCCAGGCTCTCAGCCAGTGCTAGACAGCAGCCTCTGGCAGGGGCTGCATGTAGCACGTGGGGACAGCCGACTGAGGGGCCCAGGGCCTAAAGAAATGTGGCCAGGACACAGAGAGACACAATGTCCTGGGGCCAGAGCCCAAACACTGGGCGTGTCTCTAGAAGGAGCCCTAGGAACCCACACTGGGAATAAGATAGCAGACAGGGGAACCCTGAGTAGGAGATGATCAGGAGCATATTCCTCAGGCAGGGGCACCTGCGTCCTTCCCAGGAATGGAGGAGGAAGAGCCATAGGGGCTAGGCTCTCTCCCTCAGAGGGAAGGCGGAGTGTGCTAAAGAGAAGATTCTTCATGATACTTGTTAAAGAACAGTAAGGCCAACTTTACTCAAGGGGGGGGGGGGACCAGGGCAATGGGTATCAGGACCACTGTAATGGGGTCTTGCACTGGGGGAGACGGAATGGATTCAACTCTGAATGCAGCATGGGCAAGGGGGAATTTATAGCCAAGGAGCGGGGTAGGGATCAGGGGATGGAAAATAACTAAGAGGAAACAGCAGGGGTCAGTGGGATCCTGGCTGACCTACCTAACAGGACTCTTGCTGAAGGCAGCGGGCCAAGATAATCAGACATCATCTGGGGGTGGTGGAGGCTGAGAAACCTGACCAGCTATTGAGATCGACCAGACACGGAAGCTGGAGATTCTGGCTAAACGGACTTAGGAGAGTGCTTATGAAATTAGACAATGCAAAGATGAACACGGAAGTCCAAAAGTCAAGGCCTTGTTGGAAAGAGTTCAGAGGAGCCTGATCCAAATTTGGTCAGACAGACAGAGACTCTTTATCAATCCCCCTCTCGTGCAAGGAAAGGAGTGACATGCTTCTTTCCTCTGAGAAGAAGTCCGTGTTCTCACTTGGTTGCCTTTTGCTCATTAAGGATCGGCTGTACCATCTATTTGGAGCTAGGGGTAGAGGGTATGTGCTGGATGGGGTGTGCATTCAGGCATTTACTGAGAGGGATTTCTATAAACATAGAAGGAAAAAAAGTTAATGGTGGGAAACCCGGTTTCTGAGTCCAGAGATCTGCCAGTTGAGATTTTCCAGATGTTGGGCTTGAGGACAGGACTGGCAATCCAAGAAATTCCCCGATCTTCAGTTTGAATGTCTTTGGTGATGGTACGGGGTGATCTGGTGAAGTTTCTCAGCAGCACGCACGATGGTGATTTCTCTGACGTTTATGTCAAATTCCCCACCTTTAGCTTGCAGGCTTCTGGAAGAAGGCAGGTTTAGCTTTCAGTGATGCCAAGTCAGGGGAATGGGAGAAAATTTGGAAGCATTAGTTTGGAGACTTGTAGCTAGATATTGGGGGAAACTTAGAAGAACTGAAGTGTTGATAAGGAGTGGCAAAATGCGCAAGACGGAACCCACAAGGGTGCGCTCTGGTTTTCCGTTGGAACAAAAATTTTCTCTACAGTCACCTGCTTTTGGTTCTCGTTTACAAAATAAACCTGGATTTGGCCTGATTATTCACAGAAGTGCAGCAAGAATGGTAATTGACCACATGGGCCGTGTTGAGTTCACTTTGATGGAACTCTTTATAAGGAAGTCTTAGATTAGGCTTTTAAAATTCTCTCGGGGCGCCTGGGTGGCGCAGTCGGTTAAGCGTCCAACTTCAGCCAGGTCACGATCTCGCGGTCCGGGAGTTCGAGCCCCGCGTCAGGCTCTGGGCGGATGGCTCGGAGCCTGGAGCCTGTTTCCGATTCTGTGTCTCCCTCTTTCTCTGCCCCTCCCCCGTTCATGCTCTGTCTCTCTCTGTCCCAAAAATAAATAAACGTTGAAAAAAAATTAAAAAAAAAAATTCTCTCAAGGCTAGGAAGCCAAATCAGGAATTCTCCAGAAGCATTCACGTGTGGTACCTATTTGGATGAGTCCCTCTCTTCTGAAATCCCCCAAATAACCCAAGGTTCCTGGGCTTGCCAAGAAGTGACCTTCCTTACTCACCTGAAGACTGGGAACCCTGTAAGCCAGGTATCAGGATGATTTTTCCAAGAACACCTTGTAAGCATTGGCTCTATAAAGTTAAACCTGGTTTCTTAGAACCGTATGGTCCTATCTGATTCTCTGCATCGTTCTGAAATATGACATTCTCTCAAAACCTTGGATATTTAACTAATGTTATCCAAATCTAACCAATTATGTCCTGTTACAAGAACAGGTTCTTATTGAACTTATTCAAGTAATTATATTGCCATAGAAATAAGAATATTCAATAAGCGTTTCCAAATTCTCAAGGGATCAGAGAGGGAGAAAAGGTAAGTGCTTTATCTCACAAAAGTATAATCTACTTAACTAGTATAAGTTACAGACAGTTTAAGTGAAAGGGGTTCCTTATGTCTGGAAAAGAGAACATTAAAGCATTAGCAGTGTTCTAAAAAATAGCGATAATCATCCTTTAATCTGTTAACTCAGTTCCATTTAATCAATTTATTTTTTTTTAAGTAGCCTTCGCACCCAGCGAGGAGCCCAATTTGGGGCTTGAACTCATGACCCTGAGATCAAGACCTGAGCTGAGATCAAAAGTCAAATGTTTGGGGCACCTGAATGGCTCAGATGGTTAAGCATCCGGCTCAGGTCATGATCTCACAGCTCGTGAGATCGGGCTCCGCCCTGACAGCACAGAGCCCTGCTTGGGCTTCCCCTTCTCCCTTTCTTCTCTCTCAAAATAAATAAATAAATAACCTTAAGGGAAAAAAAAAAGAGTCAGATGCTTAACTGACTGAGCCACCCAGGTGCCCCCCATGTAATCAATTCTTGTTCCATTTGACCCTGGGTTAGGAGTTCAATGAACCTGCTGACTTCTAAAGATCATGAGAGTTCATTTGATAAGAACATGCCATTCCATCTGTGACACATAACAAAAATAACCAGGATTTGGACTAATGGCATTATATTAGGCCATACCACGGTTAGCAAAGGTATTGACAAATTTTTGTAAATGTTATACAATTTCCAAAATATTTACGTTAATATTTGCCCAAGCAAATCTAGGAAGGTTAAAACTTCTATTTGACAACGCCCTTTTATGCAGTGTAACAAATCAAAGAAACCTAATTACTCGAACATCTGTTTGTCTACAAAGTGAAAGAACAGAGCCTTTGAGATTTTCCAGGAACTCTCTAGGAAATGCCAAAGTTAGTCTGAGGTCAAACAAACTTCATTTAGGACTTGATTTGGGGAAGATGAAATTGTCAAAAATGTAAAACACGTTAGCCCTTTTCAATGTGAGAAGTCTTGGTTCTTGTTGGTTAAATAGTCAAAGATATGATCAAGGTTAGCGTAAAGCTCCTGAAATTATTCTGATTAAGATCTTGGTGTCCTAGGCAGATGACTCAAAAGGTGAAGAAGAAAGCTTTTACAATCTCTTAAGAGCAGAATGATATTCTAAGGAAACATCGTCATTCTAACAGAGAGAAAACCAAATGTATTTGCACCAGTGTATTTTTGTGGTTAAGGCTCTTTTTTTTTTTTTTTTTAAGACCTTGAAACAAATCCATTCAAGTCTTACTCAGCTTGACTACGTGAGATAAGGTCTATTTTCTGCAAACCTTTTACAGTTTTCCTATATTCATTCAAGTGTTTGTCTATTTTTCTACATTTTCCTCTTTTCATTCTGGAGCAGCCAGTCATTCTATTTTAAAATAAAATACCTCTCTTTTTCCCAGAACAAAAACACATCCTTCATACTTCATACCTTTCCTTATCGATAAATATGTCCTACTTTTCTTGCATACTCTTCATGCGCGGTCATTTTTCTTCATCCTTAGTATTTCTAGTAGTTTTAACGATATATACTAGTTATGATTTTTAACTGTTTGTAGCCTTTCTTTTACAGAGGAAATAGTAGACAGTAGTGAACTGTCACATGCCAGCATTCTGTATGAGTAGACTAGCAAAGTTTGTGAACAGAAACGTGTTTGCTTATAGTACAGTTGTTCATGCTTATTAACAGACCTGAATGTACTTAGCTTCTCTATACCATGTAAAAACAAAATGCCAAAAGTAGGTAGGTTTGCGATGCTCTGTTCAGCTAATGCGGTTGAAGGGGTCCAGAATATGCCACCCCAAAATATGCCAGTTTGGCATAAGGATTATTTAGAGCTGAAGGCAGTTGAGAAACAGTGGACACAGGTAGAACTCTCTGCTCTAGGGGCGCCTGGGTGGCTCAGTCGGTTGAGCGTCCGACTTCAGCTCAGGTCATGATCTCACAGTTCGTGAGTTCGAGCCCCGCATCGGGCTCTGTGCTGACAGCTCAGAGCCTGGAGCCTGCTTCAGATTCTGTGTCTCCCTCTCTCTCTGCCCCTTCCCTGCTCATGCTCTTTCTCTGTCTCAAAAATAAATAAACATTAAAAAAAAAAAAAAAAGAACTCTCTGCTCTAACCCTTTCTGCCAAAACGCAGAACGTAAATTTCCATTTGTAAAAGTGTTCCCTCTCCCATAACAAGACTGGAGGTTGCAGAGAGGAGTCTGCAGAACAGATCTTCCTAAACAACCCTGATCTGCCCACAATTATTTCCTAGTCACTTCCCCACAATTTACAGCCCCTAGGAGCCATCCCCCCTTTCCTTTGTCTTGTCTCTTTTCCATAACTTATCCCTTTTTTAAAATAGTATATCAAGTGCCAGAATCTAACAGCTTCTTTGGGTTTTTCACTTCTTTTCTGTGAAGCTCCCATGCACATACAATAAAACTTATATACCTTTTCTCCTACTAATCTGTCTTTTGTTGGTTTAATTTGCAGGACTTGGGTACAGAACCTAAGAGTGTAAAAGGAAAAGTTTCTCCTTCCCTATAGAGTGCTAATTCTATCCAAAAGGGACCATTTTAGTCAAAATTAATGGAGTAAGCCCTGCCTTACTTACCCCTTCACCTACTGAGACGAACTCAAGTTGCCTACAGTAAGTCCTGCCTAATACAACAGTGTCTCCACAAGTAATTAATGGAGGGAGCGCAGGTGCTGACAACACATGAGACCTCTGTCAAAGACTCAGGTCCTAATGGTCCAGTCTTTACCTAGAAGACCCTGTTCGTGTTTCAGTTTACCATTAAGCAAACTAAATTTGGCTCTTTCCAGGGCCATATCTCTCTTCAAAACCCAGCCTAAAGCTGATCTGACATTTCTGTAACCGTCAACAGCTGAGCTGTCTGTACTCTGTGAGGATCAGTTGCAGATGGAGACATGCTGGGGTCAGGCAAACATCTACTCTTACGCAGGCTGGCCTGAGGGTGGGACTCTGCCTGGTTCCTGCCCCTCAGACTTATGTGTCCGTCCACACGCATGCTTGGAGACACATAGCTGGACCCAGATATACATGCCACCAGCTACAAACTTATGGGCACCAGGTGTGAGCAGACGGGGGGGGGGGGGGAGGAAGGACCAGGTGTACACGCTCATGGACATATCATGTGTGTGGCCGGGTGCCGTGTTTGGTTCCCACAGGCCATCCTGCCTCTCCCCCGTGGCTCCAAAATTGTGCCCAGGGGTGCCTGGGTGGCTCAGTCAGTGGAGCCTCCGACTTTGGCTCAGGTCACAATCCCACAGTCCGTGGGTTCGAGCCCTGCATCGGGCTGTGTGCTGACAGCTCGGAGCCTGGAGCCTGCTTCGGATTCTGTGTCTCCCTCTCTCTCCGACCCTCCCCCGTTTGTGCTCTGCCTCTCGAAAATGAATAAATGTTAAAAAAAAAAATTTTTTTTTTTTTTAATTGTGCCCAGGTTCTGGGCTCTGTCATGCTGGATAGGCCCAGGGTGAGTCAAGCACTCTCCTAGTCACCCTTCCCGTCACTGGCCTGGCCTGGCCATCCCTGCCAGGGCAGATAAGAAGAGCGGAAAGATACAGGGAGCCCCCGGGATGGAGGTTGTGGCCCTGATGCATACCCCCCCCAACTTGTCCCTCTGTCCTTTTGTCTGTCCATCCATCCTTTTCCCCACGAGCCAAGAAGCAGCTCTGCATCTGACAGGCAGGAAGCAGAATGCACTGGCCCAGGAAGCCAAGCAGAGTGTGCTGGATGCAACATACACAGATCAGCTCCCGGACCCTGCCTAGCCCCTCCTGCTCATCAGGTAGACCTCACTGCACGCTACTGGGCATGAGAGACGACCAGGTGTGGGCTGCCCTGGGTGAGAGAGGCCCTGGCCACCCACCTGCCCACCATCCATTCGTTCAGCTCTAATTGGTGCCTGTTTTGTTAGGCAGCAGAGATGGACAGAAAGAGCTTCTCTCAGGGGGCAATGGGAGGGATGGCACATGATGGGGGCACCTAACCCAGTCCTGGGAGAGTCACAGAAGGCCCCCAGAGGCCACGTCCTTCCAGCTGCACCTGGTGGGTAAGCAGGATTTCACCACAGGGAACAGCCTGGTGCTCTCAAGGCACCAAAAGGAACTCAGAGTGGCCCAGGGGTCAGGATGGACTAGGATACATCGCCGGGGCCTGAGTCAGGGTGGGCACCTGGACTTTAGCCAAGAGGCAGTTGGAGCCAAGGTATTAGGCAGGGCTCCTGCCCAAGGTGTGACTGGCGGGTGTTTGCAGGGACAGGAATGTGACTGCCACTTGCTGTGCCGTGTCCTCTGCCCAGGTGTCAGAGCAAAGGCAGGTGTCTACTTATCTCCCTGAGAGGTAGCTCCCATACCTCTTCCCAGTCAGAAGCCATGTACTTTTGTGAGAATTAAACCTCATTTAGCTTCAAATGCTTTAAATGGTGTACAGCAGGAATTCAGAGGTGCAAAAATAAAATCCGCTTTAAAAAAATGTCTCCACTTACATTGAATTCCTGGCTTAAGTTTCCATCCCATTGTGTGGCAGAAATTACCCTGGTCAATTCAGGACAAGCCCAGGCAAGTGTCGGTTGGCTCAGTCAGGACCCCATAAGGCCAGACACAAATTACAAATAAGAGGCTTAATTCTCCTTGTTGATGAGAGACTTCTCCCACTCCTTTTCTTTTCAGAATGTCTTTCTCTGTCCTCTTCAGTGTATGTAAATCTTTTTTTTTAATGTTTATTTTTGAGAGAGAGAGCATGAGCAGGGGAGGGGCAGAGAGCAGGGTTGGGGGGGAGGGCGGACAGAGGATCTGAAGCGGGCTCTGTGCTGACAGCAGAGAGCCTGATGCTGGGCTTGAACTCATGAGCCACAAGATCATGACCTGAGCCAAAGGTGGACACTTAACTGAATGAGCCACCCAGGCACCCCTGTACGTAAATCTTTATAATGACCAAGCCACTAGCACTCTGGCCAGTCTCACAGCTCAGGAATGTTTCATCAGGGACCTGGGAGCTATCTTTATGAAATGCAAACATTGGGACACCTGACTGGCATTCTTGATTGGGGGGTGGGGGTGCGGGGCAGTTGTCTAGTTGAAGCCCTACCCTGGGCATGGAGCCTACTTAAAAAAAAAAAAATTCAAACGTCAAGGGAGGTAGCGCACATTCTGGGGTAGGGCAGGCAAAATTTTACTTCTACCCATCTTGGAGTTTTCAAATGGGACGCTAACAAAACAAAAAGTTTCTTAATTTGTATAGTTGAAGAAACCTACACAAAGAGTAACTCGAAGTGGCGGCTTAGAACTCTAGCTTATGAAGCACCTTCAACAAAGAACAGTCAATTTGTGGAGAAATGACAGGACAAAGGAAAGCGGGTTTTTGTTTTGTTTTCAGAGACAGAGAGAAGCAGAGAGAGAGAGAGAATACCCAGCAGGATCTCCACTGTCAGTGCAGAGCCCGACATGGGGCTTGATTTCATGAACTGTGAGATCATGACTTGAGCTGAAATCAAGAGTCAGATGCTTAACCAGCTAAGCCACCCAATCGCCCCCAAAGGAAAGCATTTTTAAGCTTCCAAGGGCAGCAAACTGTAGAAAGGTAAATGTACAGGAGGAAGCTAATGAAGTGAGGTGTGCTTGCAGGTTCCTCTGGTGCTGTCTCTGGGCTGATAAGTCTGTCCTCAGTAAGGGGGGAGTTTATGTCCTGCCTTTAGTCAGAAAGGGGGAGGTGTAGAGAGAGATTTTACTGCATTTTTTGCTTCTTAATTGGCTTCCGCTCAACATAATTTTTATGTTAAAAGTATGTTTTGGGGTGACATTCTGATTTCCTTCACTGATTTAATGCTTATTTAATAACAAAACTGTTTTTTTTTTTTTTCCTAATACCTTTGCAGAGAGGTGTTCTGGGTTGGAAGAAGATTTTGTTTTTTATTATACTTCCCACAACCCCTTTCTCCAAGGCTGCACCCAAGTTCTTGGAAGAAACTCACTCCTTGGCCCTCTGCTCCCATCTGCTGGCTCATGCAGGTCCCGAGTACAGCTCTGGGCTCCAGAGGTCTACCTTTTTGCATGCCCTCTGCCACTTCCACTCTTTTGAGGGCCCGTGGAAGCTTGCTGGAGCAGTCCCCAGGTCTCTTTACACACAGCAGAGATCTTGTGCAGCCCCTCTCCAGCTCTCTTATGTTCAAACTATCAGGATCCCCTTCACTCCATAGAAGACCAGAAAGTACCACCCAAAAATATACGTTAGGATATCTTTGGCATTAGGAAAATTTTGAGCTGATAATTTTGAGAAGTAGCAGGCAAAGGAGAAGCTCTGAAAATAGAGTAGAAGTTTCCCTTTTGTAAGAGAAATCTATATTTATAAAAGAAAACTCCACTTATAAAGGCGTCTCCCTCTCTGAACCAGGAGGAGAAGAATGACTTTAAAATATACTTTTGAGGAGGCTGGGTGGCTCAGTCAGTTAAGTGTCCGACTTCAGCTCAGGTCATGATCTCATGGTTCATGGGTTTGAGCCCCACGTTGGCCTCTGTGCTGACAGCTTGGAGCCCAGAGCCTGCTTCAGATTCTGTGTCCCCCCCCCACCCTTTCTCTGCCCCTCTCAAAAATGAATAAAAATTTTAAAAGTTGCTTTTAATTAAAATAAAGTCTTACTAATGAAGAAGGCACTTAAATGCAGAACAAACCTCACTCTTGTTTTCTGTACTTTTCCTGGTCATCTCTCATAACTGGCCTCCCCCACACCCTTCTTTCTTTTGTCTGATAAGTGGTATTTAAGCCTGAGTTGTTGTTCTTTTTTTAATGTTTATTTTTAAGAGAGTGAGTGAGTGGGGGAGGAACAGAGAGTGAGAGAGAGAGAGCTTGCAGAGCCTGATGTGGGGCTCGATCCCATGAACTATAAGATCATGACCCGAACTGAAATTAAGAGTTGGATGCTCAACTGACTGAGCCACCCAGGTGCCCCTAAGCCTGAGTTCTAAGCCATCTTGGAGAGTTACTCATTTTTTCCTAGGTGTCTCCTAATGCATACATGAAGTATGCATGTGAATACAATTATGTAATTCTTTCTCTTGTTAATCTTATTACAAGGTCCCGCACAGAGAACTTAGAAGGGTAGGGGGGAAATGATTTTTTTCCCCTTTGGCCCCCTCTGGGGGTTTTAGGCAGAGCAATGATGGGCCCCTCCATCAGGACTCACCCTAGCCTCTAACCTTTCTATGTCCCTCTTCCCCCTCTCCTCCTTCTTTCCCAACTCAGATAATTTATGTCTCCTTCATAGCAAGGAGTGCTATAACAATGCACTTTGAGGACAGAAGCCAAAGGCCTCGCTGGAGTGGAGTGTCTGATGGGGTAAAAAAGACAAGAAAGGGACACTGACTGGATTGGGGAGAGTGGTTGTCCAAAGCCATCGATTCATTCCCTAAAATGTGACACCTGCTTGTTTCAAGGGCTGGGTGCTGGGAGACACTCACCGAGGAGACACTTAGACCCAGAAGACAGGAGAGGGAGTTTTTGGGAAGTAAGTGAATAGGGGATGGGGCAAAGTCCAGGGTTTGGGGATCAGCAAGGAATTCCACTGTTGAGATCTTAGTCCCGTTGACCATTCACCTGGATTTGCCAGGACAGCCCAACCTTAGTATTCACTTCCTGTGGTCCTATAAAGATTCATATAATTACTATAACATGTGTGTTACAATTTAAGAGTCTGAGAAAATGTCACCAACCAGATATATTTTTTTTTTTTCAAGGAAATAACCCAAGATGGGAAAAAAATTTTTTTTGCAGATACCTTTTGTAGAGAGAAATTAGAATCTAGCTAGTGCCTAGGTGTAAGGGAATGTCCTTGCAAATGCCATGTGTTAACATTCAGGACCAAGTCAGGCATCAGTCCACAGTCCAGGGCAGAATGGCAGATTGGGAACCAGGGAGAGGAGGGCTCTGACAAGCGGGGCCATCCTTGAGGACAAGAGAAGACAGAGCAGGAGGAGGCCGTACTCTGGGAGGCCAAATTGAGGCCAGTTCCAGCCTAGCTAGGAGCCTCAGGGACTCTGGGTTGGCTGAGTGAGGAGGAACGCATGTGCTCTGGGAGGCAGATGGGGTGAGGGCAAGGCCTGCTTGGTGGGTGCCAGGCACAAGGTTGATTGCATCATATGTAGGAAAGCGGAGAAGGGACCCTCACCTCAGCCTCTGGTGTCTTTTCAGGCAACCATTTGGTTACAACTTGAGAGAGACTGGGGGCATGGGTCCTTTTAGCCAGTGTGTGGTGCTGACGTCACAGATCTGACATCAGTGTCCCCGACCCACCCTGGGGGAACTGGCCCCCGCAGTTCTTGAGGCTGAATGAGTCTGAGGCACGAAAGGCATGCTCTTGCCTGGCTGGTACACTGGGGCCATTGTTTTCAGTAGATGAAAACTATGCCAGCTGGAAGAGGTCCATTCAGGCCCAGTGTTTACACATCAGGAGCCCAGGACCAGAGTGACAGGAAGTGACTTGCCCACGTTACAGAACAAGCAGGTGGCAGAGCCGGGGCTTGCCCATGGATCTCAGCCCTCCACTCTGGGTCAAGATAATTTTGTATGACTGTTCCAAATGGACACATAGGTTGCTTCTGCCCTTTGGCTATTCAGAACAATGCTATAATGAACATGGATATACAAATATCCCTTCAAGACCTTGCTTTCACTTCTTTGGGGTACCGACCCGGAAGTGGAATTGCTGGATCATCTGGTTGTTCTATTTTTAATTTTTTTTGAGGAACTTCCATTGTTTTCCACGGTGGTTGCACCCTTTTACATTCTTGCCAACAGTGTAGAGGGGTTCCAGTTTCTCCACATCCTCACCAACACTTGTAATTCTCTCTCTCTCTCTCTCTCTCTCTCTCTCTCTCTCTCTCTTGCTTCTTATGGTAGCCATCCTAAGGGTATGAGGTGTTTCCCTTTTTATAAAGACACCAGTCATACTGGATTAGGACCTACCCTGATGACCTCATCTTAACATGATCGTCGATCTGCAAAGATCCTATTTCCAAATAGAGTTGCATTCTGAGATACTGAGGGTTAGTTCTTCAACACAGAGTTTTAGGGGGCCACAATTCAGCCTCTCATACCACCCCCATCCAGGGTCTGCCTTTTAATCCATCTATCTGTGTAGACCTATACAGATAGTACATGTCTGTACTGAGTTAAATAGTGTCCCCACCGCCCAGAAGATTCACGTCCACCGGGAACCTAGGAATGAGACCTTAGTTGAAAATAGGGTCTTTGCAGGTGTGATTAAGGTAAAGATAAAAATGAGACCATACTGCATTAGGTTGATGCCTATATCCAAAGACAGCCTCCTTGTAGGAGACAGAGAAGGGCACACAGAAGGAGATATGAAGGTGGAGTTGCAGATCAGAATGATCCCACTACAAAGTAAGAAACCCCGAGGCAAGGAAGGCTTCTTCTCTAGACCCTTCAGAGGAAGCATGGCCCTGCCAGTGCCTTCAGTTTGGACTTCTGGCCTCCAGAACTGCGAGTGGATAATTTTTTTTTTTTTCCAATGTTCATTTATGTTTGAAAAAGAGTGAGAGCAAGAGGGGATGGGCAGGGAGAGAGGGAGGCAGAGTCCCAAGCAGGCTCGGCTGGCTGTCAGGGCTGAGCCCTGTGTGGGGCTCAGACTCAGGAACGGTGAGATCATGACCTGAGCCGAAGTTGTAACCGACTGAGCCACCCAGGTGCCCCAGAGTGGATCATTTTTTTTTTATTGTATTATTGTATTAAGCCACCAAAAATGTGTGGCAGCCCCAGGAAACTAATATACCTTCTTTCCATTTACGGCATCTACCCGCTTATCACCCATCTGCATGTGACATGGAGCGAAGTGCTGGCCCAGATCCTCGTTCATAGGCTCTCCAGGGTCTGGCAACCATGTGCCCGCGTCATTGTGACCCCCAAAGTCGCTCGCTCTAACCGATGTGTCGCGGGGGATTGGATGGGGCAGGGGGTGGGGTTGAGAGCCTGGAGAGGGCGGAAAGGCGGCGGGAGCATGGCTGCGCCTAGGCGGCTGCGGGGACAGTTACAGTGGCTGCGGCGCTGTCCCGGTTTGGGGGAGGGCGCTCGTGGCGCCCAGTGAATTGACCGGGCGGAGGAAGCCCCTTGCCGGGTCTCCGGAACCGCGAGGACGCCGCCCGAGCACAAATCGGATCCTGGGTTAAACACGTCAGCGTGGGAGCGCCTGCTTCTTTAGAAACTGCAAGTTGAGCTCTATTCAACTAAGACACCCTAGATCTTTGAGCACAGATCCCATTCATTCATTAACTGGGCACTGTCTGAACGGTATTTTTACAATGTGAAAATACTACCTGTTCGTTGTTATATAGTTCAAAAAAGGCATAGAGAGAGGTAAAAGTCACTTGTAATCAATTTCTCCATGCTCAGAGGATCACTGTAAGTTATTTTGGAATCCACCCTTTGAAACTTTTTCTTAGGCATGTAATACACACGCAAGGGATTAAACCATAGCATGCTTTTGTAACCTGCTTTTTTGTTCACTTACCAGACAATGGTCTATTTCCCACTTTATTAAAAAAATCTTTTTTTAATGTTTATTTTTAAGAGAGAGAAAGAGAGAGACAGAATGAGTAGGGGAAGGGCAGAGAGAGGGAGACACAGAATCTGAAGCAGGCTCTAGGCTCCGAGCTGTCAGCACAGAGCACGTTGCTGGGCTCAGACCCATGAACGTGAGATCATGACCTGGGCCAAAGTCAGATACTCAACTGACTGAGCCACCCAGGCGCCCCTTGTCTATTTCCCACTTTAATGTGGACTTACACATTCTATTTTTTATACATACAGCATATTCCTAAATTTTTATAGGTTTATTGTGTAATGACCAAAACATGAGTCTAAAGACTTATATAGTGATTTAATTTTGGTAAAAATATTGAAAACACATGGGTGCATCACAACAATCTTTTCCAAAAACTTTATATCACTTAAAAAGTATTTTCACAGATCCATGGCTCAAGTTATGCCAATAATTAACATTTTTTCATGCGTCATCTGCCATTCACACTAGCAGTGGGAGTTCTGTCTGTGTGACCTCTTCATACCTTTTCTAACATCACCTGAGACAGGTCTGAGTGGGCTTCTCAGTTTCTTTTTTTTTAATATTTATTTATTTCTGAGACAGAGACAGAGCATGAGCAGGGGAGGGACAGAGAGAGGGGGAGACACAGAATCCGAAGCAGGTTCCAGGCTCTGAGCTGTCAGCCCAGAGCCCGACGCGGGGCTCGAACTCACAAACCGTGAGATCATGACCTGAGCCGAAGTCGGACGCTTAATCGACTGAGCCACCCAGGCGCCCCTGGGCTTCTCATTTTCTGACCTCAGCAAGATGTTATAGGCTCACCTGACTTTTTGGATACCTTGACATGTTGTGTCATCCCCCTCCAAGGAATTCTGTTTCTTTTTAGAGAGAACAGCGCGGTGGATCTAAATGTGGGGTTCAAATGTGTTTGTATGTAGCTAAGGCAGCTGCATCTCTGAGTTTGAGCTCACAGACTGGTGCTCATTGGGTTTGGGTACCTTTGACTGTGACATTGTGTATATTCTCTCTTTGCTCCTGCAGACCCCCCTCTTTCTCATTCCTGCTCTGTGCCCCAGGGCATGCACTGACCCAGAAGGATTGAATCAAAAGGCTCCCTTGTTCTCTTGTTCAATTGGTTTGGGCCAACGGGAGGCATCAGCAGGAAATGAGTTTTGAGAGAACTCAGCTCTCTTCCTGTGGTGCCCCACAGGGTTGACTTCATCCTCTCAACTGAAGACCACATTTTCTTATCAGACATCCTCTCCACATAGTTACCCTCTTAAGTTTTGGTAACAAATCACTCCCCCTCCGCCTCACCCTTACCCAGAGAGAGGCTCCCTGTTGGACTGGCTCCAGGAACCACAATCATCCTTTGCAGTTTTCCCCAAACCCTGAAACTCTTGTTCCCTGATTAAACCCCCCTCAATTACCCAGCATAAGTATGCAATCAAATCCTGCTGGGGATCCTAACTGATACCAAAGGATGAAGGGTGATTAAAAAAAAATTTTTTTTTTTAACATTTATTCATTTTTGAGAGCCAGAGAGAGCGCACAAGTGGGGATGGGGCAGAGAGAGAGGGAGACAAAGAATCCGAAGCAGGCTCCAGGCTCTGAGCTGTCAGCACAGAGCCCGATGCAGGGCTGGAACTCACTGACCTTGAGATCGTGACCTGAGCCGAAGTCAGATGCTTAACCGGCTGAGCCACCCAGGCTCAGGGTGATTTTATTTTAATGTTTTTTTTTTTTTTTTAACTTTTCTGTATTTTCCAAATTTTTCACAATTTTTTTCTGTGTTTATGAGTTTTTAAAATGATAATGGGGCGCCTGGGTGGCGCAGTCGGTTAAGCGTCCGACTTCAGCCAGGTCACGATCTTGCGGTCCGTGAGTTCGAGCCCCGCGTCGGGCTCTGGGCTGATGGCTCAGAGCCTGGAGCCTGTTTCCGATTCTGTGTCTCCCTCTCTCTCTGCCCCTCCCCCGTTCATGCTCTGTCTCTCTCTGTCCCAAAAATAAATAAACGTTGAAAAAAAAAATTTAAAAAAAAAATAAAAAAAAATAAAATGATACTAAGAAACATCATACAAATCTTTTTGATGAGGGTCAACTTGAGCCACTGGTGTTTCAAGGGGCAAATTTTTGGAAATACTGGCACAAATCGTGCCTAGAAGGTACTCCCCAAATCTGTAACACTTATCTCTGAGTAGTGTGGGATAAGGGTAGCTTCTTTTCCTATTCCTCCTATAGAATATGCATGTTTACAATGAACATGTGTCATTTTTACAAAAAGACAAAACTTTAAACATGAATTTTTGGGGAAATGTGCACGTTTTGCTACTTAAAAGCAAAGGACAGGGGTACCTGGGTGGCTCAGTCGGTAGAGCATATGACTCTTGGTTTCAGCTCAGGTTATGATCTCACGGTAGTGGGTTTGAGCCCCATATTAGGCTCTGTGCTGACAGCATGGAGCCTGCTTGGGATTCTCTCTCTCCCTCTCTGCCCCTTCCCTGCTTGCACTCTGCTCGCGCGCTCTCTCTCTCAAAATGAATCAATAAACATTAAAAAAAAGAGTAAAGGACACTTGACTTTTTCTGTAAATGGCCATCTAGATAGTAAATGTTTTAGTGTTCACCAGCCAAGAGGCAGAATCATGGATGTTATGTAGGCGTTTACAAAACAAGAGAGAAAATACATTTCCACAAAATTCTATTGACAAAATTCAAAGTACAATAATAATTGTTAAGTGCATTTTTTTTGGTAATATGGGGCTACTAATGAAAAGAATGGAATTCCTTTATTTTTTGGAAATAACATGTCACTTAATTAGGGCTCAAAGTGTATGTTTCCTATCATCCACATTGATTGCAAATGTTCATCTGTTAATGCTGATATGTAATGAGATATTACATATTGCCTCTTTGACAATGTTTTTCAATAGTTACTAACAAAAATTGATATATTAATCCACAACATATTAAATATTAATTTGAACATATTCATATTAAACATATTCATATTATGAATTAATATGAATGTATTCATATTAAATTGAAAGTATTCATTCTTATATTAGATTCTTACTTGCCTTTTTAGTATGTCATTACACTACAGATTAATCAATTCTTTTTCTCAAATGTTTATTTATTTTGAGAGAGAGAGAGAGCGTGAGTGGGGTAGGGAAGAGAGAAAGAGGGAAGGAGGGAGAGTGAGAATCCCAAGCAGTCTCCACACTGTTAGTGCAAAGCTGGATCCGGGGCTCAGTCTCATGAACTGTGAGATCATGACCTGAGCCAAGATCAAGAATCAGACACTTAACCAACTGAGCCACCCAGGCACCCCCCCAGTTAATCACTTCTTTAAAAAAATTTTTTTTAATGTTTACTTATTTTTGAGAGAGAGAGACAGTGTGTGATGTGAGTGGGTGAAGAGCAGAGAGAGAGGGAGACACGGAATCTGAAGCAGGCTCCAGGCTCTGAGCTGTCAGCACAGAGCCGGGGGCGGGGTTGAACTCACGAATGGCGAGATCATGACCTGAGCTGAAGTTGGAAGCTTAACCGACCAAGCCACCCAGGTGCCCCCCAGATTAATGACTTCTAATTGAAGATTGTGTGGAAGATCCTCAATTGCAAAGTTAAATGGATTTTGAAATATAGAAGTATTCTTTCCACTTGCACTGATGTCTGACTAACTCTGCTGGAACTGTAGTTTGAGCTCAGAAAATATATCTGCTACAAATTTAGGTAGGAATGGACATCTTGCTTCTTGTTTAATCTTTTGACAGCGCTGGAAGTGTAAAAAGCAGCTTGGTATTACTTGTGACTGTTTGTTAAAATGATTTGGTCCGAGAATAAATTTCACATGTAAATGCCATTTTGACTTGTAAATTTATGTTGACTTCATTAAGAAACAGTCTCAAATCTACAACAAAAAGCTCATTTCCAAAGTCGTTCAGTGTTTGGTAAGACTAGCTGAGGGCAGTTCTTGTTTAGAAAAAAATGTGTTTTACAGTTTTTTAAGTTTATTTTGAGAGAGAGAGAGAGAGAGAGAGAGAGAGAGAGAGAGAGAGAGAGAGAGAAAACATGAGCGGGGGAGGGGCAGAGGCAGAGAGAGAGGGAGAAAGAGAATCCTAAGCAGGCTCTGCACTGTCAGCGGGGAGCCTGATGCAGGGCTTGAACCCACCAACTGTGAGATCATGACCTGAGCCAAAGTCGGATGCTTAAGCCCACTGAGCCACCCACGTGCCCCTTGTTTAGAAAAATTTTAATCTCATCCCCAAGCTCGAAAAGATTGTAAACTGATAATGATGGTAGGGCAAGTCAAGATACTCAGTATCTATTTCTGATGGAACTTCCCAGAACTGACGATTTTTAAGTCCATGAGAATGAACAAAGTTTACCATTGACACTAGTGGTTCACAAATGCATGACAGATTCAAATATTTTCCACAAAGTACCTGCCAATGAATAATAGGACGAATAACCATAGGCTTGAAACACCTGACATTTTCGCAAGCTTTGTAAATTTGCCTGTCTAAGCCTTTTTCTGTTCTGTGTTTTTTTATTACTATCGGTAGTAACATATATTAACAGATTCCACATCAGGTTGTACTGAATTAGTGTTTTCTCAGCTTTGAAATATTCTTGGGGCACCTGGGTGGCTCAGTTGGTTAAGCATCCAACTTCAGCTCAGGTCATGATCTCACAGTTCATGAGTTTGAGCCCCACATCGGGCTCTGTGCTGACAGCTCAGAGCCTGGAGCCTGCTTCAGATCCTGTGTCTCCCTCTTTCTCCATTCCTCCCCCAGTCGTACTCTGTCTCTCCTCTCTCTCTCTCTCAAAAATAAATACAGATTAAAAAATTTTTTTTAAATAAATATTCCTGCCTGTAGTTGTCCCATGCAGACTATTCATAAAGTCTAATTCTTCAGTAATTGCAAACTCTGCATTGGCTTCCTGAATAAACAGCAGCAACTCAGGCGCCTGGGTGCCTCAGCTGTTGAGCATCTGACTTCCGTTCAAGTCATGATCTCATGGTTTGTGAGTTCAAGCCCCACATCTGGTGAACACGAGTCCGCCTTCAGGTAAAACATGAGCCCCGTTTCAGCTAAGCCCCACTTCTCTCTCTGCCCATCTTGGGACTGCCCCTGCTGGGATTCTCTCTCTCTCTCTCAAAAACAAACAAACAACAACAACAACAAAAAACAGCAATAACTGAGCAGTATTAGTAACATTTGCCGATTCATCAAGCCAAAGAAAAATCACTCAGAATCATGTGACCTGTTTTTTAAATTGATTTCTTTTTTTTTTTTTTTTTTAAAGTAGGCTTCATGCCCAGCGCAGAGCCCAACACGGGGCTCAAACTCATGACCCTGGGATCAAGACCTGAGCTGAGATCACGAGTTGGACGCTTAACTGACTGAACCACCCAGGAGCCCCTAAATTGATTATTGATGTTTCTACCCACATTCTCAATTCTTTGAGCAACTCTTCTCACCAAAACACTAATAGTCTTTATTTTTACTTTTGTTTATTTAAGTTATCCCTGCACCCAATGTGGGGCTCGAACTCATGACCCTGAGATCAAGAGTCACATACTTCTCCAACTGAGCCAGCCAGGTGCCCCAAAAAACACTAATAGTCTCAAACACACTTTAGGTTTTGCAGGCCAAGAGGCAGAATCGTACATAGGTTATGAAGGTACTTATGTTCTAGGTCTTATTTTCCAATGATAAAAATAAAACTATTTGGAGGGGAAACTACCATGTTTCCTTCCTTGACAAGGGTCAATCCCACCACAGTGGAATTCAATTGTTAGAATGAGTGGCCACTGCCAGTTTCCTCATGTCATTTGTGTACAATCACCAATTAGCATCAATGCCAAGGTGTCCAAGTGACTCGATTTTCTTTTAATCCCACTAAGTCAGCAATCACTTCACATTATGCTGAAGAAGAAAAATCACCAAAAACAGGCCAAGAAATGTTCACTGCTAGAGGGCTTCTTGCTGCTTTAAGTGTGATATTTACATGGATGAATATTTCTCCAGCTTGGAGTTTATCTGCTATAGCAACCAACTTCATGAGCACGAACGAGCAAATGTCTTCTGACATGACAATCACTTTTGAAACAAACCCTTATTTGATCACGACACATTTAAAAATTTTTTTTTCAACGTTTATTTATTTCTGGGACAGAGAGAGACAGAGCATGAACGGGGGAGGGGCAGAGAGAGAGGGAGACACAGAATCGGAAACAGGCTCCAGGCTCCGAGCCATCAGCCCAGAGCCTGATGTGGGGCTCGAACTCACGGACCGCGCGATCGTGACCTGGCTGAAGTCGGACGCTTAACCGACTGCGCCACCCAGGCGCCCCATGATCACAACACATTTTTAAACATGTGGCTTTAAACACCATTGTTTCGCACACCCTGAAATGTATTTTTTTCATCCCAACGTTGTCATAAAAAAGTAATAGAAAATTTCATTGTCACTGCCTGATAGCACTAATGCTTACTGGTAGTAGCCCTCAAGTTCATAAAAATTAACTTTGGAACTTCAGTCATGGTCAGCCAGAAGACAGTCTTTCCTCCTCCACAGGGAAATAAGTGTTTTTGGAAGCACTGTCCAAGTTGTTTGGGGCCACCTCTACATTGCCACTGGATAAGGAGGCCTGAAACTTGACTGTCTTCGGGAAGAAGGACTTTGGTTAATAAGAATGGAAAGATATCACTTCCTATTCTCCTTGGTTAGCTGACGCAGGACAGGAAGGCTGGGGGTTCTTCAGCCTCTCTGGGAAATCCCTTCTGTTGGGATATCTTAGTGTATTATAAATCTTGTCCAGTTTCCACACTTCATGAAGTTTTCCTTTATACGCCATCTCATCAACAGAGCTACCCCGGAGGTTTAGGATTCTTACTCCTACGTAGTGAGTGACACGTAAGGCCTCAAGCCAGGTCTTTGCGTTCTGTCTGGTCCTTTAATGACAACCACCTCCATAGGAGAAAGGAGGTGGGGAAAGACACCTGAGCCTGGGCGTGGGCTGGGGGTGAGAGGCACCTTATGGACCTTGTCGACACACCTCAGCTCCTGTGCCGTTTTGCGCAGGACGAACCCGAAGAGGGAATGACGCGCACTGTCCCCCCCACCCGTCAATTCCTAGTCATGCCACGATCCTCTTCGCTGTACATGTACGGTGCGTTCCAAATTCCCAGTAAGTATATCCCCGGCGAACCGAGCTGCGTGAAGCCGGCAACCGGCATTGCAGTTGCCCCTGTCACCACCCCCAGAGGCGTGCGCGCCCCTCGGCTGTGAGTCCGAGACCGCAACCCCTCCGCTCTGCACACGACCCCGCGGGAGTCGGAGCGGCGGACGGAAGGCGCGCGTACGCGATCAGGGCCACCGGGGCCCCAGGGCGGCGCTCCCGCTGCGCGCTGGGCGGTGGGGTTGGGGTAGGAGGAGCTTGGGAGGGGCGGAGCCTGGACGGCGGGATCCGCGGTGCGGGGCCCGCGCCCACGGAGCGGCGCCCGGCGCGGTGGGGTCTCCCAGGCGGGCCGCGCACTGGCAATCGGGCCCTCGGACAAGATGGTGCGTTCCCCGGGAGAGGAGAGTGGGGCTACTCCCCCGGGCGGCCCCGGCGAGGCACACGGAGCTCCCACCCCGCCGGGAAAAAGGCGGGGGCGGTCAGGCCGCACTGTCTCTTTAAGACCGTGTTCCCGCTAACACCGACGGTGAGTAACCTGGCCCCGAGTCCTGGGAGAAACCCCCAGAAGGGTAGGCGGATGGGAATAGAGATCTCTGGGCGTGGAGTTTGGGGAAGTTATGAATGGGAGGGGGCACCCTGCTTTGAACCACAGCCCAGCCCCGTACCTTGTAAATTTTAACAGAGCTCCTGGAGCGGGCAGTGAGACTAAGCAAGGCCAAGTTCCAAAGGGAGGAGAGTCCCTCCACCTGGCTTCAGCGCCCACACGGCATAGTCCTTCGTAATCTCGTAATCTCGGTAAGCCCAGTAATTTGTGGGGTGAATGCAAGAAGCTTCCGGCCTCGTGGTGGGTGGGGAGGCAGAGGATCCGATGACTGCTGACTGTCAAGTGGCTTTGGGCAGCTGGTTCTTCATGAACTTTCCTGGGCTGAGAGGTGGAGCCTTCCCTGCCTCTGCGTCTGGCCCATCGAAGAAGGGGCATAACAGCATAATAAGCCTTAGGACCTCAGAGAGAGAGCACAGCAGGAATCAGTGGAGAGGAGGATGGCAGGACTGTGCCTCCCTGGTGCCCACTGGCAGTTGCCCCGCTGGGCACGAGGGAGGAGAGGCTGAGTGGTCTGATGACACAGGGTGAGCAGAATGAGGATTGTGAAGTCACAGAAGTGGGATGCTACAGCTGGGGGCCTGGGGTTGGCTGCCTGGCAAGAGGAAAGGTGTTGCCCAGGAAGATCAGTACTTTCTGCCAGTAGAAGGCCCTCTGGGATCAGCAGGGCACGGTGCCTTCCTGGTGCCCACGGTGGACTGATGAGTCGGGTGAGGCCACCCTACCACAAGGGTCCCCCTCCCTATTCTACACAGGAATGAAAACAGTCCTGGGTCCGTACTCTGGAAGCCTAAATACCACCCACACCATGTGGAAGGAAAGCAGAAAGACTGAGTGGCACATCTTGCTGACCCCATTTCTCCCAGACCACCTCCTGGGCAGACCCTTGCTCTGTCCATGCCCAGCTCTGTGAGCTTTCTGTTTGTCCTGAGTACCTTCCAGGATCTGGGGTTCCAGGGCTCTGGGGAGTACGCACTGGAGAGCAGATGAATCCCGAAGATCACCACTGACTCCCACCCTCCTAACTTCTCCAGATGCAGAGGCCTCCATGGCTGTGATAAGCCTTCTGTTCCTGGCAGTGATGTATGTTGTTCACCACCCCTTGATGGTCAGCGACCGGATGGACCTGGACACACTAGCCAGAAGTCGGCAGCTGGAGAAGCGGATGAGCGAGGAGATGCGCCAGTTGGAGCTAGAGTTTGAAGAGAGAAAGCGGGCAGCTGAGCAGAAGCAGAAGGCAGAGAACTTCTGGAGAGGAGACACATCCAGTGACCAGTTAGTGTTGGGGAAGCAAGACATGGGGTGGCCATTCCGGGCTGATGGCCAGGAGGGGCCACTGGGCTGGCTGCTGGGAAACCTGTGGAATGCTGGCCTCTTCTGCCTTTTTCTCGTCTTTGAGCTCCTGCGACAGAACATGCAGCATGAGCCGGCCTTTGATTCCAGCAGCGATGAGGAGGAGGAGGAAGTCCGTGTTGTGCCCGTCACCTCCTATAACTGGCTTACTGACTTCCCCTCGAGGGAGGCCCTGGAATCCTTTTACAAACACTACGTCCAGAATGTCACCCGTGATCTGTCCTGCACCTGCGAATTCGTAGAGAGCTTTGTGGATGACCTCATTGAGGCCTGTCGGGTGCTCAGCCGCCGGGAGGCTCACCCACAGCTGGAGGACTGCCTGGGCATCGGGGCTGCCTTTGAGAAATGGGGAACCCTTCACGAGAGTCAGAAATTTGATATCCTGGTGCCCATTGTCCCTCCGCAGGGCACTATGTTTGTGCTGGAGATGAGGGATCCGACCCTAGGCCGCCGCTGTGGCTCTGTGCTGGTGGAGTCGGAATGTGTGTGCAAGCGTGAGAAGATTCTGGGGGACGTGCTGTGCCTGGTGCACCACCACAGGGATCGCTCGGCTCTCCTAAGCAAGTGTAGCAGCACCATCAAGGTGGCTCTCTGCACTGGCTCCCACCTGGACGTGTGCAAGACAGTACAGTGGTTCCGGAACATGATGGGCAATGCCTGGGCCCTTGTGGCCCACAAGTATGACTTTAAGCTCAGCCTCCCACCGTCTACCACCTCCTGCAAGCTCAGGCTGGACTACCGCTCAGGCCGCTTTCTCTCGATCCACTTGGTTCTGGGGGTGCAAAGGGAAGACACGTTGGTCTACTTGGTGAGTCAGGCTCCTGACCAGGAACAGCTCACCAATGTGGACTGGCCTGAGTCCTCTGCAGCCTGTGAACACTTGTTCCTGAAGCTGGTAGGGCGTTTTGCTCCGGAGAACACCTGCCACCTCAAGTGCCTCCAGATCATTTTAAGTCTCCGGGACCTTCAGAGCTTACCCCAGGGAGCATCTCGTCCTATCCTCACCTCTTACCACTTCAAAACGGCCCTCATGCACCTGTTGCTGCGGCTGCCCCTAACAGACTGGCAGCACAGCATGCTCTCCCAGCGGCTCCAGGACATCCTCTGGTTCTTGGGCCGTGGCCTCCAGCAACGGTCCCTCCATCATTTCCTCATTGGTAACACCTTCCTGCCCCTGACCATCCCGATCCCTAAGACATTTCGGAATGCCGAGCCTGTCAATCTCTTCCAACACCTAGTGCTAAACCCCATGGCACACTCACAGGCAGTGGAAGAATTCCACAACCTTCTGACCCAAGTGAAAACGCTGCCCTGTGCCCCATTGGCTGGGGCACATTAATGTAAAGGCCATTAAAAAAGGGGAGAAGGTGTTTCTGATTCCTCAGGCTGCCAAAGAGTTTATTTTTCAGGACACGTCAGTGGTATGTGTGATGTTTACCTTGCCAGTGGGGGGGCTATGATAGATGAAGACACTTTACGGGGTACCCGAAGTGCTCATAAGGATGGGATCCAACCTGTAGGGTCTGATCTACAGTGTGTCTTCTGAGGTTTTCTTCTCCTGCCTTTTAGCATGACCCAAAGAGGGCCCAGGGAAACGGGTGTTATAGGAGGATCTTGCAGCTAGAGTTGAAATCCAGAGGCGGCCTGTGAAGTTGTGTTTTGTATCAACACTGGAAGTGAAAGAGAACCAGAGAATACCTCCGTCGCAGCTTATTCCTTTTTGTGAATGACTCCCAGCAACATTCCTCGCAACCTGGTTTCCTGGTTGAACTGTTAGTTTAATTCACATCCAAGCTGACAGCGCATCATTTTATCCTAAATACCTGTGAAGGCAATTGCTCGTATGTTAGGATCTAATTTTTCAGACCCTTCTCTATTTGAAGACATAACCAAGATGTTTGTCTTCCTTTTTCTTAATTTAGCCCTATTTTCATATAATATATGAAGTAGAATATAATACAGCTGTTTTTATGAATCTGAAAGAAAACTCCCACTACTAGCCAAAGAATTCATTAGCACTGATTCACAAATATTAAGTCAATGGTGATCTATTTCATAATTGTGTAAATTTAGTAAATTTAGTGTATTTACTAAAATTAATGACATAGCCAGCATCTAACAAGCTTCTCAAGCCTGGAACCAATGTTATGAAACCCTTACAGAGGACAGTCTTTTTTTTTTTTGGCGGGGTGGGGGGCGGGTGGCTCTGAGATGAACAATTAGTGTTTCTAAAGGGAGCCATTTGTTTGGTCAAATGAAAAGGTTTAACCCCCATGTGTAGCCGTGCTTTTTCTCAGTCTGTTAATGCCTTTGTATTCTCTTTTCAAAGATGACAAAGGGAGTTTTTTGAACTATGTTTGCAGTTTTGCAAAGCAGGATCATCACAATCCAGGCCCGTTGCCAGGGTCGGACAGGAAGGGACTGTGGAGCAGTCCAGCTCCAACAAAGTCGTGATTCTGAAGATACGATTGGTGGATTTTTCCCGTCGTTCAAAAACCTGGGCATCCTGATGAGGAGGCTTAAGAAAAGTGACTGTAGTTGTGGGTGTGGTTGTTTTGGAAATAACAATGCTGTTCCTTCCCTGCATGCCAGGAAGATCTGGGGAGGAGAACCTGGCCGCACATTTAACTCGATCACAGGGGGGTTTAGATGCTGGCCTTGTGGGCTTTTGCTGTATCCACACCCCTCCCATGGCAAAATTAAATTACAAATTTATGTCCCAGAAGCTGATGCGAGTCAATATTTGAGGCTCCTACCACACATTAATGGCTGTGCTCCCGTGTTATCTGCTGACACCTGCCAGGTACTGCTTTCAAGCTAAGATGCAGTGATGGTTGGTTCCATGCTCGTTGGGATTTTGATGTGTTAGAAACATCCATATTCTTTTTGTTTAGAAAACAATTTGTGATGTTTTAGTTCTGAATCAATAAAGGAAGTTATTTTGTGTGTCAGTTGGAATTACATAATAACACACACAGAAGACCAGTATTCTCACATGCCTGTTCCCAAGATGTTCATGTTCTCCTGATAGCTTCATCCAGTACATCCTGCTATTTCTCAATGCACCTTGAACCAGTCTGCCCTGAGGTTTCCCAGTGGCATGGCCAGTAGCCAGGAAAGAATAATTCAGAACGTTATTCATTTTCATGGTGCCCAAACCAAAATATCAGCCAATTTAAAAGACTACAAACAACATGCAGAAGCTGTAGGAGGCACAAATCTGTCAAGTTCAAAGTATGATGTTCTAGAGCTCTGTGGTTTCCAGTCTAGTAAGAGGTAAGAAAACAGGAGCGAACAGAAGACAACAAAGGGAACAGTCAGCGAAGCTTGGGTGGGGCAGAGGGTGTTAAGAACGAGTATAGAAAAAACAAGTAGTAATGGAAAGAACAGAGCTGTTGTGCTCTGGGAATACTCTTACAATGAAAGGGGAAACTTCTCTAGATAATTTAGGAAGCTGAGCTTTATTCTAAAACAATTCCTGGCCGGCACCCAGGATACAACAGGAGTTCTAGTAATGGTTATACTTCACGTTCATTGAGCATTGCCAGTGGTCCAGGCACTGTTCTTAATGCTAAGTGAGGTAACTCATTTAGCCCTCACACTATAACACCATGAAGTGAGGGCTTTATCCCTTCCATTTTACCTATGAGGAAACTGAGGCACAGAAATGGTACACACTGGGGCGCCTGGGTGGCTCAGTCGGTTAAGCGTCCGACTCTTGGTTTCGGTTCAGGTCATGATCTCACAGTTCCTGGGTTTGAACTCTGCGTTGGGCTCTGTGCTGAGAGTGGGGAGCTTGCTTGGGATTCTCTCTCTGTCCCTCCCCAACTCGCACTGTCTCTGTCTCTCTCAAAATAAATTTAAAAAAGAAAAAGAAATGGTACACAACTTCCCCAAGGTCACATAGCTAGTAAAAGGCAGAGCCCGGAGGAAAGTGCATGTCCTAGCAACCTTCCAGCATGGTCTTGGGAATATCAAGATGTAGGAGTTAACATGCTTTGAAAAGCTAAAAGCACTACATTAAGATAAAGGGTGGTATGTTGTTTAGAAATTCTAGAAGACAGAAATTGTTGGTCCTTAGCCCAGTCTTTAGGTCAGGAGTTTCGTATCACATACAAAAATTAAAGGCATTTGCTCAGAGGCCAACATGAATGTAAAGCCATTTGCACTACATGCCTGTTGAGCCCCAGTGACTTGTTTATATCATGAACTACATGATGATACAAGCCAGCTGCAGGATGGAAGGTCAGGGCCAATTTGAAGCCGAAAGATTGTTCAGGTCGCCAACCGATAACAGTACCGTTCCTCACCTAAAGGTTTTTGCCATTCATTTCGGGGAAGTAGATCTTGGTAAGGAGTGAAATGGGGAAGGGGAATGGCCCCAGTACTGCTTTTCTGGCAGACCAGGAGTGGGGGCGGGAGGCACTACTTGGGGTGTGTGCAGAGCAATTGAGTTTTGCATACCACTCAAACCACTGATAAATCATTCAATCTTTTGGCACCCTCCACCCAACTAACCCCTCGAGAAACAAAGACGGCATTCAGATCTGGAGGTGAATGACCCGCCTGCAGGGGGTGGAGCTGGCTCTCCCTCCCAGCACAGGGAGCCCCAAGCAGTCCAGTGAAGGGGTATTATCTTCAATGTTTTATAAACAGAAGAAAATGAGGCCCAGAGAGGTTCACATGCCCAACCGAGGATTTAAGCTTGTCTTCCAACTTCACACATTCAATACATATTCAAGCACTTGCTGTGTCCGGGGCTAGCACTGGGCCCTGGGAAAACAATGGCTTCATCCTCATGGAACTGACAACCTGTGGAGGAGATAGACATGAAATAGTCACACCAGCGGATGTGAAATTTCAAAGGTGACAAGTTCCACTAAAACTTCCAGTAAGGACACTTGAGCGTATCAAGGAAGGCTTCCCTGAGGAAGTGATGTGAGCTGAAACTTGACAGGTGCCAACTGGGTGAAGATGGGTTGAGATCCTATGTGGAGGACATGTGCACATGGCATGTGCAGAGGCCTTGTGGGAATGGGCATGATGAGGGAGAGTCTGATGGAAGGCCCAAGTGTCTGGAGGGCAGGAAGTAAGTGGAGGCAAGGTGCAAGATGAAGCTGGAGAGGCTGCAGGGACCAGACCCTGTAGGGCCTTCTAGACCACTTTAGAAGTTCCCAGAGCAATGGAACTTTTGAATGGTTTCAGACTTTGGGAAGTGACAGGTCGGTACTTAGCAACAGGTACTTAGCAACAACCACCCTGGGTGCAATGAGGAGGGTGTCCGAGCAGGTGTGGGGCTGCTGCAGACCAGCAAGAAGGTAATATGGATGGGGGCGCCTGGGTGGCGCAGTCGGTTAAGCGTCCGGCTTCAGCCAGGTCACGATCTCGCGGCCCGTGAGTTCGAGCCCCGCGTCAGGCTCTGGGCTGATGGCTCGGAGCCTGGAGCCTGTTTCCGATTCTGTGTCTCCCTCTCTCTCTGCCCCTCCCCCGTTCATGCTCTGTTTCTCTCTGTCCCAAAAATAAATAAATAAAAAAAAAAAAAAAAAAAGAAGGTAATATGGATGAAAAAGAGACGCAGGGCTGAAGAGCTTTTTAGGAAGTAAAAAGAGTTCAACAATAGATTGTGTATAGAGAGTAAGGCATCCAGGATGGCTCCTGGGTGCTGATTTGGGTCCCTGGGTGGCTGGTAGAATCATTCGCTGAAAGACACTGTAAACCTGCGTTCTTCTCTCTATTCCACACTGCCTTGCGCTAAAGATTTGAAGGTGGTCACTATTTGTGCAAAAGCAAATAGGCTTATGAAGAGGTTTTCAACAAAGGGTAGTACTTTTAATGACTGAGGGGCACTGATGGCATTCAGCGGACAAACGGTGTGGAGGTTGCTGAACAGTCCTACAGAGTCCCACGTGTCAAGAATTGTTTCACCCTGAATACCAATAACACCCTTGAGGGGAAACACTGCATAAAATGCCAGATGTGTGTTGTAAGAAATAATGGGGGCAGGGTGGTGCCTGAGTGGCTCGGCCAGTTAGGCTCTTGATTTTGGCTCAGGTCATGACCTCAGAGCTCATGGGATTAAGCCCCAGGTCCGGCTCCGTGTTGACAGTGCAGATCCTGCTTGGGATTCTCTTTCTCTCTCTCAAAATAAATAAAAAACAAAAAAGAAATTATAGGATATTCTAGAGATATTTGGGGAAATTGCCCTGGCCTTTCCTCCCATAATACGATTCTTGGGATCAGATGAAGAACGGATAGGTGCCAATTATACCCATCTCATTTCTGACCTTAACCTTTTCTTTAGTGTGGCAGGGGTAGGAGTGTGTGTGTGGGGGGGGGGGGGGGGGGGGGGGAGGGGAGGTGTAGCTATCCATTAAGCTTTTCAAAAGAATGTGAGTAAAAATGATGGCCTTCATTCAAAACTGTATATACGACATTTCGCACCTGTCCTTCGCCTGCCCGATCCGTCCATTGTGTTGTTGGCTCCTTCTCACCTCTGTCCCATACCCCATCCATCGCTTTCTACCTCCTTAGTGTTTTGCTGCCCTCATAATACAGGTCACTATGAGAAATTAACCTTGTTTCCTAGTAATCTGCCACCATCGTTAGAAAGTGAATTGCGTGAAAGCAGTGTCTTCGCCCGTCCTGCTCCGCGCTGGAGCCCAGCTAGTGG
The DNA here is from genome assembly GCF_018350175.1 of Felis catus. Lineage (NCBI taxonomy): Eukaryota > Metazoa > Chordata > Mammalia > Carnivora > Felidae > Felis > Felis catus. Next base: position 105,101,941 of record NC_058370.1, on the reverse strand, counting down.
GCTAGTGGCCAGTTCCGCGTCTAAGCTCGAAAGGAGGGAGTTTTCATGCTATTTCAGGGAGTCCACGGACCCTCTACAGTGCGCTCACAGGAACCGAGCAGGAAACCAGCCATTCCAAGCAGCACACTAGCGCACAGCCCGGCACACCCCCTTTACGGGCGGAGGATGGGGCGGCCTGCGCAGGCCCGCTCCTGGCCCCGCCCACGGCAAACGTCACCGCGGCCGTTACGCCGTTAAAGCGTCTCGGCGCGCGATTTAAAACCAGCTCCAGACAGGGAGAGCGAGATGGGGCCTCCCTGCCCAGGTGAGGTTGAGCGGGTGCGGGGTGCCGCTGGAAGGGGTCGGCGTGAAGCGGTGCTCCGGGCGGGCAGGGTCGGCGGGCGGACTGAGCGGGAGGTGCGGATATTCTCGGCCTAGTTGTTGGTCTTGGGCTCTGCTGGTGGAGGGAGAGGCAGGCGCCGAGAGGAAGAGGCGGGAAGGAAGAGTGGGGGAGGGGTGTGCCCCGCCAATCAGGACGCGGCTTCAGTCGGCGTCCGGAGCGCGTGGGCCGATCCCCACTCCTCCGTACGGTCGCTGGGTGTGGGGCGACCTTTCCTGTAGGCTTCTATGCCGTGCGCGGTGTCTCTCCGTTGAAACGGTGGTTTTCCTGGGCCTGCCGTACGCTTCGCGTACGCGTGCATGTATTTTTGCATTCATTCAGTAAGCGCTGAGCGCTCCCTTTGGGCCAAACCCTCTGTCAGGTGCAGAGATACAGTAAAGAACAAAACAGATAAGATCCCAACCTCTTGGAGCTTGTGTTCTAGTTGGGGAGCCAGTTAACAAACGAAAGAATTGCGCGTGAGGCTGAGTGCTGTGATTGAGAATAGCAGAGTAAGGGGAGGGGCCCCTTTCATTTGAGGATGCAAGGAAGGTCTTAGAGCAGAGACTGGGGAACGGGTTCTGGATAGAAGAAGCAGGTGCGATAAAATGGGAAAGGAGGAAAGGGCCTGGCTTCCGCTAGGACTAGCAACATTATGCCTGAACAGTGAGTGAGGCCCTTGAGGTAGGCAGGGCCTTTGCAGGTCTTGGTAAAAGGTTTGGAAATTTAGAGTTACGTTTTGGACGTGGTAAATGACTCGTGAGAGACTGTTGAAGGGGTCAGTAAACATTGGGATAAGAGTTGGACACTCCGGGGAGTGATATGGGCCACTCAGGGAAGTGGCCCGCAGACTCAGGAACAAATTTGGACATCATCATCATATAGATCATAAAACCATGGGAACGGGTGAGAACGCTAGGAAGACCCTGTAAGAAAAGACCCTCAGGACCAGCATTTAGAAGCTAGATAGAGAAGGGGGAGCTTGAAAAACCGTCAGAAGAGAGCGGTGACATAGAAACCAGGAGTGTTTCAAGAAGCACTTGAAGGGTTTTCATCTGTTTCACATGCTGCTGAAACTCTACAGAGAGATGAAGCCTGAAGAGTAGCCAGAAGTTGTAGGTGATAGTAACAAGATAGTTTTCAGAAAGTGGTGGGGGTGGTAGCCAGACGAAGAGGTTTGAAAAACGAATGGGAGGTAAGGAAGTAGATGTAGAAAGTGTCTTTGAGCTCAGTAATCATCTGAACGAGAGAAATCTGAGGAGTATTCCAAGAATTGCCTCTGATCCCCATCTTGAGTTTCCCTCTTAGGTTCCTCCTTCAGTGCTTCCCTATTTCTGTTAAAGTCTTTTGTCTCAAGGTCCAACTCCCCTTCTTCTCTGGAAGTGCCCTCATCCAGATAGTAACAAGTCCTCTTGATTCATTCCCTAAATATGTCTCTTGCCTCCTTCCTTTTCTTGCCTTTCTTCCTTTGTTTTGACCTCGGAGTTAATGTTAAACATGTTGATGTTAAGCATACTCTTCAGCTTGTGGGAAGCTATCAGGGGAACATGTGAAGTTCTTCTTGTGTTTTATTTATTCCCTTTTATCCCTGTGCACCACTTTTGAAAAAATTAATGTTTTTTTTTGAGAGAGAGAGGATGTGAAGGGGCTCCGCACTGACAGCAGAGAGCCCCATGTGGGGCTTGAACTCACGAACAGTTGAGATCGTGACCTGAGCTGAAGTCAGACACTTTAACCAACTGAGCCTATCCAGGCGCCCCAATTAATGTTTTTATTTTTAAGTTTCTTTTGGGAGAGACAGAGTGTGAGCCGGGGAAGGGCACAGAGAGAGGGAGAATCCCAAGCAGTCTCTGTGCTGTCGGCACAGAGCCTTACTCAGGGCTGTAACTCGCGAAACTGTGAGATCATGACCTGAGCTGAAATCAAGAGTGGGACGCTTAACTGACTGAGCCACCTAGCGTCCCCCCCCCCTTTGCCACTTATGTTTCCTTCCCCTTACATGGGCAACACTTAGTGTTAATTGTATATCACTTTTTTTTTAATGTTTGTTTTTTGTTTGTTTGTTTTTGTTTTTTTTTTTTTTTTGAGACAGAGAGAGACAGAGCATGAGCAGGGGAGGGGCAGAGAGAGAGAGAGGGAGACACAGAATCCAAAGTAGGCTCCAGGCTCCGAGCTGGCAGCACAGAGCCCGATGCGGGGCTCGAACCCACGAACCACGAGATCATGACCCGAGCTGAAGTTGGACGCTTAACTGACTGAGTCACCCAGGAGCCCCTATATTCTTTACTTTTCACTGTCTGTCCCTCATGTCTCTCATGTCCTTGTTCCCCTCCTTACTTAGCTTACATTCCCTGGTCAATCACTCTGTTTCATATGCTTCTAACCCCTTCTAGCCTTTTGCCCTCTGCTGGCCTCTATACTTTCTTGATAAAATCACAATCCTGATTAATTCCAACTCTGCCTACTCTCCCCTTGCCCCTGCTCACTTGATGGTCTCAAGGGGACCCTAAAACTGCCCAGCAGTCATGCTGTATTCCCTTGTTCATCCACTCTCCTTCTCCTAGATGGCTATTCCATACCTTCCTTTCTCTCCTGAAATCTCCAGTACCTCCTCCCTGGCCCTCACCCTTAGCTACTGCGTTTTGGTTTTTTTTTTTATTTTTGTATTTTTTTATTATTATTTATTTTTGGGACAGAGAGAGACAGAGCATGAACGGGGGAGGGGCAGAGAGAGAGGGAGACACAGAATCGGAAACAGGCTCCAGGCTCCGAGCCATCAGCCCAGAGCCCCACGCGGGGCTTGAACTCACGGACCGCGAGATCGTGACCTGGCTGAAGTCGGACGCTTAACCGACTGCGCCACCCAGGCGCCCCGCATTTTGGTTTTTATGTGCTTCTTATTTTACTAAGAAAATTAAAACAGTCCAAAAGGAACATCCACAAATGCACCGTTGTGCTTGCTCCCTTACCTGTATCTCTGTCTGTGTTGTCTGGCTTCCTTTCTCTTGCTGTGGATGGGCTTTCTGTAAGGAAAAGCAATGCTCTTACTTCCTTGAATGCATTGTTCCTTGAATGCATTGTTCAGTGACTTTTACCCTTTATTCTGCATGATCGCTGTGAATAGTGCCCCCCCTCCCCCACAAAGATACCTGGAACCTTTGAATATGGTATCCTTATGTGGTAAAATGGACTTTGCTGGGGCACCTGCCTGGCTCAGTTGGAAGAGCATGCAACTCTTGAATTTGGGGCTGTGAGTTGGAGCCCCATGTTGGCTGTAGAGGCTACTAAATACATATATATATATATATATATATATATATATATATATATATATATACACACACACACACACACACACACACACGCACACACACTAATACAAGATTATAATTTGAAAAGGACTTTGCAGATATGATTAGGTTAGGGGTCTTGAGATGGGGAGATTATCCCAGATAGTCTGGATGGGCCCAGTGCAATCTCAGTGGTCCTCAGAAGAGGGATGCAGGAGGTTCACAGTCAGAAGGCAATGTGATGACAGAAACAAGAGGTTGGAGTGATGGGACGAATGTAGGCAGCCTCTAAAAGTTGAAAAAGATAGGGAAGGAGATTCTTCCCTGAAGCCTCCAGAAAGAACACAGCCCTGCTAACACCTTGATTTTAGACTCTGACTCCAGGACTGCAAGAGAATACGTTTGTATTGTGTTTTTTTTTTTTTTTTTTAATTTTTTTTTTTTAACGTTTATTTATTTTTGAGACAGAGAGAGACAGAGCATGGACGGGGGAAGGTCAGAGAGAGGGAGACACAGAATCCGAAACAGGCTCCAGGCTCTGAGCTGTCAGCACAGAGCCTGACGCGGGGCTCGAACTCACGGACCGTGAGATCACGACCTGAGCCGAAGTCGGCCGCTTAACCGACTGAGCCACCCAGGCGCCCCACGTTTGTATTGGTTTAAACCACTAAGTTTGTAGTAATTTGTTAATAGCAGCAATAGGAAACTAATACAATTTCTTTGCTTCATTCTCTCTACTAAGCTGGAGTTTTCCCATCTTAAAATTAATTTCTCAACCTCACTTCCCTTTCAACTGCTTCCCTCCCATTTTAGTCCTTCCTTATTACAACATAAGTCCTTGAAAACCTTGTCTCCATTTACTGTCTCCCAGTTTCGCTTCTCCTGTCTTCCCTGGAATCTATGCCTGTTTGACTTTCTCCTCCCGCTGCTACCCTAGGAAAACGGCTATTGTCGAGGTCACCAATAAGCCTCCGGGTGGTTAAATCCACTGATTGATTCTCAGCCCTTCTCGAATTTGACCTCCTCTCAGACCTCATTAATTTGTCAAGGAAGTATCAGAAGGCCATCACGCCAAGAAAAACGTAAACTATAGAGGTTCTAGCCGTGGAATATTCGATTGGAAAAGATCTTGGTGGCAAATGTGCAGTGAACTTCCACCCCAGGAGAGGCCCCAAGCCCACTTTAGAATAGGAAATGTTCCGTGGAAGGTTTGTTGAGCAAGTGTTTTGCTCCATCATCGTCAGCCACAATGAATACCTTTTTCTTCAGAAATCCGTGGGCACCCCCACAGTACCTCCTCACCTTCAGAACGGGTGTTCTCGATGCCCCTGCCTCGGAAGGCCCCTCTCAATACTCCTGGCACCCCCGTCCTTGAAGACTTTCCCCAGAATGACGACGAAAAGGAGCGACTGCAACGGAGGCGCTCCCGAGTCCTGGACCTGCAGTTCAGCGCAGACTCGCCTCATTTGCTAGCCTCCCCATCGAGCAGGTGAGTGCATTCGGGGCTGCCTCCATTGGGTGGCTGTTCTGATGTGGGTTACGTGGGTCTGGCATCTCCACAATACCATGTGGGATTCTGGATCCAGATTTTGAAAAGTTAGGGTATCATGGATCCTTGCCAGAGTTTTTTGTTGTTTTTCGTGTAGGAATATTGACGTTTCAGCCACGATTCCTAAATTTACAAATACACAGATTACAGAACATTACTCCACCTGTATCAAACTATCCACTGAAAATGTGAGTATCTGGGGCGCCTGGGTGGCTTAGTTGGTTGAGTGTCCGGCCCTTGGTTTCGGCTCAGGTCATGATCTTGCTGGTTCATGAGTTCGAGCCCCATGTCAGACTCTGCTCTGGCAGCACGGAGCCTGCTTGGGATTCTCCCTCCCTCCCTCTCTCTCTCTCTCTCTCTCTCTCTCTGCCTCTCCCCCGCTTGTGCTGTCTCTTTCTCAAAATAAATTTTTAAAAAATTATTAAAAAAAAAAAGAAAAATGTGAGTATCTGCTGGATTAGCAGTGAAGATACTGCAACTTGATCACAAGGGAAATCTATCCTTGATTCTGTGGAGAACACGCAATTGATGATAGTTATGTGCTTTCATTGTCCAGCGACTCTTCTTAACGCTAATATTTTTCTGCATGCTTTTACTGTTTCTTATGGGCCTTTGATGCTCTTTTTGATAAGGTTGCCTGCCACCTGCAGCGTATCTAGAGAGGCAGCATTGCTTAGGGGTTAATAGTGTGAGTTCTAGAACTAACCTCTGTTGGAATCCAGCCCCTGCCATTCACAAGCTGTGTAGTATCGGCAAGTCGCCTAGGCATTCTGCTGCATTGTCCGCTGTAAAATGAGAATGTGACTAGTACCTGCCTCCTAGAGTTGTTCTGAGGGTGACCGAGTCCCTTTGTGTGCAGTGCTTAGAACAGGGTCTGCGTACAGTGAAAACTCAGGAAGTGTGCTGTCACCCTCTGGGCCTTGAGAATGGGGAGATACGTGTATGGATTTAGCCCTGTCATCAAGTGTGGGAATTGATACCTGTGGTGAGATGTGGGCTGTTACTTTGTAAAAGCGTAGCTTCCTCTATGAGGGTAGCATTATTTACACGAGCCTAGGCTATAAATAACAAACCTTTCTACGTTTTTCTGTTTTCAGAAAATTACTACCAAGAATGCTTTTGGTTTGCACTTGATTGATTTCATGTCAGAGATTCTTAAACAGAAAGACACCGAACCGACCAACTTTAAAGTAAGAAGGATGTTCACCTTCTCTTGGATGTGAATTAATGATGATTATTTCTGATATTTAGCACAACCCTGTACTTGAATTCTGCAAATACATGAGAACCTTCCTTGTATAAGACATTTTATTAGCTTCTTTACTTTCTTTCCTAAACTGATGAAATAGAGACCTCTTTCTGTTATATTTTGTTTATTCCCTGTCAGTCTTAGGGGAATCTTTGTCATTTTTTTCTTAAGAGCAAGTAAATATTTTACAAAGCTTGCTGTGTTTTTGCTTGTTCAGCAGTTCCTTTTTATGCCTCCAGTGAGTATAGCTCTGCTTGTTTGACTAGGTGGCCGCTGGCACTCTGGATGCCAGCACCAAGATCTACGCTGTGCGGGTAGACGCTGTCCATGCCGATGTATACAGAGTCCTCGGGGGGCTGGGCAAAGATGCGCCATCTCCAGAGGTAGAGAACCATGATGCAGGTATGTGGGTTCGGATCTGGATTTAAGGGGCTTTCTTAAGGGTGTAGCAGGTTGTGATTTGAGCAATGTGTTGGAATGAAGTCGTAGGAAATCAATAATCTCATTCGACTGAAGACATGAACATTTTCAGAATTGTATATGAGAAGATCGTTAAGCCCTAGAGTTGTTTTTCTTCAAAAAAGAGAAGAACCTTATTAAAACTTTTGGCTTTTATTTAGGCAAGATTGAGTAAACATCACCAAGTGGGGGAGCTTCTGATTTGGGGGGGCTTTAGAAATTGGCTTGTATTAGAAGCCAAATACTTAAGGTTTCTCCCGAAGCTGTGGATTAGTTTTTGAGAGAGAGGCAGAGCATGAGCAGGGGAGGGGTAGAGAGAGAGGGAGACAGAATTCGAAGCGGGCTTCAGGCTCTGAGCTGTCAGCATGGAGCCTGACATGGGACTCAAACTCACGAGCCACGAGATCATGACCTGAGCCCAAGTCAGACGCTTAACTGACTGAACCACCCAGGCGTCCCTGAAGCTGCGGATTAGATGAGCCTGTTGCTTTGAGAGAATGGCACATTCCAATTATGATCGCTCTTTAGAGGTTTGAAGAACATGAGTTAATTAGTTAAGTTACGTGCTCCAGAGCAATCCTTGCAGTGCCTAGTCTTATTTCTTCTTTCAGATGGAAGTGCTACTGAGACAGGAACAACCAAAAAGGCTCAAAAGCCAAAGAAGAAGCACTCCTGCAAAACCATCGAACAGAATATAAGCAACCTCAATGTCTCCGAAGCAGATCGGAAGTGTGAGGTGAGGAACTGTGTGCAGTGTGGTCTCTGACTAATTCAGAGCCTCAGTGGCTGAAACTCGGCAGAGCCAAGCCTGCCCGGTATGCGTTTGCTTAGGCCTCAAGGGAGTAAAATATATAAGTGGCATCTGCATTATCATCCCTTAGCTTTATAGTGAAGACTGACAGGTATAAGTCCCTGCTTTCCCCACAATATTTCAGAATGATTGAGTCGAAAGAGATGGCAAATTACCAAGGACTCTAATTGATCATACCATTAATTTTCTTTCCTAGTACATGCAGCAAAGATAATGATGGCTAACTTTTAGTGTGCATTTACTGGGCACCCTGTACTGCCCAAAGCCTGTGAGCTGAGCTGTGTTACCTCGCTTGAGGTACAGGGCGTTAAGTAACTTGCCCAAAATGATACAGCTAGTAAGCAAGCTGGGATTTGAAACTAAGTGGCCTCGCTCCAGAGTCCTTGCTGTAAACAGCCTTACGATCTGGCAAATCCTAAGGAATCTGCTTAAAGGCGGCCAGAGGCTTCATTTATCTTTAGCATAGTTAATTTAAAGCAAAGGTGTTGGTACAAGCTTTTTAAAAATTTTGCTATTAAAAACAGTATCTCAGTGAACATTCTTGTACATATTTGTGCTCTTCTGAGGATGTATCTGTAAGAAAATTCTGAGTCATAGAATTTCCATTGGGTTGTACCAATCTACTATGCCACCAACAGTGGACTAGATTACATTCTCCTACCTCCATGACATTTGTAAATGGCAGTTAAGGTCAAGAGACTGGAATTGATCACCAGAATGAGCATATGTAGAAAAAGGACTGAGCCCTGGGATACCCCAATCTTAAGAATTCAAAGAGCCAAAGAAGAAACATTCAGTAGGTAGGAGGAAGACCAGGAGGGTGTGGCACCCAAATGAGAAAGTATCAGGGAGGAGGGAGTGATCAGCTCTACCAAAGTGGCAACCTGGGGCCACTGGTATTCTTGGAGAAGGAAGGGCCTATGGAGCTGAAACTCAGACCAAGGAAGGGGTGCTGCTTGGCTCAGTGTCCCTGAATTTGGAAGAGGGGCTTATGGGACCCAGGACCCAGACCTCTGAGGAAGGCATTCTGGTTGGTGCTGGTGCCTGTGAGGGGCACACAGTGAGGCTGGTTCTGTGAGTGTGAGTAAAAGTGCAAATTGAACTCAGCTAGTGCATCTGGGGTGAAGAAGTCCTGCTGGGTGACAGCAACAGGAAGCCTACAGAAAGAAGCAAGTCCCTTCTTGTAGCCTTGCAAGCTCCCTCTAGTGTCCCCTACTGGTGGAGCCGAACAGGGAGCTGCTGGCAAAGCCCAAATGTGGTCCTAGAGCTAGCATCACAGAGCGGACAATACAAAGTTGGTTTGGGTCTGAGAAGCAATACCTTAATAACTGGCAGAGAGGTAAAGTGTCACAATATCTACTTCCGAAAAGGTTCGGTGGGGGTGGCAAGGAGAGAAAGCAGATATGCAAAATGTTACCCAGTGGGGAATCTACATAAAAGTTACACAGAGGTTCTTATTACTATTTCAACATTCTTGTAGGCTTGAAATTTTTCTTAATAAATGGGGGCAAACAAATGGAAAGAGAGGAATGAAGACACTATAGGCTGTTCTTTTGAAGAGTTTTGCTATAATTTGGAACAGAGTAATGGGTGGCAAGTGGAGAAGAAAGTAAGGTCTAGAGGGTTTTCTTGGTTTTTGCTTTTTTAATGGGAGAATTAACAGCATGTTTACTTGTTGATGGGAACAGTCTAGTGGAGAATGGAGGAGACTTGCTCAAGTAGAGTCTTTGAGCTCGTGAGAAGGGAAGGGAATGGACAGTGTCGACAGAATTTGGCTAAGGAGCATTCATGGCTGGTGAGAGATGGCATGCAAGTGTGCACGTGTGGGAGCGTTCCAGGTAGTCCCTTCTGGTTGTCTCCCACCAGCACCCACCCCCTCTCCCCCCCCCCCCCCCCCCCCCATTGAAAATAGGAAGCCAGACCATCAACTGACTGTGTGGAAGTGGAAAGGTAAAGGTTTGAGGAGAGAAAAAGGTAGGAGGGTGGGTCAGCGAGTGGACCGGGGAAGTAGAGTTTGCTTGCCAGACAATAGTCATGGTTGACTTGAAGGCCGTGGCAGATGAATATAAAGTAAGTTCAGTCAACGTGACTTTGTGTGTTTCTCCGACAGTGGTTAGCTGTGTGGGTGCGAGCGCGAAGCGGGCAGAAAGCTGGATTTAATACAGGATTGTGTTCAGCTGAATCAATGTGACACAGCTAGAAAGGAGCACTGGAGTGAAGAGCATGTGTGAGGGGGTGGTTACGATCGGTGTTTATGGAACTTTGGTGGGGAGAAGAGGGACAGCATAAAGCCGTATGATCAGTGGTTGTAGGGCCTGGTGGGTCAAAGACTTCTTGGTGTTAGAGACAAGAAGGTGGTGGCTGGAAAGATGTGAGGTGACTGTCAGGGGCACTTAGAGTTGAGCAACAGAGAGGCTGCAGTCATGGTTAGGATTCAATTCAGAGAAGAAGAAAGGGAGTAAAAGACAGGAGGTGTGGGGTTCATGCTGGGATCTCTGGAAGCCCTGGGATTTTCAGGATGAAGCTCAAGACCATTGAAGGAGAGGATATCAAGGAACTGAGAGGCCAGAGTGCTGGATGGATGGATAGATGGATATTGAGACCACCAAAAACTATGACAGCAGTAAAATTGGAGAATAGTAATGAGCCAAGAGTGCATATTAAGATCTCCCAAGAATTGGGTAGACCTGGGGATTAGAAGGCGATTAAAAAACATATGGGCAGAGGGTGGTGAGGTCTGACCTTATATTATGTTCAAAGCTGAGGGTTTTAGGACTTGGGAAGGAGAGTAATCTGGAAGCAGCGATGAGGAACAAGGAACTTCACCTATCCCACATCTAGGCCAGCGGTCGGTTGGAGAGCTGCGGAAGAGGAAGCAGCCGCACTGGTGAGCCTGCAGGGAAGCAGTGTCCTTGGGCAGACAGCAGGTTTCATTAGAGCAGTGCCCCTCAGCGTTTTGTCATTCTCTTCCTCCTCCAGAGCCTTTTTAGATATTGTCTTCCTACCCCCTGCCCTAAAATGAATTATAAAGGAATAAGATTTTTGTCAGGTAAGTTTGAGGCTTAGAACCACAAGTTATTATAACTTCTCAGATTTTTTTTCACCCTCTCCCAGAACCAGTTTTCACTTCCTTTAGAATGATATCACCCCCATTGAAAATGAATGAGTTACAGCTGGTAGGTGAAGAAAGAAGTGGGGGAATGTAGGGAATTTCGGTGATGACTGACCGAGTCTAGAGGGCCCTGGCAGAAATTATCAATTGTTAAGAGAGGGGGGTGGGGCCCAAAAAGGGGATGTCAGAGCTGTATAGGGTTTAGAGCCTGGGAAATGTAGAATCCTGGGAGGTCCTGGGTCTTTTATATGTAACTAATAAATAAACTAAATAGAGGGTAATAATGAAATTAGTCCTGGTGGCCTCATGGCAGATGGTAGTGGTAGGCTGAGCATGCGGGGGGGCTAGGAGAGAGGAGCCTTGCCAGTCTTATTCTGAGTGGTGGGGCAGTTCTTCTCTGGACTTGCCTGGAGGCTCTAGCCTGTGCTAGTGTGAGGACTGTGTGTGAATTGGCAGGAGGGGGCCTGAGGAAAGTGGATCCACTGAGGCCAAGGCCAAAGAGGGAGGGGGAAAAACAAGGGTGGCGGGTGCTTTGGGGAGAGAGAGTTGTATTTATCGATGTGTCAGCATTGACCTTGGGTAGTGCCAGATTTCTAGGCAGGTGATGTAAAGTTCAGATCCTAGTTCCACTGTCTTAGCTGTGTGGTTTGGGAAAAGACTCTGAATCTCACTTTGTTAAATTGTAAGAACAGGTGACATTAGTCTCATCCACATATGGGTTTTGTGGTAGTGAATCTGTTCCTAGCAAACTGCTTTTTATCCATAGTAATATGTTGCATACATCTGAAGAGAAGCCATATAATCCTTTCGCACCTTCCTGTCCCCTCCCCTGTTCTCCATTTTCCCCTTCTTACATCCAACTTCAGCTCTTACAGAAAATTCTGTTTCCAATCATCTTTTTTCTGACCAGGTAGACCCAGTTCCAGGGAGCCCGAGGAAGCTTGCACTAACTACCCTTTCCCGTTGTTCTAAAGAGAGAATGAGAGAGCAAGCAGTGCTGCTCCCTCTAAGCCTGTGGTGGTCAGCTACATCTAGGCCAAGTGAAATCATTCGTCTTTTGTTGTTGGGTTTTTTTTTTTTTTTTTTTTTTTAAGTTTATTTATTTTGAGGGTGGGGACAGGCAAAGAGAGGAGAGAGAAAGAATGTGAAGCTGGTTCTGTGCTGAGAGGAGAGAGCCCAATGCGGGGCTCGAATTCACAAACTGTGGGATTATGACCCAGGCTGAGTTGGATGACTAACCGACTGAGCCACTCAGGAGCCCCATCATTAGTCTTGAAGAAACACCAAGTACCCCATCCTAGAAAGTATTTTTTTTGCTCTGTAATCTGCCGTAATGGCCCAAAGCCCAATTTGGAAGATAAACGAGGGAGAGATTGTCACAAACCTAAAATTTGAAGTTTCAACTGTTTCTTGAACCCACATTCTCTTGGAGATGGCATGGAGATGAGAAAGCAAATGTTCTGTGGGTGTGTCTAGACCAGTTGAGAACTCTTATTTGTGTATGAGCTGATCTGTTTTGGACACAGCTCTCTGTGTGCAAAATGTTTGCTGTCATGAGAGATTCCAACCTGATTATGCTCCAGTTCTTTAAACCAGGAGAGCACAAATAGATACAATGAAAGGAAGTTCAAGGCACATGGTATAGGAAATCAGAGTGGGTGGAGGTCAGAATTGATGGAAGAGGTGAAATTTGAAACTGGGCCTTAAAGGAAAGGTAGGTATTTTCAGATGGAGATTGCCAGGAAGGTGATTCTAGGCAGCTAGGCAGCTGGGTGGTTTATAAGTTTGTCTAGAGCCAAACTAGAGTTTGTCTAGTATTTACTCACACAGCTGAAACCACCTAGGCTTTACCATGCAGTTTGTTAGTCTACCAAGCTCTCTTTTTACTCTCTCTTTTCCTTGCTGTGGACCCTTGTTTCAAAAGGTTGATCTACCCAAGGTACCTGGCTATCTCAGTCTTTAGAGCATGTGACTCTTGATCTTGGGGCTGTGAGTTTCAGCCCCATGGTGGATGTAGGGATTACTTAAAAAATAAATAAATACATAAATAAAAGACAAAAGCTTTATCTACCCAAACTATGCAGTTAGCAATAGAATTATTGCTCCCCTCATGTTCCCTCAAATTACTCAAAGATGTTAGTCAAGACCATTGTTCCTACACTAGCATGATGTAATTCTAGACAAAATTGAGGAAAACTAGTGTTTTTCAGTTTTATTTTAGCATTTACAGTTTCTGCATTGACTCTTTGAAATGCTGAGTTTCATTAACTACCCACACAGGACCTCAAAGGGTGTGGGGCTCCAGGTGGGAAGCCAATGGTCTGGGTAGCATCTTAGGAAGGGAATGGGAATAGCAACACTAGTATTTTTGGAATGGGAAATGAGAAAGACCAGAGGCAAGGGTTAACTTAGGCGTGGGTTGTATTGGTGGCAATAGAGGTGAAGAAGGAAGGGATAGATGGTAGAGATGTGCGGGGAGGAAAACTTGCCAGGCTGTGTGACTGGGTGAGCGGTAGGAAGACAGGAAGAATGTGGAGGTGATATATGTGATACTCGGGCTAGGAGGATGGTGACACAGGTTTATTGGGAAAGCGAGAGGAGAGTCTTGGTTCTGGTGGGGCCAGGCTCAGAGCTAAGGGGGCCAGGAAAGAGCCAGAGAGCCACATCTGTCATCCCACCTGAGGCCTCTTCTCTCCGTAGTAGCTACAGTAGTAGCTACATCCGGAGACATAAAACCTGTGAATCCAGTACCCAACCTGTTTCCTGTCGCAGGGCCACCTGTACAATCAGGTGACTTCTAACCTCTTGCCACACGTGCGTGTGCCTTGCTCTGTCCTTGTTCTCGTGCTCTGTGCCCTATTCTGCCTTTGGGATTGGTGTCATGTGGCCGTGCCACTCCTACTCCTTATCCCAACCTTGGGAGCCTTCTTACAGCCTCTTCCATGTTTTTTTTTTTTTTTTTTTTTAATTTTTTTTTTCAACGTTTATTTATTTTTGGGACAGAGAGAGACAGAGCATGAACAGGGAAGGGGCAGAGAGAGAGGGAGACACAGAATCGGAAACAGGCTCCAGGCTCTGAGCCATCAGCCCAGAGCCTGACACGGGGCTTGAACTCACAGACCGCGAGATCGTGACCTGGCTGAAGTCGGACGCTTAACCGACTGCGCCACCCAGGCGCCCCAACCCATCCATCTAGTCCTGCTGACTCTGCCTGTCTTTCCCCTCAGTCTCTTAGTGTGTTCCTTCAAATCTGTGAAAATATTTCTGTTCAGAGTAATAATGGGATCTTGTGAACAGATCCCTCATACAGGTTTTCTAAGTCCATTCTAAGTCCACAGAATTTGTTGTGATAGCATTCTACTAGAGACAGCTATTTGAAAACAGTGACTTATGGAAAGAGACCAGCAGAGGGATACTGTCTGTGTAGATTATAAACAGATTGGCACAGTAGAAGCTTGTTCCCATTTACCGTGTACTTGAGCACTATGCATTTATTCATCTGACCACACACAGGCTTCCTTTTCAATTGGTATGTGCTAGGATGAGATTCTACCTATCAGAAAGCCCTCGACCTGTTTGGATCATGTGCAGAGATACTTCAATCCAGCATATGCAGTTGTGTATAAGCAGGGTCCAGTGAATGAGATTTTATATTTGCTTTGGCTGCATTCCATAATTCTTCGGTTCCCTCTGTTTTTACGTTCAGATCGATCCCATGTTTCAGAAGACAGCAGCCTCATTCGATGAGTGCAGCACAGCGGGGGTATTTCTCTCGACCCTCCACTGCCATGACTATAGAAGTGAGCTGCTGTTTCCTTCCGATGTCCAGACTCTCTCCACTGAAGAACCCCTGGAGTTGCCAGATTTAGGTTGGGTAGAAATGACAGATTTAAAGGGTGAGTACACATAGTGCGTCTCACCAGAGCATTTCAGTCATCAGAAAAGTTTCCGTACAGCCCTAGAATATAATAAGCCTGTCATTATGTTGCTTGGCTAAATTACCAGAAGGTGCCTCTGGAATGCCAAATTGGGCATCCTTTTGGGAGAAACTAACTTCTCTTCCTCTCTGCAGCATGGAGTCTAAGAGTAGTAAGTAGCTGATGCCCACCTGGTCTATATGTGTCGCATCCCTCGTGTGCCCCTGTCAGCAGCCAGCTCGCACAGTCACGTTTTAGAGCCCTGGGCTAAGCCTGGCCTGTCACAGTTTGGACTTGGGAAAGGAGCTTTAAAATAGGCTTTTGGTGAGCCAGGGAGGCCTTGTTCTTTTGTTACCAATTTAGGGGGTCCTGAGGAGAAGAGGGCATTGTGAATTATTTTCAGACTCCACTGTGGTGGTCTGAGAATGGACCTGTCCTTTTGTTAACTCCTTATACTGGCTTGGAAAGGGTTTTATCCCCCCTCCCATCCTACCGTCCATACCTCTCTGAATCATCTGAGAAATTGTGACAGTTGTGAGTGGGGGGATGGCAGGTGCGGGAATGTAGTAGCTACACTTGTGTGCAGTCTTTTTTATGTGTTGCATGAAATTGGTCCTCCCCCCCACCCCCCTGCCCCCAGGGCCACACAGATGTTACGGTGCCCATTTTCATCCTTTCTATTCTTGTATAAAGTGTTTTTTCTTTTTTTTGTTTTTTTGCTTAGAGAGTGCATACGTGCACATGTGTGAGCAGGGGAGGGGCAGAGGGAGAGAAACTTAAGCAGGCTGCGTGCCCAGCATGGAGCCTGATGCAGGGCTTGATCTCATGAACTGTGAGATCATGACCTGAGCCAAAATCAAGAGTCAGACACTTAACCGACTGAGCCACCCAGGCGCCCCGATTCTCATCTAAAGTTTTCTAAGTACAGCTGTTTTGTGCTCATGATCTATTTCCAAGTTTATGCTCCCAACTGGGACTTTAATCTTGTGAGGTAACTAGTTTAGTTTGGGGCTAAAATAAGTAGCATTGCATGATTGGTTATGCAGTTAGTACACTTTTTTTTGTTGTTGTTGAGAGAGAGAGAGAGTGAGCACAAGCAGGGGAGGGGCAGAGCGAGCGAGGGGGACAGAAGATCGGAAGTGGACTCTGTGCTGACAGCAAAGAGCCCAACGTAGAGCTCAAACTCCCGAGCTGCAAGGTCATGGCCTGTGCTGAAGTCGGACACTCAACTGACTGAGCCACCCAGGTACCCCCAGTTGGTACACTTTTTGGAAGGGTTTTTGATTTCCCAGCTATAGCATAGGGGCACAGAGTCCATTTCAGAGTCAAATGTCTGTGCTTCAGGTTTCTGCCCTAATGTTTCAGTAATTGTTGGAATGCCAATGTGGAGCCTGCTTCCAGTGTGGGTATGTCTTTGGAGCACCACCCTCTCCCTGGACAGAAGTCTGTGACCTGGAGCTTGGCCTCCAGCCAGCCTCTGCCACAGAACAGGAGGCAACTGAGCCTCCCATCTCCATCGTGCTGCTCTGGTCGTTCTGAGCAGGGAGGAGTGTGCTCCATCCACATTCTTTGCCATCGTCCCTCTTTGCCATCTTCTGTTCTCTCCAGCGCCCTTGCAACAGTGTGTGGAAGATTGCCAGATCTGCCCTTCCCTGGCCGGGTTCCAGTTCACTAAATGGGACAGCGAGGCACATAATGAGGTGAGTTCAACTTTTAGACTTCTAAGGGCTCTGGGCATTTGTCCAACTGCTCATAGTTTCAGTGAGATGGCCCAAGACAAGTCCTGCCCAGTGAGAATCAAAACTGTGGCATCATTTTTATTTGGCCAAGAGTATAGAAAATATTTCCCTTGGCCCTTCTGTAAGGACTAAAACCTGGGGGCTAGGAATGGAGGGTGAGGCAGCCCTGTCATTCCTGGGTGTGCATTTTTTTAATTAGCTTTACCCTCTAACATGGTTAATTCCAGTCCTCTGGTCTCAGGCTGCTGTCAGGCTCGAGGAATTTCCTGCTCTTCAGGGTTGAGTCCCTTGGCACAGAGTTTCCTGAGAAATTGTCATGTGTAGAGCTTTCCTCTGTATATTTTTAGTATGGCCCCCTTTAGCCTACATACTACCACTTCCAGAATAAATGGTCTCCATGGAAAACAGTTTTCTCTAAACATGTAGTTAATGGATACAGATTCCTGTTTCATGTTTTACAAAATGTGCCTGATGACAATACAGCTTCATCCTGTGCTGCACAATATAAACTTCCTCAGCGCTTTACTATCGTGAGAACGTTGGCTCTGGGGAGGTGGGAGGAGAGGCTGGAAACTCGAATTTTGGGATGAGAAAGGAGTCTGTTCCTCCAGTGGTGGCTGGGGTGGCCGTGGGAATGGGGAGTACTAGAGAACCCTCTCTTTGTCCTCTCCAGTCCGTGTCTGCCCTGGTAGACAAGTTCAAGAAAAACGAACAGGTGTTTGACATCAACGCCGAGGTAGAGGAGGATGACTGCGGGGATTTTCCTGATGGGCCCATGGAGGACGACTTTGATGCGAACGACGAGCCTGAGCACAGCATGGCTGGGGACAACGCTGAGTTCAGGAGCTGGAAGGAACCCTGCCACACTCATAGCTGCCCGTAAGGCTCTCAGGGCCACAGATGTTCCCAGCGGAGTTTTCCGTTTGTTCTTTCCCTGCTGAGACAGTCGAATTTCATCTCTGAGACTGGCTAGGCTGGCGTGCTGGCCATGTAGTCCACACAGGCTGAGCCGTTCTGACTCACGGAATCACACCTGCCTGTGAATTTGGCTCAGCAACTTAGTGGTTATAAAACTGACACTGTGGGAGTTTGTAAGGATAGAACTAAAATATGTAAAGTGCTGGAAAAAAGTACCCGGGATACAGGAGCTACTTCAGTGGTGGCTCTTGTTACGTGTTTTGGTAGCACAGAGTGTGCTTGCTTTCTACACATGATGCATAGTCTGGCTTTTGGCTACATCACTGCACGTCAGTTATAGACACAAACAGGCTTATGTGCTGCTTACAGAACCAGTGGCCCCTGCCTCTTCAGGGTCAAGCAAAGAAGGGGGGCTGGGCAGTGTTCAGTTACCAGATAGGCAGACCAGGGATAAGCAAAGCAGGGGAAACTAAATAAGCAAATAAAACTGAGCAGATTGGGCAGGAGGAATTAGCCTGTAGTAATTTAAATTTTTTATTACTCTAGTAGGCATAGGAGAAAATCAGAGCTTTCTGGGCCTTTTTATACGTACTGAAGAGATTAGTATTGTTTTAATTTTGAATATGGTTTGGAAGCATCATAATCACGTAGTACCAAGGGCCTCTAAAGGTCATGAATAGTCTTGGGTGTGGGAGATTCCATAAGACTACAAACGAACAGTCCCTGTGCCTACAGCAGTTTTGTGTGCCTGTGACTGGGGACAGCTAAGCTGGTTTGCTATGGGGTAAAACCTTAGAAGTTGTCCCGTATAATTTGTCTGCTTGTGTGGGAAATGATTTGAGTGATAATGTCTCTTCAAATCGGAGTAGATAGTGATGGGCTAAACATTTAGCACCTCAAGGCAAAACTACCATCTAAGACCTTTGGCACCGTCCTTTCTTCTCCTGATTTGTACTATTATTATACTTGCAGTCTTGTCCCCGTTCCCATCCTATCTTCTACAAAGTGAGAAATGGTAGGCAGGTTGGTGGGATTAGCTCTTTTAATATCATTTTCAAATGTCAGAGAACAACTGTTACTTTTCCTGGCATCTGAGGAATTGATGGTAACAAAGGGCTTTAGTTACTTCCATTTTAGTATTTTGAATAAACGTCTCCATTTCTCTCCAGTTTCAAACAGAATGAAATCGTAGAGTCCATCCTACTGAGTGCATTAGGGCCAGGGGGCTTAGGTTCTAGCCGAAGGTTTTGTCCACCTTGAAATCCCTATCCTTGGCCTGGTGCTGTTCTTTCCCGAGAGCTCAGTCAATATTTAAACTGCACAGACTTGACTCTGTCATTGATAGATGTGAGATGTGGGGCAGAGGCAAGTGGCATCACCTTTTAGGGTCTTGTGTTCTCATCCATAAAATGAAGGGTTTGGACTAGATAATAATAACGTCTGAGCTCATGAGTGCTATATTATTCTGGCTTTGTGCCAGACCCATGCCAGGTGCCTTACCTGCATTACGTCACATAATTTACGTAGTGCAGAAAATGTCATTTCTTAAGCCTTACAACAACCTTATCATTAAGTCCTGTTATCCCCACTTCACAGATGGGGGAACAGTCTCAGAGAAGTTAAATACTGGGATGGAGCTGGGTATCACTCAGCACCTTTGGCCAATTCTGGCTGCATGTAGTGAACTTTGGATAGTAGGCTCCACCCCAGAGCATTTCACTGAGAGTCCCTGAAGCCAGGCTCTTCGTCACATTTCCCAAACTTTTCCTGGGTGATTGTACTGTGCACCCGTGATGACGACACTGTACTGGACTAAAAGGTCTTTAAGGGCTTCTCTAGCTCAAGGTGAGTTATGGCAGTGCTGAATTATAAATTCCAGCGTTCTGTAGGATGCCCCATGTTATTGGTCCCTGGATGGCAACACTTGGACAACTGTGCACATCATCTGTTAACGAGGCCGGGCCTGACAGAAGTGTTGTATGCCCAGCAGCATCTTGGGCGCATTCCCTCTTCCTGCAGCAGTGGGCCACATGTGCTCTAGCCAATCTCTCTGTGTACAGGTGCTTGCTGTGGTTACAGACCTAGTCTACAGTCCGGGGCCCACCACAGCCCGCTCCATGCATGTAAGAATGAAGCATTTTGCTAAGTGCCGGGTGATGCGCTAGAAGCCAACTGGGAGGAGACCTTTACCCTGCGGGTTAAAGTGTGATGTGCTGAACTGGTGTTGAATTGAAGGAGGAGCCCTGTGGTGGGGGAGCAGGTAAAGGAAGTAGTTCCCCCAGAGGGGATTAGAGAAGTTTGATGGGGGGGGGGGGGGGGGTAGGCCTTGAAAACTGGATAGACCATGAAGTAGGTTGGTTGTTGAGTCAGGGACTTAGGACCAGTAGGGTGCTGCCACATAGTATTGTGTATCGTAAGATAAAATGGCTAGAGTTCAAGCCTCAAGGGCCTTAGCCCTGCCCTGGCCCACAGATTCTCAGGGGATGGGGGCCAAGCTCTTTACAGCTTTGCCTATAAGTTCCCAATAAATTCCCAGCATGACTGCCAAAACAGAACAGTATCTGTGAGAATTGAGCAGAGATTCTACTGAAGGCATCGTCTTTCTCCCTCCGGAGCTTACAGTGTAGTACAGTTGTTATCAGTAACATGGGCATTCTACAGACTGGAAATGTGAATTTTTTTGAGCATATTCTTATTTTTAAAATTAAGTTTTAATTGCACAATAATTATACAAACCCAGTTTCCTAGTTTTTAAATAAATATTCTGTAGATACAGGTGAAGTCCCCTGTTAAAACTTTTTAACCTTATTCCATAAGGTTTGATGTGAAGAGGATTTGTGTATATGGATCGCACAGTATGGATGAAAAACCCCTTGGTGCCTGAAGTTTCCTTGTCACCTTTACCTTTAGAGGGCAGTATAGCAGCGCTAACATACTTTCTGATGTGTCAGGGGCCTTTAGGAGAAAGCTACCTCGCACATACTAGTACCTTGTAGAAAGGTTGAAAAATCAACCCAAAACTGCCATGCTGGACTGGCCAGTTAGACTTCACACACAGCAAAAATAAAGCTAAGATGGCTTAACGGATTACAAGTGCCCCTCCCCCACCCCGATCATTTGGGGGACAAATTAGAATAACATCTGCTTCACTTTTGGTAGACATTACACTAGTGTTATTGGAGCCCTCACTTTTGGAAGGAGGGTGAAGAAAGAATGAGAGAGAGATTATCATCTTGTGTGGTGGGAAATCTTCCATATGGAAAGATCTTGAAGCTGATTCAGAGAATTGTGTCCAACTCCCAGCTCTGGCATTTTATTAACTGTGCAGTCCAACTTTCTCTCTGCCACTTTTCTTGTCTCTCAAGTGGGTAAACTTGCATTTTATGAAGCACTTTAAAACCTCCTTGTATAGCTATGATCATATTGTTATAAAATTAAGAGAAGCAAAAGCACTTTGACTAAGTAAGAACTAAAGGATTTTTAACGATGAAGTATTTATATTGAACTAACTCTTAGAAATCCTGCCCATCTGTGAAAACTGAGTAGGTAGTCTTCAGTTGCCTCACATGCTGCTTTACGTGTAAATGCATGATTGCGTTATATATATTGACATGTACATGGTTGTACATGTAAAAATGTGATTTCATGTGTGTTACAGGGAAGAAATGATTCCCCTTGGGGATGGAGACATTAGGACCATGTGCCCCCTTCTGTCCATGAAACCTGGAGAATATTCCTATTTTAGTCCCCGTACCATGTCGATGTGGGCTGGCCCGGATCACTGGCGCTTTAGACCCCGACTCAAACGTATGTACTTCTAGATGGAACTTGAACACATAGTGTCAGTGACCATCCAGCATATGTGGGAATGACCACAAGCTTACAAGGCAGGACTCTAGAACTCTGAAGGGCTTGCCAGCGTTATATGTTTTGCATTCTATCTTTGAATGGAAGGGATTAATTAGCATATTTTTTATTGTGTTTTGTTAGCAAGACCACAAATTACCAGTTGATGAAATAGGTATGTGGTTTGCCTTTCCTAATGCCATTATGTTGTTCAGATAAAAATGGTATTTTGCCATTGATAAGGATCTTGCAGAATGGGTAAATATTGTCCACAGAGGTGAACGGTATTGATGTCTGTGTTCATTTCTGCAGATGATGCTGCCTCCAAATCAGAAAACAAGAAGAAGAATACAAAGAAAGATTTTGAAATTGACTTTGATGATGATATTGACTTTGACATATATTTTCGAAAAACAAAGGTTTGTGCTAGATTTATTAGCATATGTGGTTTCTTAAATTACTCTTTTTACTCTTCTTTCTTTCCAGATGTGATTTTTTTTTTTAATTTTTCTTTTTTTTTTTTTTTAGTATTTATTTATTTTGAGAGAGACAGAAACAGAATGCGAGTGGGTTAGGGGCAGAGAGAGAGGGAGACACAGAATCCAAAGCAGGCTCCAGCTCTGAGCTGTCAGCACAGAGCCCGATGCGGGGCTCAAACTCATGGGCTGTGAGATCATGGCCTGAGCCGAAGTCAGACGCTCAACCGACTGAGCCACCTAGGCACCCCTAGATGTGATTTTTGTTTTAAGTTTATTTATTATTTTGAGAGAGAGAGAGCACGAGTGTATGTGAGCAAGAGAAGGGCAGAGAGAGGGAGGGAGGGAGGGAGGGAGGGAGAGAGAGAGAGAGAGAGAGAGAGAGAGAGAGAGAGAGAGAAAGAGAGAAAGAGAGAAAGAGAGAAAGAATCCCAAACAGGCTCCGTGCTGTCAGCATGAAGCCCAATGCGGGACTCAAACTCACAAACGGCGACATCCTGCCTTGAGCTGAAATCAAGAGTTGGACGCTTAACCAACAGCCACCCAGATGCCCCACAGATGTGATTTTTTAAACAATTAATTACAAATACAAGTTTTAGAGTAAATAGATGGTTTCATTCTCCCTCAGTCTCTAGAGGAATTGAGAAAAAAACCCCGAACTCAGTGGCAGAAGAATCAGGTTTAGAAAATGAATAATGTCTAGCAAAATCACTCTTTCACATGGAACTGGGAATTCTGACAGTAGACTAGTGCTGCCCAAATCCTTTCCAAGCTCCTTATATATATATATATATATATATATATATATATATATATATATATATGTATGTATGTATGTTTTGAACATTCTTATTAAAGATGCCTAAAAACTTTTTTTTTTTTTTTTTTTTTTTTTTTTTTTTTTTTTTTAAATAGGCTGCTACTATTCTGACCAAATCCACTTTGGAGAATCAGAATTGGAGAGCTACCACTCTTCCTACGGATTTCCTCTATGAGACTGATAATCTTGTCCAGCTGCATCTCAAACCAGGAACCAGGGTAAGACCAGGATAAGACTGTTCCTTGGTTCGTTCAGGCTGCTGCTGTTGTCTAACCTGCTGATAGCATCAGAAGTATCGGATGATGGGTAGTGTGACTGTCAGTGCCTTTAAGGAAAAGGAGAGAGCGAGAGGAGAGATGTGTGTTAGCCCAGGGCAGTTACTGGAAGACGCAGTGGGTATAGCAGAGCTAAAGGGAAAGCTTATGGGATAGATGCACACCAAAGATTTGAAATACATCAGTTGGTTAGACCTCCGGATGGACACTGAGCCCTACACGCTGAAATGCTAGGGCGATAAACAATCTTTTGTTGAGGTTCTTACAAGATATTAGTTATTGCTTGATTCTCTACTTTCTCGTTGAGGTGGTGGATTCACTAGGCAGATGCTGTCCCCAGCCTACGTTGCCTTCCTCATGGTCAGGGTGTGGACGGGGTGTAGACTGTGACATGAGGGGTGATGTAGGTGCCAGTGTCTGACTGTGCAGGCCTCAGGGAGTTCTCCAGTGCTGCGCGACCTTCCTGGCTCCTCTGTTAAGATGAGCACTCCAGACCACTTGGTGCTGTACCTAGTCGCCGTTCGCTTCATCTGCCTGTGGTTCTTCTGGTGATGCTGGTAGCAAGCGCATGTCACTGTTGCCAGGGTAACCAGTCAGTGGTTCAAGCTAGGTTTCATTTATCTAGACCCCGTTCATTTGCATTCCTGGTGGTTCTAGTCTTGTGGCATCATATACACAAACTGTCTTCAGTTTCCTCTTCCTTATTTTGCCTCTTTCTGTACAAGACCGTAATGATATGTATACAGCTCCCCCAAATCACTGATATCTCACATTGTGTTTTTGTAAACCAACAGTAATTTATTTTCCTTTTTAATCAACACTGTCTACTTAATAGAAATACTCTTAAAATTGCAGAAAGAGATACAAAACCGCAGTACGAGAAAGTATGGCTATGGTCAGTATTGGTAAGATGCTAGCCCCCTCGTTCTGATCAGAAAGTGGAACCCTGTGGCGGAGGAGCAGGATGGTAGGACACTTCTCAAACCTTGCCCAGCCTGGAGCTGCTCTCTGCGGCCACAAGCCACCCCCTTTTCCCTCAAGCCCTTATTGTGAACATTTGAAGATTGTGGCCTTCGGTGGGAATTTGCATATTCAGATGTTAAGGTGGTAGAACAAAGTCACTGAGACATTGCATTCCAGGGGGTGGTTTTTTGTTTTTTGTTTTATGATTGTCTCTTATAGAAGAAAGAACTTTTGCTTCTGATTGTCCGTGGGAACAAATTCACTGTGTGTGGTAGGGCAGCCAGGCAGCAGGAGCTGGAGATCCCTGACCTTCCCAGCAGAGTTACACTGGGAAAATGACTGCTAAGCTCTGGAAACCCTGGAAATTAGATGCTGGATTAATAAGCACTATTTGGTTAGAGACTATACACATCAACCACCCATCCAGTTTAATATCTTGCAAGGGGATTCTAATAGCCACCGCTATTATGTTCCCTTCCTAAGACACTTTTTGTAGACTACGGACAATTTAGAGTGCGCCTCGAGGAGAGTATCCTAAATGGAGAGAGATTTAGAAATAGTGTTATAGGAGGAACAGTGGAAGAAAGTAGACGATAAATGCCTATTGTTGAATATTATTTTTGGATTTGTATTATAAAAACATTGTGAAGGGTTTTTTTGGCTGCTTTTGGGTATAGGGTTGTATTAAAATATTCAGTATGCTTTGTAAACTACATACCTTCAGCCTCCTGTCCTTCTCCCCAGAGAAACCCCTCAGGCAAAAATCACTGGTCTAACGATCAGCAAATATCTGAAGGGCTGTGGTCACAGGCATTCCCAAAGGAGGAGGCAGACTTGTTCTCTGAGGCTCTGGAAGGCAGAACAAGGACCCTGTGTGTAACAACAGGGAAAAAAGCTGGATGTTTCTTCTTATGATTGTCCCAGAAATGAGACAGGCTGCCTGTGAATTAAAATTGTGAATGGGTTTTCTCAGAATTGCTCGAGTGGCAACCAAGTTGACTTCTTTTCAGATAGCTTTAGGCAGTTTTGTTTTTAATGAAGAAACCCTTTCCAATAAAGTTGTGCACAGACCTAATTGCACACCAGCTCTCTGGTTTATTTGGGTTGGATGGAGTCTCCAAGCCCTGCTACCCCAGGGCTTGCTCTAGAACGGAGCTGTGCAGTTGAAGTTGTCAGGATTAAGATGACTTTTCAGGGCCCTTAGAACTCTAAAATTCTATAATTCTATCTATCTATCTATCTATCTATCTATCTATCTATTTATTTATTTATTTATTACATTTTATTGTTGAGAGACAGAGAGAGACAGAGTATGAGCAGGGAAGGGGCAGAGAGAGAGGGAGACACAGAATCTGAAGCAAGTTCCAGGCTCTGGGCTGTCAGCACAGAGCCCGACGTGGGGCTCGAACTCACGAACCGTGAGATCATGACCTGAGATGAAGTCAGACGCTTAACTGGCTAAGCCACCTAGGCACCCCTAAAATTCTGTAATTCTAGGAGATTGATCATAAGAACTAAGGTTATTGTCCATCTTAGTTTAGAGATGCTTTCCTAGAAATTGCTTTCTACTGTTATTCTTTCCTTCATTCTAGTTACTTAAGATGGCCCAAGGCCAGAGGGCAGGAACTGAACATTATGAAGAAATTGGAGACTATGATTACAACAACCCTAACGACACCTCCAACTTTTGCCCTGGATTACAGGTAAAGGAGAGAAGAGCTCTGTCCTCTCTTCTAAGCGGAAGAGCCTTCTTTCCTATATGGTAGAAAGCTGCAGGAAATTCTAAATGAGGTGGGGAGTTTGTGGCTGCCTGCCCTGCCCCAGGCATCAGGGAATGAGCAAAGCTGAGGAAACAGCCAACACCTTGGCCTGCTTTGCCGCCAGTCCTACACGCGGAAAGCGAATGATCATACTCCAATAAACCAGTCAATATCTTTAGCCTGTGCAAAGCACTTATCTTGGCTATTTTGGGATTTCAAAGGAAAATACTCTTCCTGCTCTGAGGAGCTAGTATTTCGGCTAGGGAGACAGAGCACATAGACATGTGAAGATGGTGTGATCTGATAGGCAAAAAGTCTATGGGGTAGATTCAGGAGACCAGGCTTCTAGCTCTGATTTTGGTTCTTACATTGCAAACTTATACAAGCTACTCCCCAAATTTAGATCTAGGTTTAGGCTAAATAATCTCAGTATTCCTATTGTGAGTCCACTAATGAGATAGCAAATGTAAATAACAGAAAGGGGGAAAATATTAAGCCTCATCTGTGTCCCTTTAGGGAGAGGGACAAGAACTGCAGAATAGTTTGTTCATCTTACCATCTTACGTGGAGAATTGCGTTGTTACATTTTAGTGAAAATCCAGACCTCTTGAGTGCTTCTCAAACTTTCCGGGTGTTGAAGAATCACCCTAAAAAAGAATCACTGCTAAAAACAAGTCCTGGGTCCCAGCCCAGAGATCTGATCCATTCCTGCTGGCCTTGGTCCAAGAATGAATTTTTCATGGCTCCTGGACAGGAATCCTGTGGCCGGCTGGAGACCCCTGGCGACTCTTGTGCTCACATTGGGTGAGGGATGTGGGTCAGATCTCCAGTGTTTCAAGAATGCTTTCTATAAAATGAAATCTTAAGTTGGTCTGAAGCCAAAGGTGACACTGGCAGTTGTGATTATTGAATTCCTTTTAACTTGCTCTAGAGGTCTTAGTTAACAGAAGCTTTCCTCTTAGGGTTTATGTATAACAGGAAGATAAGTAGAGGCACCTAGAAGTCCATCGTAGGCTTGACTCACACAATGAACTCTCAGGTGCTCTGCTCTTGATGTGTAAATACAGTCTTTTTCAAGGATACTTCTAAGCCTCTCAGACAGCTTCTGCCAAACTTGAAGAACTGTTTTCTTGCCCAGGCTGCTGACAGTGATTATGAAGAGTCGGATGATTTATTTGTGGGACCAGTTGGGACCTTTGACCTTACATCTTGCCATCCACCTAAAACAACACAAGAGAATGATGATATCCCTGAAGTCCAAGGATTGGACATCACCACTTATGGGGAGTCGAATCTGGTAGCTGAACCTCAGAAGGTAGAGGTGAAAGCCGAGAATTATATTGTTTGCCTGAGATCTATTTAATTTGCCTCCTATATGAGAGTCATATTGGTCTGGGCTTGATTTTTTTTTTTTTTTTTCCCCTCCATTTTAAGTCGTTGCTCTCTAAGTGGCTGACTCTTAAGTAGGGCTGTGTTGGGAATGAGCTGATGCTAATTAAGTATGTGTAGAACTAGTCATCTCTCCAGAGATTGTGATAAACCATATAACTAGGAGCAAAGTGGTAAAGTATGTGAATGAAGGCTGCAGGCGGGGAAAATTGGTTTCTGTGCTGATTGCGTGAGGCTAGCTATTTGTCTCTGGAAAATCTTGGCCAGATTCAATTTGTATTAAATTATCATGCATTAAGCATCTGTCCCATACCAAGTGATAGGCTTGGTGATTTCATATATATTTGATTGACCTATGTCTCTTACACTGGGATTCCAGGTTAGTCTTAATGTAGATTATACTTGATCAACAAGAAATTAGATTAAAGGAAGGGACTCTATTTTGGTATATCCAAAGGAAGTTCTAGAACTCCTTGGATTAAACCAAACTAGATTCTTTATTTGAACTCCAGACTTTTGATTTTACAATGGGTTGATGGTAAATGTTTTTTTTTTTATTTTACTTAGTTTTACTTGGTTATATATCTATTGCAGGTAAATAAAATTGAAATTCATTATGCCAAGACTGCCAAAAAGATGGACATGAAGAAGTTGAAGCAAAGCATGTGGAGTTTGCTGACAGAGTTCTCCAAGCATGCAGACGCGGAGGTAACATGTTCTGCTTACTCTCTAGGTGCCCGGCATGTGGGAGGGGAATAGCTCACGGTTAAGGCTCTAAGATCAGTGGCGTGAATTCAGAAAGCATTTATTCAGAAATACAAAGAAACTTCACACCTTCTGAAAGAGAAATGAACCAAGTATATGAACATGCAAGTCACACGAAAGGCGATGCAGATGGTTAACTAGTGCACGTGACATTATTCAGCCTTGCTGGTAATCAAAAAATACAGATGAAAGCATTTTAGGCTCCTTTAAAATAGTAACTTTAGCAGTTAAACAATTTTTTCGGTACAGAGTTGAGAAAAAGCTTGGAGCACTTACTCACTGCTGGTGCAATTTAAGTTGATAAATGACCCTTTTGGAAAGCAAATTCTAACATCTCAGGTGCCATAAAATGTTTAAGCCCTTTGATCTAATACTTCTTGATTTGGGAAATATAATCAAAGTAGGAAAATAGTAAAAAACAATTTTGTCAAATTGTCTCTTTTTCCTTCAGAACAAGGTGAAACCTTGACTGACTCTTTCCAACTAAATGGAACTCTCAGTTAACCAGAATCCTTCCATCCTGTCTATTGGACCGCTAATGCTCAGGCAATGTTCTGAGCTTTCCAAACCCAACCCGTTCTCCTGTACCTTCTCCTGTTGGCTGAGAAGTGAAAATCATGCTTTGACTGAGGACCCTGAGTTGTGTAGTCCTACATATCAGCTAAGGCTCCAATCGTATGCCTAAATCTGAATAGGATGCAAATGTAAGGGAAATGCGCTTTTTACAAAGTAGAAAAGGGGTGGGGTGCCTGGGTAGCTCAGTCGGTTAAGTGTCCGACTTTGGCTCAGGTTATGATCTCACAGCTTATGAGTTTGAGCCCCACGTCAGGCTCTGTGATGACAGCTCAGTGACCGGAGCCTGCTTTGGATTCTGTGTCTCCCTCTTTCTCTGCCCCTCTCCCGCTCACACTCTGTCTCTGTCTCTCTCTCAAAAATAAATAATAAAACATCTTAAAAAATTAAAAATAAAAAAAAAGTAGGAAAGGGGTTCTGCGTAAGCTTTGAGTTTATTTATATATTTATTTTGAAGATTTATTTATTTTTTTAAAGTTTTTTTGTTGTTGTTGTTTTTGTTTTTTTTTAAGCGTTTGTTTATTTTTGAAAGAGACAGAGCACAAGCTGGGAAGGGGCAGAGAGAGAGACAGACACAGAAGCAGGCTCCAGGCTGTGAACTGTCAGCACAGAGCCTGCTGCGGGGCTGGAACTCACAGAGATCATGACCTGAGCCAAAGTCGGATGCTTAACTGATTGAGCCACCCAGAGGCCCCTAAAGATTTATTTTATTTTTAGAGAGACAGCATGTGACCAGGGACAGGGGGTGGGGGGAAGGAGGGAGAAGGAGAGAGGGAGGGAGGGAGAGAGGGAATATCTTAAGCAGGCTCCATGCTCAGCACAGAGCCCGATGTGGGGCTTGATCCCACAACCCTGGGATCATGACCTGAGCCAAAATTGAGTTGGACACTCAACTGACTGCGCCACTCAGGCACCCCAAACTTTGAATTTAAACAACTTAAAATACCCTCTACTCCAGGGATTATGGTTAACTAAGAATTTATTCTTTTTTAAAAAGTCTTTTATCACGAAAATACTCAAACATATTAGTAGAGAGAGAATAGTATAGTGAACACCTACTTCTGATAACTATCACTGTTTTATGTATACTGTCACCCATCCTGTCCTGCCTCCCCATCCCACCCACCATGTACACATTCTGAATTATTGTAACACAAATACGAGACATGACATCCTTTGATAACTGCTTGCCGTACGGATTATGGATTCTGTGCTGCCCTTGGCTGCGTTAGGCCAGTTGAAACTATAAATGATCATGGTTTTTGTTGGTTTGTATTTTTTTTCCTCAGAGAAAACTAGAAGACTTTTTGCAGTTTTTCCTTTACTGGGATTACATTGACATTGACATCAACATTTACCATCACTTGGTAATCAGTGTCCTGGTGCAGGGCTAAGGAATGGAGTCCCCTTATGGGTCCCTTTTCTTTAAGATGTAACCTAGAAAATGTGGTTTCATTCAGATGTAGACTTTTTGGAGATACAATCTTTAGGTTTATGTTGCTTTCTCGAAAGTGAACCGGTCCTACATATTGGAGTTGTCAATATCCTTCTTCTGTTAGACAAACCACAGTGAAACTGGAAAAGAAGGGGACATGGGAAAGGTGGCTGATGAGAAGATGCTCAGCGGGCTCACAAAGGACCTACAGAAGAGGTGCGTGCCAGTGACCGCAGGGCTGACGGACCCTTTGCACACGCTCTGCTCTTTTAATACTTGGGGCAGTTTTTCTGTGTCTTCTTTGCATTGTGAAATGAGTTAATAGAGACCAACTTTTAAAAAGGCATTTTTCTGCACCATTGGCTGGAATGGGACAAGTGATATTTTATTTCCAAATGAGAAACTAGAAGAACCTGCTTATAAGATGCATCTGAAATATTTCTTTGTTTCTGCTTAGTTTGTTCACTGGACATGTGAATTCATACTTGATGAAAGAGCCTTTGTTCCTAGAACCGCAGTGACCCAGCTAAATACTTGCCTCTTTGTTTTATAGCTTGCCTCCCCTCATGGCTCAGAACCTCTCTATACCTCTGGCCTTTGCCTGTCTCCTACATTTAGCCAATGAAAAGGTAGGTAAATCTGGTAAGCATGGGAGTATTCTTTGTTCATAGCAACCTGTTTGAGCTCTTAATTAGATCTCTCACGGGCAACCTCATAGGACATCTTAAATACAGTGACTTATGCAGTACTTCCAACCCAGAGGATTAACCATGCACTTAGAAGTAACTTAGAAAAAGGCCACTGGGTGTGATTAGCAATGAAAATAATGAGGAGGACCCAACTGGGGAAATTTTTAGGTGCTGAATTGTGATCTGTCAGTTCCCAACTTTAAAACATAAAGTGCTTTTGTATGTTTGGGTGTCGGAGGCTTTAAAGGGCAAATCCTGCCGGTGCCAAAGTCAAGACACATGGAGATGTGGTGGAGGACGGAGGGCCAGGTGAGGATGAAAGGAAAATTGGTGCAGGGAGAGGATAGTGAGACATGGAGGCCACGGCCAGCAGGGCCGCACTACCAACAATGCCAGGCTCCGCAGCGTGCCACGCCAGCCAGCAGAACTGAGCAGCTGTGGCACAGTCACCAGAAGAGCGGGCAGGGACCCATCTTCCCAAGAGTGTGGTGGCAGCTACCCAGGAGGCAGCCCGGTGAGGCAGTCAGCAACAAGCCCCAACAGGTGGCACTGCGTGAGGCTTTGTACCCTTTGTATCCTTTCGTGTCCTTAGGCAGCTGGTCCCTCACGTAGACTTTGGCTCTTGAAGTAGAGCATCACTAGGGCTGGGCATGTCTCGCTGCTGTCGTGCACCACAGCTGTGGATTCTAACCTCCTCCAAGACCGGAACCCTGCCCCAGAGCCGAGAGTGTGGCGCCTGTCTGAACACTGAAGAGTGGTTTGAGAGGATTGATAAGATTGCACTGGAATGCCAGCAAAAATGGGGTGCTGCAGAAGCACCCAGGATTTCCTGTGTGCCAGTGCCTGACCTCTGGCCTCGTAATTAAAATGACGCAACGATGATCGGCTGTTTGGCGGCTCTGGGCTTGCTTGGACCGACTGCTGGGCCCGAAGGCGAGAGGTTCCCTTGCAGGATGACCCGTGTAGGATAGCCTTCAGCCTATCCACGCGGACCTCCCACTGGGAGTCAGGGACCACTTTTTCTCTTTCGAAGGTCATGACTTCACTGAAGAAGAAGAACGTGTCCATTTGGCAGAAGCTAGTTTTGAGGCTGGGCGGGGAAGAGATATGGAAGAGCCAGTGAGCCAGGACAGGTGCTGCGTGTGTGCACCTATGGTGCTGACTGTTGGGCCCGGGTGTTCACTACTGAGGCGTGAACAGAGCAACCCAGCTTAGCTTCTGACGGGAAGAGCTTATACATTAGAGCCACCGTGGTTGATTGTTGACCCAGGAACATTGAACTCACATGGCTGCTGGGTGAAAGGTAGTAAGCAGCAGTGGCTGACTGGAGAGGTCATGTGCCCTGTTCAGAAGTCCTGAAGACAAGGCTAGGGGACACACAGCCCCATCCGTGGTTGTGGGAGATGGCAGTGAGAATGGCTCCGTGTGATTCTTGACATGTTCCAACTTATCCAATGTCAGAAGCAAACTACACGAAGAAAGAATAACTAGGAGGAAAAAAAAAACAAAAAGATATTATCATCCTGACAAGAAATCCACAAATGGCTCTGAGGAGGATTCCCCATCTGAAGAGGAGGGCACACAAGCCATCCATCTGTCTGACATTCAGAAGTGTGACTGTAAAGCTGTTCTGGGGGAGGCCTGGAACCTCACACCATCTTTACGGACGTAGGTGCTGGTGAACTCTCCCACTGGGTGTGTTCTCCTAGCACACACAGGCTCCTAAAGCACAGGGTGCCCCCAAAGCTCAGAAACCCTCATCTTGAGTCCAAATTAAGAATGTTACTGATTTCACTCAATTGCACCAGTCTGAGAATCGGTGGTGCCCAGGGCTGTGTGTCTCTGCAGAAGCCTGCCTCTTCCCTGTGAGAGGGCAGCTGTATGATCTACACTTGGTTCCCAAATAGACCGGGCCGAGGAAACCCTGCTAAAAAGCATCGGTGATTCTGTGGCCTCACTGAGGCACATAATGCTCTGGCTCCAGCACTGTGCTGCTTCCCCCAACAGCAGGGCCGGGATTGTTGTGCTGTGATCGAGTGTGTCTTTAGGGGCCCAGAGCGCTCAGCATTTAAAGGATGGGGAGATGGCACCAGACCAGAAACCCTTGGGCTAAGCGCTGAGGGAGGCCATTGCTGGGTCTTGGCTTTGGGCTGTTTGAGAAGATTTGACTATAACATTGACCCTGTCAGTTACCATGATAGTCTGCAGGGGTCTGTGGTAACTTAGTTTAGAACCACCAAGAGAAATTTCACAACGCTTAATACCAGAACATGACTCTCTTGTGGCCTTCTTTCTCCCTGTCTTTCACTCCCATCTGGACTCTTCATCGGCCACTCTGGGAATGAGCTCCCCTGAGAAGTGCGACGGGGCTTGGGGTGCAGTGGTGGACGCTGGGTCTCCTCTACCTCTGTGGGCCTGAGTGCCAGTATGGTGTGACTGATTAGCCAAACCTGAACCGCTTCTGGAACCTGAGTCGTAGAAGTCACACTTCAGGGGGGTATGATTTCAGCTTTCCGTCGTTAGCAGTACAGAAAGGTGCACCAGAAAGGGTGGTGTGGTTGCTGAGTGCCAGCACATCGTGCCTGCCTCCGGTGCCAAGTGAGGGGAGGTATGCTTATGGTGAGCTTAGGCAAGACAGGCCTCTGGCAATTGTTTGGTCCTAAAGGAAACAAGTGCCTGGGATTGGTGGGGAATCCATGGGGTAGGAGAGTGGGGGTGTTAGGTGGGGGAAGAGCTGAGAGGTAGGGAAAGGCCTGAGCAGATGGAGCGAGGGGGCTGTCACGGCCGTCCTCAGGGATGAGGTTATGGGGCAGGGAGGGGGAGGGCCTGGACAAGGCCACACATGGACAGGGTTAACAAGCATGTGTTGTGTCTCCTGGTGGCTTCCCATCCACTTTTCGTTCCTTCCAGAGCAAATAGCTTAGCTCTTGGGCCCGTTACAGAGAGAGGCTGTTGCAGGAATCAGCACCAGGAAGTCTTTCTTTTTGCCTTTTTTCCCCCTGCAGTTGGCAAGGATTTGCAATTAGCTTTATTATGCAATTGATATTTGCTATAACGTAATTTTCTTACAATCATGGGACTAAGTTCATTCTTTGTAGTCACCACCCTGTTACCTTGATTAGAATCTGTTCATGTGTTTGATCTTCCTTCAGAATCTAAAGCTGGAAGGAACTGAGGACCTTTCCGACATTCTTGTGAGGCAAGGGGATTGAGTTTGCCCGAGAAGAGTTGGCAGAAAGGGGCTCATCGCTTCTTCGGTGACCAGGACGTCCCCACTCTGGGTGCTGCAAGTGCGGCAGGCCTGTGGCAAGGCTGTAGCCCACTACCAAAGTGCCAGGTTTTTTATCTGTTGCTCTTCCCTTCTCTTCCTCATGGTCTGGGAACCAGCACCCGGAAGCTCTTTGATTAAAGTTTCCTGCCTTGTGGTGACCACAGGGAGGAGATGGTGAGGGCACTGTTCTTGATTATGAAAACCTATATCCATGTTTTGAATTCATGTCTCGTTTTTGCCTCCTCAGCTGCTCTTTGTTTTTTTCCACACTTTTGTAGAAAATTATTTCCCAGTAGGCACTGGTTGTCTTTAAACAGCTGTCTAAGCCATGTACATAAAATACATCGTCTGTGCACTTACAAATGTATATATGTTATGTCTGCTTAAATAAAATCATTCTGAATCATATGCTTGACAAAATATTTGACTATCTTCTAGATAAGTTTTAGAGCTGGTGCTTTCCCTTAAGGGGGTTGCAGTCTTGTTAGCTTGATGAGGTACCTGTGTGTCAGTAAAGGCAGGAAACACTTAAGGGCTGAGAAGATTGGTCTTGTAACAGTAGAGGAGAAAGAAACCACTGGCTGGAGGTTCAGATTTCCAGATTGGGTCCATTGGGCCTATGAATTCTGCTGGAGGGCGATGGTGGTAAAAATTGCTAACCTTTGTTAAGCGGCCACCTCCCGTGGATTACTTCACTCAGCCTTCTTAGCATCTCTGTGAGGAACATAGTTTCATCACTCACATCTTACAGAGGAGAAATAGGTATTTGAAGGTAAAGGAACCTGCCTAAGGGCAGACAGCTGTCAGAGACTGATCTTGAACTAATGTGCTTCTTAGAGTCTGTTCTTAGCAACTGGTACTATCTGCTGCTCAGATCACAGGCTCTGCCTGTAGACATTGACCCAAGTAATTCTCTCCTTGGCAGGTCCTCCGTCTATCGGAGCACCCTGTCACCACTCACTGGGTAAATAGAGATCTTGGATCTCTATTCAGTGAGGTATTTGATTGGCAATAGCTCTTGATAATAAAGAACTTATTTCTAAGCCAAAAACCACACAAAACACACCCCAGAACGTGCTTCCCAAATCGTGTCCAAAAAATGTTACCTGTTCTGCCACATTGAGAGGGTAGACTTGTGAACATGCGTTAGAGGAAAAGGCGGTGATGCTGAGTGAGGATCCCTGTCCTGCTGGGGCTGAAGCCCCCCACGCCTTTCCCCTGCCAGGTGAGCGCTGCCTCTCCTGCTCTGCTCTTACTTCTGGGAGTGCAACCAGCCAAGCCCGTACACTCCTCTCTAGTCCTGTTTCCCAGGGATGATTCTGTTCAGTAAAGCAAGGAAGAGCCTGTGTTTGTTCATCTGCACATCAGGTGTACCACATGCACTGCTCATAGCTGACTAGAGAAGCAAAGTGCTCCTCTGGGCTCCAGTCACCAAGCTGCCTCGGATTCTTCCAACAGTGCTGAGTTCATCACATTTTATTCTTTTTGATAAAAATGATTTATGACATGGGGTGCCTGGGTGGCTCAGCGTCCTACTTTGGCTCAGGTCATGATCTTGCGGTTCGTGGGTTCGAGCCCCGCGTTGGGCTCTGTGCTGGCAGCTCGGAGCCTGGAGCTTGCTTTGGATTCTGTGTCTCCCTCTCTTCTTGCCCCTTCCTCACTCATAGGGCCTCTCTCTCAAAAAAAAAAAAAAAAAAAAAAAAATTCTGAAGGAAAAGGCGATTTCATTTGCATACCTTTGTAAGATTTCCATATGCACAAAGTCTCAAATCAGAGGGAAAAAAAACCTTTGTCAGGATAAATGGGACAGTACTGCATTTGTGTCTCTGTCATAGGCCACGTAGTACCTCTCTCAGTGGGTTGATATCTCAACACTGTTCATTCTGGATTGTCTCTTCTTGCTTATGATGTCCTTGCACCCTGTCTGCAATAATAATTCAGACTACGAGGAGCTGCGGTGGGGGGTGGGGTGGTGGTCGCATTTCCAATGAAGATAAACTTCCTCTGTCCTTTGGGGATGCCTGAACGGAAAGTTTCCTTCTGGAGCTCTGCTAAACAAGATATTTTTTTTTTTCCTTCCCCAGGAAGGAAATAGAACGGTTTCCCAATTTTCCCTGCTTGTCAGGAGGCTCTGGGAGCAAGCTGTTCCAGATCTGAGTCCGAGTGCAGAGTACTTTTTCATAACAGAAATCGTTTCCCTAACATTAGAGATTGTTTTTCCTGGATAAGGATGAGTGGAGTTCATTTACAACTGGGTTTTCCAAAGTGAGATCTGGTCACAGTCCCTTAGGAATTAAAAATCCTGCAGAATCAGAGGAGGAGGAGGAGGCCATTCCCTGGAAGGAAACACTAAGGCATCAGAATGCCCTCCCTCTTCCTGCTGCAGGTGCGATCAAGACACAAAAACAATGGAGGAGAGTCCCCCTGTGGCAGGAGGAAATGCAGCCAGTGTGCAAAAGACAGATGAAGCCACCGAGGCTGAAATGCTCAGCCTCACCAGTGGGGGTGTCCTGGGCAAAAATACGCGAGAACTACTCCTTTGCCAAAACGGAAGCCCCGTTTGGGAAACCATCCCCTCTTCTTCCAGATGAATAGGAACACTGAATTCAGGATATTGCCTTAAAAGTGTCCCTCTGGGTTGCAGTCACCTCCTGTAAAATACAGTTTCTGTAAAATAAAGATGAGAGTTGTAACAGGATCTAGTCAGGAGACAGAAACCTAGAACATGAATAAAGAACTTACTATAAAGAACTGTTTGCTAGGTATATAGGGCATCTAAAGTAGCAACTGCTAGAAGCAACCAGCGGCCCCAGGGCTGGGAAGACAAAAGGACCAAAGGAAAACTTCGAAGAGGGCTCTGCAGAGCAGAAACTGGCCCCTGAGGAAGGGTGCTGCCCGGCTAACGATGGTGTCTAAGGGGGACATGGCGAAGCCGGTGCTGGGTGCTGGAAGATCGGTGGGTCGCTACTGACATGAGGAAGCACCGCTGGGTGATGCTCACAGGATCAGGAAGCGGACAGGAAGGAGCGAGTCCTTTTTTCTCCAGCCCTGCAGTCTCGTTCAAGTGCCTCCCGTTGGCATAACCTGGCTGGGAGTGGCTGGCAAAGCAGAAATGGAGCTTGCAGAGTGGCACAGAATAGAGGGTGGGTTGGAGCTGAGGGATTGATGAGGGAGCGTGGGGGGCAGGCTGAGGGCAAAATACAAGCTAACAGTACCCCCCGTCACAGGTGGAATGTGTGTGCTAGTCCTCGGACACGCCTGGTTACCCAAGAACAAAGGAAAGGGGTTTAAGTGCTTGCCATGATGATGTGGGAAACTAAGGCAAATGTAAAATTAAATTCCCTTACTGCCTGTAGCCCATTGACAAGTCCTTAGGACCAGCAGAGTGACCTTCTCTAGGAACTCAGCTGCCTCGTTGATGACACTATGCTAGGGGCAAAAGAGAACCTTGGCTTAACATTATCCCAACCTTGAGATCCTGTTAAGTCTACCTCCTTTATCTCAACTGCCCCAAGATATATGCTGACAATCATACTCCAAGCTTATGGCCCCCTCATATACATCTGAAGGGTCTTATGCCTGAGGTTTTACTAAAAGGTAATAAATGGTGTTTCCCTAGCAACAGCGAGCCCCTCAAGGTCCTGGAAACCTTGCTTCCCAAATACCTTAGAGACTTCCTCTATCCCTGACCCCCTCCCAGCCTGAGGGTATATAATGAGTTATCCGTCACAACCCCATGCAGCTCTTCCTGCCCATAGGTCCTGTCCCTGTGCTTTAATAAAGTCACCTCTTTGCACCAAGGATGTCTTCGAGAATTCTTTCTTGGCCGTCGGCTCCGGATCACCCCACTGTCACCCCCCGACTTCATCAGGATGATTACCCCAGACCTGGCACAGGGTAGGTCTCATCTCTAAGGATTCTAGAATCCTCCCTTCATGCTTCTCTTTGAAATAGGCTTTATTTATATTTGTTCACCTATTTCGGTGAGATACTGGTAAATGTTCAACTGACCCTGAAGGTGAAGCCCAGGGAGGCCTTGAGGAAGAGGTGGCGGCCGCCTGCCTTGAAGGGTTGAGACCTGCCACAGGTGTTCCGGGCTGACAAGGGGAGCAGGGATGTGGAGTGAGGGGTGTGCGGTGTGGCAGGTGCTACTGAGACTGAAGGATAAAACAGAAGCAATGTCCCCGAATTGGAGTAAAAATGCCAACGGCTGGAAAAGAATGGAGAGGACTTAGGAGGGTCACCAGGTAGGCCCCACATATGACAATTCGGGGGCCCAGAAAGAACAGAGAAGATCTCTTTTTTTTTTTTTTAATAATTTATTTTTATTTTTTTTGAGCCAGAGAGACAGAGAATGAGCAGGGGAGGGGCAGAGAGAGAGGGAGACACAGAATCCGAAGCGGGCTCCAGGCTCTGAGCTGTCAGCACAGAGCCCGACGCGGGGCTCAAACTCACGAATGGTGAGATCATGACCTGAGCCAAAGTCGGTCGCCCAACCGACAGAGCCACCCAGGAGCCCCATGGGTCATGTGATGTTTAAAAGACAACAGAACAACCCTCACACGTACCCCTTTCCAAGAAGCTATACTGGTCCACACCAAGACCCTGCTAGGTGCCCAAGTGCCCTGAACCCCGTGCTTCCAGGCCTCCTTTGTGGCCTCGCCCACTCACTGCCTGGTGTGGCCCCATAGATGCTCAGGGGAGTCGAGGCCAGCCTCTGATGCAGACATTCTGCTTTGACCTTCTGATGCCTCCATCTATTGGGACCAGATTGCCCTTTCTTTGCACAGTGGGGTATGGTGTTTGCTACTCATTTTCTTAAAACTGAGCAAGACGTTGTTGAGAGATCCTGCGTAACTAGTAAGACTACGAAGAAAAGCAAGAGAATGGCTAATATAAAAGTCAGGGAAGGGGTTACCTCTGGTGGAGAGAGAGGGAGAGGAGCACGTGGAGAGGAGCCCCAAGCGGCTTCTGAGGTACCAGTGTGATGGGGCACACTGGTATGCTTTCGTTGCCCATCTCCTCGGCACATGGGTCTCTGGCAGGAGTCAGCATTCCAAGCCTTCTTCACTCAGCCTGCCCTCCGCTGCTGGTGTCTGTCCCGGGGAAGAGCTTGCACTTGGCGATCCTCCTCATCCTGGGCCCAGTCACAAGCGCCTGGCAAGTACTGCGTCTGTGCTGAAGGCCACGGTGCTTCAGGAAAAAGTGACTGGGGCTTGGGATCTGGCTTTCGTCCCAACCAGCAGTCCGGGGCTTGGAGAGATTAATGGGCACGGACTTAGAGCTGCCAAGATGAAAGAAAATCAGGGCCCAGAGAGGAAGATGGGCAAGAATGCAGCAACGTGCAGTGCAGGTATGTTCTGTATCTCCCTTTATCCCTCTCATTCATTCATTCAGTTTTTTTTTTTCATTCATTCATTTTTAAGTTTATGTAAGTAATCTCTACACCCAGCGTGGGGCTTGGATTCACAACCCTGAGATCAAGAGCTGCATGCTCTTCTGACTGAGCCAGCCAGGCCTCCCCGTGCTTTCTTTTAAAAGAAACTTCTGCTCTGCAATGGGAATTGGAGGGAATGGGATGGTAGGGGAGGGAAAGCCTAGCCGAGGTACTGCCCAGTACAAGCAGGAGAGTCAGCTTTGCGACACGAGTCTGTCCTCCATCTGTGGCAGAAGCCAGTCCTCAAAACTGCAGGCCACCAGCCGCCTCGTTAGGAATGGATCCATCACAGAACCAGTATGAGCCACGCCTTGACATATGACGACTGCCTATGTTTATATATAGTTAGGACATCATTTCATTTCTGAACAAGCAACCTGCGCATCACATGAGTTCTCAGGAAGCCCTGCAAATAAGTCACCTGGTGAGGTCACCCGCTTGGCCTGACAATGTGGCCCCAAACACAGAACATTCTGGCACAGCCACCCAACCTACAACCGTGCTACTGGGTGCACCTGATCCTGGCAAACTGTTATCTTCTTTGTGGGGGGGCTAGAGTCTAGGAAAGAGCCGACAGTCATTCGGAACCAAGTTTGCTGTGTGGCAGGGCCATCAGGTAAGACCATTGATAGTAAAGCAAGGATATGACAAAAAAATGAGACCATTCGCCAGTGTTCGAGTCACAAACTGCCTCCAAACACAAAGTACTTCATAAATGCTTTTGAGAAATGCAGCTATGTTGGACGACACTTGATCCTTTCTACTTCCTGGTGGAGTTCTAGGTGCCCAGCAAGCCTACGGTAGGTAAGACGATCTCCGTTCCACAAGTGATGCCTAAGATTGCACAGCTGGTAAGGGGGGATGCTGGGATTTGAACCCCAGCAGTCTGACACAAGAGTCCATGCTTTTAATCACCACATCAAACTGCCTCTTGGTTAATGCGAGGGCATTGCTTCCTAAGGTGAAGACCTGGAAAGACAGCTGATCCTGTTGAGAAACATACGCCAGATAAATTAATTAGAAAACAAATTATGTCACTACATGGTTAAATCTTACGTGCATCTGCATATAGTATCTGTCTTGTTGCTGGTACAGCCCTGGAACCTAGCGTGGTGAATGGCACATAGGACACAATAAAATTTTGCTGAATGAAGAAGTGAATGAATGGAGTAGTTCAAAAGTGTGTGTTACTGGGTTACTGTTCTAGGCACATGGGATTTACTGAATCCCTTCTCCACATAGGACACTGTGTTTACTGGAGTTGTTTAATTTAGCCTCACTCAAACCCTGTAATGTGAATGTTCAATCCTGGGTCAGGAGGCATTTCACTACCTAATACGCAAGTTACCGGGAGCTTTTGGGCAACCCAGCACTCCTCTTTCCCAACCCAAGAGTTCAGGCAACCTAACAGCCTCCTGGATACACCAAAGACAATCACCAAGTGCCTTTGAATTTCACTCGCATTTCTAACATTTCATTACCCCTGCTGGTGGAACCCCCGTCAAGCACACCTAACCTCTTGCTCTGCCTTCTTCAATGGCCTCCCAGCTCTACTCCCTGTCTCTGGTCTCCCCTACATCCCACTCTCCCACCTACACATTGCCTAGTACTGTGAGAATGACCTTCCTCATACCCAGCTCTGTGAGGAAGCCCCTGTGCAGAGGGTCTGGAATGAGACAGGCTGGCTTTGAGGCAGGTGAGGCCAGGCAAGTCAGTTATCTTCCCTGCGCCTCGATTTCTTCATTGGTAAAATGGGGGAAATAAATATATCTAATAGGGCTGTATGGGGATTAAATGAGACCACGTATGCTAAAGTGGCACTTTACAAGTGCTTGCCACATGATACACGGTAGGGGTTTGTTTGTTTGTTTGTTTGTTTGTTTTCTTAATCTAAATGTTAGTCTCTCTAATCAAACACCTGCTATACAGATGCAAAAACAAACATAACCCTCCCAAACCGGAAATCTGTATGGCTTCCTATCGTCTCCAAGAATAAAGAAAAAGCTCTTTACAATGGCATTGTTTTTTCAAGAGATTCTGAATTATATCTATCCAAATTATTACACTGTTTCGTTCCTCACCTTTGGACTTCATTCATCTGAATTGTTCTTCACAGTTCCTAGAATATGTCCCTGTCTTCCTACCTTCCTACTTTTGCTGCTTCTGTATGCCCTTGAAATCTCCCCCACTCCCTGCCGCTACTGAAATCCTAGCCGTCCTTTACAGCTGCAAATTCTTGCTCATTCTCTCCAATCAGAAGGGACTTCTCTGATTTCTCACAACGCCCCCTTGTGACACTGACTGCAGTCAGCTTTTTTTTTTTTTCTTTTTTCTTTTTTTCTTCTGAGATGGAAGTTGATTGGATACACTGCAAGGGAGCAGTGGGCAGTAGAGCAAAGGAGAGACTGTTTGCCAGGAGGCAGTGTTGAGGGGGCTTTAGTTAGGAGG
This sequence comes from Felis catus, assembly GCF_018350175.1. Taxonomy (NCBI): domain Eukaryota; kingdom Metazoa; phylum Chordata; class Mammalia; order Carnivora; family Felidae; genus Felis; species Felis catus. Next base: position 105,060,392 of record NC_058370.1, on the reverse strand, counting down.
GGGAAAGGTGAGGAGGTATGGGGGCATATGGACTTTTCCTTTTCTGGTACTTTACGCTAGGCTTTTTAATTGCAGTTACCGGTACATTTCATTTGTCCTGCAAGACTATGTAACTTCTCAAAGGTTCTAAGTGCATCATTTTTCTCTGAGTCCCTAAAAGTGCTCACAAAGTTTAGCGCACATGTAATATTTGAGAGGTTAACTAAATGAAATAACAGATCTTAAGGTACAGAAATGCAGGGTCCAGGAGCCTGGGTAACCCTGTGTCCAGGCCTGGCGCTAGGGAGTAGTGAATTCTGAATCTCTGCAGAGAGGCAGCACGGTGGGGCACATATAGACTGGAAGACAGTTAAAGCTGAGCCCAATTTGTTAACGAACATCCCCCACAAGGGTCTGTGCATGTCAGGGTGCTCCTGGGTCCTTCAGCTTCCTGGGGATAATTCTGTTAATTTTTTTTTTTTTAAAACACCTTCACTGAGGGGTGCCTGGGTGGCTCAATTGGTTGAGTGTCTGACCTCGGCTCAGGTCATGATCTCGCAGTAGGTGAGTTTGAGCCCTGCGTTGGGCTCTGTGCTGACAACTCAGAGCCTGGAGTTTGCTTCAGATTCTGTGTCTCTCTTTCTCTCTGCCCTTCCCACACACACACACACACACACACACACACACACACTCAAATAAATGTTAAAACAAACAGACAGACACCTTCACTGAGGGGCACCTGGGTGGCTCAGTCCGTTAAGCATCTAACTTTTGGTTTTGGCTCATGGTTCATGAGTTCAAGCCCCGCATCAGGCTTCTTGAGGATGGTGTGGAACCTGCTTGGGATTCTCTCTCTCCTTCTCTCTCTCTGCCTCTCCCCTGCTCACTCTCTCTCAAAATAAATAAAAACTTAAAAAATGCAAAGCAGAATCCTTGAAATAGCAGCTTCTTTTGTGTCAGGTGGGTGACCCACAGGGTGGCCATAGAACAAAAGTCAGTCTTTAGGATTCAGATTTAAATAACCTTCAGTAAGCCCTCACCTTGATACATTCACTGGTGTTTTTAAACACACTACCTGATTTAATCACAACACTCATATGAGGAAAGTTTAATTGCCTCAATTTTAAGGATGACAAAATGAGGCTCACCCAGACAGACTAGGTAGCTACCTCAAAGTCACAATGCCACCGAGGAGCAGAGCTGCAGCAAGGACTTGACTGTCCCCTGGAAGTTAGACAAACAAAAACGTGGGCAGGGCTGCAAGCTACATGCAGAGCAGGGGGGCGGGGGGCATGCGTATCCTCTAAGGACAGCAAGTTGCTGACTAGCACTGGGCATGCAGGCCATGTAGGAATGTGGGTCTCATGTGGCCAGTATTCTGATTTCTCCATAGATGTTAAAAACCCAGATTTTTCATGAACTATCCCAATTTTTAAGTAAGGAGCCAACAGAGAGCCAAACAAAATACCCGTGCAGGGCAAATCTGGCCCAGGAGACTGCTATAGAGGATGAATGCCTTTTGCTTAATACCCATCTTCCCTTTCATTTCTCTTTCAAAAGCAAACAGACTCTAAGTGAGATAACCATTCAGTTATTAGTTGCCATTCCACAGGCGAGAACTGGTTCATTGTGGGTAGGAAGGCAGGAGTGCCTCCTGGCCCTGGGGCTTTGCCCTTGAGGAAGGAATTAAGTCACTGACTTCTAGGAGCTGTTCCTACCAAAAGGGCAGCTACCTTCACAATGTTCCTTGGGCTCTGCAAAAGAATGAGACAAGCATTTAGGAGCAAATAGAAGGCCCCAGCAGATCCAGAAGGAGGGTCTTGTAGGCAAGCATGGGTTTTAGGTGGGATGGGTGAGGGACAATTCTTCCAATCGTTAAAAACGTAATTGAAACCCAAAGGGAAGATACCAGTAATTCACACGCGCGCGCACACACACAATTTTTTTTTAACGTTTGTTATTGAGAGACAGAGCGTGAGTAGGGGAGGAGCAGAGAGAGAGGGAGACGAAGAATGTGAAGCAGGCTCCAGGCTCTGAGCTGTCAGCACAGAGCCCGACGCGGGGCTTGAACTCACGAGCTGTGAGATCATGACCTCAGCAGAAGTCAGACTCTTAACCGACTGAGCCACCCAGACGCCACACACACACACTCTTAAACCGCTCGCTGGGTGCTTCAGTTTCCTCAACCGGAAAAGGAGCTAATTAGGCCCTTCTTGCCAGTACAGCTTACAAGAGAGTGGCCAGAGTCAGGAAAAAGTGCGTAGAAAATTCTTGGGTTAGGCAGGCGTACGTTTCGCGGTGATGTGAAGAGGCCGAAGGCCGCAGCCCGAGGCGGGAAGCCTACGGTGGGTGGGGGGGAGGGTCTTAAGTCCCATGGGGGGGCTGGAACCGGAGTCTAGGGGTTCCGGGATTCGCCGCCCCGATTGCGCCGGCCACGCCCAGAAGGCCGCGCGGGTAAGCGACACACTCTCTCCGGAGACACGCCCCACCCATACTTCCGGCGCGCGACCCGGAAGCGGAAAGGAGCCCGTCTCCGTGCCTGTCCTGTGCGTCAGTCCTGCGTCGCTGGGGCCGGGCGGGAGAGGAGAGCGACTGCGTTTCGTGAAGTGCGGTGAGGGGAGCTGAGCCCTGAGACCCCCCGGCAGCCGCGGCCATGGCGGATGTGACCGCCCGTAGCCTGCAGTACGAGTACAAGGCGGTGCGTGTGGGCTCGGGGGAGGGCCCGGGCTAGGGAGCCCAGTGGGGAGCGGGAGGCAAGTCAGAAGGCCTGCAGGTGAACCACGAAAGCGGAGAGGAAATCAGACCCGGGCTGAGGTGGGGGGTACAGGATGACACGAATAGCCCCGCTAGGGTCTAGGGCGGGTGTTATGGGCTAAGAATTCCGCTAGGAGTGTTTGTTCCCTGTCCCCTCAGCGCTATACCCGCCCCCGTTTATTTCCCCCACCCAGCGAACCCAACGCTTTTCCCAGAGGTGGATTATTACGGGCAGTGCTAGGCACAAGGGTCGTTCCACTGATTTGATCGCTCTTTCCTCCCCCGCAGTCACATGGCGCTCTTTCATCTTAAGGAAAACCTCTTATTCCCACTGTGCGTGTCGGCACTCAGTTGCTCCAGTTCTTACTAATTTTGATACCATCAAAATTGTATTCCTGTGATACAACAAGTGGCCTTACTGGTGGCAGAGCTTTGATAGTATTTTGATGTTTTCAGAACTCGAATCTTGTCCTCCAAGCTGACCGCTCTCTCATTGACCGGACCCGGCGGGATGAACCCACAGGAGAGGTGCTGTCCCTGGTTGGGAAGCTGGAGGGCACCCGGATGGGAGATAAAGCTCAACGGACCAAACCACAGATGCAGGAGGAAAGAAGAGCCAAGTGAGTACCAGGGAGAAAATGATTTCTCTTCAGATCCAGAGTCCCTCTTTGCTTGAGCATTTGACCAACTTTTTTGCTGAAATGTTTGGTGCAAGATGAGACACGGGGGCAATCAAACAACTTAGTGAAGGTAAAAATGGAACGCGAGACTTAACAGGGTCTTTGGCCTCAATAAGGATACCTGAAGTGAGGAAACTTTTAGATCTTTTTCTAACGTATGTGTTTCTGGTCCATAGAGGGATCTTAATTTTCTCCACGATATTTTCAGGACCCTTGCTGTTCTCTGTCTCAGTAACTCCTTTTCTTCCATTATGAACTTCCCACCCTTACTTCTTTCTTTTGCTGTTGACCACTTCCTACTTTTGTTGTTATAGCTTAACGCTCAAGCATCCATAGTAAGAAAGGTTTTTTGTTTCGTTTTGGGTTTTGTTGTGTGTGTTTTTGTTTTTTGGTTGTTTTTTTTTTTTTTTAATTTTTTTTTTCAACGTTTATTTTTGGGACAGAGAGAGAGCATGAACGGGGGAGGGGCAGAGAGAGAGAGGGAGACACAGAATTGGAAACAGGCTCCAGGCTCTGAGCCATCAGCCCAGAGCCTGACGCGGGGCTCGAACTCACGGACCGCGAGATCGTGACCTGGCTGAAGTCGGACGCTTAACCGACTGCGCCACCCAGGCGCCCCGTGTTTTTTGTTTTTTTTTAACTTTTGAGGGGATATATATATATAGAGAGAGAGAGACAGAGTGAGCATGTGCATGTGTGTGCGCAAGCAGGGGAAGGGCAGAGAGAATGGGAGACAGGATCTGAAGTGGGCTGTCCACTGATAGCATAGAGCCCAACGTGGGGCTCAAACTCACAAACTGCGAGATCATGGCCTGAGCCAAAGTCGGGTGATTAACCCACTGAGTCACCTGGGCACACTGGGGGATATATTTCAAAACTTAAAAATCATTGAACTTTTCCTCATCTTTATGTTTTTTTTTTTTTGTTTATTTTTTTATTTTTGAGAGAGAGAGAGAGAGACAAAGTGAGCAGGTAAGGGGCAGAGAGAGAGAGGGAGACACAGAATCCGAGGCAGGTTCCAGGCTCTGAGCTGTCAGCACAGAGCCAGACACAAGGCTCGAACTCACAAACCGGAAGATCATGACCTGAGCTAAAATCAGACGCCCAACCGACTGAGCTGCCCAGGCGCCCCTCATCCTTGTGTTTTGAAATCTCTGATCATCTCTGTCTCTTTTTCTTCTTCGATGATGAAGCCTCAGTAATTCAGAGGCCCAGTTTTGATTAGTTATGTTTGTTTGTTTGTTTGTTTGTTTTAAGATTTAATTTTTGGGGTGCTTGGGTGGCTCAGTCAGTTAAGCCTCTGACTCTTGATTTCGGCTCAGGTCATGACCTCAAGGTTTCGTGAGTTTGAGCCCCGCATTGGGCTCCATGCTGATGGCATGGAGTCTGCTTGGGATTCTCTCTCTCTCTCTGTCCCTCCCCTGCTCATGTGTGCTCTCTTGCTCTCTTAAAAAAAAAAAAAAAAATTAAAAAAACAATTTTATTTTTAAGTAATCTTTACACCCAACATGGGGCTCTAACCCCCAACCCCATGATCATGAGTTGCGTGCTCTCTACCGACTGAGCCAGCCAGGCACCCCTTGATTATTTACATTTGAAGTGAATAAATACATCATGGTTTCTTTACCTTGCAGAGTATAGCTTCCTTTACAGATTTGTTATAATTTGTTGAGAATTAATGGTAGTAGATTCCTTTGGATCCTCAGTTTCTCTGGCCAGAAAAAGAAAATGTGTCTGAGGTGTGGCAAGTTGAAATTCAATTGTAGTGTTATGCCAACAACCCAAAAAGGGTTGTCCTTTTTCAAGTGAGTGAGGAGGCTGTCTCATTGCAACATTTAGTGTGTTTAGTGAGAGAATAACAGAGGATTCCCTTCTTGTTACTTTTTCCGCATAAACATGGCCAAGTGGGAATCATTTGCTGAGGCATAGATTCATATTTTTAAACATTACCTGTGTGCCATGAAGCTGAGGGGAGGAGGATAGGCTTGATTTAGTTTTGTCTTTGTGGGGAGATTCTACCTCTTCACTATCATGTGTTCATTAGGCGAAGAAAGCGTGATGAGGACCGACATGACATTAACAAGATGAAGGGTTATACACTGCTCTCGGAGGGCATCGATGAGATGGTGGGCATCATCTATAAGCCCAAGACTAAAGAGACCCGGGAGACCTATGAGGTGCTACTCAGCTTCATCCAAGCTGCCCTTGGGGACCAGGTGAGGAAGCCAGAGGGTGAAACCATGTTTTTGGAGAGGGAGAGAATTGCAACTGGGAAGTATCAGAAGAACCTTGACTGTGGATTTTCCTTTGTGGACAATAGCAGTTTGTGGAAGTGGCTAATACTTACTGAGCACTTGGCTTTGTGTGGAATAGCACTTTGCGTGTTTTCTCTTTTTCAGTCCTCTATGACATCAGCTCTATGACTAGGCCCTGTTAATATTTGTTTTTCATTTTACAGGCGAGAGATACGAGGCAAAGAATAGTTAAGTAATTTTCCTACGTGATAGAGGTAGTATTTTTGCAGGGCCACCATAGGAGCCCGGATATTCTATATCTGAAATTTGTGCTCTTGAACATTATATATGTGTGATTAGTTTAAGGGTCTTTATGCATCTCAGAGGCTCTGGTGAGGATAAAGAATTACCAAAAGTTTGGTGGGCTAGAGGAGCATTGAGGAGCGCCTCTGCCACCTGTAGAAATGTGCCAGACTTGTGGAATCTGGGTCCTACTTCTTGAGACCACCTACCTAATCTTTTTAAAAACAGATGGGTCTTCCTTCGGTTGTGGCATTTTTTATCAGTAGTGATGAAAGTAGTCAGAATCTGGTAGGCAAGGTTTAAAGAGGCCTGGCTGTTCACATCCTGTTGTCACATGAAGCTGGTTGGTGATGTTCTAGATCTTGTTCTAAATTTTTTTTTTTTTGCCTCTAGCCACGTGATATCCTTTGTGGGGCAGCTGATGAAGTTCTGGCTGTTCTAAAGAATGAAAAGCTTCGGGACAAGGAAAGGAGAAAGGAGATTGACCTGCTGTTGGGTCAGACAGATGATACCAGATACCATGTGCTAGTGAACTTGGGCAAAAAGATCACAGACTACGGTGGAGACAAGGAAATCCAGAATATGGGTAACTGAGTTCTTTATGTCCTTATCTTATTAAATGATTGCTTTTGACTTCTAAACTTGATTTTCTAGCCTTAGTTATTAAAACCTCTGCATATGTCAGTGAGTTCTCGTAACCTCTTTGGTGTTTGAAGAGTCGTGATGTTTGAAGAGTTGTGATTGGTGAATCAGAATCCCTAGATACAGCAGCCATTTCTTACTCTTAAGACCCTTTTGTATAGAACCTGGGGGAAAACTTGGGCAGAGCCTGTGTGGGGGCAGGAGTGGCACGTTCGGGTGGTTGAGCAGGCGATGCAGGGCCATATCCAGAACTAGCAGGCAGTTGGGGAGGAATTAGCTCCAAAGTGCCTCATTACATTAATTCACTATTCTTTTTCTTACTTCTTACCGTTGCAGATGACAACATTGATGAGACGTATGGTGTGAATGTTCAGTTTGAGTCTGATGAGGAGGTGAGTGATAAAGCAAATGGATGCAGTCTGTTTTTATTTTTTGAAATTGTTAAGGTGAGGGGACCACTTCTGGCATAAAGAAGCTTCCTAACTGAAGCCAGCTAAATCTTACGGTGTTTGTTTTATGGGTGTCTAACTCAGGCATAAATATTATGTTGCTAAGAATTTGCTGCGGTCGTCTTTAGGGATTTATAAAGCACATTTGAACTTATAAATGTGAGCATATAATAATTTGGTTTTTTTAAATTTTTTATTTTTGTTTTATGAATTTTTTTTTTAACGTTTTATTTATTTTTGAGATAGAGCATGAGCAGGGGAGGGAGAGAGAGAGAAGGAGACACAAAATCTGAAGCAGGCTCCAGGCTCTGAGCTGTCAGCACAGAACCTGATGTGGGGCTCAACTCACAAACTGCGAGATCATGATCTGAACTGAAGTCGGACGCTTAACCGACTGAGCCACCCAGGCGCCCCTGTGTATTTATTTTTGAGAGAGAGAAATGGTGTGAATGGGAGAGGGACAGAGAGAGAGAGAGAGAGGGAGACACAGAATCCGAAGCAGGCTCCAGGCTCTGAGCTGTCGGCACAGAGCCTGACGCGGGGCTCGAACTCACGGACCGCGAGATCATGACCTGAGCCGAAATCGGACACTCACCTGACTGAGCCACACAGGTGCCCCTAAACATATAATAATTTAAAATAAATTATGTGGATTAGCAAAAAGACAAAAAGTACAGCATGCACCTCCATTGAGGGCATACATCACCATGTTTTAATGCATTTTAATTTATTGTGATAATTTTCCAATTTTCAGTACTGTGTCCTGCCGTTTAAAAAAAATTTTTTTTTAATGCTTATTTATTTTTAAGAGAGAGAGAGAGAGACGAATGGGGGTGGGGGGCAGAGAAAGAGGGAGACACAGAATCTGAAGCAGGCTCCAGGCTTTGAGCCTCAGCACAGAGCTTGACATGGGGCCTGAATCCATGAGCTGTGAGATCATGACCTGAGCCGAAGTTGGACGCCCAACCAACTGAGCCACCCTGGTGCTCCTGTGCCAATTTTAAAAGAATGCACTTTTGCCCAAGAGCACAGGCATATTTTGTATATGTTTGTTAAAGTAACAATTGCAGCAACCACTGAGATTTACCACCTAATCAGAATTTCTTGGGGGCGCCTGGGTGGCTCAGTCATTTAAGCGTCCGACTTTGGTTCAGGTCATGATCTCATGGTTCGTGAGTTTGAGCCCTGCATTGGGCTTCTCACTGGTGGTGTGGAGCCTGCTTGGGATTCTCTTTTTTCCTCTCTCTGCCTCTCTGTCTCGCAAAAAATAAATTTAAGGGAGTTTAGTAAACTAAGAGGAGAAGCAGAAGAGAGAGTAGAAGTATCTAATGAATCCATGCCAAGTGGACTTAAGAGTAATGAGGTCATTCAGTTAAATGTACTATGGAGTAAGACTGACCCTGGCTCCAGTAAGCTATTGGTTACCTCCCCCCTCCCCCAACCATTGCTCTAACCATGGATCCAATTTTAAGTGATTGAGGGGAGAAGTTCTGTGGTGATGTCAGAGTCACTTCCAAATCATGAGTTGGGGTTGGGCTGTTTCTGTAGGAAGGTGATGAAGATGTGTATGGGGAAGTTCGAGAAGAGGCATCTGATGATGACATGGAAGGGGATGAGGCCGTGGTGCGCTGCACCCTTTCAGCTAATGTAAGTACGGTTTGTTTTTGCCTATTGCTGCAAGGTCAGGGGATTTCTGGGTGTAGCATTTGTTTCTCATATGTAGGTCCTGTTATATATTACTTACCAAGCTACCCTTTTATAGGAGCCGTAATAAACATGCAGTGTCTTGATTTTCTTAAGACTTCAGTCACTCATTCTCCTTTCCAAAGGCATGTGTTGGTGAAATCTTAGTTTGGTATGCTCCTGAGCTCAATGTAGCAGAGTTTTTTTTTTTCCTTCTGGAAAGTCCTCAAAGGATCGTAGGCTATGGGTGGCAGGTAGAACTTTGTTGTAGGATGATGAGAAAGCCGTTGGTGCAGACAGACATGGTGTGAGCTAAGTGCCTGGTTACCTTTGTAGCTTGTAGCGTCGGGGGAACTGATGAGTTCTAAGAAGAAGGATTTGCATCCTCGGGATATTGATGCGTTTTGGCTACAGCGGCAGCTCAGTCGCTTCTATGATGATGCCATTGTGTCACAGAAGAAGGCAGATGAAGTGTTGGAGATTTTGAAGGTACAGCCAAGACGTTGTTTTGTGTTCATTGTATGTATCTTAGTAGATGGGACGGTGGATGGAGGCAGATGGCTGTGTCCTTAATCATGGTGTTACCTTCTCTCTGCAGACGGCCAGTGATGATCGGGAATGTGAGAACCAGCTGGTTCTGCTCCTTGGTTTCAACACTTTTGATTTTATTAAAGTGTTGCGACAGCACAGGATGATGAGTGAGTATATAGTGGTCTCTTCTGGAGCATATACGTGGTGTGTGTGCATGTGTGATGGAGGCTTTGTTAATTTTCATAGCTTCAGTGCTTCTTTCATTTAGTTTGCTTTCTCCCCCAAGGTTGAAGGCTGATTTTACCTTACCCCCTTCTTCTCACCTTCCCTTTCTTCCTTTTGCTGTTGGCAGTTTTATACTGCACCTTACTGGCCAGTGCACAGAGTGAAGCGGAAAAGGAAAGGATCATGGGAAAGATGGAAGCTGATCCAGAGCTCTCCAAGTTCCTCTACCAGCTCCATGAGACCGAGAAGGAGGATCTGATCCGGGTAAGGGCCGGGTTGGTTTATCGGTCTGATTCCGGAGCTAGACTGTTTGATTTGGAAAGGAGACCTCATTTAGAAGATTGTAGCATAGAGCTGAATTCCTATTAGAAAAGGGAATTGAAGAAGTAATTTCTCTGAATTCTTTGAGGTTTGTCACTGGTGTAGATTAAAATCTACACATTGACATTGGTGTGGTCAAGAGACTGTTGACTTCCCGTGGTCTTCACCAGCACCATGGACGGTTCACTCTTTGTTTACACAATAAATCATGGTATCTACTGAAAATGCTGGGACAGAACACATGTGTTGGCTGAACACAGAACCCACGCTTCTACCTTTAGGGATAGCCCTTGATGCTGAATTGCTGAATGTCTACTTTTGAAATCCCTGCGCTGTGCATTGTCCCTTTAAAGCTGTTTGCTTTCATCATTCTGGTGGTCCCTGTGGCAAATGTCTGAACATAAAGGGCCATCTTTCTGTTTGGAGACTTACTGGTCAGCACCTGTGAGTCAGGCTTCGCTAAGCAGGGGTTGGAAGGGACCAGAATCTACAACGGTGAATAATTGTTACTTTATATCTTTCCCCGTCACAGGAGGAAAGGTCTCGGAGAGAGCGAGTACGACAGTCCCGAATGGACACAGACTTGGAAACCATGGATCTGGACCAGGGTGGAGAGGTAAGTATTGGGTCATTTCTAAGGCTATGCCGGATGGAAAACTTAGTTGTTCACCTTGTTCACTGTGTGTTGTTTTTTGTTTTGTTTTGTTTTTTTACCCCCATCTTCCCAGGCACTGGCTCCGCGTCAGGTTCTGGACTTGGAGGACCTGGTTTTTACCCAGGGGAGCCACTTCATGGCCAATAAACGTTGTCAGCTTCCTGATGGGTCCTTCCGTCGCCAGCGCAAGGGCTATGAAGAGGTGCATGTGCCTGCTCTGAAGCCCAAGCCCTTTGGTTCAGAAGAAGTGAGTGAATTATTTTTCTCAGTTTTCTGCTCAGTTCATCTCCCTTCCAGTTAGGATTTCAACCCATTGGCCAAAATGTGGCCTTGTGTCATAGATAGTTTGTCCCAGAAATGGAAGTTGCTTCAGAGTTTCCCGTTTTGATTTTGAGTCCAGGAGACAATATTGAATTTCTCATCTGGCCTTCAGTGCAGAGTTATTCAGGGAGGGCGCCAGGAAATACAATCCTGGCCATCCCGCAAAAACAGCCTGCTCAAGGGTGCTGCCAGTGTGTGACATGCATGGCATTTCTTCCTTCTAGCAACTGCTTCCAGTGGAGAAGCTGCCGAAGTATGCCCAGGCTGGATTTGAGGGCTTCAAAACACTGAATCGGATCCAGAGTAAACTCTACCGTGCTGCTCTGGAAACAGATGAGAATCTGCTGCTGTGCGCCCCTACTGTAAGCACTGCCCTGGCTGCTTTGTTCCTGTGGGAAGTGGTGTATGTTTTTGGTGGCATGATGGTTCATCTTCACCCAAATCCTCTCTGCCAGTTCTTTTTTCTTTGATGGAAGAGATGTCCTAGGAGGTGCTCTGGTGTCTGTTTTGCCGATAAGCCCGTAGAAGTGAGGACAGGTAAACAGGCCTTCTCATCCTTGACTCTGTCTTAGGGTGCGGGTAAGACCAACGTGGCCCTGATGTGTATGCTCCGAGAGATAGGGAAACACATTAACATGGATGGCACTATCAACGTGGATGACTTCAAGATCATCTACATTGCTCCTATGAGATCTCTGGTGCAGGAGATGGTGGGCAGTTTCGGAAAGGTAAGGGGTAGAAAGGTATTGGGAACAGGTCTAGTGCATCACTGCTTATACTGGGGCATCTCTGGAATGTCTTGTATGGTGTTTTTCTTCCACTTCAAGGTGGAGCTTGACCCAGGGTCCGAGTATTTCTGAAGCAAGAGTGTCCTGGGCTTGTCTTGGACTTTTGCGAGGATTTAGCATCTTTCTGTTACTGTCTCTGAGTCAGTTTTCTGCTGTTATCATTTACATTACTGAAGAATTTATGAAATGCTCTTAGGATATGGTTGACATTAGACCTAGCGGTGTTATTCCAGGTCCTGTTGTCTACAAGTTTCCATTTCCCCCTCTTTGTGCAGACATCCCAGAAATTCTTTGCTTCATTTGAGTGTAAACTGGGTTTATTTTAGAAATATGTGTTTGTGTTCATATGATATTTCCCTGTTGGGTCGATACCTCCTTCCAGTACCCTACATTCAGACATCCCAGCTAAAGTGTGGTGGCAAGGCCCCCTTCAAGCATTCTTGCCTGACATGCCTCTCCTCCACCTAGCGCTTGGCGACGTATGGCATCACTGTTGCAGAACTGACTGGCGACCACCAGCTGTGCAAGGAGGAGATCAGCGCCACTCAGATCATCGTCTGCACCCCTGAGAAGTGGGACATCATTACCCGCAAGGGTGGGGAGCGCACCTACACACAGCTCGTGCGGCTCATCATTCTGGTGAGCAGGGAGTACTTGAGCACGTAGAGACCAGGCCTGGTCGAGGAGGGTTTGCTGAATTTTAACGCCGTTTCTTCAGTGCTTTCCTCTAGTCACTAGTCTTTATAATGACAGCTGTTGTCAGTATTGCCGTTACCGTTAAATGAGAATCTGCCCCTAAGTGAAAGATTTCTGAGGCGGTGCATGGTGTTTGCCATGTTGGTCTTTATGTGTTTTTTTTTGTGTCCGAAATGTTTTGGAATAAATGTAAACAGACAGACTAATTGTGTCCTTCTCCCAGGAGGGCTTTATAAATAAATAATCGATTCTCAAGGGGAATGAGGAAGGAATCAGGATATTGTGTTCCAAATGTACGGAGAGCACCCAGAGAAGAATGACCTTGAGTCTGGTTGTAGTTTCTTTAAGTTGTCTGGGAAAGCAGAAAGGAGACCTCACATGTTGATTTTCAGCATTCTAGATCAGGGCTTGGCAGTCTGGCTACTGGATTTTGTTTTATCAGTACAGTCATACCCATTTATTTACATATTGTTACAGCTGCTTTTGTGCTTTAGTGACAGAATTGAGTACAGTTGGCTCTTGAACAACACAGGCTTGAACTGCAGGTCTGCTTTTATGATGATTTTTTTCGGTAAATACAGTACTGGACTATAAGTGTATTTTTTCTTTATGATTCTAATAACATTTTCTTTAGTTTACAGTATCATAAGAATACAGTATAGAAAACATGTACAAGATATGTGTTAATCAACTGTTTATGTTATTGGTAAGGCTTTTGGTAAACAGTAGGCTCTCAGTAGTTAAGTTCTGGGGGAGTCAAAAGTTGTAAGTGGATTCTCGACTGTGTGGAGCATCCATAACCCCTGCACTGTACAAGGGTCAGCTCTGTTTGTAACAGAGACTGTATGGCCCACAAGCTTAAAATCCTGATTGGCCCTTTATGAAGTTTGCCAGCCCCTGCTTTAGTGCTACTCAAAGTCTTGTTAGAAGTGCAGTCCCTGACCTCATCCCACATTTACTGAAACATAATCCACATTTTAGTAAGATTCTCTGCTACATGCTGACGTTCAAGAAGCACTGCCTTAGGCTATGTGAACTCATCATTTGATGCATATCTTTTGCAAGCACAGAGTAGTAAGAATGACTGCCCAGGGGTGAAGCCTTATTTGATATAAATAAAGTTTGCTGAGAAGCTTCATTTTTAGTAAAGAAATTAATCTTTGAGTGAAGTTATAATGAACTCATTTACCTGAAGTATCAGATTTTCTTGCCATAAAGCATTAGGTTTCAGTAAACTAGCAAAGCAGCTTGGTGGTCAGAGCATGTTATTTTCTGGGGTATTTCTCAGTGAGTATTGTCTCACCCTTTGGGTTTCTCTTGCTTGGGATCCCTTTTCTTCTTTATTTGGCATGGTAGGTATGTACTACAGGATAGGTCTATTAGGAAAGAGGACTACATTTTTCTAGCCCTAGAGGTAATTGGCCACCCCCTCATTCCTTAGGATGAGATCCATCTTCTCCATGATGACAGAGGTCCTGTCTTGGAAGCTTTGGTGGCCAGGGCCATCCGAAACATTGAGATGACCCAAGAGGATGTCCGACTCATCGGTCTTAGTGCCACCCTCCCCAACTATGAAGATGTGGCTACCTTTCTGCGTGTAGATCCTGCCAAGGGCCTCTTTTACTTTGACAACAGGTACAAGAAAGACTGGGAGAAGATTAGGGTGACCTTCCTGATGCCCTTCCCCTTTTCTAAGGAGCTCTTTTGGATTGGGTATTAGACGGATTTTGGGTTTTGATGTGGTGTGAATCCAGGAAAGAATGTCCTTTCCACTGAAAATAACTGTTTCCTCACTATTTTGTGCCAAAAACCTCATTTATCTAATTTGAATTTCTAGCTTCCGCCCAGTGCCTCTGGAACAGACTTATGTGGGCATCACAGAGAAAAAAGCCATCAAGCGTTTCCAGATCATGAATGAAATAGTCTATGAGAAAATCATGGAACATGCTGGAAAAAATCAGGTCTATCTCTGGTTTCCTATTAAACTCTGTTCTTTTATATTTTTGACTTCTATAAAGAGAAAAGACACAAGACAAATCACCAGTATTAGGAATGAAATTGGATATTAACATAGAACCTGTAGCCATTGAAAGGATAATAAAGGATTATTATGAATAACTTTACATGTACATCTGACAACCTAGAAAAAATAAGGGGCCTGTTCCTCAAAAATTACTAACTACCAAAACTCAGCCTTGATGAAGAAGATAACCTGAATAGTTTCATAGCCATTAAGGAAATTGAATTTGTAATTTAAAAACTCCCAAAAAAGAAATCCCCAGGTGTGGATAATCAGTCTGTCTCTCTACATTATCAAGGGTCCTTCCATAAAAGATTTGGCTGGCTTACAGTGAAAATAAAGTTGAAAACTAAAAACTAGTGAAAGAGGACATTTTACTAGAAAACACATATTTTTTTAATTAAACACCATTTGATCACGTTAACCAAGACAAAAACCAAGGGAAAGTGGCAGGGTGTGTATATTTTTTTATCTGTTAAAAAAAGCCTATGAATCTAGATGAAGAGACCAATCTTTTCTTTCTTTTTAAGTGAGTTTATTTTAAGAGAGTGGAGAGAGAAAGGATCCCAAGCTGGCTCTGCGCTGCCAGTATGGGGCTTGAACTCACAAAATTGAGTTCATGACCGAGCTGAAATGAAACTGAGTTGGATGCTTAACCGACTAAGCCACTTAGGTGCCCCAAGACAAATCTTTTCTTGGCACTAAATACTTGGAGGACTTTATTTCCTACCAAATGGTACTAGTCTATACTGAGACTTCCTAAGTCCTTTTACAAAGGCTAGTGCCTATCATTGAATACAGTATATGAGCTGTTACTTTGCAGGCACATTCTTCAGGTGACTCAGAATCCTGTCAGGTGCCTGAACACAGATTTATTACTGGGAGTTCTGAATTTGCATCTATATTGTACTTAAATGTGGTTTTAAAGATAGGATGCTAAGAGTTAGCTTAGTTTTCCAGCTACAGGACTCTGCCACTGTACTTTGTACTTTATTCACACAGGGTCTTAGGCGCTTCTGAATCCGTATACCTTCCTGCCATTGCTCTTCTCAGGGTTTCTGGCCTCATAACAGTGTAGCCTCTGCTTCCTGGTGCTGGCGCCATGGGGCCAGAGGAGTGACAGTGGTAGCTGCGTCTCTTGACTGTGGCAAACTGTGGTTTCTCCTTAGGTGCTGGTGTTTGTCCACTCCCGGAAGGAGACTGGGAAGACGGCCAGGGCCATCCGGGACATGTGCCTAGAGAAGGACACTCTGGGTCTGTTTCTGAGAGAGGGCTCTGCCTCCACAGAAGTCCTTCGGACGGAAGCTGAGCAGTGCAAGGTGAGGAGAGACAGGCCCGGTTCTCTTGTTTCCTACCTGGTAACTGGTTCAATCCGAGGTTGTCCAGACAGTCCTCGACTGCATCATGGTGCTGTTGTTTCACACAGGTGAAGGTTGATTGTCTGGGTCTGGTTCTGTGGAATAGGTAAGGGGCAGGGTCTCGAGGGAAGAGATCTACTTAGTCTCTGTGGAGTTCCCACAGCGAGGCTCACCTCCTCACCTGTTTTTTTTCTGTTCCACAGAACCTGGAGCTGAAGGATCTTCTGCCATATGGCTTTGCTATTCATCATGCGGGCATGACTAGAGTTGACCGGACACTTGTAGAGGATCTTTTTGCTGATAAACACATTCAGGTGAGCGCGGGCAAAGTGTAGGCATCAGAAGACCTCAGGTGTCAGATGCCATGTTTGCACCCAGTACCTTATGGTAAACCAGGTTAGAGGGTTGTGGGAGGTACGGTAGATAGAACTTTGGCCACCTCTCCCAGCTCTTCACCTACTGCATCAGGGAAGATGGGTGATTTTAGGAAAGCGTTTGAGAAGCATGACAAAGGAAGTGTGTCAGTGACTCCAGATGTCACCAAGCAGGGCCTCGTAAGGTTAGGACCTCATATGTTCTCTCTCTCGGGGTGTATTGTTAATTGTCTGGTAACTTTAAGTTGATTAATATTAGTCTACAGTTTTACCTTTTAAGTATCTCGAGAACTGTCGAATGTTAATTATTGAATAGACGAGGAACCAAGGGACTCCTTTCCTCTTTATTCCATTGTTACCTTGACAAGTGTGGGACCCACCTCAGTCCTGCTAGAAGCTCTAAGGCCAGTTTCTAAGAGAACTTGGGGATACTAACCCTGTGGTGGTAATGTCTTTTCTATATTACCTTGGCTTTGCTTCTATAGGTTTTAGTTTCCACAGCAACTCTGGCTTGGGGTGTGAATCTCCCCGCACATACAGTCATCATCAAAGGCACCCAGGTGTACAGTCCAGAGAAGGGGCGTTGGACGGAACTGGGGGCACTGGACATTCTGCAGGTATAGAGCCTTTGAGGTTATTTTCAGTGGGGAAAGGTATCCTGTGTATAAAATTTATGCAAAGAGGCCAAAAAGGTGGCAGATGGAAGGTGGGGTTCTGTAAAGTAGAAGTCTGGGAACAAAACCGTAGGCTCTGTGGCCATAACTCTTTTAAAAGGTTTGCAACCTGTTTCTGATCTAGATGCTGGGACGTGCTGGAAGACCCCAGTATGACACCAAGGGCGAAGGCATACTCATCACGTCTCATGGGGAGCTACAGTACTACCTGTCCCTCCTTAATCAGCAACTTCCTATCGAGAGCCAGATGGTATCAAAGTTGCCTGACATGCTCAATGCGGAAATCGTGCTGGGGAATGTCCAGAATGCCAAGGTAGGGAAGGGCTCTGCCCGTCACGCGTCTTGCCTTCTCCAGAGAAGCCAAGGTACCAGGGTGGGATGGTCTCCATTGTGGTGTTGTGGACCACCAGCGCGTAGGGGCTTCCAACCCTGTGCCCCACATCTTCAATGTAAGCAGTCTCTCTGAAGCTTGTCAACTCTGTGACTGACAATTCCCCTTGTTACCAAGATCTCAGAAAGAACTCTGTCGTTCTAATAAGATACTAGAAACCTTCAGAAGACGACATACATTCTTCTAGTTGGGAATTAATTTCTCTCTTTTTTTAAAAAATATTTTGAGGGGCGCCTGGGTGGCTCAGTCGGTTGAGCGGCCGACTTCGGCTCGGGTCATGATCTCGTGGTCCGTGAGTTCAAGCCCCGCGTCAGACTCTGTGCTGACTGCTCAGAGCCTGGAGCCTGTTTCAGATTCTGTGTCTCCCTCTCTCTCTGACCTTCCCCCGTTCATGCTCTGTCTCTCTCTGTCTCAAAAATAAATAAACGTTAAAAAAAATTAAAAAAAAATTTTTTTTGAGAGAGAGTATGTGCATGCGAGCAGGGGAGGGGCCGAGAGAGAGGGAGAGAGAGAATCTGCACTGCGTGGAGACAGCGTGGAGCCCATCTTGGGGCTCCTTCCCACAAACTGTAAGATCATGACCTGAGCCACAATCAAGAGTCAGACACTTAACCGACTGAGTCACTCAGGCGTCCTTGGAATTAATTTCTAAGTGATCTCTGGGAGCTTTTCATTTGGACATAACTTCTCCATGCTCAGACCAGCGGGTTTTCTCATGTAGGATGCGGTGAACTGGCTTGGATATGCCTATCTGTATATCCGAATGCTCCGATCCCCAACCCTCTATGGCATCTCTCATGATGACCTCAAGGGAGATCCCCTGCTGGACCAGCGCCGACTGGATCTGGTTCATACTGCTGCCTTGATGCTGGATAAGAACAATCTGGTCAAGTATGACAAGAAGACAGGCAACTTCCAGGTGAGTGGGTTGAGGGATTGAGCCACAGGTCTCAGTAAAAGTGGTGATCTCAGGCAATTTTTTAAATTGTTTTCTTGATTTGAGCACTGCCTGTGTAATTGCCCATTGTGTAGAAAAATAGGTGGGATTAGACTGTGCCCTTTGAATCTAGGAACCTCTAAGATGGTATAGTAGAACCTGAGGGTGCCTGCTTTCTGTCACTTGAGTCAAAGCAGCTCATTCACCTGTCTTTTCTGTGTGGGCATCAGTTCACCATAGGTCAGTTTGTTGTGCCATCTTTCTTCATGTGCTTGGGCCAGAAACTCTTGTTGCCGTGAGTTCCTCCAGTGGGCACCTGTTGTCTACAGTGAGAGGTTGCCACTTGTTAACGATCACCGTTGGATTGAGTCTTCCTCCTTCATAGGTGACAGAACTGGGCCGTATAGCCAGCCACTACTACATCACCAATGACACAGTACAGACCTACAACCAGCTGCTGAAGCCCACCCTAAGTGAAATTGAGCTTTTCAGAGTCTTCTCGTTGTCTTCAGAGTTCAAGAACATCACTGTGAGAGAGGTGAGTCCACACAGCGTGTTGGGACAGATGGTTGGTACTCACTGCTGAGTCGCTGGATGGGTTCTCTCCTTAGTCACCTGGCTTTTCCTTGACCGGTTCCCTTCTTGTGGCAGGAGGAGAAGCTGGAGCTGCAGAAGTTGTTGGAGAGGGTGCCCATCCCGGTAAAGGAGAGCATTGAGGAACCCAGTGCAAAGGTGAGCTCACTCCTCCACTTGGCATAAGGATTGGATGGGTTTGTAAAAAGTGAACCTTGAATCTGCGTTCATGTTCGATGACTTGCTCAGTTTTCCTGGGTTTTGCTTCCTTTCCACATGTTCTTTATGTGGAGCAGCAGTTATTTAATGCCTATAAAGCGGGAGCTGTGGATCCGATTCGGCATGATCCATGGGTCCCAGAGCAGAAGTGTGATTCCCCTTCTTGCACCATCAATGACTGGCCATCTTCTTGCTGACCTTGCTTTTTTCCAGATCAATGTGCTTCTCCAAGCCTTCATCTCACAGCTGAAATTGGAGGGCTTTGCGCTGATGGCAGACATGGTGTATGTTACGCAGGTGAGAGCGCAGTTGTGCTGCCGGGAGAAGAGGCCTAAACAGTTCCAGTCCCTTGTGCTATTGTGTGTCTTGGAGAAAACAGGCTGACGCTAGTGAGGAGGGGAGAAGGCCAAGTTTTGTTCTAGTTGGCTCGTTGATTATGTGCATATGGCATAGCCACTCTGTGTCGCTGATCTTGAGCGTGAGGAGAGGTAGGGCCTTAAGAGAGAGTGCTGGGCAGGTTCCATAGGGAGAGCCACAAGACATAATGTCTGCTTCCCTACAGAGAGTGACTTTCCACTACGGCTAGGCTTATCTGTAAATCCAGAAATGGCAAAAGGTTCTATTAGCTACAGTTCGTCTTTACCTTTGAGGGCAGGTCATTAGCATCCTTGCTTTTGCTAGAACCCTGAGTGCTAAATGAGCCGAACCTTAAAATCGCAATGGATATTAGGTTAAGATGTTGTACAGTAAGCTCGAGCTGCCCTTCTCTGACTATTCTGCATTCAGCAAACATCAGCTACCTAAAAGGGGAAAGGCAGGGGCGCCTGGGTGGCCCAGTCAGTTAAGCATCTCAGTCTTGATTTTGGCTTAGGTCATGATCTCATGAGTTTGTGAGTTTGAGCCCCGCGTTGGGCTCTGTGCTGACAGTACAGATGGGGATTCTTTCTCTCTCTCTGCCCCTCCCCTGCTCTCCCTCTTTCTCAAAATAAATAAATAAACTTTAAAAAAGTCTTTAAAAAGGGTGGGGGAGTAATTACAGAGGACTTTATTTTTGAGAAGTGTGACCGATTGCATCAGAGCTTGAGGTAATTAAGCCATGTGTCGAGTGGCTTCGTTAGGTTGGGGGTGGTGGGGACTTAACAGAGGGAATGCTTTATCTTTCCCAGTCGGCTGGCAGGTTGATGCGTGCCATCTTTGAAATTGTCCTGAATCGAGGTTGGGCGCAGCTTACAGACAAGACACTGAACCTCTGCAAGATGATTGACAAGCGCATGTAAGGACCTACTGGGCTGGGAGCCGGTCACCATGAGTTAAGGTCCCCAGGCTGAGGATGTCGTGGGGAAGCCTGGGAGTGCTCTTATCTCTGGTCCTCACTCATGAAATGGGACTTGAACTTGGCTAAAAGTTGAGAAGAGGGAGGGCCCTTTGAGGTGGAGCCTGGGGGTGGGAGGAGAGTGGTGATGAGTGATGGCTTTCAAGTCTCACTGCTGGTACAGTTCCAGATGCCTTCCTTTAATGACTGTTTTGTGTGGTCACAGCTAATCGAAAGCCATGACAAAGGCAGTTTGTTTCAAGGGGACTGACAGTTAATGTTTCCTTCCTGGCTAGGTGGCAGTCCATGTGTCCTCTGCGCCAGTTCCGGAAACTCCCTGAGGAGGTAGTGAAGAAGATTGAGAAGAAAAACTTCCCCTTCGAGCGTCTGTATGACCTGAATCATAATGAGATAGGTATGTGGGGAGCTATCCTCCTTGTCCTTACTGCTCAGAAATCTTTCTAAGTCTTCTTGCTTTCCATCTCCGGGGCCCGGTGCCCTACTGTCCTGTGTTCACTTCTCCTATTCTGCTGAAGTAACGTGGCTAGCTCTTGGTCCCGGGACTTTGACTCCTCTGGACTGCACTGAGAGTGGAGGGAGGAGGAGTCTGCCCGCCAGAGCGGACTCTGCCACTTGCCCACAAGGCCCGGTTTGCAGCTGTACTTGGAAGCCTGCGCTGCAGCCCCCGTACCCTCCTGTCCTTCTAGGGGAGCTTATCCGCATGCCGAAGATGGGGAAGACCATCCACAAGTACGTCCACCTCTTCCCCAAGTTGGAGTTGTCGGTGCACCTGCAGCCTATCACACGCTCCACCCTAAAAGTGGAGCTGACCATCACGCCGGATTTCCAGTGGGATGAAAAGGTGAGGCTTTGCTTGGCGGAGGGACTACTCACGAATGCCCCTGAGGAGAGCTGGATTGGAGGTGCAAGTCCACGCTGGCTCGTGTTCCTTTTACTTGTGCTTGTGTTGACAGGTCCATGGTTCGTCAGAGGCATTCTGGATTCTGGTGGAGGATGTAGACAGTGAGGTGATACTCCACCATGAGTATTTTCTACTCAAGGCCAAGTATGCTCAGGATGAGCACCTCATTACGTTTTTCGTTCCTGTCTTTGAACCGCTGCCCCCTCAGTACTTCATCCGAGTGGTGTCTGACCGCTGGCTCTGTGAGTGTGTCTCTGTATGGTCCCATAGGGACAGGTCTTCTGGGGGAATCAAGAGTGTCTTTCACTTTGTGCTGGACTGGACTTCGTGGGGTCAGAGTGATACTATCTGCTGCTGCTTTGGGGTTTTCAGTGTGCATGGAGGGGCTCTGAGGGGTCGTTAGGTAAAGAGAGGAGTGCTTATGACCTCTCCCGTTTCTGTTTCGGCAGCTTGTGAGACCCAGCTGCCTGTCTCCTTCCGGCACCTGATCCTACCGGAGAAGTACCCACCTCCAACCGAGCTTCTGGACCTGCAGCCTTTGCCCGTGTCTGCCCTGAGAAACAGTGCTTTTGAGAGCCTTTACCAGGATAAATTTCCTTTCTTCAACCCCATCCAGACCCAAGGTAGGTGTTTCCATCCCCACGCGGTTCATTCCTCTGGAGGACCTTAAAGGTTCCATAGAGACAGATATGTTCAGTGGCAAGAAGGGACGTAGGGCGCTCGGGTAGGTGTGGGAGCTCATCAGTGCCAACTGTTGGAGCACACTAGGACTTCTTCCTATCTCAGTCCTTGGTTACTCTTAGATTTCCTTTGCTTATTTGCCCGGCTCATTGAGGAGGGTCAGAACAAGGTCGTATTATGATGCATTGTTTCTCAGACTCAGGAGGCTGGATCTGTGCTCCTGTTGCTCGTGTGTGCAGCATGTGCAGTGTTGACTGAAGCCTCCTTTCTTTTCATTTTTTTTTAATGCATTATTTTAAGTTTATTTTTATTTTGAGAGAGCGCACATGGGGGGGGGGGGGGCAGAGAGGGAGAGAGAGAGAGAGTCCTAACTAGGCTCTGCACTGTCAGCGCAGACCCTGACATGGAGCTCGGACCCACAGACTGAGAGATCATGACCTGAGATAAAACAGAGTCGAATGAATGCTCAACTGACTGAGCCACCCAGGCACTCCCCTGTCTGTCGTTTTAAATAACAGGCATGTTCACAGGGCATGTCCTGTTTCTTAAGTACTTTGGCTGAGTACATCTGGTTATTTTCTCTTTTATTCCTCTCACTGATTCTATGGGGGATTTACTACTTGTGGTACTATTTTTAGTGTCTTGCTTTACAGATGAGGAAGCTAGGCAGAGAGGCACCTCAACGGAATCATTTAATAAACAGAACTTGGACTTTAACCAATCTTTTTTTTTTTTTTTAATGTTTATTTTTAAGAGATAGCGTGAGCGGGGGAGTGACAGAGAGAGAGGGAGACACAGAGTCCGAAGCAGACTCCAGGCTCTGAGCTGTCAGCACAGAGCCTGATGCGGGGGCCTGAACTCACGAACCGTGAGATCATGACCTGAGCCGAAGTTGGACACTTAACCGACTGAACAACCCGGGTGCCCCCCCAACTGACTTTAACCAGTCTTGATGCCACGACTGAGGCTTTACCTTCTTTCAAGGAGAGTGTCGGAGGGTAGCCAGATGATGGTAGCCAGTTCCTTTTTGTTCCGTATCCTGGTCCCTGAGAAGACTGGCAGAGAAGCACCGGATACTTGGTCTACTTTCTCTGCCATCTTGCAGATCTCCCTGCTACTGGACTTCTTGGTCTTGGGCTCTTCGCCTGTTGCTTGTGTGTGAGAGGGAGAGCATGAGGGGAGAGGTGTAGTGTAGTAGGCTGGCTGCAATTAGAGGCCCTAATGCCTCCCCCTTCGTTGTCGGCACTTGGCAGTCGACTGGCTGAGTTTCTCCAGGTGTCCTCTGTTCTGAGGAGTGGTCTGAGTGTCTTTTCTCTTTGATGTTCCCACTGCTGCTCTGCCGGCTTCCAGTGTTCAACACCGTCTACAACAGTGATGACAATGTGTTCGTGGGGGCCCCCACGGGCAGCGGCAAGACCATCTGTGCGGAATTTGCCATCCTGCGGATGCTGCTGCAGAACTCAGAGGGACGCTGTGTCTATATCACTCCCATGGAGGCTCTGGCAGAGCAGGTATGTGGCGTGCTGCTGTGTCACGTGTGAATTTTCCCGGAAGCTATTTTTATCTGAGTCCAGATCAAGATTTTCTAAGCCCTTGAAATTTGCAGGGTTAATTGGGGCGAGACCCTTTGCTTTCTTTTGTTCATGTCCCCAGTTTGTGTCCTAAAGAAAAATACTCTTAAAGGTCAGTGTGGGATTATAAGGTAGCTTGAGATCTACAGACCATCAGGTCTCTCTATTTGGCTTCTCAGGCAATTCTCATTACAAATGAAACGATGCCTGTCATGGCCTGATGTTTGCTGCCCTTCCTCTCCCTGCGTGCCAGGTTTACATGGACTGGTATGAGAAGTTCCAGGACAGGCTCAACAAGAAGGTGGTGCTCCTGACAGGGGAGACTAGCACGGACCTGAAGCTTCTGGGCAAGGGCAATATCATCATCAGCACCCCTGAGAAGTGGGACATTCTTTCTCGGCGGTGGAAGCAGCGCAAGAATGTCCAAAACATCAACCTCTTCGTGGTGGATGAAGTCCACCTTATCGGGGGCGAGAATGGGGTATGGCTTAACCTTGCACACTGGAGGGGCTGCGATTGGCTGAGTGTCCTTAGCTTTGGGGAGTTAGGTTTGGGTCTGAGGCCATAGACTAGGTGCTTCTCCCAGGAGGATTCTGCTTGTCACCCTATTCCAAAAGGACGTTGTGAGCCTTTTTTGTAGTACTCTTGGAAAATAGCATTGCTTAGTGAAGATTGGCTGCTATGGAGGAGGTAGAACCAAAGATTGGAGAACCCTTAATTAGAAGGAAGAGTTAGGTGATGGTTTTGAGGTGGTTGAACTAGACAGAAAGGCTAAGTCAGGGTGGAGGATGGGGAAAGAGCCTGGGCCCCTAGTGACTCCCCACCTCTGTCCCAGCCTGTCTTAGAAGTGATCTGCTCCCGGATGCGCTACATCTCCTCCCAGATTGAGCGACCCATTCGCATTGTGGCACTTAGCTCTTCGCTTTCGAATGCCAAGGATGTGGCCCACTGGCTGGGGTGCAGTGCCACCTCGACTTTCAACTTCCACCCTAACGTGCGCCCTGTGCCCTTGGAGCTGCACATCCAGGTAGGGCCCGCTCTCCCCGTTCCTGCGTGGCCTCTTGTTGAAGTACCAGGTATTGTAACTTCTGTCTTTTCGTTTTCCTCGGTCTCCAGGGCTTCAACATTAGCCATACACAAACTCGCCTGCTCTCCATGGCCAAGCCCGTGTACCATGCTATCACCAAACACTCTCCCAAGAAGCCTGTCATTGTTTTTGTTCCGTCTCGAAAGCAGACCCGCCTGACTGCAATTGACATTCTCACCACATGTGCAGCAGATATCCAGCGGCAGAGGTGGGATGGCGGCGGGGGAGGGGGGGAAGTTGGGTCAGTGAGGTTGGCTGATCCTGAAGAGTGTTCTGTTTATGAGGGTGGGGGTTAGCCCCATTGGGGCCAGGGACTGGGCAGCCGCACAGTTGGAAGGGTCTTGCAAGGGATTGGAACTGCTCTGAGCTAAATCAGTGCCCGTGCTGCCTAGGTTTTTGCACTGCACGGAGAAGGATCTGATCCCGTACCTGGAGAAACTAAGTGACAGCACGCTTAAGGAAACACTGTTAAATGGAGTGGGCTACCTGCACGAGGGGCTCAGCCCCATGGAGCGACGCCTGGTAGAACAGCTCTTCAGCTCAGGTGAAAAAAAGTGCTGTGGCCTAGAGGGAGATTGTATCTGGGAGTGTCACAGGTGGTAGGAACGAAACTTTAGGATGTGGGTGATACTTCCCTACTGCACACTTAACCACCTTCAAAATACTTTTCTGATTGTTTTACGTATTATCTCATTTGATTTTCCCAGTAACCTTGTGGTATAGGTAGGATATTATCCCTACTGGCTAGCTGAGAAAACAGGCACATACGGTCGTATTACTTCAGAACCTGGTTTTCTAGACCTTTGACCAGTAGACCTGGTTTTCTATGGATACCAGATTCGCCAAGGTTGTTAGACCTTAGAGATGTAGTAAACGGTAGAGTCTCCCTTGGGTGGCCTGTGTGCCACTGTCCCTTGTTGACCTCTGGCATTTCACATAGAGTATTGTCACTCTGACATTCTTTGTTGGAGCTGCAATGGAGTTGCTCCTGCCAGAACCACTTACTGGCACTCTTTGGCCCTTGAATCTATTTGGTTTGATGTACACTCAGCTCAGTTTTGCTGCCGTGTACTGAGCCAGCCTATTTTTTTTTTTTTTTAATTTTTTTTTTCAACGTTTATTTATTTTATTTTTGGGACAGAGAGAGACAGAGCATGAATGGGGGAGGGGCAGAGAGAGAGGGAGACACAGAATCGGAAACAGGCTCCAAGCTCTGAGCCATCAGCCCAGAGCCCGACGCGGGACTCGAACTCACGGACCGCGAGATCATGACCTTGAGCCAGCCTATTAATGAGTTGGTGTTAGCATTTTCCAGTCAACAAGGCCAGTGTGTCAGGCAGATGGCTAAGCCTGGCTTTCTCTGGGCTTCGGATTCGGTTCCAAGATTACCTTGTTTCCTCTAGGATAGGCCCCCAAGCAGGGCAACAGCAGCATAGAGCTCCCTTTTCTAGTACTGTGTTAACCCTTAGCCATTATTAGGGCTCATTTCCCAGCACACTTTGCTCTGAGTTCTGAAACTTAGCACAGGATAAGCCCCTATCTGCACAGAAGGAGGCTCCCAGTGAGCCCTGCACTCAGTCTTCTTCTCTCTACTATCCAGGGGCTATCCAGGTGGTGGTAGCTTCCCGGAGTCTCTGCTGGGGCATGAATGTGGCCGCCCACCTGGTGATCATCATGGACACCCAGTACTACAATGGCAAGATTCATGCGTGAGTCTAGCTGTGCTGTGCATTAACGGGAACCTTCCTCCTAAAATGAACATAACATCTGAAGATCTGGAAATTAGCTATTACGAAAAAGAAGTGTTAGGGAACTAAACAGTCAGCTGAGGTTCCCCCACAGCCAGGTGTCAGAGAGTTTTTTTAGTCTTAGGACCTAGGTTCACATTTGCTTTTATGATCTTCCTCTCATTTCAGCAAGTTAGAGAACCAGGAAGTTTGAGCTGGAGATTAGGTAGTTAACTCGTGTATTTTATAGACTGGGAAGGTGATATGGTCCAAGTCACATACCTTTGTGGTGACGAGATGTAGAAGGGTCCATTTTTCTCCGAAAAAAATTGAATGATTTAACTCTTAATTTTTTTTCTCAAAATGTAGACTTTTTTTTTAAGTGACTGTTATTTATGGGCTTATTTTTAATGCCTAAAACTGCGTCTAGGTATGGATTTAAGTCTGGTGACTTGAGAATTCTTGAAGTATACACCTCTTTGGGGAGCTTGACTTACATATTTGATCCTTTAACAGGGAGTCACTTGCTTTTGGCACTCGATGGGTTGGTAGCTTTGGTTCAAGGACCCTGAGCAGCAGAGTCCCAGCTCTTAAACTTGAAAACTGTAATGATCTCTAAACAAGTGAAGCTAGTACCTGAGCACAAGAAGCCGTAAATACAGAAGTCTGCTGTAATTTGCCACTGTGTCCCATATTTATATTTTATTCTTTGACATTGAGGTAGTCTTAGCCTCCTGAGTATGGCCTCTGTGGTGATGGACCTTTTCCCTGCCTTCTTCTCTCTGTCACCAGGTATGTGGATTACCCTATCTACGACGTGCTTCAGATGGTGGGCCATGCCAACCGCCCTTTGCAGGATGATGAGGGGCGCTGTGTTATCATGTGCCAGGGCTCCAAAAAGGTCAGTCCTGGCCTTGTGCACCCTCTTGAGATCCTGGGCCTCAGAGTAGATCCTTTAATAGATGCCTTTCATTGTTTACAGTTTTTCTGTCAACTTCTGTTTTTTATTTTATTTTTTTAATTTTCCACATTGCTTTGGTAATAAACCTCTTAGCCACGTGGAATTTTGTAGCCCTTTGTTTTTGCTACTGCTGTGGACTCCCATGTGTCAAGGTTTTCACCTTCTGGGTGGTTTCTCATGTACTGTTAGGCCTGTGTGACTTGCTGTATCCCTGTTCCCACCATAAAAATACCCAGTGATGCCAGTGGGAACGGACACACACATCCAGCATTCCAGGTCCAGACCTAGTTCACCTTGTCTCTGCAGCTGATTTCTTCCATTATTGTATTAGCTATGTCTGTCACACAAGGACCGTTCCCTGTTGATTTGCCTTTGGCCCTTCATTGTAACCATGTTGTCATTGAGTATTACTGTCTGTCCTTTTCCAACCTGTAGGATTTCTTCAAAAAGTTCTTATATGAGCCCTTGCCAGTAGAGTCCCACCTGGACCACTGTATGCATGACCATTTCAATGCTGAAATTGTCACCAAGACCATTGAGAACAAGCAGGATGCTGTGGACTACCTCACCTGGACCTTTCTGTACCGCCGCATGACACAGAACCCCAATTATTACAACCTGCAGGGTCAGTGGACTTTGGAGCACGGTATCCTTTTGTGGCTCATAGACCTTGCCGGCCAGTCTCCCTGTGACTCCCCACTTCTCTGTCACCTTTGCAGGGATCTCCCATCGTCACCTGTCTGACCACTTGTCCGAGCTTGTGGAGCAGACCCTGAGTGACTTAGAGCAGTCCAAGTGCATCAGCATTGAGGATGAAATGGATGTGGCACCTCTGAACCTGGGCATGATCGCTGCTTACTATTACATCAACTACACCACCATTGGTGAGGGGCCGGCAGGGGCTGTGTCTGGGGAGCCCAAGCTAAAGAAGCCTTATGCAGGGGTCTGCAGCCCACTGGGATGAGAGAGCACAGGGCTTCCAGTGCCCTGGAAGCACATTCCAGGGATGTATCATAGGGTCGGGAGGAGTAACCCAGTTAACTCTCCTGCCTGCTCCTTTTCTACTTGCGTTTGACTCCTCCCGTTTCTCCTTCTCTTTGGCTGTCAGAGCTCTTCAGCATGTCCCTGAATGCCAAGACCAAGGTGCGAGGGCTTATTGAAATCATCTCCAATGCGGCGGAGTACGAGAACATTCCCATCCGGCACCATGAAGATAACCTCCTGCGGCAGGTGAGGGCATCTTGGATTCAGGAGGACATCTTTAGAGTTGAAACTTGGCCTGTGTGCCCAGAGCACATGTTGTCCTTGTCACCACAGGAAGATCCTAACACATCACCCACACTTCTGTTTTGAAGGGTTGTGAGCTTGGGGCAGGTGGTACTTTGGGCCTGAGAGCTGTTCTCAGGCAGGGTCACCTGTTCGTCACCAGCTATTTTTCTTCCACTCTCCAGTTGGCTCAGAAGGTCCCCCATAAGCTGAATAATCCTAAGTTCAATGACCCACATGTCAAGACCAACCTGCTTCTGCAAGCTCACCTGTCCCGCATGCAGCTGAGTGCCGAGCTGCAGTCGGATACTGAGGAAATTCTTAGCAAGGTATAGTGCGGGTGCGGGTATGGAGTGGAGGGGCCAGTGGTGGCCTGTGAAGTAGTGGTTCCAACCCTACCTTGTCCTGCACTCCTGTCTCGGTTCAGGCAATCCGGCTCATCCAGGCCTGTGTGGATGTCCTTTCCAGCAATGGGTGGCTTAGCCCTGCTCTGGCAGCTATGGAGCTGGCCCAGATGGTCACCCAAGCCATGTGGTCCAAGGACTCATACCTGAAACAGCTGCCACACTTCACCTCAGAGCATATTAAACGTTGTACAGACAAGGTGAGCTGAATCTGGACCCGGATTATTGGGTGGCTGAGCCAAGTTTCTAGGGGAAGGAGGGGACTTGTGGCGGTTGTGGGAGGGGAGTCACAGTACAGGGGGGGTTCTAGTTCTGGTTCCCCTGAGGGTGTTACGTATTGAGGTACTAGGGAGCCTGACGATTGGACAATTGTGGGCTGTGTTCTTTCTGAAATCGTGTATTTAGATGATCTGATAGCATAGGAGTTGAACCAGCAGTTGTTTGGAGCCAGGTTTCGTTTGCCATTAGTATGCGTTCTCCTTCCCTGACCTCTGAATACGCACTGCAGGGAGTGGAGAGTGTTTTTGACATCATGGAGATGGAAGATGAAGAACGAAACGCGTTGCTTCAGCTGTCTGACAGCCAGATCGCGGACGTGGCCCGTTTCTGCAACCGCTACCCTAATATCGAGCTGTCTTACGAAGTGGTGGATAAGGACAGCATCCGCAGGTGAGCCATGGTCAGCCAGGTGCCCTGCCCCAGGGTCCCTGCTGGGCACAACATGACAGTGCGCTCTGACCCCACTGCCACGTTGCTGATGTGCTGCCCTGCTCTTCTCCCACAGTGGCGGGCCAGTTGTGGTGCTGGTGCAGCTGGAGCGAGAGGAGGAGGTCACGGGCCCTGTGATAGCACCTCTCTTTCCACAGGTGTGTTTTCATAACTGGACAAAAACAAAAACCCAATAGAAAGCTTTTTGAAATGTCCCTGTGAAAGACAGTTTGATATAACTAAGATTTTTAAATGGTCAAAAGGAATCTCCAACTCCGTTTTTAAGTAGTGGTATGAGGTGTCTTCTGGAGGCCTTAGCCATTGGCTAGAGTACAGAGTTCAAGGGTGCATTGTCACTGGGGAAGGGAAATTTAGAGTCATGACAAGACACAAAGCTGAGAATTAATCTGGGGGCCATGGGTGGTTTTGTTGATTGTTTTTTTGCTTTAAAACAATTTAGTAGGTGACTGATCATTGTTAAAGACATCACTTCTATAATATTGTCATTCTCTATGACTGTTAAGATGCATTTGTTTTTAAAGACTCTGGGATACTTGGGTTTTTCCAGTCCGTGTTTCTTCTCTCTCCTCTCTCACTACCCCCCACTCTGCTTCCAGTTACTTGGT
The DNA here is from genome assembly GCF_018350175.1 of Felis catus. NCBI lineage: Eukaryota > Metazoa > Chordata > Mammalia > Carnivora > Felidae > Felis > Felis catus. The sequence goes on along the minus strand of NC_058370.1, from coordinate 105,030,320 downwards.
TCTTTACCACCAGAAAAAAAAGTCTGATTCCTTATATGAGAGAGTAATTGAAGACTGAAAGCAGAAACCAGATACGTTGTATCTGGTTATTAAACTAGTTTGTATTAAACTAGTTTGTATTTTACAAACTAGTTGTTTAATAGGCTCTGGGGAAAGTGCTTTAAACGAACACCTGGGCTTTCTGACAGGAATGGCCGGCAGAGAGGCTTTCGATAGAGGCAAGGCCTGCTTTGGATCCTCTCTGTCGGCAGCTTATCTCCATGTTAACATGTTTTGCTTATCTGGCATATGTGTTTACTTAAAAAGGATCTCGGAGAACTCAGCTGCCTGGCCACAAAGGCTAGATCTCTAATAGTGGAATCTTGGATTCAGTGACAAGGACTGAATGGGAGAAGACATTCTGGAGCAAATAAGGAAATGAGCCAGGACCCACAATGAGTTCATTTGCTACTTAAAAGTGGAGTTCATTTGAGATACCTTTTGATAGTTTTGAAATCTTAGTTATAACAAATTGAGGAAATTTTAGAAAGCTTTCTGTCTGGGCTTTTTTTTCCTGCTTTTATAATCATTCCTATGGTCTCATGGCCGTCAAGTTTTACATGCCGAAATTCTTGGCTTTTGGTCCCTGCAGAAACGTGAAGAGGGCTGGTGGGTGGTGATCGGCGATGCCAAGTCCAATAGCCTCATCTCCATCAAGAGGCTGACCTTGCAGCAGAAGGCCAAGGTGAGTGTGTGCTGGCCCTGGCATTTGTTCTGAGCTGGGGTCAGGGTGAGAATTCTTCCCCCACTGCATTCATGCTCACCTGGATTTCTTCTGCTCTCTGTAGGTGAAGCTTGACTTTGTGGCCCCAGCCACTGGCGCCCACAACTACACTCTGTATTTCATGAGTGACGCTTACATGGGATGTGACCAGGAATACAAATTCAGCGTGGATGTGAAAGAAGCGGAGACAGACAGTGATTCAGACTGAGTCCAGAGGCACTTAACTCTTGCAAAGAGGAGAGAAGAGTTGCACCTGAATCAGGAAGATGTACAGTCCTGTGGGGACCGGATCTGTTCGTGTGAGGTCTGGCCAGTCAGTGCAGGTACTGTCCCGGCCCCGCTCCGCTACTTTGCCCTCTTGTTACCTTGCCATCTAGACTTGGGATCCAGTGTCTGCAGGTGTCCCGTAACTGTCAAGCATAAACTGTGTACAGCATTTTTAGCCATGTTCTGTGTAGTTCCTTTTGTCAAACATTCTAATAAAATAACTTAGAGAAACCACTTGTCTTTGCAGTGTTTCCAAAGAAATGTTTCTTTTGTCTACCTAAGGCCCTTGGCCAAAAAGATGGGTTTTTTTTAGCCATTGAACTTGCTTACAATGAATACCTCTAGAGGATAAGGCTACTGCTTAGGTGGGCTGTCACCCACAGCCATTTTAGTCAGTGTGAGGGAGGGATCAATGTGAGATAGCTTCTCTTTGGTCAGATTTATGCCCTTGTCTACTACCTCAGTTGTTACCCAGATATCAGCACTACTGTGGGAACTAACACTGAATGTTAGTCTCTCACGATCTGCAGTTTTCCCTCCCTTAAGGAGGCAGTAGCAGAAAAAGGGGATTAAAATGCACCAGCTCGGTAGGGCCCAGTCTTGGTAAAGCAATTTTGTGATCTTAGATTTACAAATTTTCCTCTTCAAATTCTTGCCTTCCGTTCTTTAGGAATAAATGTGCATAAAATTAGAGATAATTTTCAGTTTCTCCAAACCAGTAGTTTTCAAATAATATGACTTTAGGACCCCTTTTACACTACAAAAAATTAAGAACCCCAAAGAAATTTTATCATCTCTCGACCTTTACTAAAGATTAAAACAAAACTTAATGCATTTAAAAATAATTTTTTATGAAAAATACCTTCCAAAACAAATCCAGGGAGAAGACTGCATTTTACACTTCTACAATTATTTTTATTTTTTTTTATTTTGAGAGAATGCAAGTGGGAGAGGGACAGAGAGGAAGAGAGGGGATCTCAAGCTGGCTCTGTGTCCGTGCAGAGCGCAATGTGTGTGGGGGGTGGGGGGTGCTCAATCCCACGAACTGTGAAATCATGACCTGAACCCAAATCAAGAGTTGGACACATGCTTAACTGACAGCCACTGAGGCGCCCGTACAGATCTTTAATGTCTGGTTTAATGGAAGACATGCTCATAGCTGTTTCTACAATTTTGTGTATTGTTTTGAGTTGAAGTGAAATGATGTAAAGCTGATTCTATACAGACATAAAGTCAGAAAAGGGAGGGGCTTTTCAAGCCTTTCAGGCGATCGGCTACTAGATACTACAGCGAGACTCTGCAAGTGATAGTTTTTTTTTTTTTTTAACCTTTATTTTTGAGACAGAGGGAGACAGAGCATGAACAGGTTAGGGTCAGAGAGAGGGAGACACAGAATCTGAAACAGGCTCCAGGCTCTGAGCTGTCAGCACAGAGCCCGACGTGGGGCTCGAACTCACAGACCGTGAGATCATGACCTCAGCCGAAGTCGGATGCTTAACCGACTGAGCCACCCAGGTGCCCCTGCAAGTGATAGTTTTTTAAAGGCAATGTGGAATCTGAAACCTCATCGGTAATAAACTTTTTGTCCTCTATTGTTAAAACCCGCTTTGAATGAATCTCTTACCCACGAATGATTTCGTGACATCGCGCCTTATTCATTTGAAAAATGTTGGTTCATGGATTTAGGCAAATCTTCCAAATGACCCGTTTCATCATACAAATCACATCTGTTAGTACCACCAATCTCATCAGAAAAGTCTTAAGTGTTGGGAAGATGTCAAGTTCATGGTGGCAATACAAGTCTAATTTTTGCTTGAGAGCTCTATTTTTTCACTGGCAACACTGTCAGTTTCCCTTGAAGTGAAAGTCTCATTCCATCTGTTTCCCAGCAAATGTCTGCCAAATAGCCAATTCTAAATAACAATTTGCTAGTTGAAGTAAAAATGGTATGCCATGAAGACCGAATTCAGCTTGTAACTCAACTGTACAACTTTTTGTCGAGACCACCTTCAGTGTACAGAATGGCTTTATCATGCTTTCCACTGTCAGAATATCAGCTCATTCTTAGGGGTCAAGATTTAACAAACTTTTTATTGGTTCTATCCAGGATATTTCTAAGTGAGGTTACCAGTATTTTTTTTACCAGGAGAGCAAGGCGGCTGAAGACCATGACCACTGGTATTGGCTGCCACTGCCTCGATTCCTGCCAAGGTGCCAACAGCTGACCTCTCAGATCTCCTGAAAGGCTCTTGGGACCACACTCTGAGAGCTATTGTGCTAGGTGTTGCCTCAGGTGTGTTTTCAAAGTCTAAGGTCATAATTTTCGTGGTGTAAAAAATCAGGCGAAGGCTGTAGCTCTGAGGATGGTCCTCAAGTCAAAACCCATTTGGAAGTGACTTGCAGAAGACAACTTGGGTGACACTGAAGAACTGATTGCCTATGGAGTGATTCTCTACCTTTTTTCATTATGCCTCTAATGAGCCTTATTAGCCAGCTTTTTCCTACTTGCCCCCACCATGAAAATTTAATAACTGGTGGCCCTTTAGAGGGTCACAAATGGTCTCTTAGATTTTTTTTGCTAAAATTTTCAGAAACTAATTTTTAGCCCCACTGAGAATGTACAGCCTAGCCAATAATAACTTTTAGTGTTCATGTCTTCATTTATTTTTCAGCATTTTCAGTTGCCACCACAGCATATGGCACAGAAGACACACGAGGGTTTCTAAGGGAAAGCAGAAGTGTATCTTACTCTAAACCAGCCTACGTTAAAAAGTTTCCTTCAACCTTGATTTGAACGTCTTATCTGTAAGGATTACCCAGAAATCAGGAAGGCAGGACCAATTTCAGAAAAGGACTCACCATGGAATTCTTTTAAATTGTGAATATCCTTATAAAATTGGACTTGGGACTCGACCTATTTCTACAAAGCTTCCAATTTCTGAAAGGCCTAAGAGGCATCCTTTCTACACAGAGATAAGGTGATTATAAATACTATATTCATCCCCCAAAACTTAACACTGCCCTCAAGCAAGCAAGATCTGTGGCATGACCACAATGCACCGGATGTTCTGTAGCTCTTTACCAAGGGTCCCATGTCAAAGGATGGGGAGAGTGAGCAGTTCTGTGACTCTGTACTTCTACCCAAGTGTGAATGGAAGAGAGCCAAGTTAAGCGAAGGTCAAGGATGCTTTTCTAGGTCCTCTCGGGGCTGGGAAAGTCTTATGGCATTTTCTGGGAAGCCATGATTCTGTCCAAGGTCAAGGTAGCTCTCCAAGGTCAAGGTAGCTCAGATGCCTTCTGGTCGCTGATACTTCCAGAAGGCCACCTCCCCGTCGTCACTGCAGGAGGCCAGGAGCCCCTGCTCCTTAGGGTTCCAGGCCACACAATTGACATCCTGGGAGTGGGCCTGAGGCAAGTGGGCTGTCAGGGAGAAGGTGGGCTGCTGTGGATCTGAGCTGGGATCCTCCTCAAACACACGGATGGCATCATCCCCACAAGCTGTGGCCAGGGCCCCTGTCAGCTGACACCTGGGAGGAACATGTGCATCAGTGAGTATGCAAGTGGCTCCTCCATCCCCACCCTGGCAAATTAGGCACGAGAGATTGGTTCTACAGTGCTTGGCCAGCTCTTCCCAAACTGCAGGCCTCAGCTAAACGCCTGTTATTGAAAAGCTTCCCTAACTAACCACAGCCACAAATCTGTCCCCCTTGAATTCAAGTGCTGCCATCTAGGTCGGGTTTCCCCGGTCAACCCCAAAACTCCACGATTCTGAGCTGCACTTTCTTCACTTAGCCTAAGCAGTTTCCCTTGTCGTGAGCTATTCTTAACCATTTTTTTTGAACAGTACTAGGCCACTGAACTTCACCATACTTTATTTAAGGTCACTTTCATTATTCCCAAACGTTTGCTAATATAAATAAAGCTTAGATGCACATCAACTATTTTCATTGCTTAGGATTTTTTCCTACAGATAGTTATGGACAGAACTGCCCTCTGACGGACTCTCCTAGATGAATGGTATGGCTTTTCTAGACTCCATAAGGGTAGAGTCAGTGTTACCAACCATAAAAACCCCAGCCATGAGTCCCAATTTCAAGAATAAATATTTCTGGATGGTATGATGCCGTGACCATCCCCCATACCCACCCCTACCACAAGGCTGGTGCTGCCCTCACAGCCTAGATGTTAACATAGGTACAGGCCTAGGTCTGTAAGTCTGTTCCCCGCTCCTGTGAACCTCAGGCCAGCCAGCTCTGAGCTAGACAGTCTGCCCGATTTGAATAAATGAAAGTGGCTGCTCTCCATTTCCATGTACTCTCAAAGGTGGTAGAGAGACGCACGGGGTCTTGACTTCTCTAAAATCTCTCCAAATGGGCGGATGTGGGGATGGAGGTCTTACCAAGCAACGTCGTAAATGGTCCTGGAGTGGAAGCCTGACAAAGTGCAGATACATTTCCAGCTGGGGTCAGAGCCGCTGCATGCCACCCCTGCACAACAGACTTCTCTTGAGCCTAAGACATGTCTGTGTCCCGGGCATCTCAGGGGAGGAGATCCTAGTCTGCCCTCCCTTACCCCCACCTTCAATCTGAGACCTCATTTTCGTTCCTCTGTCCCCATCCTTACTGATCTGCCTTACATACGGTGGCCAGACAGGGGTTTTTCCAGAATGCTGAGAAGGAAACGTCCTGTTTTTTAAAAACTTTTTGCTACGGACTATGTCTGACTAGTTGGCCTGTCTTTTAAGGCCACCAACCAGCCACCCAACCCGCCTTATTTCTCCCAGAATCCTTTACACCCTATCCTCCAACTAAAGGAATCAGGGTTCCTGACATAAATCTAGGCTTTTACGCCTTCAATGCCTTTGCTCATGTTGTTCTGTATTCACCCAGAATTCTCATGCTAAATTCCTCGTGTTAAAATCCTGTACACTTTCAAATTCAGATGAAATGGCTCCTCTTCCACAGTCTTCCTTGATTCTGCCCGTACTCACTTGGGAGCCCTCTCGTGGCACATGCCCTTTCTACCCCAATTTGCTGTGACTCATCTATATGTCTCAGACCCTTAGTAGACTATAAACCGCACGAAAGAGGAGTCTCCTTTAGCTCTCTGGCCCCTCACCTTGCTCGTTGTTTGGTAGATACTGGCGCCAGATACGCACGGTACGGTCATCACTGCAAGACGCCAGGCGCTGGCCACTGGGGTCAAAGGCTAAGCTCCAGACCGTGGATTCATGGCCTTCAAGGGTGGCATAGCATACCCAATCATCCTCTTCCTCCCGGTAGAGCTTCACTGTGTCATCATAGCTGGCAGAGGCTAACAGCTGGGGGTGTGGGGGAGAGAGGGAACACAGCACTTGTCTCTGTGGCTCAGGAAGTGCCTATTTCCAAGATCTCTCCCAGCTAGGACAGTCCCAGGGATCTGTCTCTATAAAGGGATTAAAAATACTTTTAGCCACAGATAGAGATCCCCCATAAAAGCCAGGTTGAGGCTGAAGAGGAAAGGAAGGCTGGGCATAACACTCCACACCAAAATTTCTTCCCAACGAGATAGCTCACCTCACACTTACCTCTTGGCTTGGGTGCCAAACCACATGCTTGACATCCTGTGTATGAGAGTTGAGGACACTGACACATTCATACTCATCTTCTTCATCAACTGTGGGAGGGGGAAAAAAAAAGGAGCCCGCCAGCTGACCCTGTCAGGGATATAGAGTCTGTTCACTGGCTTGCAACTGCGTCTGGAAGGACCTAGACTCACCTTCCCAGACCCACACACTCTTATCTCGGCTGCAGGTGGCAAGGAGGTTGCCAGAAGGAGCCCAGGCCACTGACTTGACCTCATTTTCATGGCCCTCCAGAGTCGTTACACACTGTGATAAAGGGAAGAGAGACAAGAATCAAACAGCTGAGACCCCGGGGGTTCTTCACATGGGTATAGCCCAGCTAGTCCAGGTTGGCTCAGGTTCCCGAAACAGCCCTAGGGAGCAAAAAGGCAACAATCCTGCTCCCATCCAGCCTGGTTACCTCAAAGTCATCCTGGTTCTTTTTCCAAATGCACGTGGTAGCATCGAAACTGGCAGAGGCTAGGTAATTGCCACAGGGAGACCAGGCCACCTTCCGCACAGTGCGCTGGTGGCCTTCGGAAAGGACAGATTTGCAGATCCAGCTGTCACCTAAAAGCAGAGGACAGGCCAGTCTCTGGAGCTGGGTGCACTAGAACGTGCAGAAGCACTATCAATGCCGTTAGATAATAGGGGCTAGTGCGGGAGCCATGCTGGGCTCAACAGGCATATTTAACAACATGCTTTCAGAAAGCTGTAACTTCCTCTACTTCCTTTGGAGGCATCCTTATAAAACAAATCTGAGGAGTCACCTTCCTGATTTAAAACTGTCAATGGCTCCCAAATGCTCTCAGAATAAAATTTAAACTTCACCCCTGTGTCGCAAATTACTCTCTGCACGATACATTCCTACCACCCTTCTCTTCTCCCTTTCCGGCCTCAGCAATTATCATAATCCCCTCGACAGTTCCAGCCTACTGACGTTTTTGCTTCCAATACTTGCCGACTCCTTTGCTCAAAAAGTCTTTCCCAGAGTGGCCAACTTGAAGGCGGCCTCTCCCTCCTCCCCTTTAGCCTGTAACCCCATTCAGGGTCGGCTTGCCCCCAAAGCTGCGCACTCCCTAAGCCCGGCACCCACACTACGCGCACGCGGAACCCACGGCAGCAAGGGTCGCGCAGCGAGGCCGGGACAGACCTTCTGTTCCCCAAATGCGGACTCTACGGTCACCACCGCACGACGCCAGCAAGGTTCCCGCGGGGTTCCAGGCCAAGAACCAGCAGCGGGAGTCCGGGTGTGCCGGGACGCGGGCCAGCAGCACCAGCGAGTCCTTCATGACGACCCGGAGCAGGGTGTGGAGGAGGTGGGCAGATGCAGGAGCGCCGATTACGAGTCAGTTGGTGCAAACCCCCGCGACGCCCACTCCGGCCTTCCAAGGCCTTCGGGTCCCGCCACTTCCGCCCGAAGGCCCGGGTCTTCCTGGGAACTGAAGTGCCCGCTGCTGCGGCCGTGCTGCCCTCTGGGAGTTGTAGTCAATTTCCCCCCCACCCCAAGAGGAAAGCACCGCGGGACAGTCTCGAACTACCAGTCCCGTGAGGCCCTGCGCAGGGAGCCGGCGGCGCGCCCGGGCTGTGACGCGCGCGGGGGACGGGGCGGGGAGCCGGAGGAGGCGGAGGCAGAGGTGGAGGAAGCCGGAAGTGGATCGGGCCCGGGTCGGTCCGGGCGTTGCGGGTTTGGGGCCTGAGATCGCTCGGCCCCCGGCAGCTGCGGAGCCCCTGACAGAACTGAGCGGCGCCATACCGGCCCTGAGGCCTGCTGACCGGTGAGGAACAGGAGTCGGTGTAGGGGAGGCTCCTTTCTGGCCACAGGTCGCACCCCGAGAGGACTGTTTCCAGATCCCGGGTCCCCGATCCCCGCGGCCCAGCCCAGTCCTCTACCCCTCGGCACTCTCTGGCCGAGACCCCGGATCTTTCTCTCATCAGTAGCAGATACTAGCGCCTCTACTCTGGCCTGCCCAGACCTGGCCGGCCCTCATCCCTCTCCGGGTCCCTATTCCTCACCTCCGCAGCCCCATTCCAGGGACCCTGTCCCCGCCCCCCGACTCCCTGCAGCCCTCCTGTCTATGCTTGGCCCCAGGTCCCACCCCCTATTCTCGAGTGTGGGCCCTGACAGCGCTGCGCCAGCCCCCCCTTCTGTGAACCCAGTGCCTTGCTCTCCTCCCCGGGACAGGCAGGCTCAGCGCGCCCTGCGGAGGTCCGCGGCGAACAGCAGCGACCGCGGAGCGACGGCGGGCGGCCCCGGGCATGTACGCCCCCGGAGGCGCAGGGCTGCCCGGCGGGCGCCGGCGGAGGAGCCCTGGAGGCAGCGCTCTGCCCAAGCAGCCGGAGCGTAGTCTGGCCTCGGCTCTGCCGGGTGCCCTGTCCATCACGGCGCTGTGCACTGCCCTCGCGGAGCCTGCCTGGCTGCACATCCACGGTGGCACCTGTTCTCGTCAGGAGCTGGGGGTCTCCGACGTGCTGGGCTACGTGCACCCGGACCTGCTGAAAGGTGAGGGCGCTGCGCGCCGGCCCTCTTCTTTCTGAGCGATAGGGACCTCCTTGGTGGAGAACAGAATGCGGTGCGGGCTGGAGCAGAGATAGCCAGGGGCAGGCACTTGGCTTTAAGAAAACACCCCCATTCTTGCCTGGTGTACATGCCCACCAGGTGGCTCTGTTTGGGGTCTGGCCCCTCATTAATTCTGATGTTATTCAGCCAGGCACCTACTTCTCACGCCGTGCTAATCTGGACTGCTGTTATGTTAGGATTCTGCCTAAGGAAGGGCGCTGTATATCGAGAACTGATAAGGGTGCTAGGCATCACAATTAGCTGCCCCTTTATGAGGAACCTACGGAATATAGGAAGGTTTCTTTGGGGGCAGCCAGATGGAGGGAGGAAGAGGAACTTTTAGTGTGGCCAGATTTCAATAGATATTTTAGAGTTCTATCGTAACTGGGTTTTTGCTAGAGAAAAAGGGAGTTTATGGCATTTTTGATAACCAGAAGTCAGTTCCATTGCCCCCTCGGTAAAACAATCGGAATTTGTCTCTTGGAACCTTGACAAGTGGGTGGGCTCGAGTGAAGTAAGATTGCTTTGTTCTTCATCATGTTTCCTAGCCCAGTGGCCAGGAGAGGAGAAAGGGACTGTTCTCTTTACTTGGGCACAGGGGAGACCAAAATTTCCGGAGGTGGGTGTGGGCATGGGGGGGGGGGGGCTGTCCCAGGGAGCCTCATAGGTTATCCTGCCCAGCCCTGTCTCCCAGTAATGAAAGTAAAGGCTGTGTGGTGGGAAGCAGGACTGCACTTGCCTGGCTTCTACCCCCAAAATGGTCAGACAATCCCCAAAAGCCCTTAGTAACAGCACAGTTCATTACCTCCAAGGTCTTTTGAACCGTTTATGAAGGTCTTCATATTTTCTCCCTGGGCCACCCCCATCTGTGATGCATTCCAGATGTTTACTTCCCTATGTATCGGAAGCATTAGCTATCTCCACTCTGCCTCTTTAAGGATTCCGGCACTGGGATTTAGTGAAAAGGTCAAATTCTCTCCTGTGCTTTGGATTATATGCCACTTCTGCAGGCCTAGTCTGAAAAACCCTATCCTTAGAGCCTAATGTTGTCTTTCTCTAAGAGTTCTCTTGCTGTTTTGAATCTCTCTGGAGTTTTCGCTGTTTTAGGATAGTTTTGTAGAGAACAGGATGGGGGTTTCTTGTTTACTTCTACGTTTCACCGTGATGAAATTTGCTGGTTGGGCTCACTGAGACCCAAGTTATACACATGATGGAGGCCTCGTGACGTGCAGCTTTTTCTCTGGCGTGTAGCTGGTGGCAGAAAAGCCATCCAGCTCGAGTAGAGCCTGGATGGTTTTACCCTCAGCACACTACCTACCTTGGAGCACAGCTGCTGCCTTTCCATTACTTCATCTAGATCTTTGCCACTGATCACCTGCTGTTCCAGCGTAACCTGTCCCCCTGCAAACTGGGGGAGAGTTCATGGTGCTTCCCCCCTTTCAAATCATTCCTGGAGGGGCTCACAGAATCTGTGTGACGGAGGGAGAGGCACTCTGGTCCCATGTCCTTATTTCAGAGGCCCCGCAAGCTGTGTCTGAGAGAAGTGAAGTGATCTCTCCAGGGTCACACAACTGGGGGCAGAGCTGAGGCTGCTGACATCTATCGGGTCCGGTATAAAATGATGCTGTCTCCTATGTTTCTTCACCTTTGTTTTACTTGCGTGTCATAGAGAATGATCTCATGAGGGGTCCACGTTGGTGTGCCTCCTTGTCAAAGGCATTTAAAAAATAAAAACAAATTCTTGATTCAGGTTCTCTTTTGTTGACGTATATATTTACCCTCTTTAAGTAGTTTTCAAGCCAGATTTGGTCTTTTATAAAGCACGTTGCCTTAATCTTTACATTACATTTACTCATGCATTTAGCGATCTTACCCCATGGATAGTTCCAACCTACTTTTCCGTGGCCACCTTGTTGGCCACTGCAAGCTAGGAACATGTGGGCGTCCATTAATAAGGAAGGCGCCAGTGGTACCTCATGAACTCTCAGAGAACAAGGCAAGGAATCAGGAGGTCCCTGATGGCTTCTCTTCTTCCTTTTCTCTGTACCTGTTGGGTTTTTGGTACCCCGTGGGCCTTTAGACATGGGCTTTCCTGTGCAACTATGTTGATCCTTAGGGCCTAACCCACATCCTAGCATGAAAGCCTGGGTTATTCCGTATCTCAGGAGGGAGCAGAGCTGCGGGGCACAGATCTGATGCCTATAGTTGCTACCAGAGGGAGAACAGGCCCTCCCAGGTCTCTGCAGGTGAAGGGGAGTAGATGGGGCCGGCAGGCTTTGGAGCAGTGCCTTCCTGTTTCTCAGCCCCCCTTCTTGAGTCCCAGGCGTTGTGCTAAGCACACTCCATGTCTGGCTTTAGTTTCTTCCGAATATCTTTCTTTGGTAAGTACTGTCCTAACGTCCTAACCTCACTTCACAAAGGTCTCAGGCTCAGGTGGTGGTGGACCTCCACTCATAGCACCGTACTTTGCGCACTCTAGGTTTCTTTTTCCTTCTATTGGAGCTGTCCAAGGCTTGTTACCTCCCCATTCTAGTAGAGTTTTTCTCACAAGCCCAGCCAAAGCTGTGCTGCTTATCCCTCGTGGCCTCAGCATTCCAGCTCAAGTTGGTGATCCCGAGGCAAAGCCACTCACCCTCTTGCTGTCACTTGCAGAGCCCCAGAAGGCTTTGGCAAATGCTGGCTGGCTCAAAAGATTTGGTCCTGAATTCTTCCACTCTCCAGGGGGTGCCTGCTTCTCACACAGCTCTTCACCCTGGGCCCAGGTCCATAGATAGGCTCAGACTGCTAGTGGCCCCAGGCAGCAGAGCCCCAGATAATTGTTCCTTCTGAGCCCCAGTCCCTGCTATCAAGTGTGGCCAGCAAAGGGCAGCTCACAGCTTCAGGAAGCATCTTTGGAGAATGAGGAAGTTTGGGATTTGAAGTCAATGAATCACAGTTGACAACAAGCCACGAAGATCAAGGCCCTTCCAGGGAGGGCCAGTGTGCCTGCTGAGTGGTGACTAATGCAGCTGGCACTTTCAATGCCTGCCGGGCCTGTCCCCAGAGGCAGCTCAGCTAGAACCTTTAGTATCTGTGGTAATACCCAGCCAGGCACTAGAGGGCCCTGTTGGAGTCCTGTGTCAGAAGCCTGTCTGGAAGCTAAAAAGTCACAGTGAGCTGTGCAGGTGGGATAGATGAACTCTGAGAAGGATTGGGGCAATGGGGAAGTGCCTCTGACTCGCTGGGACTCCAGTGAGGGGCGAAGGGATGGAGGATGAGACAGAAGAAGGGAACTGTCCAGAAGCCACTTTAACCCTCCTGCCTGCAGGAGGAGGGGGTGAGAGCAATGGGCAGGTAGACAGGAAGAGCCAGGGCCTTCAAAACAAATCCAGCCCAGTGACTCACCAGTGACCTTGGGCAAAGTCAGTTCCTTGGGATCCTATTACACAGCAGCTGCCTTCTTCCCTGGTGACTGGAGGGGACAGTCAGCAATAATTACCAAAATAAACAGCACAAGTGGAGAAGAGGATGTGTTCTCGGACTTACTAGAGTGTAGTAGACTGTACCACTGGTTTGAATTTAAAATTAGGACCCTGCCCCATATGCCATTTCTCTCCACAAATAAAATAATACTTGGGGCGCCTGGGTGGCTCAGTCGGTTAAGCGTCTGACTTCAGCTCAGGTCACGATCTCACGTTCCGTGAGTTCGAGCCCCGCGTCGGGCTCTGGGCTGATGGCTCAGAGCCTGGAGCCTGCTTCCGGTTCTGTGTCTCCCTCTCTCTCTGCCCCTCCCCCGTTCATGCTCTGTCTCTCTCTCTCTCTCTCTCTCTCAAAAATAAATAAACGTTAAAAAATTAAAAAAAAGGGGCGCCTGGGTGGCACAGTCGGTTAAGCGTCCGACTTCAGCCAGGTCACGATCTCGCGGTCTGGGAGTTCGAGCCCCCCATCAGGCTCTGGGCTGATGGCTCAGAGCCTGGAGCCTGTTTCCGATTCTGTGTCTCCCTCTCTCTCTGCCCCTCCCCCGTTCATGCTCTGTCTCTCTCTGTCCCAAAAATAAATAAACGTTGAAAAAAATAAAATTTAAAAAAAAAATTAAAAAAAAATAATACATACATAACATTTGGGGATTTTTTTTTTTTTTTCCTTTAGCAACCCTCAAGGGAGTGGATATTCGTTGCCCTTCCTGCCATACTGATGTCTGGCAGGGGAGGAGAGAAACAGACATTGAGATCCTGACCCTGGGAGAGTCTGAGCTGAGTTCTAAGCATGTCTGCAATAACTCTGCCTGGCTTTTCTGTGTGCTCGGAGACTCTCTGATGAAAGACTGCTTGGGATATGAGGCAGACTCCTGGGGTATCTGTAAACATCACTCCAAGGGAAGTTTATTTTATTTTTTAAAACACTTTTTGATGTTTATTTACTTCTTTCTTTATTTATTTTTGAGAGAGAGACACACACAGAGTGCAAGCCGGGGAGGGGCAGAGAACGAGGGAGATACACAAATCCAAAGCAGGCTGCAGGCTCTGAGCTGTCAGCACAGAGCCCAACGCAGGGCTCGAACCCACAAACCATGAGATCATGACCTGAGCCAAAGTCGGACGCCCAACCGACTAAGCCACCCAGGCGCCCCTACCAGGGAAGTTTATATTTCGCTTCCCCACCACGCCTGAGGGTTTACTCACAGGCAGTCATGTTGAAACAAAACTCATTTGAATTTTGGGTCAAAAGCTCTTCCTCTGTACCACATTATCACTCTTGTGGGCAGATTCTCAGTTTGGCTTTAGTCGGCTCTTTCCCTGGCCCACACTGGCTGACATGTGCAGAGGAGGAAGTACCAGTGGAAGGAGGAAAGGCACGCCGGGGATGACCCAGCTGTGGCCCAGCCATAACAGCCCCAGTGCCGAGAGAGTGGGCCAGTGGCAGTCCGTACAGGCCCATTCCTGGCATGGTGTGAGTTGACTCTTTCAGCACACCCCTTCATAGAGGGAGCAGGTGGTACTGCTTTCATTTGCTAGATGAGAGAGCAGGGCAGTTAAGTGACTTGCTCAAGGTAACACAGAGTCTGTGGTCGGTCTAGGATTCGGTGCCTTTCTGGCGTCCCCACTGCTTTCAAGAGCCAGACCGATGGCTGCAGAAGCCCAGACCACACCGAGCAGGTTTTGCCCAGTAATTCCCACTTCTCATGGCTCACTGACCCAAACCTTTCTTGCCTAGAAGAGCTTTCATGCTTCCAGCTGTTCCGTTAGTGAGCTCAGCAGCCACTGGCTCCGAGGATGGCTCTGACAGCATTCGTGTTAACTTCTGACCCTTCGTTCAAATACCGCTCTTTAGGATTTGATTGATTACTTCCATTAGGAAAGAATGAAACGGCTAAGTCTGGTGCTTGGTGATTCCAAGCCTCATGATGCAAGGGAGGCTGATGCGGGTTTGGAGTCTTAACTCTGCTGTGTGACCTGGAGGAAGTCCCTTGACCTCCTGGAGCCTCCGATTCCTCATCTGAGCTGTGTGATGAATCCCCCAGTGTGGAGTGAGGCTTACCTAAAGTAACACTTTTTTTTTTTTTTTTTTAAAGTAGGCTCTACACCCAATGTGGGGCTTGCATTCACAACCCCAAGATCAAGAGTAACATGCTCTACTGATCAAGCCAGCCAGGTGCCCCAACTAAAATAATGTATGACCCATCTGTGCACACAGGCTATTCCTGGAGGGGTACACAAGAAACCACCAATAATATTTGTCTCTTGGGTGGGGCAGTTGGGCATTTGGAAGGGGCGGGATGTCCTCTCTGAAGCTCTTTATCACGTGCAAGTCTTCGTTATTATTGAAATAAGTGTATTATGAAACATAAGACATAGGAGTATATATAATAAATGTACATTTTTTTTTCAACATTTATTTATTTTTGGGACAGAGAGAGACAGAGCATGAACGGGGGAGGGGCAGAGAGAGAGGGAGACACAGAGTCGGAAACAGGCTCCAGGCTCCGAGCCATCAGCCCAGAGCCCGACGCGGGGCTCGAACTCACGGACCGCGAGATCGTGACCTGGCTGAAGTCGGACGCTTAACCGACTGCGCCACCCAGGCGCCCCAATAAATGTACATTTTTAAGGATGGTAATAAAACGGACATCCTGTACTCACTATGCAGCCAAAGAAAGTGTCTGAAGCACTGATGTATTACTTTTTCAGTTAAAACTAATTGTTAAAATGTAGTTGATTTTTTTTTTTTAAGTTTATTTTTGAGAGAGAGAGAGCACGCATGCACATGTGCGTGCATGTGTGTGAGTAGGGGAGGGGCAGAGAGAGAGGGAGACAGAATCTCAGGCAGGCTCGGTGCTTTTCGCACAGAGCCTGATGTGGGGCCTGAACTCAGAAACCTCAAGACCTTGACCTGAGCCTAGATCAAGAGTCAGATGCTCAACCAACTGAGCCACCCAGGCACTCCAAAATTTGGTTTGTTTATTTATTTATTTTGATAGAAAGTGCAAGTGGGGGAGGGGGGGGAGAGAGAGAGAGAGAGAGAGAGAGAGAGAGAGAGAGAGAGAGAGAGAGAGAGAGAGAGAGAGGAGAGAGAGAGAGAGAGAGAGAGAGAGAGAGAGAGAGAGAGAGAGAGAGAGAGAGAGAGAGAGAGAGAGAGAGAAAGAACCCCAAGCAGGCTCCATACTCTCCGTGTGGAGCCCCATGTGGGGCTCAAACACAGGAACCATGAGATCGTGACCTGAGCAGAAGTCAGATGCTTAATCAACCGAGCCACCCAGGTGCCCCTAGTTGATTTTTAAGAACCACAATTAAAGCACCACTCAGAATGTCTGGCCACATTAAGTAATGCTGCTGAAATCGGAACACAGCCTGCTGCAGCGCAGAGTGTGATGTAAGCCCTTACACCCCGCCGCTCTCAGGTTATTCTTGGAAGCACTAGAAGAACACTTTTGTCCCGTCCTGTCCCGTCCCTGCTATGTGCCATGTGGAGCCCAAGAAGAACTGTCTCAGAGAGCTTTTAACAATATTCAAGCAAAGGCAGGAGACAGCCTCCTGCCTCCAGGAACTTTTCTTGCAGTGAGGCCTGTGGGTTTCTAGAGTCCTTCAGGCCATAGCGCTGTCTTAGGCGATGCAGGGCTGGGTTAAGCGAAGGCTGGTCCTGGTTGCTGGCAGAGCTCACTCATAGGTAAGCCTCTTAGCAGCAGACGGTTTCCCAGGCTGGATGATTGGACCCAAAACAGATGGTCAGCTGACAAGAGAGCGGCAGATAGCTCTGGGGCGGCTTAATGAATGATCTGCAGCCAGATGGAGGCATAGGAGTCCTGTGTGAGCTCAGCCAACATCTGCCGGGTGAATTCTGAACCTGAGGCAGGGAATGCATGCTGTCACAAAGGCCCAGAGCCTCTTGGTCTGGTTCTTCAGGGTGGGAGGCCAGACCCTCTGCCCAAGATCCAGTGATGCCAGTGTCTGTTGGTTTGAGCCTGCCTTGTGGGGTTCAGGTCGTCTCTCCAGGTTCCTGGACTATTCTTCAGCAGTCCACTTTCCGTCATAGGTCTGGGGCCAGTGTTTCTTGGAATGTAAGGCCTGGCCCTCCTGCCTGGGAATTACCTGGGCTGCTTGCTAAAATCCAGATCCCTAGGCCCTGCTTCAGGCTGAGAGCTCAGAATCTCTGGGGCCTGGGAACATGCTCTCAGCCAGCACCCTTGCGATTTTCATGTGAACTAGATTGATGACCATCATCCCACAGCCTGTCAGCGTCAGCCTCAGATCAAGACTCAGGAAAGAAGCCTATAGTCTAAGTCCTGCCGGCCTTTTCCAAATTGCCCTAAATCAGTTGGTGACCCATGGCCTAAATGAAAGAAGAATTTGCCCATGGTTAGAATAGAAGGGGGAGAGTTAGTGAAGGCCCATTTCTTTCTACCAAAGCCTAAAATGGTTTCTTCTTGGATGGGCCTTTATTCTATGTGATTTTGGGAGCTCTAGTAGTTTGCATAGATATACAATGGAGCAGTGTTGTCTAGATGATTTTTTTTTTTTTTAAAGAAGTTTCTAAAGTCCTAGAAGTTTGCTGTGTGTGTCTGGTGATGGTTGTCATCCCGGGACCTCCCTTCTCCATGACCCTGGGGACTCTGAGTGTTGGGGCTCTTGTTTCAGCATCTTCCTTTTTCTTGGTTCACTCCCTCGTTTGGGTAGAGCATGCACCCCTCAATGGCTTTGCCCTCATTTTAGAAGGTGTCGGGGGCTGTCAATTTCTGAGTCTGTTAGGCTTTTGTGGCGTAAACGAATTGCTTCTTAGCTTTTCCCCCATCTGGGAAAAGCTTATCTAGCAGGCTACTTGGGCTTATCTGGTGCGTTAAGTCCATTCTGAGTAGTTCTAACTCCTTTTAATTTCCAGAATTTTGTTTTGCCCCTCTCCTCTTTGTGTGGGTTTATGCCTTACATTTTTTTTCTTTTGTTTTAGTAGCGTGCAAGGAGGGAGCAAAAATAAATGTGACATACTAGTCTGCCATCTTTCCTGGTTTATTTAGCACTCTTTTAATTCTCTGTTTTTCTAAACTGCTTCAACTTCTTTTTGAACAAGGGAATGAATGAGCGGCTAGATAGACAGTCAACATTAATCGGCCTCTGGCCTTAGCCTCTTTGGCCGTCCCAGCTCAGAAGTCAGTGGGCTTTTCCCGCCAGCCCAAAGCACGCTTTTAGCAGAGTGGGTTACCATGTCAGGCTAATCGTCAAGGTCTTTACAAATGGTTAGCAGAGGGTGGCAAGCACGAGGAAGTGGAGCCCTTCACTCAGGCTGATTTTGTTGGAAAGGGAAGAAGGACCTGAGGCTCATGGGAGCAGTGACCAGGGTTCCTGTCTGCTGTTCCATCTCCTGTGGAGGCCAGCTGGAGCAGGAGCCAAGACTGCTCGGTCCAGTACTCCCCTGGTTCCCCAGGACTGTGGTAGAGGGGGACAAACGCCTCCCAGCGGGAGGCTTTCTGCCCCGGGGTGTTGCTTGGGGCCCTGAAGATCTGGTTCTTCCCCTACAGACTTCTGCATGAATCCCCAGACAGTACTGCTCCTGCGGGTCATCGCCGCCTTCTGCTTCCTGGGCATCCTGTGTAGTCTCTCTGCGTTCCTCCTAGATGTCTTTGGGCCCAAGCATCCAGCTCTGAAGATCACCCGTCGCTATGCCTTCGCCCACATCCTTACAGGTACGCTTGGGCCTGCTCACGGTGGGGAAGGAACTGCCACAGGGCGGAGGCACCCCGTCTGGAGTTGCAGTTGGGGTCCTAGGGGCTTCTGTGAGCAGACACCATTCCAGATTCTTCTTTCAGCTTTAGCCTTTCACAAAGCATGGAGTTGTAATAGCAGCTTGTTTCTTTTGTTCGCATTTATGCCTGCCAGGGCCACAAAGCCACTCGGCCCAGCTGTGGAGAGGGAATATTGTTCGTATTCCACAAGAAATCTCTGTGCTCTCTAAGAACTGGAGTCGAAGCTCAGCTGGGGTTCACGGGGCCTGGCACAAGCAGGGAAGGAAACCGGGTTGTCTCACTGTATCTCCCCTGGAGTACCTGGTCTCATCGCATTCTCCTCTTCCTGCTTCCCTGCATGCCACCTTTCTCTTAGGTGCAGCCTCTGTCCTCCCTCATGACTGGGCTGCTGTGTTGATTTGACTTGTGGTGGTGCCGATTCCACCCCCAAACTGCATGAGCTGGTCTATCCCTTTCAAACACACGGTGACTTATAGCAGCCTGATATCCCAATTCCAAATTCTTGAGACGCAGAGACTGACTGGCCGAGAAGGGGTCGGGCATCTGGGCCCAGCCCCAGCCCGAGAATTTTCCTGGCCAAGAGAGCTCCCCATGGCAGTGTCTGGAGCCGGGCAGGTTCTCTGAGAATGAGGTTTGGGCGGAGAGGCTGCAGTTGGTTCTTTGAGCATCCTGGCTGCAGGGTGCCTACTAATTCCCATGCTGTCGCTCTGTCCCCCAGTCCTGCAGTGTGCCACCGTCATCGGCTTTTCCTACTGGGCTTCTGAACTCATCCTGGCCCAGCAGCAGCAACATAAGAAGTACCATGGCTCCCAGGTCTATGTCACCTTTGCTGTTAGTTTCTACCTGGTGGCAGGAGCCGGTGGAGCCTCGATCCTGGCCACAGCAGCCAACCTCCTGCGCCACTACCCCACAGAGGAGGAGGAGCAGGCCCTAGAGCTGCTCTCCGAGATGGAGGAGAACGAGCCCTACCCAGCAGAGTATGAGGTTATCAACCAATTCCAGCCGCCCCCGGCCTACACACCCTAATGCCGGCCGAGGGCTTTCTGCCACAGCAGCCCCTCCCCACTCTGCGGCGCTTCTCACCCCCAGAGGAGCTCCTGTCCCCAGCAGGCCTCACTGGTAGGATCCTGACCATTTCACCAAACCTTCCCAGGAGAGACTCTGCCTTTAAGGTTGTTCATGTATCCCTGCTCTCGAAACCTGGGATTCGCAGATTTTATATAATGCACTGTTTCCCCTTTTGTCACCTTCCTGTCCCTTCGCGGTCACTAGTCATTACCAACCAGGGATGGTCATACAACTTTTCTCCCTTCATGGGCCGTATCTTCGAAACTGGGACTTTCCTTGGGATGCTGCTGACAGTGGACAGTCCCAGATAGAAGTGTCAGCAGGTGCAAAGGGAAAGGGGGCTATGCCCTGCAGGCTTACTTCATAACAGTCCGTGTTTGTCCCACAGTTGTAACCCTGGACTGACCCCCCCCCCCATTCCTTCCTGGAGGGCCCCAGTACCGGGCCGTCCACTCCACGGAATTCTCTGCACTTTAGTCTTTGGACTTCCCATTACGTGTGTTCTGGTTTTATGGGAAGAAGGAATTGCTGTCGGGAAGCAGAGCCAGTGCTCTCCCCGCCCTGCCCTTGCTTGGGTGACTGGAGCCCAGGCAAAGAGAGCAGCAGCTGGCGTGGGCCTGAGGCCCCCCTGGTGCCCATAAAGGATCAGAGTGAGGGGGGCCAAATCTCCCTAGCCCCTTCACCTTTTAAAACGTGAGTGGTTTTAGAAGGATCAAGCAAAACCAACCAACAGCAACAATATTGTTTTTAAACTAGCGACCAGACTGTTGTCGTTTTTTCAGACACGTATCCCATTCCTTTCGGCCCCGCAGTGTTTGGGGCCACCACTCCTCCCAGGTAGTTCCTCCCTGAACCTCTCCCAGCAGAATGCAGCCTCTTCCCTTGCTCCCTCCCCTGCAGTGACCCGGCTCCCTGGGCCCTTCCTGTGGAACCCAGAGCCCTGGCAGCCCCCGAGGGGCTGAGGACTGTGGCCTGGCTGGCCGGCCAGCGTGGTGCTCCTCAGGACTGTGGCACTGAGATGTAACCTGGCCTCCGTGCAGGAACAGGGGCCACAGTAGGGCAGGAAACCCGCCACTCTCCACATAGGAACCGCCACCAGTGGGGTCCCATCGCGTGAGGTGTCAACACCACCCTGTCAGACTAACGGACCTGGCTGTGTCCTTCAGGCTCAGTGTGTCCCCTGGACTGTGACTTGGGGCAACGGCTTGCTGCATGCCCCTCTTCTCTTCTCGAATGTACTCTGTCTGGTCTAGGAGTGTGCCGCTGGCTCTTCCTTGCCCAGCCATCACTCTGGCTATCCTGTTTGCCACACATAGCTTTGGGTCTGGCTGGAAACCCTGCCCTGAGATCTGGGGCACAAGTGGGAGAAACGTGAGAGATCTTCAGCGTGGATCCAGATGGCCGGGCTTCTTTGGAATCAGTGTCCAATGCCGAGCTGAAAAGCAGATTGGATCCCAATTTCCTTTCACGGGCAACAGACCAAACAAGACCGGAGAATGGATACCACTGTTGAGTTGGGGCTAGAAAGGGACTGTCTTGTGTCTCGTCCTTCTTCAGCCTGTCGTCCTGGGGATATCTGGACAGATGCCTGCGTGGGAGGTGAAGACCATGTCTGTGCACGAGTGAGCGGCTGCCTGGAGTTCACTGTGGTGCCAACGTGTGTCCCATGGTGACTCTCACGTTCTTCCAGACTTTTCGGCAAGAAAGACCGCAGTATGATACCTGAGCACAAAGCCAAGGAGCTAAATTAAGTCTTACGTCTGTCTGTAAAGTCCGAGTTTGCCTTTGGCAGATCTCCAGGGTGTGGCCAGCTCTCTCAGACCGTGGGTGTCCAAGCAGGCAGACCAAGAGACCGGGCACCAAACACGCATGCCAAAGTGACCAGTCATCTCATGAGGACCCAGACATGACCCTGTGGACCGTTCCATGTGATTTGGAACCCACTTTTTATTAGTTCCCCATACCTCTGGCCTTTCTCTTTTTCCCTGCCATCCTGACACTGATAGTTTGTCATATATATCCCCCTGGTTGTGTTTTTTTTTTTTTTTTTCTAGAAAAAAAAAATTAAAAAGCAAAACAAAACAAACTACAAATAAGAATGTAAATGCCAGTGGCTCCCTGTCATTTTTCTGTTGCAGTTTCCCAGATTTGGTTTGTTCCCTTCCTCTTAGAGAAGCAGGGGAAATTGATGAAGTGTGTAATCAAATAAAAAGAAAAGAAGGGACTTGCATGTGCTTACTCCATGCAAGGCATTTTCACCCCTAAGACCCGCCCCCCCCCCCCCCCCCAATCCTGAGACCTTCCACACCAGGGTCCCAAGGGTAGGAGCAATGGACACCTCCAGCCCGGTCCCTGTCTTCAGACCCTGAGCTCTCCTCTGCAGCTGCTGGTTAGCTGCAGAAGAGAAAGCTGCTTCTGAACCCCAGCCATGATGCGGAAAGGAATAGACTTCTTTAGAGCTAGGACTTGGAGAAGTTGCTGCCCTTCCTTTTGAAACCACAGGGAATGATTACTTACTTAACAAGGAGAGGCACGCGAGTGGAGACAGTTCCAGGAGTGTAACTTGTAGAAGGATCCTGCCTTTCGTGTCCACGCCTCACGTGGCCACCCATCTTCCCTTCGCTCAGCCGACACACTAGGCCAAATGTATATCACGGCAGAAGGGTTTAGGGCTCCCTTTGAGGAGCAGCCTGTTTAGGTGTTCTTTTTTTTTTTTTCCCCCTTTGGAAGAATACACATCTTTCCTGAAAGCTAGGATGTGCTCTGTCTCATTTCATTTCAGATCTTTACAAATGGCCCGTGTTGTATACGAGGCGCCCTTAGGCACCATGAGAAGAAACGAGATGACCAGTGGCCCCCGTCTCCAAGAATTGTGTATTCTTAGTTCAGGAGATGGTCTTGTTCACAAACAGGCAGTGAAGTAAGTGGTCTAATGGACAGTTGGGGAAAGTGCTGTCTCAAGAGGGGAGGCTGGTTATGACTTGAGCGATTACAAAAGGCTTCACGGAGGAGGGCAGCTTGAACCAGGCTCACCGTGAGAATTTGGAGATAGGGTGTGGGGAGTTGCCACCGAAGGAATGGCGAGCAGGAGCACAACTGGAGGCCCGGATGTAGTGAGAGAAGAGGTTAGAAAGGTGAGAGGCCCACTGAAGGCACTAAAAGCAGTGGGGAATCCTGGAAAGGTTTTGAGAAGAGACAGGAGGGATCCAGGTTTCTTGTAATGGCTGGTGACAGTGTGACGGAGGCCCAACTCCTGTTAAGTGTCAGAGCCTGAGGGTGTGGGAAATGGGAAGTGGTGTGGGGGCCTGGAAGCTTGCGGAAGGGGAAGAGAGCAATCTCATGGCATGGAGGCAGAGTCAGCAGTGTGGGCTTAGAAGGGCTCACACATGAGAAGATGCAGGATGTGAAGGGCAGCAAGGAGAGAACCTTGGAGAACAGAGGAAGAGGTGGTTGGGTCTTGGGGAAGAGCAGTTTTCTTAAAATAACTAGAGAATCTTCAGCTGACATCTCTCCCACAGATGTCTACACCATCAGCCACTAAACTCATAGGTCACAAGGTTCTGTGGGGAGATAAAGGAACTAAAAACTTTTTGGCCCTTGTTTCCAAATAGCCCGAAATCTTCTCCCCTGCATTTTTTTCTGGGAGTGGCATTTTAGTTACGTTTGGGAGGCACATGGAGGGGAGAAAATGACTCTTTGAATGGTGTACCTAAAGTGAAGGCACTCTATTAGGTGCCCACTTTGAGAATTAATGTAACAGTTCCTCACTTTGGGGAAAACGCTTGGCTTTGCTGCTGTGGGCAGGGGAAGTTTCCTCAGGAGAGATTTCAGCGGTTTCTTAAAGCTCAAGGATTTATGTTGGCCTGGTCTGCCCACTCAGCTGAGTGGGGGAAAAAAAAAACAAAACACAGTGAATGGTGAGGGGCTTTGTAACATGAGTTCAAGAAGACATAGAGGCCCCTCAGCCCTTTGGACAACCATGTCTCTGGAGAGTTTGGTGATGTAAAACTTCCAAAGAGACATCTGTGGTTCCATCTTACTTAAGGGCTTGGAAGGCTCTGAGAATGTGGCTGGAGTTACCGGGCCTGCAGGCAGCCCTGTTTGGAAGGTTCCAGTTCTCTTGGTCTCTGTAGCAAAAATGGCAGCTAGCCTTGTAAAGGACCTTCCCTTAATGGCGAGGTCTGACAAGACCCTGTAACTCGGTCCTCCACCTTGGTGTTACCTTCCTCTTGGGGTTCTCTCACCCAGATTTCTGGTGCCCCAACTATTGGCAGAGAGGTTCCTTGTGGAATAACACTGGGGTGGTGGGTGGGTTTCGTTTTCAAAAGGGAAGGCCGTCCCTTATTCATGCTTTCCCACCTGTTTGCTTCCTTGTGCTCTAGTAAGAGTGGTGAGAGAAATTTGTGCATATGTTCACTTGAACACACAGACTATTAGGTTGCACAGGCTTTATGTCTTGTTTTTTTACATTACTTAGTTAGGGGCAGGGAGGCTTGCTTTCTTATGCAATGTTCACTCACCAAATGAACATAGTGTGCTTTGTGAAGGATGCAAATATATGAATTCATACAATCCTCGTTCTTGAGGGCCTTCTAGTCCAGCTGTCAGGAAAGAGGAAATCTACAAGACCTGCAGAGACCTGACAAAAGCAGTTTGATGCCCCTTGAGACTAATGGTCTCGGAAGGCTTCATGAAGGAGAGACTTAATACAGGCATTGAAGAATGGGCAGGTTCTCATGAGAATAATGTAATCAATGGTGTGATGGTAAGAAAGGGACAGGCTTTTGGGGGGGGGGAGCAATGAGTCAGTGTTTTGAAGTGATAACCCACAGGAGGAGAGTAATAAGGTGGAGGGACCCAGCCCGTGAGGGCCTGGAAAGCAAAGGTTTTGTCAGAATACTTACAGCTCCAAGATACAGAACTCTTAACACAGAACTATCTTAATTAAATGGAATTTATTGGTTTGCATAACTGAAACAGTGACTTGGCGGGATCCAAGTACTCAAATGATGATGTCAAGACACTATTTCTCTCTCTCTCTCTCTCTCCGTTCTTCTCATGGGCTCAGGTAATTTCTCCCCAAAGGTGGTGAAGATGGTCAAAGCAGCCCTAGGCTGTTACTAATCTCTTGTTTAAGGACCGGGATGTCTCTTTTGTCGAAGGGATTTTGATCTGGTTCTGGAAGACTTGACCTGAAGTGCTTTGGCCTGGCAGCTCAAGCTGTATCCTTGATGACAAGAACACATGTTTTCCTGAATTGTTTTTAGGTTGTGAATTAGGGGAAACTGCCTGCTATGAAAAGATCTCACATACGGATGGATGAATAAGTGGATAAATATTGTAAATACTTTCCGTTCTAAATAATAGATGAATAGAGCTTTGGGTTACATACCATTTTGAAGCAAGGAGAAGGCAATTACTGCTGCCTCTTCGCCTGACCGTTGGAACCCAGGGTTTGCATCAGTCTTAGACAACTTACTTTCCAAGTACTGGGGAAAAGGGACCAAGGCATGGGCATCAAATCCTAATTAATTTAGAGTGGGCCCATTTGACTCTCTGGGGAGTGCCTGAGAAGTGATTTTTACAAATGCTGCTAAACCAATAAATTGGTGCTTCCTAACTGCCAGATCCCCAAACCGGGAGAGATTATGTCTAGTCTAGGACCTGGAGCCTGCATGAGGAACCTGCCACGAGGAGGGATGGGTCAGAGGGCAAGGGCATCTGCTAAGGGATACCAGAGAAAGACATCTGGAGAGGGGAGTATTCAGGGCCCCTAGCACTTTCTAGGCAAAGAGAGTCCATGAGCCGACTCCCAATACCAGTTCTCTGGACAGACAGACTCTATTGATCTTGAGGACAGAGTTGGGTTCCCTGGGCAGCAGACTGTGAGATAAAGATTAGCACGTGATGTGGTACTGGGGGTGTTCTCTGGTTCAACACCTATGGAGGAAGGGAAGGAAGCAGTCCTGGTCAGAGGGAGAAAGTGGGGTGCAAAGTCATCTCCACAAAGGCCTGACCCCACAGAGTTCTGAAGCTGGGATGATGGCCTTTTGAGTTGTCCTGAATTGGGGTGGGGGGGGACCAGGCCTTTATATGCTGGCTTCAGCAAGTCACTGGATGCATGCCCCAGAGAGGAAGGTGTTACCTTGGGCGAGGAAGCTCCATCACATGAGGGCAATTCCTAGAGGACTGATAACTGAGGGCTGTCAGCCAACAACACTCCAAGTACCTAGGAACAAGAAGCTCTTCAGTCATGAAGGTGGACCTGCAATGGCATATCATGGTGTCCGCTACTCCTTCTGTTTACTACTCAGATCCACTTCTTTGTATAAGTTTTGGGAGCAGCTTGATTTTTCTGCAGGAAGCTGATCGTTCATGGGATAAGCCACATTTCCCACAACAGCTGGTCTTGAGGCCCCAACTAGATAACATCATCTTCCTCTTCTATGCATTTTCGATGCTTCTCACCCTCAGGAAGCACTTATGCTGAGTGCCTAGTCACCGTGTTCTTTTCTGGCCATGGTTGCTGCACTTCTCTATTTACTCTCAACATTGAGCAATGGTGTAACAAAGACACAGCCAGCTGGACTGTCTGGGTGCTAACAAAGTACCTTCCTCTTTGCTCCCATTGTGTAACTGTAGCCCTGGCTCTTCCTGATAATCAGGGTCAATTACTGCTGCTAGGATGGTGACGCCTGCTCCTTGCCTGCTGGTCCCTTTAAGGAGCTCAAAGTGTCTGGTGGCACCTGAAGGTTAAAGTTCAATGGGATTTTTGTTATAGCCCCTGATGAAAATACTTCCATTTTGGGAACCAGGGCCTCAAAACCCTCAAAGTTCACAGGTGCAGTGAGAAATAGCCAATGGGCTCACTGGGCTTAATGGTACGTGAAGCCACTCCTACTTCCACCACTTGCTTCTGGACCTATCTGTTCTTATTGGGACATAGCACCATACTGACTGTTGACAGTGTACATGGTGTCATGGAAGGTGGTACCCTATCCTTAGTTGGTATCATCTCTGTGCTGGGACCTCAGCTATGCCTTTACAGTCCACTCCTTCTCTCTGTTCATGCTGGCATCTGGATGGTATAGAATGTGATAAGGCCAGTGGATCCCATGGTCACGTGCCACGGTCATGCCTCCTTTGCTGTGCAATGGGTCCTTTGGTCTGATGCACTGCTATATGGGATCCTATGTCAATAGGTCAGACATTCAGTAACACTCAAAAGATACTGGTGCTGGCTGAGACCCTGCAGGCAGAAAAAAGCAAACACCCAGAATGTAG
Source organism: Felis catus (assembly GCF_018350175.1). Taxonomy (NCBI): domain Eukaryota; kingdom Metazoa; phylum Chordata; class Mammalia; order Carnivora; family Felidae; genus Felis; species Felis catus. The sequence goes on along the minus strand of NC_058370.1, from coordinate 105,003,565 downwards.
CAATTTCAGTCAAAATAAATTGTTGCCTTTTCCAGGATGGAGAGTATCCAACGCAGTCAACTTGTCATCCAGCCTGGTTGCTCTCCTTGAGGAATATTGCCATTTGGGGGGCTCAGCATTGGATTAGTTGCTGGTAGTTTGGGCATTCAGCAGTGGCCTCAGCTTTTGTGAGTGGAGCCTATGTTCTTGGATCCATGTATTACTCCCATTCCTGCTCCATTCACATACCCATTGTGCTGGTATTGAGGTGGCTGATAGCATCTGGGGGCCATCGACTGGTAAGTTATTCTTCCTACTTGTTCTTTAGGGCCTCTTTCCGGGTAGATACTCTCTGCAGGGCATCTGTACACTTCTTGTCTACTCAGAGTCCACCTATATACTCCTCTCTCTCCCAGACCTTTTGTTTTTTTTTTAAGTTTATTTTTGACCGAGACAAAGACAGCATGAGCGGGGAGGGGCAGAGAGCAGAGACAGAGAATCCCAAGCAGGCTTCATGCTACCAGTGCAGGGCCCAATGCGGGGCTTGACTCACAAAACCGTGAGATCACGACCTGAACAAAAACCAAGAGTCGGACATGTAATCGACTGAGCCACCCAGGTACCCTTCTCCCAGACCTTCTTGTCTGCTTTTTTTTTCATGTGCACTTATTTTTGAGAGAGAGCAAGTGAGCGCATGTGTGTGTGTGGGGGGGGGGCAGGGTAGAGAAAGATGGCGACACAGAATCTGAAGCAGGCTCTAGACTCTGAGCTGTCAGCACGTAGCCTGATGCAGGGCTCAAACTCATGAGCTGTGAGATCATGATCGGATGCTCAGCTGACTGTGCCACCCAGGTGCCCCTTTTTGTCCAACTTTTCTTTCTCCTGCCAGGTCCTCAGGTCCCCAGTCAACCAGCCAAATCAACTGCCAGTGCTGTGAGTCCATATATATTTTAACTACTGCTACATTTCCACACAAAGTGAATGGCCAGGTGCACCACTGAGGATTTATCCTTTGGGAGAATTTTCCTGGCCACTGTCTTCCAGGATCACCTCAGGGTGGGGCTATAGTACAGACACAGTTCATTTTCTACTTGCATCCATGTACCATTCAGACCTATCAGCAAATTAAATTTTGCTTTTTTTCCTTGTTAGCTGATCAAAGGGACCTCACTTCCTATGTAACCATAGGTATGAGTTGAGGGCAGAGGCATTGGTGCAAAAACGGTAAGCGACATGAATGTCTAGGTCATCTGCTGGTAGAGCTTACTTGTGCCCCTGATCCTGTCCATACCCAATTCTGGATGTACTATTTCTGTCCTGCTATGAACCATTGCTGGGCCTATTTAACTTTATGTTTTAGTAGGTCTAAAGGGCAGAACCTAACTTACACAAGAAAAGCTCATGATGAAGAATTTGGGGCCAACAAAAGTATACAAAGGGAATAGTTTTTCAACTTGTTCTGGGGATACACAAGCAAAAAGTTTGTGGATAACGGATTGGAAGGGAGGTCAGGCTAGAGAATACTGTTAGGGCCTCAACAGAAAAGTAGAAGAGAGAATGGTGTAGAAGAAATTGATCTATAAAATTCTAAAGTGGAAGAATTGGTAAGTTGGTACAGAAATGGAGACAGCAAGCATATTTATGCCATCCTTTTAAAAAACAAAATCACAGCTGTGAAAGGAAGGAGAGAGGTGGTCTCTGAAAAGAGGATGAGTTAAAGGTCTCTTTTTCTCAAAGCTTTTTTGAAGATGGACTTATGTTTATGTACTGAAGGAAGAAGCAGTAGCGATAGAGAACAATGGCTAGATTTGAGGGTTAGAGGGGCTCAGCTGAAGTTCTTGAGAACTCATTTTGATAAACAAAACAAAAACAGAAAAGAAAAAAAAAAAAAAAACCAAAAAAGCAGAAGTGCTAAGCTTTTAATCAAGGGAGCAAGACAGTAGGAGAGTTCAACCTCTCTCCACACAGCCCCCTCCTGGCCATCACTGGGAAAATCCTGACTCAAAGTTTCAAATACTATTTTCTGTTATATACCCATTTCTCCTTACCTGCTTTCTGGGGAAAATAAATATCAATAACCAATCCCCGGAGTAAAAACAGACAGTCTGGATAGGATAGATCTAAACTTCAGCTTCCAGTAAAGTTTGATTTTTTTTCTCTTTTTAGAGAAACATTTTTTATTAATCTCTACAACGGTTCAAATAGCTCCCCTAAGAGTAAAATTTCTAAATGCATTGTCTTGGAATGAGCACAACCCCTTTTGTAGCAAGACGTCCTTTTACATATTTTTTCTCGTCCCTAAGGTACCTGTAAGAAAAAAAAAAGGAAATTTAGTGTAAGGTTTTCCTACTGGACATCCAACAGTTGTATTAATGAGATGGGTACAGATTAGTAATTTGATGGCTTTCGAGATCGTTTAGCCAGGGTGTTCACGGGTGGTGCAAAGTAGGTTTTAGGAGACCTGTTTACCTTCTCACGCTAACATCTTTGAGTCAAAGAGAGTGGGGCAGCTACTACGCGAACTAGGGCATCTGCTGCCCTTTTACCAAAAGGTTTTTCAATTTCCAGACTGTGACAGGCCACCTGCCCACGTAGCTCTCTGGAAAGTGTCCTAGGCTCTAAGGATGCCACATCGGCCCACTCTAGCGACGTGGGGTTCAGAGAGAAGATGAGTGCTACGACTCCGACCCTCGGAGACCATCCCAGTACCTTTGGTTATTAAAAGCGCTTCCGGGAGAGGCCAGCCGGAGAGATCGGAGAGATCGAAGAAGGTATTGATGGCAGCTGCTTCTAGGCCTCAGCAAGGTCTCCATTCACCAAAGGCGTCTACACCGTCCCGCCCTCTCCCCACCCGAACCTGGACACCCCCAGCGTCCCGCAGAGGCAATACCAAGACCCCATTCCACCCAAGATTCAAAGTAGTGAAACAGGAGACGCTCTCCCGCCTCTCACACCAATTGAGCACTGCGCAGGACTCTAACTGACACCTGGTCGCGCCCCCCCGCGGGGTGGGGTCTTTTGGTCGGAATATGGCGGCGGCGGCGGCGGGGTCTACGGGTCACTCTCCGAGGCGCCCTTGACTGGCTCTCTGCCGCGCCACCTACCTTGCTAGCTAGGGGCCCGGCGCGCTACACGAAGGGGCGGGAAGGAGCGCTGACGAGCACTGGGCAGCGCCAATCAGCACCGACGAGTCCGGACCGCGCCCAATCAGGAGCCGGGTGGCCACGAAGGGGGTAGGTTGCAGGCGAGCAGCGCATGTGGCGGACGCCGAACGCCCGGGACCTCACCTGCTGCTGCGACTGAGCCGCCCACCTCGCTGCTTCCCGAGCGCTGCACATCAGGGCCCCGGTGCCGGCTTGAGGACGCCAAGGAAGCAGGGAGCCAACAACGCTGATCGGCTGTTGGCCTGCCGCGTTCGCGGCCTGAGCCCAGGAAGGCCTCTTGCAGAGGTTGCGGGGCCACCCCCACGACTGTGCCATGACCGACTCTCTCCGCAAAGGGGACTCTTCCTCAACGTTTACTGCAGAGAGAGATGAAAAGCCTGTTAGACCGTGAGACGAGTTCGGGGCCGACCGACTAGGGGCACTCGCGGCAGGCCGCCCGCGCCTTCCCGGACCCGTTCTTTTTGCCCTGAGAGGGAGGCCTAGTTCGCCTCCGGGCGCGCAGCGGGCGCCGAGGGGTGGGGCAAGAGGGTCTGGGCGGGGCGCGCGTCGGCGGCATGTTCCTGCGGAGGCCGCGGGCCCTGGCCGCCTGGCTAGCGGGCGCGGCGGCGGCGGGACGCGCGGGGGCGCGGGGCGGGGGCCTGCTAGCCCTGCTGGCCAATCAGTGCCGCTTCGTGACGGGCCTGCGTGTGCGGCGCGCGCAGCAGATCGCGCAGCTGTACGGCCGCCTCTACTCGGAGACCTCGCGCCGCGTCCTTCTCGGCCGCCTCTGGCGCCGGCTGCGCGGCCGCCCTGGCCATGCCTCTGCCTTGATGGCGGCGCTCGCTGGCGCGTTCGTGTGGGACGAGGAGAGGATCCAGGAGGAGGAGTTGCAGAGGTGAGTCCGGAGACGAGGTCGTTCGGTCCGGTTCGCTGGCGCGGGTCAGATTGGGAGATCGGCACGTCGATCCTCGGGGCCTGCCTTTTCGGTCAGTGTGTCCGGTTTACCCGGTGGTACTTGAAGTGACGATGCAGTAACTCGATCCTGTTTTAGCACACCATGTTTTTTTTTATTGTCTTTCTGTGCTAATTTCATTTGTCTGGCTAGAAAAAACGAAATGCAGATTGGTGTAGGTGGGAAGACTTTGAATAGGGAGCATCACGCCGAAGAAATAACGTTGTAAAAAACAAATTAGGTCTTGAAGGCATGTAACCCATTGGTTCACGTAATCTTTAATTCTTCCAAAAAGGTGCAAATTCAATGCAGGTTTCAAATTTGACCTGAGTATATGTAATTTACAAAATTACTGCATTCCAAATGGGTTTTCGTGAGAAATGCCAGGAGAGCTCTTTTGCTGCTGTGACAGAATTATGAGGCTGGAAAGGCTTTTGGCTTCTTAAACCAGTAGCCCAGCCATTTTAACCTGCAAAAATTAGGTCAGTTTTTTGCTGCTTTAACTACAACTTAGGGAATAGTGTTTCATTAGGCTCTGAAGTTATGCTGTCATCATCATCAAAATTTCTAGGTGAAAAATGCAGTACTATTGGTTGAATTTGATAATCTGTGGTTCTGAATCTTAATCCTTATAGTTTTCAACTAATCTCATGGGGAAGCCTTGATTTAGCTCTTGATTTACAGTATCTTTGTATTTTCCTTTTCTTAGTAAACTTTTTTTTTAAGTTTATTTATTTTGAGAGAGAGCATAAGTGGGAGAGGAACAGAGAAAAAGGGAGAGAGAGGGAGAGAATCCCAAGCAGGATCCGAAGTGTCAGCGCAGAGCCCACAACCGGGAGATAATGACCTGAGCCCAAATCAGAGTCCAGATGCTTAACCAACTGACCCACGCAGGCGCCCCTCTGTATTTTCCTTTTAACAGATATCCCCTCTCTCCCTCCACCCCCTAAATTTTTGTTTCCCTGTAAACCTTTACAAAATTAGGTGGTTGGCCCTAGGCTATGGTTTTTGATCCCTGCATTACTATGACATACATATAGAAAACTTACTAGTTACTAAATATCCACCTTGAGGATATAAATGCAATTGAAAATCTTAATCTTATTCACAAAAATGTTAAGATACCAAAGCATGATAGGTTGCTTGCCTAGTTTCTGTTAGTATTCTTGTGCAACTTCTCAGTCTCAGGTATGGGAAATAAAATGACTTATGGGAGGAAAACCTTTGTATTGAGAAATTATCAATTAACTGTTTGAATTTTCGTTTTCTTTTTGATGATGAAATACCCATGTTCCCCAGTAGTCAAGTTTGAGAGGAAAATTCCCAGTTGGATCTATTTAGGAAAAACAAGAAAACCAGAAAAGGGCTACCTGGTGCAAAAGAGAGGGAGATGTTTTGGGATGGGCATTGAATAGCATTGGGGGCCTGGGTGGTAGATGACGTTCTTTGGCTTATTTCATGTGTTTTTATGGACAGTCTGTCCTGGAGCCTTTGTTTAGTAGGCCTCCCATTAGCAGGAGCTAGAGAGGAAAACAAGATAAAAAATGCATGTGGTAAACATTTGAGTCCGTAGTCACTACCCACTGTAGCAGAAAGAGACCAGTTGATGGCCAGGCCCTGTATTCGTACCATTTCCCTTCTCTTTGAGCTGTCTGTGAAACCCGGGGGCATTTGAAACACTCTTGGTTCTAATCCAGCTCCTGAAGAGGTATTGCCCTCTGTTAACCCACTCGCGAGTTTCATAAGCTTAGATGAAGGCCAGTCAGAACACTTAAGGTCCTTTCTGATTCTCCAGAGTTGTTCTAGTAAAGACCTTCGTTTAACAATTTGTTTTCTAGTTCATGCTTGAATTCAGTCATATACCTAAAATTTGATGAAGGTGTCCATTTTGAGAACTAAAAAAAAAACCGTTTGTTACCTTGCTAGGGAGACGAATAGTAACGCTGTTCAACTATATGCCGATTGTACGGTGGTTCTATAGGTTTCTTATGTTTCTAATATCTTGTCATATATTTTATTTAATAAAATATTCTGGGTTCAGGTGAACATTTTTTGTTTGTCGTTTAAGTATTTTATTTGCTTTAAAGGAGGCACTGCTGAGGTTCTTATAGCTAGTTTGGAACATCTTAGATTTTGTTTGTGCTAGTGAAATGATTTTGGGTGGCTTCCATAATGGAGCGCGGTTGAATGTGCCTCAGGACAAGTGCATTTTTTTCATTGTTAATGGAAGAAGAGCATGATTGTCCCATGGCCCCTAAATCACAGCATTTGGTTTTTCTGTGCTGTTTTTGTACCAACTTGTGCTGGTACTCTTTGAATGTATGCTTTAAACATGGCGTGTGTTTTTTCTTATGTTACTTGAGTCTCCGTTCAGAATGAAAAGGAATAACCTGGCTTTCAATTCTTCTATGCTTGAGAACATCTTAACAAATAGAATCTCATTTATTTAGCAACAGCAAGAAAATTTGAGAAATGGAGTAACGTGTACAAAGTGACTCTGGCACACTGATGGGCACCAGGTGTAGAAATCAGGTCTTTTAATGCTTGGCCTAGTATTCTTACCCAGTGGCTTCAATTAAACAAATCAAACAAAATAACTTTCAATCGTTGTTTTTGGTACTAGCTGGCATTCTGTGAGCCCAGGACAGATCTTATGGAAAAATACAGTAGTAATTTTTTATTGCTTTGGAACATTAAAAAAAAAATTACAAGAACAAAAGGAGGAAGGAAGTTAAGAAATATGAAAGGCTAGGGGAAAATGTTCTATTAACTCCTCCTCCTGTTAAAAAAGTTACAGCCCATTGCTCCAGAAATTTGAGTAAATAAGTGCCAGTAAAATTTCATAAAGAAATTGTTTAGTTTCCCGCTTTTATCTCAGGGCATTTAGAATAATTGTAACTTCTGTTACATTGTTTTGTGTATTATTAATTAGATAAATGACCAACGAAAGGTCCTTCATCTTTTTTGCCACTGTCACTTGAAGATTTTTTGCTGGCATACCCTTCTTAGATCATCAGAACTACATTAAACCTGACTTGAAATTTTTTACATTGTCTTCATTATTTTACCGTTAACCAGTTGGCCCAGAATTGCAGTGAGCTAGCTGATGTTTTGTTATTTGTAGATGTGTTGTCTCGTAACAGTTGTACTTGAAAGTTTCTGACTTTGACCGTAATTTGTAATTTAAGGAAGGGATTATGTGAATTGAGGCAGTTGTTTTACTGAAATTACTGATTTCGGGATGGCTAATTTCGGGATGGCTTTATTTGAATCATTTTGGGCCCTTATATCAAACCCTATACTGGGGCAGGACTTAACATGGCCAAACCTGGTTGTACTTATTACTCTGTTTTAATAGTTTTATGTCTTCATTTTCTTTCTATACCTCTCACTCCATATTGAAATGACTTTAGTTTTGGAGAAAGGTAAGCATTGGCTGTCTTTTTCTTAATCCTTTTACTAATCTGCTGGTTCTGTTACTATTTTGGGAATAATCTCTTTTGTCCTTTCTTCTTATTACCTGTTTAAGTCTCTTAGATAACAAGGTTTAGGCACTCACCCTGTCCAAACAGGATTTGGCACAGCAGGCTAAAGAGATGTATGGCGAGAGGTTTTCCTTCCTCCACATACAGGATAGTGACTGACTTTGAACACCTGTGTGCTGCTAATGATGTCTGTCATGTCAGCATTTAGAAGTTGAGACCCTTCAGGGGCGCCTAGGTGTCTCAGTCCGTTAAGCGACTGACTTTGGCTCAGATCACGATCTCACAGTTTGTGGGTTTGGGCCCCACATCGAGCTCTGGCTCAGAGCCTGTAGCCTGCTTCTGATTCTGTGTCTTCCTCTCTCTCTGCCCTTCCCTCTGCTTGCAGTCTGCCTCTCTCTCTCAAAAATAAATAAACATTAAAAAAAAAAAAAAAGAAGAAGTTGAGACCCTTCACATATTGTTGAATCTGTGGACAAGAATCATTTGCATTTTCATGTCGCAGTCTTGTGCCAGCATTCAGATTGTGCTATTTCAAGTATGAATGTCAGGCCTTCACAAGACATTTCTCTCCCCCTCTGGGGACTTGGTCTCATAATTTTAATCAAGGTCACCTAGTGGCCTTTAATTATATACGAGAGGTTGATAAAGCAATGGGTCAGAAGCTCTGTACCACCTTAGAAGGCCATTAAAAGTATTGCCTATAGTCATATAATTTTCTTAAAACCTTACTATGTAATTTGATGAGCCTCTGATGAAGTTTTAATAAGACATTCCTCCCCTTCTTCATTATGTGATAAGAATGACATTCAAGGGTGGTGCTTAATTTTTACTGAAGAATGCTTTACTAGTCCTGAAAAGTGTCATAATTGGTGCTGTGTGATGCCTGAATTGTTCTCTGAGCCAGTCTGGTTCTGGTTTTGCTTTTGCTTTTTTCTCTGAAAGATCTTACTGTATAAAGTTCCTTTCCTATTTCTATATGTGTTTGTAGTGGTAGCAGTGAATCCTGTTTTGCAATTTTTAATTCAAATTAAAACTTTTTAAATGGGGCGCCTGGGTGGCGCAGTCGGTTAAGCGTCCGACTTCAGCCAGGTCACGATCTCGCGGTCCGTGAGTTTGAGCCCCGCGTCAGGCTCTGGGCTGATGGCTCAGAGCCTGGAGCCTGTTTCCAATTCTGTGTCTCCCTCTCTCTCTGCCCCTCCCCCGTTCATGCTCTGTCTCTCTCTGTCCCAAAAATAAATAAACGTTGAAAAAAAAATGGTTAAACTTTTTTCATCAGAACATCAGTATAAATTGTACTGGCTAGGGTTCTTGGTTGCAAACAGAGGTGATATTGGTTAACTTAAGCCAAAGGGATTAACCAGAAAGATGTTAGGTCACTCAGGGCATTGACAAGAAGACCAGAGTACAGGTTGGCCAAGAGAACAGCCAAGACTTGCCATAGGAATAATCAATCTCCTTAGGGTACTAGTGCTGATTTTGTTTCCCCTAGGTTGGTTGCACTGCTGGACTCTCAACTCCTTCAAGATCACTGAGAATAATCTCCAAAAGATCCCATGCCTTGTATTATTTCCTCAAGATTCACATCCTCTACCAGAAGTCTCTAATTAACCTCCTTTAAGTTAGGTGCTGTACTCCAACTGCTAGGGCTTGAAAGAGGGCTATATCCCACCTATTTTGGGATTCTCATCGAAGCCCAAAGTTTAAAATCCAGAGAAATGGAATTTTAGAGCTAATAGAAACCTTCAAGAAATAATGTCCTAACATTACAGGTAGAAAAAGGGAGGGATTTACAGGTAAAATGACTTGGCATAAGATCACATAGTTGGCAGAGTGAGGACTGGAACACAGGTGTTTACAGTCACCATCACTTTGGGTTGCTCTCAACTTTTAATCTTGGGCCACTAGTATAACTTTGAATTTTTGGCTTTTAAAGTAATGTGTTAATATAATCTTTTAATAAGAATTTGAATCATTGAGGCCTGCTTTCATATATACTCCATTTATTCAGTAAACATTGGAGTGTTTGATGTTTACTAGGTACTTCTAGATGCTGGGAATACAGACATGAAAGACTGATTTGGGGACATTAGGGAATTCATAGTTTAGTAAAGAGGAGGCATGTATAAAGATAGATTAATTATAATATGATATATGGCTGTAGAGGAATAAAAGTAAAAGAATATGGTTACTCTGCCGGGAAGTTGACCTTGAACTGTGTGTTTTTTTGAAGGTTGAAGAAGAGTGGGCATTTCAGACAGTCTATCAGTAGTTGATGTCTTCTTCAGTCTTGAATAACAGAAGAGTTGTATATGATGCAGACAGCCAGCAATCTTTCTTTCCATGGGCTATTTAAACGTTAAGGCGAAAATATAAGCCATGTTTTAAAAAACTATTATAAAATGTTTCAGATGTATAAAAAGACTTTAACATGAATGTTACAAATACAGTTATATTTAAGAAAGAAAATAAGATGCCATTAAAGACTTCTCTGTACTCCTGTCCAGTTGAAATCTCCCCTGCCCTCCAGATTATCTATCTCAGTTTGTTGTATTTCATTCCCATCTGTGTCTTTATACATAGGCATATGTTCCTAAATAATATATAATAGAACATAGAAGGTTATATGGTATTATCTTGGATGTTTTAAAGCTTCATGTAGTTCTGAACAAAATGCTAACAAACTGAATCCAACAACATATAAAAAGGGACATGAAGTAGTGGGTTTTATTCCAGGAAAGTAAGGTTAGTTCATCAAATAAAAATCAGTTTAATACATCGCGTTAATAAAGGCTAAAAAACCACATGATCATCTCAGTACAGGCAGAAAAGCATTTTGACAGTCCAACCTCCTCTCATGATAAAAAATCATTCAACAACTAGGAATAGAAGGAAGCTTCCTCAACTTGATTAAGGGCATCTACAAAAGACATAGCTAGCAGCATAGTTTAATAGTGAGGGACTAAAAGGTTTTCTCTTTTTTTATTTTATTTTATTATTTTTTTATTTAAAAAAAAATTTTTTTTCAACGTTTATTTATTTTTGGGCCAGAGAGACAGAGCATGAACGGGGGAAGGGCAGAGAGAGAGGGAGACACAGAATTGGAAACAGGATCCAGGCTCTGAGCCATCAGCCCAGAGCCCGACGCGGGGCTCGAACTCACAGACAGCGAGATCGTGACCTGGCTGAAGTCAGACACTTAACCGACTGCGCCACCCACGCGCCCCCTGAAAGGTTTTCTCTTAAGATCAGGAATAAGACAAGTATGTCTGCTCTCACCACTTCTGTTCAACATTGTACTGTTCAACAACATTTTTTTTTAAACTGCGAAAGATCATTGCAAGAATTTTTAAAACATATAAATGGGCAGATAAGCTGTGTTCATGGAATCGAAGATGATTGTGAAGATAGCAGTACTAGTCAAACTGATCTATAAATTCAATACAATCCTCATCAAAGTCTTAATTAGTACACTATTTTGTGCAATTTGACAAGCTGATCCTGATACTCATATGGAAATGAAAAAGACCCAGAATGGTCAAAACAGTTTTGAAAAAGGAGGACAAAGTTGGAGGACTCTCTCTTCCTGATTTGAAAACTTATTACCAAGCTATAGTAATTAAGATGATATCGGGGGTGCTTGGGTGGCTTAGTCAGTTAAACATTGGACTCTCGGGGCGCCTGGGTGGCTCAGTCGGTTAAGTGTCCGACTTCAGCTCAGGTCAGGATCTCACGGTTTGTGAGTTTGAACCCCGTGTCGGGCCCTGTGCTGACAGCTCAGAGCCTGGAGCCCGCTTTGGATTCTCCCACTCTCTCTGCCCCTCCCCCACTCGCACTCTGTCTCCGTCTCTCAAAAATGAATAAATGTTAAAAAAAAAATTAAAACAAAACATTGGACTCTTGATTTCAGCTCAGATCACCATCTCACAGTTGTGGGAATGAGCGCCGTGTTGGGCTCCACACTGTGTGTGGAGCCACTTGGGATTCTCTCTCTCACTCTCCTTTTCCCTTTGCCTCAAACCCATTTACCCTCTCTCTTAAATAAATAAATACTAAAAAACATATATGGTACTGGCATAAGGATGGATAAATAAATTGTTGGAATAAAATGGAGAGTTTTAGAAATAAACCCTTATATTTATGGCCAGTTGATTTTCAAAAAAAAGTACCAGACAATTCAGTGAGGAAAGAATAGTCTTCAGATGGGTCTGGGACAACTGGAGAGGCACATTCTAAATAATGAATTTAGACCCCCTGCCTCATACCATACACAAAAATTAACTCAAAATGGATCAAAGTGTAAACTAATACTAAAACTTTTTTTTTTAATACTAAAACTCTTAGAGGAAAATATAGGCATGAGTCCTTATGACTTTGGATTAGGCAGTAATGGTTTCTTAGCTGTAACTCCAAAAACACAGGCAATCAAAAAATAGCTGAATTGGATTTCATCAAAATTAAAAACTTTTGTGCGTCAAAGGTCACTATCAAAAAACTGAAAAGATAACCCAAAGCAATGGACAAAATAGAAATTATATCTGATAAGGGACTGTTATTGAGAGTGTATAGAAGAACTCTTACATTTCAACAATAAAAAAAATGCAATAAAATAACAGTTTAAAAATAGGCAAAGGGGCGCCTGGGTGGCTCAGTTGGTTAAGTGTCTGACTTTTTTTTTTTTTTTTAACGTTTATTTTTGAGAGACTGAGTGCGAGCGGGGGAGGGAGACATGGAATCTGAAGCAAGCTCCAGCTCTGAGCTGTCAGCACAGAGCCCGAAGCAGCCTTAAACTCAGGAACTGTGAGATCATGACCTGAGCCAAAGTCAGACCCTTAACCAACTGAGTCACCCAGGTGCCCCCAAATGTCCGACTCTTGATTTCGGGTCACATCGTGATCCCCGGGTTCCTGAGATCAAGTCCTATGTAGGGCTTTGGGCTGACAGTACGGAGCCTGCTTGGGACACTCTCTCTCTCTCTCTCTCTCTCTCTCTCTCTCTCTCTCTCTGCCCCGCCCCCACATGTGGTGCATATGTGCTCTTTCTCTCAAACATTTAAAAATAGGCGAAGAGTTCCATAGCTGTTTCTCCAAAGAAGATACGCAAATGGCCAATAAGCACTTGAAAATATGCTTAGCATCATTAGGCCCTGGGGAAATATAAATCAAAGACCATAATGAGATATGCTTCTCACACCCACTAGGATTTCTAGAACCATGAAGATAGACAATAACAAGTGTTGGCAAGGATGTGAAGCAGTTGGAACCCTCATACATTGTTGGTATGAATATAAAAATGGTGCAGCTGCTTTGGAAAATAATTGGGCAGTTTCTCAAAAGGTTAAACATAGAGTTGCCATGACCCAGCAAATTCGATCCTAGGAATCTATCCAAGAGAACTGAAAGCTGTGTGGAACTGTGTCTACATGAAAACTTGTACACAACTGTTTATGGCATTATTATTTATAACAGCCAAAAAGTAGAAACTTACTTAAGTGCCCATCACCTGATGAATGGATAAACAAAATGTGATGTATCATTCAATGAAATAGAAGTATTCAGCCAAAAAAGAGGGGAACAAAGTACACCGTGAATGAACCTTGAAAGTCGGTTAAGCATCCTACTTGAGCTCAGGTCATGATCTCGTGGTTTGTGGGTTTGAGCCCCACGTCGGGCTCCATGCTGACAGCTCAGAGCCTGGAGCCTGCTTCAGATTTTGTGTTTCCCCTCTCTCTCTGCCCCTCCATCCCTCTTCCTCTCCCTCTCTCTCTGTCAAAAATAAACATTAAAAAATTCATAAGAAAATATGCTGAGTGGAAAAAGCAAGACACAAGGGACTGTATATTGTATAGTCTTTCTATTAATTGTCCAAAATAGACAAGTTCATAGAGATGGAAAATAGATGAGTGATTGTGAGAGGTTATGGGAGTGAATGACTGCCAATGGGTATAGTTTTTTGGGGGGATGATGAAAATGTTTTGGAATTAGTGGTAATGGTTACACAACCTTGTGACTATACTAAAAAACGTTGAATTATATGCTATAAAATGATGATTCTTCTGGAATGTGAATTATATTTTTAAAGGAGGAGGAAAAATATGTAATTATATAAGTTTTTATAATCAACCCTTTGAGGTAGGTGCTGTTATTATCCCCATCTTACAGATTAAGAATACAGACTGGTCAAGTAATTTAATGTTTTGGTGAATGAATGTTGGACTGGGATTCAAACTCAGGAAGTCAGGTTTTTATTCATTTTATACTGCTTTAAACCCACACCTTTCTTATGCAAGTCATTGTGTGGACATTTCATTTCACAGGTTAATTACAACCACCTGCACCATTCCTTTTGTTTTTCTTTGCAGATCCATTGATGAGATGAAGCGGTTGGAGGAAATGTCACATGTGTTTCAGCGCTCTGGAGTTGAACGCCACCCTTCAGAACCAAAATCCCAGACAGAAGGGAATGAAGATTTAGGGGGCAAAGAGCAGCCATGGGAAATGGTGATGGATAAGAAACACTTTAAGCTGTGGCGGCGCCCTATTACAGGCACTCACCTTTACCAGTACAGAGGTGAGCCCAGCTTGGCTGCCTTGTGTGTTCCATGGTTGCCCAGGTGTGCAGGACTTTTGTTCCTCATCCTCTCTAAATTGTTCTTTTCTGATTCTTGATCAGAAAATTTACCATGGTTTCTTGTTTTTGTTTTGCCTCCCCCAGATGACCAGTATCTCAGTGTCTTCATTGCTATACTTTGCTGTAGGTTGTCTTTGTCTGTCTTTTCTGTCCCAATATGATAATCTAGTTTTTGAATCTGCCTTTTATTTTTCTATAGCAAATGTTTTTTTGTTGTTGTTGATGTTTATTTATGGGGGGAGGAGGGGCAGAGAGGGAGTGAGAGAATCCCAAGCAGGCTCCGCTGTGTCAGCACAGAGCCCCATGTGGGGCTCCATCTCAGGAACCCTGGAGTCATGACCTGAGCTGAAATTAAGAGTCGCCTAACTGACTGAGCCACCCAGGTGCTCCTGAATCTGCCTTTAAGATCTGTCTGTACTCTATAATTGGAATGCAGTTAAGTGATAGGAATAAGGCAAGTGATGGGGATGTGGCATTAATCCCTTATTCTTTGTTATGTCATTCTAGTTTTTGGAACCTACACAGATGTGACACCCCGGCAGTTCTTCAATGTTCAGGTGAGTAAATTTTTCTTCCCAGGTTTGGAGGTTCTAAGCCTGGAAATCCACTGCAAACTGTCCACATGAATAATTTCTTTAACTCCGAAGACATTGGCTTCAGTACATCTGTCTATTTTTGTATCCTTCTCCTGTCAAATAGCATCTAGGTAGACATTGGACTTACTCTTTGTCCAAGGGGATGAGACTGATTCTATCCTCTTACAGGGCTGTTGGGAAGATCAATTAGAGGAATGTAATTGAATGTTTTTAGTATTTTATAAGGCGTTACAGTTATTTTTTCCTAAACAATTTAAGGGTAAGTTACATACGTGTCCCTTTATTCCGAAATCCTTCAGTGTATATTTCCTAAAACTAGACATATTCTCCTAACTGTGGTGCCATTATGAAAGTCTCTAAATTTAACATTGATGCAGCTCTTATACTCTTTTTTTTTTTTTTTTTTTTTGCAACTCTTCTACTCTTGTTTGTATTCCAGTTTTTATCTATTGACCCGATAATGTTCTTTACAGCGTTTTCCTCTTGAGTGCAGATCCAATCAGGATTTAGTAATGTGGAATATTGCCACAGTGAAGCTATTTATTTAGGAAAGATGAAGAGTATTCAAAGACTCCTTTCTTCCTTGGGTGGAAATGTATGAAAAGGGGAGGTGGGATCACCTAGAGTTGTATAAAAATTTTTTTTTCCTTCTTGGATTTTTCACTGTTTTATCAGGCTTTCAGTAACTAATTAATGATTATAACACACTAATAATATGCAAGTGCACACTTCCCCCCAAACACTGAATTTTGTTAATTTATATGGAGTTTTTGTTGAGTTTGGATGTGTATGATATGTCTTATTTTGAAATTCCCTAGTTACAAGTGATGCTAGAAATTAAAAAATACACTGCCTGCATTTCTTTTTGTGAAGTTTTGCTCATACTTTTGGGCTTTTTGTCTGTTTAAATCTTTAAAAATTTGTTTTACCCTTGTACACTTGTATGTCACTACCTATTAAATTTTCCCTAAACATGTCTATCACAATATTTTTTTCTTATATTTTCCTTTGCTTTGCCTTTTTAAAAAAATACTTATTTTTGAGAGAGGGAGAGAGCAAGCGGGGAGGGGCAGAGAGAGGATCCGAAATAGGCTCCATGTAGTCAGTGCAGAGCCTAACATGGGGCTCGACCCCATGAACTATGAGATCATGACCTGAGCCAAAATCAAGAGTTGGTTGCTTAACTGACTGAGCCCCCCAGGCGCCCCTGTGCTTTGCCTTTCTTTAGTAAGATTCACTTTCAAAATAATGCTATTGGCCTATAAGAAAGGATTTTGAAAGACTTGTCTAAAATAAACACAGCTGTGTTTTTCATACTTTGCCACTTTTAGGTCAGGTTTCCATTTCAGAATAAGATCCTTGGGTCAGAGGTCCAAGCATCTGGAGAAGTCTTCTGCAGCTTTGTTTTGAATTTCTTAGGTCTTGACAGTCTCTTCTCTTTCTACAGCTGGATACAGAGTATAGAAAAAAGTGGGATGCCCTGGTAATCAAGCTGGAAGTGATTGAGAGGGATGTGGTTAGTGGTTCTGAGGTTCTTCACTGGGTAACCCATTTTCCTGTGAGTATTTTCGTTACTGTTTTTACTTTTATCACATCCATGTGAGGCAGAACACTAATTCTGCCTATTCTTTCCTTTAGTATCCAATGTATTCCCGGGATTATGTTTATGTTCGACGGTATAGCGTGGATCAGGAAAACAACGTGATGGTGTTGGTGTCACGGTATGTGTGGTTACTTGTGGCTCCTCCTGAGATCCTTTAGCTGTGTCCTTCATAGATGTCTGGTGGGAGTTTGCATGGTCTTGTTAATAGGGGTGCTGCTAGGACCCCATCCATCCCAGCTAGAACACGAGTGGGCTTTGACTGGTGACAGTCTAGGAAGATAGAAGGGATGTAAGCTTTTCATTAAACCATTTCTTTAACCTTAATATTGATAATTAGAAAAATAAGTGCTTTTTTCTTCAACACAAAGGTTACAAAGCCTAGGAATCACCAAGGAAACTCACTTTGTTTTTAGAACTTAGTTTGTATTCATTCATCTTGGTGACTCTCTGTTTTATTTTAAAAATTAGAGTCAGCTTTTTAGATTTTCTCCTTAACTTTAGCTCTTATGCTGTTTTGTATGTAAACATTACTGAGTTTCCTTAACTTTTCTCCTTACCAGTGCTGTGGAGCACCCTAGTGTTCCAGAGTCTCCAGAATTTGTAAGGGTCAGATCGTATGAATCCCAGATGGTTATCCGTCCCCACAAGTCATTTGATGAGGTGAGTTTTACATCATCCGAGAGATGATGTGTAGCTGCTATGGAATTTTCTCAAGGAATGCCTTTTGTCTGAACTGGGAAGGGCAATGGTTCTCACACTTGGCGTGCATCAGAGTCCACTGGAGCTTGTTAACATACAGTGCTGGGGTATGGCCCAAGAATTCTCATTTTTAAGAGGTCCCAATGTGATACTACTGGTTTGAGAACCATTGCTGTAGGGTGATAACACCTGGAAGATCCTCCAGGACAAAGTTCTGATGACCCACGATTCCTGTTTGTATGAGAGACAGGAGAAGACGACGGCCTGTTAGCGGCATTCTTTGGGAACTGAAGGAGCATCTTTTCCATCAAAATTTCACCACAATGGGCAAAACATTTGAAACCTTTCTGGATTTCTGTTTCCTTATCTGTAAAATGAGAGGGTTAAAATAATGTTCTCAGCTTTCTTTAAAATCTGTGACCTTTCTTTGAGAAGAATTTTTTTTTCAACATAGGGAATTGCTTTTTTTTTTTTTTTTTTTTTTTTTTGGTCAAATCTATTGAGTTTACTACGTATTGATTCCAGTGGTTGCTGGTTTTAGTTGTATTTCACTTTACAATTAAAGGCTTTGTTTCTTTCCATTACTTTTATTTTTGAGCTGGATGAACTGTGTGTTAGTATGGTTTTGTTTTCAACAAGTTGTTCTATTTATACTGCCTGACGTGGGACTTTAAATATGACAGAAATGGTGGTTCACTTCAGTTAATGTGGTGATTGACTCTTTTTAACTGGGAGATCTGTGTGTTTATTTGTATACTATTTTTAGAACAGTATTTTTCAAACAGATTGCTACCCATTAGTGGAAGACAAAATTACTTTAGTGCATTATGACCAGCTAAAAAAAAAAGAAAAGAAAAAATATACGGAGTAGAAATCATCTGAGTGTAAGCATATTTCATGAGACTTGTTTAGGTACATAAGGATGTATGAATGTGTGTGTATGAGGCTGAGAGAGAACTGGTTGCAGTGTAAAAAGTTTATTTACAATGTGTTGTAGTTAAAAAGTCCTTTAGAACTTCAGAAAATAGAAAAGAAAGTAGTAAGGCTACTTAGTGTCCATGGCTAGTTGCCTTTAGGAAGGGGAGCCTGGGTCAGGCTGGAGACCGTGTGGGAGACAGACTTAGGTCTCACTCTTTTCCTTTAAAATTTTAACCTTGCCCCCCATATATTTCCTATTGGGAAAAAACTGACTTGAGTTCCAGCATTGCTACCTTTAGAAACCATGACCATGAAATAGCCAAGGCATTGTTTAGCACCTAGCCGAGTGTGTTGTATCTAGCAGGGGCCCAGTAAATAATTTCTTTCAGTTGGGGTAGGGGAACAATAGAGATTATCTATATAATTCTTTTAGTATATTGGTGGCAAGCTCTTATGAAAAAGGTAAGATTTGAGTGGGGTCTCTTGAAAAGGCAGACTGGATAGAGGAAAACAGGAAGCGCCCTGTGGGCGGACACGGCATGATTTATCAAAGACAAAGACAAAAATGAGCCATGAATGGGTTCAGAGACTCACCACTTAGAAAGGAAAGTTGAGATTAGGGAGGAGTGATAAGTTAACATTGACCATGTAGATAGAATACTTGAAAACCAGGCAGCTGCATTTGGACTTGGCAGATGGAAAATAGATCCTTGAGCCAAGGTATGGTGTTTTATTTGTTTTACTTTTATATACATTTCAAATTTTCCCTAATTAAAAGATAAAGAGGGGTGCCTGGGTGGCTTGGTCGGTTAAGCGTTTGACTTCGGCTCAGGTCATGATCTCACGGTCCGTGAGTTCGAGCCCCGCGTCAGGCTCTGTGCTGACAGCTCAGAGCCTGGAGCCTGTTTCAGATTCTGTGTCTCCCTCTCTCTCTGCCCCTCCCCTGTTCATGCTCTGTCTCTCTCTGTCTCAAAAATAAATAAATGTTAAAAAAAAAAAATTAAAAGATAAATAAGTAGAATCATGTTGATGAACCTTTTGTATCCATTCCCAGCTCCAACAGTGATCAACTCACGGACAAACTTATTTTATCTATATCCTTTCTTGTCCCTTTTCCTGCTCTCCTGATTATTTTGAAACAGTTTCTTGCTTTACTATAGAAGAACCCATAGAAGAATTCTTCTATAGATATTTCAGTATTTATCTCAAAAAGAAAAAACATTTTTGAAAATATAACCTCAGTGTCATAATGATCCCTAATATCAAATAATCTAGTTAGTGTTCATATTTTCCTGATGGTCCATGAATTTTTTTGTAGTTGGTTTATTTGAATCAGGACTCAGTTGGCTCAGGTCATGATCTCCCAGTTGTGAAATGAAGCCCTGCGTCAGACTCCGTGCTGGGCATGGAGCCTGCTTTAAAAAAAAAAAAAAAAGTTTGGGCACCTGGGTGGTGGCTCGGTTGGTTAAGTGTTGAGTCTTGGTTTTAGTTTTGGTTGAGTCTTTGGTTTCTGTCTCTATCTCTCTCAAAATAAAAAAATAAATTAAAAAAAAGTAAATATCTTTTTTTTTTTTTCTTATTTATTTTGAGAGAGCACGAGCTGGGAGGGTCAGAGAGGATCCCAAGCAGGCTCTTTGCTGTCAGTGTGGAGCCTGGCACAGGGCTTGAACTCATGAACTGTGAGATCATGACCTGAGCTGAAATCAAGAGTCGATGCTTGAGCCACCCAGGTGTGCCAAAAGATAATTTTTTTTTTTTTTAATGTTTATTCGCTTTTTGAGAGACCAAGTGTGAGCAGGGCAGGGGGCAGAGAGAGAGGAAGACATGGAATCAGAAGCAGGCTCCAGGCTCTGAGCTGTCAGCACAGAGCCTGACGTGGGGCTTGAACTCATAGACTGTGAGATCATGACCTGAGCTGAAGTCAGACACTCAACCGACTGAGCCACCCAGGCTCCCCCCAAAAGATAAAATTCTTGAAGGAAAAAAAATATGATTCAGACTCTAGACATTTGAAATTTGTTCATATTATCTCTTGAGTCTTTTGAAGTCCGTATGTTTCCCCTCTTTTTTTTTGTTTTTTGTTTTTTTTGTTTCTTCTTGTTGTTGCTGTTTTGCAATTATATTTGTTGAAGAAGCAGTGTTTTTTTGTCCTGGATCTTGATGATTGTATCTCCATAGTATCATTTAATGTGTTCCTCTGTCCCTGTCCCCTGCCTGTATTTCCTGGGTATTGGTAGTTACTGTTCAAACCTCAGGCTTGAACAGATTCAGGTTGGTTGGTTGTTTTGGGCAAGACCACTGTATCAGAAGGCCAGTTGATGACTGTTTCTTTCTTTGTGAATTTAGAAATGATTGGTGATTATGGCTCAGATCCGTTATTTCATTAGGGGTATAACAAATTGCTGGTTTTGTAATTCCTTTATTTTTCTTCATTTATTTCCACTTATTAATTGGAACACATTAAGGTAATTTTCCTCACCAACTGTTTGGTTTTCTATAGTGCACATAGGAAAGGGAAGTAAGAGAAATAGTTGATTTGTTCCTTTATTTATGAGTTTCAAAATAATGCATTGGTCCTTTCAACCAGGGATCCTCCAAAGGTAAAGTTTTTATTTTTTTGTTATAGGCAAATACCATTAGTCTTTGCTGTAGAAGAACTGATAGAAGACTTCTTCTAATGCTATTTTAGTTGTGTTTTGTTTTGTTTTGTTTTGTTTTGTTTTAATTCAAGTTAGTTAACATATAGTGTAATAATGATTTCAGGAATAGAAGTTAATGATTCATCACTTGCATATAACACCCAGGGTGCATCCCAGCAAGTGCCCACCTTAATGCCCCTTGCTCATTTAGCCCATACCTCCCACCTAGCACCCCACCAGCAACCCCCAGTTTGTTCTCTGTTTTTAAGAGTCTCTTATGGTTTGTGTCCCTCTCTGTTTTTATATTATTTTTGCTTCTCTTCCCTTATGTTCATCTGTTTTGTATCTTAAATTCCACATATGAGTAAAATCCTAGGCTATTTGGCTTTCTCTGCCTGATTTATTTCAAACAGCATAATACATTCTAGTTCCATCCACATTGTAGCAAATGGCAAGATTTCATTCTTTTTGATTGCCAGGTAATATTCCAGTGTGTGTGTGTGTGTGTGTGTGTGTGTGTGTGTGTGTGTGTGTGTGTGTTATGTGTGTATGTGTGTGTCTGTGTGTATCATAGCTTCTTTATTCATTAGTTGATGGACATTTGAGCTCTTTCCATACTTTGGCTATTGTTAATAGTGCTGCTATAAACATTGGGGTGCATGGCCCCCCTTCAAATCAGCACTCCCATATCTTTTGGATAAATACCTAGTAGTGCAATTGCTGGGTTGTAGGGTAGTTCTATTTTAAATTTTTTGAGGACCCTCCACACTTTTCCAGAGTAACTACATCAGTTTGCATTCCTACCAGCAGTGCAAAAGGGTTCCCCTTTCTCCACATCCTTGCCAGCATCTGTTGTTGCCTGAATTATTAATTTTAGCAATTCTAAATGGTGTGAGGTGGTATCTCATTGTGGTTTTGATTTGTATTTTCCTGATGATGAGTAATGTTGAGCATTTTTTCATGTGTCTGTTAGCCATCTGGAGGTCTTCTTTGGAGAAGCGTCTATTCATGTCTTTTGCCCATTTCTTCACTGGATTATTTGCTTTTTGGGTGTTGAGTTTGAGAAGTTCTTTATAGATTTTGAATACTAACTGTTTATCTGATCTGTTATTTGTAAATATCTTCTCCCATTCCATTGGTTACCTTTTAGTTTTGGTGATTGTTTCCTTCGCTGTGTAGAAGCTTTTTGTCTTGAGGGTAGCTATTTCAGTTTTTAAACATGTTTGTTTAGTTTTAACCTATTGCAGTTATTCTTTTTCTTTTTTTCAGTTTGTTTATTTTGAGAGAGAGGTGCGAGCAGGGGGGAGGGGCAGAGAGAGGGAGAGAGAGAATCCGAAGCAGGCTCCAAGCTCTTAGCACAGAACCCAGTGTAGGGCTTGAACCCATGAACTGCAAGATCATGACCGGAGTTGAAATCAAGAGTTGGATGCTTAACTGACTGAGCCACTCAGGTGCCCCTACAATTATTGACACTCAAATTTGTCCCAATTTTGGCCATTAGGGGCCTCATCTTCCTGGCTTGAATCCTTTTGACTTGACCTCAGGGGTTCTTTTGTTTTCTGCTGTTATAAGATATCCTAGGTTCATCTTGTATAGGTTTAGCTGTAAACCTGAAATTAGCATTTCTTTAGGGAGTCCTGGTTCCTTTTAAGAAAATGTCATTTAAATACCAGGATTTGGGGGTGATGACTGGCTCGCTCAGTCAGTAGAGCATGTGATTCTTGATCTCAGGGTTGTAAGTTCAAGCCCCAGGTTTGGTATAGGGATTACTTGAAAATAAAATCTTTAAAAATAAATAACCAGAATTTGGTTTCTAGGAGTAATAGCTATTGGTTTGCTCATTGTTTTTAGGTCTTTTCAGAAGATAGAACTAAGTAATAAATTTTACTTGTTTGTTTTAAAGATAAATCTTAAATACATGCCAATACTTTTAATTCAAATTTCAGACTGGAGAGTTGTTTATTATTTTGTGTCTTACATCTATCATCTTTTCCCATGATGAGAAATTCAGTTCTTATCACTCCAAACATAACTACTCATTTGCTTTAACCTGAAGTATACACAACAGCTTCAGAGTAATACCGCAAAGATCACCAATAATGTGATGATTTAAAATTTGTATATATATATTTTTTTATCCTTAGGGTATGTACACAGGGTACAAAATAATTGAGTTTTAAAGTTACTTGAAAGGCACCTGGGTGGCTCAGTCAGTTAAGCATCCAAATTCGGCTTGGGTCATGATCTTGTGGTTTGTGGGTTTGAGCCCATGTCATCTCTCTGCTGTCAGCGTGAGCCCGATTTGGATCCTCTGTTCCTTTCTCCCTCTGCCCCTCCCCCACTCTCTCTCTCTCTCAAAAAATAAACATTAAAAAAAAGTTTTTTTTTAATATACGTTTTTTTTAAAATACGTTTCTTTATTTTTGAGAGGCAGAGAGAGGGCACGAGTGGGAGAGGGGCAGAGAGAGAGACACACACAGAATCCAAAGCAGGCTCCAGGCTCTGAGCTGTCAGCCCAGAGCCCGACGCGGGGCTCGAACCCATGAACCGTGAGATCATGACCTGACCCAAAGTTGGTCATTCAACCGACTGAGCCACCCAGGCGCCCCCCAAAATAAACACTTAAAGTTATTTGAAATAGGTGTTCTCTTTGTGATTTTTTTTTACTGACTCAGTTTGTAGTTGGGTTCCCTGTTTTCTACTTTATCTTTGATTTTTAGATACTGCTTTTTAAACTTAATTTTGTTTTATTAAATTATGAAAAAAATGTGTTTTTCCAAAGTGAAATTTATCAATAACTAGAGTGATTTTGCTTATATCCCTGTACCTTCCACCCAGTTCCTTCCTTCTTCTTATGGGTAATCATTGTTTTTGGTTTCCTTTTAAAACACAAGTAGTGGTGGATGAGAACCTGGGTCTCTTGACTTCTCAGCCCAAGTGTTTTACGGGAAGAATAAAGTCTTTTATATATATTAACTAATTTAGTCTTCTAGCCAACCTTTGTGGTGGGTACTGTTACTGTTTCCACTGTACAGGTTTTACCTTTCCCTTCTCTTTACTTCCATAGTATTCATCTGTATCTCTGTTATGGCATCTATTCTGTTAATTGAAAGCTCCTGAGGGCAGGGACTAGCACATTTTTGTTTGCTCTGTCATACCCAGCACAGTGCCAATCACAGCAGACATTCAAATACGTATTGAGTAAACGAATAAAAGATTAAACAGTCCATTCAGGAAAAAAAAGAACTTTGGTGTAAAAGCATGGGAATTTAGGGGCACCTGGGTGGTTTAGTCAGTTGAGCATCCCACTTTGGCTCAGGTCATGATTTCATGGTTTGTGAGTTCAAGCCCTGCATCGGGCTCTCTGCTGTTGGAGCAGAGCCTGCTTGGGATCCTTTGTCTCCGTCTCTCTCTTCGCCTCCCCTGCTTGTGCTCGCTCACTCTCTCTCTCAAAAATAAATACATAAACATTTTAAAAAATTGGTTAAAAAAAAAAAAACCATGGGAATTTAAAGTTGTAGTTCTACCACCTGGAGTTGTGGCCACTCTGCTTTAAAAAGTACAGACATAGGAGCACCTGGGTGGCTCAGTGGTTAAGCGTCCGACTTCAGCTCAGGTCATGATCTTACGGTTCCTGAGTTGGAGTCCCATGTCAGGCTCTCTGCTGTCAGCACAAAGCCTGCTTCAGATCCTCTCTGTGCCTCTCTCTCTGCCCCTCTCCTGCTCACGCATGTACTCGCTCTCTAAAAAATAAACATTAAAAAAAAAGTGCGACATAAGAGCGGTTCTCTCTTACCCCTTTGGATGGAGCATGATTGGTTACTTCTCCTAGGATCAGGACACTTGTAAATTTCCTTAATTTCCTGTCCTTCACTGGAGTTAGGCAATGAGAGTGCTGAGCCAAAAAGAATGGTGGGTGCAAGGGCCCTGCACTCAGAATTCTGGGTTCGTCTTGGCTGTCATTGAGTATGTGGGTAACCTTGGGCAAACCTCCTTCTTTTTGCTCAGTTTCCCCCCCTATAAAATGGGGTAACAGTATCTACATTGTAAGTTGAAATAGTTCCTGGCACACCATTAAGTGGTCTATAAAGGTTTGCTGGTAGTAGTAGTAGCAGCAGCAGCAGCAGCAGCAGTGCGGCAGAGTTTATATCATTTTAAAAATAATTTTTAAAAATTAAAAAAAATTTTTTTACATGTATTTATTTTTGAGAGACAGAGCACAAGTGGGGGAGGGGCAGAGAGAGAAGGAGACACAGAATCCAAAGCAGGCTCCAGGCTCTGAGCTGTCAGCACAGAGCCTGATACGGGGCTCGAAAACTGTGAGATCATGACCTGAGCCGAAATCGGATGCTTAACTGACCAGGCACCCCCGGGAATTTTTTTTTAATGTTTATTCTTGAGAGAGAGAGAGAGAGCGAGCACAAGTGGGGGAGGGGCAGAGAGAGGGAGACGTGGACTCCGAAGCAGGATCCAGGGTCCGAGCTGTCAGCACAAAGCCCAATGCAGGGCTCGAACCCATGAACCACGAGATTATGACCTGAGCCAAAGTCGGACACTTCACCAACTGAGCCACCCAGGCGCCCCAGAGTTTGTATCATTTTGATAAAGATTAGGACCTTTAAACATTTTGGGATATGTGTTGGGATTTTCAAGACCACTCCCAAAATTCACAGGAAGGACTCCTAGGACTCAGCATGTAATTGTACTCATGACTAAGATTCATTATATAGTCATGTAGTAAGGATACACAGCTGGATCATAAGGGAAGAGACAGGCAGAGTCTGAAGGAATCCATGTGGAGGCTTCCTCTTGCTCTCTCCCATGAAGGAGAGCATATTCTTCCAGCAACAAAAACATAGCAACAGGTATGTGATGTTTCTGCCCAGAGAAGCCCATTAGAGACTCAGCACCCAAGATTTTTATTCAGGGCTAGTCACATAGGGATCCTCTGCATAGCACATACCAAAATTCCAGATGTCCCCAGAAGGAAAACAGGTGTTTAGCACAAACTGTATGATTGTTTGCACAAACAGACAAGACACACAGGGAGTCACCCTTACACTTAACTGTTGACTGGGAATACTCCGGGAGCCGAGTTCCCGGACACCACCCGAGGGCCAACCTTGTAGGGTGGCCCTTCTACGAATGGCAACCTCTCAGGTCTTCAGTATTAACGCTTTTCTGCTCAGGGTAAAAAATGACACTGTCTGCCCCAGAGTCCGATCATGATCATTCTGGGGTACTGGATACGGAAGCTGTGGTGGGTAATTCAGGTATCGTTATTTTTGCTGTACTTCTTTTTCAGAATGGCTTTGACTACTTGTTGACCTACAGTGACAATCCCCAGACTGTGTTTCCTCGCTACTGCGTTAGTTGGATGGTTTCCAGTGGTGAGTGGGCACTTGTATACAGGGCCTGGAACCTGGGCTGAGCATTTTGTTTTTCTCTAGCTCTTAATGGCAAGCAAGATTAGTGCTTGTCTCATGGGAGCACTGTTGGAGAAATTACATATCTTTCCTGGTCCATTCTTGAATACTATGAAGACATTGAAGCCTCCAGCTGGGGTTCAGAGGGATGAGAGTTAGGGAGTCCCTGAAAGCAACATGTGCCCAGAAGGGAGTTTTAAGAACAGTTGCTTAGCTTTTATTCCTTAAATATGGACTGTGTATGTTAATGTGTTAACAATTTTTTTTTTTTTTAGATAGTGTTGGAGGCCATACAATCTGGTGGAAAAAATGTGGTAGTTATAGGACAGTAACCTTGAGAAAGGGGCTACCATGTATCTTGACAAAGGCTACATATCACAGCTGTAACTGTACCTTTTTCTTCCAATTCCTTGTTTTAAAAAGCATCCTCGTGTGATTTTTTTTCTTTTGCTTCTCTGTAGGCAGCTACTAATACCTCAGGGGGAGAATGGAGAGATTAGGTGTTTCTGTTTGATATTTGTCTAAATAAAATTGGCAGATAATTAGGCTATGCTACTGATAAGTGGTATTTTAATCACCTAAAAACCTTATGCGGCTTGATCAGTACCCCTTTCCAAAGGATCTCCGAGGTCATGGGTTGTTTTCACTCTGTATACATTTTAGGAGGCAGCTGTCACTCACAGGTTGTTGATTAGGCTGTGATCTCTATAAGAAAGAAATTGGCTCCCTGCCGTGAAAGAAATAGGGCCTTCTAATTTTGAGCCTATTGTCGGTTTGTATTTCAGCCTACCCAGATTTTCCTCTCTCCCACCAGGCATGCCAGATTTCCTGGAGAAGCTGCACATGGCCACTCTGAAAGCCAAGAACATGGAGATCAAAGTAAAGGACTATATCTCATCTAAGCCTCTGGAAACGGGTAGTGAAGCCAAGGCTACCACCCCGTCTTCAGAGCGGAAGAATGAGGGTAGTTGTGGCCCTGCCCGGATCGAGTACGCTTGAAGGGTTTTGGGATAAGAAGGGACAGGCTGCTTTTAGCCCTGTCTCAGTTCCTTCCTTATCTGCTACAGAATGGGGACATGTATTAGAAAGCGTCTGCTGTAACCACCAGTGCAGGATGACTCAATAACTGGTGTCCCGATTTCATTCAGAGCCCTTATTGCTCTTTATCAAAACAGGAGGAATCATCCATGAGGGCGTTGTCATATTCTCAGGCCAAGCATTTTGAAATTCGGTATTTCATTGAGCTGATCTGGAACAAACCTCTCACCTCAGGCCAGAAGGGGACAGCTTCTTTTCGCTTCCTGAGTAGTTTCCTCTGCCAACATTCCAGTTCTCACCATCGGTTCTGCAGCGCTTGGGATTTCCTTCAGTTCTGAAGGTCCAGCTGGAAAGTACAGTTGGCCAGTTGAGTCTTCAATGAGGGGTCATTGGGAGTGCTCTTGGTAACAGTCCTAGTGTTGAATGGATGTGAACTATTGCTTGGCAGTGTAAGTGCCTTGTCCTCACCCTGCTTCTATCTTTAGGGACATCAAGTTTGTACCAAGGAATTTCTGCCTCCCAGATACCACCCCATTGACTCGCCATCCCCCAAAGCAGTTTCCTTTGCATTGACCAGTTCTTCTCTATTCATGCCCTATATTAATTTGGATCATCACCTCCTTCCTTAGTCCGTTTATCAAGAACACTGGGAAATGAATCCTTTCAGATGGTAGCTTTCTGTGTCATCAGTGTTTTGATAGGGTCAATGGTGATGCTCAAAATATCACACTTCAGGTTTGGGTTTTTTTTTTTTTTTTTTTTTTTAACCTTTGTGTCAAAACGTAGGAATTGGGAACTTGAGTAGGATTTCTCCATAGTCCTACTGTATAGAAAACCATTTTGATTCAGGCATTATTTTTCACACTTCAGGTTTGACTGGATGCTGAGGACTTGTCCATCTTGGAAGGCTAAAGGCAGAGGAATGGGGGTTGGGCCACTCCCTTGGAGCTCTCAGAGCTGTAGACAAGCTGTGTGAAGAAATAGATGTAATCTTGCCCCAAATACTGATATAATGGGGATGTGGTTTATGTGACCCTTTTGTTCCTCTGCAAAGTTTTTCCTCCTCTTTTCAGAGTTAAAACGAAAGCAGACTACACTGTTTGGGTAAAGTCACAATCAGATGGTATCAGTTTGGCCTGGCTGATTTTGCTTATGGTCCTGCTGCAATCTGACAGAATAGGGATCAAGTTTTAAATACTCCCTTCTCTTTTTTCCGTAGAATTTAAACGGCTGGATTTTCCCCTTTTTTCCTACTTGGCTACCCTTTTGTGTTGTTGAAAAGGGGATCTAAGCCTCAGATTGACTCAAACCTCTGGACATTTTTGTTGCCTGTTAAGTTTTGTGCCAAGGAAATAACTGCCCCCGTGTTTCATGTCTTGCCTTCTCTGAGTCATTGGCAGAACGGAGAGATGTGTTGAGTGTCTCCAGCTTCTTTTCGTTGATCATTTCTCTCTTCTCATCCCCAGGACTTCACAGAAGCCAGGGAAAAGCTCCCTGGGCTATGTCTGAACTTAGCGCCTGTGATGGTTGGGGCATGGATGGTGGCGTGGGCAAGAGTGTGTGAGTGCACAGGTGTTAAGGAGCTACGTGTTGCTAATGTTCCTATTTTTGGCAACTTGACCCTATACTTGGGGTCAGTCTGTACAGTTACTTATGTCATTGTAATGATTTCACTTCTAACTGTGACATTTTTATCAAATGTGTGAATAAATACATAAAGATTGGTACAAGAGTGTTTGTCTTTGGACATGTGGTGGTGGGAAATCTTGTATATTGGGCTTATGGTTTCTTCCTGATCAGAAAGTTGGAGTGTTTCTACTTAGGGTTGGCACATGGAAGCAGCAAGGTGTGGTCTGGGTAGGGGCTAACACAGAGCTAACCACCTTGCCTTGATTATGAGCCCTTTCCAGGTAGCCAGTTTGGCAAATGAAAACAAACCACCTGTTTCCACTTCGTTGTCTTGATCTCCTCACCATCTCCTTTGCTTTTAAGGAAGGATCAACTTGAGGAAACAGTGATTGAGCTTTGCTGACAGTGAAACTTGGGAGGGAGCAAGGAAAGGAGGAAAGGATTTGAGGAAGCCAGGTCTAGTGCGGGAGGCAGACCGGGACTTTGGCTGGAGAGGGAGGGTGGTGAGTTCAAACCCCACTTGGCCTGGTGGGAAGTAGGGTCACACAAGCAGTTCTGCTAGAGTGTAAATTTGTTGCAAGGCGATGGATAGATCGGAGACACTTAAGAGCGTAACGCGAACTTTGAGTTTATGTGTGATTCTGCCTGTGGGAAACACTACGGGAACACAAATGTACACCTGAACCATTAAGGCTCTTTTCTCCAAATCGTTCGGAGATAATCACTGGAAAGCCATCCCTGCTTGTAGACTACTTGTTAGGTGTTGTATGCTTATGGGTGCACATGTGTTTTTATAATCAGTTTGGCGAGTTGGTGACTCTGGCCTCCGCCCTGCTGCAGAGGCCCCTACACGTGGCATCCTTGACATCGTTCTCCAGATTCTGCATTAACACTTCCACTGAGAAGCATTTGAGTTCTTACAGAAAGCAACATTTCCATTGTTGGACAGTTCTAGCTTTCAGGAAGTCCTTTATGTTGAGACTAAATGTGCCACCTCAGCGTTTACCAGAATCAGTGGTCAAGCCCTGTCTTTGGAACAACACAAGGAAAACATTTCCATGGGATAGTACTTCACATTCTTGAAGACAGTGCTCATGTGACCTTTACCCTTCCCCAGGTTTTCTGTTGCTAGCAGCTTCAAAAATCCTTCCAACTCTTTATTATGAAAATGTTTGAAAAATTGAAAAATAATAAAACTTTGTATGCCCTCCCCCCTACCTTTGCTGGTTGTTAACTTATGGTGTGTGCTTTGTCTTTATATATAAATACACTTTGCTGTGGACTGAACTGTCTCCCTAAAATTCACATGCTGAAAGTCCTTATACCCAATGTGATAGTATTGGAAATGGGGCCTTTGGGAGGTGATTTGAATGAGATGAGGTCATGAGGGTGGAACCCTCCATGAACGGATCTGTCCCCTTATGAGAAGAGACCCCAAAGGTTTGCTTGTTCTCCCCTTCCACCGTTGTGCAGACAACAAGGTAGCCTGGCAAGCTAGGGGAGAGTGTTCTCACCAGGAACAGGATTGGCCAGCATCTTGAGCTTGGACTTTTAACCTGCATAACTGTAAGAAATAAAGTTCTGTTGTTTAAGCTACCCGGTCTATGGTATTTTGTTCTGGTAGTCTGAGTAGAAGTTCTCATGACCATTTGAAAATAAGTTTCAAACATCATATTTCACCCCTAATCACTTGAGTATGCTTTTTTTTTTTTACAGTGATGTTCTTTGTAACCACACTAACCAGTAGCACAGAGAATGTAATATCTAATAACTCACTCCATATTAAAATTTCCCCAGTTGTCCCCCCCCCCCCCCACCAGTACCTCCCCCGAATCCAGGATCCAGTTAAATATCGAGTGTTGTGTTAGTCAGTAGCCAAGTACCTAAGTCAACGGTAGCCTGCCCTTTGTAATGTAGCTTTCTGGGTGCTCCAGATGTAGTGCAGTGGTTCTCAAACTCGAGCTTTGAAAACTCCGTGCCAGGATCTCACCCCAGACCAATTACATCAGAATTGCTGAGGGTGTAAGTATGGAATGTTAAAGCAATCAGAAGGATTAAAAATAGGCTGCAATCTCCCTTGATCTGCACACTTCTAATCCAGGCAAAGGTGTCATTAACTTGTCACCAGTCTTGTCACACTGTTGGCTTAGGTTGGGCTTGGGATCAGCTAATAATAGCCACCATTACTGAGCACTCACGGTGCCGGATACCATGCTTCATGCATTCATGCAAGATCTCTAATCCTACCACAGCCCTGTGAGTATGTAGCTATCCTTGTTGTATAAGCAAGGAAATGGCATCAGAGGTTAAGGAATCTTCTTGCTCAAGGTTACACCGGAAGTGACAGAGCCAGGATGCAGACCTAGCTTTGACCTCTCCAAAGACCCCTCCAGCAGCATGTCTTCACACTTAAGTTTCTCATACTGTCCTGCTTGATTCCTTCCCAGGGTGGCTGACTTCTTTTGGAACCTGGATTGTAGGCTTTCTTTTTATCCGCTCTTGTTAACTTTTACATGGCTTAAGCCTCCCCCTTCCCCGCTAGTTCCACCATCCAATTGCTAATTGTTCGGTGATGCTCTTTCTGGGAGTATCAGAAGCATAAATATTGGAGTGTCTGACTTGATTTTGGCTCAGGTCACGATCTCTCGTTTCATGGGTTTGAGCCCCGCCTTGGGCTCTGCACTGAGTGTGGAGCCTGCTTGGGATTCTTTCTCTCTCTGCCCTTCCCCCGCGTGTGTGCTTGCATGCTGTCTCTCGCACCCTCTCTCAAAAAGAAGCATAAATGAAATTTCTATCTTGGAAACTTAATATATACCACTACAATGACATATGGGTTAATAAAGGGATAGGGGTGGTATTCTTTGGGGCATCTTAGGGTAGCATTTTCTAAAAATAGTTCCAAAGTAACCAATCTCTGTGCTCAGCATGGGAGCACAGGAGTCTGGAAATGTTCCTTTAACAATGAAAGTACACTTCATAAAATCTGAGAATTCTCATAAACTTGAAAGAGTTAAAAATTACGGCACGTGGATGGAAGGGATTTTTTTTTAAAGATTTTATATGTAAAGTAATCTCTACACCCAACATGGGCTCTGGGGCTCGAAGTCACAACCCCAGGATGAAGAGTTGCAGGCTCCACTGACTGAGCCAGCCAGGTGCCCCTGGAAGTGATCTTAGTGTACAATGTATTTGTTCCTACAGACCTCAGTGGATACTTGCAGAGCATCATTCCAACAGAAACCCCAGGCCACACACTGTCAGTTACTTTTAATAACCTCATGGTTGATTCTGTTCCGCAAGTGCACTTAAAATTTTTTTCAGATAACTTAGAAATGACCTAACTTTAGCATCCACTTTCAAGGAGCCCGACCACCCCTAAAAAGGTAGGGTGGGTGTTTGAAAGTACTAATATTGATGTTTTTACGGTTTATGCATTTTTTCGTGATCTTAAGACTCTGCTATGTTTGTGCGTTAGGATTATGTTAAGCCTTCAGGGACAGAAACCCACAATATGGCTGAAACCAAACTAACAACGTTCTCTTGTGAACAGAGTCCAGGGCTGGTAGTTCCAGACCCAGGCTCCTGCTATCTTGTCCCACCTTCAACATGAGAATGGTACGCTGTTAACATCTGAATCTCTGAGGGTGAGACCCAAGCATTGTGTTATATTTGTGTGACTGTTTTCCCTAAAATGTGGCCCCCAGGACTGGACCTGACTCTGTTCCCCGGCAGGTGAGCACCCTGAGGACCGGGACTGTGCTCATTACCTGTTGAGTCACTGCCTGGGTGGGGCCTGCTCTCCCACCAGCCGCCATGTCTGTTTTGCTGGTGGGAAGGAGGGGAGGGGGAAAGAGAATGTCCCTTCCCTTGAGGACACTTCCCAGAATGCCACACCATTTCTGCTTCTAGACCAGTAGCCAGAACTTCATCAAAAGACCACACCCAGCTGTTGAGGAGTAGTCGCTCCTTGGAGCCGCCAAATTTCCCTTTTTGCAAGCAACCAGTCATATCGGATTAGAGGCCCTCTCTGTTCAAGTAAAACCTCATCTCTTTTTTTAACTTGTTTAAAAAAAATGTTTATTGAGGGGACCCCTGGGTGGCTCAGTTGGTTAAGCGTCCGACTTCAGCTCAGGTCATGATCTCACAGCTCGTGGGTTCGAGACCCGGACTGGGCTGACAGCTCAGAGCCTGGAGCCTGCTTTAGATTCTGTGTGTCCCTCTCTCTCTGCCCCTCCCTCACTCACGTCCTGTCTCTCTCTCTCTCTCTCTCTCTCTCTCTCTCCCTCAAAAATAATAAACATTAAAAAATTTTTTTAAATGTTTATTATTTTTGAGGGAGAGAGAGAGAGCACAAGCGTGAACGAGCACACAATAGGGGGAGGGGCAAGGAGAGGGGGACAGAGGATCCAGAACAGGTTCCATGCTGACAGCATAGAGCCTGATGTGGGGCTCGAACTCAGGAACCACAAGATCATGACCTGACCCGAAGTTGGACGTTTAACTGACTGAGCCACCCAGGAGCCCCAACCTTTTTTTTTTTTTTCTTTTTCTTTTTAAGTAAACTCTACCCCCAACACGGGGCTCAAACTCACCACCCTGAGATCTAGAGTCACGTGCTGTACCGACTAAGCCGGCCAGGTGCCCCTAGTGTAACCACCTCTTAACCTAATTAATTACATCTGCAATGGCACTGTTTTCAAATATAAGGTCACATTCTGTGGTCTGGGGGCTAGGACTTCAACATATGAATTCTGAGGGGAAACAATTTAATCTCTAACAAGGGTAAATTACAGAGAACTCAATGTAAGAATGACTTTTCAAAAGAAATGGCCCTGTATGGAGTCCAGAAAGACTCCCCAGCCTGGGCAGGGTCACCTGTCCTGCAGTTTCAGTGTGGCAGCAGCAGGGGGCAGGGCTGCACCGCCTGCTGGGAGCCTCTTCTCTGTTTGCCCTTGGCTGCTGGAAGGATTTTACATCTCATAAAAGCCAACAGTTCAATGTGGGTCTATTTGGGCACCACTCCCCCTCCCTCAAAGCTTTGATGGACATCAAGATCTATGAATAAATGAGAGAGGAAGTAGGTCGGATGACCACAACCTGTGTGGGTGTATATAATAAGTTGGGAAGACGAGGCTGAGGGCCAGTGGGAGATTCATAGGCTCCCTGCCTAGTGACCAAGGGTTTGTGTAAGGGAAAGAGAGAGAGGTGGGGATAAAGAGGCAGTGGCTTTGATTTGCTGCTTCTTCCCTGACAGCCTGTGGCCAGTCCAGCCCCCGCTCTAAGGAGCTAGGTGCTGACCTCGGGCGCCAGCCAGAACCGATGGGCTAAGCAGAGGACCCCGTCCTCCTGTTATAATTCCTGCATTTCCTGTTATAATTCTTTTCTTTAAAAAAAAATTTCTTTTTAGTTTATTTATTTATTTTGAGAGAGAGAGCACACTAGGGGAGGGGCAAAGAGAAGGAGAGACAGAATCCCAAGCAGGCTCCTTGCTGTCAGCACAGAACCCGATGCAGGTCTATGAACTCACGAACCTTGAGCTCATGACCTGAGCTGAGATCAAGAGTCAGATGCTTAACCGACTGAGCCACCCAGGCGCCCCTTCCCTTTCCTTCCCTTCCCTTCCCGTCCCATCCCGTCCCGTCCCATCCCGTCCCGTCCCATCCCGTCCCGTCCCGTCCCGTCCCGTCCCGTCCCGTCCCATTTTTATGTTAGAGGCACCTGGGTGGCTCAATCAGTTAAGTGTCTAACTCTTGACTTTGGCTCAGGTCATGAGCTCACCGTTTGTGAGTTGGAGCCCGGCATCGGGCTCCACGCTGACAGGGCAGAGCCTGCTTGAGATTCTCTGTCTCCTCTCTCTCAGCCCCTCCCCACCTTGTGCTCTCTCTCTCTCTCTCAAAAATAAATAAACTTAAAAAAAAAAAGTTTTTCTTTTAATTACAGTGAGTTAACATACAATGTTGTATTAGTTTCATCCTGTTATAATTCTTTGCTGTATTTCTGTGCCTGCGAAAGAAGGCACGGTGTGGTGATATGTAGCAAGGAATTATTGAAGACCCACTATGTGCCTGATGACTTTCAAACGATTTATGAAGCAGCTGGGGAGTCGACATTGAACTAGACAGAATTAAGCAATCCAACATGGAGGACCAAAGGAGTGTCAGCTCTGTGTGGGGATGAAGAGGAAACTCCATTCCCGAGACCCGCCCACAGTCTGGAACCTACGCTCCAGTGTCGTGCTGATTCACCAGTGAGAAAATTCTTGATTTTGCCTTCATATTCTTTTGTTTCCTGAAGTAATAATTGTGCGGTGAAAAAGTTAAAACATTTATTTTACTCACAAAACTATAAAGAAAAATTATTTGTAATCCTCATATCCCAGAGAATCAGTGTCTTTTTTTTTAAATGTTTATTTATTTATTTTTTTAAATTTTTTTTTCAACATTTATTTATTTTTTTGGGACAGAGAGAAACAGAGCATGAACGGGGGAGGGGCAGAGAGAGAGGGAGACACAGAATCGGAAACAGGATCCAGGCTCCGAGCCATCAGCCCAGAGCCCGACGCGGGGCTCGAACTCACGGACCGCGAGATCGTGACCTGGCTGAAGTCGGAGGCTTAACCGACTGCGCCACCCAGGCGCCCCTAAATGTTTATTTATTTTTGAGAGAGAGAGAGAGAGAGAGAGGGACAGAGCATGAGTAGGGGTGGGGCAGAGAGAGGGAGACCCAGAATCCAAAGCAGGCTCTAGGCTCTGAGCTGTCAGCACAGAGCCCGACATAGGGCTCAAACTCGTGAACCGTGAGATCATGACCTGAGCTGAAGTCAGACACTTAACCAACTGAGCCAACAAGACGCCCCCAGTGTCTTTTTCTCTTTTTTCTATACTTATATCTGTATGTAACATTTTTGGCTTTCTTTCTTTCTTCTTTCTTTCTTTCTTTCTTTCTTTCTTTCTTTCTTTCTTTCTTTCTTCTTTCTTTCTTTCTTTCTTTCATCTAAGCATTTGTGCACATAATTTAAAAAGTCACAATTCTTGGGGCACCTGGGTAGCTCAGTCAGTTAAGCATCCGACTCTTGATTTTGGCTCAGGTTGCGATATCATGGTGATGAGATCAAGCCCCGAGTTGGCTCTGCGCTGGGGCTAGGCGTGGAGCCTGCTTGAGATTCTCTCTCTCCCTCTCCCTCTCTCTATTAAAAAAAAAAAAAGGTCACATAATTCTTATTAAGCTTGTTGTGAAACCCTCTATGCTAGCATTTCCCCTCCCAGGACAGCCAGTATCATCTGTCACAGGGATTATATTGGCGTTTTACTCCACGTCTCTGAATAATGTACTATTATTACTACATGCCGACTTTTCATTTTAGGCATTATATGATATGAAAACTCCTCTCTTCCTTTTCCCTCCTCCACCCTTCCCATCCCTTCGTCTCCCAAAGAAATATCAAATTTTAGCTACAGTGTTTTTTTTTATTATTATTATTTATTTTTGAAATAGAGACAGAGCATGAGCAGGGAAGGGGCAGAGAGAGAGGGAGACACAGAACCCGAAGCAGGCTCCAGGCTCTGAGCCATCAGCACAGAGCCCGACGCGGGGCTGGAACTCAAAAACTGCGAGATCCTGACCTGAGCCGATGTCGGACGCAAAACTGGCTGAGCCACCCAGGCGCCCTTAGCTACAGTATTAAATAGCATTTATGTTGTTCTGAGCATGGAAATGGTATTCACAGGCGACAAGACACTATGACCACTTCTTTCTTGCACACCTCTTTATTTTTGCCTGGAGTGAGTACTTGGTTTCTCATTTGCTTTGTTTGTTGTGTTTTGATCACAAATTCACACCCCCGCCCCCCCCCCCTGCCGACTGTGGTCTCTTGATATTCAGCCAGAGCAGGTATTAACGGCTTCTCCTCCCAGGAGACGGCTGGGCAGGAGAGATCTCCCAGAGATCTCCCTTCTTCTTCCGCTTGGGAATGTCCATCCCCTGTTATGTGCCTCCCACTTTGACCTTGGTCTTAGTTTATTTCCTCCAGGCTTGTCAAAGGAGAGAGGGTACAGAAGACATAAAAGTTTTCAGATCCTCATGGGCTAGATAATTCAGCTGACTACAGAAAGACCAGTTGGCAATAGTCTTCCTTTAGAATTTTGGCGAAGTCTCCAGATGTTTGGATTCCTGACCTTTCATCTGTGATATGTAGCCTCCGCACTGCCTCCAGCCTCTAAGTGTATGAGACCTGATTGTTGCTCGTATTCCCTGACTTGTTTTTATCTGTTGTGCTATCATTGGGCCCTCGTTTGCAAATTCACATCTTTCAGTTATGGAGAATTTTTTTTTGAATTATTTTATTTTCCCTCTTCTCTCTTTTGGCCCTTCTGCTCTTCAAGTGGCCAACCACCTACCGTGCATGTCCTCTCATTGTCTTCTCTTTCTTTCTCCTGCTTTTCAACCATTTGTCTTCTTGCTCTACCTACGGAAAGTTTCCTGCGTCTTTATCTTTCGACCCTGATATTGAGGGCTAAAAAAAAATTTTTTTTTTAAGTTTATTTATTTTGAGAGAGAGCGAGCAAGTGAGCAGGGAAGGGGCAGAGAGACAGAGGGAGAGAGAGAATCCTAAGCAGGTTCTGTGTTGTCAGCACAGAGCCTGAAGTGGGGCTCAAACTCACAAAACGTGAGATCATGTCCTGAGCCGAAATCAACAGTCGGACGCTTAACCAACTGAGCCACCCGGGGGCTCCTGATACTGAGTTTTTAATTTCTGCTTTCTTTTACTACCCAAGAGATCTGTGTTTGGAATGTTTAATTTTTGTAGTAACTGTCCTTGTTTTATGGGTGCGGTATCGTCCCCCTCTGAGGATGTTTTTTAATTTTTTATGTTTTTATTTTATTTTTGAGAGAGACACAGTGAGAGCGGGGAGGGGCAGAGAGAGACGGAGACAGAATCTGAAGCAGGCTCCAGGCTCTGAGCCGTCAGCGCAGAGCGTGACGTGGGGCTTGAACTCACAGACTGCGAGATCATGACCTGAGCCGAAGTCAGGTGCCCAACTGACTGAACCACCCCGGTGCCCCTGAGGATGTTTTTTTTTAATTATTAACGTTTTTATTAATATTTTCTTCTTCCTACATACTTACTTTTGTTTAAGTTGCTTTTTCCTATTACATCCTTCTCCTGAATAATAGAGGCATTCCTTGAGTGGCTAAAAGCCATTGGTTTGAGTTCACATTAAGAAACTCAGTCTGGGGGGCTGTGAGCGTGTGAGTGTCAGCAGCTGGCTATGAACTTCATTGTGGGGTGGGCTGGCTGTGTTTCACACGGACCTTCAGCTGCTTCTTATTCTAGGCCCTCACTTTGCTCCGCTCGGTGTCCCACTTATTCTGAGCCTTTCACGGATTCTGGTGTGTAAGTGGGTTTGTCACTTGTCCCCACTACTGACTAGGAATTCAATTTTTTGTTTCCCCTAAGCACAAATGTACCATTTTGTGCACCTGCTTTCCAGTTCCCAAAACATTTTTCCTGTTGTTCCTCTTTCTCCTTGACTGTGTGGGGTTTGCCTTAAATTTTGCTTCCTTTAATTGTTGTTGAAGTGGGGTTTCAGGTGGGTGCAAAAGGTAACGGGCGTTTTCAATCTGACATCTACCTGGGTTTGTTTTTGTTTCTTTATGTAGTTTATTCTCCTAACTTGTCGATGTGATGTGTAATCAAAGTACAGTTAATGGCATGTATTTAAAAAAAAATTTTTTTTAACGTTTATTTATTTTTGAGACAGAGAGACAGAGCATGAATGGGGGAGGGTCAGAGAGAGGGAGACACAGAATCCGAGACAGGCTCCAGGCTCTGAGCTGTCAGCACAGAGCCCGATGCGGGGCTCGAACTCACGGACCGCGAGATCATGACCTGAGCCGAAGCTGGACGCTTAACTGACTGAGCCACCCAGGCACCCCTAATGGCATGTATTTAAAATGCATGATCTAATCAATTTTGATGTGTGTGTGTGTGTGTGTGTGTGTGTGTGTTATACCTGTGATCCAATCATCACAAGTAAAATAATGAATATTTCATCATCATTCCATCGTTTATAAAATTCCTTTGTGCCTCTAGCCCTGTCCCCAGGTAACCACTAATCTGCTTTCTCCATCAAATAGCTCACATATTCTAGGATTTTACACTTGATCTTAGCCAAAAGGCCGAGAAGCGATTATATTTTAGGATTTTATATAAATGGTGTCGTACGGTATGTCCTGTTTTTTTCCCATGGCTTCTTTCATTCAGCATAATGATCCTTGATTGGTCCACATTGCATCTTTAAAAACATTTTTAAATGTTTATTTCTGAGAGAGAGAGACAGAGAGCGAGCAGGGGAGGGGCAGAGAGAGCGGGAAACACAATCCGAAGCAGGCTCCGGGCTCTGCGCTGTCAGCACAGGGCCCAGGGCGGGGCTTGAACCCATGAACCGCGAGATCATGACCTGAGCCGAAGTCAGTTGCTTAACCGACTTAATCACCCAGGCGCCCCTCTACATCGCATTTTTTGATAGTTCCTTGCTTTATATTGCTAATTGTTATTCCACAGCATGGATATACCACAGTTTGTTAATTCACTCACCTGTTGAGAGACATTTGGATTGTTCCCAGTTCTGGGTTACTACAAATAGGGCTGCTATAAACATTTATGTACAAGCTTTTGTGTGACTATGTTTTTGAGGTTTGCTTTTTTTTTTTAAGTCAATACCTAGGATGGAATGGCTGAGTCATGTGGTAGCTGTGTGTTCAAATATTTTTAAATAACTGCCAACCTGTGTTCCAAAGTGGTGGTGACATTTTGCATTCCCACCAGCAGTGAATGAGAGTTTCAGTTGCTCCGTCTTACTGCCAAGACATGTTATGGCGTCTTCTCGTACTTTTTGAAAATTGAAGTATAATTGACATACATCCTGTGAGTTTCAGGTGTAGGTCATAGTGATTTGATGATTTTTATATATTATAGAATGATCCCCACAGTAAGTCTACCGACCACATAAAGTTATCACAATATTATTGACAATATTCCCTATGCTCTACGTTATATCCCCATGACTTACTTATTTTATAACTGAAAGTTTGTAACTTTTAATACCCATCACTATTTTGCCTGCTTTCCACACCTCCTCATTCTGGTAACTATCAGTTTGTTTCCTGTGTCTATGAGTCTGTTCCTGTTTTGTTTTGTTTGTTCATTTGTGTTGGTTTTTAGATTCTACATATAAAAATCATTCGATATTT
This sequence comes from Felis catus, assembly GCF_018350175.1. Classification (NCBI taxonomy): domain Eukaryota; kingdom Metazoa; phylum Chordata; class Mammalia; order Carnivora; family Felidae; genus Felis; species Felis catus. The sequence goes on along the minus strand of NC_058370.1, from coordinate 104,963,578 downwards.
GTCTTTCTCTATCTGACTTACTTAGCATAATACCCTCTAAGTCTATCCATGTTCTTGCTCATTAGCCTTTTAATTTGCATGTCCCTAATGACTAATGATGTTTAGCATTTTTGTGTGTTTATTGGCATTCATAAATCTTCTATGAAGTGTCATTTGAAATCTTTTGTTCAATTTTATTAGGTTGTTTGTGTTCTTATTACACTGTAAGAGTTTTTACAGTGTAAGAATCTTATTTTTTTCTCTTTTAAAATATTGAGTTGCATACAATTCATACACCATAAAATTCATCCCATCAAAGAGTACAGTCAGTGGTTTCTAACATATTCACAAAGTTGTGCAACCATTATCACTCTCTAATACCAAGCACTTTTATTGCCCACCCCACTGAATCCCCAGACCCATCAGCAATCGCCCATCCCTCTCCCTAGTCCCTGGCCACCCCTAATCTATTTTTTGTCCCTATGGAACATTTGATGTAAATGGAGCCATACAGTATGAGGTCTTTTTTTTTTTAAGTTTATTTATTTTGAGTGAGAACAGAGAGAGAGAGTGAGTAGGGGAAGGGCAGAGAGAGAGGGGGAGAGAGAATTGCAAGCAGGCTCCATGCTGTCAGCACAGAGCTCCACATGGGGCTCAAACCCATGAACCATGAGATCATGACCTGAGCTGAAAGCAAGAGTCAGACGCTTAACTGACTGAGCCACTCAGGTGCCCTATATGTGGTCCTTTTGACGGGCTTCTTTCACTTAGCATAATGTTTTCAAGGTTCACCCATGCCGTAGCATGTAATCAGTACTTCATTCCTTTATATGATTGAATACTATTCCACGGCATGGATATACCACATTTTGTTTATCCATTTATCATTTGCTTAACGTTTGAGTTTTTTTCTACTTTTTTGGCTGTTATGAATAATTCCATTACGAACATTCATGCTTAAGTTTTTGTAGGGACATATGTTTAAATAATTCTCTTGATTGTGTACCTAGGACTGGAATTGATGGGTCATATGATAACTCCGTTTAGCCTTTTGAGTTACTATCACACTGTTTTCCAAAGCAGCTGTGATTTTTACATTCGCACTAGCAACTTACAAGGATTGCAATTTCTGCACGTCTTCGACGCTTGTTACTGTTTTTCTCATTCTAGCTATCTCAGTGGATGGGAACTGGTATTTTACTGTGGTTTTGATTTGCACTTCCCCAATGAGTAATGGTTTGGGCATCTTTTCATGTGTTTATTGGCCATTTTTAATCTTTTTTTTAGAAGAATGTCTATTCAATACCTTTGCTCACTTAAAAATTGGATTATTTATCATTTTATTGTTGAGTTGCATATTTGTACATTTTAGGTACAAGTACTTTGTCTGATACATGTGTTGGGAATATGTTCTCACTGTGGCTTGCCTTTTTTTTTTTTAATGGTATCTTTCAAAGAGCACACGTTTATAATTTTGATGAAGTCCAACTTATTAATTTTCTTCTTTTATATTTTGTGCTTTTGTGTTCTAAGAAACCTTTGCCCAACTCAAGGATGCAAAGATTTTCTCCTATGTTTTCTTCTAGACACTTTATAATTTTAGGTTTTACATTTAGGTTCATGATCTGTGCAAGTTAATTTTTATATATGGTATGCGGTAAGATTCACATTTAACGTTGAGGATATTTCCAGTTATTCCTTGTTCTATATTATTACATATATCTCCTCACTGCAGGTTATTTTGTATTTCATATGAAGCAGAATGGGAGTGTCATTCCTTTTCTTCCCTTTTTCCCTCTTGCCCTATTCTACCCTTTCCCACACTTCTTACAGGGAAGGTTTTTTTGGTTTTTGTCTTTTGTGCTTTTCTTTCTTTAAGAGTGAGGATACAGAGATTTTGCCAATGAAGTATACTGTTTTGACTAAATACTGCCATGTTTCTTTCCCTACATCTTTGCCAGCACTTGGTATTATCTGTTTTATTTATTTTTAATTATTTTATCTATTTCATGTTTTGAGAGAGAGAGGGAGAGAGAGAGTGTGTGTGTGCGTGTGTGTGTGTGTGTGCAAGCAAGGGAAAAGGAGCAGAGGGAGAGAGGGAGGGAGAGAGAGAGAGAGAGAGAGAGAGAGAGAGTCTTAAGCAGGCTCCATGCTCAGTGTGGAGCCTGACATGGGGCTCAATTCCATGACCTGAGCTGAAATCAAGAGTTGGATGTTCAACCAACTGAGCCACCCAGGCACCTCTGATTTTTAATTTTATTTTTAATTTTGCTAATCTGGATGGTGTAAAGGGATGGTGTATATCTCATAGTTTTATTTTTGAATTATCTAATTGCTAGGGAGTTTAAGATTTCTCTATATACTTATTAAACATTTAGATTTCCCTTATATGGATTGCCTATTATGGCTATCTCCATTTCTCTATAAATTCTCTATTTTTCTTCTTGATTTGCAAAATTTCCTTGTATATGCTGAATTAGGATTTAAAAAAAATTTTTTTTAACGTTTATTTATTTTTGAGACAGGGAGAGACAGAGCATGAACGGGGGAGGGTCAGAGAGAGAGGGAGACGGAGAATCCAAAACAGGTTCCAGGCTATGAGCTGTCAGCACAGAGCCCGACATGGGGCTCGAACTCATGGACCGCGAGATCATGACCTGAGCCAAAGTCAGATGCTTAACCGACTGAGCCACCCAGGCACCCCGAATTAGGATTTTTAATAGTTTATTTATGAAACAAAAGATAATATATATGCAATAACTGTTGTCAGTTTTAGACACTGCAAACATTTTCTTTTTTTTTTAAATTTTTTAAACGTTTATTTATTTTTGAGACAGAGAGAGACAGAGCATGAACGGGGGAGGGTCAGAGAGAGAGGGAGACACAGAATCCGAAACAGGCTCCAGGCTCTGAGCGGTCAGCACAGATCCCGAAGCAGGGCTCAAACTCACGGATCGCGAGATCATGACCTGAGCCAAAGTCGGACCCTTAACCGACTGAGCCACCCAGGCACCCCGCAAACATTTTCTTCCAATTTATCACTCATCTAGTACTATCTTTGATGTTGTTTATTGAGCTGAGATCTTTACTTTTTATGTAGTCAAACCCACTTTTTCAACTGTAATCTGTGCTTTTAAAATCTTTATTCCCTCAAGGTAAAAAAGATGCCCTCCCACATGCTTATCGCTTAGCTTTATAGTTTAACTTTGTATATTTAGATATCTACTCCATTATGTAGGTGGTGTGAGGTAGGGATCAAACCTTGCTTTGTCCATCTGGTTTACCAGTTTTATGTTCTAAGCATAGCTAGCACAGAAGCTAGGCTGCCAAGGAATGGGAGAGGGGCACAAGGATCAGGGGACCCACGAGTGGGAGAGAGGAGCAGAGAAGGACCCATTATGGTGGTTTTCTCCAGCAGCAGTTAGCTACCAAAGCTGAGAGCTGGACTGGGCCATTAGGTTTTTTTTCCCGGGCATCAGGTTTGGAAGGACAAAAAAGGAAGGGAGTTCAGGACTTGGCAGGGGGCAGGAAGAGTAGATACAGTAAGCCAGGAAGTGCAGTGGACAGAAGCAAGTGTCTTTGGTTCTTGTGGGTAGGTGCTTGAGACATGGGGACATGCTTAGGTTATAATAAATGAAAAAACGACCAGGAAGCCAACTGTGTGGTCAGTAACAGTGCCCAAATGTGATAGGAGGGGTTTCCTCCACCCCCTCCACCCTTGTTGGAGTTTACACAGACCAGGGTAGACTGATGGCGGCAGTCAGAGTTAGGGCCGGTAACAGCTGCCCTTCCATGTGGGGCTGTCTCCAACGTGCTGGCCCTCAGGCCAGATAGGAGAGAACCCCTCACTGTCGAGGATCCCCAGGAGGAGGGCGAACAGGATGTACATGACTAATCGTCTGAAGGCTGAGGAGAAGCTCAGGCCCCAGACGGTGGTGGGTGACAGGAAGCAGAGGGGTTTAATAGATGCGACATGGGCGCTGGGGGGCGGAGGGGCAGGGCCGCAGAGAGTGGGTTTGTCCCAGCAGAAACAAACGTGGGGCTTTCCAGCCAAGGCAGACTGCCGCGCGAAGCCGGGGAGCTGGGTTACGGTACACTGCTGCCCTACCATGCCTACCCACCGGACACGTTAACAAAGGTTCGGGGCTGGCTCACAGACCTCCCTCGTGTTGTTGCACTGCCCGCAGAACAGGACGCCCTCCCCGTTGGAAAGCCGGAGGGAGAGCGCAAGACTGGAAAAGCCCACAGGCCTTTTCAGCGCCCCAGGCCGGAAGTGACATTTCATTGGCTGGAGTGGGTCACGTGGCTCTGCCCTGCTACCGGATGGCTGAGAAGGGCGGGACTCCGTGCTTCGGGTAGGGGAGGTCTGGAGACCAGCCACCACCGGTCGTGTCCACCATAGGGTGTGTGATGCTGTGTTCCCGGTCAGGACTGGCCTCCTCCTCCGCCTGCCTGGCTTCCAGCCCCACTGCTGGACTTGCCCCGGAAGGGGAGATGTTGATGAAAGGGGAGGCTACAGGGGTCCTTGGAGGGCTGCCCGGCTGGTGGGACCAGCGGGTGAGGAGGATGGGGGCTGGGGGTGAGGGGCAGGGTCTCTCTGTGCTGCCAGAGGAGGGGCAGTCTGTCTGGGGCTCCCTGCCAGGCCTTGTGGGGCTAACGGCCTTGCTTTCAGTAATGAACTTCCCTCCCTGCCCTTTCTCACCAAGTGCAAAGGTCTCACACCTAGGGAGCCAGTGACTCCAAAAATGAACCAAGGTGGGTTATGGCCAATGCTTCACGGTCTTCTCCTTTCTTTTCCGTTTGTTCTCAGTTTTCTATAGTGGGGTAGATTTCTGGGACAACTAGGGAACATAGCAACTGTTGTGTGGTAACTGAGTGCAGGGTGGGGTGTGGCAGATGAGGCGCCTGTCCTGGGGGAGGTAGGACTTGGGGTCTCAGTGGTGTGCGGTGGGTGTCTTTGTTGCTGGCTTTCACCGGTGAGGCCACCCGCTTTGGATTCCCATTTGGTAGCCAAGGAAACTGAGGCTCAGGTCATTTAAGGATCTCGCCCAAGGTCATGTAGTGTGTTGGTGAGAGAAACAGGCTTGGAGCCCAGCTTCCTGACCCTGACCTGACCTGACCTGACCCTTGCTCCTTCCCCTCCACCTTGGTGCTGTTCTAAGCTGAGCCTGCCCCATGAGACATTTGACACATTAAGACTGTTCCTTCAGGAGGGTGAAATCAAGTGCAAATTCCTTCAAGCCCCCAGGTGTTGAAAGCAAGAGGCTTGTGCTCCTAGAACACCCAGGAAAGGCCGTGTGAAAACCCAGCAGGCGGGGGTGGGGGCCCAAGGCTTGGGGCCCAGGGTGTCAGAGGGGTGGAAACAGGATGTGAGCAGAGAGGGGCCGGGCCGTGAGAAGCAAGGTGGCTCCCAGCAAAGGCAGCCACCTGGTGCGCTGTGTTCTGAGCCACGGAAAAAGACCCTGGGCTGCGTGGGAGTTGTCACATCCTGCTCCCTGACAGGCCTCCCCCGCCCCGCCTGGCTCCCAGCCAGGGCAGAAGCGGACCCCTGGGTGAGAGGTCAGGAACGGTGCCTTCTGGAGAGATGGGGATTAAATCTCCCCAGCTACCCCAGGGAGGCCTGGTATCCAAGGGCGAAACCAAACCTGAAGGAAGAACAGGGCAAAAATGTCACTTGTCCATCCCGTAGACCCCGATGGAGGACCTGCTCGGGCCAGGCCTGAGCTAAGAGCGGGCAACGTGAAACTGCCAAGGCCCATTCCCTGACATCAGGGAGGCCTGAGTATTGGGAGGGGTGGAGTGCAGTGGTGAGCCTGGGCTCTGGGAGACCCTCGGAGAGGCCCTTGGTTCAGCCTGAGGATCTGGGAAGGCTTCCTGGAGGAAGTGAGGCGTAAGGGAACTCTTGAAGGAGGGGCCTGTGAGGGGTGGGTAAAGGCATCCCAGGCGGGGTCAGCCAGCACAGGGTGCTGGGGCACACCTGGCCTAAGGCGTGTGCGTCAGTGTCACGGGGGGGCCTCTCTTTGCGCACCCGGCCAGAGCCGACCCACTTGGCCTGCTCAGGGCCTTCGGTCTCCCCTCCGGCCTGGCCTCCCACCAACACTAACACTGGCACTCTCTTTCCTTGTCAGAGCAACCCCTGCCACACGCCCCCGCAGCGGACCTCAGGGCCCCTTCCCCTGACAGTTCACTTGTGGGAGAATCCTAGACATTCGCTTCCTGGCCTGGCCCAGCCACGGTGTGGCCCCTGCAGCTCTTGCCACACCAGCAGCCACCTCTGGGTGCTTCAGTGCTTGTCCTTGGTTTGTAACCAGACTTTTTCTCCTAAAGCGTCTTCAAAAAACTTTCTTTGTTTTAATGTTCTAATTTATTTTTGGGAGAGAGAGAGAGGCAGAGCATGGCAGGGGAGGGGCAGAGAGAGAGGGAGACACAGAATCAGAAGCAGGCTTTAGGCTCTGAGCTGTCCGCACAGAGCCCCATGTGGGGCTCGAACCCATGAACTGCGAGATCATGACCTGAGCGGAAGTCGACGCTTAACGACTCAGCCACCCAGGTGCCCCCCTCCTAGAGTGTCTTGATACATATTTACGTTTATGTAGAATACAGAGCTTTCTCTTTTTTATAAAAATAGTATCATACCATACGACCTCATGGGCAGCTTCCCTCTTTCATATTCTCTTGTTCTAGATCAGTGCGTGTAGATTTGCGTCATGATTCTTTTACAGGTGTTTGGTAGAACTGTAAAAATTGTGTATTCCATTTCCCTCCCGATACAGACAATGCTGCATGGGAAATCTTTGTACAATTCTCTTTCCAGAGTGATACCCACAAGAGGGGTTGTGGGGTCAAAGGGCATGTGCTTTCAACATTTGGATAGGCCTTGCTGAATTGCACGTACCACCCCCGCCGATGATACCAATTTATACTCCCACCAAAGGGGCGTGGGGTTACTCATTTACCTGACCCTCCCAGTACTGAGCAAATAACCCCATCACATTGCTCCTGGGGGCAGAGTATGTTTGTTGGACATTTGCATTTAAAACAAAATTTTTTTAAACGTTTATTCATTTTTTGAGCGACAGAGAGAGACAGGGCATGAGCAGGAAAGGGGCAGAGAAAGGGAGACACAGAATCTGAAGCAGGCTCCAGGCTCCGAGCTGTCCGCACAGAGCCCAACGTGGGGCTTGAACTCACGAACCGCAAGATCATGACCTGAGCCGAAGTCGGATGCTCCACCGACTGAGCCACCCAGGCGCCCTGGACATTTGCATTCCTTGACCTGTGAATTCTACGTTGCTCTTCTTTGCCCCTTTTTCTGTTATGTTCTTTGACTTTTTTTTATTCTTGCTTTCCTTCCCCACACTCCCTTTCTCCTCCCTGTTTATTTTTTTCTCTGACCGCCACCTGACACCCAATTTACAGGAGTTCAAATGTATCAGTTCTTCCACATGTGGCTTTGTGTTGTGCATTTTGCTTATGGCTTTTTAACCCCAAAGCTTCCAACGTATTCTGGTGGATATTTTCTCTAATACTTGCATATTTTGGTCTTATTTTAAGTGATTTATTCTCCATGCAACGTGTTTTTGTGAATTTGAGATATGGATCAAAAATTTTGAAGGAGTGGATAGCCAGCTGTCCTATTGCTGTATGTGGAAGGGTCCAGTCTTTGCTCTGTTGGTTTGAAATAACGCCTGTGTCACTAAGTGGGCTTTTGGACCTTCTAATCAGTTCCATTGTTCCATCTGCCTATTTCTGGGACAGAACCACACTTGAAAAATGACCAGACTTTTGGGGCACCTGGGTGGCTCAGTTGGTTAAGCATCTGACTTTGGCTCAGGTCATGATCTCAGTCCGTGAGTTCAAGCCCCGCATGGGGATCTGTGCTGACAGCTCAGAGCCTGAGCCTGCTTCCGATTCTGTGTCTCCTTCTCTCTCTGCCCCTCCCCGGCTCGTGCTCTCTCTCTCTCTCTCAAAATTAAATAATCATTAAAAACATTTTTTGAATGGTTTATAAAAAAAATCGCTAGAGTTTTGTGGCTTATTCTTTTAAAGTTCATTTATTTTGAGAGAGAGAGAGAACATGAACAGGAGAGGGGCAGAGAAAGAGAGGGAGAAAGAGAGAATACCAAGCAGGTTTCCACGCCGTCCACACAGAGCCCAACTCAGAGCTCGAATTCACGAACTGTGAGATCAGGACCTGAGCTAAAATCAGCAGTCAGACACTTAACTGACGGAGCCAGCAGTTTATTTTTAGAATAAGTGGGACAAGTCCTCCCTGTGTGTTCTTAATTTTCAAAAATTTCTTTGCTGTTTTTGTAATATTTTCTCTTTTCACATGAATGTAAAAAAAGTTTTGTCAGATCCCATTAGAACATCTCACTGTTTGGGGCGCCCGGGTGGCTCAGTTGGTTGAGCGTCCGAGTTCGGCTCAGGTCATGATCTCGCGGTCTGTGAGTTCGAGCCCCTCATCGGGCTCTGTGCTGACCGATCAGAGCCTGGAACCTGCTTTGGGTTCTGTGTCTCCCTCTCTCTCTGCCCCTCCCCCACTCATGCTCTGTCTCTCTCTCTCTCTCTCTGTCAAAAATAAATAAACATTAAAAAAAAAAAGAACATCTCACGATTCTGATTGGGTTGTAATGCATTTATAGATCAAGCCAGGTAGGACCGCACATCTTCATGTGAAATATTCTTATTATGGGGCCGGACATAGTTCTCTGTATACTTAGCTTTACCACGTCCTTTCAACCAAATGTTACAGCTGTCTTCACACGGGTCGTGCACCTTCCTGTTAGGCTTGTTTCTTGGTTATCTTATAGTTTTTGTTCATATTTTGAACGGCAACATTTTATTATAATTTCCCATTGGGGTGTGTGTGTATGTGTGTGTGTGTGTGTGTGTGTGTGTGTGTGTGTAGGGAAGCAAGGATTATTGTGTGATGATCTTGTATCTGGTTACCTTGCTGATTTCCCGTCATAGTGCTAAGATTTGTCAGATGATTCTCTTCGATTCTTCTGACAGGGAGTCATATTTCTTACAAATAACAATGGTTTATGTTCTCCTCCTACATCTCTTTCTTGTCCCGTTGAAAGACCAGGACCCACAGGCCTCTGTCCGGCAGCTGTCCTAGTGGGCTAGCTTGTCTTGTTCTTCCTCCTAGGAGAATGATCCGGAAGCTTCGCTATTAAGTATGATGTTCGCTGGACTTAAGAAGGCTTCTATTTTTTTCTATTCCTCGTCTGCTAAGAATGCCGCTTTCCCGTTATCTTGCATGAGTGTTACACGGGATCTGTTTTTTGACAAGCTTGCTTGGCGTGGTGGAGCCTGGGATTTTAGCTGGGGACGTGGCTGCCGAGGATAATGGGTCTTCCTTGCAGGTAGGTGTGGGCCCAGGTCTGGTCGCTGGGTCACGAGCCTCTTGTTCCATAATCCTTTACATTACTTACACATGCACAGCCCTTCATAGTTTCCAAAATGCCTTTCCGGAAGGCGGCTGATTCAGTTCCCACAACGAGCCAGGCAGGCAGGCAAGGTGGCGCTGCTCTGGGCCCTTCCTCGGGAGGCGTCTGAGGCTGACTCACCAGCCACAGCACAGCACGAGGGGGCTGCCCAGCAGGGCTCACTGGGAAGGGGAAGGTGCCTCCTTGTTGGTATGCAAGCAGTTTCTGTTTCCCTTATTTGACTGGGGCTGTGGGGTCTCTTCCCCCCCCCCCCCGTCGAGATCGGTCACGGCATAGCACCAGTCTGGGGGAGCTGCCCTGGCCCCCTGCGGGGTGGGGGCATGGGGGAGCCCAGCCTGGCCTCGCCTCAAAGATTTCAGGCTGCTGGACACTGCCTTGCCCCCTGTCCCCCAGACCCACGTGGCCACCCCACGGCTCCAGAGTCTCCAGCAACTTATTCCTTCCCTGGCCAGGATGCAGTGAACTTCTCTTCCAGCCCTGAGGCTCTGGATGGGGAAACGGGAGACCACCGAGGACAAGCCCAGTGGCTCCTCTGTGACCTGCCCCTGACCCTTCCCCCACAGGAACCGCGGCTGTCAGCTGCCCACGGCCTCCTTGCTCAGCGTGGCTCTGGCACAGGGCCTCTTGTGACAGTCGGGCAACTGCGGTTGGCCCAGGGGCAGGAGAGTTCTGTAAAGGGGTGGAAGGAAGGGAGTGCGTCTCTAGGAGCTTAGACGGGACAGGTCCTCCCCTCCACCAGCCCCCTGCTCTGGACCTGGCCTCGCAGGTCTCACTTCCAGATCCTCTCTGGACCTCTTTTGTCACCTGTAGATTAGGGCTAATGAAATTCCCCGGGTTGAGGCCTGGGTGAGGCAAAGCAGGGCAAGGAAGAAAGGATGCACGAGAGCGCTCTGCACTCACCTCCTTGACTCCAGTCCTTTGCTTGGCACCGAGAGACAGAGAGACAGAGTGGCATCTGAGAGGGGCAGGCGGCAGCTGAGTGCACAGAGGCTCCGGTACAGCCGCAAGCTCCTGAGGGCTCAACGGTGCTGTGGTGCTCCCGAGAGAGAGTCGAGAGACAGTCGACGCTCCCTCAGGGCCGCCAGGGAGGCTTCCTGGAGGTGGAGGCAAAGCGAGCTTATCTCTCAGTCAAGGTGGTGAGGTTCCCTAGCCCCTGGAAGATGGGATCCAGTCCCTCTAATTTGTAGCTACTGTGGGTGGGTGGGGGGTTCGGGGCCCAGGTCCACCTTAGACTTGCTTCCTGTCGTTGGAGAGGCAGGAGCAATGCACCAAGCACAGGGACCTCACGGGGAACGGAAGGGTTGACATCGCAGCTCAACCTTGAACACACTAGGGAAAATCTCTGAACCTCAGTTTTTTCATCTGCAAAGTGGGGAGAAAAAGTAATTCCTGTCAAAGTTAAGGGAATTCCTATCTTTTTTTTTTTTTTTTTTAAAGAGAGAGGGTGCAAGTGAGCAAGGGGCAGAGAGAGAGAATCCCACAAGGGGCTGAGAGAGAGAGAGAGAAGTGGGGCTCACCCAGGACTTGTGCTCAGCCGAAGCAGGGCTCCAGCTCACGAACTGTGAGATCATTACCTAAGGTGAAGGCCGATGCGTAACGACTAAGCCACCCAGGCACCCCAGTAATTCCTATCTCTTCAAGTGACATAAAGCGAAGAATGAGAAACGCCATAGAGTGTACCTAGCATCTGGTAGGTCCACAAAAAGTGTGAGTTTGAAAACATTGCCGAGTGTTTCTTGCTCTCAGCCAGTGGGAGGCACCACCCAGATGCCTGGGGCTCCTGGAACAGAGCTGAGCAAGCCCGCAGGGTCTGGGGTCTCCAGTGGGGCAGCAGAAGGCAGGCCCCGGCCCCCAGGAGCTGGGGAAGGTTGGCGGCATGTGGGGAGACCCATGGCCAGGCCCCTTAGCCCTAGACGTTCTGGGCTAGAGTCTGCGGCCTGGGCAGAGGGGCCTGGTGGGGGAAGGGTGCAGGGAACTGAAATTCTGGTGTGTGGGGAAGCAACCAAAAATCCTGTTCTACCTGGTGAGCATCCTGTGCTGGAAGGAGCTGTCTAGTTCACGTCTGCCACCCCCCTGCCTCGGCAGGGGCTTCAGTCCCCAGATGGGAAGATGTCCCCAGGCTCTGGGGCACCTGCTCTATGGGGGGGGGCGGGCAGTTCTGCAATTCTGACCTCAGAGGGCCGGCTTCCTCTCACTCCTTTGGCCTTGATGGACAAGAGCCTCAGGCTGGGGACGGAACTGACCCTCAGGTGGGGACAGTCCACCGCTCTGGCACCGTGCAGGGGAGCGTCCCTGGAGCAGCAGCTGTGCCGGGCCTGGGATGATGTGGGGCTGCAGGGCAGGATGGAGGAGGGCTCCCAGAGACACCGGCCCCTGAGGGGAAATCTTCGGGGCTGCACTAGGGCCTAGGAAGTTTTCCTGGAGACGGTGGCTTCAGCAATGGCGGGGGGCTGGGGGCAGGTGGCCTCCCAGATGTAGGTCTTTCCAGGTGCTGCACCAGACACCTTCCAGGGCACTGCTCTCCTGCCCTCCCGTGGGTCCTCCTATGGGTTCTGGGCAAGGACAGCACACCCTCTGGCCCTCCTGTGTCTCTGGTGTCCCTTCCTCACCCTTAGTACCCAGACCAGCAGTGGGGAGGTCTAACCGCCTGGATTTCTAGCCTAATGACTCTTGTCTTTGGGGCTGCACCCTGGGGCCCATGGCCTCGTTCCAACCTCCTGCTCTTTTGCGCTCAGGCCAGCGTGATCTTGCAGCCTCAGCCAGCCAGCTCCATGATGGCAGGAACACTGGGCATCTGTGCCTACCTGGCCACCGCAGGCTCCAGGAAGGTGGGCCTGCGAAACTACCGGTGGCCCACCTGGCCTAGCCTCCAGGGCCCTTTCCTGTGTCAGACTAAATCGGAGGCCTGCCCCTGCCCCTGGGGAAACTGAGGCCGGCACTCCTTGCCCAGTCCTTGCTATGCATGAGTCAGGCTGGGGAGACGGGACAGCAGCTTCCCCGTGGGAAGAAGCAGGGCACCTTGGTTGGGATGCTCAAAAAAGGACCTGCCGAGAATACAGCCAGGCCTGGCTCCTTGGACATTTCTGCCTGTATCGCCGTCTCCCTGACTTGGGGTAGTGGATGGGCTATAAGGAATTGTGTCACTGGGGATGACAGCAAAGCCCAGCTCATAGTGAAGTGTCCCTGGGGCACCCAGCACAGGGCCTGACACCCAGGGGAGTCTTTGCCACTGTATTTGCAGAGTCCAACACTAATGCGGGCCATCTTGTTTAGCCTCGCGGTCTCCCAGGGTGATCTCCCCTCCAAAGAACATGGGCGCGTGTGATTGTGCGTGCACGTGTGTGTGGGTGTGTGCACGTGCACGCACGTGCGCATGGCCCTCTCTAGAGGTCCAGGGGCGACTCCATGAACAGTGAGGGCTTCAGCTTTTCTTCAAGGGCAGCATAATCCGATCTGTGGCCCTGATCCGCCTAATCCTCTCCAGACACTTCCTCTCTCAACCCCCAAGCCATCTGTGCTGCTACAGCCAGCCTCAGAGCCAGGGCACTCCTGGGCACCCTGTGCCCTCCAGCCCCCCAGCTGCTCTCTGGCTGTGGCATAGGTGGCCTCCCTTCTCTGCCCTTCTCCTTCACACGTGCTGAGTAAGCGGCCCTCTTCCAGACTGTAAAACCGAGTCCCGGGACGGGGTGAGCACACACAGCAGCTGGCGTCCCCTGGCTGGCTTCTGGGTCCCCTGGCTGGGGGAGCAGGTGCCCAGGCAGAGCTCGGGGTCGGGAAGGAGGAGAGGAAGGCCTGGCCTCATCCTTCCCTTAGACAGCTGTCCAGCCCTCTGCTCAGCCCAAACCCGGGAGCCCTCCTCCAGTGGCTCTGTCCACAGTCCCTGCTCGTTCTCCCCACACCTGATCTGGACACATTCTCCATCTTCATTATCACCCCAGGTCCAACCAGTTCCCCTGAGCCACTGCAGCGGCCCCCGACGGCTCCCTGCACGGGTTCCGAGGACTTCTCTACTCATATGCCGGCCTCTTTCCTCTCCGGAACCATTCCCCGCGGTGGGGACCTGAGGGCTCCTCTTCTGCTCTGGAGCCGGGAGAAGGTCGGAGTGAGGGGCCTAGCGGGCCCCATCCTGACACTGACCTCTGTTCAACAGTGTGGATTTTCGACTTCCTATGTAATCAACTTCCCGTTTCAGGGCTAGCACTGAGACACGTTAACATATCTACAGAGGTGCGTCGGGCTGTGGCCGTGAGCTGAGCATCGGGCTGTCCGGGGCCCTGTGCACCCCGCATCCTCAAGGGCTTTGTGGCCGAGCCAGGAGATAGCGCTGATGCCCTACAAATAGCAAGGTCCTCCTGGATGGCCGCCTGTGTGCCCAGAGCCCAGCCGAGAGAAGGGCTTTGGGCAAGAGTAGGAGCAGATAAGAGGAGCCTGGGTGGGTGGGGTGGGGATCTGGATTCCGAGGGCTGGAGGGAGGGACACAAAATTGTGAGCTCAAACTCTGGCTCTACGATCTACCAAGCTACGACAGCTTGGGTAACTTAGTTAGCCTCTTGGTGCCTGGGTTCCCCCATTTGTATTTGAAGTACCAGTCGTTCCTACCTCTGAGGTTTGAATGTGACCATTCCCGTACAGGTTTTAGGACAGAGCCAGGCTTCCCAGTTTTCGCATTTACGGGCCGTGTGGCCTTGGTTCCACCACCTGACCCCTTTGGGCCTGGGTTTCCCTGTCTGCAAAGCCTGGGTAATGAGGTCGGCCCCCAAGCCCTGAAGCTTAGATGCAGGAATGCCTAGGAGACCCCCAACGCAGTGCTAGTAACAGCTCTTGTTTCATGAGGGCACAGAGAGGTTAAGTGACTTGTCCAAGGCCACACAGCAAGGAAGCAGCCCGGCTGTGTTTGAGCCAAGGCAATGTGGCTCCAGAGCCCCCAGGGCTCACTGATACACGCTGGGGCCATTGCCCTGCTGCTGGTGGCATCACTCGTCTTCAGGGGAGTGGACCGGCCTGGTCTTTGGTGGTGGTAAAGGTGTCAGGGGTGACAGGTGGGAAGGAACAGTCTCTGGCTCCTCTGGGCCGCCAAGCCCCCTTGCCACCCCTCACACTGCCCCCAGCCCTGGCCGTGAGGCAGCCCTGGGAGTCCTCTTATCACAGAGCCACGCACCCTGAGACCGCAGTGTGGTCACATTTCTGAGAATCCCTCGCCTCTTGCCTAACCGTTCCCACTGGTGACTGAGCTCTTCCTTAGCAACCTCTTCTTCCCTTCTCGGCCACTTCATCCTAAGCCAAGGGCACATCTGGCCAACAGGGTGGGAAGGGACCGTTTCACGGCTGCAAGAGGCACGTGCTGGGGGCCCAGCGTGTGCTGGGGGTGGGTGCCTGCCAAGGGAGGAGTGCCTCCCCTAGCCCCGAGCCCGGGCACATCCAGGGGTGCAGCCCGGGTCCTTTTGATGGATACGCCCGTGGAGCATGGCTCTCGCCCAGGGCAGCTGGCTCTGGCTTTGGCAATGGGACCGGGTCTCCCACATGCCCTTCGTCATGGCTGTGGCCTGCTCTCGCCTCCGTCCTCCATGCCTCATGCTCCTCTCTTGATGGGGGACCACGGCAGGAGGGAGAACCAGACCCCAGAACCACACAGAAGCTGGAAGGGGCTGTGGGGATTCTCTCCTGGACAGTGAGTCCTGACTCTCCCACCTGTGTCACACTCTTTAACATCTCTGGGTCCCATCTGTACCATCCAACTATATCATTACTCTAGGTGGATAACTAGTCTCACTTGCCATGAATACGACATAATCACAAAAACAAATATTATTGAAACAATGAGGTCAGCACCCTGAGGGCAGTGGTTTGTGATTTACTGCTGTATTCCCAGCACCCAGAAAAGTACCTGACACATCACGGGTCCTCAAAATATATTTTTTGAGTGAGGGGCCGGTAAATGAGCCAATGCACAGAGGAAAGAGTGATCTGGATACGGACGCTTGGGGAAGGCGCTAATGTTCGAGAGGTGTCAAAGCCACACCGGCTTCAAGTGGAGACTTTCTTCTCGACGTATCTATTGTGGGGAAGAGAGCTTTCCCAGCAGACTGCCTGACTGTGCTCCTGCCCACAAGTACATGTGACAACGTGCGTGGGGACAGACGCCAGCCCCTTCGGCCACAGGGGGACCCTCTTCCGAGTCGGGCTTTCTGACCCCTGGATGCTCCCCGTGGTGCTGGACAGGGCCATCTTCGAAGAGCATGCAGTCACCATGCCCGCCTGGCAGGAGCCTGTGGGGGTGGCCGCCGTGCCTCCTAGGCAGAGGCCTGGCACAGGAAACCTGACGTCACCCTGACTCACTCCTCAGATGAGGCCGAGGGTGCCCATCACTCGTCACTCTCACCTTCGTGCCTCCCTGGCATAGAGGATGGCAACCATGCCATTCATTTCTTCCTTCCTCCCTGGGGCACAGGCTTGGGGTGTAGGTTTGGAAGGAGGAGGAAGGAATACGACACACAAGCCCACATCAGCACAGAGCTTCGCGATTGTAGAAGGGAAACCACTTGGCGTGGGGGCTGGGTAGATGTGCGGGGGGGGGGGGGGGGGGCGGGGAAAGACCAGGAATCCCAAAGGCAGGAGGTGAATGACGCTTCACTGTCCGAGCAGGTGGTTACAAAGAAGAACACAGCGTCATCATTTGTTCCAATTAGATATTTTAATTAAAAAGAAAAAAAATGAAGGTGGGTCCCAAACCTACTTCACAGTGCCCGCTCTGTAACTGAGTATGGCACGCCCCTGCTGTTGTCCCTTACGGTCTAGTGACAAGCGGGGTCCGCCCTCCAGAACCTGCAGCCTGGGGGGCATCCAGTCGAACTGAGACCCCTCCTCACACTGTCTTCACCCCTGTGTGCCCGGAGCCCTGCCTCCCCTCTGCCAGGGGGGACGGTGTTCCTTCAGGAGGTGGCAGAGGAGGGAAGACATCCCCTGCCATGACTCACCAAAGGTCTGGGCTCTTTAGTCAGAGCAGAAGTGGGGGTGGGACGTGGGTTTGCGTCTTCTTCTCCCTTTCTTCTTACCCCGGCCTTGGGCTTTCACCCTGTTGTTGGGGGTGGGGTTACCCCAGTTTGGGAAGAGGGGGAAGGAGGCAAAAGAGAAGCTCCTCTTTCAGTGGTAAGTCAGGCCTCCTCGAGTCTGTGTTCCAGAGCTGCAAAAGGGACAGCCCCACAGCAGGTGGCTTCGAGGGGGGTGACAACACGTATGCAGCCACCTCAGGCAGAGCGCTGGGCAGGGCCCCGGGGACTGTGTCACCAGAGCAAACCTTTGATAATGTACTCCCACTCCCGAGTGGAACTTCGAGTCCGTTTTTCCCAAGGAGGGCAACAGCCCAGCATGGGAGTCCGCGATCTGCAGCCCCTGCCATCGAGTTGATTTTCACTCCGGAGCCAGGATCTCAGCGGGCCAGTTCTCTCTCCTCCTCCCCAAGGAGCTGGAAGGCCGTGGCTCCCAGCATGGCAGGTGACGCCAGCCCCACGGGTTAGCAAGACTGGACCTGACTATTCTTTTGCATGCTCTGTAATTTGCCCCTGGAATCAGCCATTAAGTCATTTGCCAGGCTGATGCCAAGGATAAGGGCCCCATATCAGCCTCTGGGATCTGTGGCCCAGACACCCCGGCTCTGTTGTGGGCTTTGCCGCCTCAGCCTCCAGACTGGCCTGTAGGGAGGGACAGGACACTGCAGGGGCCCAGGCGGTGGTGTCACCTCATAGCCTTGGAACCGGTGTGGGTGAACAGCTGGTGAACTATGAGCTGCCATCTTACAGATGGGGACACTGAGGCATGAGAGAGTGACTTGGCCCCAAGAATCTCTGGAGTCCGTGGGGCTTCTGTTCCCTGGATCCTCTCTTCCCCACAGCACACATAAGCTACAAACGGTCTCAAACACTGTGCATACAGACCATGCTCCGACATCTATAGACACGTAGGCCCACCATCTTGAGGAGTTTAGAGTTTATAAGCCAAGTAGAGGGCTTGGGGGTTGACACGGGTCCTAGCTGCAGCCCTCCAAGACAGTCTGGACACAGGGAACAGCAAGGGAGCTGGAAGGATCTTACACAGGGCACTGAGTAGTGGGGGCCTAAGGGTTGGGATCTGAAATCCCACACAGCTAGGGGCAGGAATGGGGGCAGCTCCTAAACATCTCTGCTTTGGAGTTCAGCGGCCAAAATTTCTTGCCCCCAACCCAGGGGCCCAGATCCTCCCCCCCCCCCACCACATCCGGTCCCTGGGCTTGTGGCTGGGGTGGGGGCGGGCAGAGGGATGTAGGTTGCTGAGCTCCCCATTCTCAATGCTCGCTGTCTCGCTCTGGTGCCAGTCCAAGGTCCCTGCTGTCCAGGGGGCCTGCTACAGCCTAGGAAGGGTTGACAGGGGGCGTGGTAAGGGGGTGGAGGAGGCAGATTCTGGTAGTTCTTCTCCCTCTTCCCCTCGGTGAGGCTCTTGAAATTCCCACAAGGCCCCAGGGAGAGCCCAGCAACGTCAGCCAGAGTTCCCCTTCCGAGTAGGCCTGTGACTTGGGGAAGTGCTTCGCCCTGGGCCCCTGGGGTTTCCCTGGGCCCCAGGGGAAGCCTTGCCCCACTCATAACTGGAAACTCATCATAGGCCCCCTGCCTTTCCCCTGGAAGGTCCAGGGGTCCTTCTCATGCCAATGTCCAGGGTCTGGGGCCCAGAGGATAATGGTCCGGGCTAGCCTGGCCACTAACCTGCTGTAAGACCCAGAGTGCTGATCTCAGCCATGCAGTGCGGGAGAGGAGGGAGAAGGGGAAATAAAGGTTCTCCTGTGCGAGATTTCTAACTAGCTTCCCAGTCTGGGTTCCCAGTCTTCAGTGTAAAAATCATCACAATGTCAATTTTTTTTTTTGGTAACAAATTCCTAGAGGGAAGATCCTGGAAGAGAAAGGCAGAAGGCAGAGGAAGCTTGGCAAGGGGCACCGCCGGCGCCGAAGTCTCCGGGCACGGGGATGTGCACCTGAGAAGCCAGTTCCCAAGCACTGAGCAGTGTGGAGCAGCTCAAGGGGTGGGAGCGTTCTTCCAGGCTAGGGCGCAGAAGTGGCGGGTGGCATTCGCGCCCCACTGATCCTGGCAAACGCCTTCCCTCCCCAGCTGGTCCCGGCTTCCTCCCCCACCCTCCGCCCGCCCCTTCCCCGGGCCCGCCCAGCTCGCGCCAGCTGCGGGCCGCGGGGGCGGGCGCCGGCGCCTTCCTGCTGCCCTTGTATGGTGACCCGGGAGGCCGGCCCAGGGGTACTTAAGCCGGGGCGCCGCCCAGGGCGCCCAGAACCCTCCTTTCGGGCAGCGCGGAGGCCGTGAGAGTCCGGGAGCGCTCCGGGTTACAAGAAGAGGAAGCGCGGTTAGAGGGGCCCGAAGAGCCACGGCCGTCGCTATGGGGCTGGAGGCGGCGCGCGAGCTGGACTGCGCGGCGCTGGGCGCGCTGCTGCGGGAGCCGCGGGAGGCCGAGCGCACGCTGCTGCTCGACTGCCGCCCCTTCCTGGCCTTCTGTCGGCACCACGTGCGCCACGCGCGGCCCGTGCCCTGGAACGCGCTGCTGCGGCGCCGAGCGCGGGGCCCGCCCGCCGCCGCCCTCGCCTGCCTGCTGCCCGACCGTGCGCTGCGGGCGCGCCTGGCCCGCGGGGAGCTGGCGCGGGCCGTGGTGCTGGACGAGGGCAGCGCCTCGGTGGCCGCGCTCCCGCCCGACGGCCCGGCACACGCGCTGCTCTCCGCGCTGCTGCCCGAGACCCGCGCGGGGCCCACGGCCGTCTGCTTCCTGCGAGGTGAGCGCCGCCCGCGCCGGCCCCCTCCCGGCCCACGCTCCCAGCCCGCCGACCCCCGCCGGGCCCACCCCGCTAACCGGCCCTCTCCCTCCCTGCAGGCGGCTTCGACGGCTTCCAGGCCTGCTGCCCCGATCTGTGCTCCGAGTCCCCCGCCCCGGCCATGTCGCCTGTTGGGGCCGAGAACAGCCGTTCTGACGCCAGGGCTCCCTTTTACGACCAGGTGAGTTGAGATCAGGGCTCCGTGCACTGCTCTCCCCGCTACTCCTCCGTATTTGCCCGATAGGCACCTCTGGGGAAAGAGGCCGCCGCTTGTGGATGCCAGGAGTCTCTCCATGTCCGCATTCGTGTGTGTGTGTGTGTGTGTGTGTGTGTGTGTCCGTGTCCGCAGCAAACGGGAGCACATCTATGTGTGTATGATACGGGCTGCTCACGTGAATCTGTGTGCCTGAAGTGTATTGGGGGCCTTGATGGGGGAGGTGTGTGTTTGTGTGTGTCCCCTTGTGTCCTCGTATTCTTGAGTGTGATCCTGGTCAGGATAGGCTGAGGGCTCCTCTTGTCCAGGCCAGCCTGCCCTGTCTTCCCTCACTGGTGTTCAGGCTCTCCAGGCCTGGGCCGGGAAGACCTCACCATCACCCCCTTCCTCCTCCCCATGCAGGGCGGCCCCGTGGAGATCTTACCCTACCTGTTCCTGGGCAGCTGCAGCCACTCCTCCGACCTGCAGGGGCTGCAGGCTTGTGGCATCACAGCTGTCCTCAACGTCTCCGCCAGCTGCCCCAACCACTTTGAGGGCCTTTTCCGCTACAAGAGCATCCCGGTGGAGGACAACCAGATGGTGGAGATCAGTGCCTGGTTCCAGGAGGCCATAAGCTTCATTGGTAAGAGGGGGGCCCTCAGCCCAGGGACCTGAAGGGGCACCTGTCAGCTCCCCTGCCTGCCTTCTTGTCTGACCCTCCTCCCCTTCCCCATCTCCTTTGCAGACTCGGTGAAGAACGCTGGAGGCCGGGTACTCGTACACTGCCAGGCGGGCATCTCACGCTCCGCCACCATCTGCCTGGCTTACCTGATCCAGAGCCGCCGCGTGAGGCTGGACGAGGCCTTCGACTTTGTTAAGCAACGCCGGGGAGTCATCTCCCCCAACTTCAGTTTCATGGGGCAGCTGCTACAGTTTGAGACGCAGGTGCTATGTCACTGAGGCAGGGCCGCACCTTGCTGGCTCCCCCAGGGCCACCGGGTCCCTCCGTTCAGGGCAAGCTGCCCCTTCCCTGGAATTCCAAAAGCCCCCAGCTGGTGGTGCTGGCAATGTGGGAATGCTGGACTTTCTCACCTGGTGCTCTTCTGCTAGGTTTGAGGGCTGGCCCTCATCCCGGGGGACCAGAATGGAGGGCGTGTCGGCTTCCCCTCGCCCCTCTGTCTCCTGGCAGAAATTGACTGGACTCTACACCCATGGATTCCCACTGGTCCCACCACCGTGTTGAAGCCCTTGGCAGCCCGACAGCTCTAAGGGAACAAGCTGTGACAATCAGGAGCCCCGTCTGCAGGGGCGGGGAGGGGGGGGTTCCACTACAGGCCTGGAGTCTGAGCCCTGAGCTCCTGGGGAGCTGGGTGTCGGGGAAGTGACGCGTCTGTGGCGTCCGGACCTCTGTGCTTGCGTGTGCGCACGTGTGTATGTGTGTGAGTGTTTCACGCCTGTATTGGCCAGGCGCTGGAAAGTTATTTGTGTTCAGCTGACATTTAACACTCCCTCCCCCACTTCCTCCCGGCCCTGTGGGCGGGGGTTGGAAACTTAGCACTTTATATTTATACAGAACATTGAGGATGCGTCAATAAAATATTGTTTTGTTTAAAAAACAACTTCTCAAGCGTCGGTCTCAAGTCAGTGCCTGGGAAAATGCTCGAACGCTGTTTCATCAGACCTCGCCTTTCCTCGTGCCGGCAGTATCCAAGAAGTAGAAGGAAGAAGGTGCTGGTGGGGGGGCCTCACCTGCAGGAGGAGCCCCTCGGCCCTGCCCCCCCCCGCCTCCGCCCCCCCGTGTGGGTGTCCTGGCCCAGCTCTGTCTGTCTCCAGAGCTGAAGGAGGCAGTTTCAGGGAGGCTGTCTCCAACCTTATTCCTGTTCCTGGCTTTGGACCCTGTGGGGAAAAGGCCATGTGTCCATGGCTCGGGCCCCACTTCCTTTTTGGAACGTGGGTGCATATGTACGTGTGCGGGTCTATGTATGTGGCTGCTGCCACGGGTGTGGGTGTCTGTGCTCGGCTCGCACACACCTGCATGCCGTGTGTACTTGAACGTATCTGTGTGTGTGCCCACGCGTGTGGCTCTTCCCGTGGCCGTACGCACGTGTGTGTGCTAGGCTGGGCCCCCTTTTCCCTACAGGAGGGCAGCACAGCCTCTCTCACCTCTTCTCTCACACACCCGGGCCGGGCCCCCAAGCCTCGGAATGCCCGTTTGCGCCGGGGCTCCCGGAAGCCCCTGTTCCAGAGTTCCTTCTTGTCCCCAGGAGTCATGTGGCCCGGGGTCTGGTGTGGAGAACACGTCACCAGGCATGGGCTTGGTTGTTCTTTCCGACCACTCAAGTAGCATGCCTTGACCGAATATTGGTTACTTGCCTGGTTTGAGACTACGCTGTCTGGGGAGGCATGAGCCGTGGGCCCAGGCCAAGCCAGAAGTGGAGGGGTGCATGCTGGGGCGGCCGGAAACGGGTACTGTGATTTGCCAGAGGGCAGGGGTGCTGAGGCCCTGGAGGACAGCTCTGGGACAGCTCACCTTGTGTCATTCAGCCTCCGCTCTGATGCTCCTGGCCGCTTGGAGTGTCATCTAACTCTGCCTTTCCAAACTCAGCTCAAGGGTCATCCCCGCGGAGTGCTGGCTCTTCCTTAGGAAATTCTGAGCGCCTGGCAGGGTGCACCTGAGGGGTGTAGTTTGACGGTTAGGGAGCCAGCTTTGCTTGCTGTATTTCAGTTCCCTTATCTGTAAAGTGGGGTTTTATTATGAGCCCCTGGCAGTTAGGGTGGTCTTGAGAATGACACAAGTCAATCCGTTTAAGGGGCTTAGCCCAGCACCTGCACATAGTAGGTGCTCAGGACATGTTAGCGGATGGTCGGTGAAGGTTTTCAGGTGTGCAGGTGTGAAGGTATGCGTCTCCACTGGGCTGGATGCTCATGAGGGCAGGGCCTGTGGTCTGCTCTGCCCTCTGTGCCCGGGGTCTGGCACAGGTGGGCACTCGTTCCACAAGGCCGGGTGAAGGACAAACAGCCCGCCCCCAGCGCCTTGCTCCCTCGGCCGTCTAGGGGTGGGTGAGAGCTGGGCAGAGCCGGGCTTACTATCCGGGCTTCCTTAGGTCCTGAGTGGGGCTTCCGTTTGGACCTGACACCAGCCCCTCAGCTTGGGGTTGGGGGGCGGGGAGAGCATGGGGGGCCCTGAGTCACCGGAGCCTTCCCACCACACGGTCACATCTCACAAACAGCAGGACTGGTGGCTGCCCACCCCACCCTCACCGCTACCCCAGCCCTTCCATCTACCCTCCCCATCCAGCCTCCCTTGCCTGTGTTTTTAAGTTTGTTTTCCAAACAAACGGCATTTCTGTCTCTCCCCCTCCTTCCTTCTTATTTATTTTTTAAATATATATATATTTTTTATTTGAGAGAGAGAGAGAACCTGAGCAGGGGAGACGGGCAGAGGGAAGGAGGCGGGGAGGGGGGAGAGAGAGAGAAAGAATCTTAAGCAGGCTTCACGCTCAGCGCATAGCCTGATGCGGGGGGCTCAGTCCCACAAACCTGGAACATGACCTGAGCTGAAATCAAGAGTCGGATGCTTAATCGACAGAACCACCCAGGCACCCTTTCCTTCCTCCTTTCTTTCTTTCTTTCTTTCTTTCCTTCTTTCTTTCTTCTTTCTTTCTTTCTTTCTTTCTTTCTTTCTTTCTTTCTTTCTTTCTTTCTTTCTTTTCTTTCTTTCTAACTTTTAAATTGTGGTTAAAAATATACGGGGTGGGGGAGGGGGCGCCTTGGCTCAGTTGGTTAAGCACCCAACTTCAGCTCAGGTCATGATCTCACGGCCTGTGGGTTCAAGCCCCGCATCGGACTCCGTGCTGACGCCTCAGATCCAGCTCAGATCCAGGCTGACGCCTGCTTCAGATTTTGTGTCTCCTCCCCTCCCCTCGACCACCTCTCAAAGATAAGTGTAAAAACAAAACAAAACAGAACACTGCAGATATACAGTCATCCCTCCTCATCCGAGGTTTTGCTTTCTGTGGTTTTAGTTGCCTCTGGTCAACCGCAATCTGGAAGCAGGCGATCCTCTCCCTGACCTCTCATTGGAAGGTCAATACTACCTAACACTGTGTCAGAGCGCCGACACCGTGCACCTCACCTCATCTCACCACGCAGGCATTTTATCTCCCATCGGCACAAGGAAGGGCAAATGCAGTGCAGCATGACATTTTGAGAGAGACCAAATTCACATAGCTTTAATTACAGCCTCAATTAGTTGTTGGGGTGCCTGGGCGGCTCAGTCAGTTAGGCGTGCGACTCTTGATTTTGTTGTGATCTCACAGTTCATGAGTTCGAGCCCCACGTCGGGCTTTGCGATCACGGTGTGGAGCCTGCTTGGGATTCTCTCTCTCCCTCTCTCTCTCTGCTCCTTCCTCACTCTCTCTCTCTAAAATAAATAAATAGACTTAAAAAATAATTACAGTGTTTATTAGTTGTTGTTAATCTCTTAATGAGCCTAACTTGTTTTCTTCCTTCCTTCCTTCCTTCCTTCCTTCCTTCCTTCCTTCCTTCCTTCCTCTCTCTCTTCCTTCCTCCTTCCTTTTTTCCTTCCTTCCTTCCTTCCTTCCTTCCTTCCTTCCTTCCTTCCTAGGCACTATATCCAGCATGGCGCCCAACACAGGGCCTGAAAGGACCCTGAGATCAAGACCCGAGCTGAGGTCAAGAGTCGGACACTTAACCAACTGAGCCACCCAGGCGCCCCTACTATGCCTAATTTGTAATTTAAGTGTTTATCATAGGTATGTTTGTATAGGAAAAAATACTATGTATAGGGGTTTGTATTATCCACAATTTCAGGCACCCACTGGGGGTCTTGGAATGTATCCCCTGCAGAGACATTATACATTCATGTATAACATAAAATGTATCATCTTTACTATTAAAAAAAAATTTTTTTTAACGTTTATTTATTTATTTTTTTCTCTCTTTTTTTTTCAACGTTTTTTTATTTATTTTTGGGACAGAGAGAGACAGAGCATGAACGGGGGAGGGGCAGAGAGAGAGGGAGACACAGAATCGGAAACAGGATCCAGGCTCCGAGCCATCAGCCCAGAGCCCGACGCGGGGCTCGAACTCACGGACCGTGAGATCGTGACCTGGCTGAAGTCGGACGCTTAACCGACTGCGCCACCCAGGCGCCCCTAACGTTTATTTATTTTTGAGACAGAGAGAGACAGAGCATGAACGAGGGAGGGTCAGAAAGAGGGAGACACAGAATCTGAAACAGGCTCCAGGCTCTGAGCTGTCAGCACAGAGCCCAGCGCGGGGCTCGAACTCACGGACCGCGAGATCATGACCTGAGCCGAAGTCGGCTGCTTAACCGACTGAGCCACCCAGGCGCCCCATCTTTACCATTTTTAAGTGTACGGTAATGTTGAGCGTATTCAAGGTCTCCAGAACTTTCCCACCTTGCAAAGCTGAAAGTCTGTACCCATTAAACAACCACTCCCCATTTTCTCTTTTCCCCCAGGCCCTGGCAGCCACCATTCTTTCTGTCTCTGAACCTGACTGTATACTTCATAAGCGGAATCACACCATATTTTCCCTGCGGTGAATGGCTAATTTTGCTTCGCGTAATGTCCTCACGTCAAACTGTATCTCTCAACTGAGAATCTGTTGCTCTACCCAAGCAGGGCGATTATTATTACGATTATTTTACAAAGCACTCATCCGAAGCGGCTAGCTCATTGCATTTTTACACACATTAATACTGTGTCCGGGCACCAGGGGCAACTGTCTGTTCTCCCTGTGATTCTGACTCCTGTCTTTTGAGAAATGCTGGATTCTAGGCACGGCAGGATGCGGAGAGGCACTTGTGGACGGCGGCTGGTGACCTTGCCTCGTCTCTGTTGCTTCTTTTCACTGGGCACTGGCTGGGGAGGTCCCCAACTCCCTCACCTCCAGGATTTAAATCCAGGTGGGACCCTTGGCCACCAAGCTCTGAGAATGGGCTTCTTCAGAGGCCAAGGAGCAGAGAGGAGGAGGGAGATGGGCAAGGAGCCTTAGTTTCTGGATCTGTGAAATGGGGATAAATGCCAGTCTTGCGAGGCTGTTGTGGGGGATGACAGGGGTAGTGTCCCTGCGAGGGTCCAGGTATGCAAGAGATCCCCCTTTCCACATGGTAGGCTTCTCTGGGGTGCTGGTTACGCCGGGCGTTCAGCGTGTAAACTTTTCCTGATCCCCACGCTTGTGATTGTCTGCTTATAAAAATTAGTGCCCTTTCCTCCTCCCACAGATAGACTGTGGTGCCTCAGGGTCTCAGGCAGCTTTCCCCATGTCCAGGGCGGGGGCAGGACCGGGTCGCCACATATTGGAGGATGAGGTCCACGCCAGGGCGCCCACCTCAGCACCCTTCTGTGGTGTTCCTCTGCCCCCTGGTGGTGGGAGGGGACCTCAGAAGAGGCACACTCCCAAGTGGGACCCTCCCTCCCTGCAGGGCGCTTTGTGCCTGGATTCTTGCCTTCTTCTTGCCCACTTCAGCCAGGCTGGGAAGGGTTGACTAGGGTCCAGAAGGCTCGGCCTGGGCTGGGGGTGGGGAACACACGTAGGGGTGGGTAGGGCTGGGGGTGGGGAACACAGGTGTGGGTAGGGCAGCAGGTGGAGTTGGTTGGGGCAAGGCTGCAGGTGGGGGCTGGAGACGCTGCTATTTAAGCGTGGGAGTGGGGGTGGGAGTGGCTGGCTTGTCCTCATCTGGGAGTCGCCTGCTGCAGGGCCCGCGGGGGGCCACCATAGCATGAATATGGGAGGCCTCTGGCCTTGGGTGCTGGGTCTGGTCTCTTTGCCAGGTAAGTGGGCTGCTAGCCTGCAGAGTGCTGAGTAGAGGCGAGAAGGGTGTGGCCGGAGCCTGCAGGGATCTGAAGGGCGCAGAAAATGGGCTCTCCAGGGATGTTCCCAGAAATCAGTTCCTAGGGGGCACCAAGGGGAGGCATCCTGAAGATCCTGAAAGCAGAGGGCGTGCCTGGCAGGAGGTAGCAGGTGTGGCCCTCAGGCATCCTTGTTTTGCTGGTCATGCCAGGCTTGCTCGATCTGAGTCTGATTTCCAGAGGCCTGGGCTGAGAAGGGAGGCATGGGGCCGGGGCAGCTAGCCCGGGCTCACCCTCAGTGTTAGAGCCTGAGGTCTGGTCCCGCCTCTCTCTTTTGCTTCCTCCCCTATCTCATATACACAGCTATTCAGAGCCTGGGGCTGCTTTTTGGAACCCAGTGTTGGTCCCCTTAAAGAAGCTCCTTCCTCCAAGTTGTCTAGGCCTTGCCATCAGCTTGGACTGAAGGGAGGCCAGGCAGTCTCCCAGGACTACTTTCTAGGGGTCTGCCTTCGCGAAGGGCCTGGCTGTTGTGGTCTGATACTACCCAGCCCCCACCCCCCAGGCCCTGTTGTCCTCTCTCGCTAATGAGGGCACTTCGGGCATCATGGGTATGTGCCCGTCTGGGCCAGGTTTGATCTTAGGAGCACCCTCAGCCTCCAGCTGCTCAGAAGCCTGTGGAACCAGCTTCTCGGAGGGCCTGAACCCCGAGGGGACCCAGACATCCTGGGACAAGGACATCCCTGCGATTAACCAAGGTGAGGGCGCTGTGTCTTCTTGTGGGGTGGAGGGGCTACGAAATTGTCCACGTAGTGTGGTGAAAACCACGCAGAACACGCGGATGAGCAGAACGAGCTGGAACTGTGCCAGCTTACTGGGCTCTGGGTGAGTAGCAGTTCCTCGGTCTATGGGCAACGCTTGAAAAGTCTGTATTTCTGTATCTTTTCCATGAGATCGTTGCTTTTATAAGAAGGGAGGAAAGCCTACGTTTTTAAAAATGGCCCGAGGGGCGCCTGGGTGGCGCAGTCGGTTAAGCGTCTGACTTCAGCCAGGTCACGATCTCGCGGTCTGTGAGTTCGAGCCCCGCGTCGGGCTCTGGGCTGATGGCTCGGAGCCTGTTTCCGATTCTGTGTCTCCCTCTCTCTCTGCCCCTCCCCCGTTCATGCTCTGTCTCTCTCTGTCCCAAAAATAAATAAACGTTGAAAAAAAAAAAAAAAGGCCCGATAAAAGCGTGGGTCTTCAGATGCTCCGGCTGGTGTTAAACTAAGTCATCAGCGGATGTTCGAAAAGATGTCAGCCACCTGGTGCAGGATAGGCTACAGGTGTGAGGGTATGCGCTGGGCTATAGACACAAAGAGGCATGAGGCCCATGGCCTTCCTGTCTGGGGATCCCCGCTGAAGAAAGGGAACGTCTAGGGGCGCCTGGGTGGCTCGGTTGGTTAAGCATCCGACTTCAGCTCAGGTCATGATCTCGTGGTTCGTGAGTTCGAGCCCCGTGTCAGCACGGAGCCTGCCTCAGGTTCTGTGTCTCCCTCTTTCTCTGACTGTCCCCCACTTGTAGTCTGTATGTGTGTGTCTCTCTCAAAAATAAATGAACGTTAAAAAAAAAAAAAAGAATGTATAGATAACCTGGAATGAAGCTGCGGGGGTGGGGGGAATACTGGAATTCGGGTGTTGGAGCCGAAGTGTCGGGGGGACGGGGGGGGGTGACTTTGGAGGGATGGGGATCTCCCGGACGTGGCGGCTACCCTGTGGTCTGAACCGACTTGGAGCCCCGGAGCTACGGAGCCTCAGGGCAGTGCGCGACCTTTTGGTAACTGTGACCGGTCTGGAGGTAGCCAGAACCCATCTGAGGCTTCCCTGGCATTGATTTTGAGCTGCCATGGATACTCTCAGCTCGGGCTGCTGGAGCCCAACTGCTATCCGAGAGGCCCTTTACCGGGAAGCACACCCCAGCCCCAGCTGCCGGGAATGTGGGCCGCTAAGGCCTCGCAGCTGAAGGCCCTCTGCCAGGGATGCTTGGGAAGCCACTCCCTCCCCTGCCCAAGGTGGCCCGCCGTGACTCCTGTGGGCCACGGGTCAGTCCCCTGCCTCAAAGCGGAACAAGTCTGTGGTGCCATTTGGGGTCCAGAGCTCCTGTGGGATCAGACTGGGGCTGCACCCCGGCGGAGTCGGGGTGTTCCCCAGCACCCCTCAGTAAATCGCTTGCAGGTGCCTCCCCAGCCCAGGCTCTGCTTCTAGGGAACCCGGCCTAAGGTACCGCCAGGGTGCCAGACCCTCCTCTAAGATTCCTCACGGGGCTGAGGCAGAAACGGAGGCTGGAGACAGAAGCAGAGACTAGCTGAGATGGGGGAGGCGGGGGGGGGGGGGGGAGGAGCCAGACTCAACTGGATCCAGACTTCCCTCCCTTCTGTGGTGGCGTGAGCTGGAATTTCACTTGTCCCCCCAAGGGTCCTGAATATCCTACCAATCGGTGGGCATTAGAGGGGGGACGAGGTAGGACAGGGGGGTCCAGGGCATGTTCCTAGAGTATGGCCTGTGCTGGAGAGGGGGGTGAAGGAGACAGCTGGAGAAAAAGTCTGCTTCTGATTAGCAGAGAGGTTCAAACGCAGAGGGAGGCGTGTGGGTGGCAGGCGCTCTGGGCCGTGTTTGAACAAGGGAGAGATGTGACTGGGCCGAGGGGCCATATATATTATGTAGAGGGGAGACTCAGAGGGGCTGTGTGACTAGCCTGAGGCCACACAGCCTCGGGGGCCCAGGGAAGCTCCAGCTTCAGAGTCAGAAAGGACAGACTTTGGGGTTGCTTTTGGGGCCTGTCCTTAGAGTCTGGATTCTGCGGGGCATGGGCTCACACACTCCTTCCCTTCCTTCCCAGGGCTCATCCCAGAGGAAACCCCAGAGAGCAGCTTCCTCCTCGAGGGGGACATCCTCCGGCCGGTGAGCAAGCATACACATCAGTGTAAATAACTTCACGATGTTGTTGGAGGCCTTTGAGCCCAGCCTCTGGTGTCATGGGGGTGTGACGTGTGAAGAACCTGTCTCTGTTGCTCGTAGCTTGATAGACCACCCCCCACCCCGCCTCCCTTCTTGCTAAAGTCACAGTGAATGTTCCACAATTAGCCAGACTGAAGGGAAAAGGAGGGAGGGTAACTTCTACAGTGGTAACAGCAATCAGCCTTGGAGGGCTTCCTGAAGGAGGGCATTTGAGTCCCCAAGATCCAGCTTGGTACTGTGCCCAGGGGAGGTGCTCAGAAAGTACTGGAATGAAGGAAGAGATGAGCACAGATCGGCAGAGGGGCTGGTGGGGCTCTAGGGCGGTGGTGGTCGTGCACACCGGGGTGGTGGCCACGGTTTGGGGAGGTAAGGCAGGGACCCCATCCCCGTGGGAGGTGAGGGGTGGAGTCAGAAGGCTGGGTGGGAACTGGGGTGACTTTCCCAGAAGACTGGGTGGGAACTGGGGTGGGAACAGGGAGCCGAGAATGCACGGTGTTCAGGGGAACAGAGCCATGTTTTAGGAGACTAGGAGGCAGAGGTGCCCAGACCAGAACCGCGACCTGGTGACAGCAAGACCCTTCTGGGGTTTGGTGACCGCCCACTGAGGGCACAGCATGAGGCTGGGCTGCAGAGTCAAAGGCTGGGGCTGGGCGGGAGCCCTGGGGGTGGGGTGAGGCCCCTGTTTCCGGTTATTCAGTGAGGCCGGGGTAAGAGCCGAATCCAGCGAAGCCTGTGGTAGCCAGTGGGGCAGGACCTGCTGGGCTTCCGTGAAGCCCGCGCCTCCCAACGGTTTTGGTTGCTGGAAGAGTGGAAAGAGGAGCTCGCTGAGGCCAGGGGTGTTGCCTTAGCATGAGCCCTAACATTCAGGGACGTTCGGCTGACCGCTGTGTTTCTGGAAGGATGGGGCTGCTGGTGGGCCTTTGAGCTCTTTGGAACTAGGCCCCCCTGGGGAGCTGGGATGCCTCGTCCGCCTCGTTGGGAACAAGTAGTTTTGTTTTTCTGTTGGATACAATCGGTAACAAGTTCTGTTGTGTGGAACAAAGGGTGGTGGTGGTCACCACGGCTCACCTAGCAGGCCCCCACATCTCCCACCGCTCCGTCCTGTTTCTGATGTCCTCCTCACCCTCCTGGACCTGTGTCCTGCTTCTCACATCTTTAGGGTTCTTATGGCCTGAGATTTGGCACCATTGGGGGCAAGATGCTAGGCTAGTCCTACCCCAGGACTCCCTAGGGGTCCCTGAAGTGCCCTCTCTCTTCAGAGTCCCTTGCGGCTGTTCTCAACTACCAGCAACAAGTGGCCCAAGAACGGGGAGGTCGTGGAGGTCCCCTTCCTGATCTCCAGCAGATACGGTGAGTAAGCACGCGCTCTGGGTCCTGGGAGCCGTGGGCCTCCCTCCGGCCCCAGCCCCTTCCTCCCCGTGCAGCCTGGGCTCCTCTCTGGGTTTCTTCCCTCTGCCTCTCCTCACGGATACCACCAAAGAGCCTTTCCACAAGAAGCCCTTTTATTCCCGAGAGTCTCCTGAGCTGGGAGGGCCAAAACCCCAGAAGAGCTGATGGGGGGACAGCCAAGGACTATCTGACCCATTTCAAGACCAGTCCATGGGGCGCCTGGGTGGCGCAGTCAGTTAAGCGTCCGACTTCAGCCAGGTCACGATCTCGCGGTCCGTGAGTTCGAGCCCCACGTCAGGCTCTGGGCTGATGGCTCAGAGCCTGGAGCCTGTTTCCGATTCTGTGTCTCCCTCTCTCTCTGTCCCTCCCCCGTTCATGCTCTGTCTCTCTCTGTCCCAAAAATAAATAAACGTTGA
The DNA here is from genome assembly GCF_018350175.1 of Felis catus. Lineage (NCBI taxonomy): Eukaryota > Metazoa > Chordata > Mammalia > Carnivora > Felidae > Felis > Felis catus. The sequence goes on along the minus strand of NC_058370.1, from coordinate 104,932,480 downwards.
AAAAAAAAAATTTAAAGACCAGTCCAGAGGACAGGGACCTACCTAAGGTCACAGAGCTGGGGCCTGTCTGGGACCCAGCTTTCTCTACCTCCTCCCTGAGCCCCAGGCTACCCCCTTTTCTTTCTTAATTTTTATTTTTGAGAAAACATAAATTTATGTTTTGAGAAAACATAAATTTATGCAGGGGAGGGGCAGAGAGAGAGCGAGAGGGGGGAGACAGAATCCGAAGCAGGCTCCAGGCTCTGAGCTGTCGGCACAGAGCCCGACGCAGGGCTCGAACTTGCAAACTGAGAGATCATGACCTGAGCCGAAGTCGGACGCTTAACCGACTGAGCCACCCAGGCACCCCTACCCTTTCCTGACCTTCCATTTTGGAAGAGGGATTTGAAGCTCTGTGCTCACCCTGCAGGCGGACTCCCAACAGGTCACAGGGGCTCTGGGGTCTTGGTGGGAGGTTCATCCGGGGTGTTACCTCCCCAGATAAAGCCAGCCGCGACCTCTTCCTAAAGGCATTTGCTGAGTTTGAACGCTTCACATGCATCAGGTTTGTTGCCTACCAGGGCCAGAGAGACTTCATTTCCATCGTCCCCATGTCTGGGTAAGTACTCCTGGGGGTGTGCGTATCCACGCATAAGCGCGCATGTGCAGGGGGAGTTCCTCGGCTTTCTTCTGCCTTCAGCCTGGCTTTAACTAGGCCATTGTCTAAAACCTATTTGGGGGCCTGTCTCCCAGATCCAAAGCCCCCCCCCCCCCCACCTTGAGTGGTTTGCCCTGTGGGAGTTAGACCTACAAATACCCAAGGCAGAAGGTGGGGAAGGAGGGGAATCAGGTGCTTGATGTCCCTTACAAAACCCTCCTCTGGGGAGACTTCACGGTCTGGTGAATGGCGACAGCTTTCATGGGAGACACCCGGCCTTGGATCTGGGTTTCAGGGTGTAGGAACCACCCAACACCAGGCAAGTGCCTTATCTTGCGAGGCTCTCCTGCCTTCTCTGTGGAAGCAGGGATAACGGCAATACCCATTTCCTAGCTTGTTAGAGACCTAAGATCATGTGTGAAAACTTTGACTTGGGGACCCTGGATGGGGATGCTCATTCAATGAGCCGCTTCCGGTATCTGTGCTCCTATTCATGTCTACATCTTCCTTGTACCTCGGGTTGGTAATGAGTTCCAGTGTACCCATTTCACGGATGCCCAAGTGGTGAAGGGACTTGGGAATTGCAAACCTGGGACTAGAATCCAGGATGGAGACTACCCGTTGACGGTCATTCATCCCAGGACATGGGAGGAGGGGGAAGGGGCCTGGGTCTGCTCTGGATCTCTGGGCTGGTGTCTACCCAGTGTCCTCTCCTGGCCCTGCAGGTGTTTCTCCAGCGTGGGACGCAGTGGAGGGATGCAGGTGGTATCCCTGGCACCTACATGTCTCCAGAAGGGCCCAGGCATTGTCCTGCATGAGCTCATGCACGTACTGGGCTTCTGGCATGAGCACTCACGGGCTGACCGGGACCACTATATCCGTGTCAACTGGAATGAGATCCTTCCAGGTAAGCCAAATCGTGCAGAACCCACGCTGGACCTGGGGGTCTTGGGGCGAGAGGGCAGCAGGCACTGGCCAGGGCCTGAAGAGTTGCCTGCCACTTTAGAAGAGGTTATCCATCTTTCCTATCACCTGCTTGTCCACCATTGGGAAGGTGGGGCTCCTGCTTCTCTTTGAGACCTGGAGGTGGTCCAGCTACTGCTGCTCCGGGCCCCGAGCCTTCCATCCGCCCACCCAGAGTCATGCCTGAGTTAGGGAATCACTATGTTTGTGTCTCATTTTTTTTTTCTCATGAACACAACCTGGTACGTGGGGATGGAGTTGGTGGTATCCTTTGACCCTTGTTCATGGTGCACTCAACTAGCAGTCCTTCATGTGCCGGATGCTGCTGTGTGGGGCGGGGGCAGGGCTTGTGTGCCCGCTGCAGGGGCTGAGCCGAGACCGAAGGCCTGGAAGAAGTGGACTGTGTGTGCCAAGTCCCAGATGCAGGAGGCTCTGACCTTGTGAGATGGGCACCAATGGGCCTGTGGGACAGAGGAAGCACAGGGGGGCCGTGTCCTGACAGGTGGCAGGGGCAAAGCCAAGGCTGGTCTGGGAGTGGGCCACTGTGTCGGATGCTGGTGAGCAGGAGCTGTGTGCTGGCCATGGTGCTGAGTGCTGGGCATCCAACCCCAGTAATGGTGGGATCCCACCCTTGTTGGGGGGACAGCCTGACTCAGGGAACGAGAAGAGTAGAGACAATCCCTTCATGAAAGAGGGAAGCAGAGGAGATACATGATAAGGGGTTTGGTCTAGAGGAATGGGTATAAAAGGGGAAGGGTTCAAAGGCTTCCTGTAAGTGGAGAACTTGTGGCATGAGCACTTCTGCTGTTGTGGAGGGAACCAGGTGAAGTAGGCAGGGGGCTGCTGCTCAAGAGATCCGCATTCACGGAGCCCCAGAGAAAGGGTGTTCTGGGGGAGACTTGGGTAGCACCTGATAGTGAGAGGAGGGATGAAGCTTGAGATCAGAGCTTAGTCTAAGGAAGGGGGTGATGATAGTGACTGTACCCTGAAAACAGAGACTATAATCCTTCCAAGGGCTCATGGAATACTTGTGAAAACTTACCATATGATAGAAAAATATCAAATTTGAAAAAGTTAATTCAAGTGTTTTGTTGGTGATGTAAAATGCAAAGTAGAAAATAACAAATCAAAACTGAAAACTTCTTATACTTGGAAGTTCAAGTCTAAAAAAACAACAATAATCCTCTCTTTTAGTTCCAAGGTTAAATTGCAGGAGTTCTTTAAAAAAAAAATCGTAACACACTAGAACTAATCATTCACAGCTAAAGCAATGTTCAGGGAAATTGTGTAGACTTAAATTCTTACCAATAAAAATAGAAAAAATTTTTTTAAAAAAATTAAGCATTTAAATCCAATTTAAAAAATAAAGGAAAGCAGGAGGGAATGAAATTAAAGACAGAAGTTAATGAATTAGAAAACCAACGACACTCAAACTCAACAGTGGTTTTCTTAACCATAAAACAGGTTAAAACACCAGGTACTCTAGTGGGAAAAAATTGTTTAAGAATGAAGAGAAATGAGGGGTGCCTGGGTAGCTCAGTCAGTTGAGCATTCGACTCTTGATTTCAGCTCAGGTCATGATCCTAGGGTGGTAAGATTGTGCCCCATATAGGACTCCGTGCTGAGCGTGGAGCCTGGTTAAGATTCCCCTCTCGCCCCCCTCTCGCCCCCCCCCCCAATTAATAAAAAAAAATTCTAAAGGATGAAGAAAAATGAGAATACATTTGTATTAGTTGATATGTGTAGAAAAAACTAAGATATACAAACTAATAACTGTAATTGGGGGTGGGGAGCTGGGAACTTGGAAGGAAGATAGAGGGGGAGGTTTATCACATAGCTCAACATTTTTTTTTTGACTTTTATTTTTTTAATCCATTTTATTTTTTTATAATTTACATCCAAGTTTAGTTAGCACATGGTGCAAAAATGATTTCAGGAGTAGATTCTTTAGTGGCCTTTACCCATTTAGCCCATCCCCCCTCCCAAAACCCCTCCAGCAACCCTCAGTTTGTTCTCCATATTTATGAGTCTCTTCTGTGTTGTCCCCCTCCTTCTTTTTATATTTTTGCTTCCCTTCCCTTATGTCCATCTGTTTTGTATCTTAGAGTCCTCATATGAGTGAAGTATTATGATATTTGTCTTTCTCTGACTAATTTCACTTAGCATAATACCCTCCAGTTCCATTCATGTAGCTGCAAATGTCAAGATTTCCTTCTTTGTGATTGCTGAGTAATACTCCATTGTATATATACACCACATCTTTATCCATTCATCCATCGATGGACATCTGGGCTCTTTCTATACTTTGGCTATTGTTGATAGTGCTGCTATAGACACTGGGGTGCATATGTCCCTTCGAAACAGCACACCTGTATCCCTTGGATAAATACCTAGTAGTGCAATTGCTGGGTCGTAGGGTAGTTCTTTTTAATTTTTTGAGGAATCACCATAGTGTTTTCCAGAGTGGCTGCATCAGCTTGCATTCCCACCAACAATGCAAAAGAGATCCTCTTTCTCTGCATCCTCGCCAACATCTGTTGTCACCCGAGTCGTTAATGTTAGCCATTCTCACAGGTGTGAAGTGGTATCTCATTGGGGTTTTGATTTGTATTTCCCTGATGAGGAGTGATGTTGAGCATTTTTTCATGTGTCGAACATCTGGATGTCTTCTTTGGAGAAGTGTCTATTCATGTCTTTTGCCCATTTCTTCACTGGATCATCTGTTTTTGGGGGTGTTTGATAAGTTCTCTGTAGATTTTTGGATACTAACCCTTTATCTGATATGTCGTTTGCAAATATGTTCTACCATTCCATTAGTTACCTTTTAGTTTTGCTGATTGTTTCCTTTGCTGTGCAGAAGCTTTTTATTTTGACAAGGTCCCAATAGTTCATTTTTGTTTGTTTCCCTTGCCTCCGGAGACGTGTTGAGTAAGAAGTTGCTGCGGCTGAGGTCAAAGGGGGTTTTGCCTGCTTTCTCCTCGAGGATTTTGATGGCTTCCTGTCTTACATTGAGGCCTTTCATCCATTTTCAGTTTATTTTTGTGTATGGTGTAAGAAAGTGGTTCAGGTTCATTCTTCTGCACGTCGCTGTCCAGTTTTCCCAGCACCACTTGCTGAAGAGACGGTCTTCATTCCGTTAGATATTCTTTCCTGCTTTGTCAAAGATGAGTTGGCCATATGTTTGTGGGTGCATTTCTGGGTTCTCTCTTCTGTTCCATTGATCTGAGTATCTGTTTTTGTGTCACTTTTGTTTTTTTGACTTTTAAACCAGATGAATATATTTCCAGTTCAAAACTGTTTAATATCTTAAGGGTTTTTAAAAGGAAGAGGTAAGTGTACTCTAGAGGCTGGTATGGCAGGTTGTGGAAGAGGCTGGAGGGGCCTGGGGGGTGTTGGGAGAGCAAATACCCAGGGTATGGCTGTTTTTTCAGAGGCTCACTGTGAAGGGCAGGACAGCGGCTGGGGGAGGGAATCTTGTCCCTCTCGGGCCTGGGGGACCCAACTGATGGGGGAAATGGTGCTCTAGCCAGTGGGGGAGTGTTTCACTTGAACCTGGGGGATGGGTGCTGCTAGCCTGAGGCAGGAAGAACGAGGTGACCTGCTGGGGAGTGGAAGCCCAACAGCAGGTGAGGGGCGAGCGGGTCTCTAAAGCTGGGTTGAAGGGTAGGTACTCTATCTCGCGGGTAGGGAGCGTCAGAGACCCTGCGTAGCATTTGACTTAGCGGAAGCTGTTCTGTAAAGGTAGATGCACACTGGTGAGCTTGACAGGGGACAGAAGCAGAGTGAGCTCTAGGAAGCTGTGAGGTCCCTGTGCTTCCACATCAGCTAGTGCTGGTCTGGACCCATCGCGGGGAGGACAGGAGTTGGCAGTGAAAGCACCAAGGAGATGGGGACCAGGGACTGGTTGGTACTGGGAGGGGGGCACATCTGGCTGTAGTATTAGATCTGTCAGCTCAGGTAGGGGACAAGTACCTCGAAGGCCGCTATCACCCCACCCCTCCCTTCCCTTCCCTGCCTTCTTCCCTTATCATCAAGTTTTGTTGGTTTTGGCTTCTGTTTTTCCCAGGCTTTGAAATCAACTTCATCAAATCTCGGAGCAGCAACATGCTGGTGCCCTATGACTACTCATCAGTGATGCACTATGGGAGGTGAGGACCCCCTTTCCTTTTCTACGTTCCTTCCTTCTACACTGCCCAGCCAGCCCCCGCTGTGATCTGGATTCAGGTCCCCACCTACTGGGTTTCAGGCTTGCCTTCAGCCGGCGTGGACTGCCCACCATCACACCGCTCTGGGCTCCCAGTGTCCACATTGGCCAGCGATGGAACCTGAGCACCTCGGACATCACACGGGTCCTCAGGCTTTATGACTGCAGCCCAAGTGGCCAAAGTCCCCGTGGGAGAGGTGAGTGACTTGAGAAATTGGAAGGATCCTATATTGAGGTGGTGTCAATGAGGGTGAAGTGGGGGACTGAGGCTGCAGGACAAAATCACTGGGGTTACCACAAGACATGTAAAACAAAATATGTGAAAATGATCACGTAGGATTAAGAACCCTTAGGAATAGAGGTCCCTTTCTTAACCCTAACATGAGTATCTTCCAAAAACCCAGAGCAAAAATCATTTTTAATGTTAAAGCACTAAACTCAGGACCAAAACAAGTTTTTTTCACTGTTGTCCCATCTATTCAATACTGTAGTGAAGGACTTAGCCATTGTAGTATGGCAAGAAAAAAAAATTAAAAATCTGAGTATTGGGAAGGAGGCAAAACTGTCACTATTCACAGACGATGATTATCTACATTGAAAGCAACCAAACCTATTAAATTATTGGAAGCAAAAGGATGTTAAAAGATAGATGTATAGAAACAGAATTTTTTTTTTAATGTTTATTTTTGAGACGGTGAGTGCAAGTGGGGGAGGGACAGAGAGAGAGGGAGACACAGAATCCGAAGCAGGCTCCAGGCTCTGAGCTGTCAGCACAGAGCCTGATGTGGGGCTTGAACTCACGAACCGTGAGATCATGACCTGAGTCGAAGTTGGACGCTTACCTGACTGAGCCCCCCAGGCTCTTAAATGAGACACAAAGCAAGCCATAAAACTGCAAAGATTCATAAATCCAACTACATTAGTAACTACTCTAATATACTATATAACTACTACTTCTGTAATGACCTAATAACTACTTATCAAGACAAAGTGAAAATACAAGTTATAAATCAGAACTCTTGCAACTCATAACTATCTAAAATACATGATATATATTACATATTAATATATAATAATATAGATAAACACATGCTGAGCAAAATACAAAGCAGGAAAAAGGGCAAGAGACCTAACGGGGGAAAAAAAACATGGGAAATAAACACAAGACCATCAACCTTATTCATAACTGAGGAAATGGCAAGCGAAGACCACAATGTTACCACTTTTTTACCCCTTAAATTGGCAGAAATCTAAAAACTTGATAATACCCGATACTAGTAAGAAAATGGAGTAATGTCCTGTCCACACCCTGTGGACAGGAGTATAAATTGCTACAGCCGCTTTGGTAAACAGTTTGACTTCTTTTTTTTAATTCTTTTTTTTATTTTTTAGAGGGTTTAATTGACTTGGCCAATGTCCCATAACCAGTAAGTGGCACGTGAGCACCCCCCGAGGTAACCATGGCTCTACGCTCTCTCTAGGGTTGCCTAGTCTGGAAATTTTACGTAAATGAAATTATAGGATACGTGATCTTTTGTGACTGGCTTCTTTTACTTCATGTTTTCAAAGCTCATCCATATTGCAACCTATAGAAGCACTTCATTATTGTCAAATGATACTCCAACTTGGATGGATGAGCTACGTTTTGTCCATTCATCAGTTGAAGGACGTTTGGGTTACTTCAACTTTCTGGCCTTTATGATTCACGTTACCACGAATGTTTGTTTACAGGAACTTATGTGAACCTATGTCTTTTTCTTTGGATATATGCTTACGAGTAGATGGCTGGGTCCTAGGGTAACTCCAGATTGAATTGCTAAATTGTTTTCCGAATTGGTTGTATCATTTTTCACTCTCACAAGCAGCGTACGAAGGTTCCAACTTCTCCATGCCCTTGCCAACACTAGCTATTATCTATCCTTTTATTTCTATCCTCGGTACGAAATGGCAGCTCATTGGCATTTTGATTTGCACTGCATACAGATGATTGGCCATCTGTATATCTTCAAAGAAGTGGGTTTTGATCCTTCTACCTGTTTTTCATTTGAGTTATCTTTCTATTGCTGAGTTGAAAGTGTTCTTTGTGCATTCTAGATACATGTCCCTTATCAGACCTATAATTTGCAAATATTTTCTCACATTCTCTAGGTTGATGGTGTCCTTTGAATGCAAACATTTTTAATTTTGATGGGGTCCGATTTACCTGTTCTTTTACTGTGGTTTTGGTGCCCTGAGTAGTCTTTGCCTAAGCCAAGTTCATGAAGATTTAATCCTAAATCTTTTGCATGTGACTTTTGCTACCCAGTTCTAGCACTACTTTTTTTGTCATTTATTTTTTAGAGAGCATGCACAAGTCGGTTGCGGGGGGGGGGGGGAAGAGGGAGACAGAAGTAGGCTCTGTGCTGAGAATGGAGAGTCCAATGTGGGACTCAAACTCACAAATCATGAGATCATGACCTGAGCTGAAGTTGGATGCTTAACCAACTGAGCCACCCAGGTGCCCCTCTAGCACCATTTCTTAGACTATTATTTCCCATACATAATATCAAATATTACATACTTTTTGAAGTTGATAAGTATAGATAATGTGGCAAGAGCTTTGTGGGTAACTATTGTTGAGGTTGGACTATTAGGAGAAATGAAATTGGGAAGTGGCTGGAAGGGGCTGTAGGTCTAGGGAAGGTTTACCATGATGGTAGACATTCAAGCATGCTTGGATGCTGAAATAACCCAATGGAGAAAGAGAAAGAGAAAGGTTGGATTCAGAGGGCAGAAGGATGCATATCTAGAACATTTGGGTAGGAGATGCCCTTGGTGGATAGGTCTCCAAGGATATGTCTGAGCTTCGTTGGTCCTAATGAGAAGGAAGACAGGTGCAGACCTAAATTTGCATGTGGGTCTTGAGGTGCAGATTCATGCACTTCTGAGGGCTTTGGTCACAGAGAATGACCTGAAGTCACCAGCCTCGAGGCTGGGGAGAAGGGGATGGATGTGAAGGGAAAGGGTGTGATGTTGCCGACTGGGCTGCGGTAGAAGAAACCAGCTAGAGATACCCTGCAGGGCTGTGGGTGGTGCTGGGGCAGCCAGGTGGAGGCATGGCATAGGTTGGTGACTTGGTTCTCCAGGACTGGGGTTTTGTGGGCAGGTGTGACAGAGGGGACGGTGCTCGAGGCATAATTGCGGTGAAGCGTGTGGAGCCCAAGTCAGATGAGGAGAACGGTCTGGAAGTGAGGAGCTTGTAAGCAGGAAGACCTCGGAGTCCCTGCGCTCGAGGGGCTAGATCGTTGTGATATTTAAACAAGCGAGCTGGAAATATAGGCGTGGGCTGCCAGGAACCGAGACTTCTGCAGTAGTGGTTTCTGGTACTGACCAGGTCTGGTGGGGAGCAGGGAATGAACTGTGAGATCAATGGGACCAGAGGGGAGAAGAGTCGCCATTTGAAGCCGATCAGCTCTGATTTGGTCAGTATCTGGTTTTTTTTTTTTTTTTAATTTTTTTTTTAACATTTATTTATTTTTGAGAGACTGAGCATGGGCAGAGGAGGGGCAGAGAGAGAAGGAGACACAGAATCTGAAGCAGGCTGCAGCCTCTGAGCAAGCTGTCAGCACAGAGCCTGATGCGGGGCTCGAACCCACAGACTGTGAGATCATGACCTGGGCTGAGGTCGGATGCTCAACCGACTGAGCCACGCAGGCGCCCCCTGCGCCCCCCCCCCCCCCCCCCCCCCCGGTCAGGGTCTGTTGATGGAAGGGTAGGCTCATCATGAAGCCTTCAGCGCCTGGGCAGGGGTGATGGGTGAGAGGCAGCACTGAGAGGGGGGAGGGGCCTGGCCGGATAACTTGGGCTTAAGATGAAGAGGTTTACAAAGCAGTGGGTGGCAGTGGTGGTCCAGGAGAGGCAGGGAAGAGCAAGGAGGGCCTGTCTCACTAAGGACATGGGCCCGACAGGGCTCAGTAATGTCCTCCTGATGCTCTGGGTTTGGCAGGTGGTTGCAAATGCAGGAAAAGTTCTGTAGGAGGCTTCAGACATGGGGTGGTGAGAGCAGGGTGTCCCTCAGTACAGAGGACCCCAGGAGGTGTCGGAATGGCGAGGGCTGCAGTGCTTTCCGCCCTCAGCTATCTGGTGGCTTGACCATCAGCAGCTCGGGGGTATGAGTGGGAGACCATGGAAGAGAGCCCGAGGGCCTTTGTGGTGGTGACTGAGGAGTTCTGTGGTCCTTGTCTTTTTTTTTTTTTTAATTTTTTTTTCAACGTTTTTATTTATTTTGGGGACAGAGAGACAGAGCATGAACGGGGGAGGGGCAGAGAGAGAGGGAGACACAGAATCGGAAACAGCCTCCAGGCTCCGAGCCATCAGCCCAGAGCCTGACGCGGGGCTCGAACTCACGGACCGCGAGATCGTGACCTGGCTGAAGTCGGGCGCTTAACCGACTGCGCCACCCAGGCGCCCCTGTGGTCCTTGTCTTTAAGTGTGGGTTGAGAATTTGGGTCTTGAAAGCGTTAAGCAGGGGCGAGGCAGGTTATCTCCGATGAGCTGAGCTATCCGTATGAACGAAACTGAAGGTCACTCTGGCTCTCTACAGCTGGGCCACACGTTTTCCTGCTGTGTTTCCGGGCCGTAACCTCCTGTCTTTCCTGCTTCAGGGTTCCAGCCCCACAGCGATGGTAGGAGCCCTACTCCTGCCTCTAGACCATACCTGCAGCAGCTTCTGAAGGCATTGTCGGCAGAATCTGGGCGCCCCGACCCCAGTGGCTCCAAGGCTAGAGCCCAGCGCATTGTTGCAGGGCCTGGAGAGAGCCCATGTAGCTGGAAGCTCCCTGCGCTGAGAAAGTTGGGTGTGGGGGCCTCTGCAAGGCTGCTTCAGACCCCAGCTTCCTCCCTAAACTCCAGGCCTGGAGCAGACGTTCCTGGTTTGGCTCTAGAGAGCTCCTGGCTGGCCCAAGTGCCCTCTGTACCACTCACTGCTTCTCCGGAAGCAGAAGACCAGCCAGGACCCATCCAGGAGGCTTTAGGGAGCAGCTCTCCCAGGAGCACATGTACCTGAAAGTCCTTTCAGGGGGATGTGCAGAAGTCAAGCCTGTGGCTTCTGTCCCCAAGTGCGAAGGGCATCTCCGTCTAGAGTAGCCCCTGGCCCCCTCCGGGCAGTACCCTGTCTTCCAGCCCCAATCTGGCTACCCTGTGTGAGGCCTGGGACTCTCCCTCTGCCCCTTTCTTCTCCATATGTTCTCCTAAGGGCTTCTAGGGACTAGAGGCTTCTAAGGGACTTCTAGGTTGATCCGGGGAAGGCAGGCCAGTCAAGAGCTGCCTGGTTCTGCCTGCTTTCAACTTCTGCCCCAGTCCTGGAGGCTGCTGGGAAGGGGAGGTGACATTCTCTAGGGCTCCAGGGCCAGGGGTCTGGAAAGGGGGGCAGAGGCAGGTTCCAGCCCTGAAGTCCCCTGGGAATCATTCTGTAGGTGAGTCACAGCCTTCCCAGCATGCTAAGGTACTGCCTCTGTCTCTCCCTTGGGCCAGGACTTGCAGGGGAGCCCATGGCTCGTGGGAGAAGTCTCCCATCCCTGATGTCTGGGTGCTAGGAGTGTTGTCCTGCGGCTGTAACCTGCAGCCCTATTCCCCAGGAGGCTTTCAGCTTGCTCCCCTGCAGTGCAGGAAGGTTCTAGAGGCAGGGATGCCACTCCATGGGGCGACGAGGAAGGGTTGGAGGCACCCTCTAACACTGCACAATGGGGAAACTCAGCAAGAATGTGAGGCCCCTGAACATAGGACTCAAAGCTCCTTCCCAGCCTGCTCTGCTTTCCAAGAACCCTTCCCTTCCACACAGGGACTTGGCCAGAGGAGGCCCTGGAAGGTGTGAAGGGGCTGTAGGGGAGGGGGCTCGTCACTTGCTTATCTTCCTTCAGCAAAGCCCTATTCCTGGCTCCTGCTTCCTGCTTCCTGTGTGAGGGCTGTTCCAGGAATGAATAAGGTCTCCACATGGGCTGACAGGCCAGGAGCACCCCCCCCCCCACCCCCAGAGCTGGAGTGGCACCATACTTATGAACTGTCAGAAGCCCCAGGAAGCCCTGCCTGGAGGGAAGTAGGGGCCTATGCCCTGGCCTCGTGGGGCCAAGTTCCTCACCGGTTTTGGGGGAAGGCAAAAATAAAATTGGGTACTTGCTCCAAGAGCTAGGTACTGGGCTGTGCCTGAGTGCATTTAACCTTGCCGACTGACCTGGGAGGGGCCCTCAGGTGGTTACGCCCACTTTCCTGGGGTGGAGAGCGGGGAAGCAGAGGGTCAGCAGCGCAGGGCTGAGGCTTGCTGTGCCGAGTAGGGGTAGGGGTAGGGGTAGGGGGGCATCCTTGCAGGAGCCTGGAGCCTCTGCCCTCAGTCTCTCTTGGGTTTCAGTCTTGAGTTCAAGGGATTTTCTCAGACTGAACAGGGGCCCGGTCTCAGGGATTAGCCTTAGGGAAGGACCGTCGGGTGGGGGAAACGCTGTCCCTCTGCTTGCCCCCCCCAGACACGAGGGGAGGACTGTCTGAGTTTAAAGTGGGTGACGTGCTCCTCGCAGGGTGACAGCTCCCCTGGGAGATTCCCAAGCAAAGATCGAGGGTGTCAGAGAAATGAGTGTGGCCGTCTTAGCATCTCTGGGTCTAAGTAGTGGAGCCAGGCCTCTGGTTCTGGGCTGGGGGTTCTCGGTGGTCACCCTACGTCAGAGCAGGCGAAGTGCTTGGTGACCATGAGGAGGCCCTCCCCGTTCTTAGAGGCTGCCGTGATGAGCCTCCATTAGGATATGGCCTTCGGTCTCAGAATTTGGGCTCTCCAGAGGCTGGGGCTGGCTGAGCCCGGCGGCTCAAGGGCAAGAATGTTTTGCCCTCTTCTTTGGGGGTGATCAGGGATGAGGCTGCCCTTGTCGTTCCCCCATGGAGCCACTATCACTACAGCTCCCCTTCTCCAGGCCTGTTCCACAGGCGCCACCCTGCCCCTGGAGCCCTGGCATGAGGGGTGTGCTGTGGCCGGGGCCCTGGGCTGTTACCCTGGTCTGTGGCCTATTCCCCAATCCCCAGGCACATAACTATGTGGGCTCACTCATCAATTTGTTCACTCATTGGACAGAATCGGTTGTATTACGTGCCAGGCTGGCTCGGCTATAGGCACCAGGACTAACATGGTGGGCAAGGCAGGGTTTCTATTCTTGTGGAGGTTATTTGGGGGGTGGGAGAGGGATGGGCCGTGATTAGATAAATAAGGACAGTGATTAAGATTGGTAAATGGGGGGGGGGCATTCCTTTAGGTTCGTATTTCAACTGGGACCCAAATGATAGGAGGGACTATCTTGTAAAAAAAAAAAAATCCAAGGAAATAGCCAGTGCAAAGGCCCTAAGGCAGGAAGAAGGAAGGTGTGATGGGAGGGGTGAAATGAGGTGGGATGGGGGATGTTGGCAGAGCAAGGTGAGTGAGGGATGGTTTTGTTCCAGGAGCAACAGGGAGCAGCCACTGGAGGGTTCTAAGGGGAGGGGCAAGATCCAAGATTTAAAAAAAATCACTCTGGATGCTCCGTGGAAAATAGACCGGAAGCAGGGAGAACAGTTGGAAGCCACTAACTACGGTTGTACAAACCAGAGTGATGGGGACTGTGGAAATGGGCAGAAGTGGATGCTTCTGGAGTATGTTTTGGAGGTTGAGGCAACCACACTTGTGACTGATGTAGGTGTGAGGGCCCCACATACAGCACCGAGATCTCAGGAGAGGAGAGAGTGTGGGGCCGAATGAGCCTGGAGTTCAGAGCTGAAGATGTAGTTTGGGGAGTCCTCAGCCTCTAGGTGGGAGCTGTGGAGCTAGAGGAAACTACCAAGAGGAGTTTGGGGCCAGAAGAAAAGGGACCCCAGGACTGAACGGCGGTGCTGCGACATTTAGGCCAGGGTCTCTCCGTCTCCGCGTTACTAGTGTTTTGTGTCCTGGTTGTCGTGGGGGCCGTCGGTGTTTAGCAGGGCCCTTGGCCACTACCCACGAGATGCCAGTAGCGCCCCCTTCCTCTTGTTGTGACCATCGAGAAATCTCTTCAAGTGCCAGATTGCCAAATGTCCCCGGAGGAGAAGGGGCAAAACCCACTCTCCGTGAGAATCGGTGATTGGGAGTTTTGGGGGAGAAGAGGGGGCTGAGAAGGAAGGGGTGAGCGGTAAGGAGGGAGTCAGGCCTGCAGTGTCCCCACGGTGGGCAAGAGTCTGTTGTCTAAAATGTTGCTGAGAAAATTAAGAGGACACACTCGGGCAAGAGTCCCGAATGACCCACCAGCAGTAGATTCAGCCGAGGACAGGGTGCAGGTGCCCCATGGAGGGTCAAGGAGAGAACGTGAGGGGTTAGAGACCGTGCAGCGAAGAGTTTGAGAAGCCAGCAGCCACAGAGGACATAGAGGACTTTCCAGGGCAGGGCCTGGCCCTGTAGCAGGGGAGGAGTGACCGTAGAGGGTGATAATTGCAGGAGCAGAGTCCTGGGGGATAGGAGAGGGTTCGGGACACACACGCAGGACTTGCCCTCGGAGCAGAGATGGAGCTCCGATGCAGGCGCTTGTGGGGGTGACTTCCTGCCTAATGGCTTTCATCTTCTAAGTCCGAGGCAAAGTCACAGCTTGGAGGGGGGGAGGGCGTGCGGGGCGAGGAGGAGGAGAGGGATGCGGATTCTGAAGAGTGGGAAAGGTGAGCACACTGGGGAAGTCTGGAGATCTGTGGTCCTGACTTTAAAGCGAGGCCAGTGGATGCAATGAATGTTTTGCACCGGAAAGAGCAGCTGTTCGGGTAAAACCTGGGGGGGGCGTGATTTAGGTCTGACCAGGGTTGGGGTTCTGTCGGGTGAGGTGTGATGGAGGAGAGGGTGGTGGCCTTACATTATAGAGGGTGTGGCTCAAGGGCCTGGGAAGGTCAAGGTCATACAGGGTGGGGGTTTGGGGGATTTGAAAGGCTGCGGCTACTGGGGAAAGCTGGGGTGCGAAGCCCAGTTGGGCGTCGTCCCTGCGGAACCCTGGCACAGGAGAATCTGGGGCCGGTGTCCTCTCTCGGACCCGGAGAAGTGGCTCCAGCGCGATCAACTAAGGTGGCACGTCTCTTGCTGTGCTCTCACAGTTAGGGATGGGACAGCTGTCCCTCTCTTCTTTGGAAAAGATGGTGCGAGGTCAACTTCCCCCCACCCCCGGCCCCTCTTCCCAAGGGCACCCCTCAGGGACGCCTTCATTTGGCCCTACCTTCAGAAAGGCTCCTGTGGAGGTCATCCGTGGATGCCAGGCTGCCACTCCCCCTCGTCATTCAGCAATCTTGGCCGGGTACTGGGGACAGAGAAGGGATATGTGCTCCAGCGGACAGTGGGGGAGGGGTGTATGATGCAGCAAACCCATCCTCCCCCACCTCAGTACCTCTCTGAGCGTGAAAGTGGTACTGTGTAGCATCAAAGAACTTGGAAAGCAGGGTGTCTTTCTCTCTGCGAGGGCAGTGGGTGAAAGATGAGTAGACCTTGGAGAGTCGGCGGGGGGGGGGGGTTGCCAGCCCCTGGGAAGGACTGGAGATGTGGGAGCTCAGGGCTTGCCCAGGGACCAACAGGTAGCCTGGTGGGGCCGGGAAGGCAGGCCAGTGCCCATCACGGCCTTCCTCTCCCACCACAGGTGGCTGGGTGCTCCTGGCTGGGTCCGGGATTGAGTCCTGCCAGCCCTGGTGGAAGTGGTCAGATCCAGTTGGGGAAGAGCTGACGGAAAGCCCCGCTAAGGCCCCGAGGCTCTGATTCATGCGGGGCTGGGCGGAGCAGGCAGTACTGGAAGGTGCAGAGAAGAGGGGGAATCGAGTCATGGGATGGTCTCCACTGCCCCAAGAGCCAGCTGCACATCTGGGAGGTGGCAGCAGGTGACACAGACCCTGGGGCTGTGTCTCACAGATGCCTGTAGACTCTCCCTGGCTCCCTCCCCCCTCCCCTGCTCCCCGCCCCAGGCTTGTGCCCATTAGGGCGTGACACTTGGTAGATCCAGAGCTGCCCCTTCAGTGAAGACCCAGTGGGGGAGGAAGGAGCAGGGGAGAGAGTCTGAGCAGCCCTGGCCTCAGCTCCTTCGGGGTCCTGGCAGCCTCACGTTTCAAGGAAAACTTGGGCCAGGAGACAAAGGCTGATGCTGATGGCAGTGTTGGGAGATACCCAGTGCCCCCCCCCCCCCAGTCTGAGTATGGTTGGAGAGAATGAAAAAGTGGTCCCTCTTAATGTCCCTATGGGCCACCAGAACGCTCAGACCCCTCAGCCCCCTCCGCCCCTGGGACAGGGAGTCTCGGAGACAAGGCAGGAAACTACCTAAGTGGCTGCTTTCCAAGTTCCGGTGGCCACCCCTCAGTCCTCCCTCAGGGAAGGGGCTACCG
This sequence comes from Felis catus, assembly GCF_018350175.1. Classification (NCBI taxonomy): domain Eukaryota; kingdom Metazoa; phylum Chordata; class Mammalia; order Carnivora; family Felidae; genus Felis; species Felis catus. The sequence goes on along the minus strand of NC_058370.1, from coordinate 104,916,317 downwards.
AGACTTCTCCATCCCTGGCAACCTCAGGGCCCAGGCCTATCAGCCCAGCCGGTGGGAGGGATGTGTCCATAAAAACCTGTCTCTGGAGGAGGTGAGACAGGCTGGCTGCCCTCTCCCGCCATCAGGCTGTCGGGCGACCCACCTAAGAAAACAGCTGAGTAGAATGGCAGGAGGCAGGGGCGGACTTGTACGGAGGAACCCCTCCACCCCCTGCCGTGTGAGCCTGGGTAGGGGTGAGATATTGTCTGTGGGCACTGAGCGGTCATTCCCTGGTCCCGTGAAGATGGAACAGTCAGGAAGGGAGGTGCAGTATGCATGCTGTCTCGAGGCCTGGTCCTCTGGAGGAGGCCCACTTTCAGCAGTGGCTCGATGCTTATTTATACAGAGGATGTCATGCAGAGCTGTGGGCTATAAATATGGGGCCTGGCTCTAGCCTGGGGTTATAGCGTCAGGGGCTCCAGAAGTGGTGAAAAAATGTGCCCTTGAGGCCGCCCGGCCTGACGCTGGTGGCAGCGGCCACAGGGAGAGTGAGTAGGGTGAGGGTGCCAGACGGGGCTCCTTCCACAGCCACCCCAAGAGGGTGTGCAGCAGATATGTGGGGGGTGCAGGAATGCAGGGGGGTGGTGTCAAAACACAAAGGGATGCTTCTCCCTTCATAGCCTCCCCTGACACCTACTTGTTCTCTGAGCTGTGTTAAGAAGACCCCACCCATGCTGCTGCTGAGAGTGGAGTCCCAGCCAGTTTTCCTCTTACCTCTTTGCCCTTAGTGGAGGAAACCGAGGCAGCTGCGGGGAAACAGAAACACTGAAGTCCTAAATCTTGGAGCACTGGCTTGCCCCACCGACCTTGGGAGCCTTTTCCGTGCGCCCCCCAGAACGCGGCGAGGACGCGGGTCTCCCGGCTGGCCGCGGACTATCGCCACACGCGGGCGGCGGCAGGGGGCGCTCGCAACCTGCCACGCGCGCCTCCCTGGGCTCCGCAAGCCCGACGGAATCCGCTCCGGGAGAGAGAGCATTTGGGGAAGGGGTTCCAGGGCAGTCTTCCCGCTCCCCCAACTCCTACTCGGCTTCCTTCGCGGGCGCCGGGTAGGAGGGGTGGTTCACTATGTTCCGGTGGCCCCAATCCACCCACCCACCCACCCTCTCCTTGGGGCTCCTGGGCGGCTCGGGGTGAGATCAGCTGGCGCCCACCGTCCTGGATCCTGGTGCTCGGACCCGGTCTGCAGGAAGAGAGGTCCCTCCCGGGTCCCAGCGCCCCGTGCGCACCCATCCTTCCACTTCTGCAAACGTCCTTCCCGGAGTCCCGAAGACCCCAGACACGGATCTCTGGCCTTCCGTGGCGCGGAGGCCAGGAGGAAAAGGGGTAGGAGCGCCAGGGCGGAGGCCCTCGAGGAGGGCAGGCTGCTGCCGGCCGGTCCTCCCGCCAGGCGCACCTTCCACCCACCCGTGGTCCTCCGCCCGCCCCGCCTCCCTCCCCTCCTCCTACTCCCGCCTCCCGTCTCCTCCCTCCTCCGGCGCGCTCGCTCTCCTCCCATTCCCCTGCCGCGGCGGACTGCTTGCAGGCGCGGCTCCCGGCCAGAGCCAGCGAGCGGAACGGGCGCCTCTGCTGCTGCGCCTCCTCCGAGAACCGGTGGCGCGCCCCCCTTCCCCCCTACGCCGGGCCTGCCGGGTCCCGGGTCCCGGCGTGCGTCCAGCAGCTTCGTAGCGGGAGGGCGCAACTTTCCCCCGGTCCCGGGCGGGGCGGGGACGGCAGCGGGACAACTTGGAAAACTTCTCCGGAGAGGACGGCAGGGACGCCGGGTGTCGGTGGAAGAGGATGTAGGAGGGTGGTGGCTGGCCCCAGGGATCCCTCCATCTCCTTGGCCGGGTTCGGCCTGGCCATGGGGCTCCAGCGCCTTGTGCGCCGCCAGGGGGTCGATCCCCCCTTCTAGACTAGCTGCGTAGGACAGTACCGTCTCCGGCTGAGCACGCTCTGGGCGAGCAGCGACCCCTCTGGCCGCGTCCCGCCCCGTCATGGACCACCAGGAGCCCTACTCGGTGCAGGCCACCGCGGCCATCGCGGCGGTCATCACGTTCCTCATCCTTTTCACCATCTTTGGCAACGCGCTGGTCATCTTGGCTGTGTTGACGAGTCGCTCGCTGCGCGCCCCGCAGAACCTGTTCCTCGTGTCGCTGGCCGCCGCCGACATCCTGGTGGCCACGCTCATCATCCCTTTCTCGCTGGCCAACGAGCTGCTGGGCTACTGGTACTTCCGGCGCACGTGGTGTGAGGTGTACTTGGCGCTCGACGTGCTCTTCTGTACCTCGTCCATCGTGCACCTGTGCGCCATCAGCCTGGACAGGTACTGGGCCGTGAGTCGGGCGCTGGAGTACAACTCCAAGCGCACCCCACGCCGCATCAAGTGCATCATCCTCACCGTGTGGCTCATCGCAGCTGTCATCTCCCTGCCGCCGCTTATCTACAAGGGCGACCAGGGGCCCCAGCCTCGTGGGCGCCCGCAGTGCAAACTTAACCAAGAGGCCTGGTACATCCTGGCCTCTAGCATCGGATCTTTCTTTGCACCCTGCCTCATCATGATCCTGGTCTACCTGCGCATCTACCTGATCGCCAAGCGCAGCCACCGCAGAGGTCCCAGGGCCAAGGGCCGCCCTAGGGAGGGTGAGTCTAAGCAGCCCCGCCCCGTCCCTACTGGAACTTCAACCAAAATGCCAACCCTGGCCTCTCTGGCTGCTTCTGGAGAGGCCAATGGTCACTCCAAGCCCACTGGGGCGAAGGAGGAGGGGGAGACCCCTGAAGATCCTGCCACCCCTGCCTTGCCACCCAGCTGGTCGGCCCTTCCCAACTCAGGCCAGGGTCGGAAGGAAGGTGTTTGTGGGGCATCTCCAGAGGAAGAAGCCGAGGAGGAGGAGGAAGAGTGTGAGCCTCGGGCCCTGCCAGCATCTCCTGCCTCCGCCTGTAGCCCACCCCTGCAGCAGCCGCAGGGGTCCCGGGTGCTGGCAACACTACGTGGCCAGGTGCTCCTGGGCAGGGGCGTGGGCACCTCGAGCGGGCAGTGGTGGCGGCGGCGGGCGCAGCTGACTCGGGAGAAGCGGTTCACCTTCGTGCTGGCCGTGGTCATCGGCGTTTTTGTGCTCTGCTGGTTCCCCTTCTTCTTCAGCTATAGCCTGGGTGCCATCTGCCCACAGCACTGCAAGGTGCCCCATGGCCTCTTCCAGTTCTTCTTCTGGATCGGCTACTGCAACAGCTCGCTGAACCCCGTCATCTACACCATCTTTAACCAGGACTTTCGCCGTGCCTTCCGAAGGATCCTTTGCCGCCAGTGGACCCAGACGGCATGGTGAGCCACCTGCCCGCCACCCGTGTGGGGCTGGTGCCAGGCGGCACCGGGGCCACTCTGATTCTTGCCCTATTTTATGTGGCCACCTCCCCGGGGCTTTCTGGTCCCTGCCTGGGTCCTGCAGGCTTCATCTTGGGAGCCCCCTGGGAGGGGCAGGGGCCGGGGTGCTGTTCACAGGGGTCCAGCTGAGGCCTCCGATTGCTGGCTTGGCTGTGGGGGGACATCTTCTCTACCCCCGTGAACACAGGCCCACGGATGAGGCTTGGACCTTCCTGAACACAGCCGAGGCTGGGCCAGATAGAGCACTTCTCTCCCAATGCCCCAGACCCCTGCAAGCCCACGGGTGGGCTTTCCTTCCTTAAGGACCCTTTGTTCCCTGGCTGGTCACTTGCTTGTGGCGTTTTTGTTTCTCATCTTCCCCGGGTAAAGAGCAGGAAGCCAGCCTTCCACTTTTCCCAGGAGGACCCGCTGCTGAGGAGGAAGAGGCAGAAACGAGGGATCCACGTTGGGCGCCCATGGTCCCCATCAGGCACTGGGTGGGGAGTTAACGGCCTGGCGCTGTTTCTGGTCCTTCTTCCCTTTCCCCCCTACCTTTAGATTTGTAGCTCCTTTAAAGGCCAGAACCTTCTCTGGAATCGCTTTCCTTACCTGGCACCCCTCTGGCAGGCGGGTGTGTGCCAGCAGAGGCCTCGCCTTGGTGGGGTGGTCTGGAGGTCTGGCCTCTGCCTCGACGGGAGATCCCTGATCACTAGCATTCACCCCCTGCAAAAACCTGGCGACAATGGCTTGCCGCCTACTTGCTGCAGGGAGATGAAAGGCTTTGCGGAAAGCTTTGAGCTCCGTGGGGGAACGCACTAGAGAACCAGAAAATATGATTATTTGGAGATATAAAAATCCCCTTTCTCTGTGTTTACCACCACCTGTCTTCCTGTAGACTTTTTGTTCTGCGCCTGGGGTGCGGGCATTCTCACCCCAAACTGGAAGTGGGGAATGGTAGAGAGAACCAACTGCTTCAGTTAGAGGATTTCTTCGAGAACACGTTCTTGTGCCTGCAAGGGTTTAGTTGTTATGCTGCATGACAGCTCCTCGACATTTCACCCGCGACACCGAGAGGGTTTTCGGTGGCCTGGGCCCCCCCCCCCCCAACGGGGACAAGTCTTTTGTCATCAAGCAGGCAAATTGTTTCCCCAAGATGGCCAAAAATACCCACCCCATCAGAACAATCTGAGATGAGAGTCTGTGGTGGGTGACAGGGCCCCCAGGCAGGCGCTGGGGCTGGAACGGGTGAGTGAGGGCCCTGTGGACTCCTTCAGGAGCCTTCCACCAGAGCGCCCAGGCGGTTCTCCAAGCCCCACGTGGGTCCCTGTGAGGTGTAACTGATCCTACCTTGGGTGGGGGCCGGCTGGCCATCTCTGACCCAGCCATGTTGCTTCACCCCACTGATGAGGCTCCAGGGGCCTCTCTCTCCTCTCCTGGTTCTCTCCCCAACCCCAGGACCTAGCACCCAGAAGACTTGGGAGCATTGGAAGGATGTTTTCCAGTCTTCTCCAAGGAGCTCCTGGCTTCAGCATTAAGCCAGTGGGCATCTAGCATGGGGGGTAGGGCTGAGCAGCCAAGGCACTGTTGGCACTCTGAGGGGCCCGGCCGGATTTGGAGAGCTCTCTGGGGTGGAGAGAATGGAGGAGACCAAAGAGAGTCCTTTCTGGGGAGAGGGGCTGTCTAGCTCCTTCTTACAGTCTCATTGTGAGGCCAGGGCATTGCCTTGGGGGGAGGCTGGGGAGGCTGGGCCCAGGGGAGTGGCTGACTTGTGACATCTGCTGACTGGTCTTGCGTGTGTCCCGGGAGACTCCTGCAATTATTGCCTGTGGCCCCCTTGTTGTGATATGCAGGTATTTTTTTTTTTTAAGTCTGAGCTATTTTATCAATAAAGGATATTTTGTAATAAGCAAGCTGTGTCCTTGTTGCCCAGGGGCTGCCAGGAGTAATAATTTCTCAGCTACTTGAATAGCATCTGTAAGCATGGGCTCCCTCCCAGGGCCAGTTGCCCTTTCCTCCCCTAGGTACCTGGTACCTATCCACCTGCCTGTCTGCTTTGTCCATTCCGCGTCCCTTATCATTGCCAGTCAGTGGGACGAGAGTGGCCAGAGAAGCCTGAGACTGGCTGCCTGGCAAGGGAAGAAAAGGAGGGCTTCCCGGAGGAGGGGGCCTTGGGGCTGGGTCTTGGGGGAAGAGCAAGGGTACACCAAGAAACAAGACAGGAAAGGTGTTTCGGGCAGAGGACAGCACGCGCCAAGGGTGCGTTTGGGGGATTTGTGACAGTTTGAGAGTCAGTCTAAAGCCAGCCCCGCCTTGCGGTCAGGTGCAGCAGCTGGGGGCCAGAGGAGGTAGTTGGACAGCACCCACGGGGGGCGGGAGGAACACGGGGAGGAAGGCAGGACGGTCACTCTGCAGAATGTTTTCAGCTGCTGTCTTCGGCGAGGCCAAGAGTGGAATAGAACCGCTCTGCTCCAGGCTCTTTGACGCTAAGATTCAGTTACGAATATCAGAGCTGGAGGACCTGTGGACGTCACTCCTATCAATCTCATTTCCCAGAGGAGGCCTCTGAGGCCCCAGAGCCACCATGTGAGTTGGGTAAGGAGTTGAGTCGGGGATCCCATCCCACCTCCGTGAGGGCAGCCTCTGGGGCCCCTATCACGTTGGCCCGGTTCTGAGGGCCAGGGAGGCCAGCAGGCTGGGGGCAGGGGCAGGACCCAGGGAGGCGCGAGGGCTGGGAGGGAAGGGCAGAGGGAGGAGCAGTGAGGCCCCAGGGTCTGGTGGTGGGTGGCCATCTCCCATAAACAGGATTCACACTTTCCTGGGGCCATGGCTTCCGCCATGGGCAACGGATGGAGACTCCTACGTATCTACCATCACTGGTGAACGTGGGGGAGGGACAGTGGGCTTCATCGAGGACTTGGTAAGAAAGCCACACTCGGTGGGGCGCCTGGGTGGCTCAGTCGGTTAAGCGTCGACTTCGGCTCAGGTCATGATCTCGCGGTTTGTGGGTTCGAGCCCCGCGTCGGGCTCTGTGCGGACAGCTCAGAGCCTGGAGCCTGCTTCCGATTCTGTGTCTCCCCTCTCTCTGCCCCTCCCCTGCTCATGCTCTGTCTCTCAATAATAAATAAACATTAAAAATAAAGAAAGAAAGAAACAAACAAACAAGCCACACTCGCCCGGGAGGAGCTCCCAGCAATTCCTACCCGTCTGCGTTTCCAGCGCCAAAGCCGGGAGGCTTGATGGGGTTAGATTAAAGAAGTTCGTTTGTTTCCATTGACCAAGCCAATCAGTTTTCTGGCACTTCGTCCGATTACCTTGTTTAATCCTTATGCCCACTGCGTAAAAGCAGGATCTGCCCATTTTACTCAGGGGAAACAGAGGCTCAGAAAGCTGTGACGGCTTGACAGAGGTCACCAGTGGCAAGCTCTCTCCACTGGGCCACACTGTTTTACCTGAGGGTCTGTGGGAGGCAGGCCCCCGTGGCTGGGGGAAGAGCTCCCTGCCCAGTCTCTGGCGCTGGTGGCAGAAAATGAGCCCTTCTGGAGCTGGACTTTTGGCAGTCCAGTTTGAACACGTTATCTGAATTCTCCCAACCTTGCTGGGTGTGGCCGTTTTCACCAAGGAGGAAACTGAGGCCCCAGGTCACCGGCTGGGCCCCCCGAACCGCAAAGCGCTAAAATGCAGGTGCGGAAGAGTTGTGGTTCCAGCTCTCTCTCTCGGTGGCGCTGGCCGTTTCGGGGATTCCGCAACTGGGATCGGCAGGCGGCCGTGCTGCGATGGGCCGCTCGTGCCTGTCGCTGCTGCGGACTATGTGAGTGATGGTATGTGTTTCACAGGTTTTCCATTCCTGACAGCTCAGAATAGACCCCGAATTTTAGTAAAGAAATGACTGAGGCCCAGGGAGCGATGGCTTGCCTTGGACCCCCACCCCCACAGCCACGTGGCGGCCGACGTGGCTGCCCTGTCACCGTGCCTGCCGTTCCAAGCCTTCATACTGAAGGGATAGCATCTAGACTCAAGGAGTGACAGCACGGGTTCAGGAAATGTCCCCTGACAGCCGGCTGCGTGCCAGGGCGAGGCTCAGCCCCGTTGTGCTACTTTATGCAGTTCTCAGATCCTCAGAGTCTGAGGATCAGAGTCCTGGGTCGCACAGTTAACAGGTGGTGTAGCTGGAGCTCGATCCCAGGACCCCCGGCTCCCAAGCTGCCTTCTCCTCCTCTCACCGCCGCCCCCCCCCCCCATTCCTGCTGTTCTGTGTGAACAGCACCTACGTTTGATTTCACCCTGAGCCCATCTGAGGGGTAGTTTGTTGAGGGGGTAGGCTCAGAGCAGTAGAGATGGGGGGGGTGCGGTATAGCACGCCTCCGCCCAGGAATAATCCCCCAAACACCTTGGAGGTGAGGGTGGGGGGACAGAAGGCAGCAGGGAGGCTTGGCAGTTCACCAGGTGGATGTGAGCTGTCTCGCCAGGGCGCGTCTACCTTCTGGGGACCTTTCTAGCTTCTGTCTTAGGACGACCTTGACAAAGGGAGGGACCAACCGAGAAGGCCGTTAAAGAAGCGGCGGGAGACATCTCCCCTCCAGTTTCACTCAGCGTGTAAGAATCTGGGTCCCTGGATCGCAGGGGATACCCTTGAAAGGGAGTTCAATCTCAGCCTCTGCCTCGGGCCAGCTGCTGAGAAATTCAGGGCCGCTGGAAATTCCTCTCTGGAACATTGCTGCGGGAGGGACACCCCCAATCCGCCTGCTCAAAAGGCACCTGTGCCCCTAGGGCCGACTGACCTGCCTCCAAGACTCGAGGTGGAGCTCAAGGGGGAGGGAGTTTGTGAGGTCATTAGGCCCCTGCAACTCCCATCCTCCCCGTGACCTCCCTTTTCTGTGTGTGGGGGGCGGTGCCGAGAACGGGATGTGAGACCTCGCTCAGCTACCGCCTGCAGATGGGGTTGCTGCTGGCTGGGCCCGAAGAGCCCTCTGTCCAGGTGAAGCTGGTACTCGGCGATCTGCTTCCCCGCTGCTGGCCAGGCGTTCTGCCTGGAGGGCCTGGTCGCTGTGCGCGGCAGGGCTGGTGTGGGACTTCGTGCCCGTGAAAATCGCACTGGGTCGGGGGGGTGCTGGGGAGGCCGGGGTCGTGCTCTGCCTTTGTCTGCATTTGTCGGGCTGCCCAAGCAGGGCTTGGTTCTTCTTGGGGCTTCGGTGTCCCTGCCTGCCCACGAGGGGTTGACTCCATGGTCAACCATGGGTTGACCTAGCTGGAGGCTCCATCTCTGCCCTGCCCCCAGCCTTCTGGAAAACCCACATTCCGAGGGTGGGGAAGCAGGCCTCGGGCCTTCCCAGCCCGGCAGAGCCCCTGCCCTGTGCTGGCTGGAGGATCTCCCCCCAGCAGAGACCTCACAGCTTTGTGGGGGGTGATCTCCCTGCCTGCGGGTACCTCCGTGAGAGCGGGAGCTGGGCAGGGGTGGGAAGCTCTGCTCACGGTTGTTAGCAGGAGAGGCGGGAGCACTCAGCTAAAATTAGATTCTGGGATTCTTCGTGCTCCTGCATCCGTCCGTCCTTCCGTCCGGCGTGGGGACGGCTGTTGTCAGCACGCCAGGGCTGGAAGGAGCCTGGATGTCAGCTTGCACCCTCCCCAGGGCTTGCCGGCTCTGATCTTCTCACACCCTCGCCTGGCCTTTGGCCAAAGGCTCCTGCCCTTGGCGTGGCCTTGTGGCCATCTATCGATTAGCAGTGATTTAAAAGGAAGAGTGCCCTCCCCCCTTGATACCCACCGCCTCCCCCTGGGATTTTACCCCCCCTTCCTTCCTCTCTCCCCTCCTCTCCTGGCCCTTCCCACTTCCGGGTCCTCAGAGGCTTCTCCCCCTTCCCTGAGTGTCCCCTCTGCCTCCTGCTGAACCTCTGACTTCTGCCTCCCCCTTGGGGACGGTCCTGGCTCTTCATGGGACCTGCAGGCTCCATGGACCATTGTGGTTGCAAGGGGACCAGAACATACTAGAGACTAAAAAAGAGCCTCCCTCCCTGGCAGTTTGGGGCTATTTCTGGCCCCGCTGTAGCCCTCTGGGGTCCCTGGCGCTCTGGTGGCTGGGGGGGAGGTGCTGGGCCCCAGCCCCAGGATGCAACGGTCTTAATCTTTGATTTCCCTGGGGAGGGGGCAGGCCCCTTCTGGAGCTGGGGGTGGGCCCTCCAACCTGAGGGCAGCCAAGGCTCAGATGGAATGCCACTACCTCTGCTCCCGTGGGGCCCTGGGCTGCTTTAGGAGGGAAGAGGGCCGGACCATGGTAGTGTGGGTGGCAGTGTGGGGTCCCGGTGTCCCTGTCATCCCCGTTCCCACCCCAGGCTGGCTGTAACTGGGAGACAGGGAGCGTGGGAGGCTGTCTGAGCCTGCTGCTGGGGTCCCTGGACACTAAAGTGTGTGTGGGGGGGGGCAAGGGTTAAATCCAGCCCTCCCTCCCAGGCTCCACTAGGTCCCCGGTGCTCTTGGTCAGGTGCCGCTGTGACACTGCTGTCCTGGCTACAAATTTGGACAGGCTATGGCCTCTCCATCCCATGCTGGCCTGGCAGCTGGAGTTATGGTGGGTGCAAGACTGGTGACTGCCGGAAGGATTCCCTCAGCTGTTTCCGAAGCATTGGCCAGGGTCCAGCGGCTTGGGTCATGGTCCCAGTAGGGCCATCAAATTGCTCGGTGACCTTGGGCAAATCCCTTCCCTTCTCTGGGCTTCAAATTCCTCGTTGTCAGATAAAGGAGTCGGATTGGAGCATGTTCAAGTCATGTCCTGGGTTCTGCCCTAAGAGCCGCGGAGCAGGGGCAGGGAGAGAAAGGGGCCCAGTCAGTGGCTTCCTGTCCCCACTTCACCCCTGCTTTTTTCTACCTATCCATTTTTAGGAAGCAACTCCCCCTTCCCGCCCACCAGGCTTCCTCTTCTGGGGGCACCTATGACCTCCATCCCCTTCCTACCCCAGGCTCACGTAACACACGTCAGCCACCTCCTTTGCAGGGAGGTCCCAGCAAAATCTCACCGGCGTGAACTTCAGAAGGGCCGCCTCGGAAGACATTCCTCCATGGCAGGCTGGGGGCTGGTGGCACGGGGGTGGACACGTGCCTGTGGCGTGGCAGAGGCCAGCCCTTGTTTTATGTTGGGTCTAAAGAAAGGCAGGGAGGGGCACCTGGGTGGCTCAGTCGGTTGAGTGTCTGACTTGGGCTCAGGTCATGGTCTCACCATTCAGTTCATGGGATTGAGCCCCAGGTTGGGCTCTGTGCCGACAGCGTGGAGGCTGCTTGGGATTCTCTCTCTCTTCCTCTCTCTCTCTCTCTCTCTCTCTCTCTCTCTCTCTCTCTCTCTGCCCCTCCCCCAGTTCCCCCTTTCTCTCCAAAATAAATAAACATTAAAAAAAAGGTGGGGAAAGGGAAGGGACGTGGGTGAGGTCCCCTGGGAGAAGGGCTCCTAGAGAAACCATGCTGCCGTAGGGTCAGGACCAGAATGACACAGAGAGAGGAAGCCCACGTTAACCCCAGCTGCGGTGCGTGTGCCTTCCGCCTTCGGACAACGGAAGCTGAGGGCAGAGGGGGTGCCTGTGCTCCCCTCACAGCCCGGCACAGAGCGCACCAGGCAACATTGCTGATTGCATGCGTTTTCCCAGGAAACTGGGGCAGCGTTGGCCTTAGTCACCTAAGGCTGGGGCCCCTGTGCTCTGGGAATGAATCTCTGATGTGGGGGCTTAATCGTTCTGTTTTGTTTTGTTTTCCAGGGTTTCCTAGAGAAATTCTGTTGGAAGGTTCCATGCTGGTCTTGGCTGAGCTAGGCGCGGGAGAACTGTCCTGCGGTGCGGGCGAAGCACCAGGACATCCCAGGAGGTGGTGGCAGGGACCTGTCCAGGAGTGTGGGAGCCTAGACGCGGCCGGTCAGAGAGAGGACAGGTAGAGAGAGCACACCGGTTGGATCATCCCACTGGCAGCGTGAAAAGGGTACTGACTTTGTCGTCAAACCTGGCTTTGTTGCCTGTGGGCCACGTGGCCTCAGGCAAACCGCCAAACGTCTCTGAGCCTCAGTTTCCCCCCATTTCAAATGGTAGGTTAACTACATTGGGATTGGAGAGGTGTGCTGAGAGGTAGGTGTGTGTAGAAAAGGCCCTGAAACAGTGCCCGGGAGTGGCAGGGCCAGTCTGATTATTCCTCTCAAAGTCCAGGTCCTTTTCAAGGTAAGCTAGTAGAACCCTTGGTCCCCGGTGCCCCCTGAGTCACCGCTCAGCAGCCTGATGGAAGGAGGGTGGGCTCTGTGCCCTGGAAGATGGCCCCCTCTGGCATAGGGAGGCTGCTCTTTCCACCTTCCCTCACCCCTTCCTTCCCTGGGCTCCAAAAACCTCTCCCACCAAGAGCTTCTGCCAAGCTCTTTCCAGGGTATAGCTGGGAAGGGAAGGTTCTCAGGTGAATGTGTTAAATGTAGCAAGTGTATACCTACCCCTCTACTGCTGTGTGCGTGGCAGACGTCAGCTTTGGAACCCAGAACTCCCTATGCACTGAGACAAGCCCACAGGCAGTGCCAGCCAGGCATCCTCCAACAGCAGCAGCTGCTGTGCAAGATGAAACCCGTTTGCCCCTCAGGGTGGGGAGAACCCTTGTTCTGGGCAGGCGTGGGGGAAAGGGCTGCCCGGCCTGATGGCAGGGGAGCCATTGAGGGGGGGAAGGAGGGCCGTTTCTGGAGACCTCTAGGATTTCTGCAGCCGCCGCAGCAGCAGGACCCAGGGGTCGAACGTCCGGGCCCGGGAGAACCCCGGAGACTGAGAAGATCGCATGTGGAAACACAGTTGCCAGCAGAGGGAGTGGGGCCAGGCAACATGGCAGAGGTTGGGTGAGAGTGGGGGCTTCTTGGGCCAGCACACCTTGGCCTGGGCCAGAGATGGGCAGGAAGAGTGGGAAAGGGGTGCAGGGGCACTAGGAGGTCTTATTCTCTCGAGAGTGTGTAAAGGAAGGCAAGGATGGTTCAAGAGTCACCCAGCCCATGCAGTTGAATGGCCTATTCTGCTGCTTGTGAGTTCAATCACCTGGTTGGAGCGGATGGTGTTGCTCCCTGTGTTCCAGACTTTGGGCCCGATTTCCTCCACCTGCAGAGCACGAGGCCACCGTGCAGCCCCCATCCCCCAGTGTGCATCCGTGTGGCCGTGTGCTGAGCCTTCCTGGCCCCTCCTAACATGTATCCCCCTTTCCTGCTGGAAGTTTCCTCAGCACTTATGACCAGCTAGCATCCTGGATATTTCACTTACCTGTCTGCTCCTTGTCATTGTCCCCTACTGGAATGTAAGCTCCCTGTGGGCTGTGATGGTTAACGCTCCCGTCCGCCGTGGATCCTAGGCCTGACTGTGCCCGACAAACAGTGACAATGTAAGGACTGGCCTGGTTGGCCGGTTGCCCTTAACGCAGTCTCCAGGGTTATTAAAATATCCTCGGAAATGTGGTGAGGGGAAGAAAACCATATTTATGAGAATTCCTTCCAGGGAGGGAGGAAGAGTGGGCAGGAGGGTGGGAGGTGAGAGCCTCATGTTGGCTGAGCCACTTTTGGGGCCCGGGGGGGGCGTGAGTCCCCCACAGCATAGCTTTGGTTTGGCTGGGTGGATTGAACAAGTCTGGGGCCCGGGGGGGATCTTCTGGGGCCTGTGGAGGTGGGTAGAGGCTTCCCCCAGTGATGCCCTCCACCCCCCACCCTCTGCCCTATGCCCATCTTGGCTGTAGTCACAGGATGGACAGCTGGCCCAGGATGAGTAATTTCGAGGACCTGTGTCTAAGAGAGAGACAACACCACACTGCACCCTAGGGGTGAGGTGGGGGGTTCCTGGGGGGACCCAGTGGGCAAGGAAGATGCCCCCGGCACCAAGGTTACAGAGCACAGAGGGAGGCAGTACAGAATAGGACACTCAGTATTCTAGGAGGGAAGGCGGGGCGGGGGACCTTGGTGAGGGCAGGAAGCCAGGAAGGAGGCCTGCGGGAGGGCTGCGCTCTGCTGAGGACTGATGGCTGGTGTCTCAGGCAGGAGGGGGACGGAAGGGGGAACAGGGGGGCAGAATACTGTCCCCGCTATGGCTTGGGTGTGGGTTTGCTCACGATCTGAGGTGCCTTCTGGCCCTAGGATGCACCCCAGGGGCAGGGGACAGGGCGGGGTGAGGCCCAGGGCCAGCAGCCCTGCTCCAGAGGCAGCTGACTAAAAATAAGTCGGGATGTCAGGGTCTCCTGGCTCCAGGAAGTGGGGAAGAATGATGAGTGTCAGGAGGAGGAGGAGGCAAAGGGGAGGAGACAGTCACAGCTGAAGGCGGCCAACAAACTTGTTTGTTTATTTTCTTCTCTCTGGCCTGAAGTCTCTCAGCTGGCTGCTCTCTGGGTTTGGGTGAGGGGCACTGGCCTCCATGGACCTGCGGGCCTCCCCAGACTCCTGGCTACATGCAGAGGACCCCGTTTCCCATGCATTCCTTTGAGTGCATCAAACCCTGTGCATCAAATTTCATTTCTACCCTTTCATTCTGCAGATGCAGAAACCAGGCCCAGGTAGCTTAGGCTCTTGTCTCAGTCACTTGGGTGGCTTTGCCTGGAGCCACAGCCGAGCCCAGGTCTCCTTGCGGCGGGGTGGGGTGGGGGGAGGGCTTCTGCAGGGGGCTTCAGCCCAGATAGGGCACCAACACCCACACGGCTCTTAGAGTGAGGGCCGATGTGAGGGTCTGCGATGAAAAAGGCCGCTCTGCAGGTGTGGTAACAGCCCCGTGGGTATGACACCGGCCGCCCCACAATTCTTCAGGGTTTACACGGCCCCCACCTTAGCCCCCCTGCCAGGCTTGCTGACACCTTGGGGGCATGGCGTGTCTTCCCCTCCACCCTGCGCTCCGGGGGCTGGGAGGGCTTTTCAGATGCCAGGGTAAATGTGGAGGGCCCTCTCCCCTCCTTCCTCTCCTCACGCCAAAGAGCCCCTGTTGCGGCGAACCCTGACCACCCGGAGGTCATGGTCCCCTTGGCTGTCCTTGAGCCTCCGTGCAGGGCCACTCTTGCTCTGCCGAATGCCTGTTGCTTCACCTGTGCCCCTGTGGTCACGGTCGGCCCGGGCAGCGTGAGAGGGCAGCGAGGTCCTCAGGAGGGGGCTGGGCTCAGGTCCTGTGCCACCTGCGGCTGCAGGGACAGGCCTGCATCCCGGGGCTGTTGGAAAGGGTCCAGGGTTGCCAAGCACCTTGCAAGAGGGACCCCTGTGCAAGGCTGTCAGCCCCCTTTATTCCCTCGCCTTCATTTCTCCTCCTCCTCTTCTTCCTTTGTTTCTCCAGGTCTGTTCATACATTCTCTAGAAGGGCTCAGAATCCTCAGTCTTGCCTCACCGACCACAGCTCCATCCCATGAGCGCCCCCCTTCCCCTCTCTCACTCACATGCACGTGCAAGCACACCCTCCTTCCCCCTCAACAGCCCCACTCCCTAGTGGCAGGCAGCCCAGAGCCTCTGGAAGCCCGGAGCCCCTTGGCCCTCTCCCCTCCCAGCTGGGTCATGCTCCGGTCCTGGCTAGCCTTTCTAGATTCTGGGGGTTATTTTAGGGAAGCCCTGATCTGGGTCTCATCCTTGAGGAGGCTCCCTTGGGATGGGCCTGGGGGTGTTAAGAGGGCCCCTGCTGTCACCCTGCCGCCAGCCAGGGAGGGCTCTGGGCCCACCGCATGGAGCCCTGAAGGCATGTGAAAGGCCAGAGCCTCATCCTCCCAGAGACTGGGATCACTAACAAACATGCCCTCCTGCCGAGGCCAAGCATGCGCTTCCTGCTGCCCTATGATTGCCTGGCTAAGGCCAGGCCACTCCCTCCCCTGCTCTGGGAGCTGGGATGTCCCACCCCCCCTCAGCCTGGTAGCCCTGAGGTAGACATCTGTCTGGAGGCTCTCTGGACGTGAGGCCAATGGCCCAGAGGACGCGAACAGAAAGTGCAGCTGTGGACATCACGGCTTCCTGGTGGGGGCTGCTGTGGGCCGCAGGGAGCCTCCTGGGAGCCTTGGCCTCTGAGCTTCCCCAAGCCCCCAGGCTCAGGAGCACGACACACAGAGCCCAGGCCCTGCACTCACCGTGCAAGCAAGCTCCCGAAATTCTCGCAATCCTGGGGTATCCAGCTTGATCAGGCCTGGAGCAGCCCCAGAGCGGATAGCTGCTTGTTAACAGGGCATCTGTTCCCGACCAAAAGGGGTTCTTGGGCAAGTCCCTTCTCTGTGAGCCTGTGTTCTCAGCTACAAGATAGAAGGATCGCAAGACAAAACGGAATGTCTGTAGAGAGCATTTTCTGAACATTTTCTGAACATTTTCTGTAATGCCCCCTCCCCGTCTCACCCACAAACGCTGTCTCTGACCCTTTCCGGCAGATGCCGGAGGGTGAGATGCTCTGGAATAGCCTGTCTCTAGGCCGACCTAGGACCGGCCTGGGTCCCAGGAATCATCTGGGGAGCGGCTGCGCGGAGGAGCAACGCTGCATTCCGATCCTGGCTTATTTGCTATGTGACCTCATAAAAGTTTCTCAACTTGTCCGAGTCTTGTATTGTCATCTGCAATATGGCGTCCCTGCTGTACCTCACCCAGAGGGTCGTGGGGAAAGTTAAGTTGAAATGTTTGTCACAGAGACGGTGCCTGTGTTTGCCGGGAGGACTAGGTAACCCGGGGACGTGGGTGTCGTTCAGAAGGTCAGCTCCGGGGCAGACTTTTGGACTGGAAAGTTCCCGGCTAGGCCGAGAGGTAAGGGTGTGGGCTGGGGCAGGGGCAGATGGGGGCCCAGGGCTGCCTCCAAGACCACCCCCTCCCTCTCTGGGCTGCTGCACCAGCTAGGACTGCTACCTCTTCTCTGTTATTCACCAGTAATTACCCTAAATGCTACATCTGTTGTCATGACAACATATTACCCATCCTTAGGTAAAAGCCCTATTTGCAGGGGAGTCAGGCTCTCTCCAGCTCCCTGGGCTCCATCATCGTCCCTGCAGCCCCCCCCCAACCCACCTTAGGGTTCCCCAGCTGTCCCCCTCTCTCCCTCCCTCCCATTTTGTCCTTTCAGAGAGGTCACTCCTGAAAATTTCAAAATTTCCAGAATTTTCCTGTTACTTTTGTTTTTGGTCTCACTTTGTGACTGTGGGTCTCATCTCTCCTTCCTTCTCCCCTTCTCTTTCCTTTTCCCGGATCCTGAGACTCTTTCTTGGTTTCCGTCTGTCTCCCTCTCTCTGCTTGTCTGTGTGTCTCTCTCCCTCCTTCTCCTCCCCACCCTTGAGTGCAGCAGGGATAGCATGAAGGGGGGGGGACAGGGGGCCTGCTGGACGGGTCTGCAGGGGCCTCGGGAAGCCTATGGGGCTGTGTCGCCTGGGCATAGGTGAGCCCAGGTTAGGCATGTCCCAAGAACCCCCCAGCCTATAAGGTGTGTGGCCAGAAGGCTTCCAGCTACTTCTGGAAAAGTGTGGGCCAAAGGGGCTGCCCTTACTCCTCCCTGACCTCCACCAACCCCTGCCTTTGGACTGTCCCTCTCTGGAACCCCAGTTCAAATGCTCTCCTGACTGGGGACTTGAACACTTACTGAGTGCCCCCTACACGCTCAGCACCATTGGAAGAGTGTCTGTATAAGAAACCTGGCAACAGCTCCAGGAGGTAAGTGGTACTATTGTGTTGTACAGGCCGGGAAGTGAAAGATCAGAGGAGTCAAGGAAGTTGCTCAAGGCCGCACAGCCGGCCAATGGAGGAGGCTAGACTTGAAATTCCTTTCCATAGCAGTGCTCTTCACCATGGTGCTCCAGTAACACTATTTATGTTCACTACATGTCAGGTGCTGTGCATTTAGTAACATGTGGAACACATTTAGCCCTCACGGCCACCCTGTAAGTTGGGACCGGGAGTGTCTATTTTACCAATGAGGGAATCAGGGCACAGAGAGGCTAAGTAACTTCCTCAAGGCCACTCTGTAGTCAGAGGTGTGCCGGCACTTGAACCCAGGTCTTTGTGCCGAGCCTGGGCTCTTAACCCCAAGCACTGTTGCTACCCTCTTCCTCTCCTATGGGGAGGGGGCCGCAGAGGAGCAGGACAAGGACATGGGCTTCACACGCATACAAGTCCCTCCTCTCCCCCTCCCCCTGAGCCCCTGTAAAGTTCCCTCCGGGCCCAGCCAGGGATGTTTTGGGGAAGCAGAGGAGGAAGCCGTGTAGGAAGAGGCATCACCCTCTTTTTTGCTGGGTTCCATGCAAGGGGGGGAGGGAGTTCTAGATGACCAGGAGAGGCCCACAAATCCTATAGGTCCCGTGGGCCTCCCAGGTGACCACAGCACCCCACAGGCACCCCCGGGGCTCTCCCCACTGGACCCAATACCCCAGGACCTTGAGGCGCAGGAAGACTGATGTGGCCGGGAGCCTGAATCGGGCCTGTGAGGCGCCGGCGTCTGCACGCTCTCCTGGCCTGGGCACAGCCCTTCTTGCCCTGTTGTTCTGGTCCCTAGAGAGCGTCTTGGGCCTTGGAACATGCTGTCCCAGAGTGCGGCTGTCGGGATGATGGAAAAGCAGGTTATTTTTAACAGCAGAGACTCACTCCCGGACAGAGCCTCTTCCTCATGGGGGGGAAGAGACCTCGAGGGAGGGTGGGGACCAAAACGCCAGGTGCTTCTGCCTTCTCCAGGCCCTCCCTTCTCTTTCCTCTCCCTCCCCGGCCTGCGAGTCTCTGGCTGCCAACCATGAGGGAGGGCCTGGTGGCGGTGGGGCCTCAGAGGTGCCCCCCCCCCCCCACCGCTGGAAACCACAGGTCTGGGAGCTGGTCAGACCTGGTGCTAAGCCGGCACTACCCGGAGGCCAGGCCTGCCTCATCCCAGCAGTCCCGGACCCCCTGTCTTTCTGTGCCCCCAAGGGACTTAGCTCATTCTCAAAGTCCCCCAGCTTTCCTCAGCTCGAGCTGGAACCCCTCTATGATGGAGTGTGGGCCCCACGGTGTCCCCAACTTCTTCAGACATCTCAGAGCTCACTCCTACCGGTCCTGACACCCCGTTCATTGGGTCCTACACTGAGCCAGGCGTGTGTTGAACACCTGACCTGGGTTCCTTCTCCCCTGCGAACCATTCATCCGGCTGAGGATGGGTGGAAATGCCTTACTCACTCCCATCTGGCTGCTGAACTTTTCAGTTCTTAGGATGACCCTCTCCCGCCCTCCTGTGTCCCTACTTCGAGGTGTCCTTTTAGGACTTTCAAAGGACATGCCATTACTTCTCACAGAGCATCATGTGAGAGCAGCTTGCTGCCTGGAGTGAGTGTGCACCAGGCCAGGGGCCAGGACTTGGCTTCTGCCCCGCTCTGCCACCACTCCTGTCGGGCGGAATGAGTCCCTCCTCCTGTCTCGGCCTGAGTCTTGTCACTTAGGCCAGCGTGGCGTGGGAGAAAACCTCCTCAAGACCCTCCTTACCTGACGCCCAGACTGAGTCCACCCTGAGTTCAGGCCCGACCAGCCAGGTCAAGGAGATGCTTGCTGGGCGACTGTGACAGTCACAGCACGACCCCCACTGCCGACCTAGCCCCCTGCAAACCCCTCTCCACTCTGCACTCAGAAGGACCATGGGTACAGCTCAAGGGCCCTTTCTGTGTATGTATATACCACCCAGAGCAAGGTACAGAGCATTCCCTTTGCCCCAGAAAGTCTCTTGTCCCCCCTTCCCAGTCAGCGGTCCCCAGGAGAGAACATCATTCTGCTTTACATCACCAGAGATGAGTTTTGCCTCCCGGAACTTTCATAGACATGTAACCAAAACACGTATTCTTTTGTGTCCGGCTTCTCTTGACCAGTATAACATCTGGGCGGGCTGTCCAGGCTGTCTCAATGTTGGTCTAATACTACAGTTTATTGACTCATTCCCTGCCGCTGGACATGTGGACGGTTCCCAGTTTTTGGCGACTATGAACAAAGCCAATATAGATGCTCACGGACATGTTTTTGGTGGACACAAAAGACACATTTCTTTTGGGTGAATACCTAAGAGTAGAAATACTGGGTCATAAGATAGGCGAGGATTTAGCGTTAGTGGGTATACCAATTCCACTTCTCTCAGCCTCGGAAGAGAGTTCCTGCTGCCCCGCGTCCTCGCCAGCGCGTTTGGCCAGTCTGTTGGGTGTGTAGTAGTATCTCCTTGTGGTTTTAATTTGCATTTTCCTATTGACTAATGATGTTGAGCATCTTTTCAGGTGCTTGTTGGCTATTTGGATATCTTCTTTTGTTTAAAAAAATTTTTTTTAACATTTATTTTTGAGAGACAGAGGATGAGCAGGGGAGGGGCAGAGAGAGAGAGGGAGACACAGAATCTGAAGAAGGCTCCGGGTTCTGAGCTGTCAGCACCGAGCCCAATGCGGGGCTCGAACTCCCGAACTGCAACACCAGGACCTGAGCTGAAGTTGGACGCTCAACCGACTGAGCCACCCAGGCGCCCCTGGGTATCTTCTTTGGTGAAGAGTGTGTTCAAGTCTTTTTGCTCATTTAAAAAACGGGGTTGTTTGTCTTTTTCTGATCGATTTATAAGGGTTCTTTATGTACTCTGTAAGGATTTTGTCAGAAAATGTATTTTAAAAAAAAATTTTTTTTTTTAACGTTTATTTATTTTTGAGACAGAGAGAGACAGCATGAACAGGGGAGGGTCAGAGAGAGGGAGACACAGAATCTGAAACAGGCTCCAGGCTCTGAGCTGTCAGCACAGAGCCCGACACGGGGCTCGAACTCACGGATCGCGAGATCATGACCTGAGCCGAAGTCGGCCACCCAACCGACTGAGCCACCCAGGCGCCCCAGAAAATGTATTTTTTTATTGAGATAAAACTCACATAACATAAGATTAACCATCTGAAAGTGTACGATTTAGTGGCGTTTAATACATTGGCAGTGTTGTGTGACCATGCCTCCTGCCACCCCTAGCAACCATGAGTCTACTTTCTGTCTCCATGGATTTACCTATTCTGGATATTTCTTGTATAGGGAATTGTACTATGTGACCCTTTGCATCCGGCATCTTTCGCTTAGCATGTTTTTTCCAGGTTCACCCTTAACTGTAGCAGGTGTCAGAACTCATTCCTTTTCACGGCTGATTGTTATCCCGTTGAATGGATATACTCCCTTTTTTCCTTTTTTTAAAATTTAAATTTTAGTTACCACACGGTGCAATATTGGTTTCAGGAGCAGGATGCAGTGATTCATCACTTACCTACAACCCCCAGTGCTCATCACAAGTGCCCTCCTTAGTACCCATCACCCATCTAGCCCATCTCCCACCCACGTCCCTCTGTCAACCCACAGTTTGTTCTCTATCATTAAGAGTCTCTTGGATTTTTTTTTTCCCCTCTCTTCTCTTGCCTCCTTCCTTCCCATGGGTTCATCTGCTTTGTTTCTTAAATTCCACATAGGAGCGAAGTCATATGGCATCTGTCTTTCTCTGATTGACTTAATTCGCTTAGCATAATGCATTCCAGCTCCACTACCCTCATTGCAAATGGCAAGATTTCATTCTTTCTGATGGCTGAGTAATATTCCATCGTGTACACACCCACCCACACACCACATCTTCTTTATTCAGTCACCAGTCGATGGACCTTTGGGCTCTCTCCATAGTTTGACTATTGTTGATAATGCTGCTATAAACATTGGGGTGCACGTACCCCCTCGAACCTGTATTTTTGTATCTTTTGGGTAAATAGCTCATGATGCGACTGCTGGATCGTAGGGTAAGTTCTATTTTTAGTTTCTTGAGGAACCTCCATACTCTTCTCCAGAGCGACTGTCCCAGTTTGCGTTCCCACCAGCCGTGCAAGAGGGTTCCCCTTTCTCCACATCCTCGCCCACATCTTTTGTTTCTTGTGTTGTTAATTTTAGCCACTCTGACAGGTGTGAGGTGGTATCTCATCATGATTTTGATTTGTATTTCCCTGACAAAGAATGGTGTGGAGCATATCACATTTTTTAATCACTCGGCAGGCGAGAGACTTTTGGGTTGTTTCCACCTTTAGACTGTTGTGAATAGTACTCTTGTGAACACTTGTGTACCTGTTTTCAGTTCTCCTGGGTATATATCTAGGAGTGGAATTGCTGATTTGTATGATAATTCTATGTTTCTATTTTTTTTATTATTTTTTTTTTGTTTCAACGTTTATTTTTGGGACAGAGAGAGACAGAGCATGAACGGGGGAGGGGCAGAGAGAGAGGGAGACACAGAATCGGAAACAGGCTCCAGGCTCTGAGCCATCAGCCCAGAGCCTGACGCGGGGCTCGAACTCACGGACCGCGAGATCGTGACCTGGCTGAAGTCGGACGCTTAACCGACTGCGCCACCCAGGCGCCCCTCTATGTTTCTATTTTTGAGGGACTGCCCAACTGTTCTCTAAAGCAGCTTCCCCATGCTACATTCCTACCGGCAGTGTATGAGAGTTCCAGTTCCTCCATATCCTCAACAAGACATTTACTGTTTGTTTTAAAAATTCTGACCACTGTAATGGGTGTGAAGTGGTGTCTCGTTGTGGTTTTGATTTGCATTTCCCTGATGATTAGGGACGCTGAACATCTTTACGTGTGCTCGTTGGTCATCTATATATCTTTTTTGAAGACATGTCTATTCAGATCTCTTGCCCGTTTTTTTAGTTGGACTATTTATCTTTGTATTATTGATTTGTAAGGGCTCTTTATATATTCTGGAAACTAGATTCTTTTGAAATCTGTAAGGATCTGATTTACAGATACCATTTCTTTTCCTTTTCTTGATGCACAAAAGTTTTTAAAATTTTTTGATGGAGCTCTCTACGTGTTCCTTTTGTTGCTTGTGCCTTCGGTGTCGTGTCTAAGAATTCATTGCCAAACCCAAGGTCATGAATATTTTCTTCCAAGAGTTTTATAAGGTTAGCCCTTACATTTACATATTTCGAGTTCATTTTTGTGTATGCTGTGAGGTAGGGGACCACCTTCGTTCTTTGGCAGGTGGATACCTAGTTATCCCCAGGACCATTTGTCAAAGAGATTATTCTTTTCTCATGGAACAATCTTGGCACCCTTGTTGCAGATCAATTAGCTGCAGACATATGGATTTATTTCTGGACTCTCAGTTCTACCCCATTAGTCTATGTGTCTATCCTTATGTCAGTACCACACTGTCTGGATTAGAAAAAGTATTTTTTTTTAAGTTTATTTATTTATTTTGAGAGAGAAAGTGCATGCACATAAGCAAAGAGGGGGAGAGAGAGGGAATCCCAAGCAGGCTCCGCACTGCCAGTGCAGAGCCCGATGCGGGGCTCAAACCTACCAACCGTGAGATCATGACTCGAGCTGAAATTGAGAGCCAGATGCTTAATTGGCTGAGCCACCCAGGGGTCCCTGTAAAAGTACTTTTGTTCCGTCTCCCTTTCTCTCTGTTCCTTCCTCACTCATGCTCTGTCTCTGTCTCAAAAATAAATAAACATTAAAACATTATATATATATATATATATATATATATATATATATATATATATATATATATAAAAGGGGGGGCACCTGGGTGGCTCAGTCGGTTGAGTGTCCGACTCAGGTCATGATCTCGTGTTTGAAGAGTTCGAGCCCTGTGTCGGGCTCTGTGCTGACGGCTCAGAGCCTGGAGCCTGCTTCGGATTCTGTGTCTCCCTCTCTCTCTGTCCCTTCCTCGCTCATGCTCTGTCTCTCTCTGTCTCAAAAATAAATAAACATTAAAAACAAAAGGTACTTTTGTTCCCTGAAGAAGACAGGCTTGTCTTCTTTGCACTTGCTGTTCCTTTTGCCTAGAATGTTCTTCCCTTCAGTGTTATGTGCCTCCTTTTTATCATGAAGATCTTCTGGAAATGTTTCCTTAGAGAGGCTTCCCTTTGTCACTCTTCACCACATGCTGTGTTTTATTTTCCTCATAGTACTTAATTGTGTTTGAATTTGTAAACTCCATGAGAACAGAGTCTTCTCTCCTAGGTATGGGACATAAGGTGCCTGCACACAACAGGCACTTAAAATATTATTGAATGGACAGTTTATGTTCCCTAGCCTGGAACGCCCTTCCCCACCTCTGCCCTGATTTCAGTGCTCTGTATCTTTTAATATCCCATCCGAGTGCCACCTGTAGCTTTCCCAGACTGCCTTTGTTGATGGTGCTGTTGGTGCCTCTTTGTCATGGGGAAGGTTGGACAAACCAGTCTCCTGCATTGATGGGATGCTCCCTGAGGGTAGGGCCCCACCTCTGCCTCCCCACCCACACCCCATAGCTCATTGCTGTGGACAGGCTCTTAGTCTCGACCCTGGTCTGAGTATAGAGGACTGGAGTGAAGGCAAATTTGGGTGAGGGACTCTTACCCAAGCTTGGTGACCATGCGTAGAAGGATTTAAGCCAAAAGGCAGAGTCAAAGATGATTTCAGAGCTTTTGGCCCCACTGTCCAGGATGATCACCATTCTCAGGTCAGAAATGGGGAACTTAAGTGGGGGACCTGGTGTGGAAACCAACAATGAGTTCAGCTTTCCAGAAGTTGACTTGGAGGCAAAGCGGACAGACCGTTCCTGGAGGTTGCCAGGGTCGCGGGCAATCGAAGTGGGAGGTGACAGAGTTGGCCCCCGAGGGCCATGAGCTCTGGTGTGGTCTGTACTGGAGGCATGGGATCCCCACAACCGTGCAAGATAGGCTACGTTGGTCCATTTACATTACAGGAAGCTAACGTTCAGAGAGGTGAAGCCACCTGCCCAGGGGCACGCCGCATCCAATAAGGGGGCCAGAACGACACCCAGGTCTCTGATTCCAAAGGCTGCCTGTCCCGGCAAGGCAAGTGCTATGGGGTTACATCTTCCAGAGAATTGTCCTGGACCTCTGTTCCCCGGGTGCGTCAGCTAAAGGCAGAGACGAGGTGGGATGAGGCTCAGATACGGAGGAGGTGGTGAGCCCTAACTTCAGGCAACTGTAGCTATCAGTGAAGGAATTCGAATATGAGAAATTTTCATTTGGGCTCAGGCCTGAAGACGAGACCTCCTTATACCAAGCGGCTGAGGTGAGTAGAGATCGTAAGACAGCACTGGGCCTCCCTTTGGCCTTTTCATACTTCTTTCGTGTCCTCTTCTGAAGTCCCACCCAGCCAACCCTTCCACCCTTCCAGGGACAGAGGGCACTCGGCCCATCTATAGGTGAGCCTCTCACTGCCAGCTTCCCCTGCTTCCCATCCGAGGTCCTCGCTGGCTGCTTCTGCCAGTGGAAGGCACACATCTGGTTTCCCGGTGTTCCTGGGCCACCAAGGAGGCAGGTGGGCGTGGAGGTAATAACAT
Organism: Felis catus; assembly: GCF_018350175.1. Taxonomy (NCBI): domain Eukaryota; kingdom Metazoa; phylum Chordata; class Mammalia; order Carnivora; family Felidae; genus Felis; species Felis catus. Next base: position 104,891,678 of record NC_058370.1, on the reverse strand, counting down.
CCTTGGCTCCACGGGGAACTGCCCACTGCGTGCAGCTCCTTTAGGGGCTGTTTTCCTTGAGGTTATTCCTGCCTTCCCTTTGCTTCTGTCCACTGGGATGGAGCCCTAAGGCCACCCATCAGCTGATGTCACCCTCCCAGATCTGAGGGGCAGCTTGCGTCCACAGGACGGATGGGACAGGGCCAGGAGGGGGGTAAACGTAGCACTTCTGGCTCTGGCCCCTGCTGCTGTGTGACCTCCGGCAAGCTCCCTGCCCTCTCTGGGCAGCAGCCCGTCGTCTGTGGATCTGGGGAGGACGGTGCTCACAAGCCGATTCATGGTGAGGTGAGGTGACGCGAGTGGAGTGTGAGAACAGGCCTGCCCGTGGCCAGCACTGGGGAACCGGGATGGTGGTCATGGCCGCCACTGTGGTTAGCGGGGAGGCCGTGAGGAGGGGTGAGGACAAGGGAGGGGAAGAGCCAGTAGCTGGGGTCAGGGGCAGGGGGCCTTCCACCACTCTGTGAGAACCCTGGGGTGGGGGCTGTGGAGAGGAGAGGGTCTAGAGGGGACAAAAAAGGCGAGGTGTTGTCACCAGGCTGCGTAGGGACAAGAAGGGGTCTGAGGAGGTTTACAGGGGCTGGAAACACCTGTCCTCCTCAGGCAACGAAGAGCCAAGGTCCAGGGCCCGATGACTTACCTGCCCCACCAACGCTTCCTCCTGGGGAGGGACACCCCCAGCCTCCCCAGCGGCCCCACCGTACCCACCCCCTTGGGTCTCGCTGCAAGGCCCTGTCCTAATGAGGCTTCTGGGAGATGGTTTCCCTGCAGGGCACGCTCGATCTAGGTTAATGGCTCCTCCCTGGGCCTGAGTGATGTGCGGGCGCCTGCAATGAACAAAACGTGGTTATCGGTCCCTCTGTCCTTGCCAGACACTCACAATAGAATTACAGCCACATGTCCGCCCTCCCAGAGCCAGGGCAGCCTTCCCTTAGCTGTCCTTTGGGGTGGGGCTAGGGTGTCCTGCTTAGGGCTCCTGCAGAGATCCTGTGGCCGGGCTTCCAGAATGGGCTGGGATAGAGGAGGATGAACACTGGAGTGGGGGTCCAGAGACTCAACTGTGGGTCACCATGGATCCTGGGCCGTTCACATGACTTCTTGGACTTGTTTCCTTTACCTTCCACCCCTGCCCCTCCCCTCCTACCCAGGCAGTCTTATCTCTTTAGAACCCAGACTTACCCATGGCACTTTCCTGCCTAAAGCCTGTCAGTGGCTCCTCGCTGCCTGGGGACGAAGTCCAGACACCGTGGCTGGTGCTATAGACCTTCACATTTGGCCTGCAGCCCTCTGAGGGCTAGTCCTTCCCCACCCTTGCATTTGAGCCATGCCAGTTCCTTACCTTGGAGCCAAGGTGCCCAGTTCTTCCAGAATGTGTGGGAGGCAGCAGACTATGGCTAAGGACACAGGTTCAGGGTCAATTGCTCAGGGATCAGTCGTTCAGTATCCCTGATGTCCTTGGGTTTCTCTTCTTCCTGAGCACCCAATAGACCACATTTCCTACCCCCTTTCACCCAGGCATGGATAGGGCCGGTGGGAAGGGGGCAGAAGTGACACATGCCGCTTCTACTTGGCCCAGAAAAGTCTCCCCTGTGCAGTCGCCAGCTCAGTTTCCACCCCGCAGCAACCTCAAAGGCCAATGGGCTAAACCTAGTGGTCCCAGAGGATGAACGGAGCCTGGGTCTCTGAGTCACAGCTTGGAGGCGGGTGCCTGACTCACACAGGACTATGAGGTGAGCAAGGAAGTCAATTTGTGCTAAGCCACAGAGATTTGGGGGTTCTCTGTTATGGTAGTTCACCTACCCTAACGTACAAAAATCTTAGAGGAGTAACTGTGGGCGGGCCATCAGCATACCACTCGGTTTTCTCATCTGTGAAATGACACAAGAATACCTACCCTGCAAAATTAGGCACTGAGATAGCGGCGGGCACTTAGTAAGGTCTCAGGAATCGAAGCCACTTGACATCATCACTAAGCCTTTGCACGTGCCATTCCTGTTGGCCTTTGCTCCCCAGCCTTCGCCACTCCGGGCCTCGCTGCTCTGGGAGGCTTTCTGAGCCCCCGTCGTGATGGCTCTCATGCCTGGGCTTGGCAGCCAGCCCGAGGACACATTCTGCTGGCCTCCTTCCCCACCGCACCATTCTTGGTTGTCTCTCTGTCTGTCCGTCTCCAGACTGGGCATGCCAGCAGCCTGTGCAGAGCCTGTCACAAAGCAGGCCCACAAATGGCTTTTTTGTTTGTAAGGCAGGGCTTGTCCTGCCCGTCTCCCAGGCCAGGGGCTGAGTCTGGAAGGTGAACGAGGTCCCGCGTGGCAAACTGCTTCGGAAAACGGAAAAGCCCGTCCAGGACTTTTGGGGGTCGGTTCCTGGGCCCAGAGCACCCCCTGTCTCTTGCCTTGGCCCCACTCCCAGGAGCCCTATCCCCTGAAGTTCCTCTGTTTGCCTTGGCTCGCTCTGTCTCTGAGACCTGAGGACAGCAGTTGCCCAGGTGGCTGGCCCCAACCAGAGCTCAGGTGAGACCTGTATCTGGGACAAGAGCCACACCCCAGACCCTGACGGCCGCTGGCCAGAGGTGGTTGAGGACAGCTGAGTTTGACCAGAGCCCGGTCAACCATGCCAACTGCTGGATCCTCCCTGACTTCCTCATCTCCTCTTTCCTTCCTCCCAGGTGCAGGGGGTCAGGAGTGTGGGTTTTTCTTTGGCTCAGGTAAGGTGGTGTGGCCAGCCTCCTTTGTCCCTGTGACATGGATGCGGGGGTAAGGGCCCCGAAGGCCTGCAGGGAGCCACCCACAGGAAGCATGGGGCAGGGGAGGAGGGGGTGGGAAGGCACTGAGGTGAGGAAAGCCTGGGCCCACTGGGCCCACGGAAGGACGGGAGGGGAGCTGTGCTGAGCTCGCTGGGCCAGACCTGGTGCGGCCAGAGGAGAGGCCCAGCCAGCCCCTGCCACCACTGCCCCAGCTTTCAGAGAAGAAGAGCCCTGCCTCGGGCAGTGGGGCATGGGCTGGACCATGAGGGGACATCTCCCTCCCAGATGTCCTCCTCACTCCTCCACTGATGCTTTGGCCCTAGATAGTGCCAGAGCACAGGGGCAAGATGTGGAATGAGCCACCAAAGTCTTTGTCCAGGAGACATTTCCAATTTGGCACGAGGCAATGATTCTCCCCAGAGGGAGCCCCAGTTTCTCCTGGGGGGCTAATCCAGCTGAGTGAGGATGCTCCTCCTGGACCTCCCCACGGTCTCTGGCAGCTGCCCCCCGGGGGACCCCCTGCCCATCAGGGACCCCGACTTCGAGGCAGCCTGGGGAGTGGCCGCTTGGCTTCCTTGTCACCGAGTCCGCCTGCCCCATGAGGCAACTGCAGCCTACGGGTCACCTGTGCAACACACACGACACACGGAGAAACTGATTTCCACCTCGTAGGCCACACAGGCACCGTGGTGGCGACGTTTGGTGGGTTTCTCAGTAGAAGTGGGACACGTGCTCTGTCTCACGGCTTCTCCCTGCTGCGCCAGCTCCAGTCTGTCCCTGTTGCACTCTGGGAACGTTTACGTGGTCCTGGCCTCCTGTCCTCACTCAGCCCTGTCCCCGCTTTGCACCAAATGTCACAGCAGCAGCCTTTCCCATGTTTGTTGGGATTTTTAGGCCCCGTTTTAAATGGCACAACTGCTGTTTATGTAACTGTTCTATTGTGGTTGGGAGCTTAGGTGGCTTCTGGTCTTTCAGCTCTACAGAGAACGCTGCCCGGAACATTTTTGAGCAATAGTGCTTTCTCCTGCCCGAGGATGGCTCTCCAGGCGAGATTTCCAGAACTGGGGCTGCTGGCTCAAAGGGCTGCCACATTTTGAGTCATTACACATCAGGGGTGAAAAGGCGCTCAGATGTCACCTGGTCCCCCCATTCTGGAGATGAGGAGACAAGCTCCAGAGAGGGGAGATGGCCTGGTTAAGGTGACCGGCACATCCGTGGTGCTGCTGGGGACTAGACCCAGAACCTTCTGCCCCTTCCTCTCCTGGAAAAGGGGACTGAGCTCTTGCGGGTGCCCCTCCAAGGAGATCTAAAACGAATCTTTACTGAGATATAGTTCATACACAATTCTCCCTCTTTGTTGAGATAGACTTTATAATGTACCATATAATCCACCCGTTTAAAATACACCTTCAGTGGCTTTCAGTATACGCATGGGCTATGCAGCCATCACCGCCATCAACATTAGAACATTTCCGTCACCCCCCAAAAGAAACCCTGTACCCTTTATCCATCACCTCCCAACCTTTGGCTCTGCTTCCTACCCCCAGTTCCTGGCAACCACCGGTCGCTTTTCTGTCTCTATGGATGTTCCCATTCTAGGGATTTCATGTAGATGGAATCGTACAATATGTGGCCTTTTATGACCGGCGTCTTTCACTTAGCGTAGCGTTTTCAGGGTTCCTCCTGTTGTCGGATGTATCCGTGCTTCATTTCTCTTTATGGCCAAATGATCCTTGCTGGCATAAATATACAATTTGTTTATCGGCCCATCAGTGGATGAACATTTGGGTTGTTTCAACCGTTTGGCGGCCTGGAGCCCGCCTGGCCCTTGGGGGAGGGCTTCCGCTCCCCAGTGCTGGCCCACTTCCCTCTCCGCTCACGAAGCTCCACCTCCAATGAACCTTTCCCTCGCAGCCTGCAGGGAAGTGCTAGGAAGCCAGCCGCCCTCCTGGGTCCATTTCCCTGGAGTGTGGGTGGAAGGCAGGGGGCGGAAGTGCCTCCGGGAAAGGTACAGGACCAGTCCGGGACTCACCTGGAGGACCTCAGGCCAGTGATCTGGGGGCAGCTGCCCCATAACATGCAGGATCCAGCACCCAGTATGGGTTAATTTGTCCATCCTTTCACTCATTCACTCACTCACTCATTCATTCATTTCCCAGGATGAACATGCCCTGATACCGGGCCCTGTGCCGGAATGAGGCCCTCCAAGAGCCATGGTCCGGTGGGGACAGAGGCCAGTGCCAAACCCTGGTGACACTGGGTGATGCCGCTGGAACCCAGGGTGGCTCAGGGCCATGGCCCAGACAGGAGGGAGACCAAACCACAGGAGGGAAAGAGGATATTGGTCTCTCCTTGGGTATTTATATAGTCGCAATGAATAATCTGACTTCATTGTAAGATGAAAAAAAAAAACAATCCCATTTACAATGGTATCAAAGAACAGAACGCTGACGAACAGATGTAACAAAAGAAGTGAAAAACATACTCTGGAAACCACAGAACACTGTTGAAAGAAAGCAAAGCAGATCTAAAGAAATGAAAATAGATGTCCATAGATCAGAAGACTCGATACGGTTAATATGGCGATATTCCCCCAACTGAACTACAGACTCGATGTAATCTCTATCAAAATTCCAAGCTGGCTTCTCAAAAGAATGGAAAAGTTGACCCTGCTATTCAAACGGAAATGTAAAGAACCCAGAATAGCCAACACAATATTGGAAGAGAACAAAGATAGAGAATTTCTGACTTCAAAACTTACTACCAAGTTACTTTAGCTAAAGACTGTGTGGAACTGGCACAAGGTTACATTCCCATCAATGGGGCAGAACTCAGAATCTAGAAATAAACCCTCGCATTTACATCCAAAATTTTTTTCAATTTATTTATTTATTTTGTGTGTGTGTGTGTGTGTGTGTGTGTGTGTGAAAGAGAGAGAGAGGCTGAGAGAGAGAGAATCCCAAGCAGGCTCCACACTGCCTGATGCAGGGCTTGATCCCACGAACTGTGACATCGTGACCTGAGCCAAAACCAAGTGTCAGACGCTCAACTGACTGAGTCACCCAGGCACTCCTACATCCAATTGATTTTTGACCACGGTACCAAGAGAACCCAGTAGGGGCAAGAATAGGTTTTCCACCAAACCAAACGGTGTTGGGACACTGGATGGCCGCAGGCAAAGAAAGAATTTTGATCCCTGTGTCACAGCATCTACAAAAATTAATTCAAAATGGAGCAAAGATTTAAATGGAAGAGCTCAACGACAAAACTCTTACAAGAAAACAGACATAATCTCACGGCATGGGACTGGGCAGTGGTTTCTTAGATGTGACACCGAGAGTACAAGCAACCGAAGAGAAAAAAAAAAATGGATAAACTGGACTTTTTCGAAAAAACAAAACAAAACAAAAAAACCCCGCGCTTCCAAGAGCACCATCAGGAAAGTGAAAAGATGCCCCGGGAACCCAGGGAGAGGTGGCCACCCAGGCGCCCCCCCCCCCCCCCCCGTGATAACGGCGGCCTCAGTGGGAAACCTGATTAGAGACCGGATGTACACAGTTCATTAGCTCCGCCCACAGCCAGGCTCAGACGCAGCGCAGGTAACTGTGCAGAGGGCGTTTCTCCCCAGGGTCCTCAGCGGCCGCGCTCTGCGGTGTGGGAAGTGACGTCCTCAACAACGTCCACACCTGCCAGGCGGCATCCTCCGGGTGTCAGGAGCACCTCCCCGCCCTTGGGATCTAGACGAGATGGCCAAGAACCCCAAACTCCGTGCTCCGGGGCGGGGGGGGGGGGGGGCCTGAAGCCCTCTAGGAGGAGGTCTGTTACCACCGGGGCTCTATTCTTCCCCGTTTGACCCCCACACTGGTGCCTGCTCCATACCACTGCTCCCCTCCTCGGGCCCCTCAGAAGCCCCCTCATATGAAGCATTGTGGGAAGAGAGCAGATGCCTCGGGGCAGCTGGTAGTTCTGAGGAGGGGGGTCTCACCATATCCCGCAAATCGAGTAGCTCTAAGGTGACATTTTAGACAGCTCCGAATCTGCCCATGGGACTCCTCACTTGGCCTCCCCCCCACCCCCCCACCCCCGCCATGGCAGCTCCTTCCTTCCTCCTCCCTCCTTCCTCACCTCCTCTTTGGAGACACGTGTCCCCTGCACCCTAAGCTTGCCTTCTTTCAAACATCAGCTCCTGCCTTGTCAGGAAGCAAAGACTTTTCCAAACGAGCACGTCCTCTCTCGTCTCATCATGCCAGCCAGTGGAGCGGGGACAGTCCTGTGGCTCGGGAACAATCCGACAGCACCTAGGATACGAAGTATGCGTAACTCTGTGGCGTCCCACAGGCAGCTCCCACGCAGGTCTACAGGAGCCTTCACGAGGATGGTTCTCGAAGTGTTGTTTATGGCAGGGTAGTGTAGGATTAAATCAGCGGTCCAGCGTCAGGAGGACAGATAGGTGTGAGCCACACGGCCGTCAGGAGCCACGAGCAAGGTGACACATCATCCCCGGGAGATCCTAAGAATATGGTGCTGAGTAAAGAGGTATGTGATGGGCAGGGGCTATACCGTGAAAACACTTCTGTGAACTGAGAGCACCGGCATCCATGAATCATACTAGATAGTTCTAAGGATACCTGGGTATTGAAGGACATCCATGGGAGGCTAGAGGGCGCAGGGGGGGGAGGAAGGACACTGAAATAAGGCTGCCCGGGGCACCTCACAGGGCCTGAGTGGAGGCCTGTGCCTTGGCTCACGCGCCTGGGAAGAAAGAGGCAAGAGTGGGGAAGGGCATCGTGGCTGGAGGGAGAGGGTGAGCCGCCCCAGGGGGTGTGAAGCAGTTGCGGGGGGTGGGGCTTGTGTGTGGGGGCCCAGGCAGGGCGGCAGCCCTGAGGGTCAGCATTTGATTGTGCAGCCCTGGGAGAGAGCAGGGACGGGAGGGCCAGGGAGGCATGGCCTTCCGCGTGCCTCTCTGCCGAGGTCGGAGTAGGAGGCTGAGCCAGCCAGAATTCTTGGGCCACCTCTGGCTGAGTGCAGAAGGCGGCTGTCCCCAGTGGAGGGGTGGGAGTCTTGGGCCCTGGAAACGAGCCAAGGGATGTGGATGCTCAGAAATGTGCGGACGTGAGCAGCTCTGCAGTTCCTGGCCTGTGGCTGGCCAGCCCTGAGCCAGGCCTGTATTCTGCCTCTCTGGTATCCACCACCCTGGAGGCCAATGGCTCCGCACCAGGCTTGAGCGGGAGGGACCCCTAGGGCAGAAGTTCACTGTGCGTTGACTCCAGGATGTGGAGGCCCTGCCAGGGCTGGGGGGAAGAGGCGGGAGGGGCGGGCTTCCTACTCGCGTAGACACAGCCCAGGAGCTGGCCCACGGGTGGGTAAGAAGGAGGGCAGTCGTGCACGGGGCTCTGAGAAGCTGGAGACGTGGGTCCCCACCTCTGCCTGTCCTTTACCAGTGGCGTGACCTTGGGCAGGCTGCTTCCCTCCTCTCCAGGGGTGTTGTGAGGTCAGGTACACTCCTGGAGGTGGAGGAACTTTGTAGCTGTCAGGTGCCGCTCGAGTGGGAGGTGGAGTGAAGGGCTGGCCTTGCAGCCCAATTCAGCGACTTCAGCGGGGCAAACGGAGTGTTCCCGGGGGGCACTGGGCTGCAGGCTGGGTCCTTCTCTTTTGCCTGCCCTCCCAAACTAGCACCTGTGCTGGGGCGTGTGCGAGCCTGGGACCGGATCCCTGCCCTGGCCAGGACACAGGGGTGGAGCCCGCAGAGGCTTCAGCTGGAAAGTACTATCCTCATGAAAAGGGTTATCACAATGGCAAGATGGGCCTGATATTTTTGAGAAGCAAATCATCTGCGAGAGAGCAGCCGGTCTCTTTACATACGGCGGGCGCCCCGTGGGAGTGCGGCTCACCGGAACTGCCTGCTTGTAGCCCTGAGTATGTCGTGGGAGCCACACTGGACAGCTGGCCAATGCTCTTTCCATGTGGCTCTGGCGGATGCACTCAGAGACCCGGAGACGCAGGCCAGGCCCATCTGCTTGAGTTACTCGCAAGCGCGCTAGGTCAGTGCCCCCTCCCCTGCAGCTAGACCCTTGCCAAGGTCATAGGTGCTCAGTAATAGTCCTGGCCAGCATTCCAGGTCTCAGAGCCCTGGGCAGCTGCCCAAGGCTGGAGGTTTCTGCCCTCGTGGTCCCCTCCCAGAAAGCATGCTTGTTTGGAACCCTGGTTATGAAGCAGCCCAGTTGGCAGTCCTGTGAGGGGTAGGTGATGCCAAGAGAGAGCATAGAGGCCCTCCCAGGTGCCCCCTCCCAAGGGTACTTTGGTGGGGGGTGGGTACACTCCGGTCTGACCTCACCTTTCCCATGCAGGGGTTGCATCCACGGCACTGTCACATGGCCATCTGGGCTCTGCTTACATCCTTCTGAGGACAAGGAGCTCACTGTTTTGTGGGCAGCTGGGCTGAGTATTTTCAGGCAGATAGGGAGGATGGAATACAATATCTTTAAGTGCTGGGCACCATGCAGGGCCCACGGAGGTGCCCAGGTAATTTGTGCCCTCCTTGCTGCCAACTGTTGGGTGGTCTTTGTTAGCAAGTCCTTCCTGGGGCACCTGGGGGGCTCTGTTGGTTGAATGTCGGGCTCTTGGTTTCAGCTCAGGTCATGATCTCATGGTGCATGGGTTCAAGCCCTGTGTCAGCACTGACAGCATGGAGCCTGCTCGGGATTCTCTCTCTTTCTCCTGCTCTCTCTCTGCCCCCCCCCCCCCCCCCCGCTCATGTGCATGCATTCTCTCTCTCTCAAGATAAATGGATAAACTTTGAAAAAAAGAAAAAGAAAGTGCTTCCTGTGGTGACCAGTCACTCCCAGCCATTGGAAACGTCCTTAGGCTGCCATCTGGAGTGGTGCAGAGCAAGTTTCGTCCTGTGTCCTTCAAAGTGTCTAAAGAAAAGCATCATGTCATCCCCCAACCTCTTCTCTCGTAGTCCTCTCACCCTTCCCAGACTTCACACATCCTGATGGAATCCTCAGAGTAAAGCAAATCACTATTGGCCATGGTCTACTGTGCCTCTCCCCACAGGAGAACGGGGCATCCGCGTCCAGCTGAACCAAGGAGGAGCCATGTTCCTTGTTTAGGCCGATGATCTGTGAGCAGAAATGTCACATGTCCCTTTCAGGCCAAAGCTGTAAGAGCCAGTCTGTGGTTTGCTCTGTCTCTTTTCCCTCTGTCACCAGATAGAATTTCCCAGATAAAGGCTACTTTGTTAGCTTGGGTTCCAGAGCTAAGATGACATGGGTCAGAGCCACCACAAACGTGGACCATGAGCGAGAAGCCATTGAGATTTGGGGATCTTTTGTTACTGCAGTGAAATGCAGCATATCCTGATCGATACACAGTCATTTGCTAATGTCTCTCCCAACAGGATCTCCAGCATCAAGGGGATGTGAGCAGTATGGATGCTCTCTATGAGCAGGGATTGTGGAACCATCTATTAATTCAACGTCTTTTACAGGAGCAGCACATGTGCTCGTAACAAACTTATGAGCTGAACGTGAATATGAATGTAAACAGCTGGCGAACCGAGACGTGCTCATTCCTCGCTCAAGCAAAGAAGCACCTCTAGCTGAAGAGACCATTGTCCTTCACTGGCATTCGATTCACCCTACTGCTTCTCGGCCATCTCCCTATCCTGGTGGGTTAATTTTTTTGAACATCTTACTATGAGATTTTCAAACCTGTAAAAACGTTGAATGAATCAGATGGTAAACACCTGTGTACTCACCACCTTGATTCTGTAATTTATATTTTAGTATCCTTTACCACATATCTACCCACCTGGATATCCATCGTACCTTTTGGTAACTTCCAAAGTAAGTTGCAGACATCAGTACTCTTCTCCTGCCGCTCCCCCCAATATTCCAGCGGGCGTACGTTGACTAGAGATCAATATCGATTTACGTGTTTTTGGTATATACAACGAAATGTACGAGTCCCAGGTTTTGACCGACGCGAACACCTGTGTAGCCCCAATCGCTCTCAAGATAGAGAACATTACCGTCACCCCAGAAAGCTCTTTCAAGCCTTTCCCTGGTAACGTCCATCTCAACCCTCTAGAGGCAAGCACTGTTTTGATGGGTTTTGCCTATTCTAGAAACTCAGATAAGTGGACTCTTACAGTGTCAGACTTTTTTTTGTTTATCAGCAACATGTTCTTGAGAGTCACTGACATTGCTGCGTGTGTCTGTGGCTTGTTCCTTTTTGTTGCGGGGTAGTGTTCTGTTGTATGACTATGCCACACTGTGTTTAGGTTCCATCCTACTGATGGACAGCTAGGCCATTTACAATCGTTGGCTGTTACGAACAAACCTGCTAAGAACGTTTGGGTTTGAGCCTTTGTGTGGACATATGTCTTCATTTCTCTTGGGTAAATATTTAATACTGGAATCGCTGGCTCATATGTAGATGTATATTTAATTTTATAAGACACTGACAGATTTTTTTCCCCCAAAGTGCCTGTATTCTCTTCACTCCCACCAGCAACGTCTAAGAGTACACCCACTGCTCCACAGTCCTGGGTTAATTCTGAATCTAGATCCTCATTCAACGAGCTCGCCATCTTTCTAGCCGGTGTGACCTCGGCGTTGGTTAATAGATATACCGTGGTCCATCCAACTCATTGTCAAGCTCTTGGGCTAGGATAGAGTCCCATGGCTAAGTGTCAGAGGCCCAGTCTGTGAATAATTAGTTGCTTCTTCATCTGTGTAAATGCACCACTGAGCTATAACCTGTGCCCATCGCCGCCGAGGGGACCGTGAGACAGTTTGTCAAATCGAGAAATGCTATGCTTCTAACATCTTCTTCCTAATGCCAGTCAGGTACCAAAGAGGGGAAGGGGTTTGGGTTGGCATGGCCAGCGGCGGGGCCCTGCATATCAGCGACTATTGCTTCCTTCCAGAAGAGCCTGCAGACGCCATTTCCCGGTGCTTGTGAATCAAGCCATTGAATAATTTGCGAATCTTGCTGGAGATAAAATTCAAGCTTAACCATATGCGGGTCTTTTAATCTCTTCTTTGAAAATGGGTGCAAAATCCCCCCATGACTTATCTGTTGGCACCCCTCGTGCCTCCCTGATTTTTCAGAGGTCATATAGTCAAGACAGTGAGTGCTTGGCCGTGTCTGCAGGTTTCTGTAGTTCCTACCTGGGGAGGGGAGGGAAAGGAAGGAGGCAGACAACGGACATGACTGAATACCTGTTTGTGAGCTAGGTGTATGTCGTACACGAGCCATCTCCTCTCAGGTGTCATCATTCTCCTTTCAGATGAGGAAACTGGGTCCCACGGAGGCTAAATAACTGCCCGAGGTCACAGGGGGGATAAACGGCAGAGCTGGTATCTGAACAAGATTTGCATGGGTTCAAAGCTTCCTCCTACAGACTCAGAAGAGCCCTTTGGTGGCCCTGAGCCTTGGTTGTGAACCTCAGACCTGTGTTATTTTTGGGGGGAGGCTGTTCCAATGGAGTCATAAGAAAGCTTTCCCACCACTGAGAGCAGTGTTTGGGCCAGCCCGCACTTGATGGAGGTCAGCAGAGGACACGGGCCTTGGAAGTGAGCCTTCTCTTCGTTCCTGGTACACCTGATGCAGTGCCCTGGCCTGTCCTCACTGGAGGCCAGATAGGTGGAAAGCAAATGGCCACGCTCAGTCAATAAGTGGGCGACCAGGATCTAAATCCGGGCCTCTCTACTCCAAAGAGTGGAGGGTGAACTCACCCTGCTCATGCCTTCTGCCCACGATGTGAGCCCATTAGAGTTATGGCAGGCCCGGGTGTCTGATACTGGGGTCCGCTGTGAGCCCAACGGGCTTGCCCAAAGGATCTATTTCAGCATGCTCCAGGGAAGGGGTGGGGATGATGACCTGGTCCTGGCAGATGAGATTATTCACCGGATTTCAAGGTTGTCAGTCACCGCCACCCTGCAAATCAGGGAGCATCTCGAGGCACCATTTACTTCTAAATTTGTGAGGGGGAGGTGGGATTTGGGAGGCCAGGGCTGAACCGTGACAATAATTAATGTTGGGAAAGCGACTGCGCATCCAGAAAGACAGCCTCTCAAGTGCCCCAGAGGGCAAGCAGCCCTTGAAGGTAGCAGGGCCAGGGGACTGGGACAGGGAGAAAGAATGTGTGCAGGCATTTCAGGTGTTTGCAGGGTTTGGCCAGATTGCCTATGAAGATGAAGGATTATGGCATTCTTGCCCAAAGCCTGGCATGCAGCAGGCACTACATAAGACACTTGAGGTCAAAATTGTACACGTCGTAAACAGAGCCATTTTCTGTGGGCTGTTAATATTTCTTGGAAGGAAAGGTATAGCAGAGGGACCCAGAGGGTTCCCTGGTCCAACAAGGATGCCTTTGTGATATTAGCTATTAGCTGAGCTACTGGCCCTGGGAAACTGGGTTTAGAGGGTTTCATTCAAGTGGCTAGGGATGAAAACGCAGGGCTGTTTGGAGTCTGGATGGAACCAGAGGACAAGTTGTGCATGTGTCTTGGAGCATGAGTAGGGCAAAAGTACAGAGGGTACAGGCAGCCCGTCCCTAGGGCTTTGGGGGTGGGGTGGGGTGTCCTATAGGCTCCTTCAGTCTGGAGGGCCCCCAAGCCTTGCTGGGGTTGCTCGAGCTTCCCTCCACTCTGAGAGAAGGAGTGGACACAGGGACTGAACAGGGCCAGGGAGACCTGAACCCTAGGGTCCAGCTCTGTGCGGTGCCTCATGGCCCACGTGAAGCGGGGTTGACAAGGAGCCTGATCACGTGAGCAGGAGCCCCATGGCAGAGTCGTGCGGGGAAGGGCACTGGGCTGGGGAGATGGGGTTCCAGTTAGGGCTTCATTATGTCTTCTGAGCGTTCACAGACCCTTCTAGTCCTTTGTACCCTCAGCTGTGAAACAGGGACGATGATGCCAATCCCTGACCTGACCAATTCACAGAGCTGATGGGAGGCTAAGAAGGAGATAATAGGCACAGCTCTGGTAGGATATGGAAGGTTGTGAAAGACCATTGTTCCTGCCATAGCAACAAGGATCAGGGAACTCAAAGGCAGATTGAAATAAATTATCCAAACTGAAGAGCACAGCAGACAAAAATTTTTAAATGTTTCCTTTTAAGCCATAGGATAGCTGTGGACACACACACACACACACACACACAGTCCAAGTGAACTAAATTACAGAGAGGGCAAAGCCTTTCAGGAGAGAAGAGATTGGCAGTTGCTTTCATACTGCCTGGGGGGGGGGGGGGCGGGTTGCCTAAACTGGGTAATGGAGGAGCAGGCCTGACAGGTGGAGGGACTTTCCTGGGAAAGGAGACAATGTCCAAACTTTCAACAACCAGGTGAACTTGTCTGGTATATTAGAGTCTAGAGGAGCCCCCAAAGATAGAGCTGTCCTCTGCCAGCTGGCCTGCTAGTTTTTCTCCAGGGAGCTTTGGCTGAATAAGCATCAGCCAGGGCCAGGTCTGGAAAGTATGAGATACATGATAGATTAGATAGATAAGCAGATAGAAACATAGATAGAGGGGCACCTTGGTGGCCCAGTCGGTTAAGCAGTCGACTCTTGATTTCAGCTCAGGTTGTGATCTCTTGGTTCGTGAGTTTGAGCCCCATGTTGGGCTCTGTGCTGAGAACATGGAGCCTGCTTGTTCTCTCTCTCTCTCTGTCCCACCCCTGCTCGTGCTCTCTCTCTCAAAATAAATAAATAAACATTAAAAAAAAAAAGAAACATAGGTACACACACACACACACACACACACACACACACAGATATCTCACGGTGCTTAGATCCAAAGCCCTGATGGAGGGGGATGGGACCTGAACTCACCCTTGAAATATTAAAACCTCAGTGAACTGAAACTAACCCAGCTGCCATCTTGCTCTACTCTTGATAAAGACCAATGAGATAAACCCCTCAGGCTAGCAATCTGACAGGAAATCCGAAGAGAACATCAATGAAAACAAGAGTGGGTTCTTTGAAAAGATCAATAAAATTGATAAACCTTTAGCCAATCAAACTAAGAGAAAAAGAAAGAGGACACAAATTACTAATATCAGAAATGGAGGGTTCATCACTCCAGCTCCTTTATTAAAATGATAATAAGGGAGGGGCGCCTGGGTGACGCAGTCAGTTAAGCGTCCGACTTCAGCCAGGTCACGATCTCGCGGTCCGTGAGTTCGAGCCCCGCGTCAGGCTCTGGGCTGATGGCTCGGAGCCTGGAGCCTGTTTCCGATTCTGTGTCTCCCTCTCTCTCTGCCCCTCCCCCGTTCATGCTCTGTCTCTCTCTGTCCCAAAAATAAATTAAAAAAAAACGTTGAAAGAAAAAAAAAATGATAATAAGGGAATATTATGCGCTGATCTATGCCCACAAACTTGATAATCTACGCGAAACGGACCAATTCCTTGAAAGATACAATCTGCCAACTCATGCACGGTGAAATAGACAATCTGAATAGGCCTATATCTATTAAAGAAATTGAGTCAATAACTAATAACCTTCTAAAACAGAAAGCACCAGGCCCAGATGGCTTCACTGGTGAATTCTACCCAGCATTTAAGGAAGAATTTATACTAATTTTCTACAATTGCTTGCGGAGGATAGAAGCAGAGGGAATACTTCCTGACTCATTTTGTGAAGCCAACATCACCCTAACACCAAAATCAGAAAAAGACATTACAAGAAAAGAAAACTATGGACCAATATCTTTCACGAACATAGATGCAAATAAAAGCTTGGAGAATCATTGCTAGGAGACTTATACTACAAGAAATATGAAAGGAAGTTCTTCGGGCCAAGGGAAAGAAGCCCAGACTACCAGAAAGAAATGGAGACTCTAGAAATTGTAAACATGTGGACAAATATAACAGATCAGTTCCCCCCCCCGCCCCGCCCCGTTTTTAAAAAGGCTTTTGGCCATTTAAAGCAAAAATAATAAGAATGCCGAAGTAAAATATACAGTAACACAAGCACAAAGGACTGAGAGGGTAAATAAATTACACCATTGCAAGACTCATTTATTATCCTGATGTAAGTGATGGCTGCCGGAGTGTCCCCATTTCAGAGATTCATTGAGCTGTATACTTAAGATTTGCACACTACATTGCATGTTAATTATACTGTACCACAATAAAGTACTGTTAGCATGAAAAGAGAAATAATGGATATATGGAGCTCTGTAAGCTGTGGAAAACTCACAAATAGAACAGATGTTTATGTTTGTCAGGGAGGGAGTCAGGTCCCGCTCCCCGGAAGAGGCTGTTACAGGCTGAAGGTAGAGATGGGCTGAGAGGTTCAGTCTGCTTCCTGACGCAGGAATTTCCCTCTGTGATTGACTCCTGCTGGAGCCCATCTTCCTGCCTTCATGGGAGCCCCAACAGGACTTGGCCCATGAGATGAAAGGTCCTGAAGTCTGCCTTCCTGTTCTGGGACCTGGGGTGGGGTTGTGGGGTGGGGGTGGGGAAGCTGGGGAGCTGGAAGACTGCTCACACCCTTTCTGGGACCCTCTCCCTGTGGTGGGGAAAACTAGAATGTCAGCCTGGAGGGGACTTCTGATTCAGTCAATTCACTGCTGCTGTTTTGCAGAGATAGGACGTGGGGCTTAGAGAGAATAAATCTGAGAAATTGGACTTGAAAGCAGACCTCCTCTTTGCACTAGAACAGCTGCCTGGGGCCCATTTAAGCTTGTCTTCCCTGAACAAAGCCAGAGAATCCAGTTATCCCTTTCTCTGCCCTTTAAAAAAAAAAAAAAAATTCCCCTTCCACCAATGCCCATGCTTTGTTAGCTCTGGGGAAAGCAGCTGATAAAACTAGTTCATACTAAGGTGTGAGTGACTGATACCCATTTAAAGCCTTCCTAAAAAGGGCATGCAGATTAACCACCTCCAAGAAACTGTCTTAATGATGTGATCCCATCCAGTATGGCAGGTTGAGGAGAAATATTTGGGGTCAGGGGCAGGTAAAGGAGGTGAGAAAAGAGTTGTCAGTCTGCGGGCAGCATGGTGTAGGAGAGACGGCAAGGTTCTGTCTCCAAGTCACTGGCTCATCTCGGGCACATTCTATGACCTCCCTGGGCCTGTTTCTTCCTCTGTAAAATGAAGGCTGGACGCGAGAACAGCTCAGAAGTCCTTCACCTCTGACATCCTGGCCCTTTTCACTTACATCCTTCTAGCACTCACTTTACAAGAGTGGTTTTGCTACTATCTTTGGCTCTTATCACTTTGGAAGGAGATTAGAGCCTTGGGTGTGGGGGGTCTCCAGAAGGAAGGTCACTCAGTGGGATGGACCCTGAGTTTCCCCCTTCCCCCAGGCTGCCTCTTGAAAGGGGCTGGAGGGGCCTTCTTTGCACACCAGAACCCCGACTGTTTCCCTGGCCTGCCCAGGGCAGCAGTGCTGTCCCTGGATGGGAGTGGGGGTGGGGAGACAGCCCCACTCAGGGGCCCCAGAGGGAAGTAGGGGACCACCGCCAGAGGGGCTGTTCTCTCTCAGCTTCTCCCCAACGTGGGGCCTCACAGCCACCTCCAACGTCTTCACCGATTCCCAAATTCCCCTCACCTGCAGCACCTCTGGGCCTTTGCCCAGGAGCCCCCTCCACCTCGGCTCACGCTGCTTCTATCACTGAGGTGGCTCCCCGTGGCTCCCCATGGCAGGGTGCGGTTCACCATCGAGGATGGACGGCCATTTCCAGCTTCACTGGGGGGTTCCCTTGCTCCCGGCAAACCCCCCCCCCCCCACCGTGGGGAGGACCATGTCTCATCCCTCTTGTCCACCCACTCCCCAGTGCACAGTGTCTGCTTCCAGTCAGGGTCCAGGTCATGCGTTCTGATCACCTCAGTGGGATGGCCCAGCACAGTGTCGCTGAGTCCCCTTGGGAGACTGAGGAAGGGACAGGCTGAGAAGCCACAGAGGCAGAAGATTCTGGTTTCAAATCCCAGCTCGTAACATAGGAGCAGGTGAACTGGGACACTTGGCCTCATGCCTCTGAGCCTCACCATAAAATGGGGGACTAGCGGGGGGCCTTTGCAGACCACGCCGAGTGAAAGTAAGCGAGACAGTGTATATGGAGCAAAGTGCTCGGTTAATGACTGTTCTCATCCTTACCGTTTATACTCCTGTTACCATGTGGCAGACCCCGGCCGGGCCACTCAGCATCCTGTTTCTTTGCTTTCAGGATTCAAAACTGTTTATTTCCAAAATAAAGACAGCAAAGCCCGTCAAATGGCAGTAGTTATGTGATAATAAAAGGAGACTTCATGGGACTAAGACTAAGGGAATGAGGCATGACACTGACAGCCGCCAGTGCAGACTGACAAAGAATCATCGATGCCACTCCCCAAGGGATCAGGGGGAGGGGATGGGAGGGTGGGGGGAGAGCCCGGAGGACATGCGTTCCTGGGCCCCTCCCCTTAGGCTGCAGATTCTACTCCAGGAAATGGGATTCCAGCCAAAAGGCTCAAGAGCAGACCCCTGGGGCCACCGGATCTTTGGCCTCCTACAGTGGTCTCGGGGAGCCTGAGGCCTGTTGGCAGGACTTGCTGTCTGATCAGAGAAGCAACGAACCCGTGCCAGGACTGGACCTTGGAGCACATTCGCACTAGGCTTGGCGGATCCTGGGCCGCGTGTAACCACTCCTGGGCCCATCACGCACCTGTTCCTGCTGAACCTGCAAGAGCCTTGGGGTTTCTCCTAAATCCGCGCCCCAGACTGCCAGGCCCGGCGAGTGGACAACTGAAGAGCCGCGGCCAGATCCGGAGTGGCCCCGAGCCCTTGCATGACTGGATCCATTTTCTCAGCTCCGTTGTCCACAGGGGAAAGCAGTGACTTGGGCCTGGCCGAGGGACCTGGACAGTTCCTTAACATCATCGTTCAGAGCCCTGTTTCCTCTTGCTCAGGCGAGGAGGTTGCGTTGAGCCCTCAGGCCTCCAAAAGCCCACATAAGTCCTTGTCAGTGCTGCCTGGAGCTCCTGCCTGGTTTTGATGGAACATCTCTTCCCAAAATTCCCCGAGAAAAGGGGCCGACGAGGCAGCTATGTCTGCAAATGTCTTCAGCGTATCGTCACGCTTGATGCGTAGTTGGGCCAATGTATTCATCCAGGTTCTTGTAGCAGATGGCTGGCTCCAGGGAGGATTTGACCCCCTGGCTGGTTGACCCTTTTGGCCCCCAGCTGCTGCTGGGGCAGCTCCCCCTGACCTTGT
Organism: Felis catus; assembly: GCF_018350175.1. Lineage (NCBI taxonomy): Eukaryota > Metazoa > Chordata > Mammalia > Carnivora > Felidae > Felis > Felis catus. The sequence continues at coordinate 104,872,693 of NC_058370.1, read as the reverse complement.
GCACATGTCCCTCTCTCGACCTCCATTGTAACATCCTGTCACTAACCGCCCTCGCCGCCCCCCTCCACCCCCGCCTGGCGATCATTACAAACAAACACAGCAAATAGGCAAGGAAAACGCTAACGGGCAGCAACTTTAATTCCCAGCCAGGCGCATGGAGATCGCATTCCAGGAAAGTATTTTGACGAGACGCACCTCCTGGGCAGAAATGGAAAGCATTAATAAGAAAAAAAAAAAGAGAGAGAGAGAGAGCCCACCCCTGCCTCTCCCAAACTCTGCTCTAGCAGTAGCTGCCTCCTGTTTGAGAAGACCTACATCTCAGGAATATTAAGTTTTTTATTGGGGTTCCTCCCCCCTTTTTTTCTTTGTTTTGGCAGAGAGGGCGTTTATTTTTTGAATGAGTACAGCAGCAGTCGAGGTAGACATGGGGTAACAGCCAAGCTAGGCTGAGGCCTCCTTTTGCCTTGGCTGGGGGCGGGGGGGGGTGCGGTGAGGCGTGGGGCCTTTTGCTGGGCCTCACTGGCCACGCAGCCTCCCAGTCTGTGGCATTGTTTCAGGACTCCCGGTATTAGAACGAATGGACAAATAGGACGTCGGGTGGCTCGGTCGGTTGAGCGTCTGACTCTTGGTTCCGGCTCAGGTCGTGATCTCATGGTCCTGGGATGGAGCCCCGGGATTCTCTCTCTCTCCCTCTCTCTCTGCCGCTCCCCTGCTCTCTCTCTCTCTCTCTCTCTCCTCTCAAGATAAATAAACTTAAAAGAATAAATAAAAAAAAAAAGAAGGAACGGACAAGTAGAGCGCAGGGAGCAGGCACAGTGGTGCCCAGCCTGGGATCCCGGCCGGGGGTTGCTGGTGCAGATCAAACACCGTCAGCAAGCTCATGCTGCTGAACTGGGGCCATCTCCTGGAGAGGCACGGGGAAGATGTGACCCCCCTGCTCATCCTTGGGGAGGCAGGAAGGGACTGGACTGACTCCATCACTCTCACTCCGACCTCCCGTGGAGAAACTCAAGGTTGGTGGCGGGCTTGAGGTCACCAGCAGCTAGTCCGGGACCCTCTGAGTGCCCCTCGTGGATGCTCGCCATCCCACTACACGCACCCGGACTCCTCCTCCAGCTCTGCAGACCCCAGGGAGGGGGTCCACTGCAGGGACTGGGCCGGGTTAGTCATAGCTCAGCAGTTGGGAGAAGGGACGCCCCAGCAGCCACCTTCGGGGTCTTTCTGGGTGTGCAAGAAGCCTCTGAGAAGCGGGACCGCGTACAGAACATGACCCCATTTGTGTAGAAAACAAGGACTATGTATTTTGTGAGAAAACGATGAATATCTTACTCCCGTATTTGAATTTTAGAAGGTTCAGAGGAAGACCCCCCCCCCCAAATTGTTAATAATGATTACTGGGGAGAAGGAAACGTTTCATCGTAGACATTTGGTACCTGTTTACCATGAACAAGTATATATTTTTGAATGGAGTGTTTTTATGAAAAAATAATACCAGCTGAAGTTACTATCTCTAGGGACAGAAACTTGTTTGGGGGAGCAGGAAGTAGTTAAAAGACACATTAGCATTGCCTAGAATATTCAAGTGTGTGGGGTTTTGGGTTTTTTTCTTACAAAAAGATGTTCTTGAGCAACTTAAAAAAATCTTGAAAACCTAGTAAATAAATAAAAAATAAAACTCTTGGCTGCAGCTCCTGAGCACTGCCCCCCCCCCCCCCCCCGCCCCATCCCTCCTCCACTGCCACCCTGCCTGGGAGGCTCAGGTCTCAGGAAGGCAGATTTGGTCTGCAGCTGAAGGAAGGCCTGCAGAGGCCACACTGGCTGGACTCAGGCCCAGAGTGTCTGTGTGCTGTGGCCAGGGCAGCTCGGCGCTCAGGAACCCAGTTCCATGGGCCTCTAGGAGGGGGGCTCAGAAGTCACAGCATATATCCAATCCTGCCATTAGCTTCAGGGGAGCAGGGCCGGCCCCAGGAACCCGGTCCACATCCCCAGAAATGGCTGGTGCTCTTGCCACTGAACCCTGCTCCCTCCCCACATGGGCAAAGCACCATTCCAGTCTCCAAAGCCCCTCCAAGCCACTCTCGTTGAGTTCCCAAAGGGGCCCTGGCTGACCCTGAGCCGGGCTGCAGGGTCCACACCTTTGCCTGGTGAGAGGCTTGACTCAGCATGGGCTGGGGGAGTGGGTGTGCTTGGGAGAAGAGGTCCCAAGCCCCTTCCCGGCACCAAACTCCCTTCCCCCTCCCCACCCCCCTCTGCTCTTCGGTGGCTGGCGGGGAGGCATTGTTCAGCACCTGACAGCTCCCTCTGCTCCCCCAGCTCCTGCCTCCCTCACTGTCACGTCAATTTGGACAGCTGTCATGCCAGCTCTGAAACACACCCAGTTTCCCCCACTCAGTTCTGGAAAGAGCCCTGGACAGGAGCCAGGAAACCCAGCCTGGAGTCCTCACTTTGCGTCAACCAGTCTGGCGACCTTGGCATTCTTTTCCCTGGGGAGTGAGAGGTATACCACCTTCCTGCCCAGCTGGACAAGAACATCAGGAGAGTTGAGGGCTGGAGGAGGGAGGGTTTTTATTTATTCAGCATTCAGCATTTACTAAGAACCTGTAGCATGCCAGGTGCAGTGCTAGGGGAGACTCTGATAAAGAAGAAGGGGTCTTTAACATCGAGGAGCTCACAGTGCATTGGGGTGAGCAGCTGACGAGTGGACAGAGAATTATCTGGGAATTCTACCGTGAAGGCATTTGAAGTAACAAAACAGGGCCTTGAGTTCTGCCTGGGGGAGCTTAGAAGTTTGCAGAAGAGGGAGTTTTTGATCTGGGCTTTGAGGGATGGCTAAGAGTTCACCAATTAGAAGAGACCGGAGGAGGCCCATCGGCAGCAGGCAAAACAAAGAAAGCAAAACATGTTTCACCTAGAGATGCATTAGAAGGGTTGTGGTGGAAGATGAGGCTGAAAAGGCAGGTGGGCACCAGATAGTGTTTGGCCTTTGTGTTAGAGTACTTTTGGCTGCAACTGAAGGAGTTTGCCCATCTAAAATGTGTAAATGCACGTGATGCTTTTATTATGTCACATAACAAATAGAGGCAGGGCGTTGCCAGGGCTGGCTAATTTAGCAGCTCAATGATGTAGTCAAGGACCATTTTTCCCCCCCCGCTTTGGGCTTGTTTCCTCATGGTCACAAGATGGCTGCCACTGCTTAGACAACATGTCCTCACACATCCAAAGACAGCAAATGGGGAGTTTCCCCAGAAGTCTCAGCAGACGCCCCCCCAGGTCCCTTCACACACACACACACACACACACACACACACCCCAGTTCTCACATTATCCCCTAGAGGGAGGAAGGAAGGGTAATTGGCACGGGGTCACCCCGAAGAGCAGCGATCTAACTTGCTCAAGGGTTCCCTGAAGGCTGGCTGTCTCTGTGGGGAATGTGCAGATGGCAGTGGAAAAGTCAGGGAACCCGGAGCTCAGGACAGGCTCAGGATACATGGCGGAGTGGGGACACCGTGCCAAACTCTTCCCCCTCAAGGCTGAAATCTCTCCATTAGAGCTTTGTTTGCGCCTTTGGATTAAGCATCACCCTCCTCTGTTTCACAATGTGAACACCAGTAGCAAGGCAGAGACACTCAGGCCACAGTGGGAGGCCTGTCCAGAAAGGCCAAGGGCCCAGGGCGTCTTGTTGGGGAGGAGGCTCTAAGAGAGAAGAAGGGGCCACCCAAGATGATCTCTGCTGATGTCCCTGGATGCTCCCAGTACTTCCTCTTAGAGCCCTCACTCTGCCAATGACGCCTGTCATGGTTGTGGCCGCAGAGGCCCGGGCTGGGGGTGGGTCAGTCGGGGGGACAGTGCGGCCGGGGGCAGAGTCTTCCCTGAGTGCTCCCTGATGGCAGGGGCACTAGCGTTCTGCCGTCTTTCCAGACCAGGCAGCTGAGGCCCAGAGAGCTCTGGCACACAGCTGAGCGTAAGCAGAGGGAAGAAAGGCAAGGCTTCTGTACGTGCTGCCGGGGGGTGAGAGGGCTGTGGGTGGGCTAGAGGTCCCCCCTCCCTCACAGAGCAGTGCCATTAGGTTGGCTCCAGGCTCCCCACAGGCAGGTGTGAGAGACAAATAAACTTCCCTCTTGTTCACACGCTGTTACTCAGAGCCGAAATGAATCCCAAGGGGCATGAGCCCGTCGCCTTCTAAAGTCCTGCGAGGTGGCCAAGTGGCTTCTGGGAATGAGTTCCTTCGCCACGCACCCCCTCCTCGACCATCCCTGAGCCGCCACCTCCCTTCTCTTCCACTTGGTTCCTTGATACACGTCATGTCCCCCACTGTCCTGTGAGTCACCCCCATCCCCCCCTCCCCATCTCTCCCACACAAGTGGGACACATCATCCCCGCCTCCCCAGTCCGCTCTTCCCCTGAACGCTTTCCTGAGGCTGACTGGAGGTGGGGGCGGGCGGGTGGGCAGGGCCCCAAGCACACCCTGCCTCTCACCCTGCCTCTCACCTCCCAGCCTACCCCCTGCAGGGCGCTCTTCGGTCAGATGTGGAGACTGACCCCGTTGGAGGGGCAGTGTTGGGGGAAGGTGTTCAGTTCCCAAGAGCTGACAGAGTGAGCTTTCAGAAAGTGTGACCGGCTGTGGTACCTGGACAGGCTCCTTACCCCTCCAGTCAAGGCCCAACTCTCATTAGCTGGCCGTGGAGCCCACAGGCCCAACACTAGGCGGGTACTCCTCTAGGTGATGGCACTGCGTCTCCAAGAGGGCCCCTCTGAGAGGCACAAGCTCCAGTAGGGCCGCTGGGGTTGAGCTTCAATCCTCCGCGGTTGGTTCATTCCTCAGCTGCTCTGGCCAGCCGCCCCCGGCTGGGGACAAAGCCAGAGAAGGCACCGGGCGGGAACGGGCAGGGCTGGCCTTCAGTGCTGTCCGCCCTCCATCCTGCTCTGTGGTCACTCTTCTCGACCTCAGGTCCCCTTTAACAGAATGGGGGTAGATGTTCTTTGAGCTTCCTCCGGGTTCCGACGTTGAAACTGACACCTATTTCTGTTTGTAGCTGTGTGACTTTGGTCACATTGCTTGCGCTTCCTAGGCCTCATTTTGATTCCATGTGAGTGAAATGGACAACGAGAACCCCTGGAGATTAGATCTTTGGGATGGAAGAATTGTAACAACAGTGACCCCGTGGCCCTCTAGCATTTGCAAGGTGCTTTTACCCAAAATATCTCATTGGACCCTCCCAACAACCCCGTGAGGCGGTGTTCCTTTCACCGCCGGCTCGCGGTTGGAGAAACAAAGGCCCAGCTATAGGGGAACAGGTGGAGAGAAGGGCCTTGCCATTCTGTCCCCTGTCACCAGATGAAAGGCCAGATCCCCAGGGAAAGGCCCGGGCATAGCACGAGGGAATGGTGGCCCAGAATGCCCGCCTCCTCACCTTTCTCTCCTGGGTTGGGATCTCTGGGAAGGCAGATGAGAGGTGGCCCCTCCCCGAGTGCGGGTTCGAGGGGGCAGAGAGATGCTGCTGACAGCTGTGCAGATAATTGTCACTTCTCCGTCGCTGCTAATAGCATGTTTAGCTTGCGACTCCTCTGTTTGCCTGGTGCCTCCCACGGGCCCCGAGCTGGGAGTCTCTTAGCTTCTGCTTGGGCTAGGAGAGTGATGACAGAGAGTGTTCCCCAGCCCTGACCACAGCCAGCAGTCTACTTGGACCCTGGACTTGGTGGGGGTGCCCTGCAATTCCATGCCTGGGCTCTGCCCCACCCTAGGAAGATCCCTCCAGGCTCTGGGAAAATGGAAAAGGCCTCCTGTTCTTGGAAACCCGGCTTCTCCATCCCTCCAAGCCCTACTGCTCTGTGAATCTCTTGCCCCCATGCAGGAGGACCTAGTGAGGGAGGATTCTGCATCTGAATGGAGTGGGCTTCACAGAGTGGGCAGGACTGGGGCCGGCCCACCTCTAGATTACACTTGGACCCCTCCTTCCTACCTGCTTACCTCCACGGACCACCATGGGACACATCCTACATACAGATCTGGTCCTGCTAGGACAGGTTGGACCCCTAGTCCCCAAGGCACAGTCAATCCTGAGCCCCTACTTGCCAGGTTAGTAGACAACCTAGCTCACACTCTGGGGGGCTGCTTCTCCCCCTGGCTCGTCCGCAAACCCAAGCGTTCATGGGCTTTCCAAAAGTGCCCTGCCAGATTTCCCTCCTGAAGACCCTTCAGGCTGGCTGTTTCCATTGCCCTTGGCCTGGTAAGTTATTGTCGCACGGTGGCCCTGTCTTCCTCACTCCGGGGTGTAGCCCTTGGCTGATGAAAGGCTTTTCCCTTGGGAGTCCGTGGTCCTCTGCTGGGCCACATTCTGGTGACCCACTTGCCCAGACAAGATGGACCCCACAGTGAGCAGCGGAGAGCAGCTAGGGCAGGGGAGTGGGGGTTGGGAGAGTCTCTCTGTTCACTGCCTGTCTTAGGGAGGCACTTAACTGATGATGTTATGATTCCTTGTTTACCATATGCATCACTTCTGGAATGTTCCTTCCAGGAGGGTAAGGGCTTGGTCCCATGCATGGCAGTCTCTCCAGTGCCTAGAGCAGTACTAGTCTGGCCTAGACCCAGTACTCAGTTACCATTTGCCGACTGAATAAACGTGTACACGTTTTTGTTCTCTTTTCCCTTAACATCATTTCACGAAGAATTTTCCAAGGTTGCCATTTTTCCTGGCCGCGTCATAAATATTCTGCCTTATTGACACATCATCCATCCGCTCCACAACTTGCAGAGCCTTTTGGCTGATTCCAGTTTTGTACTATTATAAATAATGTTGCTATAAACAGCCGTGCACATATAGCTATTTTCCCCTTGCAATTATGTCTTTGGGAGGAATTCCAAAGAGTGGGATTACTGGGTCAAGGAACATGGCATATTTATGGCCCTGGTTATGGTGGGACTGGATGACGATCCGTCCCCAGGATGGCCCTAAGCTTTGTCTCTCAGTGCCGTCCACAAAACCCTTTGGTGCCTGGAGAGGTGCTCTCCCTGGCTCCTGATGGGCTGTGGGGCCAGGTGCAGTGACAAGGGAGTTTGTGGAGGGGTCAGAAGGAGGTGGCTGTGGGGACAGCAGAGATGGGGCGTGTCCCCCAGTTCCCGGGGGCCAGGAACCCTGCTCTGGGAGCCTGGGAAGGCCACTTCCTCTCTCAGACCGCCTTCCTTCTCTGGGATCAGCTCCCTCCCGTCCTGGAGAACCCACCCCCGTCTCTGAGAGGGGAGCAGTATCCACCTGGGAGCTGCAAGAAGGGGCAGACCCTGGTGCCTCAGCTATTTCTGGCTTCCCTCCTCAAGGCCCTTTGGTGGAAGGCCACGTCTGGGGAGAAACAGGAGGCGTGGAAACAGGTTTTGAGCGAAGGTCGGCATTACCTTAGAGAAAGGGTCCGCTATCTCCAGTCTCCCCCCAAAGGCTCCGTCTGCCTCGCACTTCCTTGCTCCCTGAGCTCCCTTAATCCATCATCAGTCCCCAGACCCAGGGTCCTGGATGGTAGAGGGGGAAGGGTCCACATCAGCCCCTTCTGGACCCTGATCTAGAACCTGCCTTCTGCTGGAGGGGAGGGCGGCCAGGGTGTGCCCGTCTCCAGGCGTACCTGTCCAGTCCCGAAGAGACTCAGTCACAGTTGGTGAAGCCGGCCTGCTCCTTGGATGCCTGCACTTGATGGGGACCTTGCAGGCTTTATGCCTGATGGAGCCTGGTCCTCGTGATGAATGGTGTGCTGGGAAAAGGGGCTGCTGTTTCCAAGAGCTGGCGGAACCAACCCCAGCAGTGCTGGGTGGCCGAGACCTGGGTGCCCCCAGCACGGGGAGGGAGGAGTTGGGGCTCCCAGTGTCCCTTGGCTCTCCTTGAAACTCCTTCCAGGCCTCCGGTGGCAAGAAGGTCTGTGGGAAAGAGTACAGAAAGAGCATGGGACTTCCCATCCTGCCTGTCACTAACTGGCTGTGTGACCCACGCTCCCTGGGTGGGTCAACAGCCGTTGACGCCAGGGCACTGACACTCACTCCTGCCCTGTGTGGTTTCTGCAGTGGCTTGGGTCAAGGCCTCAGCAGGGTGGGCCTCGCAGGGTGACTGACCTGATCCAGAGCTAGCTTCGGGGCCGGAACCAGACGGGTGGGAGCCTGGAAGGAGCCCGGTCCCTGCCTCCTGAGGTCAGCCCTTGGCCAGGTGCTAGGAGCCCCTCTAGGTAGGGGTGCCAGCCCTCTTTCCTCAGCCTCCCCTCCTCTTCCCATGCCTCACTCAGCTTCGCAGAGATGGGAAGCTTTTTGCTGGCTGATGAGGGAAACAATGGCTTTGGGAGCGTGTGGGTGCACACGGGGGGGGGGGGGGGGGGGGAGCGTGTGGGTTGTGTGATTTTCCCGGACAGGCAGGCGTGAGAGGGAGAAGAAATTATTCTGTCTAAAATCTCAGAGATGAGTTCTTCTCCAGAGCTGGCAGAGGGACTGTTTCATGGCTGGGTGGGGAGGCACGAGAGAAGGTGGGCCATTCCCAGGGGCAGGCGTGAGGCAGGGCAGGGCCAGTCCCTCGTGAGGATCCCCGGCAGGCCATGGCGACAAAGATAACATTTTATATTTGCCCAGGCATCACCCCTTGCAAGAAGCCGTGACACCCATCATAGCAGCCGGTCCTCACCAGAACCCAGAAGGACCATCGGGCAGCCAGACCTTGTAATTAACCCAGCTTACAGATGAGGAAACTGAGGCTCCAGGGTATTAACTGACTTGCCCAGGTCAGAGAGCCAGTTAGTGATAGAGCCAGGGCTTGAACCCAGGCCTCTGAACCCTGAAGCTCACCTCTGCCTGGCACCCACTCCTTAATGTCCACATGGTTTCTGAAGATGAAGACGGTGAGGGACCACCAGAGCAAGGAGCTTATGTTGTGGATCCTTAGGTAGAATTTTTCAGAGGTTCCCTCCCATCCCCCACCCCCTCCCCAGACTCGACCTTCAGAAGTATTGTCTTTCATGCTGGAAGGGGGAAAAGGTTGGGTTGAGGAGAAGGCTGTCCTCCTGGGACCCCAAGTTCCGAAGTGTGGGGAGTGGGGGCCTTGGCAACCCTGGGATTCACAGGGAGTCTCCAGCAATCTTTCGGACTTCTAGCTCCCAGCCTTGATGTGTTTTTGTCTTTGTTTTTGCACCACAGAAAAGGAGCAAGCTAACAATGGCAGGAAACTGAAGCCTCCCCAAGAATCTCCGCCTCCTTTGCTGGCAGCATTTCATTAGCATAGTGGGACTTCCTGTAGGGATGGGCCAGTGAAAGGAGAGTGGTCATTCTGGTAGTCAGTGGGGCTGTTTCTTCGATTCCAGGCTCATCGTGGTTGACTTCTCCGTCCACTGCAGTTCAGGCCTGCGGCATCTGATTGCTCTGACCAACCAAACGTCACAGGAAGCGATGTGCGTGTGACTTCCAGGAGGAAGCTTTAAGAGCCCATGTGAGTCTCCCCCATCTCTTTCCGTGTTTGTGAGGTCCTGGATGCACCTGTTGAGATGCAGCCTCCATCATACTGGGTCACTGAGTGACGATATCCACGGTGGACATGTTGCATGTGTAAGACATTGCACTGCTTTAAAGCCATTGAGATTTGGGGGCTGTTTGTTACCACAGCATACCCGAACCTGTCCTGACTGATAGTCACCAAGTTGGCCAGTAAGAACCTTGCCTAAGACTTTAGAATTAGGACCTAGGCCTTTCTAGTGGGCTAGACCCATGATATGTAAACCTTATTGCTTTGTTTTTTTTCCATGGGGATGTGGAAGCAGAGAAATCATTCTTTAAAGAGAGAGAAGAAAACAGGAACACAGGTAAGGAGAGATGGAGAGATATCCCTAGCATTATTCTTCTTGCCTAACATCTGGATGCATAAAAATCCCTGTGTCCTTTTATGAAAGGCTTCTCCCCACACCTTTTTTAAAAGCTTATTTATTTATTGGGAGAGAGAGAGAGCACAAACCAGGGAGGGACAGAGAGAGAGGGAGAGAATCCCAAGCAGGTTCCATGCTGTGGAGCCTGTGCGTGGAGCCTGACACGGGGCTTGAACTCACAAACCGTGAGATCATGACCTGAGCCGAAATCAAGCATTGGATGCTTAACTTATAGCCATCCAGGCACCCCGAAAGCCTTCCCCTTTTTATTATAGAAGCTTGGGTTGGTTTAGGTTGCTTCCAACCAAGAGCCCTAATACAGAGTGAAAGGGGATTTGAGGACAAGTCTCCCTTTTACGGATGAGGTCGCTGGGGCTCATGGCGGTCAAGTGGTTTGTCCAAGGTCATAGCCATTGAGGACAAATGTTCACGTGCTCCCTTTCTTGGTGAAATAATTCAAACGGTAACAATAAAAATGTTAGTCTTCACTTCTCCTTCTCCCAACCCACCCTCCAAAAATCACTGCTCATCAATTTGGTGGGCATTTTACTAGAACTTTAAAAAAATGTGTTACAAACATATGTGTGTATATATATATATATATATATATATATATATATATATATATATGTATATTTACCCCACTCGGTTTTATTAGAAAAATGGGATCATATTATCCCCATTTTTCTGAACTTCGCTTTTTTTCACTCATCAGATTGTTGACACTTGCAAATTCTATCTGTGCCTGGCCAATCTGGTGATAGGGAGAGAAGGGGTGGATGAGGCCAGGGGCCAGATTCAAAGGACTGAAGGTCAGAAAACCCTCTAGGCAGTGGGTGTGGGGGTGAGAGGGAGACTCAGAGTGGGAACCTTCCAGGCACCTGCACAGCCCGCTTTGAGGCCCCTGACAACCCTCCCAGGCAGCCAGCTCCTCTGGCCAGCTCTGCAAGGATGGGGAGTTTGGCATTTCGTTTAAGTTAAAATCTGCTTCCCCTGTGAGTCCTCCCACTGGCCCAGTACCTCTCCATTAGTTCCTGGGGCAAACTGCTTTATCTGCCTTCCTGCCCCCCACAGTAGATCAAGAAGGAGTGGGTGCGACTCCCTCATTCTCACACCAGGGCCTCAGCAGCCCCAGTGATCAGCTCTGTAAAGGGCGGGTAACAAATGGCCAGGAAGAAATCCAGAACTCAAAGGCAGAGAACCAAAGGCCCAACAGCTTACAGAGAATGGAGAGCAAACCAAAACAGCCAGAAGGCAGGCAGGCAATTAAAGGAGGGGGCTGAGTTTTCAATTAACAGGCTTCACCGCTAGCAGCGGATAATTAACAGATTAGCAGGGCCGGTAGCAAGGATCGGGGCAGGCACTAGCGGTGGAGGAGAACTGGGGCTCCAGATTCCACAAGAATGAAAAGGAATCTTCCAGCTTAGGAACCGGAGGGCACTGGACTAAACAGGGACATAGCGTGCAGGCTGGAATGCAGGGGAGAGGCCCAGAGGGCAGGGGTAGTGCCCGATTGCCTCCTGGCCGGAGAGGGCCCTTGGTTTGCAGAGCCCTCTCTCCCTGGGGAGGCGCTGAGGAGGAGATTTATGAAACTATCGGGGAGTCATGGTGTTGACATCCCTTGAACTTGCGCATTGCCGTACAGCTCACAACAAGCATGCAAAGTCATTGGGGGCAAAGCTGTATAATACAGACTTGAGAGCAAGGACTGTGACATTAGACACGCCTGAGTTAAAAACTTGTTCTCATTTCCTGACTGCGTGTGCCTCATTGGACATCCTCGCTGCTCTCTCAGACATCCCTGCTCCTTTCTAGGTAGGCAGGGCCACACCAAAGCATAGAAGAGCCAGTGTGCAAGCCTCCAGCTGTATCCTCCCCTGCCAGGGGGTTTGGGAAGGCCACTGTTCCAGAGAGCAGAGCCTCAATCAGCCTGAATCCCTGAGTGACCTGTGCGGAGACGATGCTCCTGCCAGCCCCCTAGAGACATATAGTGGGAGCCAGAATGAACTATTGTGTTGGTATGAGATTTCAAAGATGTCGGTTACAACAGCAAACCAAGCCCTGTCCTGACTATTCCACGGAGTCACCCCCACCTCCCCGAGGCTCTGTTTTCTCAGACATGAAATGGCCAAGAATGATCCCCACCTCGAATGACTATGGTGAGAGTAAGGGAGATGATGTGTAAGTTGGCTGAAGGGTATTCTCAGCTCCTAGGTCCCATACCCCCTGTAGAAAACGGCAGTGTTGCCACAGGCCAAGGTCAAAGACCAAGGACGCTTTTTGGCCCCAACTAGTGGCTGGAACCTTTAAGTGCTGAGCAGATTTTAACGGTTGAGCTCCATGGGATGCTGGAGGCCTGGGCTGCACCCTCCTGGGGAGGGGGGACGCCAGGTCAGCTCCCCCCCCCCTTTCTGGCTTCCCCAGCTCTCTTCTGTCTGCAGTGTGGGGAGAGGGGCTGAGGGCTGCTACCATCATTCACGCCTGGGGAGGGCTGGCTGGGCCAGTCGGTCCAGAGCTGCTGGCCCCAGCCGACTTCCCTTGGTTCTTTCAGGCCCCAGGGCTATAAGTGACTCCTGTGACCTGTCCACAGCGTGGCCCCCCGCCCCAGGCCCTGCCTCTGCTCTTCTCCTGCAGCTAAGCTTCCCTCCCTCTCCTGGCCACCCCTTAAGGCTACCACCGACATCACCTTCAGCCTGTTCCCAGCTGGTCCCACCTTCCCCCAAAGACGAGGAACAGAGTTACAGCCATGGAGGCGGCTTTCTGTTCTCCTCCACTCTGGTTTTGGCCTGTTCCCCACTGTTCCTGTTTGGTCTATAAGATCAAACCCATTTTTTTTTTTTTTTTCCCAGCTGATCTCATTCCTCCTGGAGTTTCTGATGCTCCGCATCCAAAGCCCAAGCAACGGTTTCTGTCTACTTTCCAAATATGAAGCCGTCTCACACTCTCTCTGTAGTTGGCTCCCTGCTCCGAGCTCACCTGATTCTTTAGAGGCAGAATGTTCCAGGCACAGGCTTTTAAAATTTCCTTCTTAGCCTGTGCGTGTTCCCGTGGGACTCTCCACCCTCGATCCAAGGAGCTGTCATTTCCCCCAAGCCGGTAGCCACGCCTGTCTTCTCTGGGGCCTTCCTGTCCACCATGATTGAGCCCACTGACCCCTCTGGACTCTCAGATGCACAAACACAATCGGGGTGCCCCCACGGCCACTGAGGATCCTGATTAGGAAAGAACTTGACTCTCAGATGTCTTACCCAGAGCCGCAGATCAGCAGGGGTTGGCAGTTTCCCTTGTGTCTCTCACAAATGAATCCCTGTCCAGGCTACTGCTAGCTGTTGCCACTCGAGCAACCAGAGGTATGGCCACTATGCAGTCCACCACAGTAGCCACTGGCCATGTGTGGCTCATGAGCACTTGAAGTGTGGCCGGAAAAATGGAGATGTCCTGTGAGTGTAAAATGCACACGGGATTCTGAAGACAGGATGAAAACAGAATGTGGAACATCTCATTAATAATATCTAACACATAGATTATCTAATTAATACCATAAATGTCTCATTTATTTGTATCGATTATATGTTGAAATGACAGTATTCAGAACACGTTGCTTTAAAACATTATTGAAACTGATTTTGCCTGTTCTTTAAAAAAATTAAAAAAAAAATTTTTAATGTTTATTTCTTTTTGAGAGACAGAGAGAGACAGAGCACGAGCGGGGAAGGGGCAGAGAGAGGGAGACACAGAATCTGAAGCAGGCTCCAGGCTCTGAGCTGTCAGCATAGAGCCCGACGCGGGGCTCGAACTCACGGACTGCGAGATCATGACCTGAGCCGAAGTCAGATGCATAACCGACTGAGTGACCCAGGTGCCCCTTAAAAAAATTTTTTTTAATGTTTATTTATTTTTGAGAGAGAGAGAGAGAGAGAGAGAGCAGGAGCAGGGGAGGGGCAGAGAGAGAGGGAGACGCAGAATCCATGAAGCAGGCTCCAGGCTCTGAGCTGTCAGCACAGAGCCCAACACGGGGCTCGAACTGGTGAACTGTGAGATTGTGATCTGAGCTGAAGTCAGATGCTTAACCCATTGAGCCACCCAGGTGCCCCTGTTCTTCTTATGTGTCATATGTGGCTGCTAGAAATATAGGGGCGCCTGGGTGGCTCAGTCGGTTGAGCGTCCGACTTCAGCCAGGTCACGATCTCGCGGTCCGTGAGTTCGAGCCCCGCGTCGGGCTCTGGGCTGATGGCTCAGAGCCTGGAGCCTGTTTCTGATTCTGTGTCTCCCTCTCTCTCTGCCCCTCCCCCGTTCATGCTCTGTCTCTCTCTGTCCCAAAAATAAACGTTGGAAAAAAAAAATTTAAAAAAAAAATTAAAAAAAAAGAAATGTAGAAATGCAGAAATTTTTAATATTTTATTTCTGTTTTGCAGCGCCCGCCCCGGATGCCTCTCCATCACTCCCACCATGTGGAAGGCTGCTCTTGAAATGCTGTGTATTAACTTCCCATTGCTGCAGGGTAAGCACTTACCACCAACTCAGTGGCTTAACACAATACAAATTTACTATCTTATAATTCTGGAAGTCAGAACCCTGACCCAGGCATCGCTGGGTTAAAATCAGGATGGCTCCAGGGCTGTGTTCCTTTCTCCAGGCTCTACAGGACAATTTATTTTCTGCCTCTTCCAGCTTCTGCGAGCTGCCCGCACTCTTTGGCTTGTGGCCCCTTTCCATCTCCAAAGCCAGCAACTGCTGCTCGGGTCTCAGATCACGTCTCTTCTGCCTCCCTCTCCATGTTTAAAGGACTCTTGTGATGACATTGGGCCCACCTGGATAATCAGGATCATCTCCTTATTTTAAGGGCAGCTGCCCGGTATTCTTCATTCCGTCTGCAGCCAGAATTCTGTCTTACCGTATAACCTGTGCTGTGTAACTGTTTCCAGGGATCGGGACGTGCATTCATCCAGGTTCATTCTTCCGCCTTCCATCTGCTTTCTTATCCTGTTCAAACTGGCAAGATCTTGGAGGTGACTGATGTGGGGACATGTTTCATTTTCCCCGTTTCCCTCCCCACGGTGTCCTGGGAGCTGTTTTGGGATCATATGGTCCCAAGGAAACGGATTCCATCTTGAAGAGGGGGTGAGGGGAAAGGGAGCATCCGATGTGACTGAAGTGAATGAAGCTTTGGACACATAAGAACACGTGAAGTCCGGGGGCACCTGGGTGGCTCAAGTGGTTAAGCGACTTCAGCTCAGGTCACGATCTCGCGCTTCAGTTCCTGAGACGGAGCCCCGCGTTGGGCTCTCCGCTGTCAGGGCAGAGACTGCTTTGAATCCTCTCTCTGTCTCTCTCTTTTTTCCCCCCTCCCCTGCACGCTCTCAAAAAAAAAAAAAAAATGCATAAAGTCGGCCTTCAACCAGCCATCCTTCCCACGGGACCCTGCCTCCCGTAACCCCGAGGAGGACTCTCCTGCCTCTGCATCACCCCTCCCCTGGTGGGCAGTGCTTTGTCTCCGGTGTGCTAGTCAGCCTCAGCTAATCCTACGGCTGGACCGATGGGATAAGAGGTGGACGCAAGTATGAGCTGGACCATCAGACCCTCTTCCCCACAAATCCACAATAAGAATGCAGACACGCCGGCAGTCCATTGTCCAGGGGAACGTGGGAGCTGTAGGCTGAGGAAGCCTCTCTTTGTCCAGAGGGATAGAAGGTGCAGACAGCATGGGCGGAAAAGCCAAGGCGGGCTTGGAGGCAAGCCCGAGGCCAGGAGAGCCAGAGAGGGCGGCGGCTCCTGTCTCTAAGGGCTCTCCAGCTTGTGGTCCAGTCCCGCCTGAGGTCTGACCGCTCCCCTGGCCCAGCAGGTCTGAGATGTGCCACTCATCCTCAGAATAAATCCCCACCCACCTCTTTTTTTCTCTGTAGAGAAGTTGAGTGAGTTTCTATCACTTAAAATCAAAAGAGCCCGAGTAAGCCACCCTTCCCATTCCCACACCAACCCTGGGTCCCCAAACTAGCACCCCAGCCTTTTGGGGACCCTCGTGCGGATGCCAGACAGATGAGGCTCCTGAGACTCAAGACTTTCACCCAACTGCCAGGGTCACAGAGGCAGCAGCAAGTAGTGGGACTGCACCCCAGCTCTTCTGACCCCGAACCTGGTGGCCCATGTGATTAGTTGTCTACCCAACAGCCATTCTCCCCTTCTTCTCCCTCAAAGCCAGGGATGGTTACACAACCCAAATGACCAATGACAGGTGGCCTCTGAGTAGGGATTTCTTGTGAGACTCGGTGACTCTTCCCTTTGGCCTTTCCCTTTCCCCTTATTCCTCTCTGGACCATGAAGCTCTGCCTGAAAGGACAACGGGCGTCTTGTGACCATGAAGACAAAGGCACTTGCCGAGGATGACAAGGGAGGAAGCTGAAAGGACCCCGGTCCCTGATAACCTCACCCAAACCCCAGTGGCCTCCTGGCCTCTGGACTTCTTATTACTTGAGGTAAAAAAAAAAAAAAAAAACCCAAAGCTTATTTGCTTAAGATGCTATTGTCAGGCTTCTGTGGTTTTATGAGCCTGTGACTGATTCTCACCCGTGTCCTTTTGGTCATGGATGGAGTTTCCCAGCAGGAAAGGAAAGGGCTTCAGGGACTCTCTATTGTCATCATTTGGCACTATCAGGTTTGCAACGACAGACGGAAGATCGGCAGGAACTTGGCCTTCCTTGGTGCTCTAAAGGGGAAATTCTAGGAGGATTCCTTCATCAAAGAGGAGAACCCAAAGGAAGATGGCCACCACGGGAGTCGGTCGTTTCATTTTATTAGTAAAGAAACTGAGCTCCGTGTCAGTTAAGGTATTTTGGCTACCGGTAAAGAGGGCTCAACCAACGGAGGCCTAGTTGAATGGGAGTTTATTTTACCCACGTAACAAATCCATGTGGTTTTAGGATTGTCTCACAGCCCAGTAACGTGACAATGTGAGGTTAGCAGGTCTGAGATTTTCTTGGTATTTCCCTCACTGCAAAATGGCTGCCACGGCTCCAAAAATCACGTCCTCGCTTACCGGTGAACAAAACTGGAAAGAAGGGAGAAAGGCAGGGGAAAGAAAAGAGGTGAGGGCCTTCCCCACCTTTTCCAGAAATACCGCAGCCGGGTCCCCCTTCTGTGTCATCGCCTGGGAATGGGTCACATGGTTACACCTCGTTGCAGTGGAGGCTGCCCAGGCACGTATTTAACAAAGGGCAGAGGTACTGTCACAACTGCTTACACAGTCGTGATCTCTCCTCTGGCTGGGCGCATTGCCACCAAGCCGAATCAGGGGTGTGTTTGCAAGTTGTGAGTGCCTGCCACGTGGGTGACTGACAAGGGGATCCCACTTGTCCAGGATCAGACATTGATTGGTGAAGAAAACAGGGCTAGAACCCCAAACCCCTCTCCACTGACTTGTGAAGGGAAGAACCTCCGCGTCTCGGTGTCACAGATGCTGCTGGAGGGTCAGAATCCGGTACTGTTGGGGTAGTCCACACCCTGTAAGCCAGTGCCCTCTGCTGGAGACTGGCCAAGAATGAGTGCGTGATGAAATTCTGGCCAGTGAGATAAGACACAGAAGCTGCTAGGGGGATTCTGGGTAAAGTTCCCTTACTGTTAACAAGATGTAACCAGGAGAAGAAAAGAAGAAGAAGAAGAAGAAGAAGAAGAAGAGTAAACCAGGAAGAGGTGGTCTCTCTGCTGTGTGCAGTCATGTCTGGATGCGATGCCTGGAGCTGTGGCAGCCATGCTGTGATCATGAGAGAAGCTGCCCCAAGAGCAGAGCTGGCCCATTGAGGACAGCACGGGAAGCTGTCTATAAGATCAAACCCATTTTTTTGTTTTCAGCTGATCTCATTCCTCCTGGAGCTTCTGACGCTCCGCATCCAAAGCCCTGGGTCTCTACTGATGTCACTGTAGCACTGAACTAACCAGCCCTGAGCTGTCCTCCCTCGGGGCTTCCTCGTGCAGGAGACCTCTCTTTTATTGTTGAAGCCCCTTTGAGTTGGGCCTTCTATTTCTTTCAGCTGAAAGCACTCTAACCAATCGGTACATCTCTCTCTGCTGCATTTCCTGCTCCAGAGGCAGGTGCAGACCCGCACCAAGCCTCCCCATTCTGGGGGAAAGCAGTGCTACCTGTTCTTTGCCCACAGTTGGAGCTCAGCCTCTTGTAGCTGGCTGTTCATTAGGCAACATGCTGCCCACTACAGCCATGAAAAAGCCTGAGAACTGCGTTCAAAACCCCAGGCAGCGGGAGATGTGGCTTGAGGGGAGGTGTTGTGGGGGCCACATAAAGAAAGGTCTTCAGATCCCCATGCCTCCCCCCACCATAGCCCTGCCCAGCGCAGCCCAGCATTGCCCCCAGTGCCCTCAAGAGACAATGCAGCAGCCACCCACCAGGTGCTCGTGGGCCGGGTGGGGCAGAAAGTCTGGTGGTTAAGTGCTGGAGAATCCCCAGACCCTGGGGCTCGCCCAGAATGGGTTTTTGTTGAGGGATTGGGACCATTCTGTCTCTGCAGCTCTCGTGGTGCAGGATGAATACAGGCCAGTTAAGTACTTTTCTGGCAACTGATTATATAGATTTGCTTCCATATGAGCTCTCTTGCAATGACCCAGGACCCCAAGAGGGCCCTCCCCCAACCATTTATGTTGAAAACACTCTGAGCCTGCTAGCCTCTTTGCTTTCTGGGAAAGAGACCCTGGCAGGGAGAATGGCTTAGAGGGGGGCACTTCTGGAGGCATTTTCTTTGTCAGAGGAAATGCGAGAGGGCCTGAATGTCGCCCGGTCCCCCCCAGGCCACCCACCGCTAGCTGCCAAGTGGTCTGCAAATTGCAGATCTGATCCTTCTGCTCAGAGACTCTAATGGTGCCTGCCTCCCTGGGATGGCCAGGCCTGAGCCAGGCAGCAAGGAACCTCATATTCTGCTGTTCCGTCTTCATGTTGCTAAGCTCTTGCTTGGGCCATTCTCTCTATCAGGATTCCCAAACGGTCCCAGGTGATTATGCCACCCCGGCGTGGCCATCAGAGCCCTGGGGATTGGTTCAGGTGTGGGCATGTGACTCCGTGACTCAGGGTTAGTTGTGGGACTTTTGTGGGAACCTCTGGACGAGGGACGCCCACACTTCTGGGTTCATTGGCTGGAGACTGTACAGCTGGCATTGCTAGGGACCATCTTTGTCATCCAATGGGGTCAGCCTAGGAAGGAAGACAACCCAGAGGCAAGCCGATTGGAAGAGCACCCGGGGACATCCTGATGACATTATCTCAGTTCCTGAATCCGTTCTATACCTGAAACCTACCTCTAGGTCATTTCAGCCAGTAAATTCCCTCTATTAAAAATAAATAAAGAAACAAAATCGAACAATTTTAGGCTCTCTGTCATTCCCATTACAAGTCGTTACGAATATAAAGGCAGGACTCCCTCTGGGGCAGAATTAATGTCTCACTTCATTAGCATCCCCTGTCCTTTCTCTCCCTGCCCAGCTGTCCCCTTCTGCGGGAGTGGACCTTACTGTCAGCTGCTGCGGGGCCTCAGGTACAGTTCATTGTACTCTCAAGGGGAGTTAAGTTCCCCGGTGCATTATCATCTTTGGTCAATATAAAACGCCTCTCTTGTTTTCCTTATTCTCTTTTATCTCTACCCCACTTCCATTCCCTTCCTCCGCAGAGGCAACATGCTAATGGAACTCGTTCCTCCACCCCCTTGTAGGTGCTTTTGCAAGGTGGATATTGTCTTTATGGGTTTTTTTTTTTTTTTCCTTTTTTCTGCAAATGGTAGTGTTTTGGTTCTGGTGTCATTTCTCACATTTTACACTCAGCATTAAGGCCCATCCACGTTGCTATGTGTGCATTTAATCTCTCCTGCCTGCTGCATAATTCACGGCGTGAGCCATTCCCATGCTTCTTCCCACTCTCCCCGGGATGGACACCTAGGTTCTCTCTGACAACCCTTGTCCCCAGAACATCATGCTATACACGTCCTATGGACCTGCGCCCACTTCTTTTGCATCTCTACCTGGGAATGGAGTCACGGGGTTGTAGGGCTGTGTGCCCTTCACAGCAATATCTCCACCACGGCTGCTCTGGTCTGCCCTCCACCGCAGCACCCTCGCCGACATCCCCACATTTCCACCTGACGCTGACACTGGGCTTTATTCAGCTAAGTCTGGCCTGTCTGCAAGATTGCCTTAGTTCTCTGCTGCTGTGCAGCAAGTTACCACAAACGGCGTGGCTTGGAATAATATGCTTTTTTTTACCTCCTATTTTCTGTGGACCAGGAGTCTGGGTCTGGCTCAGCCGGGCGTCCTGCTCGGCCCGCAATCAAGGTATTGGGCAGGCTGCATTCTCGTCGGCGGCTCAAAGAGACAGAGAACTGCCTCCAAGCTGCCTCAGGCTGTTGGCAGAACTCATCTCCTTGTGGTTGTACAACTCAAGGTGGCTTGCTTCTTTTGGGGTCAGCAGGAGAGTCTCTGATCTCTATATCCTTTTTTTTTTTTTTAAATGTTTATTTATTTTGAGAAAGAGAAAGAGAATGAGGGAGAGTGGGGAGGAGGGCAGAGAGAGAGAGAGAGAGAGAGAAAGAGAATCCCAAGCAGGCTCCACAACACCAAAGCCCACCTGGGGGCTCGGTCCTATGACCTCGAGATCACAACCTGAGCTGATATCAAGAGTCAGATGCTGGGGCGCCTGGGTGGCTCAGTTGGTTAAGCGTCCGACTTCGGCTCAGGTCATGATCTCGCGGTCTGTGGGTTCAAGCCCTGCGTCGGGCTCTGTGCTGACTGCTCAGAGCCTGGAGCCTGTTTCAGATTCTGTGTCTCCCTCTCTTTCTGACCCTCCCCCATTCATGCTCTGTCTCTCTCTGTCTCAAAAAGAAATAAACGTTAAAAAAAAATTAAAAAAAAAAAAAGAGTCAGATGCTTAACCAACTGAGCCACCCAGCACCCCTCTACATCCTTTTTCAAAAACAACTCGCATGATTAGGTTTGATTCACCTAGGCTAATCTCCCTTCTGAGTAAATTAAAGTCAACTGACCAGGGGCTTTCATTACATCAGCAAATTCTCTTCACCTTTTCCATAATCCATAACCTAATCAGGGGTTGACATCCCATCACCTTTGTTATATTTCACTGGTTAGAGGCAAGCTTATAAGTTCTGCCTGTAGTCAAGGGCAGAGAATTATACAGGGTTTGGGCAGTGGGGCTCATCTTAGAATTCTGCCTACCACATAGGTGTAGCGTGATATTTTGGGTGGTGGTGGTTTTTAAATTTTGGTGAAGAATCCACATCATTAGTCTTTCTATCTTAACCACTTTAAGTATACAGCTCAGCGTTGTTGTTTTTATTTTTTTATTTTTTTATTTTTAATTTTTTTTTTCAACGTTTATTTATTTTTGGGACAGAGAGAGACAGAGCATGAACCGCGGAGGGGCAGAGAGAGAGGGAGACACAGAATCAGAAACAGGCTCCAGGCTCTGAGCCATCAGCCCAGAGCCCGACGCGGGGCTCGAACTCACGGACCGCGAGATCGTGACCTGGCTGAAGTCGGACGCTTAACCGACTGCGCCGCCCAGGCGCCCCCAGCTCAGCGTTGTTAATTGCATTCACACCGCTGTGTAGCTGTCACCACCGTCCATCTCAGGAATGCTTTTCATCTTGTAAAACAGAAACTCTGTACCCATTAAACACTGAGTTACCATTTCCTTCTTGCCTCTGCCCCTGGCAACCACCATTCTGCTTTCTATCTCTATGCATTTGAATGCTCTAGGTACCTCATATAAGTGGAATCATACACTTACGCCAGTCTCTTTCTGCCTGGCTTATTTCACTCAGCCTCGAGGTTCATCCGTGTTGTAGCATGTGTCAGAAATTCCTTCCTTCTTAAGGCTGAATAATATTCCATCGTATGTATGTACCACAGCTTGTTTATCTATTCATCTGTTGATGGACACTTGAGTTGCTTCCATTTGTTTGGCTACTGTGAATAATGCTGCTTATGAACATGTGTGCACAAATATCTCTTGGAGATTCTGCTTTCAATTCTCTAGGGTATGTACCCAGAATTAGAATTGCCATATCTTGGAGCTCCTGGGTAGCTCAGATGGTCAAGCTTCCAACTCTCGGTTTTGGCTCAGGTCGTGATCTCCCAGTTTGTGGGATCGAGCCCCGTGCCAGGCTCTGCACTGAGAGCATTGCGCCTGCTTGGGATTCTCTCTCTCCCTCTCTCTCTGCCCCTCCTCTGCTCTCTCTCTCTCAAAATAAATAAACGTTAAAAAAAAAAAAAGGATTTTTGGATCACGTGGAAGTTCTAGTCTTAATTTCTTGAGGAACTACCGCATCGTTTTTCCTATTTTACATTGTTTACCATGTTTCCATTTTATACTCCTACAAACAGCTGCAAAGCGTTTCAATTTCTCCATATCCTCACCAACACTTGTTGTTTTCTGTTTTCTTAGTAGCCATCCTAATGGGTGCAAGGTGGTATCTCATTGTGGTTTTGATTTGCATTTCCCTAATGATTAGCAATGTTGAGCATCTTTTCATGTGCTTCTTGGCCATTTGTATGTCTTCTTTAGGGAAAAGTCTGTTTGGATGTCTTATTGTTATCATCTGAATTTCACTGCTAGTGATTTTGACCATATCCACATAGGTTTCTTAGATTTTGGGGGGGCTTCCTCTTCCAACAAGTGCCTGCTCATATCCTTTGTTCATTTATTTTTCTTGCTGATTTGCAGGAGTTCCTTGTACACTAAGGCTGTACTAATCTTGTAAATTTTAGACTTTGCACATATCTTCTCTCATTTTGTCATGTGTCATTTGGGACAGATATCTTTCATTATGATATAGTAAAGTCCCCCTCTCCCCCCCCCTTTTTTTTTTTTTTTTTGCTTTATGGATTGTGCTTTGAAATTTTGTCTATTAAATCCGTTCCTCGCTCTGGGTTTCATAGATATTCCCCTCCATGTGTTTTTTTTTTCCTATCAATGTTATCATTCGGCCATTCACATGGACTCTTTGACCATCTGAGCACTCTCCTTGTAATGGGATAACATCATTTTTCCCTATAAAGTGAGTCAGAATTTTCCCAGTAAGACCAGCAGACTTTGATGCACCTTTTATTGTATATTAAGCTTCCCTAGAACTAGGGATCCATTTCTAAACTCTCCACCATGTCCCCATGGGTTGTCTGTTCTTTCACTAACATCAGACTGTTCTTTTGTTTGTTTTTAAACAACGTCATTGTAGTATGCCTAAATATTTGGGAGAGAGAGATTCCTGTCCATTCCCCTTTTATGTAGGCATCTGTAGAAATTTATTCCTCCTCACACATTTTGGAGTAAGCTTTCATAGCTGGAATTTTTATTGGGATTACAGCGATGTTACAGATTAATTTAGGGAGAGGTAACATCGTCGTATATTAGGCCACCCCTCCCAAGAGCATGAGATGACTCTACTTGGGGAGTGTCTACACCCACACTTTGCTCCCACCTAACAATTAGCAGGCAATGGATGGAATTTGCTAAATCAATGCTAGGAGGTGATCTCCAAAAAGGAAGAAAGAGGGGCTCTAGAATGTTACTCAGCACCACTTCCTCTGATCCCAGGCAAGTTGGGCAATAGGAATGGAAACATCCTGTTATAGAACCTATGTTTTCTGGGTAGACGAAATCCAAGTATGATGGATAAAAAGCATATAGTGGGAAGTTGAGCTTCCCACCCAGAAGGGTTGGGTTCCCCTGAAGTGAGAGCAAGGGGCAAGGGGATCACAGAACAACAGAACGATTCCTGGCTTTCCCCAGGGTTGTCCAACCCTCCTGGCCAGCATCACATGGTGGCACTGGCTGGTTCACCATCATCAATGTTGTTTGGAGGATTGATCATGCTTTTCCAAACCCATCCCCTCCACAGTCTTCCTGAGCCACATTCTAACCATGCGAAGTAAGTAGACAGATTATTATCTTTATTCAATAGAAGAAGAGAACTAAGGTCCACAGAGAAGGAAGTTCACTCATCACTCAACAAATATTTATCAAGAGTCCACAGTGCTGGCTCTGGGATGTAGCAGAGACCAAACAAATGGTCCCAGCCTAGCGTTGGTAATAAGTCAGCCGCAGAAACTATGACGGGCATGTTGCTTTTTCAGCCAGCACCCCTTCCGTGAGGGAATCAACCTCTCCACATCCCATTCCTGTTGTGGTGGTCAATCAAGGTGTTCCCCTCTCATTTTGCATAATTAGGGAGAGAGGGCAGTGGTCTGGGTGGAACCAATATGGCACCATACTCCCTAGACACAGTGATTGGGCAGAGGGTGGGCAGACGATCCTAGCAGGACCAATCAGAGTCTTCCCCGGGGTTTTCATATGGATGTTGGGGGACAGACATTTCTTTCTAAGGTTGCTAAAGCAGATGGGTCTCAGGTTGCTGGCAATCATCTTGGTATAGGAGAGAAGTGTCAAGAAGAATAAAACCAATTAGAGACAAGTAGTGTAGACACACAGGAGAGAATCAGAGACTGACAACTTCGTTTGATCCCTGGATCCAGTTATGCCTGAAGTTAGCACACCTACACTTTCTAGTTATGTGAGCCAACCCATTATCTTTTGGCTTGGGTTTATTTGAGTTATGATCGGTGAAGAGGAAAAGAGTGCCCCTGGACAGAGACCACAACAACAAGTCCAGCTTTATGCCCACTCCGCTCGACTGTCATTCCTCAGGATCACCACTTTTAGGTTGAGGCTGGTTTTGGTTCTAATTTCCCATTTCGCAGAATCTCTTGGAACCCTAATTCTGCCAGCAAATACCTTTTATTCCTTATGGTTTCATGGCATCTTCTAAAATGCTAAACCCACCTTCTGGGTCAATATTCAAGTTGTGGATACAGATGTTGGGGTGAAGGACCGAGCCCTGTAACACAAAACACCCTCCTTCCTCAGGCCATCCGGCCTTTAACTTTTCACACTGTTTCTGACATTCCTAGAAGCCCGAATTCCAATTATTATACAAGGACTTCATATTCCCACTCCTCATTCCCCATCCCCCACCCCAGCTTCTTGGCTCAAGTGTTCTTCCACAGATCTGCCAACCTCGGCCAGGGAGTGAGATGGTGAGCATGTCTTTGCAGCTTCCGTTTTCCCACTTTCCAGCCTCCAGCACCCGGATTCCACTCCTCCATGCTCAACTGTGCAGTTTATTGCAAAATTTAAGAAGACTTTATGGAAGGTTCTGGAACAGTGGAAGGGAAGTGCAACACAGAGCACAACCCAATGGTTACCTCCGAAGGTAACTGGGCTGAGCCCCTAGACCTGGAAAGGGAGGTGGTAATCTGAAAAAGGGACTCTTTCTCTGACACCCCCTGGTGAGTGTCTTTCTCTGTCTGGGGCTCCTGAGTTGCCGTCCAGGTTGGGTGGGTCCAAGCCCAAATGAGCTGCTCTGTTTCTCCCAAGGTCAGGTCAGTCACAGTCATTCTCCGCAGCAGCTGGCCTGCAGGTCTGACTGCATGGCAGCTCCACATTTTCTGCACCTTCTTGAATCCTCAATTCCCCAACTCAGATCCACGTCTGAGAGGTGAGGTTTCTTTTCAAATGTCCAAATTACAGCAAACAACAAAAACAAAACACATTTTTTTTCCAAAGAAGCAACATGACTGAGAACATAACTCTGCTCACTGACAGATTTGGTTTCTGCTGTCACAATCCGGGCAACTCTCCAGTCTGAGGCATCTTGGGAATGCTTGGGGCTACGTCTCAACATTGAGCCTCCCTCAGGAGGAGAGGTGGGAACCTACCTCAGATAACTGTGAAATTCAACGGCCTATATAGATAGCGTTCCCAGAACAAAGGGGGTGTCAGGTAAACTCAAATCTGTTCTCTTAGGAAGCAACTCACAACTTCTAAATAAAGGTGGTTTTGTTTTTGTTTTGTTTCAGCCTCAGGATCGCAGGATCTAGCTGTGGCCAGTGCACCCAGAAAAGAAAGGTATCATGGAAAACATGGATTTTGCAAGTACCGAAAGGGCACCGCAAACCCGGGTTAAAGTCAACGGACACAAACATACAGCCTGGGTAGATATTACGCAAAGTGGCACAAAGGAGGCAGAGAGATGGCTACACCCTGGAGGGGTAGGTTCGGGGCAGTCACATCAAGGGCAGTGAGTCGAGGAGGAAGGGATGTGAACCACCTTTTCTCTCTCTCACAGCCAGGCCTCCATGTGGTTTTGCTCATGCTGTGACAACAATATTCTGAAACTGGGTTTCTCTTGTGCATCAAGTGCGTTCATTACAGGGGAGCAGTGGGGGAACACAGCCGTCATTGTTCCTTCCCTCATTTATTCTATATGGTTTGCCTGCTACTTGCGGGTCCCCTGATGTGTGTTGGGGACAGTCAAAAGATGAATGAGTTAATGCAGTCTTCATTCACCTGAAGCTTAGGGCCGAGACATGAGTTGGGTATAAATCCAATAACCGCACGAATAAATAAACGGGTCACAGGACCACCTGAAACCCAGGTACCTGGCGACTGCAGCTCGTCCCTGACTATGGTCTAGAGTTCTAACCAAGGAGGGAAATGACACTGGGGAGGACTGACTTGTTTTCCCATGATCCATAACTGGCTTCTGGTGATTCTCTTTTCTAAACGTTCCCAACTTGGAATTTTGCTAGATGCTGAACTCCAGCTTGGGAGGCCATATATACCCCGGGAGAGAAACTCATTTATTAGAAACTGGCTGCCCTGGAGTCCTTGTTCAAACTTCGGGTATCCTCGAGTCTCAAGGACGTCTCCAGGGGTCTCCACGTCCCCACAGGACCTGCCTGGAAGGGCGAACCGGGCGCAGCACAAAAACAGGGGTGCCCCCAGGAGCCTGTGCCCTGCACGCGACTGCCACGCCATCAGAACGCAGCCGCCCCGCCTACAGTCAACTCGGCCCCCGCCCCCAGGAAGGATCACGTGGCCGAGCAGCGCACGCGTGGCGTGGCGTGGCGTGGCGTGGGGCGTGGCGTGACGCGGCGTCGCGTGGCGCGGCGTGACGTGGGGCGGGGCGGGGCGGGGCGCCGCGGGGGCGGGCCTCCGAGCCTGGTGCGCGTTCCAATTGGTGAACGGGGCTCCCTTTTAGCCGGCTACGCAGAGGCCGCCAGCCCTTGCCTTCCGGCGTCTTCACGGGCTGCTGTTTTGGCGGGAGTTCGCGGCGGGTGTGAGGTGAGAACCGTGGGTTTGCTCTCGCGCTGGGGGAGGTCAGACCAGGTCTAGGATAGTTCCGGGGCCTTCCCATCTTAGGAGCCAGCTCGGCTCGGGCGACTTTTCTGGGGGGTTGCGGAGGGTTGGACGGAGTGCGGACTTTGCAGGGCCTGCCGCGCAGCTGAGTCCTACTGTGGCTTCCCGGCAGCCTAGACGCGTCCAGGTCAGACGTTCGACCCCGCCGCTGGCGCAGTCGCTTTTTCTTTATCTTGAGACAGCTCGGGGAACGCTTTGCGAGGGGTCTGGTGAGAGGCCCGGGTTCCGAGCCCGCTCCTCCCTCCGTTCCCTGGGCACGCCATGTTCAAGCTGCGGCTCTTTGTGGGGAACAGACATTCCACACAGGAGAGCGGGTTTGGATGTTATCCCTTGACCAGGGGCTGCAAACTCAGCTGTGCACACGGGCTGGGTATCAGGTGTGGTTGATGTGGCAAATGGTAAGGCAGTGCTTCCGGGCTTCAGCCAGCCCAGGCCGTCTGGGGTACAAGCCAGAGGCGCCCGCTCTCAGGTTGGGGAGTGTTTTTTTTTTTTTTTTTAATATAACAGCAGTAGTTGGAAACCTGCTGTTTTTAATAGAGCAAGATCACTAGCTTTAAATGTTGAAGTTAATTAATCAAGTTTTAGAACATTATGTGGCCAAGTAAAATACGTATATGAACTACATTTGGCCCTTGGGATGCCAGTTTGCCACCTCTGCTATAGATGTCCAGGCAGGAGCTACAGAGTGACAGAAGCCCCTATTTTGGGGACTTGAGCACTAGAAAGATCTACCCCAGAACTGACCTCTGGATCTTATGAGCTGAGTAGTTGACTCGGGGTGAATGGGAGTTACCCCTAGCCCGTGTCTTACGCTGCCCCTTTAGGGTTGGCACGGATCTAATGGGGCTAGATTTTAAGAGTGGGGGTGGTCTGAGGCTGGGGAGAAAACATCCTCCTTGCAGAGTAGGCAGAACTCCTCACATTGCAGCCTTGGCTTGGGAGCTCCCTGTGCCAAGTGTCTGTGAATGGGGCTGTGAGAACGTTTTTCTTTTTTTTTTAATTTTTTTTTTTCAACGTTTATTTATTTTTGGGACAGAGAGAGACAGAGCATGAACGGGGGAGGGGCAGAGAGAGGGAGACACAGAATCGGAAGCAGGCTCCAGGCTCCGAGCCATCAGCCCAGAGCCCGACACGGGGCTCGAACTCACAGACTGTGAGATCGTGACCTGGCTGAAGTCGGACGCTTAACCGACTGTGCCACCCAGGCGCCCCTGTGAGAACGTTTTTCAAAGTAGCAAGTACATTTGGAATGAGTCTACCAGAGCTTGTGCACTGAAGGAATTTCCATCCTCCTGCCTCTTGGCTTCATGGTTCTAAACTGTGCTAAGTGGGAAGAGGAGAGACCCAGGGGAATTCTGGGAGAGGAAGTTCCAGTCTGCCATCCAGCACTTCCTGGGTCCCTCCTCTGTGCAGCTGTTGCCCCCAGGAGACTTTCAGATGATGTGGGGAAATGAAACCTTGGCCCTGCAGGAGGCTTCTTGCCCAGCAAGCTTGGGCTGGGGGAATCAATGAACAGAGGCAAAAATTAGAGGGTGATCCAGAGGCATCAAGGATGGAGAGCCATGGACAGAATTTGGTGGGATGACGGGGAAGGGAGAAGGCGCTTCCACACGGTTATTTTGTTCATTGTGTGGTGGGGTAACATAAATAATTGGATCAGCCTACCCATCAGCGACATTGTGAGAAATCTGGTCAGAGGGGTTTTTAGCGTCCAGTTTCTAGGCCCGGAGGAGTTCAGAGTGGGGAAGAAAGATGTTTGTTAGTTCAGGGGAGTATTATGGTGGGAAAGAGGGTGCTGAGGAGATACCAGGTGGGAGCGTTTGTGGAGAGTACTATTACGAGGGGATCCACTATGGAAAAGTCTGTCTTGCTCCCAACCAGATGAGCATTCTTTGGGAACAGGTCTGTGTTCTGGCCCCCAACTGTCCCCCACCTAGTACCCATGATTGGATGGATACATTTCTGTCTTCTGGTGCAAAGGGAAGAGCAGCTGAGCAGGACCTGGTAGCCTTGTGATGATGGTCCTGTTCCTCTTTAGCTGTCGGCTGCCTCCTTCCTGCCAATCCAGCCTTCTTTCCCTGTGCACAGAAGGGGTCTCAGTTTCCATTGTCACCCCCGTCTGTACTATGAGATGGCAGGGTGCCTGTTGATGGCAAGACAGCCGATCCCTTTCATGTTAGCCTGAGGGAGCCCCTGATCTGGACGTTGTGGTATCTTTTGAGGCCAGCTGGCTTCCTTTGTAGGACTTGTCAGGTATAGGGTGGGGCTTTGATCTGAGCCAGTCTCCCTCCATCTTCCATCCCAGCTTCTCACTCCTCCTGGTCCAGGTATTGTCCGTCCGTTCTGGAGGTGGGGGCTGAGGAAGAGTCACTCCAGGAACTTCTGGTTGTGGCCCAAACTACAGTTTCCCCTCCATCCTTCTTCCTCTCCCCAGGTAAGGTTCCTGTGGGGGGAGAGAGAGGCGCAGAAGTGGCTAGTTCCCAGATTTTATAGGCCCCCAATGGATACCATGTTGGAAGCCAGACTCCAGACCAAGCAGAGGAACACCCAGAACAGCCGGGAGGTAGTATGGCCCTTCCCATTCCCCCAGTACCCTCTGTCCTCTCCCCTCCCCTCCCATGTCCCCTCACTTCTGGAACTTCCTTCCCCCTGCTAAGGACTTTGAGACCTCTCATTTCTTCCTGTGGCCCTTTTCCAGACCAGCTTGTGGTCCTCAGGCTTTGGGATGAAACTGGAGGCTGTTACCCCATTCCTGGGGAAATATCGCCCCTTTGTGGGTCGCTGCTGCCAGACCTGCACTCCTAAGAGCTGGGTGAGTGATGTTGGGGCTGGGCCCCATCCAGGAAGCTTGGGGAAACTTGACTATGAGATCCATGGCTTCGGGAAGCAGCTTCCTTTATGTCTTTCTGAGTTCAGCCCTCTCCTGCCCATGCCTCTGCTCTTCTCTCCAGGGGATGGATGCACCCGTGTTGGTTGTATTGTCAGCCTGGGCCTGGCTTCCAGGCCTGGGAGAGTTGGGTGGAGAAGTGCAGAGAGAGGAGCTAGGGTGTGGCCAGAGGGCTGGGGTCTGGCCATGCCTGCGTGAGTCTTACTGTTCTGGGGACACTAAAGTCCCATAACATGCAACACATGCTTGAAGACCTTGTGTCCATGCCATGTGCTGGTGCTGATGAGCCCCAGGGTCCTGGCAGAGATCCAGGCTACATGTTTTCTGATGTTGATAAGAACTTCTCAGAGACTTTATATGCTACGCTCCAAGAGGCTGATTCTGTAGAGAGTGCAACACTTCTGTTTTGACCATGGAACTCTTCTTCCTGAGGAAGTCTCCAGATGAGAAATGAAATGCTGTGGTGTAATTGTCTCCTGGTATACTCAGTAGTTCATCAGGCAGAGACTACAGAAGATAGAGCAGGAGCTTTCCTTTGTTGGTTTGTGAAGGCCCCCCCGACCCCCAAGGACATGCTGTCCCTGGCCCCTCTCGTGCAGGAGTCCCTCTTTCACAGAAGCATAATGGATCTAGGCTTCTGCAACGTGATTCTGGTGAAGGAGGAGAACACCAGGTAGTCTAGAGCTGGGGGATGGGTGGAGGGTGGTGGGCAGGGCCCTTGGGTGCAGGGCTGCTGGGGCCCTGCTTTGTGGTGTCATTATTTTTCCCTTTGGTGGAAAAAGAAGGGCCCCCGTCCTCTGTTCCATACCCGCAGGTGGGGAGAGGCAGCTTGGAACTCTCCTGCAGATTGTTCTGTGAGCATTTATGGATTGCCCACAGTGTGTCAGGCCCTAAACCCGTACCCCACTCAGCAGGGAGAGGGGAGGGATGGGGGCACAGAGGGGCAGGTGCTGCTTCTTCCTGCTCCATGATAAGCCAAGCTCAGGTGTTCTCAGGCCGTGGGACTCAGGTGTGATCCCTTTCTGATGGAGCATGCTCTGTAGACCCTCGTGCAGCGTGGGCCCTCTGAAACATCTTCCCCCTGCTCTGGGGGCTGTGCTCAGGTTTCGGGGCTGGCTGGTTCGGAGGCTCTGCTGTTTTCTGTGGTCACTGGAGCAACACATACCACCTTGTCGGGATGCCCCAGAGAAGATCATGGAAAGAACTGGGTGAGGAGGCATGGACTGGGGTCTGGATGGCACTTCTGACACCCTTGAAGGGATGACAAATGCTCTAGGCAGGGGTGGTTGAGGGGGCTGGCTTCTAGAGCATTAGCTTTGCCTGGCGCCCTTCCTTAAAGATGTAGGATAAATACTGGAATCTGTGCTCGTCGGGATGCTGTGGTGCTGAGGGAAGTTACCTGAGAGATCTTAGTCTTGCCCCAGCCTAACACCACTCCTCCTCACACCACAGGGTGCAGAATGTCATCTCAGGGAGGGACCCAGGAGGGGCTGGAGAAGGCCAGGTGTCAGGCCTTGTGAAGAAAGAGGTACAGCGCATCCTGGGCCATATCCAGGCTCCACCCTGCCCCTTCCTACTCAGGTAACTCTGTGCTGAGGGGCATTCTTTTCTGGGCTGGGGCCTCTGCCCTTCTGGAAAGTGAGTGTTGGTTAAGTTTGGGGAAAGACTAGACTCCCCTCCCGGGAAGTTGGATGGTGTGTTTACCAGAGAGCCCGAGGGAATGCCTGAAGACGCTGTGAGACCTTTTGAGGACAGCTGGCTCCTTGGTGGGGCCAGTCAGGTATGGGGTGAGGCTTTGACATGAGTCCGCTTCCAGCTGGCCTGGCGTTGGCTCTCTGTCCTGAGGATAGGGGGTTGGGGGTCACCCCAGGAAGCCTTGGTTGTGGTCCAGACTTCAGATCCTTTTCTGTTCTTCTTTCTCTCCCCAGATCAGGTTCCTGTGGAGGAGGTGAGGTGGCTGGTTTCCTCCATCTTACAGGCTCCCATGCTCTCTCCCACACTCCTGTAACACAGGTCTGAGCTCTTCTGAGATGCAGGGCATTGTTCCTGGAGAGTGGAGGGACGCTTGGGACAGAGTAACACATGGCTGCAAGGACAAAACAAGGGCTAGGATTGAGAATACCTGCAGGGGAGAAAGAGACTTGTAAGCCAGGGACAAAAAGGGGAAAGGAGCCAACGTCGAGGGGGCAAGGATGGAGGGAACAGTCCTGGAGGGAATAGCATGAGCTGTGGCCATAGGAAAGGGCCAGGTTTGCTCAAGAAGCTGATGGGGTTGGAAGCTGGTGAGTGAGGGAGAGAGAGAGCTGTTGGAGACGAAATTGAGAGAAGGGACAAGATATGCAGGGCCATTCAAGTTGTTTAAATTTGATTTTTAAGTGCAGTGAAAACCAATGGAAAGGTTTTAGGCAGGAACTGACAAGATTAATTGGAATCAAGAGTAGAGAACAGAAGACTATTTGGGAAGCTTTGTTAGTCCAGGTGAGGTGCCATCCACGGGGCGTGGGGTGGTGACAATAGGGGTTGGAAAAATGGATTGAGAGACCGGTGTGAAATTAACAGGTCTCCCTGATGGATTGAGGGTGGGGGCAATGAGGGGAAGAGATCTCAATCACGGGAGAGCCAGGTTTTTGGCAGAGCACCTGGTGTTGTGGATGGAGGGGGCAGGCTTGGGGAGGAGTGAGTTTGGCCCACAAAGGATGTTTTGGACATAAAGAGTTTCAGATACCTGACTTGTTGGAGACACTGAAGAGGTAGTTGCTTAGTCTGGAGCTCAGAAGAGATTGGGGCCAGGAGCATAGATTTGCAAAGCTTTAGCATACGGATGATGTTTAAAGCTGAGAGATGAATGAGTCACCGAGGGAAAGAAGGCACAGGGCTATGCGTGGTGCTTAGCTGTCTTGAAAGTGCTCAGTGGTCAACTGCTTGATTAGGACAGGAAGTAGAGGTTGTCAGTAACTTTGACCAGCCTTCCATGTGACTGTTGTTTGACTTTGCTGAGACTTCTAGTCCCTTGACCTGACCATCTTTATACCAGTCATCAGCCCCTCTCTTGTCTTTTTTTCCCTCCTAGACTTGCTTCAGTTCCAGAGCATTGGAATTCATGATGATGATGTCCTGGTGAAGGAGTCACTTGGTTCTGTTTGGACTCAGCTACCTGCCTTTTCTGTACCTGCCTTTTCTGTTTCCTTTATGAGATTCTCAAAGAGGCACATAGCATTCGCCCAGACTGATCCAGACTGCTCCTCAGGTTTACCCACTGTCAGCTGATGCCCCCATCTTCTGCTTCATAGAGAAATAGAAGCCACTGGACGAGGGCATGCTGCCTGTCCACCACGTCTCTGTGCTGCTTGCATCTACGCTTCTGTCCTTGTTCCCCGCCAGTCCCCCCACTGGGCCTCTGGGGAATGCTGCCTCAGGGACTTGGCCCTTTCAGTTCTCCCCTTTTTGTATCACTAACTCCTTCCTTTATATTTCACCTTTCCCAGCAGTTTTCAAAGACCAGGCTAGGTTATGCCTAGAGAGGGTCTTGGTACTCTAATTTCCTTTGCGGTAAATGGAGGCAGGAGATGCCCTGAAGCTGATTTGAGGCAGTTGCATCATGGAGTCTTGGGAAAGTAACAGCACCTCACAGGCGTGGAGTTTGGTGTCAGGCCTGCCTTCCAGCCTCTGCACCACCACTTAGCTTTCTCTACTGTCCAGCTTCTGTAACCTCCTCAAGGCTCACTTCCTTCTTCCAGAAAGTGGGGACAGTAATAGTACTTGCCTTGGAGGAGTGCTGGGCAGCATTCTGAGGGCCTGTGGGGCCCAGACACGACCTCAGACTGGCTGTCCCTCTCCAGGCTATTCAGCTGGGCGCTGCTGCGGTTCCTGAAATGTGTCTTCCTGAACGTGCAGCTCCACAAGGGCCAGATGAAGATGGTCCACCAGGCCGCCCAGGCGGTAAGGCCCGCCCTCCATTGGGATGGGGATGGCGGGAACAGAGGAGCAGAGGCTAGCCAAGCCCCAAGTTGGGACCAGCCCCATCAGCTGGTGGGAAAAATCCACTGCTCTTTGACGACCTTCTCTTCGTGTCTCACGGTCTTGCTCCCATGGGGCTTCCTCTAACGTCTTTTCATCATGGTCTTAACCATTATGTCAGTGCATTACCTTAAAAGTTGACAGAGCTCCTCTACTTTTGGGAAATGTGCTCAGAGGAAGAACTGCTCAGCTGAACCCTCCCTCCCTCTGGGGCTGCCCTGGGTCCGGAGGTGCTGGGTTTCAGCTTCCTGCATCTTCAGGGTGGGGGCAGATTGGCACTTCTCTCTGGCTGTCCCCAAGCAGGGCTTGCCGCTTGTCCTCCTCTCTACCCACAAGTCCCTCCTGGATGGGATCCTGCTGCCCTTTGTGCTGCTCTCCCAAGGCCTGGGTGTGCTCCGTGTGGCTTGGGACCCCCGCACCTGCTCTCCCACCCTCAGGTAAAAGCTTTGTACCCCTAGACATACAAGGCAGAAGTCCCCAGCCCAGGGCAGGGGTGTGTGGGGATGTGTATGGGGGTGTTGCAGCTGCCCAGAGGCCTTCTTCATTGTCTCTC
The DNA here is from genome assembly GCF_018350175.1 of Felis catus. Classification (NCBI taxonomy): domain Eukaryota; kingdom Metazoa; phylum Chordata; class Mammalia; order Carnivora; family Felidae; genus Felis; species Felis catus. Next base: position 104,838,100 of record NC_058370.1, on the reverse strand, counting down.
TGTTCCCAAGTCTGCCATCTCCGCCAGTGGGGCTCAGATGGAGGGTTAGCCCTAAGGCCATGCCTGGCTTCAGGATATTCAGGCAGGATCCAGGCTGGCCGTGGTGGGCCAAAGCTCTCACTAGCTTATCCTGCCTTGGTCCCATCTCCTGAGCCCCTTCTCTCATCAAGCTTTGCCTTGTGCCCCACAGAGCTCTGCTAAAGAAGCTTGGGGGCCTTTTCTTGCCCCCAGAGGCCAACCTCACCTTGGACAGCTCTGAGGGAGTCCTTGCAAGGGCCGTGGTCCATGCCGTAAGTGCCCCCAGTGGTTCCAGTGGGGCCAGCCCAGAGTACAGGGACTTGTTGCTGCGCTGGCCTTGATGTCTGCCTCCCCTAATTCTCTTCCAGGCTATAGAGCAGCTGTTGGTCAGCAAGCAGCCCTTGCTTATATTCCTGGAAGAGCCTCCTGGGGTCCTGGGGCCTCGGCTGTCAGCCCTGGGCCAAACCTGGCTGGGACTGGTGGTGGAGGCTGTCCAGGTGGGCGTTGTCCCAGATGCTATGCTGGTGCCAGTGGCCATCACCTATGATCTGGTTCCAGATGCACCCTGTGATGCATACCACGTGAGACCCTCCTGCCCCTGGGGACCCCAGATGGGTACCATCTCTAGAGAAGATACACATTGTTTTGGTTTTTAAAAATTGTTTTAATTTATTTTCGAGAGACAGATAGTGCAAGCAGCAGGGGAGGGTCAGAGAGAGAGGGACACAATGGAATCCAAAGCAGGCTCCAGACTCTGAGCTGTCAGCACAGAGCCTGATGCAGGGCTCAAGCCCATGAGCTATGGGATCATGACCTGAACCGAAGTCGGATGCTTAACCGACTAAGCCACCCAGGTACCCCATGAGAAGATACACCTTATTGTGTCCTGTGGCCAGTTCCCTTTAGGGCTAGGGTTAAGGGGAGAATTCAGAGGACTTCTTCAATCATCATCCTGTGGCACTTGCCAAGGCCCTTATAGTTACCGAGTCATTTCATTCTCACAAGACCCAGTTAGAGGGATTTCTCTTGTTTCATGGTTGAGAAAATAAGCTTGAAGAGGTCATGGTCATGTACCAGTTCGGGCCCAAGATAAAGCAGAGCAGAAAACAGTGACCCCAGGAAATTTGTTCACTCAACCCCTCCCTCCCTGCAGGCCTCGGCCCCACTGGGGTTGTGGACAGGAGCTCTGGCTGTCCTGCGGATCCTGCGAGGCTGGGGCCGCAGCCGCCCAGTCTGTGTCCGTGTTCACCTGGCCCAGCCCTTCTCCCTACAGGTATGCAGCCTGTTGGGTAAGGCTGGGAGTACCTGGGGTCTGTCCCGTGGCTTCTGGCAGCCTGGCCCTCAAAGCCCTCTGCAGGGACAGCCTTGCCTGCCTCAGGTGGGCTATGTGCAGGTTTCCTGGTGGGCCAGGGTAGGCCACCTAAGAGCCTTGTCCTGGGCAGGAATACACCATCAACGCTAGAAGCTGCTGGGGCAGCAGGCAGACCCTGGAGCAGCTGCTGCAGCCCATCGTGCTGGGCCAATGGTAGGGGCATGGGCGTGTGTGGGTCTCAGGGGCAAGGCTGGTAGCCCTGCCAATCCAGCTTGTAAGCTGGCACCCCTTTCCCCCATACCCACAGACACATCACCGTCTCCTCCAGCCTTCCCTCGCCAGTTATCCATGGGTCATCTAGAACAGTCCCAGGCCTCCCTCCTTGCCTATAACCTGACTGCGGGACATGGCAGATAGGCCTGGAAGGGGCTAGAGTTACATGAGCCACCTCTTGCCTTGGGAGTGGGGATGGGGAAATATCCTTACCTTTGAGGAAGGTTGGTTTCCCCACAACTGTTTTTAGGTTTGGTCCCTTTATCCTGTGATCTGTGTCTCTATCCCAGCACTACTGTCCCAGACACGGAGAAGGAGCAGGAGTGGACTCCAGCAACTGGGCCCCTTCTGGCGCTCAAGGAAGAGGACCAGCTCCTGGTCAGGAGGCTGAGCCGTCATGTCCTGAATGGTGAGGGGATCTGGGCCTTTCAGGGGAGGCTCCTGAGTAGTGTCTCTGCTGGTTCAGCCAGTCATTGGGACCCTCCATTCCAAACGGGTTTCTGCACCTGATGCCCACTCCTGTGTGGCCCACTTGGGACATGTGAAGAGGAGTGGAAGCTTTCTTGGCTCTGGGGAGCCAGGGCAGCCAGGGAGAACAGGAGGGAGCCACTAAAGGAGTGCACACAGGCCGGCTAAGCCATGGAGGATGCACTGTGCAGGGGGCAGATGGCTGGATGAGCCATGTACCCAAGGCCATACCTGGCCCTGCCTTGGGCTCATCACTTTACCTTAGCTGTAAATGAGGGTGATGTCAGCTGCACAGAGTTACACATATAAGGGACTTAAGAGCACCCTCTAAAGCAGACACTAGGTTAACCGAATTCTCTTTACTACCCTTCTTGAGCGCCTTCTCTGTGGCAAAGACTATGGGTTGAGTAGGCTTGTGAGGCAGGGACGGTCCCTGAGCTCTCAGCATGTATTTGATAAATGTTGGTTCTCCACAGGAAAGGGTGGCACTCAGGGACCGGGCCTTCTCTCCCCTTGCCTGTGGTGAAGTTGTGTGGGGGGGGTGTGGCCGCTGCTACGGGTTGGGGGAGGAGGGTTCTTGACTAGGAAGACTCGCTGGGTGATGGAAGGAGTAGGCTGCTGGGCCTCAGGTCCCGATCAGCATTCCCACTCCTCTCCCACTGCGGCCCCAGCCAGCGTGATGAGCTCGGCAGTGATGAGCACAGCCATCATGGCGACACTGCTGCTCTTCAAGCACCAGAAGGTAGGGGACAGAGTAGTAGGGGCTGGGCTGGGGGAGGGGGTGTGGCCCTCCTGCTCAGCTCCTGTACCGTCCTCCCCCCCCCCCCCCCCGCAGGGTGTGTTCCTGTCACAGCTCCTGGGGGAGTTCTCCTGGCTGACCGAGGAGACGCTACTGCGTGGCTTTGACGTGGGCTTCTCAGGGCAGTTGCGGTGCCTTGTGCAGCACACGCTGAGCCTGCTACAGGCACATGTGACCCTCCTCCGCGTCCATCAGGGGGACTTGCTCGTAGTTCCTCGGCTGGGTCCTGGCCTCACACACCTGGCACATCTGAGTGCTGAGCTGCTGCCTACCTTCCTGAGTGAGGCTGTGGGTGGTGCGTCCCCGGGGCCTGGGCTGGGTGGGACGGGTGTAGGGGTGAGGGAGTGGCTTCCTTCTTCATTCGCGGCCCTCTCCTCTCCAAGCCTGTGCTGTACGGGGGCTGTTGGCAGGCAGGGTGCCGCCTGAGGGACCCTGGGAGCTACAGGGCATCGAGCTGCTGAGCCAGAACGAGCTGTACCGCCAGATCCTGCTGCTGCTGCACTTGCTACCACAGGACCTGCTGCTGTTACAGGTCAGCCTTGTCCCGTCAGCCTCCCCCATGTGGTTGTCGGAAGAGGTCCGGGGCCCAAGCCTGCCCAGTCCAACCCCTTAAGTCCGCCTACGGCAGAAGGTCTCTGTCCCTGCTCTGGCCGGGCTCCTGCCCATTTCCTGGTTCTCTTGAGGCCATATGGGTGCTTTTTCTCCTCAGCCCTGTCAGTCTTCCTACTGCTACTGTCAGGAAGTGCTGGACCGTCTCATCCAGTGTGGGCTCCTGGTTGCCGAGGAGGTAGGCAGAACGGAGACAAAGCCCGACTGGGGCCTGGCTGCCTGCTCCCACCCAGAGTGACAGCTGCCCAAGGCTCTTCCTCTGCCCTAGTGTGCTATGGGGGTGGACATGTCCCTGGCCTGGCAGACAGGGAGGCCTGGGTCCCGCCTCTGCTCTTCTTTGCCCTGGGTTTGCCACATCTTCCCTATCATGACAGGACTGGACAGCTGTACCTCTGAGGTTCTGTACATACCTCGTTTGCCCCCCCCCCCCATTTCTTGTCCACAGAACTGTGGTTCTTGAGTCAGTGCTCACTTCCTTTCACCCTGCAAGTTGGCTCAGCAGGTGTCACGGTCTAGTGTGGTCCTGGGTGTCCTCTTGGGTCTCCTTTTCTGGTTTCACCTCCATGTGCCTGGTCTACTGTGTACTTGGTCTGGGAAAGTGGGAGGCTCAAGGCTGAACCTGTTAGGGACCAATAACTCCCATGGCCCCCAGACCCCAGGCTCCAGGCCAGCCTGTGACACAGGGCGGCAGCGTTTAAGCGCAAAGCTGCTGTGGAAGCCAAGTGGAGACTTTACTGATAGTGACAGTGATGACTTCGAGGAGGCTGAGGGCCGGTTCTTCAGGGTAAGTTGGGAGAAGCCACAGTGGAAGGAGGGGGCAGGCAGGCGGTGGGAACTGCCCTCATTCTGGTCTGTCCCCTCCAGCTCAGTCAGCAGTCACGCTGCCCTGACTTCTTCCTCTTCCTCTGCCGCCTGCTCAGCCCGCTGCTCAAGGCCTTTGCACAGGCTGCCACCTTCCTCCACCAGGGACAGCTGCCTGATACAGGTGAGGCCCACGCTTCCCTGGCTCTCCAGAGGGAGGGAGGAGAGCTCAGGGCAGAGGCTGTGCAGGGGCCCCAGGCCTAGGTTTTTCTCTCCCACAGAGTCGGGCTACGCTGAGCAGCTGTTCCAGTTCTTGCAGGCCACTGCCCAGGAGGAAGGGTTCTTTGGTGAGTCCGCAGCAGCCAGCCCAGACTCCCTGAAGGCAGGGGAGGGTTTGCCGGTGGCTGCTGCCCCCTGCTGGTCAGTGACAACCCCAACTCCAGGAAGGAGGGCTGCAGGATACAGAGAGGGTCTTCACATCTAGTCTGAGCCCTATCTTTTTGGTTAGTTCCTTCTCAACACAAGAGAAGCCTATTCCCAGTGGTTCCCTGCCACTCCCTATAGCCTTCACTTCTCTCTTCCTTCCAGAGTGCGCAGACCCAAATCTTGCCATCAGTGCTATTTGGACCTTCAGAGACCTGGGGGTAAGAGGGGCCAGTTTTACCATCCTCCTGCCTCCCACCCCTACACCCTGAGAGAGTTGCTCTGGGAAGAATAGGTATGGTGACAGTAGTTGGAGAAGGTAGGATGGTTTTCCTGGCCTTCTTGGTCTCCTAAACCACTCTCCTACCCCTGGGGGGCTTAAGAGGCAGCACTTGCACTCAAACACTAAGGCCCAGTGGTCCCCAGGTCCCACGGCAGTTTGCCGAGGGTTGGGCACAGCCTCCCGGGTGGGCGCTCACAGCCCTTCTCTATGGTCCAGGTGCTGCAACAGACGCCCAGCCCTGCAGGCCCCATGCTCTACCTGTCCCCTGTGTTCACCAGCTGGGAAAATCAGGAGAAGCTGGAACAGTTCATCCGGCAGTTCATTTGTAGCTAGAACTGTGGGATGGAGTGCCTGCTGAGAGTCTCAGCCCCAGATCATAGCCATGCGCTGGAGCCAGAAGACTGGAAGGGAGGCTGTACACCCTTACCCGAACTGTATATAAAACCTTTTCTTGTTTCATTGTCCCTTGTCGACTCTCTTGCATTCGCCATCCTTTGGTGTGTTAAGCGAAGGGACTGGACTTTTCCCAAGGCCAGTGTCTTTTTTGGGGTATCTTCTTCCCTGTAAGAATGCTCTATCTTGTTCCCTGAAGCCCTAAAAGACGATAAACTGTAGCAGAGGCCAAGCTGCTGCTTTGGGCTGAGAATTTTATTGACGAGGAGGGCTCCATCCCTCTCCCTCCACCCGGAAGAGGCAGCCTGAAGCAGCTGGCACTGGGCTGCTCCCTGTGATGGACGGCAGTGGATGCTCCCACCTCTTAAGTCCAGGGCTTGTGGTAAGACCCATCACGCCACCTTGTTGATGATGATGCCTAGTTCTTCGATTTCACACTGAACTTCATCACCCTTCTGCAACGGCAGGCCATGAGGACATCAGTCCTTTGGTGTCCGAGGCCTGGATTTCTCAAGGCTGCCAGGGATTCTGGGTGTGTGTGCCCTTTCCTCCTTTCAGTCAACCTACCTTGAGAAAGACTGGAGGTTTCCTGAATACACCAACACCTGGGGGCGTCCCAGTCAGGATGACATCCCCTGGGTAAAGAGTCACGAACCTGGGGCAAATGGGACAGGTGAGACCAGGGGCTGAGATGGCCACAGCCAAGACTGGAAGGCTCAGCTCAACCTCAGGTGGGTGTGTGAGGTAGGGCCCCATCCCACTTACTGGGAAACCCAGGCTATCAGCTCTTCTGTCTTAAACACCATCTGGTTGGTGTTACTGCTCTGGACCACTTCCCCATTGACTCGGCAGCAGATCTTTAAGTTGTGTGGATCTGAAAAATGCAAAAGCACCACGCTGGGGTTCTTGTTTTCTCTCAAACCCCTCCCTTTACTCAAAGCAAATGCAGAGGGAGGCTTTGTGACTTCCCAAATGAAAGGCCTGTCTGCTGGTCTTCTTGTGTCTACCACCTAGCAGAGTATCTGCTTAGGAGGGCCTGTCCCAGACCCTCAGTTGGGAGAGAAAAAATGGCTGTTTTTGCCTTAAATGGCCATCTGTCCACAGCAGAGGCTGACAGCTGCAGATACAGAAGTGACTTGGTATCTGTATAGGCAGGGGCACTGAAGCCTCTTGCATCTGACAGCAGGGGACAGCTTACCTGTACTAGTGCCCTAATCACTTTTATTTTTTTTGCCGTACACACTCCCACTCCTTAGAGCAGCTGGAACAGTTTCACTTCACTGATGGCTGGCTACACCAGGTGGTGTAAAGCTGGACCGCATGGACACACCCCCACCTAGATGGCTGTCTGCCCTCCTAATCACGGGCTTTCCTCTTGTTCACTCTGCCCTTGCTGCTTATAACCGGTGCTGCCCTGTTAACACTGGCTGCAGAGGTCCTGATCTTCCTTACTGTGGAAAAGGTGTATAGGCTTTTGACAGCCTAACTTTTCTGATGCTCAACACCTAACTTTTGGTTCTTTCCAACTTAAAGATGCTCCTGGATAATGGCAGCTAGAGGAAGTCATACCTCTGCAGTGAGGGACATGAAGGACGCCTGTGAAACTCGTGGCCTAGGCTGACTTGCTCTCTAAGGAGTCAGCAAAAGGCAACTCCATCCTCCCAACTTCCTGAGTGCTGCTTTTCATTTACTCTGATGCATCCATGCAAGAGCAGGAAGAGTCACCACATGGGTTATCTCAGGACCTACCTGCTATACTGTCCTTGGTCACCAAGGCAGGGCCCAGGGGGCAGAAGGTGTCAAAGGTTTTTCCCAGCAGCCACTGCTTTCCATTGCGTCTCATTTGCCAGTCACGAGCACTTACATCATGAGCCACAGTGAAGCCGGCTACGTGAGCCATGGCATCTGTGGCCTTTAGGGGACAGGGGATTTGGCCAGATTGGAAGTCAGATCATCACGGTGACACCAACCCCCATGACCAAGCTTTTATCCCATGTTAGTAGCTAGAACTAGCCAAAGATGGGCAAGGAATAAGGCTGGGAGCAGGTAGTTGTCAACCATTTCCCAATGCCACAGACCACTGGCAACTCCTCTTCCACCGTACCTTGATGTGCTTGCCTTTCCTTCCAATGATCACAGCCAGCTCCACCTCCCAGTCCACCTCCTGTAAAGAAAGAAGCAGTGGGCTGCCTGGCTCCATTCCCATGCTGAGGGGTATGCACCACCCTGCCTCAGGCCCTGGGTCTCTAACAGTGGGGAGTGGCTGTGGGCCCACATATGTGTTCACCATGAGCCAGATGTAGTGAAGGAGGGGGAAGTGTGGCTTGTAGGCCCATAATCCTCGAGCACTGGCAGGTAATACCACTCCATGCAGGCACAGCTCTCCACTGTGACTGCAGAAGGCAAGAGGAGTCTGGGCACTGAGTTTACAAGTGACTTGATGCCTTCAAAAAGGTGAATACCAAGTAATAACAGCTAGCCCTACTGTACGCCAATAGCATTCTATATGCTTTCAGGTATTAACTCATTTAAATGAAAAGAAATGGGCATGGCCACAGAAAAAGGAAAACATGCTCAGCCTTTCCCATAATCTGCAAAGTACAACTATAAAACAGATACAACTTAGCCTTTCAAACTGGTTGCTCGTTCTAATGGTAACAACCAGTTGATCTGAGCACCCCGACACCGGATCTTGGTCTCTAGGATTGCTTCCCACTAGACAGAACTAGGTTTCTTAGGGGAAATGGCAAATTTCAGGTCTGAGACAGAATACAAGATAAGCCTGGAATATCTTGGCCAGAAAGCAAGGGAAGTACTCAAAAAGTGACAGGGATGGGGCCAACTTGGAGCCCCCCACTGGCCAAATTGAGAGCATTTGAATATCAAAAAGAATGTAAGTGATAGATTACAACATACTGGGTAAAAATAAAAATCAAATACACCCTGCTAGGGACAGGAGTATAAAAAGGGAGGCAGCTTTTCTTCACAGGATGCCAGCTAATAAGAGTAGAAGGCGGCATGACAGAAAAATCACCTTTTTCTAACCCCTAATACATACAATGATGGATTCAGGTGAGGATCCCTGAATGAAAAGCTATGTGGCAATAAGAATAGTCACAGGTTCTCAAATTACTACCCTATAGACTGCTTAATTACCACAGTGAAATGCACCTTTCCAACGAAGAGATCGCGAACATCAAGTAAACCAAGTGATCAAACGGCCTCTCAATGGGGTGTGATGCACATCTGTTGGTACAGACTGCATTCATATCATGAACAGGGTTAGTGCCCTTATAAAAGAGATTCTTGCCCTTCTACCATGTGAGGAAACTGCAAAAAGACAGTAGTCCATGAACCAAGCACCAAATGTATCAGCACCTTGATCCTGGACTTCCCAGCCTCCAGAACTGTGAGAAATTCGTTGTTTATAAGCCACCCAGTCTGTGATATTCTGTTACAGCAGTCCAAATGAACTATGTAAAATCCTTGACAAAAACATTTAAATCTAATCATGAGGAAACCGACAAATCCACAGTGCGGGATATGCTAAGAGAACTTGTCAGGATTCTTCAAAAAATCAGTGTCACGAAAGCTAGAAAATGGCAGGGGGACGGTTTGCTATCAGAAATCACCAAACTATGGCCCACAGGCCGGATCCAGTTCACTGCCTGCTTTTATAAAGAGACATAGCCAAGTACAGTGTGTGGCCTTGACTAACCCTGGTTCAACAAAAAATAAAGCCGTACCCAAATTAGAAATCCTCTTTGGAGGCAATTGGGAATATTCCCAATTGGACCATATAATGGGTATTATGTTAATTTTCTTAGTGGTGATAGTGGCTATTATGGTCATGCAGGACACTGCTTACTCTTAGAAGATGCATGCTAAATTTTATTATTTTTCTACAATTAAGGTGCACTATTTTTGTAATCAGTAAAAGATACGTTAATTCCTTTTTCTCCTGAGACCAGCCTTCCACTGTATAGTCCCCAGTAGTATCTGCTTAATACACTAAGCAACAGGCAGCTTCTTTAGGCATCCTGAGTGCTGAGCACCCATGCGCTGGGCCCCGGTGACTGGGGAGGACAGTGAGGAAGGAGGCACTGACCTGGCTCAAGGGTGGGAGGATGACCTCGTCGTAGGGCCCCACGATGGAACTGGCAAACTTGCTGAAGATGATGGGCTCCTTGGGCACAGGAACGTTCTGCTCTTTGCAGTGGTCCACATAATTCATTCCCACACACACCACCTTGTCTGGCCGTGTGACAGGGGCCAGAAAGGTCACCTCTGACCGTGGTAGGACTGGCAACTGGGCAGCCAGAGCTCTGCAGAGACAAGAGCAGGAGAGAGGGACTGATTGGGAGCAGGCCAGCAACCCTTGGGCACGCTGGGCAGGTACCGCAGCAGCCACAAGTTTTGCTCTTTAAAGGGGCGCCTGGGTGGCTCAGTTGGTCATCCGTCCAACTCTTTTTCAGCTCAGGTCATGACCTCATGGTTCTTGAGTTCGAGCCCTGCAATGGGCTCCACACTCACAACTGGAGCCTGCTTGAGATTCTCTCTCCCCCTTTCTCTGCCCCTCCCTTGCTCTTGGGCATAATCTCTCAAACAAACAAACTTACAATTATATACTTCTAGATCTATAAACCATCACAATCAATGTGGAAATCAAACGCAGCTATTGTCCCTTGGTATCAGAACACTTTATTTTTATCTATGTTGATTTCCTTTCCCCTATTAGGTAATACACGTCATGTAAGGAATTCAAAAGGTGCAAATGGGAAGAATGGAAAGGCCTCTCTTCTCCCCTTCTCCTAGTCACCCTGCTCCAACCTTGGACACAGCTACTGTGTCCTGTGTAGCTCTTCACGGCTGCTCTATGTATACTCTGCTCCTCCCGTCCTTTTTTTAGGCAAATGACACCAAATACATTTTTAAAAATACATGTATTTTTTAGGGGCACCTGGGTTGCTCAGTTAAGCGTCCAACTCTTGATTTCAGCTTAGGTCATGATCTCACGATTCATGAGTTCAAGCCCCACGTTGGGCTCTGTACTGACAGTGCAGAGCCTGCTTGGGATTCTTTTTTTTTTTTTTTAATTTTTTTTTTTTCAACGTTTATTTATTTTTGGGACAGAGAGAGACAGAGCATGAATGGGCGACGGGCAGAGAGAGAGGGAGACACAGAATCGGAAACAGGCTCCAGGCTCCGAGCCATCAGCCCAGAGCCCGACACGGGGCTCGAATTCACGGACCGCGAGATCGTGACCTGGCTGAAGTCGGATGCTTAACTGACTGTGCCACCCAGGCGCCCCTTGGGATTCTGTCTCTCTCTCTCTCTCTCTCTCTCTCTCTCTCTCTCTCTCTCTGCCCCTCTACTATTTGCATGCATGCATGCATGTGCACTCTCTCTCAAACTCAAAAATAAATAAATACATATTTTTGGAGATCTCTCCATAACAGTATATACTTTCCCCTCTTTTTTCATATGGCTGTATATACCTGCACAATACAGATACACCCAATTACCTGATGAGGGATACAGAAGTAGTTTCTTTCTTTTTTAAAATTTTAAAATGTTTTATTATTTATTTTTTGAGAGGGAGAAAGAGAGACAGAGTGTAAGCAAGGGAGGGGCAGAGGGAGAGGGAGACACAGAATCCAAAGGAAGCTCCAGGCTCTGAGCTGTCAGCACAGAGCCCGACGTGGGGCTCCAACTTACAAACTGTGAGATCACGACCTCAGCCGAAGTCGGACGCTTAACCCACTGAGCCACCCAGGCGCCCCTGTAGTTTCTAATCTCGCAAGACTATGACAGTATAGGAAGCATACCGTCACCAACACTGTGTGCTGCCAAACGTCTGTATTTTGCCGGTTTAATATGTAAAAATAATAACTCAAAGTGGTTCTCAATTAATTTCATCAGATTCCACACGGATCCTGGCTTTGGGGAAGTCCCTACCTAATCTAGCCCCAACCCAAGAACTATCTTTAAGAACACCTCTTTGCAGTCCTCTCTCCTTCAAGGAGCCAAGAGTCCAGACCTTCCCTCCTCTCCCTCCCCCCTCCTAGGTCCCAGACTCCTCAGGCAGCCAGGAACTTAATACCCTGGGGAAGGCAAGTGTGATGCAGCAGTTTTGGCTCCACCACCAAATGTGTGGCTTTGGGATAGTTAATCACCATCCCTGGGCCTGAGGATGTTGTCATACAAGATTTCTAAGACTCTTCACTAAGAGAACAGGTGAGAAAGGAAAGGTAGAGTTACCCTGCTCACTTGCAAAAAAGTTACTAGCTGGTTGTTTCCCAGGGCAGGAATGGGTGGAACGAGAAAGAGGGTAGCAGGACAGCCATTGTGGGGCTATGCTGCCTGTTGATTTACCTTCTTGCCACCGAGAGAGTGGCCTCTCCCTGCTCCAGGAACTCCATCATTGTCTTGGGCAGTGTGGGGTCAAAGGCGTTGAGGTTAATGACCCCCCCGCCATTCCCTGATTCCAGGCCCAGGTGAGGTCCCATCAGGTGGGGTGCCTGGAACTGCACCAGTCTCATATTTCTGGAGGGTTGAAAGGGCCACTTCTGAGCCTGCAGCAAAGCTGTGAGCAACCTTCTACAAGAGACCAGCATCAGAACCTGGGAAGAAAAAATTAGGTCCTAGGGGACAGAGGGAGCTAAAACCACCATCAAGATCCACAAAGTTCCCTGAGCTGCAGCCCAAGCCCTTTTGCCCACCAGCCATTCCTAGAAGTAGTCTGCATTTATTAGTTATTTCACTGTTACATTTTATAAGGTGACTGTTTTTTCTCAATTCAATGCATGTAATGAAGCATTTCTAGAAGAGTGACTACTTCATGCCAGGCAGTAATCTAGATAGGAGGGATTCCAGTGTTCCTTCAACCGGTGCTTTCTAGAGGTTTACACTGTACCTGGCACATCTCTGAAGCACTGGACAAACAGTATAGATCAGACACATTCAGTCCTGCCGTCCTGCTGTCAGGGGAGACGGATATTAACAATGACGTTGTAAGTAAGATCCAGCAATTGGGACCACTGTTGTAAAGACCAAGGGTCCTGCCTTTGTCTAGTTTCTTGAAGTGATACTGAGCTGAGCTGGGCTGGCTTTAAAATAAGCAGGACTAGAAATTAGTTAAGAGTGAGGCACAGCATGGGCAAGTGACCACTGGTAAAACTGGCTTCACAGCTGTCATAGGCAAATTTTTAAATGCCAGTTTGATCCTATTAACCTCCTAGTGAAAATGCTTTCCACTGCTCACATTACCAAGCTAAACCCCCTACCAGGCTATCCCAGCCTTCTAGAAGCAACTCCCATGAGCCTCTCCAGACAGTAATTATTTAGTTTCTCCTGCTGAAGTACAGGCTACCTGAGGGAAGAGACTGCAGACAAAGGGCAGGGTCAAAGCCTGACAGGCATCATTGGGCTGTCTCCTCTCTGGGTTCTAAGACTACATCTGTCCTTTTCACTGCTTTTTCATAGCATTGTGACTGGCACACAGAAGGCTCTACACTGCTCTCTGTTGAATGAACAAATGCCAGAAGCAGGGGCTTGACTTTTCACTACTTGGGAAAGCTTGGTGATTGTCAATATGGCTATGTCTTCCTTTCTCAAATCACTTAGAAGGTATCAACAGGGCTCAGGTCCTGTTTTGAGTTCCAGGCTTTACTCAGAGGCAAACCCCATTCTCCTGTTTTGTTTTTAATCTAAGTCTGGCCTTCATCCCAAACAGTCTCTGCCCTGCATGGGCCCTTGCTTTAAAAAGTAGCCCTTTAGGGGCGCCTGGGTGGCTCGGTCGGTTAAGCGCCCGACTTCGGCTCAGGTCATGATCTCACGGTCGGTGAGTTCGAGCCCCGCGTCGGGCTCCATGCTGACACAGCTCAGAGCCTGGAGCCTGTTTCAGATTCTGTGTCTCCCTCTCTCTGACCCTCCCCCGTTCATGCTCTCTGTCTCAAAAATAAATAAACGTTAAAAAAAAAAAAAAAGTAGCCCTTTATGCTCAGTCATGTGGAGGTGGACCCAGACTCCTGGTCCTCACCCTGATGACTCAATTTGCCACCTTCAGTTAAAGATTCATTAGACCCAGGTCACTGATCTGACTACTGTCATGGCCAATAAGTTTGACCAGAAACCAAGGAGATTTGAAACTTCTGCCCTCCTGTCTTATACAACCATGCTACTGTCAAAAATGTGTTCAAGCCAAAATGCATGCACTCAGATCCCCACACACTGAAAAAACAGTAACCGCTCCCACTGAATGCCAGGTGTTAAGTGCTTTACCTATAACATCTGATTTAATTCTCTTGACAGTTATGGAAGATAGGTACTGTTAGCCCCATTTTACAAATGAAAAAACGAAGGCTTAGTAAGATGAAGGGGTTTTCCCAAGTTCCCAGGGAGAGAAAATAGCTGGGACTTGAATCCAAGTCCAGGTGACATTGAAATTCTTGGCTTGGGCTAACGTGTCCTAGAGATGGGTGGGGGTTAGATCTCCAACAGATCTCCTAGAGCCCCATGGACACCCTGTCTGCTATCAGCCAGGGAAAACTTGGGTCACATTCTGGCTGCTGCTTCAGGAATAAGGCTGGTCATCTGCTCTCCAAGATAACCCCAGGCCCCACTGACTATGACCTTCCCACATGACAGGCATATTCAGGCTCTCATTCCACCCTACAGCAATCCCCTCAGGCACAAGGTCCCATTTTACAAAAGGGGACACTGAGGCGTAAAGAAATCATCTGCCAAAGTACCAGTTAGAAAGTGGCCCCCGTGCTTCTGCGGTAATCACGATGCAACAGGGCACGAGCTCAGTTCAACCCTGGAAAAGTGTCCTTAAGCAAAGAGGCAGAGATTCGAGGCAGAAACAGCACAAGCATCACAGCCTGAGAGACGCGGGCCCCGTCCCGCCCCCCACTCGCTCGGCACCCTGAACCAGTCCCCCAGCTTGGTCCCTGGCACTCAGCGGGCACTCACGACGGCCCACCCCACCCGTGTGGTCAGAGGGATGGGGGGGCCCTGTCCAGTCCTGACCCCAGCGGGAGACCTGGAGGGAGGCTGAGACCGGCCCGCCCCCCACCCCAACCTACCTGGCCGCGGCGGCGGGTCTTGCCGGGCTCCCTGAGCTGTCGGGCTAGGGCTCACCGAGCTGGGGGCCGAGGTCAGCGGGCGCCTAGACACCTGCAGCGCGTTCCGGAAACAGCGACCTGCGGGGAACTGCGGGGGCAACACGCCAGGCTGCTTCACTAAGTAAGACTTTTGCACAAGCGGGCGCTGCCTAGTGACGCCAGAGAACAACAGCCAATAGAAGGGCGCCTCATTCCGACCCGGAAGCCAAGCCACGGAGGGGGCGGGCCTAGCGCTAGAGGGCAGGTTGTCTTTCACGGGTTCCTTCAGGCGTCTGGGCAGGTCCCGACGCAGGTGAGGCCGACCGCCTCCGTTCCGCTCCCCCTCCCCCCACCCCGGGCGGACACTCCTCGTCAGCGCGCCCTGCAACTGCACGAAAACGACAGGGAGGGTTTCCTGAAATTTTGTGCCCTAGGCGCCTCGCTGGCCTCACCTGCGTCGGGCCCTGCTTCTAGGCCAGGCACCGTTCTGATTGTTAGGCAAAGTGTGGTGGAGGAGACCAAATGATGGCGTGCTGGTTCACAACAACGAATATTTTTGTCTTCTGATTCTGACATATCACAGAGAAGAGGAGGGATGATTGCACCCATTTTACATATGGGAAACCCGAGGCAGAAGTGTTTTGCTCAAGGTGACACGGGAGTGTGAGTAGTGGAACCAGCATTTTTGACCCCAAGTGCGGTCCTTTACTGCCATTCTCAAGCAGCCCTGTCTTCACACGCATTGTGCTCGGCCTAGGGCAGGATAGCGGGAGGCATAACCTCCAGCATCAGAGAACAGGCATTCTCGTGTAGAGGTGTTTTAATTACACAGGCAGTTACAATCCGGCTCTGTAGGCCTCTGGCATATGAAGACATATTAAGTGGTCTGGGCAAGATGCCCAAGACTTAATCAAGGACCAGATCATCAAGGGCTTTACTCGCCCCACGAAGGAGTCTGAGCCTTATCTAAGCACACGGGACATGTCACACACAGGGTTAGACTTGCATTTGAGAACTTTTGCTCTAGCCACTCCTCCAAGGCAAATGAGTGCAGTGGGGCAGGTGGCTTGGTGTGTGGCAGAGACCGTGTGAATCCAGACATGTTTAGAAGGTAGAACAGACAGCTCTTGATGATGACAGGAAGTGGAAGTGAAAGCGGAAGAAGGTCTCAGGCCAACTCCTAGGTTTCTGGCTGGTAAGTGGCAGTGCCATTATGGCGACAGGGGTCCTCCATTCTGGAGGGGCAGCAGGTCTAGGGAGAGGATGATGAGCTCAGTGTTTGGATGGGTTGTATTTAATGTGCCTGTGACACATTCAAGGAGGCAATGCAGGGTGGACATGGAGACATAGGTCTTAGAACTTGGGGTTCTAGTCTAGCTTGAAGGTAGAGGTCAGCGTACAGAGAGAAACGGGACTTGTGAGGGTAAGTGTGATCAGGAGGAATGTGGTAAAGAGAGTCTGATATAACCCCCAGTCAGAAGACCCATCAGGTAAGGATCAGCCAGAAAAACTGAAGGGAAACAGGGAGACGGGAACATACAACTTAGGCAAAATTTGGGGACTGCACCTTCGAAATGCCAAGGAGATGACTTCTGCTTCTGGACAAGATGAAATAGGTGATGTTATTAAAGACCATGATCAAAAAGATGAGAGAATACTATGAACAAAGCTACACACATAAATTTTACAACCTTGATGAAATGGAGCAATTCCTTAAAACAGCCTGTCACAATTCACCCAAAATGAAATAGATAATTTGGATAGCACTGTATGTATTAAGGAAATTGAATTTGTAACTTAAAAAGTCCTGAGGGGCACCTGGGTGGCTCAGTTGGTTAAGCGGCTGACTCTTGATTTGGGCTCAGGTCATGATCTCACTGTTCCTGAGTTCAAGCCCCACATTGGGTTCTGCTCTGGGATCCTGGGAGCACAAAGCCTCTCTCGGATTCTCTCTCTCCTTCCCTTTCTCTACGCATGCTCACTCTCTCTCAAAATAAACAAACAACAACAAAACTCCTAAAAAAGAAAGATCTAGTCCCAGATGGTTTCATTGGAGAATTCTACCAAATGTTTAAAGAATGAACAGCAATTCCACATAATCTATTTCAGAAAATTGAATAGGAAGGAACATGTCTCAATTCATTTTATGAAGCTAGTATTACCCTGATACCAGAAAACAAAGACAGTACAAAAAAGGAAACCACAGGGGCGCCTGGGTGGCTCAGTCGGTTAAGCGGCCGACTTTGGCTCAGGTCATGATCTCATGGTCCGTGAGTTCGAGCCCCGCGTCAGGCTCTGTGCTGACAGCTCAGAGCCTGGAGCCTGTTTCAGATTCTGTGTCTCCCTCTCTCTCTGACCCTTCCCCGTTCATGCTCTGTCTCAAAAATAAATAAACGTTAAAAAAAAAATTTAAAAAAAAAAGGAAACCATAAAGCAATATATCTCATGAATACAGATGTAAAAGTCCTTAACCAAATATTAGCAAATCTAAGTCAGCAATATATGAAGATAATTTTCTACCATGACCAAATGGTTTATTGCAGGAATACAAGGCACATTCAATATCCAAACACTAAATATAATTCACCAGGTTAATAAGCTAAAGAAAAAAAATCACCAAGTCATATCAATTAATGTAGAAAAATCCAACGAAATCCAACACCCATTCATGAAACATACTCTCAAAACTGAGAAGGGAACTTCTTCAACTTGATAAAGAACATTTACCAAAAAGCCTACAGTTAATATGGTTAATGGTGAAAAATTGAATGCTTTCCCCTCAAGACTGAGAACAAGGAAAGAATGCCGGTTCCTACCCCTCTTATTCATCATAGTACCGCAAGGTCTAGCTAGTACAATAAGGCAATTGAAAGGAAATAAAAAATGTACAGATTGGAAGGGAAGAAATAAAACGATCTCTTTTTGCAGATGGTATTGTTGTCTTCATAGAAAATCCACAGTGGGGGAAAAAACCCTCCTGGAAATAATAAGTGAATCCAGCAAGTTTACAGAGTAAAAGATCAACATACAAAAATCAACTGTATTTCGGTACACTAGCAATGAAAATGTGTATCCTGAAATTAAAAATATAATACTATTTGCTCAAATAAAAATAAATACTTAGGTGCAAATCTAACTAAACACATACAGGACTTGTGTGCTGAAAACTATAAAACACTGACAAAAGAAATCAAAGATCAGCATAAGTAATGAGATATATACCCTGCCCACAGATTGGAAGACCCAACACAGTAAAGATGTTAATTCTCCACAAACTGATATACAAATGTAACACAATTCCTACCAAAATCCAATCACAATTTTTTCTACATAAAGACAAGACTATTCTAAAATTTACACTGAAAGGCAAAGGAACCAGAATAGCTAAAACAAATGGCTAACTTTGCAAAAGAAGAATAAAGTGAGAATAATCAGTCGACCTGATTTCAAGACTTATTATGTGGTTATTGTAATCAAGATTGTGTGATATTGGCAGAGGGATAGACAGATCAATGGACTCACAGAAATATATCCAGCTGGTTTTGAGAAAGATACAAAAGCAATTCAATGGAGGAAAGATAGTCCTTCCAACAAACGGTGCTAGAGCAACTGTACATCCATGATCTTATATAAAATTTAACTCAAAATGGATCACAGATTTAAATTTAAAATGTAAAATTATCAAGCTTTTATTATCTTATTTTTTTTTTATTTTTTTTAACGTTTATTTATTTTTTTGAGACAGAGAGAGACAGAGCATGAACGGGGGAAGGTCAGAGAGAGACAGACACAGAATCTGAAACAGGCTCCAGGCTCTGAGCTGTCAGCACAGAGCCCGACGCGGGACTTGAACTCACGGACTGTGAGATCATGACCTGAGCCAAAGTCGGCCACTTAACTGACCAAGCTACCCAGGCGCCCCTCTTATTTTTTTTTAAGTTTATTTTTTATTTTGAGAGAGAGAGGGAAGAGAGAATGAGTGGGGGAGGGGCAGAGAGAAAGAGAGGGTGAGCCCAAGCAGGCTCCGGGCTGTCAGTGTAGATACCGACACAGGACTTGATCCCACGAACCGTGAGATCATGACCTGAGCCAATACCAAGAATTGGATGCTCAACTGACTGATTCATCCAGGTGTCCCTAAGATTATCAAGCTTTTAGAAGAAAATATAGGAGAAAATCTTTGAGACATAGGGCTTAGTGAAAGGTTTAGACATTACCCCAAAAGCTTAATACAGGAAAAAAAAAAAAAAAAAAAAAGTAGTGGGCTTCATCATAATTAAAACCTTTTACTCTGCAAAAGGATGTTAAGTGGGCGAAAGAACAAGCTACAGACAGGGTGAAAATATTTGCAAACTACATAGCTGACAAAGAACGCACACTAGGATATATAAAAAACCCACAGACTTGTCGAATCACTATGCTGTATACCTGAAACTAATGTAAAATAGTGTCAGCTATACTTCAGTTAAAAAAGAAAAAAGAAAACCCCTCAAAAATCAACAGAAAAAAAACAAGCAATGGATAAAGGACATGAAGAGGTGTTTCACTGGAAGCTATACAAATAGCATATGATCACATGAAAAGATGTTCAGTATCTCTATAGAAATTAGGGGGATGAAAATTAAGACCATGATGAGATATCACCGCACAATTATTAGAACAGTTGAAAAAATAGTGACAATACCAAATGCTGGAGAGGATGCAGATAACTGGATTTCTTATACATTGCTGACAGGAATGTCAAATGCCATAGCCACTCTAGAAAATAGTTTGGTTGTTTCTTAAAAAAAACTAAACATGCACTTACCATATGGCCCAGAAACTGTAGTCCTGGGCATTTATCCCAGAGAAATAAAATTCTATACATGATTGTTCATAGCAGTTTTATTTGTAATAGCTAAAACCATGGAAACAACCAAAATCTTTTACAGTAGGTGAATGGTTAAACAAAATGTGGTACATCCATACTATGAAATACTACTTGTCAATAAAAAGGAAACAACTTTGGATATCCACAATAACTTGGATGGATCTCAAGGGCATTGTGCTGAGTGAAAAAGGCCAATCTCCAAAGGTCACATTCTGTATGACACCATTTATAGAACATCTCAAGATTACAGAGATGGAAAACAGATTAATGGTTGCTAGGGGTTACTGATGGGGGTTTTGGTATTCCGTGCAAGTGAGAGAAAAAAAAAATCTTTTTTTTAAGCCACTGTTATTTTGGATCCCTGTTACTTGCAGTCACACACAGTCTGAACTGATAAGTTTCCTGTCACTCTACACTTTTTTGAATTTCCTCCTCCATCTCAGTCCCTTTCAAACTCACCCTCCTCCACACACCCTATAGATGATGGCATCGCTCAAAGCATGATCCTTACTGCGCTTCTCCTCACTCAGTAGGATCCCTAAGCAATCTTTTTCATGCTTGGTGGTTTCATTATCACCACAGAAATAAGTCTCACATGAATCCAAATGCCTATTGGACATCTCCATTTTGATGTCTCAAAAGCACCGTAAACAACATGTCCAAGACTGAACTTATGATTTTTCCACGTCAAACATGGTCTTCTTCTCTATTTCAGGGGATGTCATGACAAGCTGTCCAGCTGAACAGCTCCCAAACCAGAATTCAGTCTTTGCCCTTCCCTCACTCTCACTTTCATTTCCAATTCATCTTCATGTCCCAGCAACATTACCTTCCCAAATCTGAGTTGTTAGACTTCTTATCCCAGGTCAAGCCACTATTATATCCTACCTGGCTGCGTTCCTACTATGCCTTTCTGACAGATTTTAAAACATGTTCACAAATTGTTTAGCACTCCTTCCATCAGTAAGTGGTATCTAATTTTCATCCATCTAATTTTCTGTGAGCTGAACTTAGTGACTCACTTCTACTAAATACAGTGCAGTGGGTGATCCTGCCTGATTGCCAAGGTCAGTGTATTACTCTGCTTGGGCTGCCATAACAGCAGGTGGTTTAAAGAACACACGTTCGTTTTCTCAGTTTTGAAGGCTGGAAATCTGAGATTAAGGTGTTGGCAGGTTGGGTTCTTCTGAGGCCTCTCTCATTGGCCTGCAGATGACCACCTTCTTGCTGGCTCTTCACATGGTCGTCCCTCTGTGTATGCACCCCTAGTGTCTGTGTGACTAAATTTCCTCTTTTTATGAGGACACCAGTCACACTGGATTAGGGCCCACCCTAACAGCCTCATTTTAACTTAATCACCTCTTTAAAAGACTTATCTTTAAATACAGTCACAATCTGAAGTACTAGGGGTTGGGACTTCAACCTATGAATTTTGGGGGGACACAATTCAGCCTATAACAGCTAGGCAATAAAAGGTGGTACAGCCTCTTCTTAGCTCTCTCTCTCAACAGCATATCAGTCTAGGTCCAATCAGGAAAGAAATCACACGGGAATTTGATCAGACTTAAGTTTACTATAGGACATATTAAGTAGAACAGGGGATTACAGTCATGAGGGATTGCCCAGTAAGACTCTAAATATAAAAGTAATAACGGATATAAGAAGTCAAACCCTTAAGACTCGAGGAAGCACCCTAGGAAGAAACCTGCCAAGGCTGGGATTCCCCCCACTCCCCTTGTTGGAGATGGCAGAGATGTCTAGAGCTGTGCTGGTGAAACCTACTAGAAATCTGGAGCTCACTTGAAATCCAAGCTTTAGGGTACTGGCAACATTTTACTGGAAGCTCTCTGTTACAAAGCCAACTGACGAAGGGAGTGCCAAGGGAGGTTGCTGGCCACCAGAGCTTCTGGGACCAGGTACTGCAGGAGCTGGGCACTGGGGAAGTGGGGAATGCTGTCGGATCCTGCTGCTGAAGAAGTCTGCAGGAGCTGGTCTAGTGAAAATGCTGAAAACAGGAAGCAGAATCCTTTCTTCCTAGAATGTCTCTCCAGTGCCCTCTGTAGACAATGCTTTAGTGTAAGGTGGCAAGGAGAAAATATTTAAAGTGCCTGGATCCATTTTTACAGAATAGGCAAAAAAAAAAAAAAAAAAAAAAAAAAAAAAGGTGAATCTAGAGCTGACAAGCAATAAATAGGTAACTGGCACAGTCCAGCCCTTTGACTACTCTGCTTCCAGATGTACCCCCTGACACATATTTGATTTCTGTACATCAACAAAATAACTCTCGATTTCTATCTAATATGAGGTTACTCTTCTTAGGAGTGAAGAAGTTCTCACCCTTTCCCCAGGGGTCAAGGTACCCATCACTCACTGTTAATCATTGCTCAATTTAGTAAAAGTCCCCTGTTAGAATATTCTGTTGCCTAAGTTTCTCACAACTTGTGGATAAAGGAAAATTGGGAAGGACAAACAAATGGTTAGCATATCCAAACATATCAAATAGAAAATAAGCAAAACTTTTCACAGAATTATAACAAACAATCCTAAAATTTGTATGGAACCACAAAAGATCTTGAATAGCCAAAGCAATGTTGAAAAAGAAAAACAAAACTAGAGGTGTCATAATTCCAGATTTCAAGTTATATTACAAAGCTGTAGTAATCAAAACAGTACGGTACTGGAACAAAAACAGATCCATGGATCAATGGGAATAGAACAGAAAACCCAGAAATAAACCCACAATTTTATGGCCAATTAATCTTTGACAAAGGAGGGATGAATATACAATGGGGAAAAACAGTCTCTTCAATAACTGGTGTTGAGAAAACTGGTCAGCCACATGCAAAAGAATGAAACTGACCACTCTTTTACCATCCACAAAAGTAAACTCAAAATGGATTAAAGACCTAAATGTGAGACCTGAAGCCATAAAAATCCTAGAAGAGAGGATAGGCGGTAATGTCTCTTGACATGAGCCATAGCAACACAAAAACAATTTTTTTTTATGTTTATTTTTGAGAGGAAGAGAGACAGAATGTGAGTTGGGGAGAAGCAGAGAGAGGGAGACACAGAATGTGAAGCAGGCTCCAGGCTCTGAGATCTCAGCACAGAGACCGACACACGGGCTCGAACTCATGAACTGTGAGATCATGACCTGAGCCAAAGTTGGATGCTTAACTGACTGAGCCACCCAGATGCTCTGCAACATTTTTTTTACATATGTCTCCTGAGGCAAAGGAAACAAAGGCAAATATAAACTACGGGGACTACATCAAAATAAAAAGTTTCTGCACAACAAAGGAAACAATCAACAAAACTAAAAGGCAACATAGTGAATGAGAGAAGACATTTACAAATGATATATCTGATAAACGGTTAATATCCAAAATATACAAAGAACTGATATAACTCAGTACCCAAAAAACAAATAATCCAATTAAAAAACGGGCAGAAGACATGAACAGACATTTCTCCAAAGAAGACATACAGATGGCCAGTGGACACATCAAAAGATGTTTAACATCACTCATCATGAGGGAAATGCAAACCAAAACCACAATGACCTATATCACCTCACACCTTTCAGAACGGTTAAAATCAAAAACACAAGAAATAACAAGTGTTGATGAGTATATGGAGAAAAAAGAATCTTCATGCATTGTTGGTGGGAATGCAAACTGGTGCAGCCATTATGGAAAACAGTACGGAGGTTCCCCCCAAAAATTAAAAATAGAACTACCCTATGATCCAGTAATCACACTATTGAGTATTTATCCAAAAAATACAGAAACACCAATTCAAAGGGATATATGCATCCCTATGTTTACCACATTATTTACAATAGCCAAACTATGGAAACAGCCCAAGTGTCCATTGACAGATGAAAAGATAAAGATGTGGTATATACATGATGAAATATTATTCAGCCATAAGAAAAAATGAAATCTTGCTATTTGCAACAACATGGGGTTAGTCAGCAATCAGTCAGAGAAAGACAAATATCATATGATCTCATTCATATATAGGATTAAATAAAACAAACAAATGAATAAAAGAAAAACAAAAGAGAGCAGCAAACCAACAAACAGATTCTTAATTATAAAGAACAAACTTATGGTTATCAAAGGGGAGGTGGATGAGGGGATGGGAGGAATAGAGGATGAAGATTAAAAACTACACTTATGATGAAACAGAAAATTAAAATGATTAAAAAATCAATGAAAACAAACAAAAAAGCAGCCAAACTACTACAGTTCTCCTTTCTGTAATTTGTCACAAGGCTGTAACCGATACTGATAGCTTTCTTCTTTCACTGCACCCTCTGTATTTCCCCTGCCCTCAATGAGAACCTTAACTGCTCGGGGTTCACACCTAGAGGAGTGACTTAAACTCTCATTCCCAAAATGTTTGAGCCCTCAATGGTCCTGCCTTTTTTGGTTTCTGTAGTTTTTCGTTAACCTTTACTATTGCTGTATTTTTCATTAAACTTTACTACTAATACGTGTCTTGTGAGGGCAAATCTCTGTGCCTTCTGTGACGCAGGAGGTCCAAAGTAATCTACTTGCCACTAGGTAGCTAGCTGGTGCCCACAAGGAGTGGTGCCATATCAAGGATTAACACTGGTCTCTGCTGTTGGCAGACTGGGCACTTAGCAATAGTGTTAGGTCAGTCTTGGTAAGGGTAAGTGCACATTGCTAAGACCATGCATGGACCCTATTCCTGCCAGCCTGTTCATGGGCCCATTGAGCAAGCACTAGGGTGGGGAGAGAGGCTAACTAACATCCAGAATACATTAGTAAGTATCCATGTTTCCCACCTATTGTTGTGCTCCTGTGCAATGGATGCCTTTTGGTGGGCATTCACATGTACACTAATATCTTCATAGTCTATGTCCTTTCAGAGAGGTCCATCCCCATAACTCTTCTCCAGACTTACCTGTCATCAATTGGGATGGTAATTTTATGTGTCAATTTGGCTTGGCCACGGTGCCCAGAAATTTGGTCAAACATTATTCTGTATGTTTCTGTGAGAGTGTTCTTTGGATGAAATTAACATTTTTAAAAATGTTTATTTATTTTGAGAGAGAGAGGGCATGAGTGGGGAGAGGGCAGAGAGAGAGAGAGAGAGAGAGAGAGAGAGAGAGAGAGAGAGACAGAGAATCCCAAGCAGGCTTTGTGCTTGGAGCCCTACACGGGGCTCAATCTGATGAACTGTGAGATCATGACCTCTCATTTCATGACCTGAGCTGAAATCAAGAGTTGGATGCTTAACCAACTGAGCCACCCAAGCGCCCCAAAATTAACATTTTATTTCAGCAAGATATATTTTTTTAATTTAAATTTTAGTTAACATACAGTGAAATATTGGTTTCATAAAATTAGCATTTATATCAGTGGAATTTGGGTAAAACATATTGCTTTCATAATGTGCATGTGCCATGTTCAATCCATTGAAGGCCTTAACAGAACAAAGACTGACACCTACCCACCCTACGCCAAGCAAGAAAGAATTTTTCCAGCAGATGGCTTTTCAATTCAAACTGCAGCTCTTTCCAGAATCTCCAAACTGCTGGCCTATCCCATTAGATTTTGGACACACAAAGCCTCCACAATCACATAAGCCAATTCCTTAAAATATCTATCTATCTATCTATCTATCTATCTATCTATCTATCTACCTAGGTTCTATTCTTTGGAGAACCCTATTACACCAATCTTTCATTCCTGTTCCTTCCAAGTGCTTGACCATAAAGCCAAACCATTAACAACAGATCATGAACCAATAACCAGTAGATTCATACTTCTGGCCATCTCTCACTCCAGAAAATCAAACACATTGCCCAAAGTTCTAGCCACAGGGGAGATTTTTCTTCACCATTGACCTTCATCCCTGAATGAGGTCAAGGTCACCCCTGAATGAGATGGCCATGCTGCCTTGTAACTTTGGGGAATTATCAGCGTCATTTCATGCAAACCCATCTGTAGAGCATGCTTGAATATTTTTTTTATTTTTATTTTTTTAGTGTTTATTTTTGAGAGAAAGAGAGACAGAGCACGAGCAGGGGAGGGGCAGAGAGAGAGGGAGACACAGAATTTGAAGCAACTCCAGGCTCTGAGCTGTCAGCACAGAGCCTGACACGGGGCTCGAACCCACAGACCTAAGCCAAAGTTGGACGCTCAACCAACTGAGCCACCCAGGTGCCCCAGAATTTTTTCATTTTCTGTAAACATATCCTAAAGATCATCCCAGGAAGCCTTGCCTGTGGGTTGAGAGAGAGGAGGCAATGCGACTGGAATTGGTGTGAAAATAATCTGAGTCACCTGCGCATTCAACTTAGTTGTATCTTCCACACCTGCCTGAGCTCGGACTCTTAGCTACCATTTCCATTTGATGACAGACTGATGCTGCACGTGCCCAACCTTATAACTGAGGGATCCAACAACACCCAGAGTTTTTGGGCAGCTCAGACTGCATGGCCACCTAATATCCCATGGTGGGACATAAAACCCAACAGCAAGCCAGAGCTGTTTTTCAAAGTCAGAGTAGATATTTGAGAAGAGGGTATAGACATGCTCTACAGTCCTAGAACCTGAACTGTGATGATTCTCTTATCAGTTCTTTCCAGGAGCTCCATATAGTGTCCCTATCTGCCATAAGTTTCAATTATCAGATGACTCCTACCCCAGCCACTGTCTAATTGCAAGTGCATGAGAGACCTTGAACAAGCATCACTCTGAGATGTAATAATCAATGACTGCTATGCTGTCATAGCTGACCCCAACAGCATCCTCTCTGGTTTCCCTGCATCTTCTCTGGCCGCTCCAATTTGGAGTCCATGTTTCAGCCAGAGGGGCATTTTCAGAACAATGATTTGACAATAATACACTCATCAGTGCCTTCCTGCTGCCCTCAGGCTGAGGCCCAAGCCTTCAGAGGACCTCCCCATTTCACCTCCGTCTGTGCTCAGGATTCCGGGCTCCAAGTCCTGTCTCTCTAGCCCAGTTCTGGGCAGTGCTGTCTCCCTCCTGTGCCACAACCCTTTACCTGGCTCCCTCCCACTCATGCTTCAGGTTTACCTCAAATGCCACTTCCCTCAGGAAGCCTCCTGAGGTCACGTGGCCTGTCCAAAGGTTCTCAGACCTCACCTTTGTGGCTGTGGCACTGGTTGTAAATTTACACCCTTTTGAGTGATTTCTCTTTTCAGTGAAGACTTTATCAATGTCTTGTCTTCAAGAAATTATAGGCTCCACCAGGGAGAGGTCTGCAAATATTCTGTGATTTTATCCTCAGACTCCCCCAGAGTGCTGGGCGTATAAAGGTTGTTGTTGTTGTTTTTTTTCCCAATGAATGAATGAATAAATGAATGAGTAGTGAAGTAATGGGCTGGGATGGATGGGGGCTGGAGAGTCTCGATGCCTGTCCCACAGACACAGGAGATATGGCCTGGGGTGGGGGGGGACACAAGTCAGAGACCAGGGCCACCTCCCTTTGGGCTCCATTCGTTCTGCCCAGGACAATGTTCCACTCAGGGCTGGGGAAGTTTGTCAACAAAGCAGGGAACTTGAGGATTTCACAATACTGGTTGGGCTGGAAGTTGGCTGTGGGGGACTGACTGATGGCCTGCTCTTTGGGGCTTTATTTTTAGTTTCTGGATGTTTTACTGTATTTGGTAATTTTTCAAAACTGGGAAAAACCATTGCCTGGCTTCATTTGCTGTGCTCCTGGGTCAGGACACAACCAGAATTGCTCAGGAAAGTAGAAAAAAGAGGGGCTGAGCTGGGGGTGAGTGCTCAGACTGTGCCCTACAGTGCAGGCCAGAGGAGATGTTTCAAGAGATGTTTCAAAAAAGACCCTGACCCTGGTGCTGCGGAAAAGCGGGTCCCATGACCCATTAGGCTCAGGGCCCTGACACCTGGCCCCACCCTGGGCTGTCTGCCATGGCCTCCTTCCCTATAACCTTCGGTTCAGCAGCATTACTGACCACTCCCTTCCCCAATGTGCCAGCCACAGTGCCAGTCCTGGCCCCAGGAGGGACCACCATGGCTCCCACTTGCAAGACGCCCACAATCTGGCAGAAGAGACAGCACTGGGCACTCTGGCCCCTAACCCCACCCCTCTCCCCCCCGCTTCCTTCAGGACCCGCTGGAGTCTGGAGCGCATGTTCACCACCCCACAGCTGAGCCTGACATGCGGGGCCACAGCAGTTGAGAATTTTTCAGGAAAAGTGCCAGTCAACCCAGGTCTAACTGGCTTATGGTGGTGGGGGTGGAGAGGGGAATCCTATTAACCAGTGGCTCATAAGTGAAGAGTCAAGAGAGTGGGAGGGGGCTTGCTTAAGGTGCAGTTTGATTTTGAGCTCAAGAGCTTCCCCTCCCCCACTTGCCTTCCCCGGACCTTGCTTTCCCTCTCTCCATGCCTCAGTCAGGCCATCTTCTGCACCGGCTTCATTCCCGCGGCTCCCTGCAGGTACGAAGCTGCAGCAACAGCTCCAGGACTCACACGACCTAGTGTCTGAGAGTATGGCAGCAGCGCCTTTTCCCAGCATGCCCAGCATATGTCTCCCTGGGCCTCATTGGCTGTAATCGGGTCAGGTGCCCGCCCCCCAACCAATCACTGACGGGGAAAGGCGTTGCCGTGATTAGCTTCGTCTGGCCTTAGAGGTAGTGTGGCCGCCAGGGCTTCACCAATGGGGCGTGGAGGAGGGCTCCGCAGGCGAGATTGGGAGGCTACTGCCAGGAGCAGGGGGAGGATGCGGGGAAGCGGAAGACTGGTGTCTTTCGTTCCCATGGTGCTCAGGGACCTCAGTGAGAGCGAAGTTCCTGACAGCCGTTTGTTGCCAAGCGAATGGAGGGGCCATCTCAGGCAAAGGGATGGGGTAGGCTTAGATACTGCATTTAAAGGAAGGTTCGGTAATGTTCAAAGCCAGCTAAGAGACCTGAACAGAGGGAGCCCTGCGTCCAGATCGAGGTGTGAAAGCAAAGATATATGAGTTAGAGGGAAGCTGGGGTTTCCTTGTGGAGGAATAGACAAAACAAAAAAGTACACAGCAGTTGTTAGGGAGCCCTGTTCTAAGACTGATGGCCCTCAGCAGTCGGGACAGACGTCGGAGGGAAGTTTGTGGGTTGGACTCTTGTTACATTGTCCCTTCTCTGGGACCTCTCAGCTCTGGCCAGGGTCTAATTAAACCTGTATCATCCCCTTCAAGAGGGGTGTGGTGGGTACGATGGATAGAG
This sequence comes from Felis catus, assembly GCF_018350175.1. Lineage (NCBI taxonomy): Eukaryota > Metazoa > Chordata > Mammalia > Carnivora > Felidae > Felis > Felis catus. The sequence continues at coordinate 104,809,511 of NC_058370.1, read as the reverse complement.
TGTTTCTTACAGATCCCTCATCTTGGCCCTGCTTAGAGAAAGGTTTAGTCTGGGCCACATTGTTTCTGGTTCTGGCCTATAGGCACCATTCCCTGTGCAGACTGACCCTACCTATACCCCGCCCTCTTCTCTAATCTCTGAACCCTACAGACCTCACTTTGCAGGCAGCTAGATTCTGCACATTCTCTTTATAACAAGCTAGTTCAGACAGAGTCCATGTGATTAGAGCTGGCTCCTGTGAAACCACAGATAGCTTGCCTCTGGTATTCCCCTCACCTGAAGGGCTAGGGTTCATGTGAGTGGGTGAGGGGGGCAGGGAGAGGGGGCTTAGCACCGGCTTTGGGCCGGCAACAGTGTCCATGGCCTTGGAAGCTTGTCTGGGATGCAGAAGGTTAATGGACCAATGAAAAGAACAAGGAACCATGTCCAGGATGACAGAACCTGGCTCGAGGAGAGCCTCACAACTAGCTCTCAAAGCGTTACTGACTGCAGCACAGCTCCCCTCTGGAATGTGTCAGGGGAAGGCAGGACGGACAAGGGAAAAAAGGCTCCCAGCCACTCTAAAACGGACATCGCAAATACTTACACTGAGGCGGGCCCCTCAGTTCCTCACTTTGAGCCTGCTTCCTCTTGTTTTACCCACAGTTCTGTGGGATGTCCAGGTCCTCTGGCAGTCTTTCCCAATGAGCTTTGTCCCCCACCCTGGCATGTGCCTCGTGGTAACTTCTGTCATGGTCCGAATCACTCCCGTGGACATTTTGCCTTCTGGGTCCCCGGACTTGAATTTCCCAAAGGCAGAGACAGTGGTTTATCCCCGTGGTCTCACATTGCAGCCCACACATAGTGTATGAGAAGGTATCTAATAAAGGTAGAATGATGCCTCCCTTCGCATAGACCCAGGAATTTGGAACTTGGCAGGGGCAGGGACGAGGATGAGTGGAGTGTCACTGCCTGGCGTGGAGGAGGAGGCAGAAAACCACCCTGAGTAGACACATAATGATTAGAAGCTCATGAACAGACCGCCTGTGACCTTGGCTGTTGCTGAGGCTCCAGGGCACCGAGCAAAGGTTAGAGACCGGAGAGTGCTGACAGATTGCAAAAAAAAATCTCTGTCCCCACAAGCGTTTTACGGGACGGTGTGGTTGTTTCAAAGTTTGGTTCTGTCGGGATCACACCCTCAGCTGTTTGACGCGTGCTCTACACACGACTCTTTCCCGTAGGGTCTCTGACAGCCCAGATGTTTCTGCGACAAACTACTGTCTCCTGTCTGGCTTTTTAGACCCTGTAGGGTGTCATTGAGGTTTTCAAGCTTTCTTCAGGATTTTCAAAAGCCTAGTGGGTAAGCCTAAGTGGGGAATCCAAACGTTAACTTACTTGCCATGGGCTGGAATGAAATCTGCTCAGTGTGGTAACAGTTACGCAGTCTGATGAGTGCTTATGTGTGTCCTAGTTAATCAAATAGGGACTGATAAGTGCATCTTCTCTCCCAGCACCCAGCTTGGTAGACTTTTGTGGAACTGTTACTTGATCAATTGAGTTTTCTGGGGGGAAACCATGTGCAGAATGAGGCAGAAATACGGAAAATGTCTTTGGGCTCTGAAAGAAATGACTAGTAGCTTCCCTCCCGCGTAGTTTCCTCCGGAGCCTGTGGAGGGCGGGGAAATCGGTGAGGAGGCCCGGTTGCAGCGCAGTCGCCCCCTGGTGGTCAACGGGGAAGCACAGTACTTGTAACCACAAGCAAACGGTGTCTCCAATGAAACCTCCACGTGGGGAGGAAAAGAGAAGCCATTCATCTTCTAAATCGTAGACTGGCCATTGCTTTGGAAAGTCTGGAGCAGAACACGATAGGGAAGGGTACGGGCACCTTTACCCAATGTCTCTGGGCCTCACTTTTCCTATTCCTTGCAGTAAAGGCACCAAAGAAGAAGCCTCTTGGATAGGCCGTGTGAGGGAATGAGACAAGCCAGGCCACAGGAACTTCTGCACTTGCTCTGGGCCATGTCTCGTGTCTGGGGCCATGTATCATGTCTCTCGAGAGGAAGAGAGAGAGAGGAGAGGGAGAGGGAGAGCAAGCGAGATCAGTCAACCTGGCCACGAAGTGAGTTGTGGCAGAAGGGTGGGGCATGTGGACTATGGGTTACCCAATATGGCCTCACTGGTACAGATTGCTCCCCGTTAGCCAACTGGTCCCCAGATAGTCTTTGGGGTTTCCAGGGAAACTGGGAACCATAACAGATTGATTTATTTCCAATTCATTCCAATACCTGGAAACTCCTTTTGAAACACCTGTCCTTTCTCTGGTGACTTACCGGTATGAGTCACCCTTATATAGAAGGGGAAAAAAATACATGAAAACTTCTGTGGGGTGAGAAGAAAAGATGTGCGTATTTATCAAGAGGCTAGTAAATATTGATATTTAATCATTGTAACAATTCCATCAGAGGATTGTTTTTCTGTTCATTTACAGCGTGGAAACGGAGGACCAGCAAGGTAAACTGATGTGCTTGGGATGAAACAGAAAGCTCTGGAACTGAAGCATGGGCCCTGTGCCCTAAATGTCACAGGGCCTTAGAGGTATCTTCTCTATCTTGGGGCAGAGTGGAGGGGAGGAGGAGATTTAGATAAGAAGCCTCCCTCAATCCCTACCACCCCCTCCACCTTGGGCAGCCCTTCTAGTCCGGACTTCGGATTACTGGGTGGCCAGTCACTTCATCCTGGCCCACACAGCCGACTGGACCAGCCCTGACACCTTTCCCAGGGCAGCTAATCCATAAGCTGCTGATGGCTTAGTATGTGAAAGGCCACATCCTGCAGGAAGGGTGGTCTTCAGACCAATTGGTACCCCTGGGACCCGTGAGAGTGTGGGGAAAGAGGCTTGGGAGCAGAAGGACACTGCACGCACCAGGGAAGTTTCACAGAGGCAGTGCCCAGAACAGGGAACCGGGCTGAATATTTACTGCTGTCTGTGTTCTTCATGCTTTCGTACCGCGGACTTTGTAGCTGGGGGAGGTGAAGTAAATCTCTCAGGATTTTCTCAAGTGTCTGTTGATGGCAAAGTCGTGTTTGTCTGAAAACATTTTTATGTTGCCCAGTCTAAAATTCCAGGGGGGCAGTTATTTTGAACACATTGAAGATATTCCACTGTCTTTTAGCATCATCGTTACCGATGAGATGTCATTTGTCAGTCTGTCGCTCTTTCCTGTCTGTCTGGCTCGGTGATCTTTGTCTTTGGTGTTCTGCAGTTTCACTCTCATATGTCTTAGGTGACAGTTTCCTTCATTTAGCCTGCTTGGGACTTGTTTGAATTTCTTAAATCAGTGTATTTGTTTCTGTAATGGTTAATCTTCTGTGTCAACTCGGCTAAGCTATGGGGCCTAACGCTAATCTAAATGTCTCTGTGAAGGTATCTTGCGATGTGCTCGCTATTTACAATCAGGAGACTTTAAGTAAAGCAGGTTACCCACCAGAATGTGGGTGGGCCTATTCAGTCAGTTGAAGGTGTTAGGAGCCAACACTTAGGTTTCCTGGAAGAAGGAGGAATCTACCTCAAGACTACCACAGAAATTTTGCCCCAGGTTCTGCCCTGCTGGCCTGCCCTATGAATCTTGGACTCAAGATTGCAAACTCTGGACTTCAATTCTTGCCTGAGTTTCCAGCCTGCCACCCTGCCCTGCGTATTTCAGACTTGCCAGTCCCCATGGTCGTGTGAGCCAATCCTCTTCCACCAGAAGAACCATGACTAAAATAGTGTTGGTCAAGTCTAGAACTTCCCGGCTGTTTCCATTTTTTTCTTTAGGGACCCCATTGAGATTTAAGGTTTATTTTCTCACTCTATTTTCTGTTTATTTACCTGTATCGTAGTTTCTATTTCTTCGTTTCTCTGAGTTACAATTTGAATAATTTCTTTAGATTTAGAATTCCAAGTCACTGATTCTTTTGTCACCTGGGTCTGATTGACTGTTAAACCCATTCCCTGAGTTTTAAATGTGATATATATATATGTATTTTTTTTTCCAGAAGTTTTACTTCTTTTTTCACATATGCTTAGGCATTCAGTATAGTGTATTTTCTATATGCCTTTTCAAGTATGCCTTTTATTTCTTAAAAATTTTTTTTAATGTTTATTTATTTTTGAGAGACAGAGAAACAGAAGATGAGTGTGGAAGGAGCAGAGAAGAGGAGACACAGAATCGAAAGCAGGCTCCAGGCTCTGAGCTATCAGCACAGAGCCCGACATGGGGCTCGAACTCACAAGCCGTGAGATACTGACCTGAGCCGAAGTCGGAGGCTTCACCGACTGAGCCACCAGGTGCCCCTGCTTTTTATTTCTATAAACATATTATACAGAGTCATTTTATAGTTGTGTCTGGTAATTCCATTATCTGAAGCCCTCTGGGTCTGTTGATGCAACCTGTTGTTTCTGCTGAATATCAATTACGGTGCCTTGTTTCTTTGAATACTTACTCATTGTTGGCTGAACTCTGTTCATTTTCCTAAACTGTACAAGGATCGCTACAAATTAAATTCCCAGTCATATTTTCTGTGTGAATTTGGGCTGCAAATTCACATGGGGTTTAGCTCATGATTCCTAATTTTAGGGGTGAATTTTCCTACTGTTTTATCGAGGGCTTGAGGTAGTCAACTTTTCTTGCAGTCTCCTGGGAGAATGTGGGAACGGCTGGGTTTTCTTCTATTTCACCTTCATTATCTCCAAGGGTGTACCTGGTGGTCCAGTTTTAGGGAGGAAGGATTTCTTGATAGACTCCTCACCTGGGTGGATCCTGGGCTTTATCTCTTATTCCTTGGGCTTTGGCAGGATGTGAAACCGAAGCACAGCCAATCTCACCTGGTTCAAAAAAGTCCTTTCAGGGCTCTGCTTACATCTTGAATTTCCACATCCACTCAGTTCCTGGTCCAAGAATGCTTTACCATTTGGGCAGTTCAATGATGCTTCTAACAAATTCTTTTATTCTAGATTTTTAGTTGTTTTAGGTGGAAGGAATAATCCAGATACCCAGATACTCCATGTTATTGGAAACTGAAAAGTCTGTATTTTTAAATGTTAAACCTTGCACTTCTGGGGGGTAAACACCTATCTGTCATGATATATTGCATATATCATGTACATCTAATGTAACATTGTTGAAAGGAGTTTACTGATATTCTTATTTCTTACATCTTTGTTTCATAGTTGAGAATGTCCTGTAATTTTTTTTCTTATCCTATGATTGATTTTTTAAAAATCCTGGTAATACCAGTCTTTAAAATGAGTTGGAAAGTGTTCCCTCCTTGTCTTCTACATCAAGACCCAGAGAGACAGAAAGAGAGAGAGAGAGAGAGAGAGAGAGAGAGAGAGAGAGAGAATGGGACTTGTCCCAAGTTCAGGCCCAGGTCACGACTAAGGTCTCCTGTCCCTGAACTCAGGGCTCCTTCTGAACCCCTCACTGCCACCCAGCCACACAGGGGGCATAGCCTGGTCACCATCTCTGCACTGGGTGTCCAGGTGAGGAAGGTACTGAGTCAATGAGTGGAAAACAGATGTAGAAATGGATGGATGGAGATAGATGGATGGATGCGTGGACTTTCCTGACTCTGAGCTCTGTAGCCCGTCACGAAGTAGGTGATTCAGTGCTTACACCCAGCTTAGAGCCACTTCTTGGCCCCGTTTTTAATAGCTGGGAGGACCTAACATCTTTTAGCCCAGCTTCCCCACCTGTGCTCTTTAGGCTGTGACCAGAGTGAACGTGCTCAGCATGGAGGTCAGCCCCTGGCAAATGCAGGACATCCCATCCTAGACAGCAAGGTCAGGGCTTCCTTACCTGGATTGTGCCAAGGCCCTGGAGCTCAGGCGGAGTGGAGCCTTTGGTGTGTGTGATGGTAAAAGTGGGTTCCTGTCGTCTCTCCTCCCAACTATTGTTGAGATGCCCACCGGCCAAACCTGGTGACTCATGGAGGCGTGGGTCTGTGTTCACTGTGGAGGTGATGTCACGTGGCCTGGGGTCTGGTCCTTGAAGCAGACGACCCCAGAACCTCCTTCCTCCCCACCCTTGAGTGGGGGAAACCCCTTCATCTCTTCCCTGTCAGGTTCTCACTTCTTGCCCCTCCCCTGGCATAATCCAGAGTTTACACTTTTGAAAATAAAACCAGGAAAGGAAGATGCCTTCAGATAGATTCTACTTCTGCCCTGTGACCTGCACCCTCCAGCCAAGGGGACACGGCAGAAATGACTTCCTGGAACTGGAAAAGAAAAATGGTCTGGGAATGAAATACAAGTAGCACCTCAAGAAGTCACCCTGCCCCACTGGCTCTGCATAGGTTGCAGGACTGGAGCTTCTCGTAAAGGCTTCCCAACTGTGGGCCTCTCTTTCTTCCCGACTCCGCCTTCAGTGATACCACAGTGAGAGCCTGAAATCCAGCGAGCGTGGAAATTGGCAAATGCTACAATTCGGGGAATGCAAAAGACATTTACCAGCACAGCACTGGGCAGGAGCCATGGCTAATAGCAGCAGGGATGGGAAGGGCTGTACTGAAATTCAGAGTTGGGATAAAGCCAACAAGAGTCCCTCTTCTTTGTCAAGTTTATTTTATTAAAATATACAGGACTGAATATTTGTGGGCGCTGAGAACAGGAACCACCCTCCCAGGCTGCGCCCAAGGGAGACACTTCTGCCATGCAGACATGCGGCCAGTCCGCATCCCAGCGTGGGAGACAGACCCCTCCTGGTTGGATGTGCAGCCAGTCTGGCCCAAGGCCAAGAGGGGCAGGGGCATGGTGGTGACCCTTTCCTATGGCCTTAGCCCCTTAGAAGCACAGCTACACCGGCTGGGAGGGCTGGGCTGGCGGTGGATGGAGAGGGAGAAGATCCCTGAGCCAGGGAAAGCTGATGCCCTCCTGGAGGAGGGAAGAAAGACCCCCGAGTCAAACTGGAGACGGGGTGTCAGTGCAACTCCGAGGGAGAGGACCACCTGTGCGTGGGTGCCAAGGGGTGCCCGCGGCCAAATCAGGCCAGTCTCCACAGCCTCCACCATCCCACCTTTCCTTTGAGGGCCGTGCTCACCCTAGGGCCAGGCCTGAGCAGAGACGGGATGGCAGCCGGTGGAATGTATTGTATGGGAATGTTCCTCGGAAAGGCCCATGCTACCCGGAACTGGGTGCCTTCTTGGGGAGCCCTGGACGGGTGGGAGCAGCTAATCTCTCTCTCCTGGAGGTTTCTGTTGGCCTACGATTCAGCCTCAGGCCCCTCAGCCATCATTCCTGGCTCTGTCTTCAGGCTGACATCAGCCTCCATCCCCAGAGCAGAACCCAGTCAAGGAGAGTCCCTGGGGTTTGTGCTTTTGAATGTTGGTGGGCTGGGCTGGGGATGGGCTTTGAGCCCCCACTGCTCTGAGGCACAGAACTGACCCCCATGCTTCTTCCCCAGGGCTGCCTGTACTGGGGCCACTGCAGCCCAGGCCTCAGCTCACTAGCAGGGCCTGATCTTGGAAAAGCAGAGTGTCCCAGGCTCCCCTTGTGGGCTGCAACCTGAGCCACTCTGGGTGCTTGTGCTTTTTGTAGGGGGCTGCGTGAGCCTGTGTATGGAGGCGTGGCCACACTGCTTCAGGGCCCTAACCAGGAAGTGGTAGTGGGAATGCTCATCCAAGCTGGGGGCCAAGGGAGACAGAGGCTGACAGGAAAGGAGGGAGAAGCCCCTTCTCAGGCCTGTTCTGCCACCTGGGCTCCTTGGCTCCCAGTCCCTGATCTTTGTGACCTCTTCTCAGGACCTATTAAGACCTTGGGGTTGAACACTCTAGTGTTCAATGGGCAGCCCTACCCACTTCATTCCGACTGAGCTAGGACTGGGGCAAAGAAAAGCTTCTTCCATTTCAGTGGACTCGGCAGACAGTTCCCCTCCGATTCTCCACCGAGAAGCCCAACCCCCGAGCTTGAATATCCCCCTTCCCAGGACGGACAGAAGAGAGTCCATGGGCCCCTTATCACTGGAGCTTGCCCAGCTCAGTGGAGTGGCAGGCATCTGGGACCCCAGGGCAGCGTTTCGAGGAAACAGCAGGCTGTCTCCTTCACCACCTCTTTCCTAATCCCCCCTCCCTTGATCCTGCTGCCCCTTCAAGCGTCCTGTGGGGACAGGCATTCTGGGAGTGTAGTCAGTGGGTAGGGAGTGGCCGGGGGACAGGAAGGCCAGAGTAGGCCCCGGAGCCTGGCCCATGTATGGTGGGAAAGAAGGGTGGTAGGAGGGAGGGGTGAGGGGGCTCACACCAGAAGGGCCTTTGGAGACTGGAGCCTCCTCTGTAGGGGATCTTGAGCACTTCCCTGGCAGCACCCCATGGCCAGCAGCCTGCAGACACTGCTCTTTCAGTGCCCAGTCCAGAGGCAGCCCCACCCCGCTGGCCTGGGACAGGGACTGGCCGGGGTATGTGGTTCTCATCACCTGGATCCAGCTCCCAGCCAGACTCAGCCCCGCCCTGACCTCTGCCCACCCCCCACCAGCCCAGAGGAATGGGCTGTGTGTGTGTGTGTGTGTGTGTGTATGCGTGTGTCCAGAGCAAACTGTTCACTTTTTCAAATATATTAGAAAAAAGTTTCTCATGGAGGCTGCTCCTGGCAGGATTGAGGTTTCTTTGGGGGCAGAGGTGGCAATGGCCACTCAAGTACCCCTCCCCACCGACATGTCCTAGATGACGTTCTCAAATAGCTGCATGGAGCTCATGATGTTCTCATCCTGTGTGGAGAGAGAAGGATGAGAGACCTGGTCAGACCCTGGGTGGGCAGGCCGGGACAGTGCCCAAACTGGTCCTACCTTGAGCAGGTTCTCGCCGGGGACTCGGAACCCTGCGGCGACCACTCTGTCTGTCTCACTGGGTGGAGGGGCGGCTGGTGAGTCACAGCCTGTCTTCAGCCCCACGGCCTGACTGCAAGCCCATCTGGGGGCTGCTGTCTCACTGACGGACAAAGTCCCCTGGCTCTACTCAGATGGAGGCCAGGGGCACCTGAGAGGCCACTCTGGGAGCGACGCAGATGGCTGAGGCCGGTGGAGGCACATGCCACGCTCCCACTCACGCACAAGGCTGCTCTGCAGACGAAGGTCACCTGCAACGCTGGGGGAGGCTCCAGGCACCTCTCTCACTGCGTGACCCTGTCCGGAGGGCCAACGGCCCAATCATCCTCCTATTGCCCCACGTCTGTCCCCTCTGGTGTGAGGCACTATAAGGCTGTCCAAGGGATGCTGAGGCCATGGGTTGTGGGTTGTAGGCTGGCATGGAGCAGGTGGCAAAGGGATGGGGTCCAGACAAAAGTGTGTACGTGGAGTTTGGAGGTCGGGAGGAGCTCGGGGACTGGCAGGGGCAGGACCCTGGGTGTCCTTAGCTCCGGATGCCACCTACCTTCTGACAGGTCTCCAGGAACTCATCAATGGTCACCACCCCATCCTTATTCCGGTCCATTTTCTGTAATTCAAGCCACACCCTCAGTGAGTCTGTGGGTCGCCTCCATCCCGGCCTGTCCCATCTATCTCCTACCCTGGATCCAGGCCACGTAAAGTGCCCTCCCTAGCTACTTCCGTGGCACAGCTGACCTCTCTGGCATCTCCCCAGTCTGTTCCCCACACCCAGCCACTTCCTAGAAGCTTTCTTGGGCTTACACTTCCCAGAACGCATCCCCATGCTCCTCTGACCCCCTCACCTCCCTGACAGGCAGCCAGGGCAGATGGAGCAACTGAGGCACAGGAGGGGCCACCGGCCAACGGGAGGTGGAAACTTCAGGCCCTTTAGTCCCCATGGACACAGAACAAAGGCACCACAACCCCACTCCTCTTATGGAGTTTTTCTGGAGGTGCTGGGAGAGCTCTTGGAAGGCACCGGAACACTGGCCTGGTATGTCAGTTGCCCTGGAATCTACAAGCCCTGGCTTGCCCTGTGACGAGGTTCAGGGGATCAGGGAGTGGGGGATCCTGACAACCAGCCAGGTGGGGGGTGCCGGTTTAACCTCCTTGTGGGGGGAGTGGGGCTCAGAGAGGGGAGTGGCTTGCTCAGGGTTGTCCTAAGAGGAGGAGCCCCCTCCCTCCCCTGGCTGCCCTGCCCCTCCAGGCCCAGGGCTGGAGCACTCACCTGGAAGAACCTCTCCACGTGCTCCAGAGGCGCGTCCTCCCTCAGGATTGGATAGGTGTGGCGGCCCATCATGTCATAGATGGACTTCATGATGGCCAGCATCTCCTGGAGCAGGGCCAGAGGGCCAGGCATGAGCTTGGCTGCGAGGATGTAGGGGGGTACCAGGGCCCCAAGAGAGGGGCTGCCCCAAAGGGCGAAGGCACTGCCAGGGCAGCAGTGAGTGAGCAGGTGGGGTGTTCAAGCTGGAGACAGACGAGCTCACCCCCATCTAGTCTATTCAGTGCAGGCCTCTGATTCTCCAGAAGTTGGAGATAGATTTTGGTGTGCCGTCTCCAAAATTTGAAATTGTAGCGACGATTTCATGTACAAAAAAAAAAAATGTTTGGGCAAAACAAAACCTGACTGTAGACCTGTGTGGTGAGGTCCCCCACCTGCCTTAAGGGTCCACACTGCCCCCTTGACTGGGGGGAGCTGAGGCCCACTCCTCCTCCCCCTGTCCCTAGCTTCTCCAGTTGTGTCTCCCTCAGGACCTCCCTGTGAGAGAGAATGATCTGAGAATACTGGTTGAACCGGTGAGGGGCACACCAGCTCCACAATCCCCTGCACCCCGATGTCCAGGACCAAGAGCCTGGGAGAGGAGGAGAGCCCCCTGGCTGCTGTCCCCTCCAGGATTGAGCTGACAGCCGTGTCTCTGGACAGGAAAGGGAGACAGGACAGTCAGGGTGGCAGGAGAGTGGAGGAAAGAGGCTGGGAGCGTGGAGCAGTAGAGAGGAAGAGGGGCAGACGGCCACCACCCTCGACCGCCCTGTACCTCTTTGGTGATGTAGCCATCCTTATTAATGTCGTAGAGGTTAAAGGCCCACTTGAGCTTCTCATGAACTGTTCCTCGCAGCAGGATGGAGAGGCCGACCACAAAGTCCTGTGGAGGGAGGGGAGGGTGAGGAGTCCGATGCCCAGATTTTACTTCCGGTTTGCTGTGTGCCTTCACACCTCTATAGGTGAGGAGCCTTCATTACAGAGCAGGCTGATGATGTCCATTAGGTCAACACCTTGTGAGTGTGTGCATGTGTGTGTGTGTGCGCATGTGGTGGGAATGGCATGGTGGCTGGTGCTTATCTTCTCAAATAAAGATATTCAAATACATGGTGTCTTAGACCCATTTAATGCACGGCTACTGAAAGAGAAGACCTTGGGTGCTCTTTTAATAAAGGAGAATGTTCTACTTTTAGTTTACCAAGGATCTGCATGTGAAGGTGCTTGAAAACTCATGGCTTAAAAGCTAAACCAATAGTGCTCAGCTTTGGGGTCATGACATACCTGTGTGCTCAGAGGAATCACCTCTGAGGTGTGACAGAGAATTTATTACAATGTTATAAGACATAAATGTTCCAGTGGCTTCTGTGTGAAAACTCCAACTGCTCTTAGCAGTTGGTGGAAAAGCAAACCCTCCCTTCCATTTCCCGGAAGGCTTGCAGGTTGAGCCTTCTCTGCCCCACAGGGTCCTCCCAGGTTATTCTGAAAGAAGGCAGCAGAGAAGGGCTGTCCCGGAACAGGAAGTGGAGAACGGCAGATTGGGGGCGGGGGGGGGGGGGGGGGAGCAGGGGCGGGGCAGGCCGTGCACCAAGGGTTTTGGTTACCACTCAAACATAAGATCTTCTGGATCTGAAGAGGCCTGTACCACGAGAAAGAGAGACTAAGGGAAACAGAGGAAAGCAATCTGGAAGAAAGAAAAATTATTCCAGGAGGAAAAAAGACGTAACAAAAATGACCAGGAGTGAAGGTTGGAAATCCGGCATCCCTAAAATAAGAATAGGACGCTACAAAAAGGGAATAATTGACAACGAGAAAGAGCTCCTGGGAATTAAAAATACAAAAGCAAAATGACAGACTCAGAAGAGGGTTTGGGAGAGCAAGTGGAATCTTCCATAAAGTCGTGTGAAAAGGCAAAAGAGCTGGGAAACAGAAAAGAGGACAATGAGAGGTCTCCTATAGAGGACACAATGCCCAAGCACCAGGGGCTCCCAGGAGAACCGAGGAAATGGAGGAAAGCAGGTTAGAGAAGACGAAGGACCCCCCAGGATGGAAGACCGGGGAGCGTCCAGGTCCTGCCGAGGCCAAGCACGTGGAAACACGTGTGCATGGAAACAGCCCACAGTGTTGCCTGTGGGCACAGGTCATGATGGCATTTCAGTAAACCAGGCGCAAAAAAGAGGATCCTACGAGCTTCCAGAGAGAAAAACAGAACCAAACCGACAACACAAAAGCAGGTCGTGTACACAGGGTCAGGATTGGGCAGGTTTTGCAAGAAGTGAGGCCACCACCGCTGGGAAGGAGGACAGCTTCCCACCGTAGCTTTGCTCCCACACAATGTACCGAGCAAGAGGGAGAATAGAACGAAGATGTTTCCAGACATCCACAGGCCCCAAAGTTATCTCCCACATACTCTTTCATAGGAAGCTGCTGGAAGCTGTGCCCCTGAAAAGACAGAATAAAGCAAGGATGAGGGAGATGAAGAATTCCAGAACCAGGAGACCCACCCGGGGGGGAAAGGGGAGGAGGTGGAGCCAGTCGGAGGCTGAGGAGCGTCCTCAGGGAGATGCCCGTTCGTTCATTCGTTCGTTCGTTCGTTCCGAGACTGGAGAAAGGCCTGGAGGTGAATTCATGACAAGGTCACAGACCCCGGGCAACTGAAAACCCAGGACCACTGTTAACTGGAGGCAAAATAAGAATGTGCGGAAAAGAAAACCATAATCCGCTCACCAGAAGGCTGAGCGGGGCATCAAATTCACGTCATCAAACCACGGTCCTTGTCCCACCTGAATCCTAGCATTCTGGAAAGCCAGGGGGTGGGAAAGGTGTATGCGTATGGGAGACCCAGCTCTCATCCCCACAGCAGACGGCGGGTGGTCTAAAACCGGGCAGCCAGTGGGGCGCCTGGGTGGCTCAGTCGGTTAAGCTTCCGACTTTGGCTCCGGTCTTGATCTCACAGTTTGTGGGTTGGAGCCCTATGCCGGGCTCTGTGCTGACAGCCCGGAGCTTGGAGCCTGGTTCCAGTCCTTGCAGAAGGATTCTGTGTATCCTTCTCTCTGCCCCTGCCCCACTTGTGCTCTCTCTCTCAAAAACCAATAATAATAACAAAATTTTAACCGGGCAGCCAGGAAGCAGCAACAAGTATACTATGCGGACACGTGGAGACGAATGGTGCCAATCCCCTAAAGCAGCAGAAGGGGGCTGCCTCTGCAGGTGTGTGGGTGGGTGGTTAACAGCTGGTTTTCCAGAGCACATCCTGTAAATCTACTGGACTCTTAAAGCCTGGTGTGTATAAGTGAAGAAATTGAAAACGTTAAAGGAGAAAGGTGATAGTTCTTACGTGCCCAAGTGTGGGGAATAATCACTGAAGCTCGGGCGTGATTTAGTGAGGAGTCGAAGTGTCCCTGAAATCACGTCACTGGGGTCTGACAGGCTTTCCCGGTGGGAGGCAAGGGCGTGCAGTCCGACCGGAGGCATCAGGGAATGGCCCGTTCTAGTGCGGGCCGCCGGAGGGTGCTGGCAACACCATCCCCCCCGTCTTGTCTGCACACACCCAGGTCTGCCGTGTACAAGCCCTCACGGTCAGCCACAACCGAGGAACGCCTCTGTTCCATGTCCCTAAGCGTGTGGGTATGAGAACAGTGGTGACGGTACCAGGAGGGAGACGTGTGGGAATGTCCTCTGGGAGACCATCCATCCTCCCTAGCACACAGACGCCCTCCTGTCCCGCCAGCACACGTTGGAGTACTTGGCAGTTCCAAACGTCCAGCCCCAGGGTGCCTCGGTGCCTCGGTCGGTTAAGCATCCCACCTCTTGATCTCAGCTCGGGTCACGATCTCACGGTTCGTGGGAAGGAACCCCGCGCGGGGCTGAAAGCACGGAGTCTGCTTGGAATTCTCTCTCCCCTTCTCTCTCTGTCCCTCTCCCGTTTGCGCCCTCTCTCTCTCTCTCTCTCTCTCTCACACACACACACACACTAAATAAATAAATAAACAAACGTTTATTAATTTCCAGCCCCACACAGCACAATCTCATGTGGAACTGTCACTAGCTGTAACTCCTTGATCTTAACTCCGAGGCATATGGCGTCCATCGCGTCCACAGCCCCTGCTCTGCGGCTGTCCCTGAGGCAGAGTGCAGGGAGGCTAAGGGTCTCTGCAGTGGCACAGTGACACAGAGAGGCCTCGGTTTCCAGGCTAAGGCACCCCTGGGTGCACATGAGCGGCATCCAGTGGAGCACACAGGAGGGGCTCAGCCAGAGGGGGGAAGCAGAGGTTTGCAGGCATAAGCTAGTAACTATAACTCTGCAGTCGCATGTGGCTTGGCCAGTGAACAGCACAGGGAGTGGGTTACTGCAGGGGGAGGTAAGGGAGAGGCAGCCGCACCTCCCTCCAGACACACAACTGGGCCTAACTCTCCAAAGGAGCAGCAGCGTGCTGGTACAATGAGTGGGTCGAATACAAAAGGCCCTGGAAGGCACAGAGGGTTGTGATGCATCGCAATGTACACACGTGGCCCGCCTGGGCTGGGGAGGCCAACGCCAGGCTCCCTCCTGTGGGCGAATCCCAGAGGACCCAAGAGGAACAGAGCAGCGGGCAGACCCTGAGGTGGGCTGCGGGACCACTGCTCCCGCTTGGTGAAGATGAGGTTTGCTTGTGTGCTGTTTTGTTCACCTTTAATTAATATGTGTCTTGTCTCTCAAAAATAGAAAAAAAAAGATTGGGATCATTGTAACTATCAATAAGCTGACCTGACTTTCTGTTTTCTTAATTTAAAAAAAAAAATTTTTTTAATGTTTATTTATTTTCGAGAGACAGAGAGACAGAGCATGAGCGGGGGAGGGGCAGAGAGAGAGGGAGACACAGAATCCGAAGCAGGCTGCAGGCGCTGAGCTGTCTGCACAGAGCCCGATGCGGGGCTCGAACTCACGAACCGCGAGATCACGACCTGAGCCGAAGCTGGACGCTTAACCGACTGAGCCACCCAGGCGCCCCTCTTAATTTTTTTTAAAGTTTATTCATTTATTTTGAGAGAGAGAGAGAGAGAGAGAGACAGAGAGAGAGAGAGAGACAGTGCAAGTGGGGGAGGGGCAGAGAGAGAGACAGAGACAGAGACAGAGAGACAGAGAGAGACAGAATCCCAAGCAGGCTCTGCACTGTCAGCATGGAGCCCGATGCGGGGCTTGAACTCACAAAACTGCGAGATCGTGACCTGAGCCGAAACCAAGAGTTGGACGCTTAACCGACCGAGCCACCCAGGCGCCCCCTGATTTTGTGTTTTAAGGGCACATTGAAAGATTCAGTCTGAGGCAGTGAGGGGGGGTCAAGAGTCACCCCCACCTCTTGAGGTCCTTCCAGCCATGGGGATCCCAACCCGTGGTGCACCCAGGATTAGGGCCTGCTGATTGAAAGGTCCCTGGGGACATAAGTGCCCTCCTCTCTTTCTGAAAAAGCTTTCTTAGAGCAGAACACTGCAGTCAAGAAGGTCCTTAAGATAAACAAACACACCCATATGAAACCGGAGGAAAGGGTTTCAGGGCAGAGAAGCAGGCGGAAGGCCTGGGAGGATGCCACAGATGTAGGACCTTTTGAGAAGGTGCCTAGCAGAGGGGCTTCGGCACCAGTGCCCCTAACCCAGCCACTGACAGCACACCCCACCTGCCTACCACCTTAAAGGGACCACCAGACCCCTCCCTCAGGGGGGGCGAGAGCAAAGACCGCAGGAGGGTGACAGAGACCTTCCTGGCCCCCACCACGCACTGGGCCCCTGGTGAGCTGTTTGATCATCTGATTTCCGAATGAGAAAAACCGTCTCACAGAGCCCTGGCTGGGTCCATTACACGAGTGCTTCTCACACTTTATTCCCAGAACTCTTCGGTGCCCCTTCAAGGATACACGAGAGACTGGTCACAGGGTAGGACCATCAATTTCTCCTGCGTGCCCTGGTAATGCTGGGGTTTTTACTGTGTGCAGGTATTCCTTTAAAATAAAAAAGATGACGACACCGTAGGTTTACACAGGCACTAGCCCCAAGAGTGTGGCCAGGAGAGGGTGGGGCCCCTGTGGTCACAGGGCCAGGCTGTGGCCTTGGGCCACCCCACCCGGTCTGCCCCTGTGTCAACGTACCGGCTGGCTGGCGGCATAAAAATAAACTGAGCAGCATTACCGACAGGTTATTATTACACCCCGGCTCGTCCAGGGGCTTTCTGAGCCCGGCCCACTCGTTCCTCTGCTTTCCTGTCAGCTGCCCTTGGCCCTGGAAGCCGAGCAGGGTGGTTATCGATCAGGCCCAGCTCTCAGCAAGGTTCTCCTCTCCAAAGAGGTTTCAGCTTTTCGCCTGCAGCTATTTTTGGGGCCTGGGCTCCACAGACGGGGCCTCTCTCAAATGGTCCCGTGTGGCCGGCCTAGGTGCCGCCCACGTCTCTGCCCGCCCGACAGAGCCCGGCAGGGCCCTCCCGGGGGGCAGGTGTCACTCACCAAGCTAGCTCAGGCTGGGTGCTCCCCCTGTTTTGTGGCAAGGGATAGATTCTGGGGCTGGGCGCCTGCAACCCCCACTATTAGCACGGACCCCAGAGTTAATCCTTGCCCCCTTTTCAAATGCAAATTCACGTGTGCCTTAGAAGCTCCCTGGGCTTGGCAGCCCTGGAATGGAAGCAAAGGCTGAATGAGAATAGAGTGGCCAGACTGTCCCTAACTTCAGCGAGGCCCAGGGCCAACCAGGCACAGTCCACCCATTCTCTGGCTGACACACTGGATCGTTTACACCCAGGATCATGTCTGGGCCACTGAAAGGCCCGAGAGGGTGGCACCCGGGCAGGGAGATCCCCCGCCCCCACTGTGGGCTAGAGGGGCAGGGGGTGTGGGAGGGGGCAACGGGGACCTACCTCAAAGCGGATGGCCCCATTCCCATCGGCGTCGAAGGCGTTGAAGAGGAAGTGTGCATAAGTGGTGGCATCTGGGGAGACCAAGGGCAAGGGCTGGGGTGTGTTGCCATTCCGGGGCTGGGGTGCCCCACCTTTCCAAGAGGACAGAGGCAGCTCCAGGCTGCAGGCAAAGGGTGGAGGCAAGGATCCCTTCCCCCTTAAAGGTGACACCCACTGTTTGTAGAGGTGCCATGGGGGGCGGGCGGGGAGGGTTGGGAGGAGCCAGGGGGGACTGGCCTCAGACTCACCTCCCTGAGGGAAGAACTGTGAGTAAATGAGTTTGAAGGTGTCTTCATCCACCAGGCCCGTGGGACACTCCTGCAGCAGGAAGCCACCCCCTCAGTGACCTCAGCCATCCCTAGCAACCCCTCCATCCCCCCCGCCCAAACTCCACAGGGTCTGGCCTTGCCCCTCCCTCTGGGGATACCTGCTGCTTGAGATACTGCTGGGCTCTACTGAGGCCCGATCTGGGAAGAGCCTGGCGGTGGGGCAGGGTGATGCAGGCGGGGGTGAGTGGGAGGGTGGCGGGTTGTCCCTTTACGCCAAGTTGGTCCCTCCCTATGCTCCTCCCCTCTGCCAGCATCAGAGACACACAGCATGGAAGATGGTGCCTTCAGAATACTGATTCTGGGACTTGACCCACCCCCAGACAGCTCTCCCACAAAACAAGAGACCCATCAAGGCCCCTGGGATATTTGCTGTGCCCTGGAGAAGTTTTTAGAAGGTGCCCCTGGGCCAGGGTCTCTCCTGCCTGGAGCTTGGGCCAGGAGGGCTAGGTGGGTCCGGGCCTCTCCCAAGGGGATGGGGAGCACTCACGTTCTTGAAGCCCCTGTAGAGGGACTGTAGCTCCTTCTTGGTGAACTTGGTCTGTGCCTGCAGCTGGTCCAGTCCCTCTGGCTGGTGGCGCACTGTAGATAGCTCCAGCTCACTGTCGCTGCTGTCTGGAAGGAGACACAGACCCCGGAGGGTGGAACAAATGCCCTTGCTCCTTCTCTTGCTCTATTGTGGGCACCAGGCCATGGGCTAAAGTAGGGGTGGAGGAACTCTCCTTACGTGACTACCAGGTATGGCTCCTCGGGCTGTGCACTGCACAAAAGGTGGGGCTATGGGGGAATGACATTCTCAGGAGTTGTGTCTCATGGCTGCTCTGCTGCTTTGCTCCTCACATAGAGTTAGCTCTCCCCACTTGCCTCACCTCGAGCACGTCCACCCTCTCAGCCACATGTGGGATGGGGGGGCAGGAACTGGTCTGATCCTAGAGAGACACTGAACAAAGGGAGATGGGAGGAAAAAAAGACAGCAAGACAAGCTCAAAAGGACCTTCAGGTTTCAAGACCCAATTCCTGGACCACCTCCTCCATGCTGCCCTCCCTGATTTCCCCCCAGGAATGGGGAGGTCACCCCTTGGCCCATCTAGCCTAACATGCTAATCATTGGCTGTATTTGGTATGAAGCTGTCATTCACACCTGGGTAGGAGGTCAGATCTCAAGGGCCGCCCATAGGGCAGGGACCAGACCTAGCCTTTAATAATAACACATCAAAATGTTAATTAACCATGGTTACCTTTGGGGGGGGGGGGTGCGGAGGCAAATTTCAGGTGATCTTTACTTTTTTATTTATGATTTTTTTTTTACATTTTTCTAACATCCTTTGATATGGTGTGCATCACTCTTACAACACAAAATAAAGCTACAGACAAAACAGCACTGAGCACCTACACCTTGCTGAGCAGCATGCTCACATAATTATAGAACTTTTCACCGAAACGAAAAGCAAGATCCACACCCACTGCACTGTCAGCATCCCTGGCCTCCCCTGGCATCCTGCAAAGCAAAATGGTAAGCCCATGACGATCTCCTAGCTGCTTGCTTGTTCCCACTGCAGGGTAAGGGCTGCAAGCCTCCCTGAACTGCCCACCCTGTGCCCGCAGAGCCTAGTGCAGTGCCAGACATGGAATACTGCTAACGGGAGCACCCTGAGCCCTGTGCTGGGCTGCCCCATTCTGGGCCTCTCCCATGAGTACTGCTGGCTCCCACTGAGGGTCACCGTGCCCTGCAAAGGTGCCCAGCAATCAGGCTGTTGCCTTGGTCCATGCACATGCCTGATCTCCAGGATAACCATTTCATACCTTCCGTCTGTTTAAATTCCCAGTGCCTCCTGCCCCATCCTTACTCTCAGGATGCTTCCTACATCCCTGAGAAAACAGAAGCCACAGAAGAAAATTTCTCCCCACATCTACCGGTCTACCTGTATTGGCCTAAACATCCTCTTTCCCTCCTCCTCTGGGAACCACTGTCCTGGTTCCTGGCCAAGGCAAACCCTTCCACGTGCACAGTAGGTCCCAGACCCTCTCACTGTCTCAAGCATGTGACTGCAGCAAGTTTCCCCACTGTTTCCTCTTTACCCATCATCTTTTTTTCCTCTCCCTTCTGGATCATTCCCTTCACCATGTGGACATACTATTGAATCTGGCAATCCTTTGTCAAGTTTAGTATCGGTAAATTTTGGAAGCCAGTGATTCTACTCTGAATAAACATCCCAAACAGAATCTCAGCCAGCTAAGGGGACTGTACATTGACGTTCACGGCAATAGTATCTTTGATCGGGGAACTGGAGGCATCACAGGCAGGACGGGTGGGCACAAAATGGGGGATGCACACACAGCAAGGCGAACCATGCAGTGGGTTAAAGGGACACACAGCAGCATAAATAGATGTTAAAAATTGGTTGCTTACTTCAACTAAGAGGTAGGCATTTCAGAATGGATGAAAAAGCAAGACCTGACTATAGGCTACTTACAAAAAGGATACCTTAAATCAAAGCCACAGATGTAAAGTAAAAGAGTAGAAAGGAATAAGAAACCTGGTGTGGCTCTATTAATGATAGACAAAATAGACTTCAAGACAAAGGGTACTACTAGAGACAAAGAGGAACGTTTTATAATGATATAAGGATTAATTCATCAAGAAGATAGTGCAATATGAAATATATACATATACCTAGCAACAACTTTAAAATACCTGAAACAAAAACATTCAAAACTAAAAGGCGATACAGATAAACCACAATTTCAATTGAAGTATTTAACACCCTTTTCCAGTAAATGGTACCATAAGTAAACATACAAAAGACGTGAAAGACATTCTCAACCAATTTGATCAAATTAATATTTATAGAACCTTCTGCCCAACAACTGTAGAATACATATTCTTTTCAGGAGCACATTCTGTGGTTACTAAGACAGACCAGATGCTGGAATAAAAAGCAAAATTCTGACCACAATGGTATTAAATCGAGATCCCCCCAAAAAACAAGAACAATAAAAAAAAATCCCAAACGCTTGGAAACTAAACAACACACTTCTAATGAACTCAAACGTCAGAGAAGGAAAATCACAAGGTGAGTTTTGAAATATTTTGCACTGAATGATAACGAAAATACAGCAAACCAAAAATTTCTGGATGCAGGTAAGTCTGTGTTTAGAGGGAAAGTTATAGTTTTATGTTACTTTAGTAGAAAGGAAGATAGGTCTAAAGTCAATGATAGAAACTTCTAGATCTAAGTTTTTCAGAATCCAGGAAAAGAAGAGCAAATGAAGCTCAAGGTTATTAGAAGAAAGGATGTAATAAAAATAAGAGTAAAAATCATTGAAAAAAAACCAGATAAACATGGAGGAAAAACCAATAAAGTTATTAAGAAACCCAATAAGTGAGTCATAGACTAGGAATCTTTATGGCCTGGATTTAGACAAAGAGTTCTTAGACATGACACCAATAGCATGATCCATAAAAGAAAAGTTGATAAACTGTACTTTTTAATAACAACTAAAACTTTTGCTCAACAAGAGATACTGTGAAATAAAAAGGTAAACTCCAGACTGGGAGGAAATATTTACGAAGCATATATCTGATGAAGGATATCCAGATTATGTGAAGAACTCTCAAAACTCAACAGTAAGAAAACAACTCAAGTTGGTAAGTGGGCAAAGACTTGGTCAAACACTTCACCATAGAGGACATACCGATGGCAAATAATCCCATAAAAAGGTGTCGAACACCACTGGCGATTGTGGAAATACAAACTAAAACCACAAGGAAATACTACTCCACGCCTCTTTTTTTTTTTTTATGTTTATTCATTTTTGAAAGACAGAGAGAGACAGAGCACAATAACTTTTTTTTTTTATTTTTTAATGTTTATTTATTTTTGAGACACAGAGACAGAGCATGAACGGGGGAGGGTCAGAGAGAGAGAGACACAGAATCTGAAACAGGCTCCAGGCTCTGAGCTGTCAGCACAGAGCCCGACGCGGGGCTCGAACTCACGGACCGCGAGATCATGACCTGAGCCGAAGTTGGACGCTTAACCGACTGAGCCACCCAGGCACCCCCAGAGCACAATAACTTTTACGCAAACGTTTAGAGCAACTTCGTTGACAGTCACCCAAAGCTGGAAATAGCCCAAATGTCCTTCAACCAGGGAGTGGATACATCATCTGTGGTACATTCACCCAGTGGAATATCACTCAGCAATAAAAGTAAACAAGCTATTGATATACGCAGCAGCATGAATGAACCTCGAGTGCATTAGCAAGTGAACTAATCCAGACTCGAGAGGCTGGTTAATGTATGACATCTGGAAAAGACGAAATTTTGGAAATCACGGGGAAAGACGATACATCAGTGGCTACTAGGGGCTATGGAGCAAGGGACGTGTTGAATGCAAAAAAAAAAAAAGGCAGCCTTAGAGAATTTTTTGTGGGGATAGAATTGTTCTATATCTTGATTGTGGTAGTGGTTACATTATTATGCATTTGTCAAAATTCGTCGAACTGGGCACCAATAAAGGGGACTATATGTAGAGTAGAAACATTTTAAATAAAAACTAGATAATTGCCTACAGGAGAAGGACATGTGATAAAAGGGAAAAAAATAGCAAAATGAAAGACGGGTTCTCTTTTTTTAAAGGAGGTTTCTCACCCACCGCAGAGCTCAATGCCCAGTACAGACCCCAAAGCAGGGCTCATGACCCTGAGATCAAGACCTGAGCTGAGATCAGGAGGCAGATGCTTAACTGACTGAGAGGGGTTTTAAATGGGTCAAGACTGAGGAGCCTGGGTGGCTCAGTCGGTTAAGCATCCGACTTCAGCCCAGGTCATGATCTTGCGGCCCGTGAGTTTGAGACCCGTGTCGAGCTCTGTGCTGACAGCTCTGAGCCTGGAGCCTGCTTCGAATTCTGTGTCTCCCTCTCTCTCTGCCCCCTCCCTGCTCACACACACACTCTCTCTCTCTCTCTCTCTCAAAAACAAAGATTAAAAATTTTTTTTTAAATAAAAAAATTAAATAAAAAAATTTTAAATAAAATTTTAAATAAAATTTTAAATTTTAAATAAAAAAATTAAAAAAATTTAAATGGGCCAAGACTGGTAATGTCCCATGAACATTACCGTGACTGGTAATGGCCCCTATGGGCCAAAAAATAAAAACAAAACAAATATCCTAAACTTGTTGCTATTTCTTCCACTGAATAAAAAGCAAGAAAACAAAACTTCCTCGAACTTTACCATCCCCTCCAGCTATTTCTTTTTTCTCTTCTTTAACTCTCTGTCTTTACTTCCTCTCCTAGTCTCCCCTGAATGAACTTACTCCTAGGGGGCATTTCCCCACCACTCCATACAAACTGCTTTTCTGAAGAATCACCGGAGACCCATGTTACTAGTCCAGTAATCTTCACTCCTCAATCACACGAGGACCTACAAGAATGAAAATTACAGTGACAAGGTCCAGTGGCTGGACCCTTGAGGACATTATGCTAAGTGAAATAAGTTAGGCATAGAAAGACAAATACTGTATGGTCTCACTTATACGTGGAAAGTAAAAAAAAAAAAAGAAACTACATTTATAGGTACAGAGAGTAGGTTGGTGGTTGCCGGGGCTGAGGGATAGGGGAAATGAAGAGATGTTGGTCAAAGGGTATAAACTTCCAGTTATCAAATGAGTAAGTTCTGGGGATCTGATGTACAGCGTGTAGACTCTAGTTAACAATACTGTGTTGTATACTTGAAAGTTGCTAAGATAACGGATCTTAAATGTTCTACCGCCACCACACATATGCACGCATGCGCACGCGCGTGCACGCACACACACACACACACACACACACACACACACACACACAAAGGGTAATTATGTGACATGATGGATGCATTAATTAACCTTATTATACCAATCGTCTCATAAATTTACGCAATGTTATATGTCAATTATATCTCAGTAAAGCTGGAAAAACAAATGAAAATTACATGCCCATTTCACTTTTGAATGTAGATGTAAAACCTTACAATTTTTTTTACATTTATTTATTTTTGAGAGACAGAGACAGAGCACAAGTGGGGGAGAGGCATAGAGAGAATGAGACACAGAATCTGAGGGAGGCAGGCTCCAGGCTCTGAACTGTCAGCACAAAGCCTGACACGGGGCTCGAACTCATGAACCCGTGAGATCATGACCTGAGCTGAAGTCAGATGCTTAACTGACAGAGCCACCCAGGCACCCTGAATGTAGATATAAAACCTTAAACAACACGTTAGCTAACTGGATCCAACTGTACTAAAAAAAAAGTACATCACGATCAAGAAGGTTTTATCTGGGGGCGCCTGGGTGGCTCATTCAGTTAAGTGCCCAACTTCAGCTCAAATCATGATCTCACAGTTCATGAATTTGAGCCCCACATCAGGCTCTCTGCTGTCAGGGCAGAGCTGGCTTCAGATCCTCTGTCCCGCTTCTCTCTGCCCCTCCCCCACTGTGTTCCCCCTCCCCCTTTCAAAAATAAATAAACATTAAAAAAAATAAGGTTTGGAGTGTCTGGGTGGTTCAGTCAGGTAAGCGTCTGACTTTGGCTCAGGTCATGATCTCACGGTTCGTGAGTTCCAGATCCATGCTGGGCTCTGTGCTGACAGCTGGGAGCGTGGACCTGCTTCAGATTCTGTGTCTCCCTCTCTCTCTGCCCCTCTCCCCACTTGCATTCTGTCTCTCTCTCTCAAAAATAAATAAACATTAAAAAAATTTAAATAAAAAATTTAAAAAGTTAAAAAAAAGGTTTTATTTGTAAGAGTACACAGAGGGAAAATCATATGAAAACCTTAATACAGAAAAGACATTTGATAAACATCCACATCTATTTATAATTAAACAAACACTAACCAAACTAGGATAGAAGGGAACTTTCTTAACTTGATGTAGCTTATATTTGCAAATAACATATTTATTTACAGAAAATATTAGATTTAATGGCAAAGACTTAGATGAATTCCCTTTAAGATTTGGGACAAGCCAAAGTTGGCCACAATTACCACTAATTGATATCCTGCCAGTGCTCTAAGGAAATTTCAAAAAAGAAAGAAACAATTTAAGAATTGGGAAGTAAAGGATAAAACTAACATTACTTGTAGATGTTCGGTCCCTACAGGGACAAAAAAATCAATATACATGAGAGTTTAGTAAGGTTGCCAGATACAAGATTAATTTACAAAAATCAATAGCAATTTTCTACACCAGTAATAACCACCTAGAAAATATAATTAAAAATATAACATTCATGGGGCACCTGGGTGGCTCAGTCAGTTAAGCATTCCACTCTTGATTTCGGCTCAGGTCATGATCTTATGGTTCGTGAGTTCGAGCCCCGCATTGGGCTCTGTGCTAACAGGGTAGAGCCTGCTAGGTGATTCTCTCTCCCTCTCTCTTTGCCCCTCCCTCACACATCCTCTTTCTCTCTCTCTCTCTCTCTGAAAAATAAATAATAAAACACTTAAAATATACATATATAACATTCATGACAGCAATAAAAACTCAAAAGTATCTAAGTAGTAACCAAAACTCAAAGGACTTCTACATGGAAAGGTAATCTGGACAAATGAGACATCCCATTTTGGATAGGACCGTAGAATATGAAGATACTATTTCTCCCCCAAAGTCATCTACAAATTCAACACAATTCCAATTAAAAATCCAGTTGGACTTTTTGAGGACCCCAATAGACTTACTCTGAAATGTACATGGAGGAATAAAAATCCATAAAAATCTAGAAAGGAAGAGTGAAAAGGGAATTTTTCCCATTAAATACTAATATACAGTCACAGTCACTGTAATAAAGCTGTGTGGTGGGTACAAGAACAAACACACCAAAAAAAAAAAAAAAAAAAAAAAAAAAAACAGACCCAGCGAGCTCAAAAAAGAGACGGAGGTATAGCAGGAACTCCACAGAAGATTTGTGGAAGGGTCACATAGTTTAGTAGGTGATTTTAGGAAAACTGGCCCAGCACAGAAATCTGGATCCCATTCTTTTTGTTTATTTTTTATTTTTTTTAACGTTTATTTATTTTGGGGACAGAGAGAGACAGAGCATGAACGGGGGAGGGGCAGAGAGAGAGGGAGACACAGAATCAGAAACAGCCTCCAGGCTCCGAGCCATCAGCCCAGAGCCTGACGCGGGGCTCGAACTCACGGACCGCGAGATCGTGACCCGAGCTGAAGTCGGACGCTTAACCGGCTGCGCCGCCCAGGCGCCCCTGGATCCCATTCTTACACCACGTGCAAAAATGGGCGCCAGATGAACTAAAGAGCCAAATGTCAAAGATAAGCTATTGAGTTAAAATGTGAAAGAATCTCTTGCTATCCTAAGGATGGGGAAAGATTTCTTAAGACTTCCAAAGTTCAAAAACCAGAAAGGAAAATAAAAAGTGGATGAATTCGATCACATCAAAATGAAAGATTTCTGTTTTAAAAAGGGCACCGTGGCTGGTTAGAGACAACTCAACAGAATGGACGAAGACAGCATACAGTGTTTAAAACAAACAAACAAACAAACAAACAAACAAACAAACGAAAAAAGAATATCTGGAATAGATAATCATCAAAAAAGGAAACTGGAAAGATGAAGAAATACATGAACGATGGCTCAACCTCATTAATAAACAGGAAAATGCAAATTACATTGAGAATGCAACAGCTAGATTGGCAGGAAATAATAACAGTGAAATAAGCAAGCTGGCCAATCCTTAAAAGCTGGCTAGGGAGAGAACAGAGGTCAATGGGAATTTTTAAGCATGCTTGTGAGCAGCTAACCGGTACACGCACACACTGGGGGGCGGGGGGGGGGGGCGGTTATTTGCATTTTCATGCTAAGGCTGCATACATCTGCATACCCTAGGGGGCAGTAACCCTCCCCTAGGTACATGTGCTTGAAAAATAAGAGTGCAGCCACCCCAGTGTTCTACCATAACAATAGCTTGGGGGCACCTGACTGGCTCAGTCAGTTGGGCATCCGACTTCAGTTCGGATCATGATCTCACAGTTCGTGAGTTTGAGCCCCGCATCTGGCTCTGTGTGGACAGCTCAGAGCCTGGAGCCTGCTTCATATTCTGTGTCTTCCTCTCCCTCTGCCCCTCCCCTGCTCTCTCTCTCAAAAATAAATAAACATTAAAAAAAAAAAATAGCTCGAACTGACCGCAGGCCCACTGACAATAGAGCAGATAAATAGATTGTGGGACATCCGCTGGATGGAATGAACTAGAACACATGGCAATGTGGATGAGTTAGAAACATACTGTTAGATGAAAAACCAGTCCTACGAGACCAGTATGATTCCATTTCTTATAAAATTCACAACCAAGAATAGCCAAACAATTTGTAGGGATACGTAAGAGATAAAATGATAAATAAGAATGAAAATCCAGGAACGACAAGTGCAAATCTGGCTGGTGGTAACCCCTGGGGAGGGAGAAGAGAAAGGCAAGAGAGGGGCAGGCTGGTGATGCTCTAGTTCGGACAGTGGAGGTGTGTGTGGGGTGGGCAGGATAGGCTCATTGGTGTTTACTATTATTTTAATGCACATATAAAATACATATTTGAATTTAATAGAGATTAAAGTGTTAAAAGTAATTAGAGTCCCCAGAACAAGAGAAAATGAGAGAGAGAACACTACAGTGTCCCAACTCTATATGGCAGCCTTACAAAACACCGCTGGTCTGGACCAAACAGGACACTTGGAAGATAAGAAAAAGACAGTAATCCCCAAAGAAATGACCAACGAATACAGACGGGCAAGTTAGAGATGAGCAAACTGAAGAGGCTAATAGGTATGCAAAGAGGTGGTCAAAATCATTAGTATGATGTTGGGATGAGCCCTCGGTGTTGTATGGAAACCAATTTGACAATAAATGTCACGTTAAAACAAAAACAAAAACAAAATTAGTATGAAAAATGCGTCTGAGAGCAACGAGGAAACAATGTTACACTCATTAAATCTGCAAAATGGAAGAGCTACTTTAAAAATCAAGACTCGGGGCGCCTGGGTGGCGCAGTCGGTTAAGCGTCCGACTTCAGCCAGGTCACGATCTCGCGGTCCGGGAGTTCGAGCCCCGCGTCAGGCTCTGGGCTGATAGCTCAGAGCCTGGAGCCTGTTTCCGATTCTGTGTCTCCCGCTCTCTGGCCCTCCCCTGTTCATGCTCTGTCTCTCTCTGTCTCAAAAATAAATAAACGTTGAAAAAAAAAAATAAATAAAAATCAAGACTCAGTTGGGGAAGGAGGGCTAACTTTTCCTGGGCCTCCAGACTCCAGTAGCAGGCAGACTCCGGCCTGTCATCTGCACTTGGATGTCTAGGAGGTTCTCAGATGGAGCATTTCCAAACTGAGCTCTTGATCTTCCCTCTCCCCAACCTTCAGCCACAGCCTTCCCCAGCTCGGGGGACAGAGACTCCATCCTGCTGAGTGCTTGGGCCCAAACTCTGGGCATAGATCTTCCTCCCAGCACTCAATCCACGTGCATGGCCAGCCAGCTCTAACTCTCAACGTACATCTCGCCTCTGACCCCTTCTCCCGCGTCCGCTGCTCCCACCCCGGTCCAGGGCTCCGGCATCTCTCCAGGCATGTTGCCCTCCTTCTGCCTTGGGTCCATAGGTCTAGTTTTCAAATAGTGCTGAAGGA
The DNA here is from genome assembly GCF_018350175.1 of Felis catus. Lineage (NCBI taxonomy): Eukaryota > Metazoa > Chordata > Mammalia > Carnivora > Felidae > Felis > Felis catus. Next base: position 104,781,472 of record NC_058370.1, on the reverse strand, counting down.
AGCTGCTGAAAACATATCCTTGTGTATTCCTCTGTTCAGCAACCTCCCCCAAGCTCCGAATATAAAAACCAAAGCCCTTAAATGGCCAATAAATGTGCCCCCGCCCCCAGCTCTGACCTCATCTCCCAGGTCTCTGCCTTTGCTCCCTCTGCTTCAGCCATTCTGGCCCCCTTGTGCCCGTCAAGCCCACCGGGCACACTCCCTCTGCAGGGCCCCCACTTGCTCTTCTCTCTGGCTCTACTGCTTTTCCCTCGGAACCCACACCTGCTTCAGGCATCTCCTCGAATGTTACCTCCTCCGAGATGCCCCCTCCCCATTCCTATCTATCCTTCATCTCTGTTCCGCTTTTGTCCATTCGGCCATGACTCCCTGCCAGACACATATTTCTCTGTTTACTAGTGGTCTGGACTGAGTTGCGTCTCCCCCAAATTCATACGTTGAAGTTCAAAGCCAGTGTGACTACATTCGGAGATAGCGCTCCCGGGAGGTAATGGAGGTAAGGATGAGGTCATAGGGGTGGGGCACTAATCCAATAGGACTGGTAGCCTTATGAGAAGAGGAAGAGAGATTTCCCTTCCCCCACTTCCTTTCACCCCCTCTACACACATATGCTCCAAGGAAAGGCCACGGAACTGTCTGGAACTGTCTCAGGAGCAGGGAACCTGGTTTCCTCTTGACCCCCCACAGCATCCGGCCCCATCCTGGGCACCCCACATGCTCTCAGGGGACACCGGGGGACACCCCTCTCCTGGCGTATCCACGGGAGAAATCCAAGGGGCCATCCCTCTGGTTTGTTTCTTGTTCCGGCCGAGACGCAGCCAGATCTCTTAGGAGCCGCCAGAGGCATCACGCCCACCGTGTGCAATTACGGGGCGTGCTGGCAATTAATGGATCTAAATAGCCATTTTGTACAGCTTCCCTCAAAACACTGAGTAGCCTTGCTCAGCCAAACTGAAGTCGACCTGCGTCCATAGCCTCCCTCCCGCCTCTCCCTGGGCTCAGCCCTTCTCTCACTGCTCCAGAGGCTTGTCCTGGACATTACTCATCCCCCACCCCATCGACTGCACTGATAAGCAGGGGCTCAGCAACAAAGATTTAACCTCTCCATCAAACAAACATTTTTGCCAAAGGAGCCAAGGCATGAGGCTTTAAAAATTTTATTCTAGGGGCGCCTGGGTGGCGCAGTCGGTTAAGCGTCCGACTTCAGCCAGGTCACGATCTCGTGGTCCGGGAGTCCGAGCCCCGCGTCGGGCTCTGGGCTGATGGCTCGGAGCCTGGAGCCTGTTTCCGATTCTGTGTCTCCCTCTCTCTCTGCCCCTCCCCCGTTCATGCTCTGTCTCTCTCTGTCCCAAAAATAAATAAACGTTGAAAAAAAAAATTAAAAAAAAAAATTTTATTCTAAAAGCTGAATGTTCCAACTCTATACGGCAGCCTGACAAATCACAAACTGGGCTCGCCTCCCAGGGGAGTAAAAGTTCCAGTTCAGGATGCTGACCCCATGCTGCACGGCCCCCTCTGTGCAGGACCCACCTGCACAGAGGGGCTTGTGAAAGGTGGGTCCAAATCTTTAAATCACTGAGCGAAGGCACACCAGGTACCGGGTGAGGGGCGTTTGTTGCCTACCTAGTACGAGAGCCCGGGGAAGCCCCCTGCGGCTGTGCAAGGGTCCCCTGGAGGCAGCTGCAAAACCTTCCCTTGCGCCTACTTTGCTCAGCCAGCACCCATCTTGGCTCCTCTGGCAGCAAAACTCTGTCCACAGTGTGGACCCCACTGGCTGGCACCAATCCCTCTTACCCAGCTGGTAGATCTCAGCCCTCGCCGGGTCCCTGCTGACCAGGTGACCCCTAGACCTGGAGGTCTCACTGAGGAGCCCCTGTGGGGACCACTGTGGGGCAAAACGCCCCTTCTGTCTGTCAGGGGGTCCTGGGCTTCGAGGTAAGACTCCATCTGAGATTGTGGCTAAGCTGCTTTGAAGCCACTAGATATGCAACAGTTGAGGCACTGACCTGGGGAGGGAGGGGGCTTTGCCCAAGTCCCCCATCCTACAGCAACAACAACAGGCCTCAGGCTCCTGTCCTGCCTTCCTATCCCACAGAAGCCACCCACAAGGAGCCTGGCTCTCTCCTTCCTTTCCCAGAGCCCCGCCCAGGAGCCTTGGGCCTGTCGGAGGGGAGGACAAGGACTCTACAGAGCACATAAGGAAGGGCGCCTACCGCAATGAAGGGCCTGTTAAGTGCGTTCTCCTCTCCCACTAACTTCTAGTACATGGTTAGTGACGTGTGACGCTGGGGGGAATTTGGGCTAGCACGTTTTTGGCAAGAAATAACAAGAGGTAGGACTTTTAAAGTGCTTACTCTGTGCTGGGCGTTGCTTTACGAGAGTTTACACACAGGCACATATTTAGTCTTTACAGCAGCTCGATGAGGGAGGCTTTGCCCACTTTGGATCTGGACCCAGGCGGCTGCCTCCACTCTGCCTTGCTGGCGCCCTCACTGTAAGAGGCAAGGACGTGTCCATGGCTCCTTGGCCCTGCGGAGTTAGAGACGCATCCAGGACAGGCGTGCCAGAGTTGGTATAGGTCCTGGCTCTGCCACTCCTTGGCTGGATAACTTCAGTGAAGTTACTTACCCTCCCCAAGCCTCAGTTTCCTCATCTACAGAGTGGGCCTGCTGTTGGGGACAAACTTAGGAGATGCCCAAAGATAGCGCTCACTAGATGCGGGCTGCTGTCGTCGTCAGCGTCAGACCTGGAAACTGCCTAGGGGTCCCGAGGAACAGACAATTTACAAAGGGTGGCAGACCCTGCCAAGGAGGACGCCAGCCGGGGTACGGAGAGTGCTGGCTGGCCCCCGGCAAAGGCAACAGAGGGCGCTGGGTGGAGATACAGAACAAGAGAAGAGTAGGAGTAATGGCCACCCCTCGGGCCTGCTCAGAGCCAAGAGGCAGCTGTGGACCCGGCAAGTTCCCAGGCCACCTCTGTCAGCCAGGGCTGCGAGGCCACCTCAAAGAGGGAAGAGCAGGGGCAGTGGGTCAGGCCGTGCACACCTCCATCTGGGCGCCCTGATTCTCCCCTTCACACTTCTGTCTCTTCACACGCCTATACTCCCATGTCACAATTCAGCCTCCCTGTCCCCTCCCCAGCCAGAGGGGCCTCCCGTCAGAGGGCACCTGCCCAGGGATGTCCTAAAGAGAGGGCCAAGCCCCTGCATCACTTGTGCTCCTGGTGGCCTCATACTGCCTGGCATACAAAGAGTGCTCACTAAATGTGTGGTGATCGTGGCATATAATTTATACTTACTCAACACCTGCTGTTTGCCAGGCAGTGCTGGGCACGCTTTGGGGCCATAAGTGTATAGACGCAAGTCACTGACACCGTTGGAAAGGCCATATGGGGTGGGGACGGGGACACAGAAAATTTCAGAACAGTGTCACCTAACACAACCCCAAGGGCCAGGGGGCCAGAGCGGTCAGGGAAAGTTCCCAGGGGAGATGGTGCCTCTAATCCAACGCCCCACTTATAGACGAGGAAACAGAGCTCACAAAGGAAGAGTGACTTTTCCAAGTTAATGACAGCATGTCAGTGACTAAGTCAGGGCTGAAAAGCAGCTGTCCTAGGCCCTGGCCACCTAGCCCCTACTGCTCCTTCCAGAGAAAGGCTTCTCAACCTCACTACTGACATTTGGGCCTGATCGTTCTTTCTCGGGGGTCCCGTCCTGTTCGTCGCAGGATGTTCAGCAGCATTCCTGGCCTCTACCCACTAGATGCCAGTAGCACTCTCTCCTCAATTGCGACAATCAAAAACGTCTTCAGACATCACCAGATGGCCACTGTGGTGCCACACTGCCTTCAGCTGAGAGCTACGAGTCTAGAACTTAGGAAATCCGGACTGCGAGAAGAAACACAGCAGCCAAAGTCAAGTTTGGGGCACAGATGTGGACAAAAAGGTCTGGTGTTAGGCTTGCAAACAAGCACCAAGGATTACCAGCCCAGGGTCACTTTTTCCTGGTGCCCTACCCTTGGAGTCCCTTAGATTTGAATTCTGCTTTTAACTTTTCCAAAGTGCTTTAGTTCACTACACCCCTGGGAAGCGGGTAGGGGAAAACATGCTTTTATCCTAATTCTACAGATGAGGAAATTAAGGCTCAAGAATGTTAAAGGCACCAAAGTCACCCAGTAAGCTAGTGGCCAGACCAGGCTGGAACTCCCCCCATGGAGGCACCCAGAGACAGACACTGACAGGAGACTCAGGACAGACAGAGGACCTTTCAGCTTCGGCAGCTACTTCTAGAAGGCTGCATCCCTGGAACCCAGATCTATTAGTTCCTAACAATCCCAGGGGCATTGTAACTCTGGTGTCTCACAGATGGGAACTACGGAAGCTCAGGGGGGACAAGAGACACACACACAACGACATGCAGCCCCATCTAACAGTCCCTTAGACACCGCCTGGCCAATGGGCCTTCCAGGCACTTAAAGGACACCACTCCCCATCAACACGGAACATCTGGAACGTCTAACCCTCGCCTTCTGATGCAGGAAGGGAGGCCTGTTTCAGTGAGAGAATGTCTTCAACCACGAATCAGTCCTGTTAGTGCCAGTAATCACTCCATTGTTAATCACTGGTGATGCCAACGGCTCACAAAGTTTGCACATTTATTACATGCCAAGAATGGTGCTGGAGGCCTCAGAGCCCCGCTGACTAGTTACAAGTCTGCCACGGCCCACTTCGCAGGTGATGAAACCGAGGCTCAGAAAGGGTAAGGAAGCTTACCGCCAGCACGTGTGGGTGGCAGGATCCCAGCTCAGATTTGGCGGACACGGAGGCTCCGCTCCTCCCACCGCCTCAAGACACCACAACTCCAAAGGGCACAGGTGGCTAACTGTACCAGAAAGGAGGCACTCCGTTCGAGCCTGAAGTGGGTTTTTTTTTTTTTTTTAGCAGGTTGAATAAAGCGTCGGTAGTCTCGGGCATACTATCCACCTTGCAAAGAAATCCCTTTTTCCTTAGACGTCACCAAGGCAAATTTCACAGGCCCACACCTGGGAGTTGGGATCAGGTAGGAAGGTTTTGCAGTACCAAGTAGAATGAGGCCACTAGTCCTCCTGGCCCCTGGTGGCCCCACGACGGTCCAGGAAATGGGGAAGATGGATGTAGGGGCTATGGCTTCCCTGAGCACCAACCACCATCCACACCCACCGAAGACTCCAGGTGGGCAAAAGATAGGGTATACAGGATAGGCTAGTGGCCTGTGGGAGGCGCGGGTCCTCAGGGGATGCTCATCCCCCCATCTCACCCCAAGCAAGGGCATTTCCCATTCCCACTAAATCCCCTGTCATAGATTCCCCAGCCAGGGTCACCATCCAGACAAGTGCAGGCCCAGCGTGGGCAATTTTCCTCTCCAAGTAAAATTTAAAGCTCAAGGTGGCACCTCTCAGAACCACCTTGATCACATCCCTTCTCTTTGGGTCCCACGAACTCACCTAGAAAAGGTGTGATGGAGCCTGATGGCTTCTTCGGGGCACATAGCCATGGACTTCAGGTAAAGAGCCGGCTCTGGGCTCTGAAGGCAAAATGGAGGAAGGGCCTTGCTTCAAGCCCTTGTGCCCTGTCCTGCCCTCAGAGGAATTTGGGGGCACATCCTCAGGCTGGGGGGGGGGGCTGCCGGGTGGTTCAGAGGCAAGGACAGGTTCTTCCTCCCTCTCCTGCTTGGGTCTCTGAGTTTCAGTCCCAGGAGCTGGAGCCTGGCAAGGTCAGCAGAGTGCTGAGACAGGCAGAATGCCCGTCCTCCTCTGAGAGGACAGCAAGGGAGTGTAGGTGACAGAACAGGACAGGCTGGCCCCACCGTGCAGAGGTACTGGGCTGCAACCGCCTCTTTGGATCTGGGGGTGGGGGGGAGGGGGAGGGAACGTTACAGCCCTGGGGGGTCAAGGTCCCCTTCAGAATGGGTGTGCCCTAGAGGGGCTTCTCCTCTTAACCTGCCCAGAAGTCTTAGGGAGGTGCCAAAGGTTGGGAAGCAGCTGGAAGGGCTCCGGTCAGGGGTCCCAGGGTGACTGTCCACTGTCTGATTTAAGAGTAGGTCTGTCTCCTCAATTAATATTTTATTGGGACAGAAATGTGGTGCCGAGGATTTGGTTACCGAGCCCCTGGGCCTGAGCCTTGCCTAGGGAGGGGGAACTGGATGTGGGCAGGGGGCGAAAGGGGCAACCCCCGTGATGTGGCTGAGGTCTCCTATCATTCGCCATCATAAGGCACCCTGGGCTGAGGATCCTTCCAGTCATCTACACCCCGAGCCACCTCCCCACCAACGGGCGGGCGGCCCAAGCCGGCTGTGCTCACCCGGGGTGGCTCGGACCTGCGGGCCTAGAATGGCTCAGGGTGTCAGCAGGCATCTCGCTCACGCCCACCCTAGCGCCGCAGTCCATCCCCTCCGGTGCTCCTTGGAGCCCCAGGCCTCTCCATCCCCTTAGTTCCAGGCCCAGCCCTCAGGAGTCGGGAGGGGGCGGCGGCTCTGGAGGCCAGAGCCGCTGAGCGCAAAGTGCCCGAGGGCCTCACCTCGCGGGCCCCGCAGACCCGCGCCCGGGAGCGCGACTGCTGCTCCCTCCCTACACACTGCTGGCCCCGGCGGAGGGGAGGATGGCCACGCGTTACCTTCCATGGACATGGGCTCCAGGATGCCGAACTGCTTGAGGACGGCGATGAACAGCAGCACCACCACGGCCATGGCGCACAGCTCCATGCCCTGGATGCCCATGGCGACCCGGGCTGCCTGGGGCCGGGGCGTGCCCCTCGCCCGCGCGTGCCTCGGGAGGCGCCGGGGCCAGTGCAGCCCGCCCGGCCTCTGGGGGAGGCCGCGGCTCACATCCCCCGGCAGGCGGGGCTGCGGGTGTCGACGGGGCCGAGGCCCCGCGAAGGGCGGCGGCGGCGAACTGGGCAGGCCGGGAGGTTGGACGCGGTGCGGCGGCAGAGCCCAAGCGCAACTTTCCGAGTCAGCCGGCAAACTTCGAGGCGCGGCGGCGACGGCGCGGAGCGCAGCTCGGGCGGCCGGCGCGGGCCGGAGACGCCTCCATGGCCGGCGTGGGCGCCGCGCCTCTTTCGCCCCCTCTCCAGCCCCGCGGGCGCGGGGACACGGGGGCGCGGCGACACGGGGGCGCGGCGGCTGCGGGGGTCCCGGGTGCTCCCGGCCGCCCCAGCCTCCATCGCTCCCCGCGCGCTCATTGGCCTAGGCAAGGCGACCACCCGGGGAGGCGTCCCCGGCGCGCCCCCCCCTCCCGCGCGAGCCCGGGAAGGGGCGGAGGGAGGTGGCCCCGCCCCTCACAGCCCAGCCCCCTGACCGAGCCTGGCGCACAGCCATCGCCACCCGGCCATCCCCCCCGGAGGCCGCGCGGTCGGTGGTTTTACCCAACTGCCCGTACAAGGTGGGGGCTGAGTGGCTGGGGAGAGGGGCCGGAGGCCGGAGAGGAAGGGAGCCGCAGCTCTGTGCGGGGAGTCGGAGCTCCAGTCTCCTGGCGGAGGGGTGCAGAGCCTGGCCTCCGCCGCTCCCCGCCCCGCGGGCCAGCGCAGAGCGGGCCTTCGGGGGATCGGGGAAGCCCTCTCTCCCTGGAGTATTTCCCACACCATCAGCCCTCGGCTCGAGGTTGAACTTGGCCCTGGTCTGCCCCCCGTTGAAAATAGAAAAGTTGGTATCCAAAGTTATCCAGTTCTGGAAACCCGTGTGCGCTCCAGACTTTTGGAGGGAGTGTGGGCTTTGGTATTAGAGACTACAGAACTGAGTTTCACTCTTGGTTTTGCTGCATGACCTTGGTCGAGTCACGGACTTGCGGACTCCTCCACACGGAGGGGCTGGTGCCTGCCTGCCTTTCCGGATGTGGGAAAGAGCTAAGCGGATGCCAAGTGCACGGGAGTGCTAATTCGTTTGTGGATCGCTCTCTTCCTGCCCAGGGGCGATGTGTAGGAAAGGAAGGAGAAAGGAAGGGGAGAGGTGGGGGGCGTGGCAGGGCGGAGCCCGGGATCCACTAAGTATCCGAACTCCCGGACCTGAGGGCGGAAGCCGTGGCTCTCTGCTGCCCTCCGGCGGGCGCTGCACTCCCCAGGTGTCCTCACCAACCCCCAGCTGAGACCACGGGAAGAGCGGGCTGCTGTGAACACCAAGTTCCTCAGTTCGCCCGGTGCTTTAGGGGAGGGGGAAATCCAGCCCCGCTCCACGCCTGTTTGGACCTAGAGTCTGAAAAATGGTAGCTTCCATTTATGAACCTCTGCCACCCACTCGGTCATTCGTTCGACAAATACTGAACGGGTGATGCTCCCCAGGCACAGAGCTCGGCGCCCGGGTGGGGTGGGAAATCCAGCGTGCACGGCCGGCCGAGGGTCCTTCTGGAGCTGGCGTCCGTGAGCCAAACATTTAGGTTTACTTGCAATCCTTAAGGGCTCCCCCTGGGCGTTTCTCTTCCCCATTTTACAGTTCAGGAAACCGAGGGCTAGAGGACGGACTGGGGAAGACGCACAGGTGGAGCGCAGGCCTCCCGGATTCTAGCAGATGCTGACGCAGCCTAACGCACGGTTCCAGTGGAAACGGAGGTGAGAGGCTGCCGGGTGTCTTCTGGCCTATGTAGTTCAATCTCACTATTTAACACACCTAGTTAAAAGTCTGTTATTGCAGACATTTTTAAAGAACTGTAAACGCACAGCTTTCAATTGCGTTTATGTGGGCATGCGGTGAGTTTTCACTGACCAAAGAGGCAAGAGTTTCAAGCAGAGATGCTAATGATCGCCCGAGAAACGCGGCGCTGTTGGAGCACATGAGTTGCTAAAGTGTGTAAGTCTGGAAAGGCTCAAGAGCCTCCTGCACTCTAATTTACACACTTACGTGCTGAGCAAAATCTAGCCTGTGTCCCGGCTAGTTGCCACCAATCCTCAATCAATGGTCTGGTGGAAAGTACATTAACCTCTCCAAGCCTGTTTCCTAAAATGGGGATGATAATCCCACCTCTCCAGGGGCTTGTAGGGGATCAAGTGAGACAAGGGCTGTCCTGTGTCACAGGCTCTGATGGCCCCTTATGATGTGTTCTCGGAGCTGGGTGTGTACAGGGTGCCAGGTGTGAAACAGAGAACTGGGCAAGCAAAGGAAGTCATATGGAGGGTCCTCCTGAGGCTGGCCCACCCCTGCTCCCCTGCCTCAGTTTCCCCTGGTGTTCCTGAGCATCTTCCCCGTGAAAGCTTCAATGGCTGCTCATAAACACTGAGCTATAAATGAGACATCGATCCCCTGGCTATGCAGTGTAAAATATTAACGATGCCTAAGTGGATACCAGGGATGAGAGCAGAATGTCCGCTCGGCATTAGCAGCCTGGGCCATGGGCCTAATGGATGGGAAACTGACTCCCCTGCTCTCTCACTAGCTTGGGGCCTGCCAGCTCTGGGGCCAACCAGGTCCACTGAGGCTGGGTTGATGGCCCTATCACACTCCCCTCTTCCACAGGACCTGGACAGGGAAGCTGGCAGACAAGCCCCCAGGCCCCATACATCCTCCCCACACCCACAAAGTGCCAGGCCAGGCCTTTCCCAGCTGCCTGTAGCTCCCCTTCTAGAGGGTCATTTGCCCCATCCCTAACATCCCCCAAGTGCCTCCTTCAGCCGGGAGCATACTGGGTGTCGACAGTGTTCCCTGCTGGCTCCCTGCCTTGGGGGATGGGGCAGGCTTAGGGGAGGGGCACATATGGAGAAATCTCTGCAGTGCAGGGTGCTGAGAGCTGCTGTAGGGGTAGGGAAAGATGAGGGGCAATGTGGAGGGAGCAGTCACGCTACCCCAGATGATAGTAGAAGGCTGGGGAGTCCTGAGCCCTCACTTGAAGACCTCAGGGTGTCTGGGAGGCTCTGAGAGGCCTGGTGTCCTGGTCCAATTTAGCAAGTTTTTAGCAACTCAGCCTCAGCTGTTTTGGGGTGGGCTGGGACATACCCCAAACCAAGCCTTGCATCCTGCACCTAAGGTCATGGTCTTCCTATGCCTAGAATACTGATACCGCTCCAGCTCTGCCTCCAGGAAGCCTCCCCAGGTTATACCAGCCCTGCATCAACCCCCTTCTCCTCAGAAGCCCCCCCGGCCTCTGCTGCCTGAGCCATGCCACTCTGCTGTGTTTGGGCTGTCTGCCCAGACATCTTCCATGCCGCCCCGTGCTTCTCCTTTCTCACCATAGCTGTACTGTCACCTCCTGTGGGTGGGACCCTGTCAGTTTGACCAACATTCATTGGTTGCCCCAGCCTACTGACTACCTAGCTGCCTAAGGATTTCAAAAGGTCTTTTGACTTTTAAGGGAGGGATTGGACTTCACACATGCTGTTTGAGGGACCCGTTCCCGGCAAACAGCCCAGCAAGTTGTTCCTGTCTCAGCCCTCCCGGAGAGCAGGCCACCCTTGGTTCTAGAACATTCTCCTGGGCAGACCAGACATCACTCAACTTATTTCTCCTTGTCATATTTCATAGGAACCAGACAACAGTGCCCTTGGAATTCCACATCCCAAAGAAACGCCTCTAGGACTCCTCCCCACGGATGTCCCAAGGCTCTTCAGATGCAGCGCTTGCAAAGCTGAAGTATCAACCTTCCCCCAAACCTGCCCTTCCTTCAAGCTCCCCGTCCTAGGGGCTCAGTCCAAAACCCTGGTCTAGACCGGAATCTTCCTGTCCCATTGCTGCCCAGTCTACCAACACACCTTGGCACTGTGAGCCTTTCTCACCCCTCTCCGCTCCCCCAGGCTGGCCACGCCATTGTCCCTTTCTCCTGGACTCGTGATGCCAACCACCAATAGAGTGACCATCTCCACTCTGTCCTCCTCCTATCTCTTCCCCCCATTCAGCTACCAGAGTGGTCATCTCAAGATGGACATCAGGGCCTGCTTTTCCCTTGCTTACAACCCCTAGTGGCTCTCTGACTCAACCCTGGTTATGTTTGCCTGGATTCGACGACAGCCGTCCAATTTCCTTTGTGGAACGCCTTGCTCCTGCCAGCCTCAGGCCAGTGATTTCGGAGATTTGGGGATATAACTGGTCCATCACCACCAATTCCTCTTTTCCCACTGCACACCACCCCTCCACTGCCACAGGGATTGGTTCAAGGATGGGTACCAGCTGGGGGCCAAGACAATGACAGACCTCCATGAGTGGCCCTGGGACAAGCAGGAAAGAGGCACTCTCTTTCACTATGGTAGCTAAATGGCCACCCTGCCACCATGTGGGGACAGCAAGCTGGAGAATGAGGTTATTTCTTGAGGAAGCAGGACGAGCGAATAGCCCAAGTCCAGTTGACAATGTTACATGCCTTGACCCAGCTGTGCCTGATGGCACAGCTAAACCCGTATCTTTCAGTTACAGGAGCTAATAAATCCCCCTACTGTTGCTTAAGCCAGTGCGAGTTGGGTTGCTGTTCTTTGCAACCAAAAGGGTCTTGATCAATGTAACCCCCATTGCTCGCAGAACAGAGACCAAAATCCTTAACACGGCCCATAAGGGCGGCTGACACTTACTAAGCACTTACTACGTACCAAGCACTTCAACACCACTCAGCTTCTTCATTTCTCGCAGCTCCCAATAAGGTAGGGATTTGATAAGAGGAAGAGATCGAAGCACGGAGTGGTTCATTCTTTGCTGAAGGGCACACAGCAGATAACACACAGCGTCAGGGCTTGAACCCAAACGATCCGGCTCCACAGCCTCCGATTTTAATTCAATCCTGCCATGCCCCACTAGACCAGTGTGGTTGGGCCCTTCCTCTCCTTCCTGCTCACATGACCCCAGCCATGCTTGCAGCTACCTGAGCGGGCCCCACTCTCCCACCTCTAGATCTCTGGGCATGCTCTTCCCTGAGCCGTCACTGCTCTTCTTCCTCCTCCTCTTCCTTTTCACCTAGCTAATTAGTGCCTACTTATCCGTTGGTTCTCGGCTTAAGCATCACTTCTGCCAAGTAGCTTCCTTGACCTGCTCTCCCTTATTAGTCTCCACCACAGCCCCCCCCATCCTCTTCCCTCTTTATAGTTCTCACTGTGTGAGTTTAGCTATTTCTTTCTGTGTTCATTTATTTGTTTCTGTTCTCCCGCTGGATTGTAAACTTCCTGAAGGTATAAGTATTACCTGCCTCAACGGATTTATGAAATAATTAATGGAATATCAGGTGATGCTTTTCCTCCGACTATTTTAGCAGAGGCTATCCTGGTGTCACTAGCAGGAGCACTGGACTGGGAGTCCAAGAGAACCAGGGCCAAGTCCCTAGTTCCAACCCTAACCTGTCAGCAGAGTTGGCTAAGGCACACCACCTCTCTGAGCCTTCCTTTCCTTCTTTTAAAATGTGGCCACTTGATGACATTTACCTGCCTGTCAGTAAGCTCTGAGAACCTGACAAGCTGGTGGATGTGAAAACATCCCAAGACAGGCATGATGGGCCCTGTTCCCGGAGATGCTCCTTCCTCAGAGCCAGGACAACCTAGGAAGTGACACCAAAGGAGCCTACTTCTCTTTGCTTTATGGTATTGCCCAACTCTTCCAATCAAACACACTCCCGGGGGCCACACAGAACCCATCCACACAGTCTCTGCTCTGGCCCAACTTCAGATGAAATGTCGGAGGTTTGTGGCAACAGGTAACAGAAAACCTCCATTCCTTTAGCTTAACCCATAAGGGACTGTACAGTGTCACACACAGAAGTCCAGCAGGAGGGTGGCACCAGGGACAATCAGCTCAGATCCAGTAGTATCATTAAGGACCTGGGCTCATGTATCTACCTACATACACCTCCAGCCTCAAATCATCAACCTTACTCCTGCTCCCCTCATGACCACAAGATGGATGCCTAATTCCAGACATCACATCCTGACATGACAATGTCCTGGGAAAAAAGAAGGGACCATCTCTTCCTATGTCTCCTTTTTTATAGTGAAGAAGACTTACCCATTAACAACTGGGTTAATTCTTCTCACGAACAATTCCTCATGTTTCATGGCCGGAATTATTTCACATGCGATGCCTAAATCTGTTGTCAGTGAGAGGAATGAGACCATCACTGCAGGAGAGTCTGCTAGCTCTCCACCAAAACTCATTCTCCTCTCTTCTACACCAAAAAAAGTATTAACTAGACACATGTTTGCCCAGTGGTGACAGCATTTCTCTGACCCCTTTGGAATCAGGTGTGGCCATGGGACTAAATTTTTGCCAGTGGAAGTAATGGGTGCTGCTTTGGGGATGGAGGCCCTAAGTCAGTGAGTGAGTCTCTAACTCATTCTGTCTTCTCTTTTCCTGCTGGCTAGAACCCAGACATGTCAATGACCAGCCTCAGCCATGTAGATCACGACAAGTCTGGAAGGGGAGGAGAGAGTGGAGCCATAAGATGGAAGGGACTTGGGTCCCTGAATGACCGCATGGAACAGAACTGCCCACCAGCCTGGAACACTCACCCTGGGATGTTAAGGGAGAAAGAAATAAACTTAAAAAAACTCTCTTAAAGAGAGAGAGAAATGAGTTGAGAGCTGGCTATTTTGAAAATAGAGGTAGAAGGGAAGAGGGAGACACCATATACTGAAGGCTTCACCGTGTTGGAAAAGCAAACACTTTGGGGCCAAACTATAGAAATAAGATTGTTGCAAAAAGCATTTTTCAAAAGTCCTTTGAGATTTATCAGCCAAACAAAGATGGCCTCACGTGAGACACAACAGGTACAACAGGGAATCCAGGAAATAAAGCAGCTATGGGAGAACCATATTCAGAAAAGAACTTTGGTAGTGGTTCCTGAACACAAAACTGACTAGAAGGAAATGGACCAGAAACTGACCAGGTGTTTGAGGGAATTACATTGTGGTAGAAGCCAGAAGTCCGGCTCCCAAAAGCCTGTGAGTAATCGAGACCTACAATAACTCTGGGCCCTTCTAACTTGCACTAGCAGAAAACCTGGAAAGCTCTATGGCCCCAAAGGAGGACACACTTCCCAACACCTAACTTGAAATGTGGCTGAGAGGGAAATGGGCAGGGAATGGAAGGCAAGGCTGGGACCGTGGAGGACAGCAGGCAAGGTGCTGGACCCAAAGAACAGAACTAAGGTAGGTAGTTAAGCTTTCTCATCCCACTGCCAGGGTGGATAGCCCGAGGATCCTCACTATCCAAATCGACACATATCTGAATTCAGATATGAAAGTTATTGTAGTAATGTCAGGTCATGGGCAGTATACTGTATCATCCAAATCTATCAGATTCCTGAGTTTTAGATAACAAGTATGAGAATTCGTGAACGAAATGTATTTCAGAAAATTATCTGAATCTGTTCAGTTCTTCAGTTCAGATATGAAGAAGTTGGCAGAGCCACAAGGTGGAAGGCACCTGGGCCCTGTATATCTGCGTGGAGTGGAGCCATTCACCAACCTGCACACCCACCTCAGGATGGTCACAGGAGAGACAAATAAACTTCTTTGTCCTTAGGCCATTGAGTTTTGAGAGTCTCATTGCTCTAGCACCTGATCTAACCTAATTAATGCAAACATGATGATTCAGATCAATCAGGACCAGGGCAAGGGAGAAGGCCCAGCTCTACTTGTAGCTAAAGGAGGGAGACACTTGAACCTGGGGCCAGAACCAGAGCTTTCTAATGAGGGACAAAGTAAGGGGTAGTTTGGGACAGACAAGCTACCATGTCTGTCTCTTTGTAGTATCTAGGCCCAAGACCCACAGTCTTATCACCCTACCGACTGAGTAAAGTGATATCAAGTCAAGAGAGTCGACTTCCTCCAATGCAGGGCTTTAAAAAGGCTTTAGATTGTGTCTTACCAGCCTTTACTGATGCTCTCTCCTTGGGTGGGTCTTAGACAAGTCAATGTCACAAATATTTATTGAGCCCTTACTCTGTGGGTGGTCCTGATGAGCGTTCTACATAGTCAGTTTTTTGTGAAGATCTTTCTTAGATGGGCTATTAGAAACGTTCCTCAAGGCTGAGAATATTCACTGCCATTGTCTGAGCCAGGTATCTGCTAGATGCTTTAAAAGAATTATCATCCTCATGTCAACCCTAATTATGGAGGAAATGAGACCATTTACCCCTATGGCAGAGAATTCTGGTTGCATAGACTTAGGATCTGTTCTTCCTTTCTTTCTCTCTAGCAGAATCCTCATTTTGTTGGGGGCAACAATGTATTCTGCTAAAAAAAAGAAAAGCATTTCCCAGCTTCCTTTGTGGCTAGAGATGGCCATATGACACAGTCTGGGCCAATGAGATATAAGCAGAAATCATTGGATGATTTCTAGGAAACTACCTTAAAGAAAGTAAGACAGACTCAGCTGACATATGCCTTTTTGCCATTTCTCCTCAGTCTTTTCTGGAATGGGTTATGATGGCTGTACCTGAAGCCATGAGAGAAGGACACAGGTTCCTAAATTATGACTTGAGTTGCCAAACTAAACCTAACAACTACCTACCTCTGGATTTTTCATTGCTTGAGAAAACTAAACCCTGGTCTCATTTAAATCACCATTACTTATGAAGGAAACAATCAGCAAAACTAAAAGGCAACCAACAGAATGGAAGAAGATACTTACAAATGACATATCAGATAAAGGGTTAGTATCCAAAATCTATAAAGAACGTATCAAACTCAACACCCCAAAAATGAATAATCCAGTGAAGAAATGGGCAAAAGACATGAATAGACACTTCTCCAGAGAAGACATCCAGATGGCCAACTGACACATGAAAAAATGCTCAACATCACTCATCATCAGGGAAATACATATCAAAACCACAATGAGATACCACCTCACACCCGTCAGAATGGCTAACATTAACAACTTGGGCAATAACAGATGTTGGCAAGGATGTGGAGACAGAGGATCTCTTTTGCACTGCTGGTAGGAATGAAAAATGGTGCAGCCACTCTGGAAAACAGTATGGAGGTTCCTCAAAAAACTAAAAATAGAACTAACTTACTACCCAGGAATTGCACTACTAGGCATTTATCCAAGAGATACAGGTGTGCTGTTCCGAAGGGACACATGCACCCCCATGTTTATAGCAGCACTATTGACAATAGCCAAAGTATGGAAAGAGCCCAAATGTCCATTGACAATGAATGGATAAAGAAGATGCGGTATGTATGTATGTATGTATGTATGTATGTATGGTGAAGACTAGGGCCAAGAAAAACAGCCCAATCATTGGGCTGGAGGGTGGAGCAACCTGGAGGTGGGGAGGAGAAGGGCAGAACAAACAGCTGGAGCCCTCAGTTGGGGATTAAACCTTTAGAAGGAAGCTCCCAGTCACAAGACTGGCAACTGGCAAGGAACAGGCAGATATCGGGCAAGGCAGGGACCTCCAAAAGCCAATGTGGTCAGCACAGGAGGTGGATGGGGAGGCAGGGGTTGTGAGGCACACCACCCATCTCTCTGTGACACTGCCTTCAGAGTATATTAAAAACATAAATAAATCACCATTACTTAGGTTTTCTGTTCCATGAAGCTGAGGAGAAACTGAGGCTTCAGAGATGTACACCAAGTGCTCAACATTGGTAAGAGGCAGAGCTGGGGTTTGAATGTACTCTGAAGCCTGGAAGCAGAGAAGCCCATGATGATAACAGGGAAGAGCTGGGGTGAAAGATGAAGATAGCCTGCACCCAGGTAGTGGCAGAAAGGAGGGAACCTCCCTGAGAGAAATGAAGGAAGCTGACAGATTCTGTATGTTCCAAATGCAGCCTGGGAGGAAAAACTATAGATTTTAATAGTCTGCTCAAACAATGATTTTGTCATAACTTACATGTTTAACAAAATCTAAAAAAATATTGAGGGGTGCCTGGGTGGCTCAGTCTGTTAGGTATCTGACTCTTGATTTCAACTCAGGTCATGATCTCGTGGTTTGTGAGCTTGAGCCCCACGTCAGGCTCTGTACTGACAGTGTGGAGCCTGCTTGGGTCTCTCTCTCTCTCTCTCTCTCTCTCTCTCTCTGCCTCTCTCAAAAGAAATACTGAGATCGTTTTTAAATGGCAGTGTAGCATGGTGGTTAATAATGCAGGCTTTGGGGCGCCTGGGTAGCTCAGTCGGTTAAGCATCCGACTTCGGCTCAGGTCATGACCTCGCAGTCTGTGGGTTCGAGCCCCGGGTCGGGCTCTGTGCTGACAGCTCAGAGCCTGGAGCCTGTTTCGGATTCTGTGTCTCCCTCTTTCTCTGCCCCTCCCCTGTTCATGCTCTGTCTCTCTCTGTCTCAAAAATAAATAAATGTTAAAAAAAAAATTAAAAAAAAATAGTGCAGGCTTTGAAAACAGACTGTCTGGATTCAAATCCCGGCTTTTCTACTTATTAGACATGTGACCTTGGGCAAGTAACTTAGCCTCAACAACACTCAGTTCTGCAACTATAAATGGGAATGATAATACACTGAGTGAGTATGAGGGTAACATAAATTAGTGCATGTAAAGCACTTAGAACAGTGCCTTTCACCCATTTGAGAGATCCAACAGGGGATGAAGCTTCTGTTGTTATCACAAAGAAAGGATTCATCATACATCCTGTTGACACTCAGAGACCAAGCAGGAACATAGGTGAGTTTAAATACATCTGTGTTGGGGCGCCTGGGTGGCTCAGTTGGTTGAGTGTCCGACTTCAGCTGAGGTCACGATCTCACAGTCCATGAGTTCGAGCCCCACGTCAGGCTCTGGGCTGATGGGTCAGAGCCTGGAGCCTGCTTCTGATTCTGTGTCTCCCTCTCTCTCTCTGCCCCTCCCTTGTTCATGCTCTGTCTCTCTCTGTCTCAAAAATAAATAAACGTTGGGGCGCCTGGGTGGCGCAGTCGGTTAAGCGTCCGACTTCAGCCAGGTCACGATCTCGCGGTCCGTGAGTTCGAGCCCCGCGTCAGGCTCTGGGCTGATGGCTCAGAGCCTGGAGCCTGTTTCCGATTCTGTGTCTCCCTCTCTCTCTGCCCCTCCCCCGTTCATGCTCTGTCTCTCTCTGTCCCAAAAATAAATAAACATTGAAAAAAAAATTAAAAAAAAAAATAAAAATAAATAAACGTTAAAAAAAATTTAAAAAAAATACATCTGTGTTTTTATTTGTCTTTAATTTTTTTAATGTTTATTTATTTTCGAAGGAGAGAGACAGACAGACAGAGTGTGAGCAGGGGAGGGGCAGAGAGAGAGCGAGACACAGAATCGGAAGCAGGCTCCAGGCTCCGAGCCGTCAGCACAGAGCCCGACGTGGGGCTCGAACTCACAAACTGCCAGATCATGACCTAAGCCGAAGTCGGACGCTTAACCGACTGAGCCACCCAGGCGCCCCACATCTGTGTTTTTAACCATACAAATGACATTACCTCTCTCAGCCCCTGTGAATGCAGAAAAGGAAGATTCCAGTTACGATGAGTAGCTGGCATCAGACTTACCTTACCAATGAAAACAACTATAAAGTCTAGACAAAACATGTAAAGCAACTATATGCAGACACTGGACATAAATTAACATAAGGTAATGATCCTTGAGAATCACACTAAAGATCCCCACATTCATTTCTTCTTTATTTCTGAGCATATTTTCCAAAATGCTGAGCAGCAGAACATCCTAGCACTGGTGGTCAGACTGGATTCAGGAGATAGAGATAAGACTTCAAGACTGCCAAGGTGGCCATGATTTGAGAGGGCAGGAGTCTGGAAATGAGGGAGCCACAGAAAAGGAGCAGCCCCCAAAATCTATGAAAATACCCCTCGGGTCAATTGTTAGGCTGTTCATGAGCAGAGAGAGACTCCAGGAGGGCTTACAGAAAATAGCGATTGGAGGGACTGAAATCTCCTAGAACTGTGAGAAAATATCAAGGGTTGAGCCCAGCCAAACACTGGTGAACAACTTGGGCTTTCTGTTGAGGTCCCAGAAAAGCCATAGTTTAGGATTAAGGTAATTCCTCAAGAGAACAGCTACACTTCATAAATAAGAAAAAAGCTGAAACAGACGTATGTTAACAAAGCCTAAAAGCAAGCTTGGACAAGAGGAGTGTGATTTGCCAGGAGGTTAACTCCTGAACAAAACTCAACACTCTTTTGAGGGAGAGAAGGTAACCCAGAGCCTCTACAACTTACCATTCACATGCATAATAAACACATCATTCAGCATGCAATAAAAAATTGCTAGACATATGAAGAAGGAAAAGTGGCTGATCATGAACTTAATAGAAGCCTACAGAGATGACCCAGATTTTGGAGTTAGCAGATAAGGACTTCAAAATAACTACAATTAGTATATTTCCAAAAATAGAAAAGGAAATGGACCAAATGAATCCAAAGATGAAGTTTAAATTTTAACAGAGAATTGGGATCTTGCACCATTATGGTTGATCGGGGAAGCAGAACCATTATGAGAGATATAGAATAAAGGCTTTATTATAAGAATGAGACCTTACACAATTGGGGGAGTGGGGTAAGAAGTCTATGGAAGGCTGTTGCCTCCACATATGCCTGAAGTTGCTGTAGGTCAGCAAGACCAGAATATAGGGGAAAAGGCTGGATACGAAGGGAGAAAAAGTGAGAACGAACTGGAACCCATATCTATCTCTTACTGCCTTTAACACTGATGACAAAGGTGACGTGCAGGAGAAGCAGACACTGTCCACGACATGAAGCTGCACATGTGTCTGACCCATTATTCAATAAAAAACTTCGTTTTTCTTTTTATTTAAAAAAATTTTTTTAATGTTTATTATTTTTGAGAGAGAGAGAGAGAGAGAGAGAAAGAGAGAAAGAGCAAGCAGGGAAGGGCAGAGAGAGAGAGGGAGACACAGAATTGGAAGCAGGCTCCAGGCTCTGAGCTGTCAGCACAGAGCCTGATTCGGGGCTCGAACTCATAGACTACGAGATCATGACCTGAGCTGTATGTAGTTGGCCGCCCAACCGACTGAGCTACGCAGGCACTCCTCCTTTTTTTTTTTTTATGTTGAAAAAATTTATATTTAGAGCTAGCTAGCTGGACTCAGTTTAGATGATCCCAATTTTGTGGGCAACATCCAAAGCATCATAGTCAGGAGCCAGTCGAACATATGCTTTCTTTTCTCCACCGGGCCTGATCAGAGTGTTGACCTTGGCCACGTCAATGTCATAGAGCTTCTTCACAGCCTGTTTGATCTGGTGCATGTTGGCCTTGACATCCACAATGAACACAAGAGTGTTGTTGTCTTCTATTTTCTTCATGGCTGACTTGGTAGTCAGGGGGAACTTGATGATGGCACAGTGGTCAAGCTTGTTTCTCCTGACGGCGCTCTTTCAAGGATTTTTGGGCTGCCTTCAGAGACACAGTATCTTGGGCCATCGGAATGTAGGTGACGTGTGGATCTTTTTTTTATGACTGTGGATGCCTTTCAGCACTGCTTTCTTGGACTTCAAAGCCTTTGCTTTGGCTTTGGCTTTGGCTTTGGGAGGGGCAGGGGCTTCCTTCTTCACCTTCGGCTCCATCTTTGTGAAAGGGTTCAATAAAAAATTTCAAGGCATGCCATGAAAGAAGAAAATGTGACTCATGCTTAAGGGGAAAAAAAATAGCCAATAGAAGCTATCTCTGAGCATTGCTAGATGTTGAATTTAGCAGATAAAGACTTCAAAGCAGCTATTATGAATATATTCAAGGAACTAAAGAAAGTCATTTTTAAAGACATAAAGGAAAGTGTGACTGATGACTTAGTGGATGAAGAATCTCAATATAGTGGCAGAAAACATAAAAAAACTGTATGAAAATTCTGAAGATGGAAAATGAAATAACTGAAAATTTAAAATTCATTAGAAGGGGGGTGCCTGGGTTGCTCATTCGGTTAAATGTCCTACTTCAGCTCAGGTCATGATCTTGTGGTTCATGGGTTTGAGCCCCACATCAGGATCTGTGCTGACAACTCAGAGCCTGGTGCCTGCTTCAGATTCTGTGTCTCTCTCTTTCTCTTCCCCTCCCCCACTTGTTCTCTCTCTCTCTCTCTCTCTCTCTCTCTCTCTGTCTCAAAAATAAACATTAGGCACGCCTGGGTGGCTCAGTCAGTTGAGTGTCCAACTTCAGCTCAGGTCATGATCTCACGGTCCATGAGTTCAAGCCCTGCATCGGGCTCTGTGTGACAGCTCAGAGCCAGGAGCCTGCTTCAGATTCTGTGTCTCCTTCTCTCTCTGCACCTCCCCTGCTCACACTCTGTCTCTCTCTCTCAAAAATAAACATTAAAAAAAAATTTTTAAAAATAAACATTTAAAAATTTTTAATTTTTTTTTACATTTATTTATTTTTGAGAGACAGAGCACAAGTGGGGGAGGGGCAGAGAGAGAAGGAGACAGAATCCGAAGCAGGCTCCAGGCTCTGAGCTGTCAGCACAGAGCCCGACACGGGGCTCAAACCCACAAACCATGAGATCATGACCTGAGCTGAAGTCGGACACTCAACCGACTGAGACACCCAGGTGCCCCTGCAAAAATTTTTTAAATAAAACTCATTAGAAGGGCGCCTGGGTGGCTCAGTCGGTTGAGCGGCCGACTTCAGCTCAGGTCATGATCTCGTGGTCCGTGAGTTCGAGCCCCGCATTGGGCTCTGTGCTGACAGCTTGGAGCCTGGAGCCTGTTTCAGATTCTGTGTCTCCCTCTCTCTCTGACCCTCCCCTGTTCATGCTCTGTCTCTCTCTGTCTCAAAAATAAACGTTAAAACGTTAAAAAAAAAATTAAAAAAAAATAAAACTCATTAGAAGGACTCAACAGCAGACTTGAGCTAGCAGAAGAAAGTGTCAGTAAACTTGAAGATAGATGAATAGAAATTATCCAATATGAAGAAAAGAGAGAAAAAACATTGGAGAAAATTGAAATGAGTCTCAGATACATTTAGGCCAATATTAAACATACCAATATATATGTGATGAAATTCCCAGAAGAATAGAAGAGAGAGAGAGAAGCAAAAAAAAAAAAAAAAAAAAAAAAAAAAAAAAAAAAAAGAAAGACAAAGAAAAAGAAAAAAAATTTTGAAAAAATAATAGCCAAAAATTCCCAAATTTGATGAAAAGCATGAATATCCAGATCCAAAAAGCTGAAAGAACTCCAAATATGATAAGCATGAAGATATCCCCACCTATCCACATCACAATCAAACAGTTGAAATAAAAAGACAAAGAGAAAATCTTGAAAGCAGCAAGAGAAAAATGACACAACACATACAGGGAACCATATGATTAATAGCTGTCTTCTCATCAGAAATAATGGAAATAGCTGGAAAGCAGTAGAATAACATACTCAAGGTGCTGAAAGGAAAAAAAAAAACCTATCAGCCCAAAACTCTCTTTTTTAACTTATTTTTCTTTTTCTTATCTTTTCTTTTTTTATGTTCATTATCTTTGAGAGAATGACAGAGTACAAGCAGGGGAGGGGCAGAGAGAGAGAGGGAGACAGAATCTGAAGCAGGCTCCAAGCTCTGAGCTGTCAGCACAGTGCCTGACTCAAGGCTTGAACTTGTGAACTGCGAGATCATGAGCTGAGCCGAAGTCGGGCTCTTAACTGACAGCCACCCAGGAACCCCAGCCAAAAATTCTTTGTTTAGCTGAAACCATCCTTCGAAAATGAAGACAAAATAGAGACATTCCCAGATAAACAAGGAGAATTCATTGCTAGCAGACTTGCCTTACAAGAAATACTAAAGGAAGTCCTTCAGGCTGAAATGAAGTAATTCAAATCCATAGAAAAAAAAAAAACATGGCAGCAATTTAAATTATTTGGATAAATTTAAAAGACTGAATACAGTTTTTTTCTTATTTCAGCCCTTAATTTCTTTGAAAGATATGTTTGCATAAACCAATAATTATAGCACTGTATGCTTTGGCTTATAACATATATGAATGTAATATATGTGATGATAATAGCATATAGGAGAAGAGAAAAAAGACAATATGGTGGAGGAAAGTTTTTATATTTTACTGGAATTAAGTTAATATTACTCTGAAGTAAATTGTTATGAATTAAAGTGTACATTGTAACCCCTAAAGGATCCACTAGGCAAGTAGGTCCAAATAATGCAGTGTTAAAAATCAACAGAGGAATTAAAATGGTACCTAAAAATATATATATTTAACACAACAGATATCAGTAAAGGAGGAGCAGAGAACAAAAAAGAGACACATAGAAAACAAGTAGCAAAATGGCACATGGAAATCCAACCACATCAATAATTACAGTAAATGTGAATGGATTATAAGTGAATATCAAAGGGAAAAAAAACAGAAAAGAAGATAAGGAAAATGTGTAAATGAGCCCAACAAAGGTGTAATTGGAGCCCCAGAAGAAGCAAAGAGAGAGCAAGGGACAGAATCAGAATTTGAAGAAGCAATGGCAGAAAAATTTCCAAAACAGATGAAAGATATCAAGCCACATTTTCAACAAGCTCAACAAAACCAAGGTGGGGATAAATACAAAGAAAGCCACAGCTAGGCATATCATGGTCAAACTGCTGAAAACTAATGGTAAAGAGAAAATCTCAAAGGCATCCAGAGGAAAGAGACATTCAGGGACATAATACAAATGATGGTAGACTTTGTGACAAAAGCCATAGAAGCCAGAACACAATGGAATAACATTTTTTCAAAGTGCTCAAAGAGAAATCACTGGCCAACCTATAATTCTATACCCAGCAAAAATGTCTTTCAAAAAAGAAGGGCAAATTGAGGCATTCTGAATTAAACAGAAACTGAGAAAATTTATCATCAGTAGATACATTCCACAAGAAGTACTAAAGAGATGAAGTGTCCGAGGTCAGAATCAACTTCTGGGAATAAGTTTTTGCCCCTTACAGGCATCATGGGATCTCGCCGCATCTTGAAAATCCTAGAATCAGGACCAGTGATCTCTGGAAGGAAAGGAACTTCATGTGCCTTAATTGAGCAGTTTAGCCTCCCATGGTTCTCATGGTCTGGAAAGATTTGGAAGGCATGAGAAAAGTGAGCTACTTGATATGTGGACAATTCTCCAATTCTTACTGTGGTAGTGGGCCCCTCATTGCCTACTTATGGAAAACTCTCTTTTGCTTGCCCAGTGACCTTGTTTGTTTACACCTTGGTCAGGAAGAGAGGATATCTCTGCATGCCTCCATCTGCACCCAAGGCATATCCAAATCCCCATCTAATTTGGATATTAACTCCAAGGGTTTATAAGAGTCTAGGAATAGCGAACAGGTAATGGAAAGAGGGACACTTGAGGCCACCTTGTCTTCAGAGCCCCTTATCTCACTTCTTAGGTCCCTTTGATAGAAGATTCCTATTCCCTCTCTCATTGGGAGGACTTCTAATCTCTTCCTATGTCTTTTCTTACCCTTATACAGGTCCAGTCCAGAGGAACCAACCAGCCCCAGAATGACAGGACTGAATGAGGCCAACTATAGTTCTTCTCAGCAACTTCCCTGCAGACACTTACAGTTTGTACAATGTCCACCATGTGAGTCTGTGAGTTTCTTTGGGTAAATTTATTTTTCTTGGCTGAACTTGGCTTTCCCACCTCTCTGTGTTGGCAAGAGGACCGGGTAACAGGAAGTCAGGAGATCAAAGGCTCTGTGCCCTAAGCTATGTTGCTTCTCACCTCCTTGGGCCTTGGTTTCCTTATGTCCATAGTGGGGGAAACACTCCTTAACCCTTGGCCCACCCCCTTGTATTGTTGTGATAATCAGGTGTACCCATGTAAGTGAGAGTGTTGTATATGCTAAGGGGCTCCATGCACATGTTAACTAGTATATCATGCTGAATCTAGGCTGGGGCCCTGTGCACAAAATATACACAGGAAGCATTGTTGGCCAACTCAGAGTCTGCTTGTTCTCCCTGGCATTCACCCCAGTCACACAGGGTCATCAATCCTCATGTTTTATGACACTGATGCTAAGTGCTCTGAAGTCACATCCTTGCTGCTGATCTGTAAAGAAGTTTGAACATAAGCATTTCTTTGTTTGAACTCAAGCCCAGGGCCCAAGGGTGTCTTGGGGAATTTCCATTCAGGACACTTTGGTGTTGGTGTCTCAGCTCTTGTGGTGGCCTCTGGCAGCTCAGGGAGGTATGCTTATTACAGATGCCCTGCGTCAGCTAGATGTGGACGAATGGCCTGGGAATTAAAACCTTGGGGTCTGAGATGGGAAGCAGCAGGGGAGAAGCCAAAGCCCTGGGCTTGGGGTTGGAAATCCTAGATCTGAGACCCGCCCTTGCCTCCATCCCTCTCTCTGAGCTCAGTAAAGCAAGGGAATTGAGAGCTAATAATAGTAGCAACTTCTTGAGTGTTTACTATGCAGGTGCTCTCCTAGGCGCTCACATGCATAATATTGTTTAATCCTCGCACCTCTTTACTATCCCCATTCATGACTACAAACCAAGAAGCAAGGGATTCTAACCTGAGCACGTGTCCCATGACGGCCCTTGGCAACACTCAAACATTTCCTCTTCTCGGAGGACTTGCGAGGCCATCATGGAAGAGGGGTCAGGGGCCAGAGGTTAGCTAGACCCAGGGGAGGAAAAGTGGTTTTTGAACCTTCCTTCAATCCAAAGAGAGACGTAGGATTTCAGAGTTAGAAGGAAGCTGAGCCTCATTCATGCATTTACTCATTCAACATATATTTTACTGAGTGTCTGCTCTATGCCTGGAAGATACAGCATTAAACGTAGCACACACGGCAACTGGCCTCAAGGAGTGTATGTTCTAGAGGGGGAGACAGACCTTGAGGCGGCTATGATGGGGCAGGCCAACGTTGGTGGTGGAAGACATACTGCAAAGCGCACCATCCCAAACCCAAAGCCCAGAACTGGTTTCCCAGAGAGAGCTTGAACATTTCCAAGACCAGGTCTGAAGGCAAAGAGGATGTGAAGGGGATTTGACTAAGTAGCTCCAGGATAGGAGAGTGGGACCTGGAGTGAGCAAGTGGGGACTGGGTGGGGACAGAAGGTGAGCCGGTATAATGGACTCTGGAGAGAGCTGAGCCTTGGCAGGGCCAGACAGGGGCCAGAAGGTCAAGGTAAGGGTTTGTTCATTCATTCATTCATTCATTCATTCATTCATTCAAGGCTTTATTCCGAGGACAATGAAGCATTTGTCCTCTCTCCTCTCCTTACCTCTCCCCTCCTGCCCTGCCCTTTTCCTTGTAATGACCTCTTTAGCTGCTACATGACCAGATTAGGACTGTAGTGATTTCCTCCCAGCTCCCATTTCACAGAGGAGACAAGTGAGGCCCAGCTGGGGGCTGTGAAGGCACACAGTGGCATAGTGGGGACAAGCTCCCAGGCCTCTCAACTCCTTGGCCAAGGCTCTTTCCTCAACCCTCATCCCCCCCAGACTTGAACATATAAAAGACACTGGGCAGCACCCTGAGGGGTGGGAGGTGCACGGAACACCCCCACACAGGACACACAGACTCTGGCTGTCCTGTGCTATACCCAAGGACCAAGGCTCGAGGACAGCCACACACAGCCTTGGAGTGAGAACCCTGGTCGCCGCTCAACACAAACATTTTTACCAAAAGAGCAGACTCTGGGTTCCAAATTTCCAAATCATATATGAGAAGTTGAGTCTATAGAGCTGCCCATCACAGCCTGAAGCACAAGTAGACAGAGGATTTAGTGACGGGACTCACACGAAACCAGGTATTTCAGATTCATATGACCACACATGCAGTGTCACATCCAATGTTTTCTTTGGCCCCTGAAACCTGGAATACAGCCAGGGATGGAATTATGATTCCCATTGAACGGATGAGAAAATCAAGGTCTGGAGAGGCAAAAAGTGTTCCCAACTGTCACAAAAACAAAATTTGTTCAACCTCATCTGACTGGTACTTCTCAAACGTATCTGACCACAGAATCGCTTGTCACATGACACGCACTACTATCCCACGGGCCATCCTTGGAGAGACACTGTTCCACCACATAAGCTTTGAGGGAGTAGCCAGTGTGCCTCAGTTAGCATGGCCCCTAGCTCTGGGGTCAGGCTGAACCAGGAGCAGATCCTCCTCGTAGATGCAGGGCCCTGGAGAAGCCCCACTTCGTTCTCCCCAGGCTTCTTCACTGCATTGCTGGGAAGATTAAACAAAATGACTCTCACAATGGTTTCTATCAATGAGTATTTCCTCCTCTCTGTTCTCTCAACGCCTGCTTACTCTTTTTAGTTGCAAGTCTGTAACTGCCCCATGACCCTATTCTTTTTCATAGTTTCATCTCTTTCTCTTTCATTATATATGACTTGATAGAAATTCTAGGCTACCGAGTCAAGCTCGTTAATTTGCTTTATTCAGGTAACCATTCTGCTATTCAACCCATCTACGACATGTTCTCTGTTTCAGCAATTATAGTTTCTCTTCCAAGACCGTTGATTCTTTTGTGTGCATATGATGTCCTCTTGGATCTCTGAGAATATTTATTATACTTTTCCTGTTCTACACTTTTTCTTTTGTTTGTCTTAGTGACTCTATGGATTCGGGTGTTCCTTCTTCATTTCACTGCGCTTTATGCTTCTCTTTGATGTTGGTTTTCCTCAAAAGTTGGGTGGCTCTCAGGCACGGATCCATGTTTGTGTGTAAAGGGCATGTAGACCTACCCCTGCAGGGAGGGTATGGCAGAATAGGATGGCTGACATGTAGGGTGTACCTGTGGTTCGTCTTCTGGGACTAGGCTCCCCGTGCTTTGGCATCAACCAGTCAACCCAGGGACTGCTTGGCCTCTTAGGTCCACATACCCAAACTTAGTTCTGGAATGTCTTGGGGACCTTTGTGCAAAGACAGAGGGTGGGGGTGGCCCTCCCCCAGGTGCTCCTAGTCCCCTACCCCTTCTGCTATCTGTTGCCACTCACCCAAGTCTGAAAGCTGTGGCACTTCCTATGCCCCTTTGAGCTGTGGGTTCCCCAGATTCCTCCTTCAGGGTGATCCCACCTGCCTTCTGCCTTTTGGGGATTCCTCGCAATTTCTGGCTCTCTGAAGGCACCCCTTCCTCATTCTTTTCTGGTTATGTTTTCTGTCCTTCCTGGGAGAACTGGAAGCAGACGTGCACTGTGATCACTTGGCCCAATCTCTCTTACCTAACGTAAATAAAGCACCAGCCGTGGCTCAATCGTTGTAACTCCTTCCTATGCGATAAGTAAGTATGAGGCTAACACTCGCTAAGCCCTGGTGGGTGCCCTGCCCTGAGCAGAGATGCCCACTGGATCCTGCCCCACAGTTGTGCGTAGTCTGGTTTATCCTCTGGCAGGGATGCTACGGGGACCTTGTAGAGGCATACAAGGCATACCCAGAATGCAATGGGAAGGGAGAGGCCCTGAACCACAAACCCAAAACCAACCACCTTGGCTGCTGCATACATTCATTGTTTCCCTGAGATTCTTAGTGGAGGAAATCAACAAACAGGGAAACTAACAGTCAAATCTCTGTGGAGAGTCCAAGTGAACCAATATAGGCCTTGTATGTAGATATTTAAATGATGATTTAAATATATTTAAATGATGGACTCAGTAGTATCAGCTCCCCAACAGTATCTCAATCAGTACTGACCCCAATTGGTACTGCATCTGGTCCTGGCCTCAGTAATCACTTTGTCACATGCTCCTCATGGGCCTGGCTTGGGGTAGCCTTTCCAGGGCTTAGGAGAATCAGCGTGTTTCCCTTATGTTCCAAACCTCCCCAGGTTCCCCTGTTGCTGCCTCCTCCCTCCATCTGACTGTTGAGATTAAATTTCTCTTGATCGAACTGGCTCAGGCAAAGGGATTTATCTGCCCTTAAACTAAACCACAGGAAGAGAAGGGGACAAAAATGACCAGAAAATGTGTTCTCAGACCGTTCTCCACCTCTCACACCCAAATGGCTACATGGCTTGGTACTTGGCTACTAGAAGCCGCCAGGCCTCTGTGTCCCTGCATCTCCGCTCCAGACACAAGGCCACTCACTGTCAAAGGATCTGGAAAGGGATCTCATTGGCCTGGATGGGCCAGGTGCCTGCCCCGGCCAGCGGGTACTCCTGCCGTGGTTGGTCCAGCAGTGTCAAAGGGACCACGTCTAGACTGAGAAGCATGGACAAGCTGAGAGCCCTTATCCCAACCAATAGTTAGAACAGGACGGAGGTTGCTTTCCGGAACACGGAGAAGTGCTTTTCTTGATAGAATAGACGATAGAAACCTTCTGCAGACATCAAGGCCAAGCTCAGGGGATGGGCACAGGAGCCAGAGACCTTTCCATGTGTGTGTGTTTGTGCCTAGCTCGGCCCTGGACCACTTTTGTCCGGTCTTTTGGCTTTAAAGCCTGTGTATGTGCCAAGGACTCCCAACTTTCTCTCTCCAGTCCTCAAGTATCTCATATCCCAACTGCCAGCTGTCTCCTCAACACTTCCACTAGTCCTTAGCCGTCTCAAACTTAACGTGCTACCGCTGAGCTCCCCACCCCACCCCCACCCCCCAACACAAGACACGCTCCTCCGTTTCCCACCACAGCGAACAATCATTCAGATCTCCAGATGCTCAGGACAAAACCTTTGACCTTGTCGTTATCTTTGACCTCCTCTCTTTCTCTTACACCCTGCTACCACCCGTCTGTCAGCAAAGCCTTTCAGCTCCACCTTCAAATGCCTCCGGGACCAGCCTGCTTCTCACCACCTCTGGCACCTGCACCCAGCCCAGCCTGTGTGCCTGATGACCACGAGGACCCCACCGCCCTCCCGGCGCCGGTGGCTTATTCTGCTCCCTTAGCAGCAGCAACAGCAGCGGCAGCAACAGTGGGAAGGGTGGGCTCCAAACAGGAGGCACCGTGACCCCTCACTGCTCTGCTCAAATCCCCGGGCCCCATCTCACTCCCACCAACAACTGAAGCCCCCCACCCCTACCCTGTGACCTCTCTGAGCATCTCCCGGTTCCCAGACACAACAGCTCACCCCTGCCTCTGGGCTTTGGCCTGTGCTGTCCCTCTGCCCGACAAGCTTCCCTGTAGGCTCTTCTCTCCCTACCTCACGTCTCTGTTCAAATGTCACACATTCCCTCCAAGCCCTTCCCTGGGCCCTCTACCCCTCTTCCCTGCTCTGCGTAATTTCTGGAGCCCTGTCACTTTCAAATATAACATTTATATACCAATCTCATGTTATGGCCTATAAACTAAAGGGATTTTGGTCTTAGATCCCTGTTACGTCCCCGGGACCCAGAACAGCGCCCGGCAGACAAGCTTGATGGCTTGTTGAGTGAATGGACAGCTGGATGGTCTCAGCCTCGCCTGGAGCTGGAGGGCAGAGGAGTCCTGGATGTTTACGCGGGACCCACATCTCCCGCTCCCCCTCCCCCCCCCCGGGACCTCACAGGGACTGGGAGCCACAGCCTTGGTGCTCTGGCCCAGAGGCCCTCTGCCATGGCAGCCGCTGGGCCAGGTAGGGCCACCACAGACTGGTTCCTTCCTTGCTGCACCTGCCATAGTGTCTGCCTCACTGGGCCTGCCCTCCTGGCCATGAGGATTTAACTGGGCAGATGTTGTGCTTCAGGGAGGGTCAGGCGACTCTTCCCTAGGCCCCCCGTGCACCCTGACTGGGCCCGGACGGAGAAGGGAAGTAGAGCCCAGAGTGGTTCTATTAGCAGGCCCCATCATCCTGCCAGGAGGGCGGGCCTTGGACACCATCCATTCCCCCCAGACTCTCCTCCCACTCCCCCCTCCCCCCACCATATGGAGATGGTCCCCAGGAGAGGCCAGGAAGCACTGCCAGCCAGGAAGCCCAGCACAGGAGACCTGGCACCCAGGAGACACTGTAAATAGCGGTCAGGCTCCACCCCCCACCCCCAGCCCAGGGCAGGAGCAGTTTCTGGCCTCCAGTGTGTACAGAGACCCACTCAGGATTGGCCTTCCCCGTCACCTCAAGCTGCCCCCAGGCCCTCACCCCTGCCCTCCCCATTCCTCAGCACTGCAGGGCTCCCCGGGGAGCAGCAGCCACACCTTCTTGCTCCTGCTTCCTCCCCACTCAGCCCTGCGACTCAATTACTCCAAGGCTCTCTTCCTCACCGCTGCTGCCAACAGCCGGAGGTGGGGCATACGGGCACCCACCAGGCCCGAGCCCCTCCCGGAGGCGGTCACAGGCAGGGCCTGGAGGCCTGGGAAAAGGGTGGGCCCCTGCCACCCCCGGCCCCCCCAGCAGGGAGGACAGGGAGGTGGACCAGCACAGGGACAAAGGCCCTGAGTTGGCATTTTCGGGTTTGCGTTTGGAGACAATTAGGAGCTGAATTATTAACGATGTGTGAGAGAAGAGGCTGTTTTTAAGAAAGCATGAGTAAGCAGGGCTCTCTCACAGCAGCACACGGGATCGAAGGCAATCAATTGCCATAATGGCTGTAAATATTTACTCGGCTTAACTGTGAACGTGTGCGCCAGCCACGCACTTAACACAGGGGTCCATGCCCAACAGACCCCAGGCAGGCCAACCAGAGGGGTGCAGCTTCCGTCTCCTCCCCGTGTCCCCTGCGGCAGAGGCTCCCTAAGGGCCGGGGCTTTGGAGTCAGGTACAGCCGGGCTCTCCTAGCTGGGCCCCCCTGGGCAGGCTGCTCAGCTTCCTTGAACCACAGGACTCATCTGTAAAATGGGCTGCCGGAGCCCGCTTCAGTGCATGTGAGAACTGGCAGCATGACCCCCAGGGTGGGGGACGCTCAGCCTGCTGGCACAGGCCCAGTGGGTCAGGGGGGACATCCGCATGGGAGCAGATGCCAGGGGCCCTGGCCTTACCTCGGACTCGTACTTAGTTAAAATACAGGACCAGGGGCGCCTGGGTGGCGCAGTCGGTTGAGCGTCCGACTTCAGCCAGGTCACGATCTCGCGGTCCGTGAGTTCGAGCCCCGCGTCAGGCTCTGGGCTGATGGCTCAGAGCCTGGAGCCTGTTTCCGATTCTGTGTCTCCCTCTCTCTGTGCCCCTTCCCCGTTCATGCTCTGTCTCTCTCTGTCCCAAAAATAAATAAACGTTGAAAAAAAAATTTTAAAATACAGGACCAGCTTAAGTCTCAGAAGTGGGGTGCTCCCAGTTGTAGCCCTATAAGTAGGGCATGACTGGTGGGGGACCACACGAAGGCTCAGCCTCGAGTGGGGAGCCAGCGCATTTACTATGTACTCATCGTGTGCTGGGCACTCCTGAACTGAGTCTGTGTCTTACTTGCTCCTTGCCGCGGGCCCAGGGAGGAAGGTTACACATCGCTCTTCGCTTTACAGGTGAGGAAACTGAAGTTCAGAGAAGTGAAGTGACTTGGCCGAGGTCACACAGCTGCTAAGTAGCAAAGCTGGGACCACACTCCTACCCTTTCTAGAAACCTCTAGGCTATGCTGGGACCCCCTCTCTGCCCTCTCCTCCTCCGCTGTGGCACTCCCACCACCAAGCGGTGACCCGGCCCCCAGCCAACAGCCTTCCTGCCTGAGGACATATCTCAATACTGGCAAAGGCCACTCCTCTGCCAGGGCATGCCCTTCCCGGAAGCCCCTCCACCCTGAGAGCTTGGCTCTGAGGGGGCCTGCAGGGGCCAGGCTGTCCCAGGGATCAGGGGTCCTTCTGATGGTGGACTGAGGATGTTGCTTCCAGAACAGCGCCTGGTGTCTTGCCCCAACACACAGGCAGTCTCAAAGCCCACCTCGTTCACAGAGGACGTGCGGATGGGGAGTGTGCACGCTCACGACACGCATCCGCGTGCAGCTTAAACAGCACGTTGAGCACAGACCCAACTCAACCACTTCCCGTGTGAGTTCAGTGCTTGGAAATGGCTCAGTCGCCCATCGAGTACTCTGCTGCCCAACTCGAGGTGCTGGGACAGAGCCCTTAGCCTCTCTCGCTGGGCCCCTCACACTTGTCAAGCTGAGACACTGGAGCTCAGACAGCTGTGGGGAGTAGAGAAAAGAGCACCGACCTGGGAGTTCCCAGACCTTTATGACCTTGGACAGCTCACACTTCCTTTCCAGACCTCAGTTTCCCCATTTGTGCCTTGAGAACTCAGCGGGTCTAAGAGGAATGCCACAGGGGCTGGGGGAGGGGTGGGGTCTGCCATTATATTTGATTCATTTTCCCAGGCCCAGGGAAGATTGGGGGGGGGGGCGGGATTTTGAGATCTCCAATGGCGGGGGACCGCAAGGATAAACCACACCTAGACCCTTGTCTCTACTCCCATCCCTCCGGAAGGAGCCGGGCTCCCGGAGCTCCAGGTTTACCCAGCACAGGCTGGCACCAGGTCCCCAAACACTGCCAGCTCAAGCCTAGCCCTAAAGCCCAACCATGGCAGGTGTGTTTGGGGGGGGGCTTAGCGAGGACCCTGAAAGGTAGGGGACGGCAGAAAGGAAGGTCACCCAGCAACCGTTCCCTCCCAGCCTGTGCCAGGCTTGGCACTTCGTGGATGTGTGTTGAACGGATGGACGGACCGACGCACAGATGGACAGCTTTTCCCTCTCTAAGCCTCGGGTGCTCCTGGAAGGTGGGGTTGACGGCGACGCCCACCTAGCAGGATCAGCCTGATCGCTGCGGGGGCCCAGACAGCATGCTCTGCCGCCTGCAGTTCCCTCCTCACCTCCCCCAGACCGGTGCTCTGGCCACAGCCCCTGCGGAGGAGCCTTGCAAACAAAGACAATGACCCCTGGCTCCAGGCACATACATTTCCTACGTGTCACCTCAGAGCCTTCGGAGTGGGATCCCTAAATGCAAGGGGGATGATGGGAGCCTGGGGTGGCAGTCAACGGTGGGCGAATCGATCCCTAGAACTGAACTCGATGGGCAGCCTCCTGTGGTCCTGCTCTACACATGTGGGAAAGCTCAAGGCTTAGCAGTCAGGCCGGAATCCCCCAAGCAGAGAGCGGTCTGCCCAACACCATTTGGTCCAGCACCTGGTATGTGCCGGCACTGTGGTGATATGACAGGCAGGTCCTCTGGGGAGGTGACGTGTGAACGGAGGCCCGAAAGGGGGGAAAGCCCACCCGAGCGGACGCTCTGGGCAGAGAGGACAGCATGTGCTAACATCCTGCCAAGGCAGAGCGGGGCCCTGAACGTATTTAAGGTTCGAGGGAAACCGCTGAAGGGTTTTGGCAGGAGGACGGCTTGTTTGTTTTGCAAAGCTGCTTCTGGCCGCTTGCTGGCTGGAGCCTGCACTCTGGGGGCCACCTCTGGGGAGATACCTCAGCCGGGAGGCAGGAATGAGAGAAGGAAGCAGGGATGGGCGGTAAGAGGACTACCCTCTGGTGCTCTCCGCCAGGGTTACTGGCTGAGGAGGCGGGGGAGTCTGTGCTCCCAGCGAATGCACACTCCAGCCCAAGGCCCCGGGCCCTCTCCATCTGCCTGACCTGCCCCCTACCCAGGCTCCTCGCTCCCCACTTGGGGCAGCCCTTCTGTTTAGGGGGCAGGGGATGATGGTGGCCTTGGCCGCATGAGCCTCCCACCTGGGTAGGGACCCTGCGCATGCAATCGCCCTACCCAGGCTCCGGGCTGCTCACAGCTCACAGGTTTCTGCCAACCCTTCCACTCACTGCTCTCTGTTTTCTTCTAGAAGACTTAGAGGCGGTACGAGGCTTTCTCCTGCTGGACTATGCAGGTCAATACTACTGAACAGTTGCTTCCTTGGTTGCTCCTTTCTTCCTCCCGCTCACTCCCTCACTCATTCACTCATTTTCTGCTCCGGGTTGCCCTCTCTTCTGAGGCCTGTGCCGTCTCTGCCACTCCCGACTCCGGTATCAGGATTCTGGTCACCGCTCAGGCTCAGTCTTCAGCTTGTCGTTCTAAGGGAGGGACAGCTCTCGGCCGCCAGAGTGGGAGGGCCCAGGCCTGTGGGGAGAACGTCCTCCCTAGGTCCCAGCCAGGACACCTGCCTTCCCCACCTTGCCCCTGGCCTCTGCCTACCATTCCCACCACTGGAGCCCCCTTTTCAGCGTCCAGCCCAGCCTCAGTCAGGCTTTTATAGACCCTCCCATATCTGCCCCCCAAATGTGGAAGGGGACATACAAGTATCATCTTTTATTTTGCAATGCAAGGGCATTAAAAAAAAATTGTGACTACTCTGTCTCTCGGGCATTATTCCAGGAAAAAAAAAAAATGAAGATGTAAACCATTGAAAGGGAATATAGTTAGTTTACTAAGTTGGTTCACCACTTGCCTCATTTCACGATGGGAACCCGTATCAGCCTACAGGCTGGTGGTCAAGCGCCTAGTCTGTCCATCTTGGGAAGCATTCGTGTTAGATTACTATAGGTAACCTGCCACCCCGCCGTCAGGCACAAGCCCAGGGTGTGGACATGGCCTCTGTCTGAGCCTTCCCTCATCCACATCTGAGCAGGATGATCAAAGAAGGCCTTCCTATGTAACACTTAGGATTCACCCTGCCCTCCTGAGACCTCTGGGGGTGACCCAAGGAGGAACCATTGTCACCTGAAGGCATACTGAGTCCCAGCAACAGGGACAGGTACATCGTGGGCAGCAGAGAGGAGGGAGGCCTGCTGGGGAGAGGGTCCCAGCCTGTCCTGGGCTTAGCTCAGGACATCAGAAGCCAGGATGTGTCCTGGAAATGAGGCGGAGGAACTCCAGATCGCTGTGTCCCTGTGCTCCGAAGATGTGGTGGTAGGAGGGAAGAGCTGGTGCCAGAAGGCAGAGCTGGTGGTTTGAGATTCAAATGGTCCGGGGGGCGCCTGAATGGCTCGGTCGGTTGAGGGCCTGACTCTTGACCTTAGTTCAGGTCTTGATCTCAGGGTTGTGAGTTCCAGCCCTGTATTGGGCTCCACGCTGGGTGTGGAGCCTACTTTGGGAAAAAAAAAAAAAAAAAAAAGGAAAAAAGATTCAAGTGGTCCATTGTGGCAGACGTGTTGGTTCCTGCTGCCCCCTGGTGGGCCTATGGGGAAATACCAGCCAAGAGAGACCCTTTGGCAGAGAGGCAAGGAGGGAAGGAAGGAAGGCAGGAAGGGTGGCCAGGCCAATGGGCACGAGCGTTTCCAGCCTGTGAACATCTGCCCAGGACCCCCAGTTGCTCATCCACCAAGGTTCTGTTTTCCCTGAGCAGCCCCAGGCATAGCACATTTTCTCCCATCCTAGAGCATTTGGAAGCTACTTCTGCTTTCCTCCCCACCACCCCAAATGGCCCCCAATCCCCCTTCACCCAAGAGGACGAGGACCTGGACCCCACAGCATCAGGGACACGACACACGCCACGCTGGGAAAGCGTTCTGCACAGGAAAGTGGCGATGGGGCCCAAGACGCCCGTGTATCTGGGCAGGTAGCTACCAAACAGCTTTCGGGGGGGCTCCCCTTGTTCACCTTTCTACTTAGTGCCCTTTCCACTGACCCTCCCTTTGCATCCCCGACCACCCTTTCCTGCCTATTCTGATCTGACCATTTGGAGGCAGGCAGTGGGGGAGGCCGGGGAGGCAGAGGCCGGGGCCTGAGCAGGTCCATTACACCTGTCTGGAGAATCCTCCCCACTAAAGCATCAAGCTGCTCACTGTTGGCTTTTAATGAACTTGACTTCCTTAGCAAGGCTCTGGGGAGAGGTTTGGGAGTGAGTGGTGGAAGGGCACAGGGTCTCTCAGGACTTGGGGAGGGCATCTAGGCAGAAGCCAGGACAAGGCAGGAGGGGGCAGTGGCTCTAAAGGCAGGCCTTGGACCCCAAAATACACCCCAAGCGGAAGGATCCAGGCCCCCAAAATGCACTTCAAGCCCCCAGGTCTCTGTGTCTGGTTAAAAAGGGGGGGAGGGACCACAGGATTTACAGTTGGTCCTTAACCTTGAAAATTGCCCTCTCCAGCACTCACTGCCCAGATAAGGAAACTGAGGCCCAGAAAAGGGGAAATTCTAGCTCTGAGTCACTGCCCTAGCCCTTTGCATTACAGACTCTGGCAGAACCCTCAAAACCACCCCCTATGCTACCTGTTTAGTGAATGAGGAGACAGGTTCATAGAGACCGAGTAACTTGCCCAAGGTCACACAACCAGTATAAAGCAAGCCAGTACGGGAGTCCACGTGGTTGCAAAATGAAGAAGGTAAAAGCCCACCTCATGAATGCAAAGACTTTCATGTGCATCTCACCACAACCTTCTTAATGACCTTGTGATTTGATTCTTATGACCATTTTACAGGTGAAGAAACCGAGAGGTTAGAAGCAATTTGCTTCATGCAGAACTATGTTAAAGTATTTAAACAAGGAGGCCATTAGACCAGGATGGCTCTGATGCCTTGGTAGCCCATGCAAGTAAACCAAACCATGCCAGAGTCAGTGCCCTTGAATCTGAGAAAACAAAGCTTAAGAACAACCAATCGCAAACAGCCAACTAGGCTTGCCCAAATAAGGTAAGCGCTTAAGCTAGGGTCAATCAAATCATTTCCTCGCCTTGCTTCTGCATATTCTTAAAAAAAAGAAAAAAAAAAAACAAAAAAAACAGCCTTCCCCTGGCTCCCATGGGTGGTGTTCCCAACCCTCTTTGGTTTAGCACTACCCAATTCAAGCAGATGTATACGCAAATAAACTTGAAAAAGAAAATGTTAGCGTGCCTCAGTTTACCTTTTAACAGTTCTGGCGGCAGAAGTGGAATCCGAAGCAGACCCTGATGGTCCCTGGGAGCAACAAGCAACTAGGCGTAGGCACCTGCCCTCCCCACCTTGTCCCCCTACCCCCGACTCTTGGCACTCACTGCGTTCTTGCTGCACCTGAATGAAGGTCATGGGAAGTCCCTCGCAGATAACTGAGCTTCACGGCTTTTGCATTATAAGCTCTCTAATTTTATTTAAGCATTTTTTTAAAAAAGTTTATTTAGGGGCGCCTGGGTGGCGCAGTCGGTTTAGCGTCCGACTTCAGCCAGGTCACGATCTCGCGGTCCGGGAGTTCGAGCCCCGCGTCAGGGTCTGGGCTGATGGCTCAGAGCCTGGAGCCTGTTTCCGATTCTGTGTCTCCCTCTCTCTCTGCCCCTCCCCCGTTCATGCTCTGTCTCTCTTTGTTCCAAAAATAAATAAACGTTGAAAAAAAATTAAAAAAAAAAGTTTATTTATTTATTTTGAGACACAGAGAGAGAGAGAGAGAGAGAGAGAGAGAGAGAGAGGGAGAATCTGCACTGTCAGTGCAGAGCCCAATGTGGGGCTCAAACTCATGAACCACATCATGACCTGAGCCGAAGTGGGACACTTAACGAGCCACCCAGGCGCCCCAAGCATTTATTTACTTTATCAGACTGGGTCCAACTTAAACATGATGAGCTCTCCAACTTAAACCAGACTGGGTCCAACTTAAACTGGACTGAGCCCAGGGGGAGGCCTCACAGAAGTACAATTTTGTTTTAAGGAAAGGAGAGGAGAAAATGGGTTCCTTCAAGTCCAAAAAGTCCTGGACTTCTCCATTTAGGACTCTGCCTAACTGTATGTATGAAAATCATGGGCTCAGACCCCATGTTTGTTTGGGTCTAAGAAGCCAAGCCATGGAGGAATTTCAAAGGCAGGGAATAAAAGGTAGCAAAATATGCCACCCTAAAACATGCCTCTGTGGCCTAGCAATTATCTTAAGCTGATAAAGTCATTTTAGGTAACAGAATTGCTTTGGATTGCTCGTTGACCGAGCAAGGAGGAATCTGTGCCATAGCACGTATCTCCTGCTGCGCCTGGATCAACACCTCTGGGATAGTAGACACTCAAATACAGGAAATGAACAAAAAGGCGCTTGGCTGAAATCGGTTGATGCCTCTTCAGTTACATCCTTTGATTTACGTGATGCCAACCGGCTGGGT
Organism: Felis catus; assembly: GCF_018350175.1. Lineage (NCBI taxonomy): Eukaryota > Metazoa > Chordata > Mammalia > Carnivora > Felidae > Felis > Felis catus. The sequence goes on along the minus strand of NC_058370.1, from coordinate 104,742,802 downwards.
TCGTGGGTGCCCTGGTGAAGAAGCATACTTCAATCTCTTGGTTTTATCATCCTCCTGACAGTTATCACCGTACTCTCCCTGGTGCACTGTGTTCTCTCAAGGGTCTTAAATATATGTTCACGGCCATCAGAAGTACATCAGATGGTCTCACTATGCACGGAAAAACACACAAGATCAACAATGAGATGAACAGCCAAAACAGCCTGACGTCATAATCTAGTGAGTTTCACAAGATCAGAACTTAACCCTGAGGATGACTGACCGCAGCAGTCATGTCAAATTGTCTGTCAATTTGTAGGAAAGCATGACCAAAAGGGGAGAACTGTTAAAGAGATTTAACAAGGAGGCTGCTGGACGGAGGTCTATGCAATCAAAGCCAAACTTAAGCCAGAGTCCAGGAAATTAAGAACAACCAATCACAAACAGCCAACTAGGCCTTCCCCAATAAGGCAACCGCTTAAACCACGGCCAATCAAACATTTCCTTGCTTTACTTCGGCACCTTCTTTATAAAACCTCTCCCCTAGTTCCTGTCTGTGGAGCCCTCCTAACCATCTCCTGCTAGGCGCTGCCGTGTCTGAATCGAAGTGTGCTCAAATAAACCCTTGAAATTTTCAATATGCCTCAGTTTACCTTTTACCAGCTATGAGTGCCAGAGATAGTATTGTTTAAAAACTGTGGAGGGGCGACTGGGTGGCCCAGACAGTTGAACGACTGGCTTCAGCTCAGGTCATGATCTCATGATTCGTGGGTTCAAGCCCCACATCGGGCTCACGGCTGTCAGCACAGAGCTTGCTTCGGATCCTCTGTCCCCCTCTCTCTCTGCCCCTCCCTTGCTCACGCGTGTTCCCTCTCAAGAATAAATAAACATTTAAAAACATAAGAAAATGCAGGCCGCCTGGGTGGCTCAGTCGGTTAAGCTTCCAACTTCAGTTCAGGTCATGATCTGACAGTTGGCGGGTTCGAGCCCCACATCGGGCTCTGTGCTCGGGGCCTGGAGCCTTCTTCTGATTCTGTGTCTCCCTCTCTCTCTGCTGCTCCCCCGCTTGTGCTTTGTCTCACTCTCTCTCTTTCTCAAAAATAAATAAACTTTTGGGGCGCCTGGGTGGCGCAGTCGGTTAAGCGTCCGACTTCAGCCAGGTCACGATCTCACGGTCCGTGAGTTCGAGCCCCGCGTCGGGCTCTGGGCTGATGGCTCGGAGCCTGGAGCCTGTTTCCGATTCTGTGTCTCCCTCTCTCTCTCTGCCCCTCCCCCGCTCATGCTCTGTCTCTCTCTGTCCAAAAAATAAATAAACATTGAAAAAAAAAATTTTTTTTAATAAATAAATAAATAAACTTTTAAAAAAGTAAAATAAATAAATAAATAATATAAATAAAATAAATAAATAAAAACTGTGGAGATAAAGCACAGAGAGCATCGCATGGCCTCTCAGGCCTGCGAGGGCATTATGCAACGTCTGCCCAGAGCATCTGACTCTCCAGGGGAGCAGAAGTCAGAGGTACAATTGATGAGGTCCCAGGCATTTTACAAGCCTATAAATCTGATAAGATGCGACGATTTCCTCTTCTCTCTGGCAGAGGAGATAACCCTGCCGGTGGCTGTCTCACTGCCCTGGATCTTTCTTAGTTTCAGTCTGAGAGGTCATATCCCAGTGTTCCTTTTATTTCCACCCTCTCTAAAACTCCCTGTGTTTCTCTTTTGAATCAGCTTTGTCATTCTGGCTTCCTCATTAAGTACTTCAATAGAACCTTGATATACGTTCACTGTCTATTTGTGGAAGAATGATATTTTTAACACAGAGAGAATGATGCTTTGGCAATACAAGCCAGCTGTACCCAGCTCTGTCTGTAACCTCGAGTCTTTGCTGTCCCAGTCTGAAGCCCAAGCCCTCTTTCCTGGCTCCTGGCCGTCCCCCTGCCTCTGCCTCTGCCCCATGCCTTGTCCCTGGGAGCCCCGCCTGGGCACCTGCTGCAGCGCGGGGCGGGTGGCTCAGAAGACAGGGCTCTCCCCCGTCTTCACGCGGACTCCACGTCTCATATGCAGCTGTTAAACTCGACTTTTCTTGTTGAGTTGGGGCAGAGGCGCCAAGAGCCAAGACCAGCTAGACAGGTCACACTGAGGGATTAAGAAACCGGCTCTGTGAATCACCCTTTCTCCCCCCACCAGGGGGCAGAGAAGGAAAAGGTTGGTGAGGCAGAGAAAGGAACATCTTTGGAAGGGTGGTTGGTGTGCCGTTTTTCCTCCTCCCACACCCAGGGGGCTTTAGTCCTCTGTCCAGTTGAGAGGCTTCTGAGAAACCCGTTTGGGTCTGGGCATGGGTCCCTGGGGCCATGTGGGTCTGAGCCACCCCTGGAGGAGGTCAGGTGATGGCTGTGGCTAGGACGGCCAGAGGCAGCCAAGTGAGGAGAGGGAACCGGACACCCACCCGGTAATGGTCCCTGGAGGTAGGGCGCGTGTTTCTGCAGAGCACCCTTGGACCCTGTGGAAGAGAGCTGGGGAAATGCATCTTCAATGTCCCTCTTCCTCCTGCCTGGAGAGGGGAGTATCAACAGTTGGGAGATGAGGTCAAGGGGCATCCTGAGCAAAGGAAGGGAGCCGGCATTGGTCCGGCCCCCAGAACCAGGCGGGAAGCAAGGTGAAGAAACAGTGGAGATGCCCAGGACCCCACCTACACTCCGCCTTCCTGCTCCACCTTTACGCCTGAGACAAGTCAGCAGGGGGGGTGGGGGGGGGGAGATCCCAAAGCGAATGAGGAGCTGGAGCTCTGATATGGGCCAGAAAGGATTCCCTGAGTATTTGCTAACACCTAATCCCATCAGGTCCGCAATTCGGTCCGCAATTCCACAGTGCAGACCGGAAGGGTCAGGGGTGACCGAGGAACCCCGCTTCCTCTGGCTCGCTCCTTACGTTGACATTGAGCATTTGTGTTTTAGCAGCATCGCAGCGTTCACACCCAGCCTGCCCTTGGCCTCCTTGCACCCCCACCTACTGTGACTCCCAGAACCAGCACCCAGGGCTGGAAGGAGCCCAGAAGCAGGCCAGAAGGCTAAGCCTTTGTGGGTTTTGTTGTTGTTTTGCCAGATGAGGAACCGCAAGACTAGGGAGGCAGACTGCACCTTTGGGTGACACAGACGTGCAGCATCTCCCTCCTTTCAAGGCAGAGACACACAGAGGGAGTGAGAAACGGCCCCCATGAGCCTGCGAGTGAGTCAGCCTTGAAAAAGGTGCATGAAGCTACCAGGCAATAAAGACTCCCATCGACCGAAACCCAATAAGCAAGGGGCCTTGCTGACTCTCCTGCTGGCCCTGTGTAGCAGACACTCGGACACCTGTCCCCCCGGGGACAGGTGAGGAGCCAAGGCTGAGTGTGGTCGGGAGAGGTACTCACGATCGCTGGCTGCCAGGTAGGATCAACTGGTAGAAGGAGCTAGTGGGGTCATGGCCGGGGGCTTGGTAACTCTAGGCGCATCCCTCTGCCACCAAGCCTGGCCCCCAGGTGCCTCTCCTCCCAGAGAAGTGGCCCGCCATCTGCCAAGTCCCCTCCTCCCCCACCGTGGCTGCCTGGGGCGGGGAAGGTGAGCGGCTGGCAGACAAGGCTAAGAGGCATCATGAGCCCAGAGTTTCCACTTCTTTTGAAAAGCTAGCTTACGACCCAGGGCTTCCATTTCCTGCAGCAACATTGGCCTGAGTCCCACCACCGAAAGGCCCCTGAGGTCGCCACCCCTGCTTTAGACTCAGCCCTCCATCCCATCCCCTGCTGCAAACCTTCACTACATCAGAGTCCTGTCTTCTTACTCTACAGATCTGTTATTGCTTTTGAGTATTTAAAACCATTATTGGGGCGCCTGGGTGGCGCAGTCGGTTAAGCGTCCGACTTCAGCCAGGTCACGATCTCGCGGTCCATGAGTTCGAGCCCCGCGTCGGGCTCTGGGCTGATGGCTCAGAGCCTGGAGCCTGTTTCCGATTCTGTGTCTCCCTCTCTCTCTGCCCCTCCCCCGTTCATGCTCTGTCTCTCTCTGTCCCAAAAATAAATAAACGTTGAAAAAAAATTAAAAAAAAAAAACCATTATTGGGGCGCCTGGGTGGCTCAGTCGGTTGAGCGTCTGACTTCGGCTCAGGTCATGATCTCCTGGTTCACGAGTTCGAGCCCCGCATCGGGCTCTGTGCTGACAGCTGGGAGCCTGGAGCCTGCTTCGGATTCTGTGTCTGCCCCTCCTCTGCTCACACTCTCACTCTCACAGATAAATAGACATTTTAAAAAATTCTTTTTAAACCATTATTATTCGACCGACTTTGAAATGATTGACGTGATTGATGACATGTGCAATTTTGTGTTTTTATTCTTCTTAAAATATTATCCTTGGACAAGGATTTAGCGTACAGACTTTGTACCAGGTGCTCAGGACAAGTTCCCCTGCCCTCAGAGAGGGGACAAGAGTCAGGCTTTTCAGCCCAGTCCCGCCCAGTGTTGACACATTGTCCCTCAGTGTCTATGAGCATCTTTGGGCAACAGAAGTATTTTTGATCTCTGGCTAAGCTAAAAAAGCCAACATGTCACGTGTCTACAGTGCTACATGTACATGTCTTAGGGATTTAATTTGATATCTCTTCAAAAATCATGTGATTTCTTCAGCCTAATTCCCTTCATAGCCCGCCAATCACAGGATGAGACAAAAGGGTCCAGAAGCCCCGAGCTGTCGAGGGTCTCTCCTTTCAGCGTCTGGAGCTCCTGACACCACCTTCCCCGGCGCATCTCGCCAACAAAACGCCAGGTCCCCACGCACGGAGCCCCTCGCCCTATGCCTGCCTCCTGGTCCCCAGGGCTGATCCTGGGGGTCCCGCTTAGCCCTTGAGCGCCCACTGTGGGGAGGGGCCGAGCAGAAGTGGCGCCTGGCCCGTGGTGCTGTCGCTCCCACGTGGGCTCCTCCCCAGGCCTGAGCCTGACAGCCCCCCTGTATCCCTACCAGAAATTCCAGGTTGGTTGGTATTTATAGATTTTGAAAGGTGGCTGTCACTGAGCAAGCCCTTTCTTTAATCCTCACTGCAGATGTCACATGTCTTTGATGGAGGAGGAAGGGGCTCTCGGGTGGGGGAAGGGAGGAGGAGAGAGGCCGGGGCAATGGGGTCAGGGTGTGCAAGGCGGGTGGGTGGGCGGGCGCCAGAGCTTCCTGCTCCCTCCCAGCCCTGGCTGGGCCGAGTCCGTCTGTCCGTGCACCTTGGAAAGGAAGCGCCCTCCCACCTCCTTTCCCTCCCCAGGCCCTGGCTTGGCAGTGGCTGGCTGGAGGTCAGACGGCAGGGTTCCAAGCCAGGGGGTCCCTTCTAGTTCTGCCCTCAGGGCCACTGCCCCCTCTGATGGCCCCTGCCTCACTCAATGCAGGGGCAGTAGTCCTGAGTCCCAAACCTGCTTCTTGCCGCTCCCTTCACCGGTCCTGCCAAAGCAGCCCTCACCTCGAGCCAGGTTCCCAGAGATGAAGCGGAAGAAGAAGCTGATGATGTCTCCCAGGTGCTTCTTGCAGCCGTGGTGGCACTCCTGCAGCCTCAGAGCCGCCCCCCGGGCTGGTCCGGGGGTCTCACCGTGCCCCGCCACCCCTGGGCCTGGCCCCATCCTGGGGGCCCCAGCTCCCGCCCTCGGCTCTGCCTGACCAGCCACAGTGCAAGCTACCCCCAGCCTGCCCTGTTCTTCCTGCCTGCTTCCCCCGACACTCAGAGCCTTCCTGCTAGAATTCTCTCCCTCTCCCCGCTCTAGTCTGTCTCTCCAGGTTGAGAGCAACCTGACCCTCAGGGTCCTGGCGTCTCTGGCCTAAACTTCCCTTTTCTGTCCTCTGTCCTCTGTCTCTGCCTCCTGCTCTCTTAGCCTTTCCCAAGACCTCCTGCCCACTCAGCCTCAGCCCAGAGCCCCCAGGGGCTGGCCAGCACCTGCCAGCCCCACTGCCAGGGTGGGCTTCCTGGAGCAGCCCCTAATCCTACCCCCAGGCCAGGCCCTTCACCTTGTGCCTGGCTCTGGCTCCTCTCGACCCCGCAACTCACTCTTCCTGGAGGCAGAAGGGCTCCTGCAGCTTCCTGGGCTGAGAAGGAGGTGAGAGTGGGGGTGGGCATTGCCCCTGAGCTCCCAGCACCAGTGGAGGAGGTGCCATTGGTGTGATATTTGGCATAGGGTGTGATCTCACTGCAAAGGGGCCTCACCCATATCCCAAGGCTTCTCTGCAGCCAGAAAGGGAGTAGCCTGCTCCCATCCAAGCTTCTGCATGGTGGGGACAAGAGGGAGGGATAGGGGCCCTGGGCAGAGCTGGGGGATGGGTAGAGCCCTGGCCTTTGGCTATTTCTTGACCTCTGATCTCTGCTCACCGACGACGCCAAACCACAGCCCCGTCGGTGTCTCTATAGAGTAGAGAATGGGGAGATGAAAAGGGGTCCCTCTGATGAGGAAAGTAGAGGAAGACAAGTATGACTAGAGCAGAAACTGCTGACCATCCCCCCGCCCTCAGATTCCTCGGGCACCTGCTATGCGCCAGGCACTTTTCTAAGGTCCCTCCGGCCGCCAGCGTATTCAGTCGTCAAAACAACCTTACAAGGTACGTGTGGCCGAGAGTGGCACATGAGTGTTCGTTCTCCTTCGCTTCTCCGCCTACAGAATTCAGATTCTGTTGGAGGTGGTAATGTGCCCACCTTAAAAAAAACTACCACTCCCCCACCTCCCTTGCAGTCAAGGTGGCTCAGTTGTGGCCAGTGAAATACAGGCATGCATCTTCCAGAGATTTCTATGATAGTGTTGCTTTCCTGATGTAGGCACTACCGTTTCCTCCTTCCACCCAATTTCTCCTTCCTCTTGCCTAGAACGAAGGCCATGATAGCTGGAGCCAAAGCAACTACCTTGTGGCTGTGAGGGAAAGGGCAAAAACAAAAACAAACAAACAAACAAACAAACAACCCCCACAAAACACAAAGAGCCCCAGAGACCTTGATTCTGACATCCCCAAGCTGCTAAACTGAGTGCCAGCCACTGCTTGGCCCAGATTTCTCAGATCTCTGTCTACATTAAGCCACTGTTATTTGGGGTTTCTGTTATATGCAGGGACAGCCAAGTCAAAACATTCCCTCCAAAGTGAAAGACGAACTTGCACCTTGCCCTCCCAGCGGGTGAAAGGAGGTGCAGTGTTGGATGGGCCTTCCTGGGTACCGCAGGTCAGCGTGCCGCGGCAGACCGTGTGCTTGGCTGACAGTAAGCCATGGCTGCGCAGCAGCTCAGGCTGCCTGATGACCCTGCGCGCTCACTGGCACACGCTGGGTTTAAGGCAAGGTGGCGCGCTCCCCAAGGCCAAGCGCAGGCCCCCTGTAGGAGCGTTCCGTGCTCTCCCCGGGGCTTTCGAGCAAAGCCCTGTTTTCTTTGGCAAAGATCTTTTGACATGCAGCTGGCGGCTCGCTACTGGGCTCGCATGGACACGGAGGACGTGCCGGAGGGACACCAGGTGGCCGTGGACCTCCGTGCCCATCAGGGGCTGAGAATCGACCTCTCCCCCAGCTCGGAAGGCCTGTGTGCGCGTAGCGTTCCATCACCACGTGCAGGTGCTACGTCGCTATGCCTGAGCGCAGGGCCGGAGGGTCTGGAAGGCCCAGGCAAGTGTGTACGAAGTGACTCAGGCCCCCCTGGGGCCTGCTGCTCGGCCAGCTTCCCCTCAATCCACACCAGTGGCCCCGCGAGGCGTCCCTAAGGCCATCTGAAGAGGAAGAACGTTCACACGTAATTTCTAGACGGAGCTGCGAGAAATGCTGGCCGCAACTCGAGGCTGACCTGGTGGCCCACTCAGCAGGGAAGGGTGACGGGGAAGGGGAATCTTTGTGGCGGGCAGACTGTTGAATACAACTGCTTGCCCACACTGCCTGGAAGAAGAGATGGCCTGGGCATCATCGCTCATGGGCGGTTGCGAACCATTTGTTCCGGGATCAGGGAGGAGAAGGAAGGAGATGCCAGGGGGGGTGACTGTTCTCCAAAGGGCGCCCAGACCCGAGAAGGAGCTCAGTAGTCAGGTGGACAAGATGGCCTGTCGGCCCGTATTCCTTGCTGCCTGGCACTGCTCGCCAGCAAAGTGCCGTGTGGACTAAGATTACTTATGGGTTCAATACAAGAACTTCTCACCAGGCCGATGTGGCTACAGCCGTCGCCAAGCACCCAGCCTGCCAGCAAGGTGACAAAGCCAGCCACCAGCCAGCAGGTCGGCTACATCGCGTCCCCTGCATCCTGGCAGGGACAAACCACTTATCCTCTCTGGAGCGGACACTCATTCTGCGCATGGACCTTCCCTCCTGCCCGCCCTGCTTCTGCCAACACCATCACCCCTCACAGTGTCCCACACACCATCGTCACTGACCAAGGGACTCATCTGACAGCAAAGAAGTGTGGCCCAAGGCCAGCGTTTGCGTGACCCACTGACCTTATCTGGTTGCCCAGGCCCCGGAGCCGCTGACCTCACCGAACAGTGGAAGAGGCCACGGCAGACCCGGTCCCGGCACCTGCCACGCGGTTATGCAGATGCTGTCCCGTCAGATGCTGGATGTGCTACTGAATATGCTGCTTCTCCGGCAGAACGAGGGATCCAGAAGCCAAGGGAAATGGTACCAGTGGGTCCTCACGCCCCCTCGCTGCGTTTTTGTTTCTCATCGCCAATACTCTGGGCTCTGGGTTAGAGGTGTTGGATCCCAAATCAAGAAGGCTTCCTTAAGGGGCGCCTGGGTGGCGCAGTCGGTTAAGCGTCTGACTTCAGCCAGGTCACGATCTCGCGGTCCATGAGTTCGAGTCCCGCGTCAGGCTCTGGGCTGATGGCTCGGAGCCTGGAGCCTGTTTCCGATTCTGTGTCTCCCTCTCTCTCTGCCCCTCCCCCGTTCATGCTCTGTCTCTCTCTGTCCCAAAAATAAATAAAAAAACATTGAAAAAAAAAATTTAAGAAGAAGAATGCTTCCTTAAAGGGAAACACCAGTGGACCTGCTGGACCGGAGGCTGAGGCTGCCACCTATCTGGAGCTCCCCACGCCACTTAGACCATCTGACATAGTGGGTGTTGGGTGGAAAAATGATCCTGATCATCCAGGGGAGAGGGTTCTACAGCTGCACGAGGTGGGGGAGGGGAGCGCTAGGTCTGAAATCGAGTGAATTCTCCAGGGACTTGATTAATACTGCCAAACACAGGGATAAAAGTTAGTGGGGTGTTATAGGCAGGAAGGCCAAAAGCTCAGGTCGCCTCAGGGATGAGAGTTTGGATCAGTCCACCAAGGACTCTTAACTGAGGCCTCTGTGGTGGTTTACGGACTGTTACAAATTTCCTACAACAACTCCGTGCAGAGGCAGTCTGTTTCCCTTTCCCTCCAATCTGGGCTGAGCTGGGGACTTGTTTTGACCAATAACATTCAGTGGAAATGATGCTATGTGAGTTCTGGAGCCTAGGCCTCAAGAACCTTTCTGTCTTTTCGTATTGGAACAGCCCCTCTCGGAAGCCAGCCCCCTTGTACACTGAGACCGCCGTGCGGTGAGGAAGCCTCAGCAGCCCTGGAGAGGCGGATGGGCACTGAGGTACCACACGTGAGTGGAACCTTCTTGGCCCAGCCCAACCACCAGCTAAACAAAGGCAAGTGAATCGTCACGATCAACGCCATGTGGAGTAGAAGCGCCATCCAGCGGAGGCCCGCCTTCATGCCTCACCCACAGAAATGAGAGAAAACCAAATGGCGGGATTTGGGGCTATTTTGTTGGGTGACAAAAGGGTAACTGAAACATCCCTCTCTCAACTTGGGGTCTGGACTCAACACACTCTCTCCAGAGAAATCCTCTTCGCCAATCATCTCCCCCGCAGACTCCAACCACTCAACTTTCCATACCTTTGATGAGGGTGAAGGCTTCAAGAGCCACGTGGCCAGTTTCCAGATAATTCCTGGCATCTCAGTTGGAAGCACAATGTTGTGCATATCTTGGTGCTTCAAACGCATTAAAATTCTGTCAGCATATATTTAGATATCCTTATAGATTACAGACAAATCAATTTACTTTTTTGTCCTCAGGTCTGTCTACCACCACTCCATTTATCGGGGTACCAGTGGTGATGGCAGCTTTATGACTTTACATGGGCTTGACAGAGGCAGAAGTGTGTACCCAGAGATGGACGCAATGGCTGAGTTGGGTCTCCACTTTGGAGGAGGGGGCAGGAGTGTGTCCGTTTGCGTGAGGAACGGTTACACGTATCACACAGGCGCATGTGGCTGCCTCTCCAGTGTCCCTACCGGAACGACAAGGGACGTGGGGGCATTCCCCGGAGTGGCCGGCAGGGCCCTGGCCTCGCCACATCCAGGTCTCCTCCTCTGGTCTTCTAGAGTTTCTGTGAACTTCCCACCGGTCTAGAGTAAATGCCTCTCTGGACAAAACGGGCCAGCCTGGACTCGGTGGTCTGTGGCCAAGACCCCAGGTTATTCTGTGGGTGGTATTACTGTGACAGCTTTATAGTTGAAGAATCCCAGTCCTACTGCCCTCATGGGGAGCCACACTTGAGGAATGGGTCTATCCAGTTGGTAGCCTAGCCCAGCTCCTGGAGGGTTGTTCTGGTATCCTGACAGGAAGGATGTTTAGACGCTGTGGAGACATGCAGAGCAGGTCAGAGTCCCAGAGCCCTCTGGTCCCTGAGGACGAGCCCCCCAGTATTGGTGAGGGGCACACTTTTCAGCTGGGGACGGGGGCTCCTCCATGCTGCCTGCCCTGTGCTCCCGGACTCCCGGGCCCATCTCAGAGGCCACCACTGCAGGCTCCCTCCCGACTCCACACGGGGGCCTCCAGAAACCAGGAGGGACGGACGGCCCGGCACAATGGCAGCTGGCCTAGCCCTTGCCCTCTTGACTCTTGGCCCCTGAGTGCCACCCCCTCCTTGACACGGTGGCCTAAGCCTCGGGCATATCCCTATGTTTTACTGGGCCTTGGCTTCTCCCCCCAAGCTGCCCCAGAAATGTGTCTCTGACCTGCTTCTTCTGAGTGGAAAAACCCCTGACAACAAGGGTGCAGTGTCTCGGCCTTGTGGCCGCTTTCCACGGGTACCCGCTGCCCAGGACACCGCGGCTGGGCCCTGCTGAGCTCAGGGGCCGGGCAACACTGAGCGACACCTATTGTTCTCTGCACCCAGAGCCCTTGAAGTCTCCTGAAGGAGCAGAAGCATCTCACTTCTGTACGGTTCAGCATTTCACATGCACACGAAACCCTCAGTGTGACCGACCCAGTAGTGGCATCCTGGAGGGACACACAGAGGGCATATTTGGACTAAGGAGCTTGGGGCCGGGAGCTACGCCTAGTGGAGACAAGGGGTGCACCGGGGTCTCGGCCTCTCAGTCTGTGGGGGTGGCCGCTGCCTCCAGAGATCCCTGACGGTCCCCGAGAGAGAAAAGATACGGAAGACACACATCAGGGTGGGCATCCTGCCTGGAGCACAGGGAAGAAGCTCCAGAACCCTCGCTCAGCCCCTAATATCCTGTGACCCGCGGAGTCACGTGACCTCCCTGAGTTTCAACCGACTTTCGTAAAAAAAACGAGGCGTCCGCAGCGCCTTCCTCACACAAGGAAATAGGATCTTGTTTTTGCACGTTTCACATACCCTCGGAGCGCCTGGCGTGGTGTCTGATAAACAGGTTCACGCAGGGGAAGGCACCAGGCTGGGCCTGAGCCATGGGTGGGGCCCCGGCCCGGCTCCACTCCCCTCCACCGCCCCCCCCCACACTCCGCCTCCCCATCCTGCCCCCCTGCTCACGGCTATGACAAGTCTTTAGCAAACACATCCCGATAGCTCAGCACAGCAATTAACCTGAAAGACCCTGGCCTCCAGGAACCCGCCCCGAGCTAAAGGTGGGACCTGTGGGTGCGGCCCTCTCAGCCCCTCTCCTTGTGACCTTGAACACACCAAGCCCGCCTCCAAGCTTGCTTCTCTCCATGCCCACCCACACTCATGGGTGCAAAAAGCCTCAGCCGGGAGGTGGCACATCACACTCCAGCCTGATGCTTCGTGCCTCCAAATTGCAAGTTGGAGATGGGGCCCAGCGGGCGTGAAGCCCCAGGGTGAGGTGGGGGAGCTGGATGGAGAGGATCAGGGAGGGAGAGACACCGAGGTGCTGTTCTTGTGCTATGCCAAGAAAAGCCTGGAGGGGGCGCCTGGCTGGCTCAGTTAGTAGCACATGCGACTCTTGAACTGGGGTGGGGATCAGGGGTCGTGAGTTTCAGCCCCGCCTTGGGTGTGGAGCCTACTTAAAAAAAAAAAAAAGAAAAAAAAGAGAAGCCTGGGGTGTAAGGCCAGTAGGGCCTTTGAACCTCAAGCAACACAAGCCGTGTCAGTGGGAGCAGACCGAACCCGCGGGTGCACACAGCTGGCCACACCGCAGCGCCTGGGCTCACCTCTGCCCTTGGTTTCCATCTCGACAGAAAATGGAGTTGTTTTTGCCCTGCTGCAGAACAGACAGCACTACAAGGATGCGAGCTTCCTGGGTGAGCTGTTTGCATGAACTTTCGGCGACTTCACGTTTCTGCCACGTGCAAAAACCTATCCTCCCATCGTTGCCCCGAGAAGTTGGGGAGCACACGTGGACCCCACCTCTGTATTCACGTGCACTCGTGCTTCTGTGAAAGGCCTGAGCACGGAAGGGGGGGGGGGGGGAGGGCCGGAGGCAGATGGCAGCAAGCAGCACAGATGGGCAGGGGCTCTGGGGGCAGCGGAAGGGAGGGGCTGGGCCCGTGCCGGGAGCACCCTGAGTGGGGTTGCGGGTAACGGACAGGGGCCTGGTAAGTGGCAGCCCCTTCCCCTCACACACTCCGTGGAGGTGACCGCCAGCCGCTTTGCCTGCTACAGACCTGGGCCATCCCCTCCCCTCTCCTCCCATCAAGCCTGGAAGCCTGAGGCCATGATCGACGCCCATTCTCCGGGTCAGAGGGACTGAGGCTCCCCGGAAATCACGCAGAGAGGGCTGTCAGGGCTCAAGTCTGCCCTTTTCCTTAAAGGCAAAGCGGCAGACTCTGCTGCACGCCTCGTGCCTGTGATCACACGCGTGTGGGTGTGCACGCGTGGCTGCGAGGGGTGTGTGTGTGCGCCCACATGTGCATGGGGGGGGCGGCGCAGGCTTGTGTGTGGCGGCGGCACAGGTGTGTTGGTTGGTGTGCACCGTGTGGTGGGTGCGCCCGTCCGTGTGAGGGCAGGAGGGGCTGCGTGAGGCCACCTCCGCATCTCTTGCTCTGTCACGCTCAGCAAACATCAAATATCACCACGGGCAAGCGCCAGGCAGCCATTTGCTGCGTTCCCTCAGGACCACCCGCGGTGCGGCACCCCCCCCCCCCACGCCCCCGTGAAGAGCCGGCCCCAGCCCCTGGGGTGCACTGGGCAGGACCAAAGAGGGGCTGGGGCGGGGCCTTCTCCTCACTGGGCCTCCTCACTCATTGCCGCCCATCCTTTTCACAGAGGACTTAGGAAGGACGCGTGAGCAGCCCAAGGTTACCCGCTGAGGGTGGGCAGGGCGAGCTGGGCCTGTCAGATGTCGACGCCTGGCTCTACCTTCCCAGTGACCTCGGTGGAGTACCCCTGCGCGGTCCCGATCCTCTGTCGCCCCCTCCACGGGTCCTGCTTTGAGCTCAGTGCCTTGCTTGGATTGACGGGGAAAAAAGCACGAATGAACGGAAAGCGCCATCTCCCAATCTAGGCAGAGGTTGGGGTCCCAGGGTGGTCTGAGCCCTGGGATAGAACAGAGCGCACAACAGATGCCCCACCCCCACCCCTGCCCTCCCTCCCAGCCCGCCCCAGCCCCTACCTGAGCCCTGTGGGGCCGCACTGGACAGGATCCACTTGACCAGGCAACACCGCATCAGGGCCTGGCGGGTGAGCCGGGGCCTCTGCCACTTGACGCCCTCCTTCTTGCTTAGCGGTGTGCGCCCGGGATCCCCCAGGAGGCTGCCATCTGACACCTTCATCACTTCCTGCAGCAGGAACAGGCAGAGCAGCCCTGAGCCCTTGCTCACTGAGAGGACCTCTGGGCCAGCCCCAGCCTCGCGGGCAAGGTCGACCTTAACTCCGCCAGCGTCTTGACCTCCAGGCGTGCATGCCCAGAGGTCCCAGCTCAGCTGGAGAGTTCCCAGGGCACTGCTGACCCTGGTACTGGTCGTCCCCTGCCCCCCTCTCTCCAGGAGCTCTCAGCCGCTGCAAGCCAGAGGCAGCTTCAGGCACATACAGTGTCCACGAGAAAAGCAGCCCGGGTGCTCCAGGATGACGGCATGACATCCAAGGCCGCTCTAGGGCTCTGGGCGCTGTGTGCCTCCTACGCACAGTCCCCTTTGGCCACACCGATCTACGCGGGGAAGACACCACTCTTCTCCATGTCGGCACAGTCCAGTGAGCCCCACCCCCACCTCAAGAGCCAGCTACCAAGTCACCTCTCCCAGGCAGCCCCCCAGCTTCAAAAACTCGGGGATCTGGCCCGTCCTTGTGTTCTAGTTCCCTAACAACACGGCTGTGCCGTGACGACTCGCTGAAGGAACTCCCGGACGAGGGCAGGGCTGGGGGTTTCCCTACTCTGCACCCTGGCCTGGCATATAGTGGGGCCCCCAGAAGGAGGGAGGTGAGGGTCCACATTCGCTCACCAAGCCCCCCATCCTGGCACAGGCCTGATTGCCAGAGACCATCGTCCAAAAGCCCTCACTGGACTAGAGCCCGGACATGGGAGTGGATCCACGCAAGGTCACACAGCCAAGTCAGGTTTCCTCGCTTGGCTCCTGAGCCCTTCATCTTTTTCACCTTGAGGCAAGCAGAGGTTGAAAGGAGAACCGGGCGATCTCCCCCGCGAGGGGGCACATCGATGGAGCCCTCTACTCCAAGCTGTGCAGCCGTCGAAAGAAGCAACTCGAACAGGTCTGGAGGAATCCTAGAGCGGGGAGCCGTGGAGGGAATGCTGGGAAGTGGGCTCCTTGTCGTGTGCGGCAAGGGACGGTGGCCACGGTGGCCCCTCCGGACATCTGCTGGGACTAGTTTGCTGCCTTTGTGAGATGCCCTCCTGCTTGGGATGGCTGTGCCACGGGTGCGGCCTGGCCCATTGGGCCACTGCCATAGGTAGCCCCCAGGCTGCCATAGGTAGCCCCCATGACGCATGGCCTGAGTGCCAGTCGTGGGAGGAAGCGCCCCTGGGTGGGCACTAGTTCTGAGCAGGTGGCCAGGACAATGGCCACTGGGGTGGTGAGTTGGTGATATCCTTCCAGGGTCGTGGAATTTCACGCGTGGTACCTTTGGACAGTCCTGAAAAGTATGTGTCTCCCCAAATAAACAGATGTGCAACTGGCCAAGTTCTGCAGACACAGGGCCCCACACGGCCCCTGCATCGGTCAGCTGTCAGGCGTAAGAAGCAGAGACTGACCCAGGCTGATGATAACTGGAAAGGAATCAGCAGTGGGGGGGAGGGGGGGTCCCAGGCCAACCACAGTCCCCCCCAGAAAGGACAGAGGGCAAGGCTTGGAAGACAAACCAGAGCAAAGAGCAAGCAAAGGGACAGCCAGACCTCAGCCACAGTCACCCCCTGGAAGAGGGCAGCCAGGTCAGCCAGAGCACGTCTGCCTCTGCTGCTGAATACACTGGCCCCTGCTGCTGGCCCCGCCAGCCTAGAGGCTCTGGGCCTGGGACCCCCCCCACTGGCCTCATGGTACTGCTGCCCCCAGGACCTGGAGGCTGCTGTGGGGGGCCTTCTCAGCTGGGTCGCTAGTTCAAGGTCAGGAGTGGAGGAATCTGACTGTCCCAGCCTAGATCGTATGCCTAATCTCTGGCTACGAGAGGAGCCAGGAAAGCAAGCATCTGGACTTTAAGCCTCTCTCATGTGCTCAGCAGGGGCTTTCCTGAAGAAGAGGTAGAAGAAAGTCCCCACAAATGTCCCCTAAACTGTGGAGTTTGTGCAAACGCCCAGGTGAGGGGAAGGGGTGTGCTGCATTCTCCAGTTAGGCAGGAGAACCCTCCAGGGGCTGGGTTGGCTCAGGGCTCCAGGAGACCCGTTCATATTTAGGGCTGGACAGTCTGCCTCCCGGCCAGCTTTTGATGAAGTGGCCGCCTAGACAGGGTGACATCCACACCCCTTATCCTCATTTCTGGAGCCTTCCCAGTTGCAAGTGCCGTCTCTTATAGTCACCCTCCAAGCCACCTCCCCAACACCCATGCTCAGCAACGCCCCCTACATTTCCTTCCCTACTCCAAGGCTTGCCCTGGCAGTGAGAGGGGTCAGTGGTGCCCAGAGCCGCAGCAAGGGTGAGCACACACCATCCTGGTGGGGCAGAAAGAGGGCGTGACAGGGGTCCCCAGAGGTCTCCCAGTGCCAGGGATGCTGCGGGAGGTCCCCTATATGCACATGCACATGCCCATGTACACACAGGTCCTGCCCAGGCTGTGTCAGAGAAGCATCCTCTCCATTATTAATGATCTTATTCAGGAGAGAAATGGCCTCAATGAATAAAGTCTTTATTTCAGTCCGGGAGCGGGGAGGGGGCAGATTGGCAGCTGGTGTTTGGTTACTTCATGAATTCTTTGCTGTAGGCTCTGCAGCTAGGGTCAGCGGAGAACGTCAGAAGGAAACACTTCAGTGAGAGCATCAGAGCCTCTGTTGGGATCAGGAGCTACCTGCTGGGACCCCCTCTGTCTCAGGACAGTGCTGGTGCTGGCTCCTCATGGAGCCCCCCGCTAGTCACGGGGATTCTGTCCTGCAGCCCAGGCCTAACTAATGTGGGAGAGATGCAGCCTGGGGCCCAGGGTTCTGTCCTCCAGGGAAGGCTGGGAGGGCCACAGGCGGGGCTGAGACCTCCCTTTGTGCATTTCATTCTGGGCCTCGGGGTCATGAAAATCCCACGAGGTTGGCAACGCCACTCCTGTCTTAAAGATGAAGAAACTGGGGCGCCTGGGTGGCTCAGTCTGTCCAGCGTCTGACTTTGGTTCGGGTCGTGATCTCGTGGTTCGTGAGTTCGAGCCCCGCGTCGGGCTCTGTGCTGTCAGCACGGTGCCCGCTTGGATCCTCTGTCTCCCTCGCTCTCTGCCTCCCCTGCTTGCACGCTCTCTCTCCTCTCTCTCTCTTTTCTCAAAAAATAAACATTTTTTAAAAACAAAAATAAAGATGAAGAAACTAAGTCCAGCAGAAGTTTGGGGGCATGCCAGGGCCACACTGTCCTTGGGGTATCTTGGTATCGGTCACAGGCTGTACTGCTCAGGCTTCCTGGGGTTGTGCCCTGGAGAGGCCTTGGAAGTTGGGGAGGGATTCCCAAGCCGCCTCACCATGTCAGACTAACAGTCTGTCAATGTCCCGATGCCCTCCTGGACTGAGGAGCCCCAGTGTGTGTGTTCTCCCTGGTGCAGAGAGTTGGGGACAAGAGTGGCAGGAGCCCTGTCCCCTGAGCCTGTGCCCTGAGCCCTGCTTAGGAGGGAGGAGACCTATGATGGCCTTCCCCTGTGAAGTGGCTGAGGGGTCCTCGCAAGGAGGAGAGGAGGGGCCCACAGTGACTGAGACATGGTATGGCCACAGACCTTGGGGGAGGGCAGGAGGAGGGACAAATGACCCAAGTGACCGCAGGCCATCCCCATGAATCTTTGACACCTGTCTGGGAGAGGGTCCGACCGGGCTGTCAAGAAAGTTAATGGCCACCCTGGGATCTGGAAGCTCTCAGGCACAGAAGAGAGGGAGCCCTGAGAGGGGACATATTACCACCCTTACCCCGAAGCTGCCTCTGTGCTAAGAGGTGACAGAATTGAGGAGAGCTGAGTCAGTGAGGAAACTCCAACACAAATTCAATCCCCTCCCACCCCTGCTAAGGAACCACCCCCCTCCCCCCGTGGCTTCCGCTGCATTTCACACAAAACCCCAGTGCCTTGGGCCTGCCTCCAAAGCCCTACTCAGGCCTAAGCCCTGCCTGCCCCTGGACTTCCTGTCTCATCTGCCCACCGCCAGCCTCACCGTGCTCTGTGCTCTTGACACATACGGGGCAAGTTCGCACACCACCTTCGCACCGCTGGCCCCTCCACCTGCACCTTCTATCCAGGATCTCCCCATATTATGTCTCACAACCACACGTGATTCTTCAGTGACGTCAGTAAAGCTTCAAGTGAAAAATATTGCCATATATACAAAAGAGAATACATATATATATGTGTGTGTGTGTGTGTGTGTGTGTGTGTGTGTGTGTGTGTATACGAAAAGCTCAAGAAATATTCACAAATGACTGGGGTGAAAGTCCCCTCGTGCTCTTCATAATTCACATGAGAATTTCTCTCTTCCCACTCTTGCTTGATCCTGGCATCATTTCCATAGGGGACAGAGCCATCCCTCCATCCTCCATGGGCCCCCAGGGGTGGCCAGGATTGGGTGACAGGGACCTATGAAGCCAGAAGACCTGTGCCCCGAGGTCACACGGAGTCCCCAGTGGCACATCTAGCACATGTGGGTGTTCTGGGCCACGTCCCAGAAATGGCCCTAGGCTGGCCCTAAGCTGACCCTGGGGACCTCAACCTAATTTGAAGTCCACAGGGTCCCTCAAGGGCAGAGACCACAGGTGGGCAGGGTCATTCCCTGACAACTCCGCGCTGAGACTCACAGCTCCTGTCCAGCCAGATGGGTCAGGAGCAGGTCTTAGCTCACCTCCAAGTCCAAGTCTGTGAAGAGCAAGGGAGGGACAGAGAGGACATCAAGCTGGCCATGTACTTGCTACGGGCCAGGCACTGGGTTTGTGTAGAGACTCAGATTTGATGCTCACATCAACCTATTGAGGCTCCTTAGACCCTCCTCCAAATCACCCCGCTGAAGGCCAAGTCCCATAATAGGCTCTTTCTCACACCCTCTTACCAAGCTTGCCTGGCTCCCTGCGGTGTGTGTGTGTTCTCTCGCTCAAGGTCAATGAGGAGTCAACCTAACTGTTCAACTTGTCCTGGTGGCTCTGGCTGGAGGTCCCGGGTTCCAGGGGGTGGGGCTGTGCCATTGGGCACCTGGGAAAGGCTTCCCTCTGGTTTGGGAGATGACTTAGACTCTGGGAACCCAGACCGCCCCTCTACCTTTACCTCCTTTTTTATAGAGATGAGGTGTGGCTCCAGCTCAGAGTCCCAGCAGGCTGTGGGGATGGGTGGGGGTGGGGAGTGGAATTCGGTGCTGTTGTTTCATGGCAATGTTATGGTTACCTTCTACTTCATCAACACCTACCCTCTTTCCATTTACAATAACCATTTCAAGATCCCCCTCAAGGGGAGCCTGGGTGGCTCCGTGGGTTGAGCACCTGACTTCCGCTCAGGTCACGATCTCGCAGTTCATGAGTTTGAGCCCTGCATCGGGCTCTGCTCTGACAGCACACAGCCTGGTTAGGATTCTCTCTCTCCCTCTCTCTCTCTGCCTCTTCCCTGCTGGCTTGTGCACGCACACACTGTCTCTCTTTCTCAAAAAATAAACATTTTAAAAATAATCATTTTATATTAACTATATATTGAAATGATAATATTTACACTGGGTTTGATAAAATACATTAAAAGTAATTGCACTATTTAAAGAAAACTTTCTTTAATGTGCCGACCTGAACATTTAACACGAACCTGTGGCTCACGCTACGTTCCCATTGGCTAGCACTGTTCTAGATGGTTCTCAGACCTGCCGGTTGGAAGCTTTGGGACAGCCTCCTCCTGCCAGGGCACACCCTGATCCTAACTCCTCTCTCCTTCTCAAGTCCCAGCTAGGGTCAGTCAGATTTGTTACAGAGAGGTGGCCCAGTGGAGTATGGAGGAAGGCTGGGGGACAATGAAGGAGGAGGCCAACTCGGGGGGCTGCCCGAGTCCGGGGGAGGAAGAGGGGGTGTTGAGCCAGGCCCAGGCAGTGGAATGGGTTGGGGGGGGATATTAGTGGGTATTTAGGATCTGCTGTAGATGTGGATAGTGGTGAGGGGAGGCGAGGTGACTCCTCAGTAACTATGACACCTATCACCATGGAGACGAAGAAACAGACCGACCCCCTCATGCCTTCCAGCTGCCCCAGAGTGACATCTGGACTTTCCACTAGGAACACCATCACCTGAGAGTTTTCACCACACCACAGAGAGGGGCCAGATCATTTTAAATAAACTACAAGAACCTGGGCCAGCACGTCTCACCTGTGACTCCCCACTCCCTGTGGTCAGCTGCCCTGCTCACTGCCCTGGGCACAGGGGGCACAGCTTCATCCTGTGGGGACCCAGCCCATCTGGTCAAGCCACTGGGGTGCACCCAGGTGAGACCTTGAAGCAACTACTTCTGTCTCCGTGGTTCTCATCAGCTGGGCTCCAGAGAACCCCCGAAGTGAAGCCCAGAGGCGGCTTGGCAGAGGTTGCCTGTGCACATGGGGAAGCATGTTGGGGAGGGGGGGGTTGCATGGCTGGAGGCAAACCCCAGTTAAAACATCCAGGCTCCCTCCCTCCCAGGTCATGTCATACAAGCAAATGCACGGGCGAAAGGCAGAGCTAATCTCCCCCAAATATTTACAGACATTTATGGATGAGAAATAGCACGAATGGTCGCATAAGGAGCACTGGGACCCACCGGATGCTGGCTTAGAAGGCACGCTCAGCCAGGGAGGGGGATGTCAGGGAGGTTAATGTTATTTCAGCCCACCAAGTACAGTGGGAAGAGGTCTGCAGTCAGCCAGACAGGAACTTGAATCCCAGGTCCTCACCTCCTGGCTGGGCAGCCCTGGACAAAGTACTTGACCGTGCTGAGCCTCAGTTTCCTCATCGGTAAAATAGGGAATAATAATATGCCTTTATAGGACCGTGGGGAAGGTTAAATGAGGGAACATACACAAAACCCCGGCAGGAGCACGGTTATCGATAGTCTTCATCCTTCCGATGCCGAGTAAGGCCTGCTGCCCAGGGCAAGGGTCAGGGCCAAGCGATGGCCCAGGGGCAGAGAGAGAGGGAGCAAGAGAAGATCCCAAGCAGACTCAGTGATATCAGTGCAGAGCCGGATGCGGGGCTCGAACCCACGAAGGAACGGGCAGATCATGACCTCAGCTGAAACCAAGAATCTGACGCTTAAGCTTAACCAACTGAGCCATCCAGGCGCCCCTGGGCTGCTCTATTTTTATAAAGCTCCTCAGTAGATTTGACAGTGCAGCCAAGATTTAGAGGGCTCATCGCACCAAATGGGAAGTTCTAGACCTTGTCTGTGGGAGGAAGGGCTCTCAGGTTCTCAATCTCCCTCCCCGCCTCCCTCCTAGGAAGGCTGCCTCAGGGCCAAAGTCTGGGTCAGCTGGGGGGATACGGAGAGCTGCTCAGATGTGGGGCTGATTGCCCCCCGCCCCCAACCCTGTCCTGGGGACAGCAGCGCAGGCGGCTCACTGAGCAACCACTCCTCATTGCTTGCTCTATTTCCATCACTTGAGACAGATGGCAGGAAATGGCGGTGGGCGTCGTGTCGTGCAGGCCCCAGGGATTTGGGGTGGGGAGGCTTTGGGGAGCCTCGATTCTCCACCCACCCCTGGGTACCTACAGATGCAGGCCAGGCAGCCAGCCTTGTGAGGAGGGAGCTGAGACTGTCCTGAGTCCCTGCCAACACTTGCACTCGCACGCACGCACGCACGCACTGGAGCAGGGGAGGGGAGGGCTGGGTCGTCCCTGCCCTTCCTCTGATGGCTGCCACCTGGGCTAGGACACAAGCTCCCCACCTGACCCTTGCTGTGTAGGCAATGAGGGTGTCCCATTAACCCAGGGGTGGACTTGACCTGATCACTGACAGCATTCTCCTGCTGGAGTGCCCTTCCCAGGCTCTGCTCGGGATTCAGAAAATAGTAACATTGACACTCCAACCATTTATGGAGCTCTTGCTATATGCCCGGGCTGTGCTAAACAGGCTGGTGTAGGATCTCATTTATCTAGGAGGTGGATGATATTTCCCGCAAGAAAATGAGGAGACCATGGCACAGAGCAGCTAACTAACTTGTCCAAGGACGCACAGCTAATGCATGAAGGGGCTGGGTTTGAGCCCAGATCTTCCTAATGCAGAGCCAGGTTAACAGCCAACAAGGTGCAGCCATGTTATCGCCCCAGGCCACCATCGTCTCCTGGCCAGGGCCCTTTGAATACCAAATAGTGGAGACGGGGCTCTGTTCTGTAACAAGCCAGTGGGCATATGTGTGTACATATGGGATGGGGCATGAGATCTGCCTCCTGGCGCTTTTGCTAGTGTCCCCCCGCCCCCCACCTTTACCCCCAGCCTCCACTGGGCAGCACAAGGTACCGACCTCGGGGGAGGGCCCAGCACAGGCTATGAGTGCATCTAGGCCCAAATGGGGAGACTGAACCTCAGAGAGGGGACGGACCCCGCCCAAGCTCACAGGGTCAATTGGGTGGAGTTGGCCATAGAGTGCCCATCTTGAGAGAGGATCTTAAAACAGAGTCAGGGTGGGCTGGGCACAGGGGCATGGCACCAGCAGCAGGTGGACTCGGGTTTACCCCTTGCTTGCCCTGGAGGTGCGTGCCAGGGGGCGGGGGCAGAGCTGGAGATGAGGCCAGTGAAGACCCGTGTGGGCTTTGCCTGGCTGAGCACGGCACAGGCCCATGCCTTTGGGGTCGGCGGGGGGGAGGGGGGGTGCTGGACAGAGACCTGAGGCAGGAGACCAGAGAGGAGAGGCTGGGCCAACTGGGAGGTGGGACAGGCCCCCTCTCGGCTGTCCCGCCAAAGCTCAGCTTAGCTCCCCCTCTCCAACTCTGGCACCTGCCAGCCCCCTTGGTTCTCTCCCTGTCATGTGGCTGCTTTGTGGCACTCTAGGACGGGGGCTGATCGCAGCTGACAGATGCACCTGTTCAAGGGAAACCTCAGCTGGGGATGGGGAGCTGGGTGGGGGCACAGTACACAGCGACTTACCCCCCACTATGCCCTCCTTCCTGTCCTGTTTCCTTCCTGCCCTTTGTCTGGAGGACCAGCTAAGAGGACTTGCCAAGTTCTCTCTCCTCTACTTTCTGTGCCTTGGAAACTAAGGTTGCCCTTCTCCCTCACAGAGGCCACATTCAGGGCTCCGCAGCTGCTCCTGGGCGTCACCAGAGATGCCTTGGAGCGGGGTGGGGAGAGCAGATGGGCCCCAAGCCAGCCTGAATCAGCTGAGCACCTCCCACTCCTGTGGAAGATTTGGATAAGAAAAGGGATCCTGATTTCGAAAGATTGGGATCCTTTCCTTTGCAGTTCTGGATCTGTAGCCCGGAAAGGGACCTAGGGCTGGCCCAAGGTCACATGGCTAAACCAGGGGACATGGCCAGGGGTGGGGTCTGGCTTGCGTGCTCACTGAAGTTTTCAGAAGGAACAATGGGCCACAAACCCATGGAGCCAGCCCCCAGCTGGGATGGGGCACTCCCTCAGCTTCCTGCTTACAAGAATGCCACTCTCCCTTTGTAGTCTTTTCCCAGGACGTCCCCAGCCCTCCCACCAAGCCCTAGGGAACTAGGCTTTGGAGTAAGAGGGATCAGGGTTCGGATTCCAGCTATAACACATTTCAGCTTGCGATCTAGGGCAGGCCTCAGTTTCCTCATCTATAAAGTGGGTACAATACCAAGAGCTACCTTGTGGGCTGCACGGGGGTCCAGGGAGACAATGCAGGTGCAGGCCCTGCTGGAGAGGCCAGGCAGGGAGAAGCCGCCACCTCAGCGATCCTGCCCCTCAACCTGCCCTTCTCTCAGACCCCACCTGGGCAACAGTCGGAGGCACTTCGCACCCTATCTCAACTCGGGGCTTTGATCTCTATCTTTGAAAGTGGGTGAGCAAATTCGGGCCCACCTCCCGTAAGAGGCCTGCAAGAAGGTTGGAAGCTGGGCAGATAGCTGTTCCTACTGTATAGGCCGGGCCACGAAGACATCACTCCCTGAAAACCTAGGACGGCAGCTCGTGCCTGCCACGGGAGACCCTGTGGTTCTGTTTGTTCCTTTCCCCTAAGAGCTCGCGGGGTTCACGCTGCACAGGCTGCTCCCCTCTCTGAGCCTCAGGGTCTGCAGAAGGGGAAGGGGCAGTGCCTGCCTTCCTGGGGCGTCATAAGGATCCACAAAGGACTGGGTAGTGCATGGAGAGGCTAAGGGACCCATGGGGTGTTATTGGGGGCAGCCACTGACCATGACTGACAGGCAGCCGAGGGCAAAGGAGTCGGGCCAACACCAGCCTGTGCTCTGAACTGCGGTCCCGGCTAGAGAGGAAGATTATTTTCCCCAGTCCCCCTGCTGACCTTGGTGAGGGACTCAGTGGTGGCTTCCCTTGGGACCTCTGTCCCTGCCTGGCACCCGCTCCAGTCTCTGGCCAGGCCAGCCACAGGAAGGCCACCGGCAGGCATAAGGCACAGTGAGATCCTCAGGGGCCTGGGAGCCTGCCGGACTCTGCTCACCAGGCAGGGGAAGGGAGTGAGTGACAGCCGGCAGGTAGGGCCAGCAGAGGAAAGGAAGGACTGTCTCCCGTTTGGTGGATGGAGCAGGCTTGTGTGCACCTGTGTGCGGCCTGAGTCTAGAAACCCCTCCCTCTGTGTGCGGGCTGGCCGTGCGTGCAGCACAAGCCAGCTGTGGGCGCAGTCACAGGGCACGCTTGTGTGGTGCGTACTATGCCTGCACAGGACCTGTGCTGGCTGTGGCGTGTGTGTGTGTGTGTGTGGTGAGTGCAGAGCACATATGCCGGTGACAAGGCACTAAGTTTCTCCGCTTTTGCCCTGGAGGCTGCTGGGGGGATCCGCGATGACAGGAGAGAAAGCATCTTTCAACGCGCCCTGTCGCCATGCTTGAAGGGTTTCATGTCATCACCGCTGCTGGTCCTCCTGTCGCCCCTGGGAGCTGGATCAGAGAGGCCGGGGGTGGCCCAGGCTCTGGGGAAGTGTGGCCTGGAACTCTGGGCTGCTTGTCCTCATGGGTGAAAGAGAGGCAGGAATCCACCTCTGGGGGGCGGGGCGGGGGGGGGGGGGAGGTGAAGGTCGGGGGAGAGTGCAAGATGTCAACCCAATGTCTCTCCTTCCTTGCTCACAAGACCCTGATTTTATTTGAGTCATTTTGCCCGTCCTTCTCTCTACTTCCCGCTGCCTACATGTGCTGGCTGGAGCTCCAGCAGCCATGTTGGACTTTAAGGTAACCTCAAGAATGGAAGCCAGTGAGACAGATGGAGCCTGAGTCCCTGCTGGCCGTGGGGTCTCCGTGCCAGCCCTCTGTTGCCTCCCTCTGGACTTGAGCCTGAGAGAGAAACGTGACCGACCCTGTTCAAACCTCTGTCAGTCGGGGGGCTCTGCTACGAGCGGGCCAGATCCAAGCCTGGCGCCTCTTCCTTCTTCCCGAGCAAGACTGTCCCAAACATGTGAGGAGCTTGTAAGGCATCAGGACAGATTTTTCTGAGTGTGGGATTCTGGGATTCAGCTTTTTTCCTTTCCCTCCTTCTTCTTCTCTTAGTCTTCAGCCTCCCAATACTCTGCCACTAGCTCGTGAGCTCTATCCCAGGCATATTCCTCGCCTGCTCTCTTCCAACCTCCCAGCAGCCCCGCAGAGTGGGAACTATTAGCATGTGTCCCTGTTAGGGGGCTCCTAAGCCCTGCGGGAAGTGGCCGTTCGTGAATTATTTGAACAATTAAAAGATGTATTCATGGCCCTGCCTTCAAGCCTAGGCCACCCCCTCCCAGCACTCAGCCTTCCCCCACCGGTGGCGGTGGCGAAGGGCTGGGGGCCCAGGCTCAGGGTCAGCCGCCCTGGCACTTGCCCCAGGGACCCAACTGAGCAGGACCAGCCACCTGCCTGACCCCAAGCTCCTCCTCTGTCCAACTTCTATGCCACAATCACCTAAAGCCTCTCCAGTCCACAGGGGGCCCCAGAAGTCTAGCCTCCCAGACAGGACAGCCCAACATTTACTTTTCCAAAAGTGACCCTACAGGGAACAACAGGGCTCGAGGTCAAAGGAGGAAGCACAGCAGGGCTCCCCGGTCCGGGGCCACCCTCGGAAGCCCTCGCTCCCCACCCCTGAGCGAGCCCCCAGCCCCTCCGGCGCCTACCTTCGCCCGCTGCATCCTGGGCGCTGAAGGAAACTGTTGCCGGCCTCCCCTCTTCGCAGCTGAGAACAGGACTGCCGGGCCGGCTGGCAGCTGCCTCATGTTTGCTTGGACCCAGACGTAATTGCTACGGGCGGCTCCTCGCCCGCCCCCTACCCACCCCTCCCTCCCCGCCTGCTTCTCCCCGCTCCACCCCTTCTGCTCTGCCTCCTGCCTCTCTCAATCCCTCTCCCTCCCTCCCTCTCACTCTCTTTCCCGCCCTCCCCCTCTCTCCCTCTCTCCCTCCCCACCCCTCTCTGATAATTCTCAGTCCCCCTCCCGGGCTCTCTGTCCCACTCTGGGTATAAATGGTTCCTAATCCTTCCCTCTGAGCCTGCTGAAGCCCCTTTTGCCTGGCTCTTGGCTCTCCCCTCTGCTCCTGTTGTGAGGCTGGCGTCTCTCTCTCTGCCTCCCCCGCTGTCTATCTCTTTCTCTAACGCACACACCCTCTGCTCCCCTACCTTGGTCACAGGAGGGTGGAGTGGTGGGTGCAGAGAGCCTCCGCTGGGAGCGGAGGGGGGTGGGAGGAGAGCTCCAGCGCCGACGGGGTGTTGGGCAGGGAGCCTGGAGAGCCTCCCCTAAGGCATTTCCAGAACAGGCCAGCCCCTCCCCTCCCTGCTTCCCCCACACAGAGACAACCTCGGGTCATCTTAGGGGATACGGGCTGCGAAGAGGGATCTGGCTCCACCGAGGCTTGGGGTCTTCCTGGTGCCCCTCCAGCTGCCCTGCAGACATCCTCCGGCCACCCCTGGTGCTGGGGCATCCTTTCTAGGGACACCATTCTGGGTCGCTGGGTTGGAAGCGGCCGCCCTGATGGGGGCTCATCACTGGAACGGGTGACAGCCACCAGGACCACATTATGTAGGTCACACACAGGGGTCCTTCCAGCTCTTTCGTGTGTCCCTCCACCTTCAACTGCCTCCCTTTTACCCCACATGGGGCCTTGCAGTGGGGAGCCCTCCTGAGCTCCTTATATTGCCAAGACAGCCTGTCTCTCCAGGGCCTGTCCTCTGTCCCCAGCTGGGTCCGAGGTTGGGACCACATCAGGGAGGCTGGGGGACCTTGCCAGATCTACTGGGAGATGGCGGAAGTGGAGGAAGGGGGTGAGGGTCCCTGAGTTGGGGAGGGGATCCTTCCTGCCCCTCAGGAGGGCAGAGTCCTGGCCACTTGCTCAGTCCCGGGAAACCACCCAGGAGCCAGGTGCCCAAAACCTCCGCCAAGTTTCCCTTTTCTGCACCCCGAGGAGTCAGCCTGTGCCAGTGGTTCCCATGGAAACAGAGCCTGAGACACCCCCCTCCTTTGCAGCATGCATGGGAGCACTTGCCCTCCCTTGTCTTTTTTTCTTTTCCTTTTTTTTTTTTTTTTTTTAGCCAGCCAATTAGCTCCAACTTTCAGATCCTCTGGGGAGGAAAATAGTCTGGAGCTGTTGACCCACTGAGGCAAGAAAGACTGCTTCCGGCACAGGAGACAGCCCAGGGGTCCTGTCCTGCCGGACAGGCTGGACCTCAGGCCAGGAGCCCCAGGAAGAGGGTGAGAGGCTGTCTGTCAGGGGCCAGGCTCTCTGGGGCCAAGTCCTTGCGCGCTCCACCTGTATTCTGAGAAAGCGCCCACAAGCAGGGACTCACTGAACATTCTGTCTTCACAGTGGCCTTGGGAGGAAGGCCATTATCTCACTTTGCAGATGATGAAAGAGAGACCCCAAAAAGTTACAGTATTTGCCCAGGGTCATAGGCTAGAAAGTGACAGAGCCGGTACACGGAGCCTGTTCCTTTCATCCCAACGTGACCAGGTGGATCCCGCCCCGCCTTGTATGTTTCACACATTAGCTAGGAAACACCTACCACGTGGTCCAGGGTAGGCCTGGCCTTACCCGTGGCATCGTGTGAGGAGGCTGGACCAAAGAAGCCCCCTGGCCAGACCAGCACAGCCCTCCGCAGAATCACCCACATGCTACCTGGGACGCCCACTGAACTTTCACTACTCAGGATGCCTTCTTCCAAGGTAAGGAGCTTTGAGCTGCAACAAAACAGGACAGCTGCCCTCCCCTGCCAGGCCCCCATGCCCACGGGCCTTGGGGACCTCCCACTGCAGCTGCCTGCTGGCAAGGATGCGTCCCTCACACAACACTCATTTGGACCACGTGTGCCCCTTCCTCCACTCTCCCGCCCCCATGCCCTGAGGGCTATTCCGGAGCCCCAGGCCCTTCCAGCTGGGTCCCTCCACTGGACCTTTGGGCAATGCAGGAATGAGACAGGGCAGGAGGCAATGGAGCTGGAGACCGTCCAGGAGCAGGGCTCCTCGCTGGGCCTCAGCAGGGCCGAGGCGCGGGCGGGCGGGCATCGGGCACCGGCAAATTTTCCCCAGGAGGGAGTCTGGGAGTTTCCAAAGATTCTTTGGCAGTGTATCAGACCCAAAAAAGGTGAAGAAAGGTTGCAAGACAGCCTCGCCTTGTGGGCTGCAGACACTTCAGCCTGACGGATTTCAGCTGTGGTTTTCTTCACATTGGCCCGGAGGAGGGGGAACCCAAGGATGGGGGAATTTGGAAGGGGGAAAGGAAGGGATCATTGTAAGCCCTGGGGAAGCCTGCTTCGTTGGGTTACGTTTGAGAGGAGGCAGTGGTGAGCACCTTCAGGTGGCCAGTCCCACCTTGGTAAGGGACTCACCCCACCTCCGCCCGGGAGTCTTGGGGTCTTTCGGACCTTCCTCAGTTGTTGCTCACAATTCTCTCCACTCCAGTCCCAAGTTCAAAGCCCTCGTCCCTGGGCGCTCCCAACCTGACTCCATGGAACCCCCAGTCTATATCTTTTTCCCTTGGCCCTTTTTTGGGGGGCCCCTGGTTCTGCCGGCCCCTGGTCAAGGGGGTGGTGCAGGGAGAGAGAGAGAGAGAGAGAGAGAGAGAAAGAGATTGAGATCCTCAGTACAGTTTCAGGGTTTGGGCCCTCACCCCACCAAGAGCCTCTGTCTGTGAGCAAGGCCCCCCTGGGTGGAGATGAGTCTCGCCACACCTGCGGAATCCCCACCTCACAGGCGTTCAAGAAACGTCGGCTGCCCCCTGGTCGCCACAGCACTCAGGGTGTCACCATGACGCTGAGCCAGCACAGCTGTGGAATTGCAAAGCTACCGTCACCTTATTTGTGTCTTCCACGGGTCCTTGAAATCTCTTCTGCTGCCCACCCTCCAGCGGGGGGGATGGAAACCCAGGGGGCCTAGGAAGCTGCTTGGTGGGGAGATGTCACGGTCCTCCATCACTTCACCTGGCGGTAGGGTGGCACCCGTGGTCGGCAGGTGGCGGGGGCTGTGATTGGGCAGGAACAGGAGCCGGCCTGGAACCGCGCTCTGGTTTGGGAGGTTTAAGCTGTACCTGTCCTCCTGCAGGCAAGTCCACGGGGCCCCAGAGCCGGGCCACCCCCCTGACTGGGCTCTCATGTGGGCCCCAGGGGGCTCTCGTCCCTGGTCGGTTCACTCCTCAGGCAGCCTCCTGGGACCTGGCCTGAGAGCCCACACTGACCCCCTCGCACGGTCCGTCGCCTGGGCCAGCAAGCCTCTCCTTGGCTCTGTGGGCAAAGCAGCCAGCCTGTCTTCTGCTCTCTAGAGTGTGCAGGTGGAGGCGAGACATCAGTCCACTGGATTTCCCAAATTGCAGGGGACACCGTGAAGCTCTCTCTGAAGCTTGAAGCGAAGGGTGGGCGTCCCACACCCTCCTCGGACTTAGTTCACCTCAACATCTCCCCGGTCTAACCTCAGCGATGGACGCTTGGGTGTCCTCAGTGTGGCGAGGGTTCGGGTCACCGAAATTCTGCATCACTCGTGGGCGGAGGTCAGGGCTGGGGTGGGGTCATCTCTGCACACGCCCCACTCTCCTCTCGGGTACAGCAGTGTTTGGTCAGCATTTGCAAGCTGGGGGAGTGTGACTGCTCACTGCTCCAGGAGCGGCACAGTCAGGACGTGCACGGAAGGATGGGGGACCAGGAGGAAGAGGCTTCAATCCGGTAGCGCATGGTATGTGGGCCAGGCTGGCCACCGACCTCCCAGTTCAGTCCGTGGAGTTTAGGTCTGGGCAGACTGAGCACTAGGAGAGAAAAGCAGGTCCTGACTCTGGGAGGGTGGAGAGGAGGGACACTGGCCACGGTCCCCCGGAGCCGGGCCTCAGGTTGACCCCAGAGAATTCAGATACCGCCTGAAATGCCACCATCAGTTGATGCCTTGGGTTAAGCTGTGCCCCCTCTACTCAGCTCATCCCCAGTCTCCCTGCCTTAGTTTTCTCACCCATAAATAGGTCAGTAACTGCCTGCATCTGAGTCGATGCATGTGAAGTGCTTAGCACGCTTCCTAGTTCATACTCAGAAACTCAGTACATGTTAACTCTCTTTGTCCCCTCAGGTAGCCTGGGCTGGCCCCTAGCCATGTGGCCCGTCCTTGGCACACTGGAGCCAGCTGAAACTGTCCTGGCCAGCCACCTGGGACCTCAGACGGCCTGGCCCCTGTGGCGTTTCTTTGGCAGAATCTGGCACTCGTGGCCCACGGGGCCTGTGCTCTGGGATGGCCAGGCTGGAGCATCTGGCAGAACTCCCAGGGCCTCCCATCTGTCATCCCTGCTGTCCCCACAGGGACAGCAAGGACACTTGGATCAAATCTCCTTGGAGACAGGGCCTCCCTCCCACACACACCCTTGGGGAATGGGGACCGGCAGCATGCCCAGAAGGAAACCTCCAGGGCCACCAGGATCAGGGGACCTGAACCCAAAGTCTGGCTTTAGCTTGTGAGACCTTGAGTCGGCCACATAGCTTTCCAGAGCTTCATTTGCTCAACAGTGAAACAAGGATGAAAGTCCCCATCGCCTTCAGGGAACATCGTGAAAAGTGAGAATGGGACCACAAAGGGGCTTGGGATCCCAGCATCTTAAAACCGGGAAAATATGTAATATATTGTTCTCTGTGGCTATTTTTGTCTGTCACCTGCTGAGTGCCACCCCTATCCCCAGTTACCAGAGCCTACAGTGATATTCTCCAAACTAACCTCCTTTGGACAGTCAGTGTTCCATTGGCTGGGTCCAGGTTTCTGGATTCTAAATTCAAATGCAGCCTTTCCCAAATCGTGGCTGGGGGGCGGCGGGAATCAGTTAATTTTGCAGAACTACTACTTCTGATCAGGGTGAACTAGGTCATTTGGCCTGAATTCTCAACTTAAAATCTACTCAAAATATACTTTTTCTAAAAAAAACGTTTGATTGGGGGTATCAGAGAACAAACAAGGGAGTAAAGAATCAGAGACAAGATCTGGGAAAAGAAGGAAACCCAGAGACACGTGGCTTTGGGGCTCCTTCCTCCTTGGGAGGACCACTGACCCCAGAAGACACTCCAAAGGTGCTGAGCAGAGCTGTTAGCCTCTGGGACTAAGGAGGTAAAAACTAGGCCCACAAAGAGGAGGGGGTGCCTGGCAACTCTTTCATGCTTTGGGTTGGGACCCCAGGGGAATTCACCCCCAGAAAACAAATGAGCCGGAACTAGACCAGCACTCCAAGGGACTGCAAATCATCTCAGTCCTGAAAGTAGATTAAAACAACCGTGGTTTGCTAAATCCCAAGCCGTCCGCCAGATGTAAACGTAATCCTCATGGAGGTAGACTAACTTCATTCTATGCCTCAGATTCTTTCTATAGGTTTTCCGATAGAATGGGTGGCGTTCAGTCGAAAATTGCCACGTATGTGAGGAGACAGACAAAACTAACAAGAACCAAGGGAAACAACAGACGCTAGAAATAGACTCAAAGAGGATCCGTATCAGGGAGTTATTAAAATAACTATGTGCAGCATGCCCACATATGTGAAGGACAAGGTAGAGAGCTTTGCTGGAGAACCAGAAATGATTTTTAATCGTCCTCTTTCTATTTTTATCCCATCAACTTCATTCTTAACACGCAGGGTGCCACGGTTCCCCTGCAGAGGCCAACGGATGAGAGACAAGGCAAAGAAGCTTCGGGGAAAAGCCAAAGAGAAGCAACTGTGCTACATTCAAGGATGCCTGTCTGGAGTGTGCTTGCAATAATGACAGCGCGTTGTGCATGCACCGTCTTACTTTCGAGTAGCCAATCCATTGCTGCTCTGTAAGACGCAATTGAACATAGACACCCTCCAAAACTCAGCAGACTACAATCTTAAGGGGCTTTGCGCCTTTGAACAGGGACCCATCTCCCTCCTCCCTTGTACCTGCCAAGACCCAGCTCGGCCCCTGGCCCAGAACAGTCATGGCAAAAAAAAAAAAAAAAAAAAAAGCAGCATTTGAGCACTTGTTTTGTGGCAGACTCCTGCCAAGGGCTTTCCATGCAATGTCACAGCTCTAGGAGCTGGTTGTGACTACTCTTTCCACTTTTACAAATGGAGAAGCTGAGGTCTAGGGAACACATATAACATGTTCAAGGTGTCCTGGCCACCTAGCATTAAAGCCAGGATGTGCGCCCAGGTCCGCCTGCTCCCAGAGTGGGTCCCACTCCCCACCTGCTGATTGCTGGGGTGATCCTGGATGTCTATGGTCAGAGGAGGCCTTGGCTTCTCCTCTCCAAAAAAACTCACCAAACACCAGGCTGTAGCCTGGGAAAGCTGGTGTTAAAGATCCAAGGCCAAGGCTTAGGAAGTGAGAACACTTTCATGGATCTGAGGTTTTGTCCATCTCTTCTCTCTCCTCCTCCCTTTCCCTGTTTCTAGAACTCAGCATCCAGCATGCAGAGAGGGCACAGGGATGGACTAGGGATAACCCTAGGCCACATGCATTGGATAGAAGGAGTAAGGGCCACAGGGAAAAATCCTGTTGTGGCCACCAGATCTCTTCCGGGAAAGCTGGGTGGGGACTGTCGAAGAGGCTACTTTCTGGGGTCCCAAGTCCCTTCCTAGAAAACCAGTGCTCAGAGAGGAACTGCAGGACAAATAGCACTATTTCCAACCTGGGGTACAGACAAGGGGCTCAGCCTTCAAACAGACCTCCTTCGCCCTACTGGGGGGGCCAGAAATCCAGGTCAGGACCTGTGGAGGGTCCAGGTCCCTGGGCAGTGGAGGGCTCGAGAGCTGTGAGGCAGAGCCCTAGTGGCCCCTGGCCTACTTGGTGGCTTTACCTGATTAGTTTGGTTGGGCAGGAGGGGGTCCCTGGGTACCAGCAAGGTAGCGGGATAAGGTAGAGAGGGGACAAAGTGGGGAAAAGGGCTTCCCTGGGGAGAAGACATAAGAGCTGGAGCAGAGTGAAGCTGGGACAGGTGGGCGGGTCAGATGAGGAAAAGGAGCAGGAGCTTAGAGAGGAGTGGACAGGGGGCGGGGCAGGTGGTGACAGAATGGGGTTGGGCGGGGCCTCGTCGGCTCACCCCAGGGGCTGAGGAAGGGGTTCCAATAGATGGAGAACAGGCTCTTCCTGGCGCTAATATATTGCAGCGAGGAGGGTAAGGGCTCGACACCTGGAAGAACCTGTTGGCTCCTGTAGCTCACCAAAAGTCACGTGTACATTTGAGAATGAAAAAAGGGGTCCATGAGCAGCAAGGGGGTGGGAAAGAAATGGGCAAAATGGGGTCAGGTAACTGGAGTTGAGGGACAATCCAAGCCTGATGCCAGTCTGGGCTCAGAGCAAGAGCAACGGTGTCCTCTGGTCCAGTCCGAGTCAAAGGGGAGGGAGGCAGGCGGCATCAGGCATCACCGAGCAGCCAGCAAACATCCCTGTTATGGATTAAGAGCCAAACGGGTGAGGCCGGGGCAGGGGCGGGCAGGGCTCAGGCTGGGTGGGCCAGATCCAACACTCGGACCCTGTCAAGTCCCAGAACATTCCCTCCCTCCTGGGCCCTAGAGACCCCGGGTCCCACACCCTTCCTTTCCCTTCTTCCCCCCACTCCTGACACTCACCTACTGGGGCCCTACAGCTTCAGGGAGGTGACCCGGGGGATGCGGAAGAGCTGAGTCTCCTCAGAACTGGTGGAGCTGTGACGTCGCAGAAAGAGTGAGTGAGCACCCAGGCACAGACCCTTGGCCCTGACGCAGGGACGAGCCCAGAGCCCTGATTTTCCGGCTGCAGAAGCTCTCCAGGGGGTAGGAAGAG
This sequence comes from Felis catus, assembly GCF_018350175.1. Lineage (NCBI taxonomy): Eukaryota > Metazoa > Chordata > Mammalia > Carnivora > Felidae > Felis > Felis catus. Next base: position 104,708,685 of record NC_058370.1, on the reverse strand, counting down.
TTCCTAAAAGCAGCGGCTGGGTAGATGTGTTTGCAACGAGAAGGATGTGGGCAGACATACGAAAGAACTTTCTGGACCTGGAGTGCCTCAGAGGGTGTGACTCTTCAGGGCTAGGCATGAGCCTCCTCAGCCTGGGAGGCCTCAGGAGGGGGTGTGCCGGGGGGTAGAACCCAGCAACTAGAAGGACGCCTTCCTGGACCCCTGATGTCCCCTCCTCAGTCCTGGCAGCCTCCTCACCTGAGGCGTTTCCAAATGGGACGAAAGTATTTGGAGGTCTTGACGGCAAAGATGATGCTGGGGATCAGGAAGAAGGTGCACCATGCCAGGCAGAACCAGAAGGCATTCTAGAACAGAGGATGTGAGGTCAGCTTGCTGTGGCTAGGCAGCAAAGTCTTCCCACCCTGCTCTGTACCCTTAGTCCTCCCATTGACTCCATGAGGGGTGCGGGCTGAGGGGAAGGGCTGGTGGGCAGGCCTGGAGGCAAGAGTCCTGCTTCACCTCGTGCCCTGCTCACGCCGCCCCTCCGATTGGGGCCTCCATGTCCACGAGCCCTGATGAGCTTGAGGCACTCACCCAGGGGTCAGCGATCATGTCACACAGGATCACACGGCCATTGTCCAGGGCTCGGGAGAGAGGCTGGCAGGTGGCAATGTGCTGAGTCACCTGTGGGGTCAACATGAGGCAGGTACATGCAGAGACACTCAGACCCACAGGTGTATACCCCATATTCAGAGAAAGAGGTTGACAGGAACAGAGTTAGGTCCAGGGACCCCGTAGGGAGCCACTGCACAGTTTGTACGGACACATGGATGCAGGGACATAGAGATGAGGACACATTGACACAGGCTCATTGCTCCACTCTTATCTTTTCCGTCCCATTCACCAGCCTCTGTTAAGCCCCTACTGTGTGCCCGGCACTGTGCACGCACATACACTCACTGCATACATGTGCGCACACACACACACATACTCAGGGTTGAACAAGACCCCACCTGCCTAGTGTGGGTGCCAGATAGCTTGCAGAGGCTGTGGTCAGCCCAGGCCTGCAGGAGGAGGTGCACGTGGAGAGCTGGACAAAGGGACCGGCATGAGGAAGGGTATGGTGACAAGGTGTGGAGGGCATGTTCTAGAGAGCCAGGGCCAGCCCAGCTCACATTCAGGCCTCAAAGAGGGGCTGTGGCAGAGGCTGGGTGAACAGAACCCAGCCAGGAAGCAGGGGTGCAGATCTGGGAGTTTGGGCTCAATGCTGAAGGCCTAGGGCACCCCGAGGGGCTCTCGGGGCAGAGGAGGGATGTAACAGTGTGAAGAGCCGGTGGTGCTGGGAACCTGCTTGAGGCCAGGAGAGCTTGAGCCCCCACTCACCTCCTCTCTTACCCAGGCCACGTACTGGGAGAAGTAACCCATCTCTCGGGTCAGGAAACACTCACTTTCCTGCAGGACAGAGAGGAGTCCAGGACTGGCAAGCGTTCCAGGAACCAGCAACCCTGTGCCCCATGCCGGACAGGGCAGGCCGAGCTGGCTTTCCTGGGAGCCACGGTGAGGGGACAGGGATGGAGAAGCCTGGGTGGAGGAGAAGCTCCGTGTGCCTGAGCGCCTCAGCCCATCTCTGACTAGGAAGCAGCCCCCCTGCCTCTGCCCATCTACCACTCACATTCCTCAAGATACTGGTGGCCCAGGTAGGCAGCTGTCCTTTTAGGTAAGTGACATTGTCCAAGACACGAGAGGTCTCTGTCTGGGGGATTGAAGAGAAGAGAGGCTTAACTTAATGCCCTGCTCGTTCAGCGAGATGCTATGCATTCATTCACCCATTCATTCATTCAACGTGTAAAACACACATACTCACCTTGGCGGGGCGGGGGGGGGGGTGTTAGGCCCTAAGGACACAGAGGCTAAAGATGGTGGTCTTTAAGGATCCGCTCATCCACCCCCATTTCTTCCCACCCTCTACCCTCAACCTCCAGCGGGACTGGGCAGAGCAGATGACATCCCAAGCCAACAAGGCCCTGACTTCCTTTTTCCCTCTGTTGCCCACCTGCTCCCCCTCCCCCTCCCCTCCCCAGCAGCCACCTGGAGATTCGGGGCTGAGGATGCCAGGGCCCTGACAGTGAGGTTGAGGTTGGCCTGTGGAGAAGAGAGCAGAGATGGTTAAGGGAAGGGATGGGTGGAAAAGGAGGGTTCCCGGCCCTTCCTTCCTCTTTTACCCCTCCCTGCCTCTCCTCTTCCCCAGGTTCCAGGCTCCCTGGGCCTCCAAGCTTACCACAAGGCTCTGCTGGGGGAGGACCTTCTCCTGATAGAGGTTTTTGAGCCCTTGGGCTTCCTCTTGCAGCTGCTGCCCCAGCACAGAACTGCCCTGAGGGGAGACAGGGATGGGAATGGCCTGGGAATGGCCCCAGCCTTCGCCAACACATTCTTTACCCAACTGTTCAGCCAGACATACTGAGAAGATGTGGAAAGTGCTGGGCTCAGAGGCAGAAAACCGAGGCCACCTTAAGCTCCTGGGCCTGATCCAGGTTTGGGGGCACTAAGCTCAAGTTCTAGGTCCACCCAGAGCTGACTAGGTGCTCCTAAGTCAGAGCCACAGAGGTTGTCTGAGCTGCAGTGGCATCTGCTGAAACAGGAATACTCCTTGTCTACCCATCATGCAGAGTTGGTGTGGGGTCTATGTTTTGAAGAGAACTCTTGAAGCTTTAAATACTTATAAATACAAAATGCTATTTTTTTCCAATAGCGTGTAAGCTCCTCGAGGGTAACTATCGTGATATCTGGTCCGTCGCATTGTCCTCACACCTGTCCCAGCAGATTCCCTGAGCGGTGTGCACTAAGAAACGCTTGCCCAACTGTGTGATGTCAGAGCAGTTACTCCATGTGATCTGAGGTGGAAGATAATCTACTTTGCAGATGAAGAAACCGAGGCCTGGAAATGCTGAATGACCTGCCTACGGCCACACAGCCATTGGTGGTAGGTCGAGCTTGAGTCACAACCGACTCTGCCAAGCTCTTAAGCCCAGCCAGGGGATCCAGAGCCTCAAAGGTCACTGGCGGGAGCCCTCAATCCCCTGTCCTTGCCTTCATGCCCTCCAAGCCCTCCCACAATCTCCCTCCTCCCAGGCCTCTCTCTGTCTGACTTCTGCCTGCCCCGTGGGGTCTCGGGTCTTTCTCACTTGGGTCCGGGCCAGTCCTTCCAGCTCCTGAGCCAGCTTCTCCACGTTGGTGTTCACCACAGGCTTCTGGATCTGGAGATAGACAGGAGAAGCCAAGAGGGGATGCACTATGGCTCCTCCAGCCCTGTACTGGGGTACAGTCTATTCAGAAGTACCCCAAACGAGCTGAATCTATCGTGACACGTTGGTCACAGTGGGTTTGACCTGAAACTGTAAAATAAATCAGGCATTTCCCATTAGGATAGAAGGGGAAAAAATGAGGCGCCCTCTGGTGTAACCCATCGAAGAGGCCTCCTCCCACCTGCATACTGTCCACAGCAGTGGGTTCAGGACCATGAACAGCGACACACGCTGCTGGGTGGGAGCACGTTCCTTCCGGCCCAGCCCAGACGGTGGCTCCAGGACAGGCTTGAGGCACATGGTGTGCAGACACCCCCAACAGGAAGAGGCCCCAGGGACGTGTGGAGAGGTGAAGGGAACATGGAGGGCTGTGATGAGACAATACACCACCCCCCACCCCAGCTCCTCTGCAAGCCCCTCTGTTCTTCCATGGTCTGGACTGAGGTGCTTCCTGCTGACCTGATCAAGGAAGGTGGAATAGTGGATGTTCTCCAGCCCACTGCTCTGCAGGGCTTCCAGGTCCCGGTGGGCGGCTGGGCTCAGCAGGTCCAGATTCTTCATGTCTATTTTAAGGTTCTGCAATTCCTGCTGCAGCTTGGTGGTGTACTGAGGGGGTGGGGGACAGGGTGAGGGTGTGCCCAGTTGCTGAACCAGGACCCCAGAGCTGCTATCCTAGGTGAGGGGTCCCCAAGCCCTCAGGGCCCTCCTTCTGGATATCCAAGGCCCCCACCTTGGCTACTCCTAGCCCCAGACAGTCTCCCAGGAGGCCTCTGCTTCCCACCTGTCCCTACTCCAACCCACCCCCACCAAGACCTAGCTCTCCTCTGCATCTATCTGGCTCACGGACAGAAAACAGACCCTCTGGCAACCCAATATGAAATAGCTTCCCTGGCCCAACCTTATCACATCACCCTTGTTAAGGTCTTCAAAGTGTCTGTTGTTCTGAAATTATTTGTGGGCTTGTTTATTGCCATCAGCTCCAGGAGAGTGGCAACTTGTCTGCCCATTCTGTACCAGCCCCTCAGTGTAGAGCAGAGGCTCACATGTGGCAGGCACAGTACAAGTTTGTTGAGTGCGTACAAATGAGTGAATGAGTGGGGAAACACAATCACATTTCCAAGAGAGACCACAGTTTAAGGGGACTCTTGAGGGCACCTGGGTGGTTCAGTCGGTTAAGTGTCTGACTCTTGACTTCAGCTCACAGTTCGTGAGTTTAAGCCCCATGTCAGGCTCACCCTGACGGTGTAGAGCCTGCTTGGGATTCTGTCTCTCCCTCTCTCTCTGGTCCTTCCCTGCTTGCTTGAGTGCTCTCTCTCTCTCTCTCTCTCAAAATAAATAAACATTAAAAAACAAAAGGGGACTCTTGGCATTTTTCAACCATTGCTAGAAGAGACTGGGCATGAAATTCAGCCCCGATGGTTAACGAGATGAGAAACTGAGGTTAGAGAGGAACATTCACTTGCCCAAGATTTCATAGCAAGTTAGCTAACAGAACCCAGCCCCGCTCACCCCTCCCTATCCTGCCACACTGCTTCCCTCTAATCCTTGAAGAGGCGGGGGTCCTATGGCAGTGTTTCAAGCACAAGGGTATACCTGACAGGTATAGCATAACAGACAGGTACACAGGAGAGGCTTGAAGGCGAGCAGAGCCCTCCTGGTGCCCTGGAAAGCACACCTTGTCATATTTATTTCTGCATCATCAGCTCGTTCTTATCTCCTTTGAAGACAAGTGCTCTTAAGGTCACATTTGGTGTGTTGCACATGGCCCTGAAGGACTGCCCCGTCCCTTTGAACCTGAAGCTCGTCCACACTATTCTGTGAGCTGGAACCTCCCCTGAGAACCATGACGTCCAGCTAGCAGAGCAGGGGCACCTTCTGCCCGGGTCCCCTGCTGCAGTCCTCCCTGGCCAGCCTTCATCCATGGGGCAGTAGCTCTGGCCTCACATTGGGATGTGGCTGCTCTGTGGACCTTTCGTCTGCCAGGGATGCAGAAAGGGGAGGCAGCTAAGGCAGTGTGCCAAGTACGCAAGATTACACTTTCAGACACGGAGTTGGAACTGAAATCTGAACCATTTGGCTATGCTACGCTGTGGGTTGAGAAGGGCTGGTGGATTTAAGAGGAGTTGGAAGGGTTTCTGGAGAGGAGGAGGAATCAGGAGTTAGCATGGTAGGAGTGTGGGTCAGGGGGAGAGGCGGGGGGGAGACAAAGGGGTTTCCCAGGACATGCTTGGGAAAGGCTCCCCAGGGGCCTTGGGAGTCCAGGCGGCTCTCCCCACCTCACTTAAGTGCAGACAGAGGTAAGGAAGGAATATGTTACAGCTTCTGTACACCCTTAGGAAAACGACATTCTCAAAATACATCCCCTCCGGTGAAGCAGCCATTCCTTCTCTCTGTCCTAGAATTGTCTCTTGCCAGTATGGATATGGTTTCTATACACCAAGCTCTGGCAAAGTCCAGTGGTTAACGGAACAGGCTTGAAGGGCAGAGCTCAAACCCTGCCCACCTACTGGCTGTGTGAGCCCTCCCCCAGGGACACCCAACTTCATCAACACCGTCATTTTCACTGTCATACCCCATTCTCAACCACCCCACTACTGGCTGCAGTGTCCCAACCCATGCCTGTCCTCAGCCAGGACACGCACACCTTAGCCCTCTCATCCACTCTCCTTATCCTTTCCTACTACAACCTCAGCTGTGTTCACTTCTTCCCCGAGCACAGCACTCAGAGCCGGTCATGGCCTCCAGGCCCTCATCCATCCACCCACACACCCTAGAAGCCTCCCTGGGCTCTCGCCCTGGGTCAGGCTCTGAGCTTTCACCTGGGGCCTCTGCCCCTGAGGCACCTCGATTGCTCCTGCAGACTTCTCAAGTTCAATAAGGTGGGCCTACCACAGAGGCAAGGCCAGAGGAAGGGGTTCCGCAGGAAAGAATCCCCACAACCCTCCGGGAGGTTCCCTCACCTGGCTGATATTCAGGTGCTTCTCCAGGTCATAGGAGTCATTGAGCTGCAGGACGCTCCAGAGCGCGGCCCCTTCCTTGCACTGCCTGGGGAGAAGTAATGGGCATCGAAGACAAGAGAAAAGGACAGCAGGTGGGGGCTGACATCCCCCACCTCAGCGGCTCCTCACACCCTGTCCCCCAGCCTAAGCATCCCACTCACTGATAGGCCAGGAGGATGCTGATGTTCTTCTTCAGGCCAAGAAGCTGAGACAAGTTCATGGATGGGGGCAAGTTCCCTGGGGTGTCTGCAAACTGGAAAAGGGGCAAAGAGGCATGGGCCTGAAACGGGCTGAGGGCAAGGCCATCCCAGCTCCCCTAGAGCCTGGTCCCATGCCACCTTGGCACAGAAGAGACCACGACCCTGTGACTGCAGCCCGAACCTGCCTCTAACTCAAATCACCCCTGGGCCGTTAACTCCTTGCAGGGAAACTTCTCTGGGCCAGCACCTTGGCTCACCTGCTAGAAGCACTGGAGAACCAGGATTTCCGGTTTGCAGACTCAGTATTAGGAGAACAGACAGACTCGGGTCTGGGTGCAGCCCCTGGGATGCCTGCCCTGGGGCCTGGGCATTATTCCAGGGACTCATGGGTTTGCTCTCTCTCACCCCTTTTCCACTGGTCATTTCCTACCTTTCCTTGGCCATCTCCAGCCATCCTCCTGTCCCTCCCTCCCCTTTCCCCCTCTGGCTCCCACTTCGTTCTAACCCCTTGCTCTGCCCTCATCCCCCTCCACCTCCCTCCGGGCTGCAGAACACGGCAGGCTCACCTTGTAGAGCTCTCTGCTCTCCCAGCTCCGGCACACCAGCGTCTGCACATTGCCGCCCACCAGGAAGGTGGCGAAAACAAGGAGGATGAGGGGTGCGGCAAGGAGGAAGCTGAAGCCCACACCCCTGGGGGAAGGCAGAGGGACAGGGTTGAGTGGGAGAGAGAGGCCAGCTGCACTGGACCACGCCCTCTGTCCCGCCACATCCGGGGGCCAGCGTGGTCAGCGAGTCGGCCCCAGGGCAGAGCCCTTTGAGGGCTCAGCCTCCTGGGCCAGCGGGGAGAGCTCAGAACTGCTGGCTGTTCCCCTCCCCCTTCCCCCACTCCCCTCATCATGGGTGTCCTGGCTGGCCCTAGCAACCTAGAGGAGAAGGTAGCTGCTTCGCTGGAAGAGACAGGACTGCCCGCCTCTGAGACTAAGGCACATGGAGGAGACCGGCTCCAGAGCTCAGCCCTCAACAGAGCCACCTGCAAGGGCCGCAACTTAGAAGGGTTGAACAGGACCAGTGCTGCGCTGTAGGGCTTCTCTGGGGGACAGGCACAGCCCCAAGCCAGGGTTTGAGGCTTGGAGAATAGAACAAAGGCTGCACTTCAGCCTCCACTCGCCCCTTGGGTCAGGCAGATTCTACCTCGGGTGCCACCTCCTATTGGTAGTACTACCTAGATACTGGGTTAAGAGGGACTCTGAGGCTACGTTCGACTCAGTGGGAAAGGGAGCCCGCTGGTTACTATAGTTGCCACTGGTGTGGAAGGGGGAAATGCTTCTTATTTGCCATTCCCGCTCTAGTCCACCCTTGTATACAGATGAGGACACGGAGGCCCAGGTGGGTGAATAATTTGTCCGGAGCCATCCAGTGAATCGGTGCCAGAGGCAGAGGTAGAGCTCAGCCTCTTGATCCCCAGGACTTGCTTCTGTAGCCACACTAGGAGCTGTCCATGGGCATGAGAGGAATCTGGGCAGCCCAGTGGGAAAGACCCTTCCCCTCTCCCCAGCCCTTCTTACATCATGAGGAAGCGGGCTCCAGCCTCGCCCTTGGCTTCCGAGTGGCCGGGGTCCTCCCTGGCAGCCAGCCCCCAGATGCCGAGGTTGAGGCCCAGCAGATTACAGACCACCACAAGCAGGACTGCAGAGCACAACACGCAGCCCAAAATCCACCTGCCGCAGAGAGGGTGCGGTGTCACTGACAAGGGAGGCACCAGGATGGGCTGGCATAGGACCTAGGGGCTGGGTGGGGCCCCACTGCTCCTACGGGGTCCCCAGGCTCAGATCCCAAGGGCACACAGCCAAGGTGGAGACAGAGGCCCGAGGAGTAAGGGGTCTTGGCTTAAATGGAGGCAGACGCTTAGTGCAGCCAGGGGTTGATGGGGGCTCAAAATCAGGCCCACGGTGGCTGAGAGGCTGGGCTGCCTATCCCATCCCCACCCCATGGACTCCCAGGCACCTGTATTTCTCATATCTCTGCACCTCCTTCAGGTAGGGGCGGCTACTCTGTTCCACCTCCTCCAGCGCCTGGCTCCAGCGAGAGGCTGCCTCCCAGCCTGGGAACTCTTCGGCCAGTGTCCTCAGCCCTTCAGGCTTCTGGGCTATCACCTTCTTCAGCTCTGCCCAAAGCAGCAGAGACTCGTGGGAGGGGCAGGAAGAACGTGTGGGACCCGCGGAGAGGGCCCACTCTCTGACCAGGCCCAGATGGAGGACAGCCTTCCCCTTCCACCCTACCCCCACCGCCGCCCTCCTCCTCTCGACAAGTCTCTGGCGGGGGTGGCCCCTGGACAGGGCCTCACCTTTGACCACGTTGGCCGTCTGCAAAGCTGCCAGGAGTGGGAGTGCGTTGAAGGTGCTGTTCTCCTGCCAGAACAAAAGGCCTGTGCCTCCCACGTCCCACCTGCTGTCCCAGCTTCAGGGACCCTTGACATCACCAGGCCCAGAGGCGGGGCATCCCTCTTAGTGCTCCCAGCTCAGGAAATGAGAAAACAGGCTTCCCCTTGTTCTCTTGGCCAATGGCTTCTTCTCTCCTCCTTCAGCCCGGCCTGACTCAGCTCCCCAAAACATTGCTCCTGGAAGACCCCTCCTTGCTCTCCCCACCTCTCTTGCCGAGACTGCGGCGGCCTCCCAGCCATCCGCTCTTCTCTTCCATCCATCCTACGCATGCCAGGCCCAGGTCCCAACAGTCCAGCCCCAACCTACTCTTCCTAGCCTCAGCTCCCATTTTCTTCCTCCCGGGAACTTCCGCGCCAGCCGCCCAGCACAGGTGACTCACCATTTCCCCAACTCTGGCATTTTCCAGGCCCTGGGTCACAGGTGCTGACTCATGCCGCACCCTCCCCCACAGCCCATCTGCACGACGGGTTGTACCTCCAGGGCTCAGCTTCTGTCCTCTCTCCCTTGCCCCCCCCCCCCGCTCCCCCCCACCTTGAGGGGCCCAGCTCTTCCTTCTGAGTTCCAGGCCAGCCTCCCCCATCAGAGAGCGTGCACTTGAGAACCGGCATCATGAGCCTCCAGCCCAGGGAGCCTTATGGGAGGTAAGGCCCTGATTTGACCCAAGTCTTAGGTTCAGCTGGGTTCCCACCCCAAAGGGGGAAAACGAGATCCCTCACTTGTGAGCTCCCAGGTGATGGGGAAGTCAGGTAGACTGGGCAGGCACTCACCTCCTGGACCATGCTGGAGAAGTTGGCCTCTGGGACACCCTTCAGCCGATGCAGGACATCGTCCACTGGGGACACCTGAAATAGGGTGGTGGTGGTATGACAAAGTCCATAGAGAGGCCTGAGGGGGGTCCCTGAGGGAGGATGGGAGGAACCCTCAGTGTCCCTGTGTGCAAATGGGGAACACCTCCCCAGGTGGCAGGGAGAACTCAAGGAGCTAATACAGACGAAGCTCACAGTACGGCGTGTGGCCCAGGAAAGCTCTTGCCCCCGTTGCCAGGATGACCATCGTCAATCCTTGGAGAGGGGAGGAGCCGCCGAGGAAAGGGATCAGGAGTCTGCCTCAGGAAGCATCCAGGGATTCCTAGAGCAGCAGGCAGAGCAGCGCCCCCACCCCCGTTTCAAGCGGCCCTGTCCTGGGCCTGCACCTGGTCAAAGTCAGCTCCCAGCTCCAGGGCACGGGCTCGGCTCTGGGCCTCTGTGCAGTCCCGGCAGGCAGGCTCCTGCAGCAGGGTGAGGAGGTGCTCCCGGCGCTCCCGGACAGCTGGCTCCAGGTCCCGCTGGCCCTCCCGCAGCTCCACCAAGGTGGCATTCAGGGCTTGGAGGTGATCCATAGAGAGCTGCAGGGCTGAGAGACACCGCTCTGGACTGAGCAGTCTCCACTGTTATTGGCACAGAACATCTCCCCCCCCCTCCCCCCAGCCAAAGGGATGTGGGTCATTAACTTCCGCAGTTTTAATGGAAACTGCCCTGGGGCACATTTAGCCAGGTTGTGGGCAGGGATGCCAGGAGGGATCCCAGGATACAGCCATCAGAAAGTCAGGGGTCGGGCTTGCTGAGGCGGGGAGAGAAATCCAAGGCTGAGCGAGGGTGGGGCCTGCCCCTAAGAGGCAGCCACCCAGGACACTGGGCCCACTCACCCTGGCCCAGGCTGTTCACTGAGGTCAGCACTTCATACACGGTGCTCTTGAGCTGGGTGTAGATCGTGCTCCCAATGCTCTTGCCGACACCTGGGGAGCACAGGGTCATCTGCAGGGCTGGCCCCCAGAAGCCGAGGGGCCCTCTTCACCCATCCAGCCAGCCTCCCCAGGCCCTGCACTGGGCTCTGCAGGGGAGGTCCTGGCTTCTTGGTCCTGTCACGCGGTGAATACTGTGCTTCCCAGCTGGGCCCAATCCCTGTCTCTTCAAGGGTGTGCCCAGGTGGAGCCCAGGATGAAGGGGTGAGAGGGTCCCCAAGGCAGGCCTGAGCAGGGGGACCCAGAGGCAGGCCAGCCTGTCAGCCAGCTATAACCCTCACCATCCAGTTCCTCCAAGACTCGCTTCTGGGGAAGGGAGAACTGCTGTGCCACGGCCTGCAGCTCCTAGGCAAACACAGGGTCATGAGGCTGCTCTTCCCTGTCACCTGACAGCCCCCTCTTGTCCCTTCCCTAGCCCTCCCGGGACTCCCCACACAGCTGGGTGGCCATCCTGAGGATGCCCTGGGTGCACTTATGTATTATAACAACTCTCCAGCAGGGGGCAGTCAGGCGCGTGTTGAAAGGGGCACCCTTTCTAATTGGCAGGTCCCACTCTACTCTGTCCGCCTGGGGCTGGTGCTCAGGCAGGCTCCTGAGGGTGAGGGGTTACTGGGCACTGACCTGGGGGACATCGGAGACCAGGCCCCGGAGGCTGAGCAGAGTCTCCGGCACGGCCTCCACCCCGGGGGCCATCTGCTCATGCATGCGCTGGTTGGTGACAAAGGCACAGACCACACCAATGCTGCAAGGATGGGGGAGGAAGCAGGGGCTTGCTGGATGCCCACGAGCACTTTGGGCCTCAGCCCACACCTCCCACCTGGCCTGGGCGCCCCTCACAGTAGCACGAGGGTGGTCAGCAGCAGGAAGGCCATGAGGGTGCCTCGCTCACAAGCCATGGCCTTGTGCTCCGTCTTCACGCGGCCCCCACAGCGCCGGCGGCAGCGGCAGCAACAGAAACAGAGCCCGGCGATGGGCACCAGGAGGAGGTAGAGGCCCGCGATCACAGCACACACCACGTAGCCAGCCTCATACCGCACCACCTGGGCAAGGGGGCAGGGGTGAGGGGTTGTCCTGACCCTCCCAACGCGGCGGCTTCCGGTCTGACCGCACAGGGAAACCAGAAGGCGAGGGGATGCGCCCACAGCGGGCACTTTGCACACGTCTCCTCCAACCCATGCAAAGTGCGTGGTGTCCTTGTTGTTATTTACCATCTCGTAGAGGAGGAAACTGAAGTCAAGGTTTGCTCACTGCAAAACCCCAGGACCAGTTAATGGCAGAGCTGCGGTTGGAAATTAGGCCCGCGGATTACAGCGTGAATGGAAGGGGGGGAGGGGATGCCGGAGACCCCCACCCTGAGGGACACCCAGCAAGGTGGCCTGAGCTGAGGAGGCCTTTCTACTTCTGCCCCTCATGCTCACCCCACACTGCTCTCCGCACCCCCCACCCCCGCCCCCCAGGGCTCACCTCATCCACCTTCACGGAGGACGGCTCATTCAGCAAGGTCTTTACCAACTCTAAGGAAAGAGTCAAACTGGGCGTTTGAGGACAGCAACTGCCCTGCGCCTGTGTCCACCCTCACTGCCAGGCCAAGGTGGGCTCTCTGGAAGGGCTCCTCCCACCGCCATGGCACCCTAGGAGAAGCCCTGTGCATTCATGCCCCGGCCTCCGGAGGAGGGAGGGCTGCCAAAGGTGGGAGTGGCTGAGAGGAGGCCCGGCCGACCCCTCCTCCAGAACCCGACAGGTGGGCCCAGCGGTGGAGAAGCCGGAAGCCTGGTTAAAGCAGAGAAGGGGCCCGGCCTAGCAGCCCATCCCCTCAAGAGGCTAGGGACAGGCTGGGAGGGGCCCTGCAGCCCCTCCTGTCCTCCCAACCCCTAGCACCCCTAGACCCAGAGAAAATCTTAGCCAGGTCTTTGAGGACTTCTAATGTAATTTCTTCTATTTGAGGACAGAGAGACTGAGGCTCAGAGAGGAAAAAGGGCTTGCCCAAGGTCACGCAGCAAGATTTCCAGGTGATGCCCGTGGGCCCCCGGGGACTTCTGGGAAGGAAGGCTGGGGACCCTGCCCTCCAACTGCCCGCTGACGGGGTAGGCGCGCCCCGCGGTCGAGGGGGAACCCACTACCTCCGAGGCCCGCCCGAGGGAGGGGCGCACTCACCGGCGGGGAAGGGGTTGAACTGCACCACGGAGAGGAAGCGGCGCACGGTGCCGTACAGGGGGTTCAGGGGCCCCGGCGGGCGGTCGCGAGGAGCCAGCCAACGGACCCTGGCCGCCGGGGCGAACACCAGGCGCTCTGCGCGGCCGAAGGACCTGCAGTCCGCGGCCCCTGCCCCCAGCGAGCTCAGGATCAGCCCCAGCCCCAGCCCCAGCCCCAGGCCAAGCAGGGGCGCCAGGAGGCCGGGTACGCGCGTCATGGGGTCGGTCGGGGGACTGCGGGGCAGGCAGGACGGGGCTCAGGCGGCCGGGGGTGCGAACGGAGCGCGGGGCAGGTCGTGCATCCTTCACCAGCCCGTGTCCCCGCGGCTCTCAAAACCGGCCCGACAGGTTTGGGCTCCCGAGCTACCTGGGCGCCCGCCCGCAGCGCTGGAAGGGCAGGGGCGGAGGCCTTGGGGAGGGGGGCAGGGCCTGGCCCGGACCCGCCCCCAGCGTCCTGGGGTGGGAGCCAGGGCGTCTTCTCCCCTCCCCAAATCCTCGTAGGAGGGCTGCCTCCGAGCTGGGAAGGGGAGACACTTCACTAGCTCTGGATTGTTGGGGGTGACCCAGTTTCAAAAATTGTATTCCATAACCCAGACCCAAGAGCCCAGGCTGGGGCTGGGAAAACAGCCACCCAGCGAAGCGCTGGCCCAAAGGGGTGGCGGGAACGGCGGCACAGACCCAGGAACCGGGCTCCTCCCCCCAGCTTCCTCTGGGGCCTGCTCTGTCCCCTGGGGTCATGCTTGCGCCTGCTGCCAGGCCGATCTGGAGCAGAGAGGCCACCAGGCTTTGCCCCAGAGTGGCTCTCAGAGGAGCCACTGGGACAGGCGCCATCCTTCGGGAGGGTGAGTCCCAGCTAAGGTGTGCCCTTTGGCCCAGCAATGCCCCCATCCAGTCAGCAGCCAAAAGAACTAATCAAGGATATGGCCAGAGATGTGTCTACACAGGTCTCTGTTTTGTAAGTGGCTGTATGCCCAATACCCAGAGGGTGCCTGGAGCTGAGCAGGTTGTGGGGAAGTATTGCTAAATGGTTGGGGGATGTTTCTGGCAGTGTTATTCACGATACAGAAACATCCGGCAGTGTTATTCACGATACAGAAACAATCCCGATGGCCGATGGCCGCCACCACCAAGGAAATGGTGAATCGAGCATCTCACAAGACACACAGGGCAGTCATTAAAGAAAATGATGTGGAAATGGCTCTTTTGACCTTAAAGATACAATGCATTAAAAAGTGCAAACAGCTGCTTACAAAACAGTAGGTAGAGTGAGGGTATGAAACACTGGATCATCTCCAGGTAGAATCTCGGCGATTTATAATCCTTTTCTGCCCATTTGTACTTCCTAATTTCTGTGCAGTCAACATGTGTTCATCGTGTTCAAAGAAGTGATAGAAGTTTGTGAGTGCCCATGGCAGCCCTCTTCCCCAGCGGGAGCCCTGGAGGGAGGGGCTGGGGCTGGGGCCGCCACCCCTGTGACCCCTCCCCAAGGTCTCCTGCCCTGCCCTTCCAGCTCTGCCCTCCCTGATTTGCCAGGTGGGTGAGGGGTGTAGAGATTTGGGGCTGTTCATGGTGGGCGGGGTCCACAGTAAAGAAGTAACTTAAATTTGAGTCAGGGCTGGGCCTGCGACAGAACCCTTACCCTTCCTATGGCTGCGTCTATGGTTTTCTCAGAGCAGTAACGAGTACACAGTCTAGAAGGAATGGTCCACTTAATAACGGGGTGCAGACAGGAAACGGAACCTCATCAAAGGGTGACTCAGAGATGAGGATCAGGGCTGCAATGAGGAAAGTGGGGGGGGGGGGTGCTGGCTCCTGGGGTCCAGGGAGGCTCCAGGACCGGTACTGCCCCTGGAGGCCCAACCCCAACCTCTGGAGGGAGTCCCCTGGCCACTCTGCCCTGTGACCGTGCAAGCCAGCCAAACTCGGGCTGTGCCCAGCCCTCACTCTTCCCATCCCACTCATTTGAGCGCAGTACCTGCGCTGGGGGCACCATGGCCCCCCTGGAGGCTGCCTGGAGGAAGGGCTGGTCTCCCCAGAGCCTTCCCCCTCCTCCTCTCCTCCAGCGTGAGCTGTGTGGAAGAACTCTCTGCGGGCCAGCACTGGCCCAGAAATAGCCCTTTCCTAGCTTCCTATAATCCACTACGGTGCCGTGAACTCCACTTAGGGTTTGGTTTTGTTTTTGGTTTTGTTTTTGGTATTCCCTGACTTGAGTGCACTGGTGGCAAAGGAGTTTAGACCCCAGTTTCCCAGGAGGTCAGGGAACCCCAGGGACTTTGGGACATAAACAGCCCCGTCCCCGCCTCGTCCGGTCTCCCCCTTTCTCTCTCTTCCCAACTATCGCAGTTAAGCCGTGAGTTTCTACTGCTGTTGTTTTCATTAAGTGTCTGTAATGAAAGCCCTGCACGTTGAAGGTGAGATTTCTCCAAGAAAAAATAAAACACACCAAGCCTCTTTTTTGGCCTAGGGGCAGGAGGGTTGATAAAGATACTGAATCTACCAGTTTGACAGATGGACAAAGTGAGACTCCAAAGAAGGGATTTTCCTGAGTCAGTGACCAAGCCAGGAGTCTCCTTCCTGAGCCGGATCCTGATGGAACAGTCTTTCATTGGAGGGACTGGGTCAGCCCCACCTGGAGGGCACCTGGCAGAAACACCAAAAATGCTGCTGTAATTGATTCCTTGGGGGAGGGGTGCAGAGCAAGTGGCTGTGTTGGGGCTGGGCGGGCTGGTTGGACAGCAGGGAGGACTCCGCAGCCGCCTCTAAGAGCTGCTGGGCTTCCAGAAGGGTGGAAAGGGGTTCAAGGGTAGTCCTGCCCCACCCCCTCCTTTTACTCACGCGTTTCTGGCACGCCTGCACGTCCCTTCCTCCTGCTACCCACTGGGACCCTCTGCTCTCCCTGGAAATTCTTTGGTTGATCTGGGATAAGCTGTCCCTAGTTACCTCGGGAATACTTCCTGGGGTCACTTTCCTACCCCTGAGTCACAGTCCTCAGGAGCTTGATGGTCCCCAGGGCCCCACAGCCCTGAGGTTAAGGGGGGGGGGGAGAGGTGGGCAAGGAAAGGGGTTCTGCCCTTCCGAAAGCAGTAGGGCCCATAGAGCCTGAGGACGCTAGGTGCGGCCTGCCGGCTGCCTCATGCGCCACCTGCTGGAAACAGGAGGGGGTGCCCAGCTGTCAGGGAAAACAGCCGACTGGTTCCCCTTCTCTCTGGCCTCAGGTGTCCAGAGAATTTCCACCACCACATACCCCAAGCCACAAAACCATCCCTTCTCCCTCATTCCTGCATCCAGCCACTCAACTGCATCCCACCTCCTGAGCATTTCTCCAGAATGGACCATCGAAAACGCGGATCAGACCATGTGACCCCTTGGCTTCAAACCCTCCCATGGCTCCTTCTCCAGCCTCAGGATGAAAGCGAATTCCTTAACTTGTCTCCCCAGGCGCCGCCAGAGCCCTCGGTCCCCCCCCCCCCCGGTGGTTCTCACAGTGCTCTGCTCTCATCTTGCACATGCTCTGTCCTGTCCCTGCCCACATGGTGCCCCTGCTGTATCTCATCCTTTGCTTTCACCCCATTTCTGTTCATCCTTCAAGACTTGGCTCAATGGGGGGGGCGCCTGGGTGGCTTAGTCGGTTAAGCATCCCACTTGGCTCAGGCCATGATCTCACGGTTCATGAGTTCAATCCCCATATTGGTCTCTGTGTTGAGAGCTCAGAGCCTGGAGGCTACTTCGGATTCTGTCCCTTCCCCACTCATGCTCTGCTTCTGTCTCTTTCTCTCTCTCTCTCTCAAAAATAAATAAACTTAAAAAAAAAAAGACGTGGCTCAATGGTCATCCTCTCTGGGAGGCTCCCGGGCTCCCCAGCCAGGCTCAGTTGGGGGTCCCTTCAGGCTGGCCCATATTTCCTGGTCATGAGTCTGTCACCCCAACATAGAAGTTGTATTTTATTCACCCTCATATTCTCCGCCTCCACCCTGGCCCCAGGCTCAAGCACAGAACCCAGGGTACAAAGTATTCTCCGTAAATGTTTCCCTAGACTTGAGGAAAGCAGATTTCAAAACGTGTAAAGATAAGACATTCTATATCAGCCAGAGAGTCTGCAAGTGAATGTGATTTAAGAATAGATGGGAGAGTCCCCAAGCTGAAATTCTGTGCGTGCATGGAGGTGAGTGAAGCGGGCAAGGAAGGGGTGGGGTGACTGGGAAGGGGAGGGGTCTCTTGGGTGAGTGGCACGTCCCTGGGAACATCTTCGTGAGCCTTGCCGAGCATTAAGGATGGTGTGCAGCCTGAAGAGAGGCCACAGGGAGCATGTGGGGTTTTCAGCAAAGCGTCTAGTGTCCCTGTGGTAACGACTGCAGGCCAGGTGCAGCTTTCAGCATGGGCGCCTGGGCACGGCCACACCCCAGAGGCAGCAGGTATTTCAGGACAGGCAGCTTGGTCAGAAGTATTCGGAGTCAGGACGGCAGGGGCCCGGGCACATGGAGATGGCTGCACTCTGGTCTGCTGTTACAGGGTGAACTTCTAAAGGAAGCAACCCCGTACTGAATAGACTCTCCAGAAGGACTTGCTTAGGAAGGATTCAGGTCAGCTGAAGACTTCAGTCCCTGCAGCCCAGGCCCCCTGGGCAGGCCATGCACTCTCTGCATGGCCAGGTGAGTCCCCTTGAAACAAGAGGGTCACCGTGTTCTCCAGACCCGTCGGTCTCTTTGTCGATTAGGAGGACAGCATCTTCTGGCTCAGGCCAGACCTCCCCTTGAGGGTACCCAGCATCCTCTTCCTCATTACTCACAGCCTCCTTGGCTACCTGTGCTCTCCAAGGCCAGGGGCAAGGGCTTATCTCAAGGTCAGGGCCCAGGTCACCTCTGGCACTGACACCTGCTCCCTCCTCAACCCATGGCACTTGGGGAGAAGACTGAGTCTGGTTTGCAGAACCTCGGGGCAATCTGGGGTCTCGTGTTGTCCAGGAGTATCACAGAGGCAGGTCATGCCCCTTCTAGAGCCTGACTTAGAAATGAAACAGACACGTGTTGGAAATGAGCTGCTGGCCCTATCGTAACATCCTCTGTAGTCCAGTCTCTTCCGGTCACCACATTAAGCGCAAAGGAAGGTTATTAATGTTCCCTCTTTGAGGGAACATTTGGAGGTGCCATGTGTCCATTTCTTCATCCTGGGAGTTCGTGACAACACCATCGGCCAGACTCTCAGGAGCTCTGTCTGACCCCCAAGTCTCCTTTTTGGCATGTCCTGCCCAGATGCCCAGGAGCGCCATGACAAAAGCCTTAAGTAGAGTTTACACTGCAGCTAGAAAAAGCTGGCTCCACCCCTTGTCCCCTTGAGAAGGCTCTGGAAGGACACGAGATGTAGTAGCAGAGGCTCCTCATGAGTGCAGGCCTGGAAGAGGGGGGCTAGGCCTGAAAGACGAGCCCACCCAACCACCATCAGGAGACTGAACTGCATGGTGTCAGGAGAGTCAATAAACAACATTCTCCTCTGTGGGAGAGTTTCGGGTGGTCTGTCGGGCCAGAACCTGTCCCTCTTGCTCAACGCCGACTACACAAAACCAGGAGGATAGGTGCGTGATCCTGTTGATGGAATGAGCAGTCGAAAGAATCTCGATCCGCTGGAACGGTGGGTTCTAGCTTGCAGCCTGAAATGGAAGCAGGAGAAATGTGGCGGCCAATTCGCAAACAGATTTCCTAGCTTCATAACTGTTTGTGGAAACAAAAAGACCGTAATGGGTCAGCTGGCCACAAGTTCGCATATGTCGGTAATGAGGCCTGATATCTAAGATGGCTTTGTAATGCTAGACAGCCTGAGAGGTCAAAGGTCGCGCTGCAGAGGCCCAGGGGCATTGTCCTGTGCTGCTCAGCCCCGCTCCGGAGCTTTAGACAGCCAAGACCAGATGAGGTAGGGCCAGAGCAGCAAGCCCTGAGAAGCCACCTGTGTCCAGGACAGGACCACCTGAGGGTCAGGAGGAGGGCCAGGAAGGGCAGGGGAAAGCCTCCATTGGATTCTGGTGTTTCCCACTGAAAGCAGCTGGGGACTTGCCCTGCCTGTCTCCTCCCACCACTTCTCACCTGCATTCTCTGAACCTCTACGGACCTGGCCACCAAGCCTCTGTCACAGCCACTGAAGGAGTCTAGACCAGCCCTCCCAGGGCTCTGTTCCAAACAGAGGGGCTCTGGTTCCCTGTCTCATGCACCTGGTGCATTCCCAGTCCGAGGATGGGGCAAAATGTGTCCAGGGTCCCCCTAGGCCAGGGGAGAGGACGTAGGAACACCTTGACACCCAGAGGTCACAGGCACGCCTGCATCCCCACAGCCAGCCCCTCAGAAGTATTCTCCCAGGAGGCAGGGTGTTGTATGAAGGAAGCAAATGGACAGTTGCTTTTCTGGGTCTCTTTGAAAGGAAAGGTCTTTGCTCCCTGGGTGACCTACGATAAGAACGCTGCCCTCAGCCCCATTTCATTAGAGAAGGCCAAATCCAAAATGAGAGGCTTGTAGTGACAAGTGTCATGCAATGCCTTTATCCGATGCACAAGTACTGTTAACTGAATCACAGGTGCACAAAACGTTAAATATACACACTCCCCAGAGGGCGGTGTGTGTGTGTGTGTATGTGTGTGTGTGTGTGTGTGTGTGTGTGAATTATACACCAGTCTGTGTCCCTAAGATGTAAGGAGGCATCATCAAACTGTGGGAGGGGCTTCTGAGCCACAAACCCTTACCCAAAGAAAAGCCAGCTTTAAAAAAAATTTTGTTTTCTAACGTTTATTTATTTTTGAGACAGAGAGAGACAGAGCACGAACAGGGGAGGGTCAGAGGGAGGGAGACACAGAATCCGAAACAGGCTCCAGGCTCTGAGCTGTCAGCACAGAGCCCGACTCGGGGCTCGAACTCACGGACCGCGAGATCGTGACCTGAGCCGAAGTCGGCCGCTTAACCGACTGCGCCACCCAGGCGCCCCAAGAAGAGCCAGCCTTTGAGGAACAGGGACAACGGCAAAACTCTTCATTCCCACGGGAGACTTTCTTTTCCCGTTGAGATGCAAGTCCCCAAAACTTCAGTTTGGAAAACAGGTTTCTGGTGGGCTGTAAGGGAGCTGTCATCTGAGCACAAAACTTGCTGCTCAAGCAAGAACAGGGAGAGAGCAGACATAAAGGCCTTGCACACAGCTAGCAGTTGAGGGGAGCCTTGATCCGGCTGTCCACCGAAATCACCTGTTGCACCTCCCTAAATGTGACTCTCCAGGGCCAGGTTCCAGGTATATGCAGGTTTCGTGAGCTCCCCACGGGTTCTGATGGGCCAGGTGGACTGAGAGCCACTGCCATGGGCAGACCTAGCCCCGCTCCAGGAGAGCAGCCCTTCTCCTGAAGGGCAGGGGCACCCCCACCTCACGCACTCCTGAAGTTTCCTGCGGGGGCATGGAGTAGGGTGTCAGGATTCCACTCCTGCCTGTGGCCATCTCCAACCCCACCTTTCCCATGCACCATAGGCAGGTCCCTCTGTGCCAGGCTTGGGGGACCAGATCAGTACAGGTCTGGGAGCGATACGTGGGAAGGAGGTGTAGGGAGAGAGCTGGGTCCCTCAGCTATTCTCGGGGTATGAGGGGCAGAAGCAGTGGGTCACGGGGAGGAGCCTGGGCCCCAGAAAGTCCCCAGAAGCTTTGGGGAAGCTTTCAGTTAGTTGCGAGTAGCTGGGATTTGGGGACACACACCTGTCCCCAGAAGGTTTGCAGATGTAGAGAGCTCCCCGACAAGGTCCGGGCAGCCTCCGGGGTTGCCTGGGTCCCCAGCGGGGCCACAAGAGAGCTCTTGGGGATGGGCTAACGTGCCGGCAGGAAAACAGACAAGTGACCAGAGCAGTGAGGTCCCCGCCTTGCTTCAGTCGGTTCTTCCAACGTAGAGGACGGTGAGGGAAGGGCTTCAAAATCAACACAATAAGGGGTGCCTGGGTGGCTCGGTCGGTTGGGCACCCAACTTCAGCTCAGGTCCTATCTCACTGTCCCGTGAGTTGGAGCCCCCTCCGGGCTCTGTGCCGTCAGTCTCTCTGAGACTGAGAACAAAGCCAAGGCTCTGCTTTGGATCCTCCGCCTCCTCCTCCTCTCTCTGCCCCTCCTGTGAGCACTTGCTCGCTCCCTCTCTCCCTCTCTCAAAGATAAACAAACGTGTGAAAATAATGATGACATAATCGGACGATTGGAGCAGTGCCTTTATCTGGGGTCGCCGTCGCCATGCTGGCTGTCAGCCGGGGCCGCCCTCTGCTTCTCGAAGCTGCTCTCAGCTCCCTGTGTGTGGGCCCCTCCGCCCCTCAACCAGCAACGGTGCGTCCGATCCTTCTCACATTTGAAATCCCTCTGACTTCCCTGTTGTTTTTCTCTTGCCTCTTCCACCTTATCTCCCGGCTCTCTGGCCAACTCGTCTGCTTCCTAGACTGTGATTAGGGACCCAGTGGGGCCCACCTGGATGTTCCTGGATTGCCTCCTTGAGAGCCAGGTGATTGGTAACCCTAATTACATCTGCAAAGCCCCATCACATCACAGAACAGTATTTGAATAACCAAGGGACAAGAATCTTCAGGGGACATCATTGGAATTTTGCCTCCGATAGGTTTTTTTTTATTGTAAAGCTTCTCACGGTCTTTAATTTGCTGATGTGAACTCTGACTCCCCCAGACCGAGGTGTTTTGTTTTGTTTTCTTTCTTTTTTTCCTATGTCAGGTGTATCTGTTAGGATTAGATTCTGTTGAATATTCAGAAAATCTAAAATAACAGTAGGCATTCTCGCATGAAATAAGACTGGAGGTTGGCCATTCAGGGCTAACCCGGCGGTTCCAAGAAGCAACAATAACACAGGCTCCTTCTCTGTTTTGTTTACTTCTACCCTTGGGATTGCTTCATGGTACAGATGGCGGCTGGAGGTCCAGCCATCACATTCACATTCCAGGCTGGGGGATGGCCTGGATGGGTTGATATCCCTTCTGGATGAGGCACCACCTTCCTCTAAGCAGCCTTCCTAGAAGTCACTTCCAGACCTTGAATGTACATTTCATCGCCCAGAGCTTGATCATAAGGCCACACGTAGCTACAGGGAGATTGGGAAACATGCTCTTTGGGCTGGGCAATCTGCTGGAATAAAGCCAGGGTTCTGTGGCTTAGGGAGAAGGGAAGTGGGACACTGGGTGGATCCAGCCTTCACTGTCCCCTGAGTATTTCAAGGACATTTGACTACAGATGGCTTTTTTTTTCCCACAGAGCACGCAGTTCAGAAAGTGTGGCTCTTTTCCTTTAACCTGTGGAGAAACGTATTACATCTACCTGCCCCATACATGTACACGTTCTACAGTGGGGAACCCAAAAGTCCCAAAGTGGGGAAAGTATTCTTTCTTTTAAAATTGAGATTATCTATTTATTTAGAGAGAGTGTGTGTGAGAGAGAGAGCGCTCGCACAAGCGGGGGAAGTGCAGAGAGAGAGAGAATCCCAAGAAGGCTCTAAGCTGCGAGTACACAGCCGATGTGGGGCTTGATGTCCCAAGCTGAGAGATCATGACTTGAGCCGAGATCGAGAGTCGGACACTTAACCGACTGAGCCACCCAGACGCCCCAGGAGTGAAAGTATTCTCAGACCAAGGTACATGGTACTGAAGAAAATATAAACAGAGAGTCGGAGGATGAAACCCGAGAGACTGAGAACATCAAGGCGTTGGTGGAAGGCGTTGGGACATCCCAGCGGGGTGTCCCATGGGATAAATTACTGCCATCTGAGGAAACAGACTTCCCTCGATGGCCAGGCCAGGAGAACACCTGGGTGAAGAAGGCGCTGGGCCCGGATGCAGGTTGGTCCCTTTAGAAGTGTGATACATGGGGATTGTGGGTGTCAGCAGGATGGGATTCCCCAGGAGGGAATAAGCTGGAACCAAGGACCTAGGCTAAACCAGGGACCGGGCAGGAAGCGTGGGGTCCAGGGACACACTTAATCCAAGGTCAGTGTGAAGCAACGAGGTGGCCCATGGCCCACCGGCGCGTGGATGGATGTTTGGCACCAAGGGGAAGCAGCAGGCTGAGCAAAGCAGGGCTTAGGTGAGTGCAGATACCAAGGCACCCGACAGGTGGCTGCAAGTGTCAGCAGGCAGCGGGAGGTCAAGGGCAGGAAGGCAGAGCGGGGCAGCAGGAAGAAGGAGGCCCCAACTCTAGTTTGTTGGGAGCCCCCCGGAAGGAGCAGGATCCGGGCATGCACGCTGGAGGCAGACGCTCCAGGGTCGGCTCAAGGACTCCACACCTCTCCACACCGAAGCTCTGATAGGGAGGCTCAAGCAGCTCTTCCTGGGGAGACGTCAGGCAGCTGGGAGCACCCTGGAAACTTTCGGGGAGAGACGGTTTCTGCTTCAGGTCGGTGGGTGGGCTCAGCTGGCATCCCCTCTGGCGGAAAATCCTTGGGATTCAGCAGCACGGCCGCATCGTGGAGCAGCCCCGGGCCTCTGCACCTCCATGTCAGCCGAAGGCAGTGGACGGCCTTCCCAGAGCAGCACCGCCATGAACAGCGGCCCACAGATGGCCCCACTGGATCACAACGCTCCCCCACTTAAAACACCTCAGGGCTACTTGTGCCCCCTAATAAAGTTCTGGCCCCCCCGCCCAGTGTTTGTTAAATGCTATGACAGAGACAGTGTTCCGTGTTCACCCAGCCCCAGTTCAGCCTCCTCTCCCCGAGGCGGAGGAAGACTGCCTTTCCCAGCCTCCCTTGTGGTGGGGTTGGGGCCATGCGTTGGATCCCGGTGGACAGGCCGGAAGCAGAGGTGAGGTGAGTTAGCCCCTGGCCAAAGCACAGCAGAGCACGTGTGAGGTCCCACAACTCTCTGCTCCCCTTGCATGGGGATGCTGAAGCCGCACAGCGGGATGGCGAGGTTACAAGATGGTGGGACGTCCATCAGCCTAGATCCCTGGGCCACTTGGCAGAGGCATGGAGACGAGGCACTGAGATCTGTAGTTAATCTCTTCCTGAAACATAACCTAGACTATCCTAGCTAAATACAGCCACCAGATGGACCAGGGGTTCTTCCACGTCTTCACATGCAACCCTCTCACAACCAACTGTTATCTCCAGCGCCACACCCTTCTATCCCCAGACACAGCCACCCTGAAGATGTCTCGGCCCCAACATGCCCTTCTGTCATGCCTGTATCTCTCTGCCACGGGACATGCCATGTCATGACCCAAGTGCCCTCTTGTGGTTCTCTGTGGTTAAGCCTCCTGTGGTTCCCTGTGTTAAGCATTTTTAGGCAAGGGGTCTCAGGTTTCACCTCTACGCACAGAAGGAACGGCAACACAGAGCCTCTATCTGGGGGGTCCAAAGACTCCCTCAGCACCTTCTCCAGAGCACTTTCCATAATGCCTTCCTCTTCCCATCCAACAAGCTGGGGTCAGAGCCATCTCCCCACCACAGGTCACGATCTCCTCCCCTATCCTGAGACCTCTGCTTGTTTCTATGGTAACAACTTTCCAGACCCGACCCAATGGGAGACTGGGTGACAAGCCAGTGTGTGGGCTCCCTGTCCTGTCCAAGCTGCAGGAGTACAGAGTGCCCACAGGTGTCAGTTAGAAGCAGCCTGTCCCAAGCTGAGTAAATGGGTGTATTGAAAAGGAATGAAGGGGCCCCGGGGTGGCTCAATCGGTTGAGCATCCGACTTCAGCTCAGGTCATGATCTCGCAGTTCATGAATTCGAGCCCCACATTGGGCTCATTGTTGTCAGCTCAGAGCCTGCTTGGGATCCTCGGTCCCCCTCTCTCTGCCCCTCCCCTACTTGCACTCTTCTAGAAGTAAGTATGTTTTTTAAAAAAGGAACAAAATATTTAAAACTTGTGTGTGTGTGTGTGTGTGTGTGTGTGTGTGTGTGTGTGTGTGTGTAAAGCTGAAACAAAGAGCTATAATTTGGAATCCTTATAAGAAACCTTGGATAAAGGTGTGCTTCCAAAAACTCCAACCAAAGATTCTGAATGTGACTTGAAGTTGTCCCTGGGGAAAGTGCATCTTTCCAAAACAATTAGTCCAACAGAGAACAGGATATGCCACATAATGAGGCAAACTGACATTGGAACCAAAAAATAATTTCAGGTGCATTTTTCCAAGAGTTCAAAAGACCGTTCAGTCCACAAACCTTCACTGAGCACCTATTAGACGTCCACCACCATGCTGGGAGCACGGCTGAACGGAGGAATATTTCTGCAACTCTGTTCGCTTAAAAATAAAAAAGGAGCAAACCTAAATTAGTAGGAGCTATTGTAGGGATCAGGGTACAAAGATGTGCTAGACAATGACAAGAAAATAGAATCCTTTTTCTTGTTGTTTCTCTGCAGACAAGGCTTCTAAAGAGACAAGCCATCTTATTTTCTTTTGAAGCAGACAAGCTGGACGTCCCGGATCAAATGTCAGCAAAATCCATGGGATGTACTAAGACCGACAAACGCTGAACCGGTGAAGTCACTCCGGAGTTATGAAGACATGAAAAGCAAAATACCATCCTGGAAATGTCAGCCCAAACATGTCTCCTATGGTTTTACTCGGCCACTAGACCAGGAGAGTCCCAGGTCCCCTTGCCTTGCTTGTAACCCTGGAGTCCCATCGCCAGGGGCTCCCAGCTTCATATTTACTTGCACTGGGACATCACAGAACCCCTTTTAATCCGTTTCTTCGCTTGGAAACTTGGTGTATTCACAGCCCCTCCCTCCTAAAGAGGAGGTGATGCGATGAATATTCAGCACTTGAAGTCGTTCCTGCCACGTGACAAATGTTCAACAAATGTTGGTCATTATCATCAGAACCTGGGGCTCATTAATACATCAAAAGTCATCGTGGCATGGCTCCGTGAAAGGGGAACCGTCGGAGGGAAATCATTTAGACTTCTCCAAACTCCTCCAAGGGGACTATGCCACAAGTCAGCCACTCTGGGAGATGACATTTCAGCATTTGGGGAACTCTTCTCCGGCCTAGCTTTCAACAGGGCCCTAAGCACATTCTCTTGAATACCTGCTGTGGTGGCACATTTGCACCCTAGATGCTAATTTTTGGAAAAAGATAAAAGTCGTTTTCAGCCAAGGCTGGTGAAGTGAATAGGCGACCGAGGTGACTCATGCCATCTATTCAAAAGTGGATTATGATGATGACGTAAGGAAACCAGTTCTCTTTAGCGGCTCCAGAGAGCACTGGGATTTCTAGGGACCCCTCCTGGGCACTCAGATGACTGGTGCAGCACTGCCACCTGGTGAAGCCTAGGGGAACTACAGGGCGGTTATTAAAAGGCCAATAAATCCTTAAAAGCACAAAACCGGAAGGCAGAGCTCCTAGACAGCAGTGTACTGGAGTCCAGCAACACTGCAGAGATCTCCTGCCCGCCCCCCCTTCACCAAGTGTTCCCCTGAAGTTAAATTAATGCGATCTACTCAGCTAACTCTAAGCCTTTGCCAGGCAATTAGTATTTCCTTCCTTCCTTTTTATTTCTTTTTAAACCCAGAGACATGAATCACAGGCACACACACACACACACACACACACACACACACACACACACACTCGCATATATTTAGACATTTTACATATACTGGATGCATAAATCTTAACTGTACCATTTTGACAAACAGATACGCACTGTGTAATCCATACCTCCATTGAGATAAGGAACATTTTCACCACCCTAGAAAATTCCCTTGTGCCTCTCCTCTAAGAGGCAGTGACTCTTCTATTGTCTGTCACTAGGGACCAGTTTTATCTTTTCTAGAGTTCCATGTACATAGAATCACAGTTGGCACTCGTTCAGGAACTCGTTCTTTTTATTGTAGAGTAATATAGTCCATTGTGTGAATAATTTGTCTTTCCATTATACTGCTGATGGGCATCTGGGCTGTTTCCACTGTTGGCTACAAGAACAGCCCTACATACGAGGAACATTCTGTGGAAGTCTTTTTTGGAACAAATGTTTTCACATCTTGGGCAAGTGCTCAAGAGTTAGCTTTCTGGGTCAGTGGGTAGGTATATATTTATCTTTATAAGACACTGCCCAACCATTTTCCAAAGTGGTGGTAGAATTGTTACCTTCCCACCTGCAGTATTTCCTTTTATTTCTAAAGTTCGAAGGAGTCCAATTCTATGTGAGCTGCAAAACAAGGCAGCTCACATAGAATGAGCCTTCATATAAGCTATTGCGTCAGCATTAGGTGAAGCAGATGTTCTATAAAACTCACCACGCTTTGAAATGGAAACAGTTGATTAAAGCATAATATGTCTACTCATAAGAATGTAACAGCTACCTCCAGATGTCAAAACCATAAAATTTAAAAAAAAAATACATCACTTCTCACTAAAAGGAACCAAGGATCCTTGGAGAATGGCTGATTCCAGATTTGGTGCAAGGAAAGAATAAAATGAGGGGCACCTGAGTGGCTCACTCAGTTAAGTGTCTGGCTTTGGCTCAGGTCATGATCTCACAGTCTGTGAGTTTGAGCCCCACGTCGGGGTCTATGCTGACAGCTCGGAGCCTGGAGCCTACTTTGGATCCTGTGTCTCCCTCTCTCTCTGCCCCTCCCCTGCTCATGCTCTGTCTGTCTCTCTCTCAAAAATAAATAAACATTTTAAAAAAAAGAAAGAATAAAATGAGCCTGGAACCTCCTGCTAAGTCAGAAAACAAGGGCATACTCAAAGGAAAGGATAGAGGGGCCAGCCTGAAGGGCTCCCACTTATCTACATTTTGTCATAACAAAATGATGAGAGATAAAATTCTCAGTACAAATATCTTACAAAGGACTTGTGTCAAGAACATACCAAGAACTTCCACAAATGAGTCAAAAAGATAGAATTATTTGAGGGGTGCCTGGGTGGCTCAGTCAGTTAAGCATCTGACTCTTGGTTTCTGCTCAGGTCACTCTCTCACAGTCTGTGATTTCGAGCCCCATGTCAGGCTCTGCACTGGCAGCGTGGAGCCTGCCTGGGATTCTCTCTCTCTGTTCTTCTCTTTCACTCTCTCTCTCTCTCAAAATAAATAAATAAATAAATAAATAAATAAATAAATAAACAAACAAACAAACAAACAAACAAACAAAAATTTAGGAAAAAAAAGAATTATTTTAAATGGACAGAAGATTTGAATAGTCACCTTCTAAAAAGTAGATACCCAACGTGGCAATGAGAAAGAATGAAATATGACCCTTTGTAGCAACGTGGATGGAACTGGAGAGTGTGATGCTAAGTGAAATAAGCCATACAGAGAAAGACAGATACCATGTTTTCACTCTTATGTGGATCCTGAGAAACTTAACAGGAACCCATGGGGGAGGGGAAGAAAAAAAACCAAGAGGTTAGAGAGGAAGAGAGCCAAAGCATAAGAGACTCTTTTTTTTTTTTAATATATGAAATTTATTGTCAAATTGGTTTCCGTAAGAGACTCTTAAAAACTGAGAAGAAACTGAGGGTTGATGGGGGGTGGGAGGGAGGGGAGGGTGGGTGATGGGTATTGAGAAGGGCACCTTTTGGGATGAGCACTGGGTGTTGTTTGGAAACCAATTTGACAATAGATTTCATATTAAAAAATTAAAAAATTAAAAAAAATAAAAAGTAGATATCCAAATGTACAATTAGCATTTGAAAAAGTGATCAATATCATTAGTTCTCAGAACAATGAAAATGAAAACCACCACGAGAGACTACTACCAGTGAACCAGGCAATTAAAATTTAAAAGACTAAAATTATAAAGTCTTGAAAAACTGGAACTCTCATACTTTGCTGATAGAGGTGTTGTAAATTGCTAAAGTCATTTGGGCGCCATTTGACATTATCTTCTAAAGTTAAACATATGCCTTCTCCATGACACAGGAATTCACTCCCAAGTATCTATTTCCAAGAGAAAGACATATGCTTACCATGAATGTCCATAACAGTTGTATTCATAATGGTCCCTAACTGGAAACAAGTCAAATATCCATCAACAGTAGGATAGATAAACAAACTGCCGTATATTCATACAACAGAATTTATACCATTAGTGAAAGACAACAAATTGCTGATACATGCAAGGTGGTTGGATTACACAAAATGTGGAGTGAGGAAGCCAGATTATATGATTTTTTTAAAACGATGATCAAAAATAGGTAAAACTAGTCAAGGATAGTAGAAACCGAAGCAGCAATTACCTCTGGGGACAGGGAGGTGAGACGCTGGGAAGACCAGGTGGGATGGGGTGGATTGACTGGAAAGAGGAGGCAAGAAGGAGCCTTCTGGAATAATGGAAATGTTCTGTATGTTGACCTAAAGCTGGCCGGTGGTTATATGGATCTGTGTATTTGCCATCCGCGGATCCTCACCAGAGTAACCTCTAGAAGATGTCATTCAGGAAGAAAGAAAATGCCTCCGGAAGGAAGGTCTTCTGGAATGCAAGAAGGAATAGAGATAAACATGTGGGCAAATCCAAACAAACACTGATTGTATAAAACAGTGATCATGTTAGTACTTGTAAAAACAACACTTAGGATGGGTCGGTCAGTGCGGTATATCGATTGCAAAGACTGACCCAGTTCTTTGCCCCTCCCTGTGTCCACACCCTTTGTAATGTGATTGTTCAGCTCCCTTAATGCAGAGGTCGAGTCTGTTTTCCCCTCCTCTTGAATCCAGGCCAGCCTTGTGACCTGCGTTGGCCAGTAGAATGTGCTGAAAGTTTTGGTGCGCTAAATTTGAGCGGAGGCTTCAAATGGCCTTGCGTGCCTTTATTCTCTTGGACCTCTGCCACCAGGAGAGCATGTCTGAGCTAGCCCCCTGGAATAGGAGGGAGGAGAGCAGAGACATCCCATCCGAGGCCATCCTCCACCAACCAGCCACACAGCCAACCCATCCCTTGACTGTAGACACTGAGATCAGATCAGCAGCACCATCCAGCTGACCTGCAGATTCATGAGGAATCATATGTAGCTGTTGTTTTAAACCACTAAATTTTATTTAAAAAATTTTTTTTAATGTTTATTTATTTTTGAAAGAGAGAGACAGCGTGTGAGCAGGGGAGAGGCAGAGAGAAAGGGAGACTCAGAATCCAAAGCAGCCTCCAGGCTCTGAGCTGGCAGCACAGAGCCCGATGCGGGGCTTGAACCCATGAACCATGAGATCATGAACTGAGCTGAAGTCGGACGCTTAACCCATCTAGTCACCCAAGTGCCCCGAAGCCACTAAATTTTAGAATGCTTTGCTATGCACCAATAACTAACCAAGACAGGAGTGATTGAAGCTAAAATATCCCAAGGTCCTTACTGTCTTTGGAGGAATTACAATGAAATTGAATAAGAGTATGAATTAAGCATGCTTTAATATAATTCAGCTTGTTAAAATGTTAACAATAACCATGAAAAAGAATGGAAAGAGTATGTACATTTCAAACCTGTAAAGTAAAAACTAAAATTTGTTTATCAATCCGAAAGAAAACAAGAAAGAAGAGGGGAACAGGCAAAAAGAAAGTGCAAGACTGGTATAATATAAAAACATATTAGTGTGACGGTTAATTTTTATAAATACTTCTTTAATGTTTTTATTTTACATCTCAAAATGTATTTATTTTGAGAGAGAGAGAGAGAGAGAGAGAGAGAGAGAGAGAGGCAGAGAGAGAATCCCAAGCAGGCTCCATGCTCAGCCTGGAGACTAAAGAATGTGAGATCACGACCTGAGCTAAAATCAAGAGTCAGAAGCTCGACCGACTGAGCCACCCAGGTGCCCCTGTGATGGTTAACTTGCCAGGGCCGGGGATGTCCAAATATCTTGTTAAACATTATTTGTGCATGGCTCTGTGAGAGCGTTTCCAGAAGAGATTAGTGTTCGAATCGAGGGGCTGAGTAAATCAGAGGGCCCTCCCCGGTGTGGGTGGGCATCATCCAATATGTTATCGGACTAAATAGAACCAAAAGCCAGAGGGTTGAATTGGCTCCCCCTGACTGACTGTTGAGCTGACACACTGGGTCTTCTCCTGTCCTCTGTGCTCTGGGTTCTCAGGCTTGTGGGCTTGGGCTGGAATTTATACAACCAGCTTTCCTGAGCCCTCAGCTTGCAGACAACAGGTCATGGGACTTCAGTCTCCATAAATGCATGAGCCAATTCCTTGTAATAAATATCACTATTTATCCAATAGAATATATATATATCTTATTGGTTGTGTGTCTCTGGAGAACCCTGACTGATACAGAATTTGGTACCAACAGTGGTTCTGGAAAAAACAGAATTTTAAGGATAAGTTTCCTGAATTTGTTCCAGGGGTTCTGGAATGGGCTCTCTAATCTGATTGTATTTAAAGACTCAGGGTGCCTGGGTGGCTCAGTCGTGAAGCATCTGACTCTTGGTTTCAGCTCAGGTCACAATCTCACGGTTTCATAAGTTTGAGCCCTGCGTCAGGCTCTGCACTGGCAGCACGGAGCCTGCTTGGAGTTGTCTCTGTCTCTGTCTCTGTCTCCATCTCTGTCTCTCTCTGCCCTTTCCCTACTTGCGCTCTCTGTCTCTCTCAAAATAAATAAGTAAACTTTAAAAATAAAATTAAAAAGCGGTGCCTGGGTGGCTCAGTCGGTTCAGCGTCCAACTTCGTTCAGCTCAGGTCATGATCTCATGGTCCGTGGATTCAAGCGCCGCATCGGGCTCTGTGCTGACAGCTCGGAGCCTGGAGCCTGCTTCGGATCCTGTGTCTCCTTCGCTCTCTGCCCCTCCCCCGCTCATGCTCTGTCTCACTCTGTCTCTAAAAAATAATAAATAAATGTTAAAAAAGATTTTTTTTTAATAAAATTAAATTGAAAAGAAAGACACTAATGATTCCATTTCTAGGAGTAAAGAGAGAGCTGATAGTCCCTGACATGATCCGGCAATAGAGATATGCAAAATGTCTGCATTGGATATTCCGAACCAACCATTTTGTAAGAAGCAAGGAGCTAGAAGGAATATTTTTGGAAAACTAACTGTACTCTAAGGGTCTGACATTAAGCTTTTGATAGCCAAGCATCCATTGCAGAGGCATCCATCTAGAATACACATATTGCCAGCTGTGTATCAGTTACTGGTAAAACAACTGGGTGAGAGACCCATGTTCCCCTTTCAGAAAGCCCTGGGTAACATAACTGACAGCTGGAGTGACCCCACTTTCCCCATCCTGTGCCCTAAGTCCTGCTCTTATGTTTCAAATTCACCAACGAGTGCACCCGAGAAATCCTAGGCACCCAACCCTCAGACCCCAATAAAGGCAGAACCCCAGGTCAGCGTCTTCTCTCCGTCTCTCTGCCCGTGACCTATAAAGATTAGACAGAAACAAATGAACTTGAGAGTAGGTAAACAATAGAAAAAAAAATCAATGAAACTAAGAGTTGGGTTATTAAAAAGGTCAGTGAAATTGACGGGGGAGAAAGAGAAGGAAGACACCGTACTATAAGCCCGCACACACAATTATAGTGGTGGTCAAATGGATATTACATCTGTAAAACTCACCGGACACTTGAAATGGGTGAATTTTATTTATGCAACGGATACTTCTTTATACAGTTAAAATCCCCAAAGTCCCAAAACTAGTCCTTTTAAAAGACTAGTAAAACTGGCAAACCTCTGGAAACACAAGCAAGAGAAAAAGAGGCTATGAATAAGCGTTTCCAGGAATGAAAAAGAAGACATAGCATAGTAAAACAGGGATTTTAAACAAAATACTGTAAACATATTTGAACAACTTAATGGCAAAAAAAAATTTTTTTTAGGGGCACCTATGTGGCTTAGCCGGTCAAGTGTCCTACTCTTGGTTTTGGTTCAGGTCATGATCTCACGGTTTTGTGAGTTCGAGCCCCGCATCAGTCTCTGTGCTGACAGTGCGAAGCCTTCTTGAGATTCTCTGTCTGCCTGTTTCTCTGCCCCTCCGCTGCTCACCCTCTGTCTCTCTCTCAAAACTAAATAAACTTAAAAAAATAATTTTTTTTTTAGAAAAACGCAATTGAAAAATTTTAGAAATAGTGGGGTGCCTGGGTGGCTCAGGAGGTTAAGCGTCCGACTTCAGCTCAGGTCATGATCTCACAGTTTGTGAGTTCAAGCCTGCATCGGGCTCCGTGCTGACAGCTCAGAGCCTGGAGGCTGCTTCGGAGTCTGTCTCCCTCCCTCTCTCCACTCTGCCCTTCCCTTGCTCACACTCTGTCTCTCTCTTAAAAATAAACATTAAAAAATTTTTTTTTAATTTCAGAAATAGAAAAATCTAAATAAGAAAAAAATAGAAGATGTGAATAGCCCCTAAAACCAAGCAAGGTACACACTCCACACGTAATAAATCCAGTTAACTAGGTGAATGCAACTAAACATTCAAGGAACACAAACTCTTCCAGAAGTGGGAAAAATCATGAAATTGGATGATCCCAAGAATGCAAGTATTCTTTGACATTAGAAAATCTATCATTGTAACTTACTACATTGGGGTGCCTGGATGACTCAGTTGGTTGAGTTTAGCTCAGGTCATGATCCCAGAATTGTGGGATTGGGCCCCATGCTGGGCTCCACGCTGCGTCAGAGTCGGCTTGGGATTCTCTCTCTCTCCCTCTGCCCCTTTGCCCCACTAGTGCTCTCTCTCTCTCTTTAAAATAAAAAAAAAAACAAAAACAAAAACATTTTATTTATTTATTAAAAAAAATTTTTTTAACATTTATTTATTTTGGGGACAGAGAGAGACAGAGCATGAACTGGGGAGGGGCAGAGAGAGAGGGAGACACAGAATCGGAAGCAGGCTCCAGGCTCTGAGCCATCAGCCCAGAGCCTGATGCGGGGCTCGAACTCACGGACCATGAGATCGTGACCTGAGCTGAAGTCGGATGCTTAACCAACTGAGCCACCCAGGCGCCTCTAAAAAAAAAACCATTTTAAATAAAAGTTAATTAAATAAGTAAATAAGTCATTTACCACCTTAAGAGATGAAAGGAAACCATATGATCATCTCAAAAGATGCAGACTTTACTACTGTTTAAGAAAACTTATTTTTTAAAAAAGGTAAAAACACACATTCCATCGTCATTTTTGACACATTGACATATTCATCGTCATTTTTATTGGGCTACACCATCATAAAGCATACATGATGGACATGTCACAGATGATTACATCAACAATACCTAATAGTTATGTAGCACTTGGTAGCTTGCAAATCACTTTGCATCCATTATATATATAATCTAGCCACTCTGAAGGAGGTATTACATTTTTAAAAACATACAAATGAGGAAACAGATTTAAAAGGATGAAGTGATTTGTCCCAAATCCCAATTATTTTCATTCTTTATTTTGTTGGTTCTCTATGACATCCCGTGTTATGTACCAAATAAAAATGAACAGATATCTACAAATAGATAATACATAATAGAAAAACACCACCAAAATTTCTTAAGTAAATTCTCCAGTGGTTTTTACATGCTCTTGGAACAAACATAAATAAAAAAATTAACCCTATAGTTTATATTCTTAGCCATATCTATCTTTCCTTCTGAAATTTGTAATCTACAATTAAATACTAGTGTTTCAACTTAAAAACTATAGTTCCCTAAAAGGTAGATGAAGCTTGCAGCCTGGTAGTTTCTACCTACCAACTTGCCAACTTACATTTGAGGAACAAGTGAGCCTTCCTCTTGGTCCTTAATCCTAACTGGTTGCAGATGACCTATCTACACCACAAGGCTTTGACAACTTGACCTGTGATTTTGGCGTCAAATGAAAGGATGTCATGGGACATGTAGTAGTATTTTCCCCTATTTCCCTAGAGTATGGATATTATGTATAAAACCACATAAGATGATTCTGAAAGGTGGAGAGAGTACAGACTGGTCCTTCTTCAAGACCTGGAGAACAACACAGCACTGAGTTCCTTGGGTTGTGGTTTTTGTTTTGTTTTGTTTTGCTTCATTTATCCCAGACCAGATTCTGACGAAGCTGGCAACTGAGAAATGTCAATGGGCACAGGCCAAAAAAAGGCCCAAGAAAAGTCTGTTCTTTCTAGACAGAGGAGGAGGAAAGGAGTGGCCTAGCAAGACAGGCAATTTTTAGACAATACCCATCCTACTCCAGCCAAACACTAAAGACCAACTGGGGAGCCTACACTTCTACCCTCTGCGGTCTGTGAAAGGCTCCTCAATGCCCCACCCCCACACCACATTGGTGTCAGAGAGGGTCAAGTCAGGGACAGAATTTTCAAAACCAACCCCTTCCCCATTCCACCCTGGCAGTGTCATTGGAGACACTGTGGGGAGAGTAGGCCTCCAGTTCTACCCAGAGACAAGATATTTCTCCCCTTCTTTACTGGTTTGGTGTCAGTAGAGGCCTAGTGGGGAGTTGTAACTCCCCCCCCCCCCCCACCCAGCAGTAGTGAGGACCCCGATCCAGGTGTCAGTAGAGGCCGATGAACCTGCATTTCCAACACCAACTTATACTAACAAGGCAGTCTCCCCTCAGCCCTTTCTTCACCAGAGCGGTGTCAGAGGAAGCCTGTCCAAACAGAAGCTTTGAACAGGATGCAGAGTCTCATAACATAACACTCAAAATGTCCAGAGTTCAACTGAAAATCACCATCACACACAGAACCAGGAAAACCTGCACTTGAAGGAGAAGGTAACTCACAGATGCCAACACTGAAACGATACAGCTGCTAGAATTACCTGATAAATATTTGAAAACAGCCATCATAAAATGCCTCAATGGACAATTACAAACATGCTTGACACGCATCTTAAAAAGCCTCGGGAAAAAACAAAAACAAAAACACAGAATACAGAAAATCAAATGGAACAGAAAAATATACCTGAAATAAAACCCAGTGACGGACTCAACATCAGGCTGCAAGGGGCAGAGAAAGAATCAGTGAAGTTGAAGACAGAACAATATAAAATACCCAACCTGAAGAACAGAGAGAAAATTACTATGGACTGAATTATATGTCAACCACTCCAAAACCACCAATTCATGTTGAAGCCCTAACCGCCCCCCCACCCATGGGTGACTAGAGAAAGGGCTTTTAGAAGGTTGAGATTAAATGAGGTCATAAGTATGGGGTCTTAAGCTGATAGGGTTGGTAGCCCTGTGAGAACAGGAAGAGAGGATTCTTTCCACACCACATGCAAGCACGGAGGAAAGGCTGTGAGGACACGGCAAGAAGGTGGCCATCTACAAGCGAGGAAGAGAATCCTCTTACCAGAAACCAAATCAGCTGGCACCTTGGTCTTGGTCTTCCCAGCCTCTAGAACTATGAGAAATTAATTTCTGTTGCTTGAGCCCCCCAGTCTACAGTATTTTGTAATGGCACCCTCAAGCAGATTTGGGTACCTAGGAGAGGGGTGCTGCTCTAACAAATAACCTTAAAATGTGGACGCATCTTTGGAACTGGGTAACAGGTTGAGTCTGACGGTTTTGAGGTGCATACTAGAAATATGGATGTTAAAGCCCATTCTGATGAAATCTCAGAAATGAGGAACACATTACTGGACACTGGAAGGAAGGCAATCCTTGTGGTAAAGTGGCAAAGTACCGGGCTGAGCGGTGTTTTAGTGTTTTGTGGAAGGTACAGCTTGTGAGCAATGAAACTGGACGTGAAAGGCCTGAGAAAATTGAAACTTAAAAGCTTAAGTTATGGGAAACTGAAACCTAACCAAGCTTAACCAGCTTGTTCCGCTTCTGTACAATTGCTTGGCGCGCCCATGTATTCCTGATCAATCATTATTGCCTGGCACATCCGTATATTCTTGATCAACCATTGTTACTTGGCACATCCGTGTACTCCTGATCAATCATTGTTGCTTGGCACATCCGTGTATTCCTGATCAATCATTGTGATACCCGTACCCCCGGTTGTGGTCTGACCTAAAGGCAGGAACCAATCGAATACTGTTAAGTGTCCAACTTTAAACACCAACCAATCGCAGCTCTGTAACTGTGGAAAATTCCTGATTTCCCCATGACTTGTTTGTACCTGTCTATAAAAGGGGTGTAAAAACCTCTCTCAGGGCCTCTTGGCGTCACCGGCAACGGGGGCGCAGAGGTCCAGGTTCGAACCTGCAATAAATGACCCCTGCTGCTTAGCTTTGACTCTGGACTCTGGTGGTTCGTTTTTGGGGGTCTCTTAGACTCTGGGCGTTTCAGACGTTCAACACGGACTTCCAAGCAAAGTATTGAACGTGCAGCCTGGGTCCTCCTTCCTGCTTATCACAAAATATGAGAGGAGAGAGATGAACCGAAGAAGGGACTGTTAAGCAAAAACAAACAAACAAAACAAAAAACAAAACCCTAGAACTTGGAGATTTGGAAAATTCTGTCCACCCATATTGCAAAACTGAGAAAACTGGTTCGGAAGAGAACACTAAGGGTGTGGCTTAAACAACCACTTGAAAAAGAGATCATGGGTGTGACTCATGGGTGTGATTAAGTTCAGCCTTCTTCACAGAAGCCAGGAATAAAAATGGGATTATACCAACAGAAACACTGCCAGCTGGGACTAAAGGGACAGGAAAACTAGACAAATGGAGGAAGACTGGGACTTCTTAGATCCTACAGGACCAGACAATAGGGCTACTCAGCTAGACATGCTCTATGCTTCAAAAAAAGAAGGACTCGAAAGCCAATTTCAGGATCAT
Source organism: Felis catus (assembly GCF_018350175.1). NCBI lineage: Eukaryota > Metazoa > Chordata > Mammalia > Carnivora > Felidae > Felis > Felis catus. The sequence continues at coordinate 104,671,164 of NC_058370.1, read as the reverse complement.
CAGTTTGAAACTACCTCCTCAGTTTCAGAGGGCGAGGACATCACCTCCATTTCAACAGGCCAGATGGCCAACAACCAAAGTTTTGGAGGCAGGGATGCCCAGCAGGGCCTTGGTGGTGGGGCTGCTGTACCAGTGGGCCCAGAAAGTGGGATCATGGCCTCAGTGGGTCTGTAAGGTGGGCCATCAAGTCAAAGAGCATTGTTCTCAAGACTTAAGACTTCATGGAGTTTGTCTTGCTGTGTTTTGGACTTGCTAGAGACCTCTCACTCTTTCCTTCTTTCCTATTTCTCCCTTTTGGAATGACAATATCTCTCATATGCCTGTCCCACAATCATATTTTGTAAACACATAACTTATCTGGTTTTACAGGTTCACAGCTGGACAAGAATTTTGCCTCAGGCTAAATTACACCTCAAGCCTCACACAGATCTGATTTACGTGATATTTAGGTAAGACTTCAGACTTGATGCTGGAATGAGTTAAGATCTGAGGGAATGCTGGGATAGAGCAAAGGTATTTTGCATGGTCATGAATTTGGGGGAGCCACGGGCAGAATGCTATGGACTGAATTTTGTGTCCCCCAAATTCATGTTGAAGTGCTCTCAATGTGACTGTATTTGGACACAGAGCTTTTCAGAGGTAATTAAGGTTAAATGAGGTCATAAGGCTAGGGTCCTAACCAGACAGGACTTAAACCTTTACAGGAAGAGAAAGAGAAAGCTTTCTCTCACCTGTAAGCACAAAACAAACAGAAGAAGAAGAAGAAGAAGAAGAAGAAGAAGAAGAAGAAGAAGAAGAAGAAGAAGAAGAAGAAGAAGAAAAGAAAGAAAGAAAGAAAGAAAGAAAGAAAGAAAGAAAGAAAGAAAGAAAGAAAAAGAAAGAAAAAGAAAGAAAAAGAAAGAAAGAAAAAGAAAGAAAGAAAGAAAAAGAAAAAAGAAAAAGGGGGGAAAAAAAGGCTTGACACAGCAAGAACATGGCCTTCTGCAATCCAGGAAGAGAGCCCTCACCAGAGGCCAAAGCTGACACCTTGATCTTGGACTTCGCAGCCTCCAAAACTGAGAAATTCTGTTGTTTGAGCCACCCAGTCTATGGTGTTTTGTTATGGTAGCCTGAGAAGAGTGAGATAAAACATACTGGGGGGAAAAAGGAAGAAAAACAGAGCCTCAGGAACCTTCGGAACTACAATCAAAGATCTAACATTCATGTCATCAGGGTCCTGGAAGGAGAGAAGGAGTGAGGGCCAAAAAATGTATTCAAATAAATGAGGGCTAAATGTTCCCCAAATATGGCAAAAGACATAAACCTACAGATTGAAGTTCATAAAACAGGATAAACCCAAAGAAATCCACATCAAGACACACAAACTTGTGAAAACTAAAAACACAGTACTCAAAATGTGTGCAGTGACAACCTTTGAAGTTTCAATGAAAAAAATATATATACAAAGACATCGTCTGCTTCTACGCAAGAGTAAAATGGTGAAAGGTAAGTATTTTGGAGTCTTTTCAAGTCTTTCACAATCCAATACGCAGCGTCAGTTCAGGTCTACAACTAAGAATAAGCCTAAAGTACTAACTACGGACAATTGAGGTAACATCTTTATAAATAAGCACATTCTCAGGGAACTTAGCTTAAAATAGGTAGCTTAAAATAGACTGAAAACATCAAAGGTCCCTACTGTACTTTCTAGGCTGTCAGTCTTGACCCTTGGAGTTAACGCGATTCTTAGCAGGCAGCAAATCAACAAGCAAGATCTCAAAGACAGAAAGTGCAGAAGCAGACTGCCAGGCCAGTGCTCCTTGGCTTCAGGGTAGAAACTGCAACTGACCAAATGATGAATATTTCCCCAGTTGGGAGCACTCGTTTGAGCAGTTATCTCAATCAACATTTCTTGAGTTCATTCCCCCCGGTTCTCTTTCTCTCTCCTTCCCATCTACCTCCTAAGTGCCCTTGTACTTGAGCCTAAGGACAACTTCCCTTTCGCCTCCACTCTCAACCCTGGACAAACTCATTGTGAATTCTCAATCTCTTATTTCTGCCTCTGCAACTTCCCTAAAGAACCACTCATCTCTTCAAAACTCCATCTCCTTAGCATTAAGAGATGACCCAGCCCAGACAAGATGTCTTCTTTCCATCATCGCACACCCTGTTTCTCTCTCAAGGATTTGGAAGCTTACATACACATTAGGGTGCTGGAAATAATCTTCCTCTTTCCCCAGGGAAATTCAAAGTCCTCTGCTGCACTGAAAAAAATGTAAAACTCCTCCTTCACATTCTAAGTAAGCTATGTCCCACGCCAACAATGACTTCTCAATTAATATCTTGTTTGTAACACATTCTTAAACTCCTTTGTAGCGCTCACACCACGTTTAGTAAATGTTCAATAAAAATCTTCCAAATGTACCACATTTACATAGTCTTTATCCAGTATGAATTCTCTTCTGCTGGCCAAAGGCTGAATGCTCACTAAAGGCTTTTCCGTATTCTTTGGTTTTCCCTCCAGCATGAGTTTTCTGATGTTGAGAAAGGGATGAGCTCTGGCTGAAAGCTTTTCCACATTCCTTACACTTATAGGGTTTTTCTCCAGTGTGAGTTTTCTGATGCTTTGTAAGAGATGAGCTCTGGCTGAAAGCTTTTCCACAGTCCTTACACTTGTAAGGTTTCTCTCCAGTGTGTGTTCTCTGATGACGAATGAGGGCTGAGCGGTCACTGAAGGCTTTGGCACAATCATTGCATTTATAGGGTTTCTCCCCAGTGTGAGTTCTCTGGTGTTGAGTCAGGGCTGAACAGTAGCCAAAGGCTTTCCCACACTCATTACACTCATAAGGCCTCTCCCCAGTATGAGTTCTCTGGTGCTGAATAAGGCCCGATCGATCGCTAAAGGCTTTCCCACATTCATTACACTTATAGGGTTTCTCTCCAGTGTGAATGACCTGATGCTGGGTAAGGAATGTGCTTTGGCTAAAGGCCTTCCCACATTCATTACACTCATAAGGTTTCTCTCCAGTATGAATTCGCTGATGTTGAGTGAGGTATGAGCTCTGATTAAAGGCCTTCCCACATTCATTGCATTCATAGGGTTTCTCTCCAGTATGAATTATATGATGCCGAATAAGGGCAGAGCGGTGACTGAAGGCTTTCCCACATTCATGACACTCGTAGGGTTTCTCTCCAGTATGAATTCTCTGGTGTAGCGTAAGATGTATACTCTGGCTAAAAGCTTTACCACATTCATTACATTCGTAGGGTTTTTCTCCTGTGTGAATTCTCTGATGCAAGACAAAAGCTGAGTAGTAACTAAAGGCTTTCTCACACTCATTACACTGCCAAGGTTTCTTTTCTGCACAAACTTTCTCGTGCCTCATTAGATCTGAATTTTGTTTTAAGTTCTTTTTAAATGAATCACAGTTATGTAGTCTCTCTCCTTGCTGTTGAACAAGTAATGACCTTCGACTAAAACTTCTCCCAAATTCATGACACTGGTAACTTCTCTCCCCAGAAGATTTCTTCTGAGCAACAACCTCCTGTATTAAATGTTTCTCATGGTTTTCCTGCTGACTCTCTGAAGAATCCTCGTATTCACTGGAACTTTCCTTTGGAAATCTTGCTATTAACACCCCAGGGGCTGATTCTTCTTCAGAAATATCCTGCTCTGGAGTTAGGTCCTTACTCTCTGGTCTTGTCTCCCAGTCTGAAAGAAACAAGAATACACATGTACCATTTCCTACGCAGGAAAGAAAAATATTTGATGTGGTAGGAAAATAATGAAAAACAAACAAATGAAAAAATGCTTACAGGGAACACAGGAACTCGAAAGCTCTCAAAAATAGCTTTGCAATCTTGAGAGAACATGAGAAAACAAAGATGGGGGGGCAAAGAAGTTCAGCTGCACAAAAGGGAGACAGTGAGCAGGTACTCAAAATTCCTCTACCTAGTAGGGTAGGAGATGAGAAAGAATAACAGAGAAGAAGACTAAACAGAGGTGATGTGGGGAAATGGCAGATAAGATTTTAGAAACCGGGTGTGGCAGAGACAGAGAAGACAGTCTTTCAGGGATTGCCCCCTATTACCCCCTCGCTGGAGCTTCTGTGCTTCGTGCTTTGAGAATAGCCATCAGTAGCTGATCTCCTTGCCACCAATCCTTCCCCATCCTAGTATTTCCCAATCACTGCTAACAGACTAACCTTCAAAACTGTCACTGTTAAACAAAAATCTCTGGTGGTTCTGTTGCCTCAAGATGAGACACAGATTCTCTAAGCTAGCATTCAAAGTGGTCCAGATCGACAAATTTACACCATCACAAAGCTTGGTGATTAAGAAGTAACTGATTGGGGTGCCTGGGTGGCTCAGTCAGTTAAGCGTCTGACTTCAGCTCAGCTCATGATCTCACAGTCTGTGGGTTCGAGCCCTGCGTCGGGCTCTGTGCTGACAGCTCAGAGCCTGGAGCCTGCTTGGGATTCTGTGTCTCCTCTCTGTTCCTCCCCCGCTTACACACTCTCTCTCTCTTTCTCAGAAATAAAGATTAAAAAAAAAAGAAGTAACTGATCACCTTTGATTGCCCAATAACAACAAACTATAAACAATTAAATGGAATGAAGTTTAAAAAAAAAAATGAGGGGTGCCTGGGTGGCTCAGACAGTTAAGCGTCCAACTTTTGATTTCAGCTTAGGTTATGATCTCGTGGTTTGTAAGTTCCAGCCCCGCGTCGGGCTCTGCACTGACAGTGCAGAGCCTGCTTGGGATTCTCTCTCCCTCTCTGTCTAACCCTCCCCTGACCACATGCTCTTGCTCTCCCTCTTTCTCTCTCTCTCTCAAAATAAATAAATAAACTTAAAAATATATACGTTTAAAAAAATGAGCAGCATGTAGGGAGGAGAAGGCCAAATCTCTACATGCTCAGATTGGTCCCAACTTGTCAGGATACCTGCTCCAAATCCTAGGCTTCTAAGTAAGAATTTTGGGATTAAAGTTAAAAATGCTAAAAATGTTTATTTTCAGGCTTAAACGGTCTTTAATTTCTATTCCAACCATGACTCTACATAAAATAAATCAAGATAGGGGCACCTGAGTGGCTCAGTCGGTTGGGCGTCTGACTTCAGCTCAGGTCATGATCTCGCAGTCTGTGAGTTCTAGCCCCGCGTCAGCCCTGTGCTGACAGCTTGGAGTCTGGAACCTGCTTCGGATTCTGTGTCTCCCTCTCTCTCTCTGCCCCTCCCCCGCTTATGCTCTGTCTCTCTCACTCTCAAAAATAAATAACTGTTAAAAAAAATTTTTTTAAAGGGGTGCCTGGGTGGCTCAGTCAGTTGAGCTTCTGACTTAGGCTCAGGTTATGATCTCACGGTCTGTGAATTCAAGTCCCGCGTCGGGCTCTGTGCTGACAGCTTGGAGCCTGGAGCCTGCTTCAGATTCTGTGTCTCCCTCTCTCTCTGACCGTCCCCCGTTCATGCTCTCTCTCTCTCTCTCTGTCTCAAAAATAAATAAACATTGGGGCGCCTGGGTGGCTCAGTCAGTTAAGCGTCCGACTTCGGCTCAGGTCATGATCTCACAGTCCGTGAGTTCGAGCCCCGCGTCGGGCTCTGTGCTGACAGCTCAGAACCTGGAGCCTGTTTTGGACTCTGTGTCTCCCTCTCTCTCTGACCCTCCCCCATTCATGCTCTGTCTCTCTCTGTCTCAAAAATAAATTAAAAAAAAAAAGTTAAAAAAATTTAAAAAAAAGATTAAAAAAAATAATAAATAAACATTAAAAAAATAAAAATAACTAAAAAAATAAATAAATAAAGTAAATCAATATAAAACAATGTTGTGAGCTACACATCATAATCAGGGAAGTGCCTGGGATTTTAAAAAGCAAATAGACAGAAATAAGTTAAAGGCAAATGGACTTTCAGCTAAGGGGAGTGGAGGAATTAAATCCCAAGTATTTGGAGAACACACAGTTGGCAGAAGAAAATAAGAGACTGCTTGTCTGGTGTTAACGGTTCGAGTTGGAGAATACAGAAGATAAAACGGTTAAGCAGGTAGTAACAAAAGCTTTAGAAGCAGGTAGAATAATACAGAACTGGCAGAGTGGGGAATCTAGAAGTGATATGCTGCGTCAGTTAGATAAGGGTAAGACCAAAGGAAGTGAAACTAGCTGGCAGTCTATTGCAGTATCTAGTTGGATAGAAATGATCAGGTCAAATTCATGGTATCTATCACAAAAAAGTTACCAGGACTTAATAGTTATCATTTACTTAGCATTTAGCTAGGTACTAGTCGAAGCATTTCTCTTGGATTACTTGATTTGATCCTCACAGCAAATCTAGGAGTTAAGTGCGATCATTATCCCCATTTTATAGCTGGGGAATTTGAGTCACAGTGAGGATAATTCACTTGTCAAAGGTCACAGGGCTAGTAAGTAGTTGAGACCGGCTTTGAACAAAGTGGTTTCAAAATCTGCACTCAACCACTATAATATGCTGCGTCCACTTACATAGAGAGAAAGGCAAGGGGAAACTCAGAGATTGATTTTTAGTCAATCTGTGACAATCTGGTCTGAGACAAAAAGTCACCTTATCCTGCACAGATAAAAAAAATATGAAAAAGCCTAGTTTAGAACCTAACACCCAAACATATAATTAACAAATATTAAAACGTTGATTTCATGGGAATGCAAGCTGGTGCAGCCACTCTGGAAAACAGTGTGGAGGTTCCTCAAAAAACTAAAAATAGAACTACCCTATGACCCAGCAATTGCACTACTAGGCATTTATCCAAGGGATACAGGTGTGCTGTTTCGAAGGGACACATGCACCCCCATGTTTATAGCAGCACTATCAACAATAGCCAAAGTATGGAAAGAGCCCAAATGTCCATCGGTGGATGAATAAAGAAGATGTGGTGTGTGTATGTATGTATGTATATATATATATATATATATACATACCAAAAAGAATGAAATCAACAACCAAAAAGAATGAAATCTTGCCATTTGCAACTACGTGGATGGAACTGGAGGGTATTATGCTAAGTAAAATTAGTCAGTCAGAGAAAGACAAATATCATATGACTTCACTCATAAGAGGACTTTAGGAGACAAAACAGATGAACATAAGGGAAGGGAAGCAAAAATAATATAAAAACAGGGAGGGAGACAAAACAGAAGAGACTCATAAATATGGAGAACAAACAGAGGGTTACTGGAGGGGGTGTGGGAGGGGGGATGGGCTAAATGGGTAAGGGGCATCATTGTTGCACTATATGCTAACTAATTTGGATGTAAATTTAAAAAATAAAATAAAAATAAAAGACCTAAAAAAAAAAAAAAACAATCATGCATAGTGAATTTTCAGGATACAATTATCCCCAGGTAGGAAATAAATACGGTTTCAATGGTGACTCATCAAAAAAAAAAATGTTGATTTCATTGTACCTTATTTGGGTAAAAGAATTGGTTTGAAAGGGTGGAAAGTATTACTTTCTAAAAAAAATTTTTTTTTAATTATGAATTTTAATAGATGACCATCCACAGAGCTGGAATGTGGCATGGGTCTAACGACCCATGTGGCATGGGTCAACTTTTTCATGGGTCTAACGAAATCTGGAAAGGCTCCTCCACAAGCACTTTGAAGATGCTTTGGTCCATTTGATCCCAATGACCATCTGGGTTTTATGTCATCACTCACCTGAAAGAGCTGCTTTTGAGACTTCTCTCTCCAGCTCCTTTCCGCACTCCAAAGGAGAGATCGCATCGGGCTTGGAAATTGGAAGCCCTGCTCATGGGAAAAGAAAAATTAGTTTGGTCAAGAGTTCGGTATGATTTCCTTGGTTGTTAGGAGAGAAAGAAAGAGAGAGGCTGGTTTTGGATTTCTCCCTCAATGGTGCTTAAAAGAAGGGAGGAAGAGGATATGGGGTCTATCTGAGCAGAACAACTGAGTCTCTATTAAAAGAATAGCTCTGTCTATTAAAAGAATAAGCATCCATTTCTTAAGAGGTATCTTCACTAGAATTTCATCTCAACCTCCTTGGTCATGGAGTAGAGAAGAAGGATGCTACTACCTAGGCAAATATAATCAAAAGGTGTCCATCTCTAACTGTGGGAGGGTTAAACGTATATCCAGAAATAAAAGTAGACATTGCCTGTCTCAGGACTTACACGACGATGAAGAATCCTTGAATCTAAGAACCTCAGAACTCCTAGGAACTAAGGAAGCAAAGAAACCACACTGGGTAAGTTCAAAGTGGAGGAGGGAGCTGTCCTTACCCAGCAAGACCAGATTCCTGTGCTTCTCAGGCACATCTCCCTGAGGAGGGTTCAGCTGCTTCCACTGGGTGAGAGCCTCGGCCATATCCCTGATTACCAATGACTCCTGAAAAAGCAAACACACCAGTGCTCACCAAGGGATCTTCCAGAAGCCTCTGAGAAGCACTCAGAGCAGAAAGAGAGGATGGACACGAGGGTTAGACAAAATGACGTCTAACATCCCTTCCAACAGTAAGATTCTCTGGTGTATCTGTAGCCACAGACTCACTCCTTGCCTCAATGTATCAGAATTGCATGTAACCGGAAAGAAGCAAGGAACCTTCGTTGTAAAATCTGAAGGCACCAAGTCATTAGTTTATGCATTGGTAAATTAAATTATAGAACTACAGACATCGTTACCATTTAGACATGGGAAAGTGGAGAAAATATAATTATGAGTTAACTATGTTCTTTGTGATATGGTTTTAAAATATAAGGGGTTCAAGAAATAGGAAATAGTTTTCTCTCTAATTCTCCTTTGAGAACACAATCAGTCCAATATGTATTAAAAATTAAGATGTTTGCTACACGTCACAGAATATATATTTATTTGTAAAACAGTGTCTCAAGCCCAAAGTATGAAAGTTCCTAACGTGTTCTCACCATTTCTCATAGTGGCCCTGATCAATCTGATAGCCCCCGTCCTCTGCTCCATCTACTTTCTAACCTATCTTACACGACTCCCCCCATGTTCCCTGTGTTCCAGTTGGTGGCTGCCTTTCAGCTGCTTGAAATGCGTGCCACACTCCCTTTTACCCCTTTCTACACGCTGCTTCCTGTTCTTGAATGTTCTCCCCCATCTGATCCTTTCAGCTATTTAAAAAAAAAATTTTTTTTTAATGCTTATTTATTTTTGAGAGAGAGAGAGACAGACAGAGCGCGAGCAGGGGAGGTACACAGAGAGAGAGGGAGACACAGAATCCCCAGCAGGCTCCAGGCTCCAAGCTGTAAGCACAGCGGGGCCTTTCAGCTATTTTAATCCTACTCACACTTCAGATCTCAGCTCAGGTGTTACCTCCTCAGAGAAGCCTTCCCTGGGCTTGTAGGGTTGTAGCACCAAGTTCACTTCTCTTGGGTTTTGCACACACTGAGGGGACTTTGTGATTAATGTCTGTCTCTCTCATTAGACAGTGAGCTCCATGAGAACAGAGGCTAACCGGGTCCAATTTTGTTCACTGAAGCAACCCTACTTATCTGGCACAGCGCAGGAACACTAAGCATGTGTCAAACAGCTGAATGAAGGAAGGAACACAGGAAGTTTACACGGGATGTTCTATAAAAGTGTGCATGGGAGGGGCGCCTGGGTGGCTCGATTAAGCATCTGACTCTTGATTTCAACTCAGGTCATGATCTCACAGTTCATGAGTTTAAGCCCCACATCAGGCTCTGTGCTGATAGTGTGGAGCCTGCTTGGGATTTTCTGTCTCCCTCTCTCTCTCTGCCTCTCCCCCACTCACTCTCGCTCAAAAAAAAAATATGCGTGGGAAAAGAGGTGGAGAGGGGAACAGAACATATCATACATTGAAAACACTGCAGGAGGGCAAGCCTAACCTTGATCTAGATGGCAGGCACACAGTTCAGACTGTCTACTAAAATGTAGGGAAAGGGAAAAGAGTGGGTAATGGTCCTCTGAATCTACAGCTGAATCGATTTCCTGATAAGACAGATGTCTAATAATTTTTCTAATTCTACACGAAAAAAACTTTCTGTACAACTTTAACTGTGATACATTAAAACAGACCAGTCTCTGGGATGCTAGCAAATGAAACAGCCTTGTCTTGCTTTGAACCACCACTTTTGCCATAGCTCCCTGAGCGCATAAATGAATATACTGCGTGATTTTGCTTGTAGTCAGCATTCTAACGTTTATGTCACAGCCCTCTAAAACAACTGGTAAAATAATTCACCTAATAAAATAAAGTTAGAAGAACTACCTACTTGGAAAATCCCCTGCTCGAAATAATTTAACTCTTTATTTCCCACATTTCATGACCTGAGCTAAAGTCTGAGGCTTCACAGACTGAGCCACCCAGTTGCCTCTATTTACGTTTCTGGTCCCTTAAGACCATATGCCTCGGGAGTGATCACACAGCAATACAATTTTTATGGTCTTCTCCCTTTACAAACAATGCTAACAGTAACAGACTAACTGGCATTCCTTCTAGACTTTAGTTCCCTGAGAGAACCGCAGCAGTCAAACTCATTCATGGAGTTGCTGCCCTGTGTGCACGTGCTGGAGTTGGAAGACACAGGAAGATCAACCGGAAACTGTCCAGCAGATGCTACTTTCTCTCCCCTGTTTTCTGAACGAGATCTACAAATTCAGATCAGAGCCCCCAGTGTTTCACAGTGCGCTGTGAGGCAGGTCTGAAGTTGTCAAACAGTCCCAGTGCCTCTCCCACAGAGTCTGCCATTGTCTCATCATCCGAGGCCAGATCCAGCAGAAGCATCTTGACTAACTTCCCTTCAATCCGAGGGAGGCGTGTTTCATCTTGCCGGGCCTCTACAAACTTTCGTGGGGCTTTATTTACCTTTGGAATGAGACCCAGTGTAGGTTTTCTTGCAGTCTGGCTATGGACCTAAGCTTCCCTTACCACACTTCAGGTCACTCTACAGTGACACACATAGCCTTTGAAGACCTCCAACTCACTTATAGACTTTTGGCCAAAGCCAAAGCCAAAAGACTTTGGCTTTTACCAAAGCAAAGTAGGTAATTCTCTAATTACCTACTCTCATATTTTCCAAAGTGCAGTTTTTATCCCGGTATTTTTTATCCCAAGTTCTCTAGAGGATGGGGGGCGGGGGGGGCGGGGAAGGAAAACCTCTTCCAAGGCCTTTTAGGACTTGTCTGTACCAGTCAATTCTGTATGAAATGACTTTCATTTTTGCTGATTAGCTATCTTTTTTTTTTTTTTTTTTTTATCTCTATCTTATTTCCTCAGTAAATTTCATGAGGCAGGGAAACTGGCTTTTATCACTTTGCATCTGACCATGAGGCCAATGACAGTACTGAAGAGCTAGTAAGAGTGAATCGAATACTAAGTGGATCAAGAAGTAATGCTGAAAGGAAAGTTCTGCACAAGTAAGGAGCATTTACTGTCAGGCTCGTCACTCATCATTTTATCAGGATGAACCCAGTGGTCTAGGAATCAGGGCTGAGCGACTCCATAACAATGGCAGAAACTGTATTCCTGTTCTGAGAACAAAAGAAAAAAAAAGAAAACTAAACCCACCTGGGACGCAGCGGTCAGCAACACAGTGACCATGCCATTTTCTTTAGGGTTTTCAGCACTGGGAAGGTCTGAGTCCTCAGAAAGCGACCCTACAAGTAGAGATAGGAGCCATGACAATTACTCTTGCCTTGCAGTAAACTTGCAGAAACTTCCATACACGGCTACTTGTCACCTAAGAAAAGTCAACACAGGAAATCAAGGCACAATCCTGCAACATCCCTGAATCAAGACAAACACGACCTCCCATTCCTCCTATCCTCTGCCCTTAAATTCTAGTAGAACTCTGCAGTGAACATCTAGACACATTAAATACACTATTTCTATCTATCATCTGCTGAATGACAAAGTAATACTCAAGAGTTTGTCCATCCGTTCCTCACTTAATGGTTCATTCCTGTCCTATTCCAGAATCACAGGCTGAAGAAAGACTAGTTAAATTCCTTTTGAACACTGGCTTTTCAGATATAATACTGGCATTCTTGGAAAAGCGATGAGTCTTATGGGAGGAAAAAAATCCAGTCTTCTAAACAAATCCTGTGACTTCTAGAAACCTCTTTCTGCATCTGCAAATGGGCACAACAATCTTCTTCCTACCACCTTACAGGGTTCCCGTGAGGACAAAACGAAGTCATTATCAAAAGCCAAATTGTCGGGGTGCCTGGGTGGCTCAGCCTGTTAAGCGGTCGGCTCAGGTCATGATCTCGCGGTCCGTGGGTTCGAGCCCCGCGTCGGGCTCTGTGCTGACAGCTCAGAGCCTGGAGCCTGTTTCAGATTCTGTGTCTCCCTCTCTCTGACCCTCCCCCGTTCATGCTCTGTCTCTCTCTGTCTCAAAAATAAATAAACATTAAAAAAAATTTTTAAAAAAAGCCAAATTGTCAAATCTGGTGATCTGGGGGACAAGGGAGGCACACATCATCCTAAAGACGCGCAGGGCAATGGGGTAGCGGGCTCTCCCTCAAAAGCCTAACGGGAAACCAACCAGTTGGAAAGGGCTGTCGTCTCACAGAGAAGAGGTGATGCTTCTCCTTCCAGAGCCTGCCCCAGCCAGAGGGCAGCCTTTCCCTTCTTTTCACTCCAGCAGGCTCTGCGGCTGCATCCTTCCGAAATTCTCACCTCTGCCCCCAGGCTCCATGGAGACTCCCTCCCCTGGCCCGCGCAGGCGACGACGGCCGCGGAAGAAGGGCGCAGCGAACGCGCGAGGGACCCCGGGGGTCCGCCGCTCTGGTGCACTCAGAGGCCCGGGAACGCGCGCGCAACCCTCGCAGGGCAGCCTGGCGCCACCCCGGGGCCCTCCCGCCGCCCTCCTTCCGCCCACTCAGACTTGGAAGGACCCGCGCTTAGGCCTCCTCGACCCCAGGTTCGACCTCCCGCACCACGCAGAAGCAGCCCCGGCCTAGCAACAAAGGCATCTGAGAGCCGGCCGGGCCAAGTTGAGCCGGCCGGATCTCGAGGCTGAACTACGACTCCCAGAATCCTCCGCGAGGCGCGGTCTACGTCACCGGTGGCCGCTTCCCAGAGGACTCTGCGGGATGTTGGCCAGGCTGCCCTCTCCACTCCGGGCCGGCACTGTACCGAAGTCGCGCACTTATTGGGTCGCCGAGAGAGTTGGGCCCCTGAGAAACCCTTCCAAGCCTGTTAGGCCCTCCTTCTTGGATGCGGACGCTGGGCCCCGGCTCAGAAGATGTATTCGGCCGCACTAACTCCCGCCTCGCAGAGGACGTTCACTGCCCCGCAACTGTGACGAGCCAAGGGCGCCACCCCCGACCTACCCTGGATTCCCTCTCTACCGGCGGTGCTCCCTCGGGAGGGGAGGCCGCCGCATCGCTTCCTTTCTGCGCCCATTATCAGCCCGCCCATTGTGGCGGGAACAGAGATGATATAAAGTGACCGCAGCCTCTAAACCAGTGGTTCTCAAACTGTACCATGACCGCCTGGAAGTCTTGTTAAAACAGTGCTAAACTCAACCCTTATTCGGGAATCTGGAGTGGGACCTGAGCATTTGCATTCCTAACAAGTTCCCAAGGGATGGTGAAGCTGCTCATTTGGAAACCAACTAAATGTTGGAATCCCTGGACCGCTCTTCTTTTTCTGTGAACACTTCTCAGTAATCTTGTTCAGTCTGGATGTTCTAAATACCATCCAAATGTGATCAACTCCCAACTTATATCTCCAGCATGCGTTTCTCCTCTGACCTTGAGCTGTCTCCTTAACTCCTTACTTGTTTAATGAATATCTCTAGTATAGGACGTTCAAAACTGAATTTTTGAGATCCTTCCTCCCCCAATGCCGTAACTCTTACTCCCGCAGTTTTCCCTACTTCAGTAAATGGCAACTCGTCCTTCTAGTTGCTCAGTTCAAACACCTTGTGGTCATCATTCTCTTTATCACACAACCCACCTCCAGTTCCTCTGCAAATCCTGTTGGCTGTACTCTCAAAATACATACAGAATCTGACCACTTCTCACCACCTCCAGTGCTGCCACCCTGGTCTAAGCACCCATCATCTGTTGCCTGGATCACTACAAATGCCTGCCAACTGGTCTCACTCCTACTCTTGCCCTGTTTATCCTATTCTCAACACACTTGCTCTCCTATCTCCGAACAAAGCCAAAGTCCTTACAATGGCCCACAGAGCCCTTCAAGATCTCCATCATCCACACTAACACTCTGATCTCATCTTCTACCACTTTCCCCTTATTTGTTCCGCTGCAGCCAGACTGGCCTGCCATTCTTCAATTGAGTGAAGCATGCTTCCACTATGGAGCCTTTGTGCTTGTTCCTCTGCCTCGATAGACACCCTGGGTAGATACCCCCAGGTATCCACAGAGCTTGCTCTCTCACCTCCAGACCTTTTCCATAGCACTTTTCTATTTCTAACATGTAATTAATTTTATTTATTGGGGGTGTCTTCCAACACTACAGATTAAGCTCCATGGGAGGAGTATCCCAGAGTATTTACTGCCACTTAGATAAACAGTAACTGAGTATATTCTCTGTACTTGTAGAGAAGGTACAGATGCCCGAAACTAATACTGTCCTTGTTGCTTTTCTTGGCTTTCATTTGGGATGATTTTGGAAAACTTGGACGTCCTTTGTAACCCTCCTTTTATTTACAGAGGCCCTACTTTAAAGTTTTGGGGATTTTTTTTTTTTTAGAATTGGGGAGGGGCGGGGGGGGGGGGAAAGAGAGGGGGAAACCCAAACAGGCTCCCTGCTGTCACCATGGAACCCCAACTGGGGCTCAATCTCACGAACCATGAAATCATGACCCGAGCAGAAATCAAGAGCCAGATGCTTTAGTGACTGAGCCACCCAGGTGCCCCCAGAGGCCCTACTTTAGAAATAAGGTAGCCCTAGACACTACCAGCTGGCCCAAGCACATAAATTGGTGTCCCACAGTAGAGTGGAGCTGGAACACTCTACTCTATCTTTTTAAGATAAAAATCCCCAATGAGTCCCCATTGTCTCTTAAGGGTAGATGGTCCTTGAGTTTTCCTAAATTTGCCGAGGGCTTCTGTTTCCCTTTAGTCTGTGTTTGCCACAACATCCCACCAGGAACGTATCTTTGCATTCCTTAAGAAGCTGCCTTTAAAGGCCATTTACTTTGATGTGAAAGTTGATATATAGAGAGATATCAAAGGATATGCAGAGGATATAAAAGGAATCCTTTAGTGACCTTGGAAGAGGGCAAAACCGGAAATGTAAAGGTAGGATCTGGGTGGCAAACAGATGGAGGTTTCAGGGACATGAGATTCAACAGAAGAGAGAGGTGCTAAAGGTCTCGGGTACTGAGAGAGGAAGGCAGATGTGAGACAGGCCATCAAACTTGGGAGTGAAATAGCAAAGGCAATAAATCAGGCCTGAGTCATGTACCTAGTTATGTTACATGTTACCTTTGGGCACATAGCCTCAGCTCTTTGCTCCAACTCAGCTGCCAGAACCTGTGAACTAACTCGGACATTTGATTGCACCACCTCCAGCTGTACAGTTATCTGCTGGGAGTGCCAGTCTCTCCCCGTTGCTTGCCACAGCCCAGACAACTGCACAGCTCCAGTTTCCGGTTCCTTGCACCACTTCCAGGCTTGCTGAAGTGCCACACAATGGCTTGGGATCTGGCCTCTCTAGGGGTGGCTGGATGATGCAACCTGAAAGTGTGGGGTAAACAGGAGGAATCTGGTCAGTTAAATTCCTTCTGCCCGTCAACTTTTAACAGGAATTTCCTTTGGCTGTGAATATAGTGGTTAAATACATAAGGGTTTATTTTCTCTCATTCAAGAGTAGGATTAGGCAGTCCAGAGCTGGTATGGAGTCTTCATAAGATCACCAAGGAATCAGAAGTCTTTTGCTTTTCTCCCTTCCCATCCTTCAGGCATGGCTTATATCCTCAAAGTCACAAGATGGCTGCTCAAATTCCAGCCACTAAATCCACATTCCAGGTAGAGAAGAAGGGAAGAGCAAAAGCAAAAGGGTTTTTTTTTTTTTTAGCTGTCCCTCCCTTTGAAGGTGTCCCCAAAAGTCCTGTCCAACAAATTCCAATTATACTAACATATCATTTGCTTGATATTTGACACATCAACACATTACTGGCCTGACATTTGATATATCAGTATTTCATTGGTCTGACTAGCCATACCTCACTACAAGACAGGCTGAGAAATAAAGCTGAGCACTCCGCTGTGCTCAGAAGAGCCTTGGATTTCCTATTGTTAAGGACGAAAAAAAGTACAACTACAACTTAGGCAACTAACGGCTTCTGCCACGGTAAGCATTAGTTAATGCTTATTATCAACACTAGCTATTGCAAGGTTGCTTAATCATGAGGTTCTATAAAGTGGCTCAATAAGTTGATCCTCGTTTATTTGGTCAATTGCCTCTTCTGCAGACTTTGCATAGGTTTTAGACACATGTGTGAAGGGAAGGAAAGGAATCCACATCTTTACAGGATACTTATGGCATGTTTAGCAGGTTGGACATGAGATCTTTGATCATCATGGGGACTGATTTTTTTTGTGGCCTCTGCTATTGGGCTTCACTATTAACTCCATTTGTCCTTTCTAAGGTTCCAGGTTCCTGCCCATTAACAAGATGAAAGAAGAGAGCGTCATGCTCATTCTCTATCCTTCATCGATTGTAATGCCAATATGGTACAAGAAATTAAAATAGGGGTGCCTCGCTGGCTTATTTGGTGTGACTCTTGGAGTATGTGACTCTTTTTTTTTACGTTTATTTATTTGAGTGAGAGAGAGAGAGAGAGAAAGAGAGCGCAATCAGGGGAGGGGCAGAGAGGGGGAAAGAGAGAGAATCCCAAGCAGGCTTTGCACTGCCAGCACGGAGCTTGATGCAGGGCTCAAACTCCCGAACTGGGAGATCACGACCTGAGCCAAAACCAAGAGCCAGACGCTTAACTGACTGAGCCACCCAGGCACCCCAAGTGTGCAGTTCTCATCTTGGGGTTGTGAGTTCAAGCTTGACATTGGGTGTGGAGCCTACTTAAAAAAAAAAGAAAAGAAAAGAACTGGGGGCACCTGGGTGGTTCAGTCTGTTAAGCACCCGACTTCGGCTCAGGTCATGATCTCACAGTTCGTGACTTTGAACACTGCGTCAGGCTCTGTGCTGAGAGCTCAGGGCCTGGAGCCTGCTTTGGATTCTGTGTCTCCCCCTCCCTCTGCCCCCGCTTGCACTCTGTCTCTCTAAAAAATAAAATGAGGGGCGCCTGTGTGGCTCAGTCGGTTGAGTGTCCACCTCCGGCTCAGGTCATGACCTCAACGGTCCGTGAGTTGGAGCACCGCATCGGGCTCTGTGCTGACAGCTCAGAGCCTGGAGCCTGCTTCGGATTCTGTGTCTCCCTCTCTCTCTGCCCCTCCCCCGCTCATGCTCTTTCTCTCTCTCTCTCTGTCAAAAATAAATAAACATTAAAAAAAAATTTTTTTTAATAAAATGAAAACATTGAAAAAATTTAAAAAAATAAAAAAGGAAAGAAAAGAAAAGGAAAGCACTGTGCTTTTTAAAAAACACACCTAGACACGAGGAACCTGTCCTCATCTTGGTGTTCATGTTCTCTCAGCTGCTCCAGGGAATTACTGCTTTATTACTAAGCAGGAATTCTCAAGATGTAGGTGTGAGGAAGCCAATCTCTGCCTCCACTGTGTAGGTGTGGATAGGACAGTCTGCATTTTGGTTTCACAGATACTGATGTTGAGGGCAAGGAGGACATCATGTCTCATAGACCCGGTGGCCCGGCTCTCAGCTACAGCCTCATGTCTGCTGCTTTAGTACTAAAGGAGGACTGCTCATGGATGACCTATGCCTGGAGTTAACTTTGCTTTGTGATATTCTTTGAGATTAGACATAGCGCCATCTCCTGGTTCACTGTGGCTGACTTCTTCAGCCTGGAACCCCACCCAGCTGCCACGGCTGTAGCTGGCTTGCAACAGGACTGAGAACTTTCGGCATAAATATTCTTTCCCTTCAGCATTTATACACGAATACATTGTGAGAAAGGGAAGGTGTTATGTCAAAATATGGATGGAATGGCAGAGCTACACTAAGGAATTTTAGTTATCAATGAGACTAAACACATGTAACACAAAAACACAACCGCTAACCTGGAAACAAGGGTGATGGGTTAGTCTACTAGAGACCAAAGGTCAGGTTAGAGGGCAGAAGAGCCAAAGTTCAGGGTCAGGTTAGAGGGCAGAAGAGCCAAAGTTCAGAAGAGCCAACTGATGCTGGATGATGTCCCTAGTGAAGAACAGGGCATACCCAAACCAGGACTCCAGGAACCTCAAAGAACAGTAGATTAAGAGCTAATAGCACAATTATCATGAAGGTATTTACAGTCCTACAGATGTATTAGCTTCATGTTAATTTTCTTACTGAAGTCTCTAGTTCTGGAAAGTGCTTTTGATTGAGGACTCAAGTTCTCATGACTAGACAGGTATTCATTCATTGAGAAAATATATAATAAGTGGCAGGCATCACACTGAGGACACAGCAGCTCACAGGTATGAAACAGTTCCTGTTCTTATGGAGTGGTCTAGAAATTAAAAAAATTAATTAATTATACATAAATAAATAAATAAGTAAAGAAATAAATAAATACAAACATACAATGCTTATCTCTGGGTCCCCTTCAAACACTTACAAAACATATTGATTGGAGAGCTTCTGACCAATTTGGGGATCCTCGGGGTATTATATTAAGTATGAGGCATCCCAGTGGAAGTCTATGGCACGGTCCATTAAGACTATTTATTGAGCCTCTAGTACCAAATGGAGACATGAGAATATGCGGTAGTTAGAAGGCGCTCAAACACAAATCTTCATTATCTTGCATAAAAGCATCTTAAGTCTCTGTGGGGGCCCCCTGCCGGGCTGGAGCACCTCTGTGACATTCTGACGGCTGCCTGGCATAACGTCGCTGATGTTGGATGATAGATGACTTACAACTGAACACCTTCCCGCACACGCTGCACTCGTAGGGCTTTTCTCCAGTGTGCACTCTCTGATGCTGAGTAAGTCGTCTTTTCTGAAGGAAGGCTTTCCCACATTCAGTGCACTCATAGGGCTTGTCTCCGCTATGAATTTTCTGATGCTGATTAAGGGACGAGCGGTCAAAGAAAACTTTCCCACACTCATTACATTCAAAAGGGGTCTCTCCAGTGTGTGCTCTCCGGTGGCGAATGAGGGAGGAGCGGTCAAACAGGGCTTTGCCACAGCCCTTGCATTCATAAGGCCGCTCTCCAGTGTGAGTGAGCTCGTGGCGAGCGAGGATGCTCTTCTGGCTAAAGGATTTCCCACATTCTGTGCACTCATAAGGACTTTCTCCAGTATGAATTCTCCGATGGCGAGTAAAAGATGAGCGGACAAAGAAAGCCTTGCCACATTCGTCACATTTAAAGGGCTTCTCTCCGGTATGAGTTCGCTGGTGTTCAGTAAGGGTTAATCGGTCATAGAAAGTTTTCCCACATTCGTTGCATTCAAAGGGGCTCTTCCCAGTGTGAGACATCAGATGTTTCTTAAGACTACTTCTATAGCTGAAGGCTTTCCCGCATTCTTTACAGTTGTAGGGCTTCTCTCCGGTGTGAGTCCTTTGATGGCGAGTGAGGGATAAGTGGTTATATAAGGTCTTCCCACATATGCTGCATTCAAAGTTTCTCCCCTTACTGTTGGTTTTCTTGGCAGGAGTGGATCTTTGCCTGGAGTCCTTCTCCTTGGGGGAGGATTTCTTCAAAATCTCCCCCGATAGATGTTCTTTCTTTGTGCCCCTGAGGTTTTCTGAGCCAAGTGCAGGACCCAGAGGACCATCTTTTCTGAGTTTTTCCATTAGTGTCTTTTGCAACTTTCCTTTTTTAGAAATATCCTGGCTTTTAGTTGAGGCCCAGCTCTCAAGTCTAGCATTCTGGTCTGAAACAAATAGAAAATATAGATATGACTGGGTCTTAGTGCTAGTGAAAAAGAGAACATTATCTTTGTTCAGAAAAGAATGAATACAAAATACTTCCTGGTTTATTGTAACTCCTCAAAAGCAAAGCATCAGAGAGAGGCTGAAAAATGTCAGAGGAAAACAGAGGAACAGAGATGGAAGTGGGAGGTGGTCATTTCGCCCACTAAACAAGTTTCTGTTATTCATTCGTTATATATTTTCTAGGTGCCTACAAAGTGCGAGGCACAACAGAAGTCACTGGGACTCTAATGAACAAGACAGACGTGGTCCCTGCCCTCATGATGCTTATATTCAACACGACAGGAGACAAAGAAAAAAACAAATAAAACACCACAGATGGTGGTAAGTCCAGTGAAGAAAATAATGAACAGAAGTTGGAGTGGGGTCTTCTTTAGAGGAAAAACTTAAGAACGGTCATCTGGAAGTGACAGTTAAGCTGAGCTCTGAAAGATATGTTAACCATGAGAACAGCCAAAAGAAGAGCATTTCAGGGAGAGATCCATGCAGAAAAGTAGGCTATACACAAAGAAGCATGGAAATGACTAGTTTATTACAGGTCAATGAGTTTAAACAGCAGAGAGTAAGTGGAGAGGCCAGCCTGGACCTGAGAAAGTGAACTGTCAATGACTACTGAACGGTTTTTAAAGGAAGAGGAAGGAGATATGGTAAAGGATAAGTAGGAAAGATAAAAAAGTGTTATCAGAGTTCATTATAAATAGGTCTCAACCCTCCCCCAACCCCCTTGCTACCTGTTCATTCATCTGACAAATACCTGAGTGTGTGCGATGTACCAGGTACTATTCAAAACGTTGGGGATACATTAGTGAACGATACAAAACCTCTGATGGAGTTTACATTTTAATTAGTGGGCAGGTATGGACAGAGAGTAAACAAAATAAAGAAGTAAAAAAAATACAGTATGTTAGGAAGACAGACTGGGAAGAGAGCTAGATAGTACAGGGGCTGGGGAGGGGGAAAGTGATGGAGAGATTGCAATTAAAGATAGGGTCATCAGGGCAGGCCTGACTGAGAAGGCAGCACATTTGAGCAAAACTTGAAAAGGGTGACAGGAAAGTCACATGGCTATCTGGGGGAATGAGTGTTCCACACAAAAGCAGTGAACATCTCCACAGGCCTAAGAGGTCCTGAGGAATGGTCTCTGCAAGTGAACTGTCTATCGAAATCCTATCCGCCTAGTTTACACATACCTAAATAAGTACTTCCTGGGGCTTCTCTTTCTTCATCTTCCTGAAAATCAAGTTTCCATGGCTCTTCACCTCTTTTCAACTGGAAAATCACATCAGGTTTAGGAACTAGAAGTCCTGCTCACAAAGGACAAAATGAGAAATGGCTGTTTGGGATGGAAATTCACAACCATCCCGGGATTTAATAAAATCCCCTTATCCTCTAGATAGGAAAATGGCAGTATCCAAAAATCATATGCTAATTCCTAAAATAAGATGCTAATTCTTCTTCTCTAAAGGGAATTCGGTACTGACTTTCTAGAAAATCTGAATTAGATCTATTGAAGTAGTTCACTAATTTTTCTCTGATGTAGGAGGCACCTCCCCAAGATGGAACCAGTATTAAGAGTTGAGGGAAAATTCTTAGCTTAGAGAAGTGGAATATGGAGAAGGTTCTGCACCTCAAGGAACTAAGGTGAAGAAGCTACCCCATCTTCTTTTGTAGTTTCTTAAAGAATAGATTTGTATCCTTTAATTATACTTCCGTGCAATTATACTGAATTTGAAGCAACTAACAAATCAAACTAGAGTAGTTTAAGAAATATGACTCAACTTATGTGCAGTTAATACTAAACACTTAAAACTAAAAATATCAGTGAACAATTTTTTAGAAATCCTTAAAAAACGAATTATAATGTCTTTGGTTTTTGATGATTTAAAGTAATGACATTTATAAATGTTATGTAATATAAATTTATATGGTGACATACATACATTTTCTATATTTATGTTTTAAAATGCAATACTAAATGTTTAAGACATACAAAAAAGCATAAAGACTAAAACAAAAAGCTACGAACCCACCATCTAACTTGATATTAACACTAAAATTGAAGCCCCTCCTTCATCCCCTCTCCCTTCCCCTACTGAGGTACCCACCATACGAAATATGATGTAAATCACTCTATGCATTTAAAAAATGTTTCCTCGGGGCACCTGGGTGGCTCGGTCGGTTAAGCGTCCGACTTCAGCTCAGGTCATGATCTCACACTCCGTGAGTTTGAGCCCCACGTTGGGCTCTGCACTGACAGCTCGGAGCCTGGAGCCTGCTTCAGATTCTGTTTCTCCCTCTTTCTCTGCCCCATCCCCGCTCATGCTCTGTCTCTTTCTGTCTCTCAAAAATGAATAAACGTTAAAAAAAATTATTTTTTAATATGTTATGTTCAGGGCACCTGGGTGGCTCAGTTGGTTAAGCGCCTGACTCTTGATTTTGGCTTAGGTCATGATTTTACCATTCATGGGATTGAGCCCATGAGGGGCTATATGTTGACAGCACATAGCCTGCTTGGGATTCTCTCTCTCTCCCTCTCTTGCTGCCCCTCCCCTGCTCATGCTCTCTCTCTCAAAATAAATGAACGTTAAAAAAAATATGTAATGTTCATTGTAGACCATTAAGAAATATAAAAAAGAGAAAAAGCCACTTGTAAGTCTACTAGTCAAAGACAATTAGGGGTAAAATTTTGGTGTAGATTCTTCCACTTTTCTATGCATATAGATATATGTTGTGAATGTACTCAAGTTCCAATCATTTTGTAGCCTGCTTTTATCACTTAACAACATATCATTAATATCTTTCTAACTCTATAAATATCATTCATGGTCAAGGCCCATCCTATACTATAGCCCATTATGGATGTACAATGGTTTATTTACCTAAATCCCTACTACCAAGTACCTGTGCTGTTTCCATTGTTTCACAATTTTAGCCCAAACAGGGATAAACATTTATCTGATTTTTCCCCCTTAGGACAATTCCCAGAAAAGGGGGTACCCATTTTCCATTTTATTTAACACAATTTTTTGCTTAAAGCTAGAGTCTCAGACCAAACTTCACTTATCCTTCAGACTCTATCCAGATCAAAAGGACCATTTACTGATAGTACTGGCAGCCATGAGTTAAATACAAGCAATAAGGAAAGGTAAATAAATTCACAAACCACTTGTACCTTTGCTAGGGATCTATCTAAAGATGTACAATTCTGCCCCAGTAAGTAAAGAAGGGCCAGGGACACCTGGGTGGCTCAGTCAGTTTAGCGTCCGACTCTTGATTTTGGTTCAGGTCATGATCTCACAGTAGTGAGATTGAGCCCCATGTTGGGTTCCACTCTGAGCATAGAACCTGCTTGGGATTCTCTCTCTCTCCTTCTCGCTCTCTCTCTCCCTCTCCCTCTCCCCTCTCAAAAATAAATAAATACACTTTAAAAAAGGGGGGGGGCATATTCTCTACACACACACCCAATGGCAGATTCTGAGTCATTGAAGAAAGTCATACTTACCCAAAGAAACAAAACCCTGATAATTCTCCAGCATCACCTCCCTGTAAAGAGCCCTCTGAGTAGGGACCAGCTGCTTCCACTCATCCTTTGAGAACTTCACAGCCACATCCTTAAACTTGAGTGACTTCTGAAAAGACAAACATGTTCTTACTCACCTACGTGTCTTCTTTTATGTCTCACTGAGGAAGAGTAAAGACTACAGCACTGGAAGACACATGGAATAAAAAAGAAACTGTTTTGATGATGTAAGGGCACTGGATATTTTAAGTAAGAGGTACAGGTCTGTGACCTGAGGCATGAAACTCTTGGTGATGGCCTCATGTCATCATATCCATGACAGAGCCTCCAAACTTCAGGGACACTGTTACTGGCCTCAATTTTTGAAACGATCAGTTAAAGAATTAGAGTAGATGATCTTTAAATTCCCTTTCAGCTCTAACACTCATGGATCCATGAGATCTCAGTTTGAACAACAGGTTCTCAAGTCAAGGGAAGATCTATGATGAGTACACAAGGAACAGAGGATACTTGTAAGAGCTAAAACTGAAGAAAAAGGATAAAAAATATGGTGTCCCTTTGAAAGGAAGATAATATTCCAGACTAGAGGATTCAGAAGTTTTATATTCCCATGAAAGTTCTCTAAGCACTCCCTGAGCCATTGCTAAGGGCAGAACTGCCTCAATTCTCTGCTTCCCCACCATTACAAAACACAGGATGGGGCTGGTCATCAAGGCCTTATGAAGGGCCATCTAGAAGGAAGATCCCGGGGCACCTGGGTGGCTCAGTTGGTTGAGCGTCCGACTTCAGCTCAGGTCATGATCTCATGGTCTGTGAGTTCGAGCCCCGCATCGGGCTCTGTGCTGACAGCTCAGAGCCTGGAGCCTGCTTCAGATTCTGTGTCTCTCTCTCTGCCCCTCCGCTGCTCATGCTCTGCCTCTCTCAATCTCAAAAATGCATAAATGTTAAAAAAAAACAAAAAACAACAAAACTTTAGAAGGAAGATCCCTACAGCTTTGTTGTATGGTGAGAAGGGAGAGAATCTGAAGCCAGAAAGGGTACTAGTCTTTTCTATAGAGCACCACTTCTACCAAAATGAGACCAATCTCAAGGCTGGCAAGGAAGCTCCGGACTGAAGAAAATCCAACTCACCTGCCATCTGGCTGTTAGAGGTACAGCTGCCATTCTCTCCTCTACTATGTCCTCTTGGAAAAGGCCCAGGTCAGAGTTGGCAGAGCTAGAGAAGGAAACATGAAAAGAGACCACTCCCATTTCATAGTTAACTGACCCAGACTAAAAATCTCTACATATCCATTAGGCGTGAAACAGTCCTTACGCTCAATACCACTAAGAGCAAAGCAAGCCTAGAAGTAAATTCACCCTTTCCCAGGAGATGGAAATTACGGATAGTGCCACAACTCTGTTCCTGAGTTAGCAGCTTCCTGGGAACAGAGCTCTGTTCCCATATCAGAAAACTATTAAAAATCAAATAGTTTACAATGAAGGCAATTTTTTTTTAATTTTTTTTTCAACGTTTATTTATTTTTGGGACAGAGAGAGACAGAGCATGAACGGGGGAGGGGCAGAGAGAGAGGGAGACACAGAATCGGAAATAGGCTCCAGGCTCTGAGCCATCAGCCCAGAGCCCAACGCGGGGCTCGAACTCACGGACCGCGAGATCGTGACCTGGCTTAAGTCAGACGCTTAACCGACTGCGCCACCCAGGCGCCCCCAATGAAGTCAATTTTTACTCCATTTTATAAATCTATAATAAGCATTGTGCTCTGTAGTATTTTGACACAAATAAGCAACTTAATAAATAACTCAATCTGACTTTTAAATTCAAGATGACCAGAAGGAGGCTTATACTAGCATTTTTTTAAAGGCTGATGTGGAGCCTATATGGTCAAGAATAAAAAAGCAAGGGGCGCCTGGGTGGCGCAGTTGGTTAAGCGACTGACTTCAGCCAGGTCACGATCTTGCGGTCCGTGAGTTCGAGCCCCGCGTCAGGCTCTGGGCTGATGGCTCAGAGCCTGGAGCCTGTTTCCGATTCTGTGTCTCCCTCTCTCTCTGCCCCTCCCCCGTTCATGCTCTGTCTCTCTCTCTGTCCCAAAAGTAAAAAAAAAAAAAAAAAAAAAAAGAATGCAAAAGCAAATTCGTGTATTAGTGTTATTAGTCAAGTTTTGTTTAGTTCTAAGGGCCAGAAATATGTTCAAGCAAGCTACGGTGTTATTTTTAGGATACAATGGACATTATAAGGATACTGTAATTAAACAGCACCTAGGCCTCATGACATCTGTGGCCCCTACTGGGATGAAGAGCACTGGCCTCCTGTCCTAATTCTTTCCTGATTGCCAAAGGTCCCAAGTAGAGGTTCAAGAAGTGACTGGGTCCTATCCAATCAAGAAATGGAGTCAGGGGCACCTGGGTGGCTCAGTTGGTTAAGCATTCAATCCTCGATTTCAGCTCAGGTCATGATCTCACAGTTCCTGAGATTGAGTCCTGAGTCGGGCTCTGCACTGACAGTGCAGAGCCTGCTTGGGATTCTCTCTCTCCCTCTCTCTCTGCCCCTCCCCCCCACACATGCACATGCTTGTGCTCTTTCTCTCTCTCAAAAAGAAACAAACTTAAACAAAAAATTAAACAACAGCAACAACAACAACACAAGAAATGGAGTCAAACACCAAATGCTAGAAATTCCAGCCAGTTTCTTTAGGGTCATCTTTTTTTTGTTAGAGTCCATTTTTTTAAGTTTATTATTTAGTAATCTCTATACCCAACGTGGGGCTTGAACACATGACCCTGAGATCAAGAGTCGCATGCTCCTCTGACTGAGCCAGCCAGAGGCCCCTGTTAGAGTCACTTTTAAAGTTTCCATAGAACTAGGAGGCTATATGCAAAATGAAACCCAGCTATTCAATCCAGTCCAGAACTGAATACAATTGCTTCTCCAGCAAAAGGGGCAGCAGGACCAACCGGATGGACTGACTGACCGCTGCCCCTACAGCACTGGCTGGCATCACAGAAGCCCATGGGAAATAAAGGATTAGCTAGAGAGCTAGGTGTCCAGAGTGCAATGGTCACCTGCAGAGACAGACCCCACGTGAAGTTTGGTTTCAATGTTGAGAATGATGATGCCACACGCACAAACACACACCAAGTATATAAAAAGGTTTATTACTTATGTCATTGAGGTCTCTGGAGAGAGCAGAGCCGGTCTCTCAATAGGTCCAAAATGGCTCTAGAGAGGAGGAGGAAAGGAGGAAAGGAGACCAGCCTGGTCTTTATTGTGGTTAGGGGGCAGGGCCAGGGTGAGCGTGCCCACATGCCCACAGGAAGGGGCTTGTGTGATTGGAATCCCCCGCCAATGCCCAAGGAGAGAGCATTCAGACTTCCTTATCAGCTTGTCCAGGTGTGAGACACAAGGGCAAGAAGGAGGGGTGAGTCTTAAAAGCCCAGCAGTCAAGTATCAAGGCAGACCGCACAGTGTAACTATATGTCCGAAACAGGAGGAAGAATCTCTGTCCTCTTCTCTCTAGACCTTCTGATCTTTGGGCCTGATATGGAGACAATCTGTGACATAACAGCAACTGGAAGACAGGAGAGGGAATACTATTCTCAAGAAAAAGATTCATTTACCTAACAGAAGCTTTATTCAGAGGATCTGAAAAATCCTTCCAGGAGTACAGCCGGGAACAACGATCTCCCCAAACTTCCCTGTCCACAGGGAATGCCAGAATAACATTCTCTCAGGGTTTTATTACAAAGACTGTTAAAAATGTAGTCGGTATCCAGTAGGGAGGGCAAAAGACTAGAAAAAGAAAGAGGGTAAAGGGACCCAATAGTACTCATCCAAGGCTGACTCTATGTAATATAATCCATACAAACCAGTAGGATGAGTCACATTTGGCACTATCTTCTGGACTCCAATTATGATGGTGATCCACTACCAATCAGATTTTTTTTTTTCATGAATAGATTTGTGTATCCTGCTGGATACTGAAGGATAATGATGGTGCCATACATCTTTATCTCTTGCTCTTGAGATCAAGATAGAGCAACGTATCTTGATAGAGAACCTGGATATACCATCTTGGACATTTAGAATGGCCAACAGCAAGATTACATTGATAATTTCTGTGTACGCAGGCCATCTGACATGTGCCTGGAGGTGACCACAAATGAGAATGGTGCTGGAACCAAGCCACCAAGGGCTACATGGGTCATGCACCTCTCCATCCCCCAAGAGAATGTTCTGAGTTCTCAGAGGAATGTTCTCGGAACATTCTCCTCTGTACAGACAAGGTTCAATAAGGTCTTTAACTCCCAGCCCTCCTGAGTTTATTGCTCTAACACTCACAATTAAGTGGCCATGGTCTCTGTGTCTCCTACTTAGAATTCTCAAGACCTTTGTGGTTGTTAGCCATTGAGAGGCTAATGACCTTAGATCACGTTTCCACCTCTTACCCACTCAGCCATTGCCAAGGAGCACAATGAAGAGCAGTTCTCAGAGACATGAACTATGGCCAGGACAGGCCTACCACTCTTTACAGAGTGATTTTCTTAGTAGTTGTATTTCAAGGTGAATGACAGGCAACAAGAAGCATCTACTGTTCTGTCTCTGGAGCTCTGCCAATACTTCACACTTTTCAAGGCCATATCTTTATTCACATCCATACATTACTAAAAACGGTCTCTATTTCCTGGCCAAAGCTGACTGGCATCTGAACCAATTAGTCCTTCCCCTGGCATTTTGGAAGTGGAACCAAGAAAAAGAGGTCAGCCTCTCATGAGGCTCCCCTTGAGGGCATGAAAACCTGGGACCCCTTGACAGTCACATTTTGTCATGCCATCTGAGAGCAGAAAAAGCCAGTCAGCAGTGACAGGGAAATATAAAACAGAAGTACAAACAGAAGTAAAGGCAAGGGGTTAAGAGAGGGTCCTGAATTTTTTTGTTCTGTCCCCAGCTGCAGTTTACAAGCACACCGCAGTCTTTTTCCTTGGGTTCCGTGACCTAACCAAGCATCCTCAAAATGAATCCCCCTTCTACTAGTTTGAGCGGGGTTTCTGCAGTTTGCAACCCAAAGAGACCTAAGACAGGGAGCAAAACTAATCTTCTACCTTCTTACCTGAGGTTTCACTGTTCACGTTCTGCTACCAGACCTCTCCTCTTAAGAGCTCTTTTGAGTCCTGGGGGTACATAGAGGACACAGCATCCAGTGTGGCTCACAGAACCAAAAGGGTGGCATTAATCTTAAGACGCCTGCCAGTATCATTAAAATAAGCTGTGGATGTTTCCAGCCAAGCCTATAAACTCTTTTCCAGTCCATAACCAAATTGATCCACATCACAAAACAAAGACTCAGGGTCATTACCGTCTTTGAACGCTCAGATTTCTGATTCAATCACCTGGTGTATACTATCTTATACTACAGTTATTTGTATCTTTGTCTTTCTAAGTAGGTAAATCTTGGGAGTCAAATCTTGCTTTCCTCACACTAAGAAAGCTACTTCCACAATACTTAGTACTCCAGAAATCTTTGCAGACTAATTGAAATACCAAGTTTTGCAAGAAAGTCTAGTTGGTGTTGGAAAGCAGCTCTCAAAGAGGGAGCGCCACTGGATAGCTCCAAGAAGCCGGGTGCAAGGGGTTGAAACCCTGGCCCAGGGAACCGAGAGAAATGAGTAATTGAGGGGCTTTCCCGGAAGGATGGACCAGCAGGATTCAGCGGAGTCAGTTCAATCCTGGCGTACTGAGCCCCCAGCACTTCCCAAGCAGGGGAAGGGCCGCCTCGGGAGGAAATGCGCCATTCTACCCAGCGGATACACACTGCGGAGCGCGGCCCTGCGCACCCCAGCGCACGTCATCTCACACTGCGGGGCCAGGCCACCGACGTCTCACTTCACTTCGCACCCATGTCGTCACCCTGAGTCGCGCCGGGCCTGCAGCTGGCGCCTCCTCCCCTTCCCCGCTGCAGGTCGGATCAAGGTCAGCCTGGGAGCAGCGGCCAAGGATAGTTCCAAACACCCCATTTCGGTTCCACCCTCACGTCACCGCGCCTCGCAGCCCAGCTTCCTTCCCGGCCCGTTCTTCAACACCTTCCTCTCGCCGCAGCCACGGGTCCCACCACACCCAACCCCTGGTCCTCACCTTGGGCGCCAACCGGCTCCCGGCGGCCCCCACGAGGAGCAGGACCACAGAGCGCCTGCGCAAAGTGCCCTCGGAAAACTACGATTCCCAGAAGGCCTCGGGGCGGGTTTTCGGAGGCCCCGCCTCCTGAGGTACCACAGGGGTAGTCGCGCGCGTCATTCAAAAGGTGGAAGGTGACACTTGTAGTAAAAATGAAGGGAAGAAATGTAGTAAATGTAGTAAAATAGAAAGAAAATGTAGTAAAAAAAAAAGTGAAGAACCAAGGCTGTCTTCTGGCCCTCCCTGTTCGCTTGCCCCAGGCGGACCCCTACCAAGGATGCCTCTGTTTCTTAGGCAGTTTTCTATCCAGGAGGATATTTGCAACCTCTACTCTCTTCAGGCACCTGCTGCTTCATCTCCCTCGCTTTCCGAGTGGGGGTGGAGCGGAGAAAGCTTGAGAGAGAATTCCCATACTTGCCTGTAATCAGAAATACAAATTTGCCTTTCTTCACGTTCGTTCTACTGCCCTCTCCAATTAGAACAATAAACAGAGATACATCTGGGCTTTGTAATTATGTTAGTTAATAAAGTCCCTTGAGGCTTAAAGCAAGTTGAGGAAGCATTTTCTATCTGCTGTACCCGAAGGCATCCTGATACACATTCACATCTCTTACATTTTTTTTTTTTTACATCTCTTACATTTTAAAAGAAATATTCTCTTTGTTTCACATCCCGCTCCAGCTACCAATCTTAACCTCTCCTTTTTATCAAAGCGAAACTACTCAGCATTGAAGATACTTGCTATGTTTACCTTCCTCTCCACCCATTACTTAACCAAATTCATTCCAATATGGCTTTGGCGCCACCATCCAAGTTATCGACAAATCAGGGGGTGGGGGTGGGTAATGCTTTGGTTTTCTTTTTTTTTAATGTTTATTTATTTTTGAGAGAGACAGAGACAGAATGCGAGTGGGTTAGGGGCAGAGAGAGAGGGAGACACAGAATCCTAAGCAGGCTGCAGGCTCTGAGCTGTTAGCACCGAGCCCGAGGCGGGGATCAAACTCACGAGCTGTGAGATCATGACCTGAGCTGAAGTCGGATGCTCAACCGACTGAGCCACCCAGGCGCCCCTAATGCTTTGGTTTTCTTGACCACTTGACAACATTGAACACTTTTTGACTATTCCCTTTCTTGAAAGTCTTTCCTGTTAACCTGCTCTCACCTAGTGTTTCTCTTTACCTACCTAGTCTCTTCCATTTACTTTTCTTTTATGGACTCTTCCTCTTTTCATGCCCATTAAATCTGTGTTCTTCAAGGACCTGTCCTAGATCCTAGTCTCTTCCAACACTCTACCTTCATAAGCTATTTCCCACCACCTATATGGTTTCAGGTATCATCCATATATATGAAATCACTCTTTTCAGGTTCAGTCTGCCTGCAGAACATTCCTACATTTGTCTGGATATTTCACAAACATCTCAAGCTCATTATATTCAAATGGGCTCACTCCCTACCCTTATACCAAACACCTTGGGTACACTACCTCATATTCTCTTGGCCCGAATTTTACCCCAGCCATGCTGCAGCAACCACATTTGCACAAACATAATCAGATAACCCCTTGCCTTGGTCGTACCCCACACTTTTCACTTTCCTCCCTGGAGTTACTCTCTGACTCTGCCACAGGGGATGACTACAGCAAGCCTTGATGTTCATGCGGCAACACTTAGCCAATGGGGGACGGGAGCCAGTAGATAAATGCTCCCCACTTCAAGGGCAGATAATCCTGAGGCTCACTCGACATGACTCTCCAGGTCCCAGCGGGACTGAACCTCAGTTGCCACGGCAGTGACCAACTTAATTACACACTGTTTATTGGCTTTTTCTCCTTCCCTTATTTAACAGATACTGTCATTAGTGTAATGACTGACATCAGTATTTTAATTATTTAAATCTTGCTCTATCAGATTATGGTATAATGCAAAAATAATGAATTATCTCAGTGGCAGGACAATAAAAGCAAATTGCTAGTTTGTTCAGTGAAGTTAAATTTACACCGCTATTAGCGGATCAATTTAATGGGTATAGAAAAGAATGTGTCAACTAGATCAATGGCTACATATCCGTCAAGAGGCAACTGACAGCCATCTTCCAATATAGAAACAAGGCGAAGCACAAAACGAGCTACGGTTGACTCTTCTTCATTAGCTTCTCTATTGAGCTATCAGAGATAGTTAACTTCTCGGATCTAGCTTTTTCACCAGACAAGTCAAGGAATCAGAAAGGAAATGGTGGGACAAATCACTCCCAGGTCCTCCAACTTTATTGTCATGCCTTTAATTTTCCTCACTGTTTTATATTGACAGTTTTGGAGTGGTGGGGGAGCTCCAGTAGTTTCCACTGGGCACATCCATTGCCAGCACCCATTCATGCTTTGCCCATTCTAATAGAACATTTTCCTCCCTCTAGAGTCATAATAAATGGATTCTAATATCCTGCTCAGAAAGAGGTGATGATCACACGAAGGATCGTTTATCTTTCACAACTGGCAACCTTAGATATTTCCTCTTCCATATCCTGGTTGGGTTGTTAGAGGTCCGTAAGTAACATCTCTTCCCTACCTGAGATAACAAAAGATCCAACTCAGAACAAAGGAGTCCGGCACACAAAGATCCAAGCAGCTGTTTTGAGATCTATTTATAAAAAAAAAAAAAAAAAAAAAAAAAAAAATGTGCCTGAGGGATGGTAACAACAGGCTTCCCAGGCTTGGACCTCACCCAGACGCTTGACCTACTGGAAGCAAAAGACTTCTTTCTGCAGGTGCATAGTGCTTACCACAGGACCAGAAACAAACACCCCTCAAACATCTCCAATGATCAAAATAACTCCTGGAGTGCGTGGGTGGCTCAGTCAGTTAAGCCTCCAACTTTGGCTCAGGTCATGATCTCACGGCTGGTGGGTTCAAGCTCCGCGTCAGGCTCTGTGCTGACAGCTCACATCCAGGAGCCTGCTTCAGATTCTGTGTCTCCCCCTCTCTGTCCCTCCCCCACTCATGCTCAGTCTCTCTCTGTCTCAAAAATAAAGAAACATAAAAAAAAAATTCAGAGGCGCCTGGATGGCTCAGTCGGTTAGGCATCTGACTTTGGCTCAGGTCACGATCTCATGGTTCATGGGTTTGAGCCCTGTGTTGGGCTCTGTGCTGACAGCTCAGAGCCTGGAACCTGTTTCAGGTTGTCTCTCTCTCTCTCTCTCTGCCCCTCCCCCGCTCAAGCTGTGTGTGTCTCTCTCTCAAAAACATTAAAAAAAGTTTGAAAATAAAAAGAACTCAAAATAGTCCCTTTATCTGTTACCTATAAAAGCCCCTGATGGCTATCCGAAACTGTGCTGTACGATATAGTAGCTGCTAGCCACAGGTAGCTCTTGAGCACTTGAAATGTGACTAGTCTGAACTTGAGATGTGCTGTAAATACAAAGAAGTTGAAGATTATTTAAATTATTTTTCTTTTTTTAATGTTTGAGAGAGAGAGAGAGAGACAGCATGAGCGGGAGGAGGTCAGAGAGAGGGAGACACAGAATCAGAAGCAGGCTCCAGGCTCTGAGCTGCCAGCACAGAGCCTGAGGTGGGGCTCCGACCTGTGGAACCACGAGGTCATGACCGGAGCCAAAGTCGAGTGCCCAACCAACTGAGCCGCCCAGTCACCTCGAAAATTTAGTTTTTTTCAAAAAGGTTGTAACACATGTCAATAATTTTTGCGTTGATTACATGTGGAAATGACATTGAATGAAACATTTATTCAACTATTTTTAAATTAAAACTTAATTATAAAAATTAATCTCACCAGTTTCATTTTTAATTTTAAAACTATGGTATTTTTAATTTTAAAACTTTGACCAATTTCTGGTTCCAAGATTTGCTACTACTAATGATCATTTGGTGAAGCTGAAACCTCAAAATTTAAGGCCTCCAGTACTGTATGCCCTATTGGGAGATACCAGTTCAAAGGTAAAGTGGCCCTTCCCTCAGAATTTTTAGTAGGTGGAATAGTATTTCACATTAAAAAAAAAAAAAAAAAAAAAGCCCTCCAGATCACTACATTTAAAAAAAGAACAAAGATGGGGTGCCTGGGTGGCTCAGTCAGTTAAACATCTGACTCTTAATTTCAGCGCAGGTCATGATCTCATGGTTTCCTGAGTTCAAGCCCCCTATTGGGCTCTGTGCTGATGGTAGGGAGCCTGTTTGGGATTCTCTCTCCCTCTCTCTCTGCCCTTCCCCTGCTCATGCGGTCTCTATTGCTAAATAAATAAACTTAAAAAAAAATTAAAAAAACCAAAAAGGTAACAAAGGGAAAGTATCAAATTTATATCCCCTTTCTGTTTCACTAACCACTGTAGTCCCAGGTCCATTAGTATTCTGAATTTGTTCTAGTTTTATCTTGCTGACAATAGCAGAATATCTTAGGAAAATATTTGATTCTCAATTTACTTATTTACGTCTTCCTTTTTTTTTTTTTTTTTTTTTTTTGTGTGTGTGTGTGTGTAGAGAGAAAGAGCAGGGGAGAGAGGCAGAGGGAGAGAATCTTAAGCAGGCTCCATGCTCAGTGTGGAGCCTGATGCAGGGCTCAATCCCATGAACTTGGGATCATGACCTGTGCCGAAATCAAGAGCTGGGCCTTCGACTGACTGAGCCACCCAGGCGCCCCTGATCCTCACTTTACTTCTAACAAGGGAATAAATTAAAAATTCAGAACTCTCAGATGTAGTCATCAGTCCAAAGTCTGTCAATCGTCCCTTTTATTTTCTACTGGACATTAAATAAGACCAGCTATTATCCACGCTGATAGATTCTGCACTCTGTGAAGTGTTTTTCCTTAAGTTGCTTCAAGAGTCCACACGTGAAAAAGCCTTCCCTGCCACTCGTCTGCTCTAAGAAAGGTGGACAAATAGGGTTGTTAGGAGGTGGGGAGTGATCTGTTTGGCGATCCCCCTTCTTGAATATGACTTTAGCTCCCAGGAGAAATGTTTCTTGGTCCCCTGGGATTCATGCTGGGAGAACTAAGTTCCAGACAGCCTTTCAGAATCAAGTTCTCTTCTGGGCTTCACCTCAAGCAACCCAGAAAGGAATGCAGACACCTGGAGTCGAAGTTGCCTAGCGCCTGATCTTTGATAAAATAAAAATATAGGACTGGGCCCAGGGCATACAGGAGTTTTTTGGGACTCAGCATTTCGGGAGTCAGAAGTTCAGAGAGGTGGAATCACATCAAGGCAGACCTTAAATATTCCGAGATTTCATTAAACAGGGAGCTATTTTAGGTCTTGAATAAGGCATTGATGGGCAGGAGAGAGTCATTTAGAAAGACTAGAAAGACTGGCCTAATAGTAGTGTGCAAAATGTCAGTAATGTGCAAAATGTAATTTGCGACAGAGGCCGTTGATGTTAACCAAATACTGAGGTGCTTTCCTAGCCTCTGGTGCTGGGTTCTGGTTTATGGGATGTGGAGAGAAGAAGGGATGGCCCTTAAAATTGTCCTAAAATACCTCCCAGCTTTCTCTTTCATGATAACCCTAGAGGCGACAAGTTCTAAATGATGAGGATGGAGTAAGACAGACTTGACTCACATCAGATTTTACGTGAGAAAGAAAACTTTACTTGGGGGGTTACTTACTATGGCACCATAGCATAGCATTCCCCTGTTCAATGGTGAAGAGGGAAGAATTCAAATGAGGAAATGACTACTGCAGTAAGGGAGCTGAGATGAGAAAGGTGTAGGCTAGACTGAAAATTCAGAGAAAGGACGAACCCAAGGATATGTTTTACACAGAGAGAACTTGGTAGGTAGAAAAGTCATTAATTCGGATAAATATTTATTGAGCACCTATTATGTGCAAGGCACCGTGTGAGATACAAAGACACATAAGTCACGCCTCCAAGTGCTTACAATCTAGTTGAGGAGAGATTACACGTACATAAATTATGAAACAGACCGTAGAGCATAATGCTTAAAGGAACAGACTTTGAAGGCAGACTTGTATCCAAGACTTGGCTTCACCTTTTCCTAGCTGTGCCACCTTGGGCAAATTATTCGACACCTCTAAATTTCAGTTTGCTCATCTGTAAAATGAGGATAGTAACAGTACCTACTTCTACTTGATAGGGTTGGTGAGAGGACCAAATAATCTACTCTTTGCCGAACTCTCCACTGAGTGCTTACCCCATAATGAGCACTCGGTAAGTGCTACTTAGCTAGCTAGTCATAGCAGCAGCAGCAGCAGCAGCAGCAGCAGCAGCAGAAGGGACCTACAAGCTAGGACACAAAGAACAAGGTCAGTGCCCAAAAAAGCTCCCAGGGGAAAGGGACCCAGCTATAAAAAGAACCGTTCTGGAAGCAACAGTACGGCCCTGACACAATTCTGCCATCCCTCCCATCCTGGCCTCCGGTTATTAAAGTGCAGTGGTACCTGGGGCCTCAGACAAGAGGCGTGCCTGCGGATCACCTCCTAACATTTATCCTATTGTCTGATAAGCTTCAGCAAAATGTCGACTCTTTAGAGTCACAGCCTCCTTTCCGGCATCCCACATCAGTTCTATAACACAGTAGGTAGCGAGTGTTTATTCACACCGTGGCAGCAGAGATGGAAAAGGGGAGTAGTGGCCAGAATACGTAGAGTGCTCAAAGGAGGGATTTGCCTGCTGTGGGAAAGACCAGTCTTGGGTTTCTACGGTGGTCCGCTGACTGAAGCTTCCACCCAACTCAGTCTATTCCTTGTTTGGCATAACGCCGTTGATGTTGAATGACTGACGATTTCGAACTGAACACTTTGCCACACACGCTGCATTCGAAGGGTTTCTCTCCCGTGTGCACTCTCTGATGTCGCGTAAGCCGGCACCTCTGGCTAAAGGCTTTCCCACATTCGGTGCATTCGTATGGCTTGTCTCCAGTGTGAATCTTCTGGTGCTGCGTGAGGGACGAGCGGTCAAAGAAAGCTTTCCCACACTCGCTGCACCGATAGCGAGGCTCTCCAGTGTGGGCTTTCTGATGTCTGTTCAGTGACGAGACGCCATAGAAGGCTTTCCCACACTCATTACATTCGTAGGGCTTCCTGCCAGTGTGGATGAGCTGATGTCGAGTAAGAATACTTTTCTGGCTGAAGGCTTTCCCGCACTGATTACATTCATAAGGACTTTCTCCAGTATGAATTCTCTGGTGTCGAGTAAGGGACGAGCGGTCAAAGAAGGCCTTTCCGCACTCGCTGCATTTAAAGGGCTTCTCTCCGGTATGAATTCGCTGATGGACCGTTAGGGACGACCGGTCAAAGAAGGCCTTCCCACACGCGTTGCATTCGTAGGGGCTCTCCCCCGTGTGAGACATCAGATGTCTGCTGAGACTGCTCCTGTGACTGAAGGCCTTCCCGCACTCGTGACAGTCATAGGGCTTCTCTCCAGTGTGAGTCCTCTGGTGGCGGATAAGCGATGAGTGGTCAAAAAAGGTCTTCCCACAGTTGCTGCATTCCTGGTCTCTCTCCTTAGTGAGAATTTTCTTCAGAGGGCTAGACCCTTGCTGCAAATTTTCCTTCTGGGAAAGGGACTTCTTGCAGGTCTGCACCACAGGGCTCCCCTTCCCTGTTTCTAACTCACCCTCCAGGGCATGAGCTTCAAATTTAGGACACAGAGGAACTTTTCTTCCAAGCCTTTCCCTCACTATTCGTCCTGGTTTTTCTTCTTCCGAAGCACCCTGAGGCTCAGGCTTGGTCTCCCAATCTGGAATGGACAGAAAATACAGATGCAGTTTCTTTCCTGGGCTGGGAAATACTACATCAGAAAGAAGAGACACTACGATAAATCGGAAAAGTAGAGTGTGGTGACTGCCTCACTCGCTCGCACAGACACTTGTCCATGCTGGGGAAAGACTGAGACCTGGGAAGGCAGAAGAAAGTAGGGAATAGAACTGACAGTGGACATCTCAGAAAAGAGAAGACCTTCCATTGGGAGCATGGCCAGGATAACTAGGAGAGTACACTGAGTGGAGAGGATGGTGGGGAATAGGAATATCAAAGGGTGAACGGGCAATGTGACAGATCTGAGAGAACAACATTTGGTGAATAAAGATGAGTGACACTTTAAGGTGTACAGAAAAAAAGTCAAAGCTCATGGGTGATAAAGAGTAAACACTAAAGCAGAAGATTTGAATGTGAGGAAAAACGTGGTACCCAAGCCTCCCTCCCAAACACCCAAATAACAACCACAAAACAAACCCAAACTCTGCCCAGCCCTGTTCATACACAATTACCTAGAGAGACATTCCCTGGACATTCTCTCTCCTCAGATCCATGAAGATCAACTATCCAAGGCTCATCCCCTCTCTTCAACTGAAAAATGACCTCAGGTCGAGGAACTGGGAGTCCTGCTCATGGAGAAAGAAACAAGCCAGGCACATGATGAAAATACGCCACTATTTCAAAGCGTAATCCCAGCCTCAGAGTGCTTCTGAGAGAAAATGCAAAAGGCAGAGGGCACACACCAGGAATACAGAGCGCAAAGTACTGCAAAAGAATGCTCAGAATGGAGGTTCTAAAAGGGACCAAATAGATGGGGCCCCTGGTGGCTCAATCAGCTAGCATCTGACTCCAGCTCAGGTCATGATCTCATCACTCTGAGTTCGAGCCCTGATTCGGGCTCTCTGCTGTCAGCACGGAGGCCACTCCGGTTCCTGTCTCCCTCTCTCTCTGCCCTTCCCCATCTCGTGCTTTCTCTCTGTCTCAAAAATAAATAAAAACATCAAAAAAAATTTTTTAAGTTAAAGGAAACAAAGTAGCACTTGGTCAAAAAGTTGATAAAATTCATTTGAATTATGTATTTATTCTTCCCACTGAACTG
Source organism: Felis catus (assembly GCF_018350175.1). Lineage (NCBI taxonomy): Eukaryota > Metazoa > Chordata > Mammalia > Carnivora > Felidae > Felis > Felis catus. The sequence continues at coordinate 104,632,685 of NC_058370.1, read as the reverse complement.
AATGGGATGTCCCAGCTTTAGCACTGGTAGGATGGGGGGAAACAGTCCTTGGGTCAGGGAAGATGAGAATCAAAACAGATCATCTTGAGTAAAAACATATAATCTTTTTGTTTACCCTTTACTACTAAGCTGTTATTTAAACAAGTGGGTCATGCTCATTGTAGGAAAATTAGGGGTAAGTTGAAGTAAAAAGAAAAATCACCTTTTGTACTTTGTATCTATTTTGAAACTGAAAGATACTTATAGATACATTCTGTTAAAAACTGGGTTATAGGGGCACCTGGGTGGCTCAGTTGGTTAAGCATCTGACTTCAGCTCAGGTCATGATCTCACAGTTTGCGGGTTCGAGCCCCATGTCGGGCTCTGTGCTCACAGTCCAGAGCCTGGAGCCTGCTTCAGATTCTGTGTCTCCCTCTCTCTCGCCCCCTTTCCCCACCTATGCTCTGTCTCTCTGTCTCTCAAAAATAAATAAACATTAAAAAAATTTATTTTTTTTTTTAATTTTTTTTTCAACGTTTTTTATTTATTTTTGGGACAGAGAGAGACAGAGCATGAACGGGGGAGGGGCAGAGAGAGAGGGAGACACAGAATTGGAAACAGGCTCCAGGCTCCGAGCCATCAGCCCAGAGCCTGACGTGGGGCTCGAACTCACAGACCGCGAGATCATGACCTGGCTGAAGTCGGACGCTCAACCGACTGCGCCACCCAGGCGCCCCTAAAATAATTTTTTTAAATGGGTTATAAAATAATCCTGACTTGTAAATTTGATTTTTTTCACATAATAATAAACTTAAACATTATTTTACTTCAATTAACACAGATCTATCTTAGCACTTTAATGGCTACATGAGGTTACGTTGTATGGAATAATCTAATTTATTTACTCTCCTGCTGACAGACATTCAGACTGTTTTTAATGTTTTGCTATTAACAAACAATGATATGGTGAACATTTTTATATACCAGGGGCTGTTAATCCTATTACTTCCTTAGGACAAATTTCTAGAAGTGAATCTGTCCATTTTTGGTTATTTAAAGAAATAGAACCCATCCTAGAAATGGTCTCGAAGTCTAAACTTCTATTGCACTGGGGGCCCCAAACTGGGAAAGAGACACACTTTCTTACTGGGCCCACGGATCACCTATCTGGTTGTATGCTGATTCTCGGCTGATAAACTGGCCACATCCATGGCCTGCCTGTGGCTTCCTCTTTCTGACCTTTGCTAGGAATTCTATTTTCCCCAATATTTCATCCCACCAAAGCCTGTGACAAAGGCTCAGCAGTCTCCCTTAATGGTCCCTGAACATTTACCTGTGTTTTCCTATTTGGCCTATTTAAATTCTTGACATGCCTTGCATAAAATCTGTAATGGGACTCCTTTGGCTGCCACCTCCTGCTTATTTTATACTGGTTTCTGAATCTGTACACTCTCCCAGCCTCTTATTCTGGAAGCTCCTGAGAGGTTCTCACTACCTACAGGAGCCTAACTTCTTTACTTCTCACAAATATATTACATCAGCTTCTTTTTTTTTTTTTTTTTTTTTTTTTTTTTTTTTTTTTTTTAAGTAAGCTCTACACCCAATATGGGGCTTGAACTCAACAACCCTGAGATCGAGAGCTGCAAGATGTACAGACTGAGTGAGCCAGCCAGGTGCCTCCAGGCAGTCATTCTTAATTTTCCCTTTGTCACACAGGTCTCTATAATTGCAAAGTGCCTTCTGTGCGCCTCTAAGATTGTATTTAAGATAAATATTCAAAAATCAAACGCAGAGTAGTGACCTACTCTGAGGCACAGCCTTGTATTTCTGTGCCCATACTGCCCTCTTTTTAAAGGGAAACACTTCTTCCTCCCCTTCTCTGCTTCTCTGAAAAGAAAACTTCCCTCAGTAAGATAGCCCCTGCCCCCCACCTCCCCCACCAACCCTTCATCCTCTGGATGGAGCTGAGAAAGTTACCTGCCTGATAAGCTGGGGGAAGGACGGGGCATATGTGACTCGGCTTCTTCTGTCTGCCCCTGCTCTGGGGAGGGGGCCCTCTGTATTGCAGGGGCAGGCTGCTGAGCAAGGGAGGCTGGGGTTCCCTTGCCTACGGCTCAGGGAACAAGTCTGTCCAATGCTGCGGTTCACAATTGAGAAGTCCACTGTTGCTGTACATCTTAGCCATAGCCTTCTACCCCTCCATTTTGTCTCTCAGTGCTTCAGAACTCAGGTGGGAGAAGAGGTATCACTCATTAGCCCACGACCCCCCATTAACGCAGTACAGAGTCTAACTTCTTGTGGGAAGCTCTCCTTACCCAATGAGACAATGCTCTTATAGTTTTCCAGCATCACCTCCTTGTAGAGGTCCTTCTGAATAGGGACTAGATGCCTCCACTCTTCATCTGTGAAAATCACAGCCACATCCTCAAATGTCACTGATTCCTGGAAACACAATAACATTCTCCCTTACTCATAACCCTTCTTTTTACATGGACCAGACGAAACAGTCTATAAAGGTGACAGCCCTGAGGTTGTGGAGGGAAGGTTAAGGGACATGGTTCTGATAAAGCAGGGCTTTGAAGCACTCGGGGAAAGTGGCATAATTCCCTGAGGCATGAAGTTCTTGGTCGTAATCCCTATATTCACAGCTCAGCCTGTGAATATCAGGGCCTCTTTTTTCATACTTACAGAAAACTTGCAAGGAAAGGACAAAGAATTCCTATGTACCCTTCACCCAGCTTCCCCAAATGTTAACATTTTCCACATTTGCTTTATCTTTCTCTCAGTACACACACATTCTATCTTTCTCCTGAACTTTTTTTTTTTTTTTTGAGAGAAAGCGTGTGCATGCATGCAGGGAAGGAGCAGAGAGAGAGAGAGAGAGAGAGAGAGAGAGAGCGAGAGAGCTTGAGAATATTAAGCAGGCTCCATGCCTAGTGCAGAGCCTGATGCAGGGCCTGACATGGGGTTCGATCTCATGACCGTGAGATCATGACCTGAGCTGAAATCAAGAGTCAGACACTTAACCAACTGAGCCACCCAGGTGTCCCTTTCCTGAATGTAACTTGCAAACATGATGCTTCTTTACTCATATTTTATAAAAACAAGGATATTCTCTTGCAAAATCACAGTATAATTATGAAAGCCAAGAAAACAGCACTGATATTACACTATAATCTACAATCTTATTCAGATTCCACCAATTGTCTTTTTTTTTTTTTTACAAATCCATAAAATGATGATGTAGATTAGGTTGTCCTTAGGATCCCCTCATCTCACGCTAATGCTTCGTGATTCTGCAAGACTGCATCTTTACCTCCAGTCCTAAAACTCCAGATGAGTCTCCAGGGTGCATGCAGACGTTCTAAGCCAGAGCACAGAATTCAAGACACTGGGCCCTCGGGCAGGAATGGGGCAAGCCACATGTCTCTACCCACACTCATCTCTCTTTGTTCTAAAGAGAACACCTCTTACCACCTCTTACCACCTCACTGAGATGCTCTACAACAGGTGTCATTGGCCTAACCCAACACCTCCTGGAATACTTGGGGTCTGCTCTCAGTCTATACACAGATGCACTAAAGGGAAATAAGGACTAGAACCGTTCCCCAAACCATCCAAGCAGACCTGTACCAACACTTTTAGTCAAAATCACTCAGCGCAAAGGTCACAGTGTGCCTGGTGACAGGCTCCTGGGCACATGTTCAAGGTAAGAAAAGGTCACTGAAGGATACCACAGATCAAATGGGAAAGACACATTCCCTGTGGAGTCCTTCATTCACCTGGTTAGGTTTGATCGAAGAAGCTCCAGGATAGACACAGAAAAGTGGTTACATTCTGGAGACTAACAGAGTATTTCAGAAACACAAAGTCCACCTCACCTGGCATCTGTCAGTTGGAGACACAGCGGCCATTCCCTCCTGTGTGCTCTCCTTGTAGAAAAGGGCAGAGTCCTAATGAGGAAGAGGTACGGGATGAGAACGTCGGTATGAGAAAGACTAGTCTTGTAGTTTTCTGACCCATTAAGCAGGAAATCTCCAAATACCAGTGAGTCATATGCCCATTCTCATTCCTGATACCCTACAAAAAGGGAAGACAAAGCAAAGCAAGGCCAGGAGCAACCCCACCCCACCCCAGAACTGGAGCGAAAGACCACAGATATTACTACTCAGGATACAATGTGGGACTTGTTTTACTATGATCCCACAGGAGAAGTTCTGTTCCTGGAACCAAGAACGTATTAAGCTTACACTGTATTTATAAGGTCATTCACTATTGCCCTGATAGCTACCAGATAAAAAGTCCAAGAAATTTTATAAATGATTATATGGATAAGATGTGTCAAGTAAACACCCATAGTCTCTTTAAGAGAAAAATAACCCATTCATGACCCCGTGCTCCAGGAGCAGCGCTCGGACAGCCATGTTTTGTTCTGCATGATGCTGCGTCTCACTCCGGGAGCCACACTGATTTAGGTCTCAGGTGGGCAATGTGCAGGTTGACCAGTAGACTGAGATGCAATCTAGCTTAAAAAGGTGACATCCTTCCTCGGGAATGTGAACTAAGAAATGTCAGGACAACAGGTGGGTGATGAGCTGAAAGGATATCATGAGGGATGGAAGTAGCCATGAGGATCAGGGGAGCCCAAGTAACCAGGAAGCAGAGCCAGTGAGTACATGGGAGGCATGATACGGTAAGACTAGACATGGGTCAGGGGAAGAAAAGCCTGCTCACATCAGCAGTGGAGCAAAGACCTCAGAGTTTTTTACTGGCTTTGAAGTCCCTCAATTCATGTAGGACCATCTCTGGGCTCCAGTTTGCATATAGACCAGCCTTATTTATTCTTGGATTTCCATAAGACTCTAAACCTCTTAGGCTTTGTGTGAATCCTTATCAGTAAACTCCCTTTACTTGAGTTAGCTGAGTAGGTCTCAGTTTCCCACAGTCAGGAGTCTAATTAAACACAGTTGAATCAAGCATTCTTGGGATTCATGAGTGGTATGGGAGGTGTGGTCCTGGGAAGAAGGAGGAAAAGAGATCGCCCACTGACTATTCTCCTGTAGTCAAGGGAATATATGTTCTGATCTTTGGTATTCATTCATTCGTCTACTAACTAACATTTATTTAGCAGCAACTTTTTATGCCAAAGACAAAAACTATAGGACACTGTCTTTGTCCTCCAAAAGCTTATAGTCTAGAACACAGGACATAAGAGTAACCCAAATAATGAGTCACTACAGGATGGATACGTACTATAAAGAGATACCTGATGAGGGCTTGCCTAATGCAGATAGGGGCTTGCCTAATGCAGATAGGAGGGCTTGCCTAATGCAGATAGGAGGCTGTAGGTTCCTTGGCAGAAGCAGGATCTAAGATAAGTTTTGATCTGGGTGGGGAGGAGGTGGAACATTCTAGGTAAGAAAAATATCAAGTTAAAAAAAAAACAAAACGAGGAGATGGGTCTTTACACGGAAAAGATGAGCAACTGTAAGTGGTTTAGAATGGGAGAAGTCTAGGCTGTGAGTAGTGCTGTAAGGAAAGATGAGACTGGAGAAGTGGGCAGAGGCCAGGTAGATCAAGGACAATTTTGCATGGGCCCATACATAGAAGAAGGACCGCAGCCATGGAGACCACTGAGGATTAAACATGGAAGGGTTATCATCAGATTTGTGTTTTAGAAAAATCATTGCGATTGGTATCACAGGCCTTGGAATATACATACTCTTTGGCTCAGCAACCCTCTCCTAGGAGTTTGTCCTAAGGAAATAAGTGAGAATATATGCAAAGTTTTTCTTAGTCATCATTAACACTAACCTTTACTGAGGTGTTACATGTGGTAACTTTTGAAGCACTTTACATGTAGTATCTCATTTCATCCTTAAACTACAGGAAAAATTTGAAATATCCTAAGTTTCTACAACAGAAGATATGATTAAATAATTTGTGATCCAGCCCATCCATACACTGTAATACCATTTAACATCATAGTAACCAGCATTTATTGAGCATTTGCTATTCACCAGGCACTGTGCTAAGCACTGTTTTGTTGTTGTTGTTGTTTATTTATTTATTTTGAGAGAGAGAAAGCACACGCAAGTGGGGGAGGGGCAGAGAGGGAGAGAGAGCATTCCAAACAGGCTCCGAGCTGTCAGCACTGAGCCCAATGCGGGGCTCGAACCCATGAACTGTGAGATCATGACCTGAGTTGAAATCAAGAGTCAGATGCTTAGGGTGCTCAGTCGGTTGAGCGACCGACTTTGGCGCAGGTCATGATGTCAGGGTTCATGAGTTTGAGCCTCACGTCGGGCTCTGTGCTGACATCTCAGAGCCTGGAGCCTGCTTCAGATTCTGTGTCTCCCTTTCTTTCTGCCCCTCCTCCACTCACATCCTTTCTCAAAAATAAAATAAACATTAAAAAAAAACCAAAACTGACTGAGCCACCCAGGTGGCCCTGCTAAGCACTCTTTCTAAGGATAATTTAATTCCATCCTCATAAATCAATAAGGTAGGTACAATATTACAGATTAGTGAAGTTAAGGCTTTGTAAGAGGCTGAAGTAGAATTTGAACCCAGGTCTGTTAATCAGCTTTCAATCTCTATGCTATGTGATTTTTATTTTCATGAAAAAATAACCACATAGATAACAGACTAATAGACTAGAATAAAAAATCTGCAAACGTATCCAAACATGTAGAGAAGCTTGATCTACAACTGAGGTGGCATTACAAATCACCAAGGAAGGGCGCCTGGCTGGCTCAGTCACTAGAGCATGCAACTCTTGATCTCAGGGTTGTGAGTTCAAGCCCCACATTGGGCATGGAGTCTATTTAAAACAAAAAGTCACCAAGGAAAAGATCACTAGTGATAAACTGCAAACGACTTAAATGTTCATCAGTAGGATAAACTGTGATTTTATGTGTGTGAGTTTATGTGTATAGGAATATTACACATTGATTAAGATGAATGGAGTAGAGCTGTACGTTAATGATAGAGATAAATCACAGAATTACTGAGCAAAAAATAAGAAAGCTTTAGAATTACTGTGTAGTATTTATACAAAACTTAAAAACAGGTAAATAATATCTACAAAAATCTATATGGGGGGTGCACCTGGGTGGTTCAGTCAGTTCAGCATCTGACTTTGGCTCAGGTCATGATCTCATGGTTCATGAGTCTGAGCCCCATGTCAGCCCCTGTGCTGTCAGCATGGAGCTTGGAGCCTGCTTTGGATTCTGTCTCCCTCTCTCTCTCTCTATCCTTCCCCCCACTCGTGCATGCTCTCGCTCTCTCTCAAAAATAAATAGACATTAAAAAAGGGAAATAATCCTTAAATATTAAAAAAAAAGTCTATATGGGACAATAAGTACCAAATTGTGAGTTATCCCTGGGGAGGGAGGGTTATGGGATTGGTACAGATAACCAGGAGAGTTCAACTTTGTGATGTTTATTTTAAAAAGTTTTTTTTTTCCTGTGAAAACGTGCAGTGAAATTTTTATTTTTATTTATTTTTTAATATATGAAATTTATTGTCAAATTGGTTTCCATACAACACCCAGGGCTCATGCCAAAAGATGCCCTCTTCAATGCTCATCACCTACCCTACCCTCCCTCCCACCCTAAAAAAGTTTTTCAAACAAATTCACAAATATTAAGAATGCACACTTAGGGGCGCCTGGGTGGCTCAGTCAGTCAAGTGTCTGACTCTTGATTTCTCCTCAGGTCATGATCTCAGTGTTTGTGGAATCAAGCCCTACACTGGGCTCTGCATTGACAGTGCAGAGCCTGCTTTGGATTCTCTCTCTCCCCCCTCTCTCCTCCTCTCTCTCTCTCTCTCTCTGCCCTCCCCCACTTGTGCTCTTGCTCAAATATCAATTAACTTTAAAAGAAAAAAAAGAATGCACACTTAAAATTACTTATTTGTGTACGCACATGTGTATAGAAAAAAGACTGAAAGAATATATACTAAAATGTAAATGGAATTTGACTGGTGGAATTGTGAGTGATTTTATTCTATTTCTTACAATTCTTTACATTCTAATTTTTGTTTTTACAAGAGTACGTATTTACTTTGGTGCACAGGAAAAATAACAGGAAGGAAAGGTGGTGTACAGAAAAGTTACAAAGCAGACCCGAGACTGCTACTCTTAGAAAGGTCTACTTGTGAGACTGACCCTTGGCTGGGGTCTGGGAACTTAGATTTTGGGAGGGTTCCCTAAAAGAGAAGGGTGGTCCATTGCCTAAATGATTTGGGTCCATGCCTAAATGATTTGTGCAAACAATGCGGTTTATGCTGGATGCTTGCTTTCCTGCTAGACGCTCTGGAATTTTGGTAGGTGTTAGGCAGAGGGTGCCTACCTGACCTGCCCTCAATAAAAAATAACTTGGGCTCTGAGTCTCTAATGAGCTCTTTTGGGCTGGAACATCACACACATGTTGTTGCATTTTCATTGCTAGAGAGGATGTGTTCTGTGTGACTCCTCCTGGCAAGGAGAGAACACAAGAAAGCCTGCCTATGAATTCCTCCAGATTCTACCTCTCTTCCCCTTATGACCTGGCTGTGCATCCTTGCAAGATCGGTCATCATCTTAGACATGAGTGCAACTATAGGCTGAGTCCCACATCCTTCCGGCAAATCCTTGAATGTGGGGTGATCTTGGAGACCTCTGACACAGGCAGCCATGCCACTCTGGAAGCTGCAGCAGAAAGGGACCAGAGGAGGGCAAAAATGGAGGTAAGGAAGAACCAGCGAGGAATCTCATAATTGAGTAAAAATGAAGAAAAACTGAACAAAAGCAGTGGCGGCAGAAATGGAAAGAAGGGGAACTACTGACAAGACATGAAGAACAGACAATAGACTGACTGGAAGTGGAGGCCGAAGGTGATGGGAGAGGCAAGGATGACTTATGACTTCCAGGTCACTCATTTGCACAACGCTGTGCATAATGCTACCATTCGTGGAGACGTGCGATGGAAAAGGTGGTTTGGGGGGAAAGCTAATGAGTACAGCTTGGAGTATTTCGAATTTGAGCTGTTCCCACATCTTTGGATAGGAAAAATCAGGTGACTCTGGATTCACTGGCCAAGTTGTAAAAATTATTATCGCTAAATGAAATAGTTCGAATTTTGAAGGACGGTGAGTTAAACGCTCAAAATAGAAAAATTAATATAAAGTATTAAAAACTGGTTGTAATACAAACAGGGCAATGAGTAAGCCTTTAGTTACATAAATAAGTACTTTGTGTTTTTTTCTATTAATTATATGACTACTCACCAAGTACAGATGTATCCTTAGGATATATACTTGCACCCATTCATATAAGCATGAAAAAAGAAATCTAGGGAATGGAGGTAAAACCAAGTAATGCCAGAGAGAGGAACTACAAACCCTAAACAGACTAATCAGTACTGAGGTCAGGAAGAAGGAAGAGCATGTACCTCTAATAATGAATCCACTTTAGATTCTAAAAAGGCAAAGTAACCGTGCAGACTTAATCCCTTCCTTCCCTAGATGAACCCTCCATCTTGCCTTATTAATGATAAGATCCTAATAAGGTACAGTTTTCCAAAACTCTGAAAGACCAGATCAATATACATTTACTAGACAAGGGGTTACTGAACACTGGTTAAGCCAGACTTTAAAAGAATATTACCCTGAGGTGAACACCAGTTTGCATAAATGTGTAAAACCTATGCAAAAGGTAAAAACTTAAAAAAAAAAAAAAAGTACTGGAAAGACAAGTTTAATATAACTATAAAAAAAAAAAAAAAAAAAAAAGAATTTGACCTGAGGAGAGATTGGGGTTTGAATCTTGTTAGGAGGAGGCAGAGTGATATATACACAAATGGAAACAGATATATGATCAGTAGCCTGCAAGTTGCGTTTAGACAGTAGTCTTTTCCTTGTTTGTTAAGATTTCTCCATTTCCAGGAGGATCTTAAAATATTACTCTTGGGCCCTAGTAAGAAGTCAAAATTAGTATTTAGAGATACAGGACAGTTTAGTCATTAGGTGTACGGACTCTGGCAGACTGCCTGAAATAAAATTCCAGCTGTGTCTTACTACCTGTATGACCTTAGGCAAGTTTCTCAACCTGTGTCTCAGTTTACCCATCTGTAAAGTTAGAATAATGAAGGTATCTGTCTAATACAGTTACTGTAATGCTTAAATAATACCTATAAAGCATATAGAATAATGTGCCAAGTGTTAGCATTAGCTAAAAGTCATGTTATAATCCTAGGAAGGTAGAAATAATGAAAAGACTAATTACAACGAAATTATAATTACAATGTTTTTGAGTAGGTTTAAGTATAAGTGTAGTAATAACTTTGGAACCAAAGTATTTGGATGTTTCCAAAGCATTTGAGCTTTTCAAACAAATCAGTTGAACTACATCTGAAACTGCTCAGTGTTTAAATGCTTAAAGATAATTTTCAAAGTTTCATTTATTAGATTATGACTTCCATAAAGTGAGCATTGAAAAATTACAAATGATGGGGAGCATAAAAGCTCCCCCAGCCATTAAGCAACCAGTCAATACTCCCCCAGGTGCTCATTATCTGTGGGCTCCCTGCCAGGCTGACTTCCCTCCTGGGCAGTTGCTTCAGTAGGCTCTCGGTGAAATTCAAGGCTCCCCAAATCCACCAAATTCACGTGGAGTTACTTCTGTTCTCTCTTGTCCTCTTCCCGGTTCTCAGAGTATTTCTGGAGAAAAAACTCCCCAAATTCTTATTCTAGATCTTCAAATAAGCCCTTGTCTGGAAAGTTTTTAGTGTTCCCATCCTTGCTCCATAGCTACCATTCAATTTCAGTAGAACACTCACTCACAAAAGAGTTCCAGAAGAGGCGGGTCTGTGTGGTAAAAAGCATTCCACAGGCCTTTAATTATTATCTGTAAAGGCTTGGGCATATCACTTAAGCTAAAAGTTGACCCCCAGTTGTTTAATACCTACTTCACAAAGTAGTTATAAATATTGAATGAGATAGTTAATGGAAAGCATTTATTTTTCTGTCTGTTCAACAAACGAAAGTTGCTTTCCTTGCTACTGCCCAACACCAACCCATTCACCCACTCATTCATCCTACTATTCAACAAATATGTCCAGGCACCTGCTATGTGCTAGGTAGCATGGGATGTGAGGACAACCAAACAGAAATGTCTGTCTCCAGGACTTTACCTGAGTGTCCCTCTGACTGTGTCCTACTTCCTTTCCACTACTGTTGCCTCTTAGAATCTGCTCCCTGCTCCCAGTCTTTCTTTCTCCACCATCTCCCACCTCACCAATAGCTTCAATTCCCACATCTTCAAACAGTACAACCCTTCATCTATGTGAAACTATCTCCACCACATCCCATGGCCTCTCTGTACCAAGGGTTCTCATTTGGGTTTTCCTTTCATGATCAATCTTGGTAACATATACCTATCAATGCCACCTACTCTTCTTGAATCCATTATCCTGCTCTTGCTACCCCTCACATCCTGAAACTGCACGCTCAAAACTTACTAGTGCATTTCTGACCTCTAATTCTGATAGTCCTTTTCTCCTTAACTTTAATTCTTGCAGCTTTTGACTGTCCTGACAAGTTCCTGCTTCTTCAAGTGGTGACTGTAGTTGCTGTGATACTGCATTAGCCTGACTTTCTTCCTACCAATAAAACTGCATCTCTGTGTGCCTCTTTTTCCCAGTCTTGCCCTGGAAACAAGGACACTGCCCAATGCTCAGTCTTTGTACAATGCTCTTCTTGCTATCCCTCGGAAAGTCCATCCAGCTGGCATTCCATTTTCCACCTCTACAGAGATGGCTCCCAATCTAGTCCCAATCCCTCTTCCAAACCCAACCTGCGTTTCCAAATGACTCAAATGTTGAATCTGGCATTCTGCCAGCACCTCAACACCATCTTCCCCTATGCAACTCCCCAATCAGCCCCTCTCTTTCTATTGTGCTATTATTTTCCAGATGCCCCCAATTCAAACTTTTACCTTTCTTTCCTTTCAAATCAAGTTAGTCACCAGATAGATCCCTTGACCCTTCTTCCGCATTGTCATTTTTATCCTTTCCCGCCACTGACACCATAATTCAGGTCCCTAACAACTTGCATCAGGATTACTCTGCATTCCTAACTGGCTCCCTGCCACTAGTCCCTTCCTCTCCCTAGTCCTAGATATGATCTCTAGAATTGGTGTCCCCAAATAGTTTTATTCCTGTCAGTCTCCGGATCAGAACCATAAAATCCACCCTGCCTACTTGGTTTTGTCCTGATTCTCTAGGTCATCACACCAGTAGACTTTTCTCCACCCTTATCTCCCACTATTCTTGACACTTCACTCCAGTTAAAGTCAGTTCCCTCTCAAATTCAACTAATGATTTGCTACTTACTCCTTGTTTGTTTGCTTTTTTGCCACCTCAGATCCTACCTCCTCCATGAAAGGGCTTCAAGGCCCCTAGCAACTAAAGAATGATATTAAAGCATTCATTCCTTTGAACTAAGAAAAGATTGTATATGATGTTGACAGCTGAAACAGACACATTAGGCATTAAGGTAGCTTTAATTATTGGTTTAATCGATAATGATATATGTCAAACCAAGAGCTTTAAGGACTGCATCTCAGACTCGATTCACTAATATTCTTCTTTTAAATCGAGGATATCTTAGAGGTGTACTTATTTCGAGAATTAAACTTGTCAATGAACTACATAATAACCATAGCTTTCAAAAATGGATTCCAACCGCTTAGAAGTTCAACTGCCATGATTAAAATCAAGTAAAAATGTTCAATGATGTAGTCTAAAAAATGAAGTATCTATCTTTAAATGGGAGCCTCACACGAAGGCCCAAGGCAGGGGGCTAAACGAGACAATCCGAGACTCTTTCTGGGAAAGAGGGAAGGGGCTGAGTGGGCGATTCTATGGATTTAGTGTCAGTTTCCACCCGTATTTATTAAACACCCATTATGGGAAGAAGAACGAAAAGAGCGGAGGAAGGCTCCAAACTTCCAACCTGAAAGTTGGGATCTGGCATATGGGATCCATGCTGAAAGACCACTCGTAACAGTGCCCACACTCCACGGAACACATGCACACATAGCGGGCGAGGGGCAACTTTCCGTCCGCCCCTCTCCGAGCCGGGACGTCCACACACACAGACACACTCCGCAAGCTGGCTCCGTCCGCGTCACCCCGTTCTATTCCCACAGCACCTCCCCCAAGTTCTCAGTGTTCCCTTCTCTCGGCCGCTGCGCTCACTCCGCATCTCGAAGACAAACACCCCCAGCCCTCACCTCCGGCACAGAGTGCTCGGGACCCAGGAAGACGGCGCCTCTTCAGGTCCGGAAAACAATGCGCCTGCGCAAAGCCTCTGACGTTGGCGCTCCCAATCAATGTTCGGCCTTCTCACAAACTCCATTCCCCAGAAGTCTCAGCGGCCAGCGCGCTTCAATATGACGTATGAAATTCCGCGCAAGCGCGCGTTTCTGAGAAAAAGGCTGATGGCTCTGAAGGTAGTTAGTCCCAGCGTTCCGGGAGCCGTAGTCCGGGTCGGGGGAGAACGGTTGAGGATGTAAAGGAGGCTTATGGTCACCCTGGAAATACTGCCTACGTGTGATGTCACGTCCCTCCAGTCCTCCGATGGAAGGGCCGTCCGAAGAATATGTGTGGGATCTTTGGGGCCCGTCCCTACCCTTCGTTTTCACTGCCCGGGAAGACCAAGAACCAGTCTCCTGGCGCTTCGAAGAGGCTTGTTCTGCTTCATCTTGTCCACTTTCAGGGATTTGGTTCTGAAATTTGGGCCGGAGAGATACAGAATTTGGTTCTGAGGACGAGGCTGCGCCTGAGGCATAGGATGCACATTTTTGCGCCCTAAGTGGAGAGCCCAGGATACACGTCTATACAAACTGGGCACCCGGGCAGACTACCGACAGTTTGAGCGCACACCAGCCTGCCTGCCTTGGTACTGCTAGAGGGCCCTGGGTGGAGACGTCGTAGGGATTCTCAGCCTTGGCTGCATGTCGGAATTACCTGAAAAGCTTTGCACATATTGATACCTGGAATCCATTCAGGAGCGAGAGTTTACTAATAACTTCAGGTGACTCTACTGTGCAGCTAAAGCTAAGAACCATTGAGCTAGAGCTCCAGAGAAGACTGGAGATTACAAGAATATGATAAAATCCTACTTTGGGAACAAGTCTGTACTTTCACTCAAAAAGCCTAAAATGCCAGCTTAGGCAAGGCATTGTTACCGATATAAATAGGACACAGTTAACCGCCCCAAACGAACTCATGCTCCAAAGGAAAACCCACAATGTAAAAGCATAACAACACAATGCAGTATGTTCTATATGTCACGTCTAAGACACTATGGGAGCACATGGAGGAAGCAATTAACTATGGCTGAGAAAGTTAGAAAAGGCTTCCTGTAACTGGTACACTTGAAAAAGAATAATTCATTAAGAAGAAGAAAAAAGTGCAATCTATGCAGAGAGAATAACACCTGTAAAGGTACAGACTAGAGGATAAAAATGCGAAGAATTAGTAGCAAGATGACTGGCGAGTGGGTGTTTAGGGGCTGATAACCGTAATTTGGGGCCAGATTGGGGATGATTTTGTACTGTAGTAAGGGTTTGGACCTTGATTAAAGGTCCTTGATTAAAGTCATGATGTCTAAGACATTTTCTTGCTCTTCCTTTCTGTGTGGTGTTTGTTTTAATTTAGCCTTATGCAGAGTTGAAATTTGGGGGTTCTAGATGAGTTTCCTTCTAGAACTCCCCACCCTTGGGCAGGCCCTAGGCTTTATCTCTCTTTGCTGACCCCGGTTAACTGTCAAAGTGGAAGCTTAAGTTCACTGGGGTTTAGCAGTGAAAAAGTCAGGTTTGCTGCTCCCTTCTCAGAGTTGTAGCTCTCCATTTTTTTTTTTTTAAGTCTGCAAATTCCTCATTTTCAGACCTGGTGACCAGTGTGTTTATAAAGATGTTTTATAGCTTTTCAGCATTTTTAGTGTTTTCAGTTAGGAGAGTTGTTCAGGGTGTGCAATCTGCCATGTTGCTGGAAAGTTTAAAGAGAATTTCAGCTGAATTTCTTAAAAAAGAAAGGGCATATAGATGCTGAGCAACCAAGAAACAACACCTATCTTGTCTAGGTTAAGACAGATGTCCACTAGGCCCACCAACTCTGAGCTCTGACAAACTTCAGGACGTTATGGCTATCTGCTGCTGTGTAACACACTACTCCAAACTTAGTCACTTAAAACATCTGTATCATGCGAATAGATTGTGTGGGTGAGGAATTTGGACAGGGCACTGTGGCAATGGCTTGCTTCTGCTTCACTGCTTCATAATTTCCGGACCCTCAGATGGGAGGACTCAAACGGCTTCTCCACTTGAGTCTGCTACCTGAACTGGAACCTGTGGCTGGGCTCACGTGGGGCTGTGGGCCAGAATTTCTACTGGCAGCCTCTCTTTGTTCTTGGACTACCTCACAGTAGGTGGTTTCGGGGTAATCAGGCAGGGTATATGGCAGCTCAGGGCTCCAAGAGAGTGTTCCAGTGAGCAAAATAGAAGCTGCATGGCCTTTTATGACCTAGCTTTGAAAATCAGTAGTGTCTGGCACAAAAACAGACACATAGACCAATGGAATAGAATAGAAACCCCAGAAGAAGACCCACAAATGTATGGCCAACTAATCTTTGACAAAGCAGGAAAGAACATCCAATGGAAAAAAGACAGTCTCTTTAACAAATGGTGCTGGGAGAACTGGACAGCAACATGCAGAAGGTTGAAACTAGACCACTTTCTCACACCATTCACAAAAATAAACTCAAAATGGATAAAGGACCTGAATGTGAGACAGGAAACCATCAAAACCCTAGAGGAGAAAGCAGGAAAAGACCTCTCTGACCTCAGCCATAAATTTCTTACTTGACACATCCCCAAAGCAAGGGAATTAAAAGCAAAAATGAATTACTGGGACCTTATGAAGATAAAAAGCTTCTGCACAGCAAAGGAAACAACCAACAAAACTAAAAGGTAACCAGCGGAATGGGAAAAGATATTTGCAAATGACATATCGGACAAAGGGCTAGTATCCAAAATCTATAAAGAGCTCACCAAACTCCACACCCAAAGAACAAATAACCCAGTGAAGAAATGGGCAGAAAACATGAATAGACGCTTCTCTAAAGAAGACATCCGGATGGCCAACAGGCATATGAAAAGATGCTCAACGTCGCTCATCAGGGAAATACAAATCAAAACCACACTCAGATATCACCTCACGCCAGTCAGAGTGGCCAAAATGAACAAATCAGGAGACTATAGATGCTGGAGAGGATGTGGAGAAACGGGAACCCTCTTGCACTGTTGGTGGGAATGCAAATTGGTGCAGCCACTCTGGAAAGCAGTGTGGAGGTTCCTCAGAAAATTAAAAATAGACCTACCCTATGACCCAGCAATAGCACTGCTAGGAATTTACCCAAGGGATACAGGAGTACTGATGCATAGGGGCACTTGTACCCCCGATGTTTATAGCAGCACTCTCAACAATAGCCAAATTATGGAAAGAGCCTAAATGTCCATCAAATGATGAATGGATAAAGAAATTGTGGTTTATATACACAATGGAGTACTACATGGCAATGAGAAAGAACGAAATATGGCCCTTTGTAGCAACGTGGATGGAACTGGAGAGTGTGATGCTAAGTGAAATAAGCCATACGGAGAAAGACAGATACCATGCGGTTTCACTCTTATGTGGATCCTGAGAAACTTAACAGAAACCCATGGGGGAGGGGAAGGAAAAAAAAAAGAGGTTAGAGTGGGAGAGAGCCAAAGCATAAGAGACTCTTAAAAACTGAGAACAAACTGAGGGTTGATGGGGGGTGGGAGGGAGGGGAGGGTGGGTGATGGGTATTGAGGAGGGCACCTTTTGGGATGAGCACTGGGTGTTGAATGGAAACCAATTTGTCAATAAATTTCATATATTGAAAAAAAAAAGAAAAAAGAAAATCAGTAGTGTCATTTCTATTGCACACTATTGGTTGCAGCCATTATAAGCTTGCCCAGAGTCAAGAGGAGGCACCATACAGCCCACTCTCAAAGGGAGGTCTATGAAAGAATCCGTGGCCATGAAAAACAAACTTGTTGTGGTGCCTGGGTGGCTCATTCGGTAAGTGTCCAACTCTTGGTTTTGGCTCAGGTCACGATCTCATAGTTTGTGGGACTGAACTCTGTGTCAGGGTTCACCCTGGGCTTCCCAGGGCTCACAGAGCCCACGCTGACAGCATGGAGGCTGCTTGGAATTCCCTTTCTTCCTCTCTCTCTGCCCCTCTCCTGCTCGTGCGCATTCCCCCCCTCTCTCTCTCTTTCAAAATAAATAAATAGACTTAAGAGAAAACTTGCCAAAAAGGATTTGGGCCTTCCCTCTTTTATGGGCGTTTCTCTGTGAGAAGCAGGGGTGGGGGCGGAATGTAGAAATGTCCCTATTTCAACCAACGTTTTTGCTTTCCCTCACGGTTCTGCTTGTTTGTATTGCCTCCTGAAGTTGCTTCTACCAGCAATCTTTGCTCCTCCTAGGTCACTTCTTGCAGTTCCAAGACCTCTCTTCTTGAACACCTTTTGGCTTTATTTCTCTAAGCATCTCTCCTTAGCTGCTGCTACGTAGTACTCTGTGTCCAGATCTACATCTTACAATATCATCTATTAATCAATCTATCTACCTCCATATCTGCCTGCCTACCTATCTCTCACAGAAGAAAGCATCATCCCTTTACATCATGGGGCCTTTTTAGAAGTGTTACCTTAGAGGAATAGCACAGGTCCTTAGTGGTATTTTCAGTTTTATCACTCAGTCAATGGGGGAAAGGATGGTTGGCCCCCTAGCAAAGAGGTTTGACTACTTAGTAATAATATTGTTTATTTTCTACTACCAACTTTCTTTTTTGCAGTGCATGTGTATCATCAGAAGCTGGGTGATGGGGCGGAAAAGAAATATTCAGGCACAATTTCACACTATACCTGAAAAAAACACTGCTGCTTCTAATACCCAGGTCTGATACCAGATTGGAGTAGTTTTTACTTCTATGTTTTTGTTTTTGTAATCCCTTTTCTCAAAATGGCCACCATTGGGGCATCTTTAGTCCACCGTCAATGACCCAAGCCCTAATTGTGAACATGTTGCTGTTTTTACCAGGAGCTGCCAACCCAGGAGAGTTGGAGGTTGTGTGATGATGGATGTCTGACCGCTTGGAGGACCTGTAGAAAAGTCTGTGCTTTGGGGCACCTGGCTGGCTCAGTTGGTAGAGCATGTGACTCTGTCTCAGGGTTGTGAGTTCTAGCCCCACGCTGGGTGCAGAGATTACTTAAAAATAAAATCTTAGGAGCGCCTGGGCGGCTCAGTAGGTTAAGCGTCCAACTCTTGGTTTCAGCCCAGGTCATGATCTCATGGTTAGTGGGTTAGAGCCCCACATTGGGCTCTGCGATCTCTGTCTCCCTCTCTTTGTCCCTCCCCCACTCGCACTCTCCCTCTCTCAAAAATAAACAATTAAAAAAAATAAAATCTTGTGGTGCCTGGATGGCTCAGTCGGTTGGGCATCCGACTTCGGCCCAGGTCATGATCTCACAGTCCATGAGTTTAAGCCCCGCGTTGGACTCTGCACTGACAGCTCAGAGCCTGGAGGCTACTTCAGATTCTGTTTCCCTCTCTCTCTGCCCCTACCCCACTCACACTCTGTCTCTGTCTCAAAAATACAAATAAAAGCATAAAAATTTAAAAATAAAACCTTTAAAAGATTCTGTGCTTCAGTTCTGCCTTACAAAAGCACCTTTCACATTTCTTTTGTTGTTTTTTTTGTTTTTTGTTTTTGTAATTAGTTCTTAAAGTAGGGTAAGCCACCTCCTTCAGGCTGATTCGATTTACAGATGCTCTTGCTCTCTGCTCTTCCTCTGGTAAACTGCAGTTTATCAATACTGTTCCTAAAATCTGATGTTACCCATTATTTTTTTCTCTCCATCTTCCATGGTAATAGAATTCTAGCCAGACACATGTTTAAAGAATACATTTCTCTGCAGCTAGGTGTGGTCAAGTGTCCTGGTAAATAGGATGTCAATGGATGTGCTGTGTAGCTCCTTAAGACAGCTTTCCATATAGGATAGCTAGACTCAAGAGTACAAGGGAATGAATTATTGGTCCCTATGACAACACAGATGGATCTTAAGGGCTTAATGCTGTTATAGAAGTGATAGAGTGTGATAGAGTGATGGAAGCCACTCTCAAAAGGTTACATACTATATAATCCTGTTTATATGACACTCTGGAAAAGGCAAAACTATACGGAAAGAACAGAGAGCCGTCACAATGGGCTGGAGTGGGAGAAACGTTTGACTACAAAGGAGCAGGAAAAGGGAATGTTGGGGGGTGATGCGCAAATATTTCTTTCAGGTTAACGATACTCTTTGTGGAGCAGGAAGGAGTCCATAGTCCTTTCTTCACTGACCCTTCACTGAATTCAAAACTTGGGGCCGTGAGGGAAAGGCGGAGAAACACGGGATGGCCTATAGAATAGCAGTTAGTAGTTAATGAGACATGGGTATCTCCTGGGCGCCCTGTAAGAAATACGCCCAGAGAGCCTCCTGGAAATCCTTACTCTGTAGATTCAGGGTAGGACCCACGTTTCTCTTTTTAACAAAAAAGAGTGGTGGCCTCTGGTTGGAGAGCCGCAAACCCGGCTATCGCGTCTAACGTGGGAGTTGCTCCCAGGTCCCAGCCGGCGCTGGGAGCCGGCTGGGGGAATCCTCCACTCACGTCAGCGACGCACAGAGAAGCTTCCATGAGACGCCAGCAACCTCACTCCGCTCAATTCTCTCCGGCCTCCAGGGCGCAGGCGCCGCTCGCCCCGCCCCGCACGCAGGATTGATTGCTCCTTGCGCGGTGGCCCGTCTGCGCAGGTTCGGGACTTATCTTGGGAGGAGGGGCCGGGGAAGAGGTGGGGTTTGTTCTTTGTGGGTTCGGAGACTTCGGGGCCGCCGGCCTGTTGCGAGCGCTGCGCGCCAGCCCGTGACATTGTTGGAAGTGTCCCTCCGCGAGGGGCTGTGGGGCCTGGAGCTAGGAGATCGAGTTGCAGTGTCCCCGTGAGGCTCTCTTTTGAATCCCTGCTAGCTCCGGGCCGCGGAGGCGCACTGGGTACCGAGGTAGCAGGTGTGGCTACGGCCGTATCTCTTGGTGGTGTGGTAGTCATCATGGGTGTGGGTCTGCGCTGAAACTGGGGTCCAGAGTCCGGTCCCGAGGAGCAAGGCGACGGAGCGAAGCCAGGGGGCCCAGGCTCGTGAGGGGTCTGAGAGCGCGCCTGAAAGCAGGGGAACCGCACCACCCCGGGCGGCAGCGCTACGCGCTCGGACAGGAGTCTGGGTTTGACTGCCCTGTTCTGGGCCTTGCAGGTCGCCTGGGCGTCACTGCGCGGAGTGGGAATGCCCGATGTCACCTAGCTTGCTCCCTGCTCTCTGAGCCGTAAGGGAGGACCTCAGGGCTGCGGCTGCAGGACAGACATTTGGACCTAGTGAAAGGACGTCGCCGCTTAGCCCCAGCTATGGACTCCACAGCATCAGGTTTGGCTCTCGAGGGTGGAGAGGGCCAGAAGCCCTTCTGGGGAGTTAGTCGCGGGCCAAGGAGGAGGACGACCCTAGGAAGAGGCCGAGGAATCCAAGGAAGGGGCAGAGCCTGTAACCGCCTTCCCTGTGGCATTTCCTAATTATCCAAGCCCAGGAGCGTGAAGTCTCCGTATCCAGACACCATGGTAGAGGTGGAGGGGATGGCCGCGGAAGACTTCCCAAAAGCCAGAGGAGAGCGGGGAGGGCTCTCCTGTGTGGGAGGGAGAGGGTAAATAATAAACAAACCTGTGAAGGAGTGGCCTTGGCCAGGGATCAGAGGGCAGTGGGGCCATTTAGAGCCTTGCCACCATTTCCTTTATTGCTTCATTAAGTAATAGGATTCCTCCAGCCTTTCTAGCTCAACTGTGTAGAAGATTAGCAGTATACATGGGGGGTACTTCCTGTAGTCACCTCTTCACTAGTGTTGGGGACAAGGCAATCCAGGTGACCCATGAGTTTTTAAGCCATTTCTTTCTATGTTTAGAATCTTCTGTCCTTCACCAAGTGGGCATTTTAACTTTTCGTTCTTCAGCGCACATGCTCAAGGTCACAAGACTGGCCAGTGGCAGAACTGGGCCGAATCTCTGGGACTACCACCCCCTCTGTATTCCTTTATGCCTTGTATTCTGTAGACTATAGCACAGGAATCATCTCAAACTCTTTAGAAATGCAGACTCTCAGGCCCTACCCCACATACACTGAATCAGAGTCTGTTTAACAAGATCCCCCAGAATCCATACGCATTAACGTTTGAGATGTGCTGACCTATGCTATGCCATGCTGCCTGCCATTTCCATGCTTTTGTTGTTGTTAGCTATGATAACTTCTTTGGCATGGTTGCGGCTAGTGTTTTGTTTGTTTTCAGGCTTTGAAAATAGTATGATATAAAAACCCTATTATAGTGGGACTTAAAAAGTATGCTTGCAGAGACCTATGCTTGGGAACTTCTCAGGGAGAACTGACCTTTGAGCTGGGTTCCCAAGGATGAGGGGAAAGGTGTAACTTCTTTCCCTTAAAGTGTATATATTTCTTGGCCTTGCCCTGGGCCTTGTTTTGTGTTCTTAATCTCATACCATAGGCTATATTTAAAGTTCCTTGAAAGTCTTCTCCATGTTGATATTTTTAAAAGGCCTAGTAGAGGAGATGCCCAGTAAGTAACTCTCCAGTGGAGTGGCTGGAATTTGGTGATACTTCAGTTACCTGAAGCCTGCGGTGCCCTTTGGACAGGAGAGGTGGGGGAGGGCTTGTGCAATTCTGTCTCCTGTAGGATAGCTAGAGGCTGCCCGTCAGCTCCCTTTGACCCAGCCCTGTCCCCAGAACCACTGAGGTGACATACTGACTCTTCAGGGGTTTCCAGCTTGGGGCATCTGGGAGCTGCAAAGGCCATAAGGGTTAGCCTTCCTTATGGCTCCTTTTACCTTCTTAGTTCTCCCTTCTCAGGACCCTGCTCTTTCTCCAGAGAGATACCCAGGAGAAAAGGGAACAGCCAGTTTATTCCTGAAAGCCAGGCCCCAGGTGAGTTGGGGTTCTCTTCATTATTCCTCAAATGATTGAACTATAATGTATTCGCCTCCTTTTCTCTGGAGCCTCTTTGTTCGCTCAAGGGAACTGACCCCAATTCCTGCTCTGCTGGAGGCTGAACCCATCAAGGTGGATGCTGGCCTCCCTGTCCCTTTCTAGGGGCCCCTCCTCTCTGCTCAGTATGTACTCACACAGATCCTTTGGTTTATTTCTGTCATGAGCACTGCAGTGAGTACCAAGTAAGGGAGGGAGCCCTGAACTTGAAGGAGTGTCACTACCACAGAAAGGGGCGGGGGGGGGAGACTCTGGTACCCAGGACGCAGCCCCAGTCACAGTAAGGTTGTGCATGGTTTGATGACAGATGGACGTGGCACAGATAGGCCTTTCCATCAGGGTGTAGTAAAAGAACAGTGAGCCTGGCGAGGTTCGGGAAGGCTCATGGAGAAAAGGGGGCAAGGACATTCTGAGGGTATGGACAGGTGGGGAGGCCATTTGAGGCTATGTGCCTGTTCAGATGTTATCTTCCTGGATTAGTGAGAAGATAGACTTAACTTACCTCCTGGCTGGAACACTCACCTAAATTCTCTATGCATTGGGTTTGCAGTTGTGAAATGAGGATGGTAATCATGTTGATGATAATGGTGGGGCGCCTGGGTGGCTCAGACGGTCAAGTGTCCAACTTCAGCTCAGGTCATGGTCTCATGGTTTGTGAGTTCGAGCCCCACGTCGGGCTCTGTGCTGACAGCTCAGAGCCTGGAGCCTGTTTCGGATTCTGCGTCTTCTTCTCTGCTCCTCCCCTGCTCACGCTTTGTCTCTCTCTCTCAAAAATAAATAAACATTAAAAAAAATTTTTTTTACATCATGTTAATGATCATGGTGAAAATAGTAATGGCCATTATGTACTGAGAACCAAATATGTATCAGGAGCCGTTCTACACAATTTCCTTACACTAACTCATCTTTCAAACATTCTTATTTTGAAGAATGGCAACTGAGGCACAGAGGGGTAACTGAGAAAAGCAAGAGAGATAAAGTCACTTGTTCGTGGTTCTCTAGCACATAAGGAAGGCAGCCTAGTTTCAGCACATAAGGAAGGCAGCCTAGTTTCAGATCCAGGTTGTCTGGCTCTAAGATCTTAACCACTCAATAACGCAGTTACCTCATATCGTTGCTGGAGTCTTCTGGTAAATGGTAATTCCTAGTCAGCTTCGGTTGTGAGGGGGTAAACGGGGTAATGGTGACCGACTCCAGAATTGGATTCAGGTTTGGCTGTAGTAGGCTGGATGTGGAGAAAATCAAGTGGAAGGCTGTGGATGCCAGGCTGCCTCATTTCCTAGCAGCCAAGATGGTAGTTTCGTGTATTGTAGCCTAATGATAGACATTTGTATTTAATTTTCTAGCCAGTGGGGGAAACCCCCACCAATAGAGGATTCTCACAGATAACTAGTAGGATAATAAATCGAGTTTCAACCTCTTTGGCCTTAATGTACACCATTCAGAGGTATATCAGAGAGCTTAATCTAGGAGTGTCGTAGGAACGATGGCCTGTTGATCTCAATGGCTCATAGTAACAAAGGTGTATTTCTTCTTTATGTTACGTATCACTAGTGGGCCAGCTCTGACTCCTCCACACCCTCTTTGCTCTGGGATTCATGCTGAAAGATCAAGTCTGCTCTGGGATGTTGTTATGTGGCAGGGAAAAGTACAGTGTCAGAACCAGGAGATGGTTCTTCTGGCTTCTGCCCACAACTCATTGGCCGAAGCAAGTCATGTGGCCAAGCCTAATGTCAGTGAGGTGGGAAGTAAAAATAGGCCTTCCATAATGTGGGGCGTCAGGGGAGGGGCCGTGAATACTTTGAACAAATAATTAGTCTGCCACTGTCTGTTTTCTTACAAATATTCACTTCCCTCCCTCCACACACAATCTCTCCCTAAGAGAGATAACCTAAAACCTCTATTTAGTTACCTACCAAGAGCATTAAGATCAAAGTCTTGGATGGTGTGATGGCCTCAACATCAGGTCTGGATGTTTTTCCTCCGGATCTGGAGACCTCTGAACCTATGATGTAAAAGGACAAATTGCCTGAATCCGTATATCCAATACAGTGGAATAATGCAGAAGGATAACCACAAGATAACCACAATTAGGAGTCCGGGAAGGGGAAGCATGGGAGGAGCCCAGCAATCTCAGGTCTGCAGCAGCTATGAAATTCCTCTGGGCAGACTTGGTGAGAAACGCTGACCTTGGGACCGGGGAGTCTTCTGGTTATGCCCTGCTTCTGCTACCTGGATGGAGCTCCTCAGGCCAGTGCTCTCCTTAGCTCTTGGCTCTGCCCCCAAGTTCCTTCTGCAGTACCCTCCTTGGTCACCTATGAAATGATATTGGAGAATAAACTCACTTGAGGGCTAAGCAACTTTTTCATCCTCCTTGAATAAATTGATGGCCCAAGGATTTTTTCAAGTCATGAACATTCGGTGTAACTCTTGAAAAGGTCATCAGCTTTTTATGTAGTTGTTTTCTGTCACTTCCATGTGTCAGCAATTTTACCCACAGTTCTTTTTTGTGGAACTCTTGGGGTTTTTCTTGAGAAAGCCATTCCTTTAGTCACTAAGCACTTCAGCTGCCCTGAAAGGATTTACTGGGAGCCATCTTTGGTCCTTCCATTAGGTTGTTAACCATCCTTTGTCATGTAAAAGCCTTATCTATATTGTCTTTGACCAACTGGGAACCAGAATTGGTTAAATCTCCAACTCTGTAAGTTTACAATTTCCGGATCCTTTCTTTTGCCTTCCATTTTTATTTTGCAAACTAGCCAACTCTTGAGCTCATTTCTTTTTCTTGAGATATTTTGTCAACTTCTGCCAATAACAACCACCTCACACTACTGATGTTCCGGCCTCTTCTCACAGCACCACAAATTCATTCTTACATTGTTCGTCTTTCCAGTTATTGCAGACAACTGTTTTAGCACACAGTTCACCACCAAATTACATGGGTTGCCATAGCATCAATAACTTTCTTTACTTCTGGCTCTAAGCCAAAGTCACGTATTTTAGGCTTTTTGTGATGGCAGAACCTTGCTTTAAGTACTAGGTTTTTTTTTTTTTGTTTTGTTTTGTTTTTAATGAGTCAGTTTAGGCTAGTTATGCTATATTAAGAACAGCAAAACTTCAAAGACTTCTATCATCAAAGGTTTATTTTTTGCCTGTATTACATGTTTCACATTCTGTTTGTGAAAAGCAGATTATTTGACAACACTTAGGTCAGTGGAACAGGAAATTCAATCCTACAGGGAGAGCCAGTGAGTATTTTGAATAAATAATACAATCTATCAAAAGGGGTTATTAGAAGTGAGTTTTCCATATCTGATTATTTTGGACTGACTTATGTTAATGTAAAATTTTTACTTTGACTTATTCTATGGAATCAATGTCTAAATGGGATTTCTAAACATATTTTGGGAAAAGTATAGGAGTTTATGCTACATTTATCTGCATTTTAGTTCACGGTATGTGAATTACCATACAGTGTAAGTCAAATGGGAGGTTATCTCGTTGCTGTTTAGAGGGTGACAGGATACTTCTGGTTGGGACCCACCGAGTGTTTGTCCCTTGTGGAGACCTGGGATCCAGGGTGTGTCAATTTTGGACATTCAGGAATTGAATGAATAGGAATAGAAAAGTGATTAGGCTTTGGGGGAGAGGATTCATGGTAATCAAACTCATAAAAGACTTAACGATTCATTATAAGGCTACTTGGTACACTATCACTGAACTGTGTGCTGGGGTGGGGTGGGGGTAAATTATTATAAATCCCAAATTATTTGATTTGGATTTAGTGAAAATTGTCATTAAAATCATAGGTCACAAGTTTCAAAAATAGAAGACTATTGATACTAGTGTGTTTGAGAATGCAAAGCGTATAGCCTGTTATTTCTAGTTGATTCTAATTAAGTGCAACTAAGTTGAGAGTAGAACTTGTAGAAAATGAAGGAAATGGATTACATTTGTCTCCCTTCCTAAGCAGAATGTCTCTGTAGGGCTGATTCTCTTGAGACCCTGATTATATATTTTTTTTAACTTGTTTTATTTTTTATTTTTTTTAAATTTACATCCAAATTAGTTAGCATATGGTGCAACAATGATTTCAGGAGTAGATTCCTTAGTGCCCTTCCCCATTTAGCCCATCCCCCCTCCCACAGCCCCTCCAGTAACCCTCTGTTTGTTCTTCATATTTATGAGTCTCTTCTGTTTTGTCCCCCTCCCTGTTTTTATATTATTTTTGCTTCCCTTCCCTTATGTTCATCTGTTTTGTCTCTTAAAGTCCTCATAGGAGTGAAGTCATATGATATTTGTCTTTCTCTGACTGACTAATTTCACTTAGCATAATACCCTCCAGTTCCATCCACGTAGTTGCAAATGGCAAGATTTCATTCTTTCTGATTGCCGAGTGATACTCTATTGTATATATATACCACCTCTTTATCCATTCACCCATCGATGGACATTTGGGCTCTTTCCATACTTTGGCTATTGTTGATAGTGCTGCTATAAACATGAGGGTGCATGTGCCCCTTTGAAACAGCACACCTGTATCCCTTGGATAAATGCCTAGCAGTGCAATTGCTGGGTTGTAGGGTAGTTGTATTTTTAGTTTTTTGAGGAACCTTCATACTGTTTTCCAGAGTGGCTGCACCAGCTTGCATTCCCACCAACAATGCAAAAGAGATCCTCTTTCTGACCCTGATTATACTTCTAAGCAGTGTGACTAAAGTATTGACAAGAGTGGGCACTTACTACTTCCAAGTAGTAAGGAAGATACGTTTCCTGAAGCAGCTTAAAATATTTTTGAGATGACAAAATCCCAAACGGGGCATTGGGATAGCTAGGAACTCGTGGAATCCCTTCTACATCCTAAGGTTCTACTCAGACGCCCATCCTCTCTTCTTCCTGGGGCTGTTAGTGTGCTCCCTAAGGATACAGCAGTGTCTTCTGTGTTTCAGGATCTGATGACATTCAAGGATGTGGCTGTGGAATTCACCCAGTGGGAATGGGGGCAGCTGGATCCTGCTCAGAAGGACCTGTACAGGGAAGTGATGCTGGAGAACTTCAAGAACTTGGCCTCTCTGGGTGAGCTCAGCTCCTCCAAAGCCTAAAGCCTGCCCATCAGGCCTGCCATCTTTATTTCATTGTTGTTTAAAAGCTTGGGGTTTCTAGGCCTGTTGGCTGAGTTTTGCCCTGGGGTTCTGGAATCAGACATTTACATTTTCTCTGGAGTCCTCATTCTTCATTTGTAGGAAAAGTCTTGCTTGCTATGAAACCATAATAAGAAGTTTCATGATTCTGCTCCTAATATTTTACAATGCCTATTTGTAGGCTTTCCACACCTATTTCTCCCCCAGAAAGACCTAGGGCTAAAGCCTTGGCCTCTAACATACCCAGTCATGATCCTTTTCTTTCTCTACCATCAGGGCTTCCAGTATCTAAACCATATGTGATCTGCCAGTTGGAGGAAGGGGAAGAGCCCTGTGTGGTAGAGGGAGAAATCTCAACAGGTGAGTGAGTGAGACCTAAGCAGCATCACACGTAATAAGGATCAGCCCTGGGTAGGAAGTTGTCCTGAAACCTTGGTTAGGGGACCATCCTCTGAGAGGTGAGGCTACTTGTCAGAAGCCCTCCACCCACTACAGTATTTTGAAAAAATTTTTTAATGTTTATTTATTTTTGAGAGACAGAGTGCAAGTGGGGGAGGGGCAGAGAGAGAGGGAGACACAGAATCTGAAGCAGGCTCCAGGCTCTGAGCCGTCAGCACAGAGCCCGACACAGGGTTTGAACTCATGAGCTGTGAGATCACGACCTGAGCTGAAGTTTGACACTTAACCGACTGAGCCACCAGGCACCCCAACAGTATTTTGAATACTATTAGGCTTTTGTAATTATCTCTAGTGTCAGAAGAAGAGATGTTCATTTTCTTCTCTAGCACTTAAGCTGCTTTTGGTACCCATCTCTGCCCACCCCTTCTGAATTCTTAGTGCCACTCAGTATCGCTAGATGTCACATGATCAATGTTGGATGGACTCTAAGGGTCAACAGTTGTAAATGGCCAGACTGTCTTATATCAGCAGGGTTAAGGGAGTTACTAAGAGACCAAACAGAACAGTTGAGTGGCCTAGAAACTAAAGGGTTACAGGCAAGGGCAGATGGATGATGTCAAGAAGATCAAGGTGAGGACACTGAGCTTCAACAGAGGTGGTTCCAGAAACAAAGACTACTCCTTGCCATCTGTTGATGTCATCTCTTTGAGACCATGTATTCCTAGGTGACTTGAGAGTACCTGATAGGCCTCACCTCTTGGAGCAGAATTCTGGACTCAGAGCTCTTCTTCTTGCCATGTGTAGCCCAAGCACACTGGAGAAAGGTGACAGTCTATGCCAATGTTCATCTCTGAGGCAGAATCACAGCCCTGGGTCAGAGGTAAAGCTCAGAAAAGAAGTCCTCAAATCCCAAGGCACAGGTTGGGACTCATAGGAGCCTAGAATAGAGGACAGAGAGGGAAGTTGCTGATCTCTCCTATATTAGTCTTTTCTTAATCTTTTTTTTTTTTAAAGTTTATTTATTTTGAGAGAGAGAGAGAGAGAGAGAGAGAGAGAGAGGGCATGTGCATGTGCGTGTGCAAGTTGGGGAGGGACAGAGAGAGAGAGGGAAAGAGAGAATCCCAAGCAGGCTCCCCACCAACAGCACAGATCCCAATGTGGGGCTCAATCTCATGAACCATGAGATCATGACCTGAGCCAAAATCAAGAGTTGGATGGTTAACCGACTGAGCCACCCAGGTGCTCCTTTCTTGTTCTTTTTCTGATTGGGAGCAAGGGTCTGACATCTGGATCTGGTCTCAAGATAAATATCTGTCCATTTACAGTGCTCTACAAATATGGCTGTGCTTCAGAATCTCTCAGGGAACTTGTTGAAACATCCAGAACCCCAGGGGTCACACAAGACCCACTGACTCAGAATCTAGCCTTTGGGAGCACTGGCGTCACTAGTCATTTACCTTTTCAGACACTTTATTATTATTGTATTCATTTTCTATTGTTGCTGAAACAAATTACCACAAACTTAAAGACTTTAAACTTATTAGTTTAGACTTTAGACTTATTATTTAGTAGTTCATAGGTCAGAAGTCTGGCATGGGTCTCACACAAGATGTCAGCAGAGGTGTTCCTTTCTGGAGTGGCTAGGGTAGAATCTGGTTTCTGGTTATTTGAGTTGTTAGCAGAACCAGTTTCTTGCAGTTGTGAAACCGAGATCCTTGTTTTCTTGCTGGCTATAAACTGAGGAATGGTAACAGCTTCTAGAGACTGCTACATTCCTTGGCTCTTGGTGCCCTTTCTCCACCATCAAAGACAGAAATGGTGGGCTGAGTCCTTCTCACACCACATCTCTCTGACCCAGCCATGAAATGCTCTCTGATTTGAAGGATGTGGGTGATTACATTGGTCCTGTCTGAATAATCCAGGATAATCTCCCCATCTAAAGGTTTGGGCCCTTAATCACATCCACAAAGTCCCTTTAGCCATGTAAGGCATTTTTTTCTTCTTGTGCCATGTCAGGCACATATTTACAAGTTCTTGGGATTAGGGCATGGATGACTTTGAGGGAGAATTAATCTTCCTGTCACAATTATATATAGTAATATAAACTGAAGTGCTGAGGGGACCTTGTGAGGGCATCTTCCTACCCTCTTCTCATCTTTACGATCTTTGGACTTACCTTGTGTACTGGAATCCAAACACTATTTTTTCAGGTTTTCCTAATCTGTATTCACTTGCTTATCACTTATTCTTGGTAACTCCAAAACCTCAGACATATACCATTCTTGAAAGAAACTGTACACGTCTCAGATGATATTATTATTATTATTATTATTATCATTATTTTGAGGTGAAAGAATTCACCTGAGGCAAAGAGATAGAAGTTTATTGAATACACTGCAAGGAAGCAGTGGGCAGGACAGCAAAGGAAAGGCGACAGCAAAGGAGAGGCTGTCTGCCTCAGATATTATTTTAAAGCTTCATGATCTTACATCCATTATAGGATTTTACTTCCTCTTCGCCCATGGAACAGTTAATACAAGCATGTCTCTTTTTTCCCCCACCCAGACTGGGAGAAAAGGCCTAAAGCCAAGGAATCAAGACTAAATCAGGATATTTCCAAAGAGGAATTATTCCCCATAGCATCAGTAGAAAAACACATCAGAGATGAACTCTCCTTCTGCAAACTGAAAGCAATTTGTGGTTGTGATGACCAGTTAGAGATACATCCAAAAAAACTGGAGAGACATCCGAAAGAAATGTCAGTCACTCACAAATCTACTACCACCCTTAGGATAGATCGTGAATGGAGTGATTTTGGGAGAAGTTTAGACTTAAGATCAGTCCTTTTTAACCAACACAATGTTCCCATAGGAGAAGGATCTTATAAATCGGACACAGAATTCAGACAGACTTCAGGAAGAAGTAACTCCCGGAGAACCCATCCAGGGAAGAAGCCTTGTAAATGTAACGAATGTGGGAAGTCTTTCCATTTCCAGTCAGAACTTAGGCGCCATCAGAGATGTCACACTGGAGAAAAGCCCTATGAATGCAGTGAATGTGGGAGAGCTTTTGGTCATATTTCATCCCTTATTAAACATCAGAGAACTCATACTGGAGAAAAGCCCTATGAATGCAGCGAGTGTGGGAGAGCCTTCAGCCAGAGTTCATCTCTTGTTCTACATTATAGATTTCATACTGGAGAGAAACCTTACAAATGTAATGAATGTGGAAGAGCCTTTGGTCATACTTCATCCCTTATTAAACATCAGAGAACTCATACTGGAGAAAAGCCCTATGAATGCAGGGAATGTGGGAGAACCTTCAGCCAGAGTTCATCTCTCATTGTACATTATAGATTTCATACTGGAGAGAAACCTTACAAATGTAATAAATGTGGGAGAGCCTTCAGCCAGAGTTCATCTCTCACTCAACATTATAGATTTCATACTGGAGAGAAACCCTACAAATGTAATGAATGTGGGAGAGCCTTCGCTCATACCGCATCCCTTATTAAACATCAGAAAAGTCATGCTGGAAAAAAGGCTGTATGAATTCAGTGAACGTAGGAAGGCTTTCAGCTGGAGTACACACACGATTCACATGACACACATTGGCGAGAGCTCCTATAAGTGTAACGTATGTGCGACGACTTGGTTGGAAGACATCTTATTTAACATCAGACAGTACACGCTAAAGAGACGCTCTGTCAATGTTAAGAGAGAAGCTGAGCTTTGAATCACACTATCAAACAGCAGAGAATCCATCCTAGTGAGAAACCAAGTATGTGTGATGGATTTGGAAAGGCTTTCGTCAGAGGATACCCATTATTCAACGTCAGACAGTTTCTACTGGCCAGAAGCCTTATTCATGCAATGAATATGGCACAGCTTTCAGTCACATATTGTTCAATCAATCAATCAATCAATCAACCAGTAAGTAAATAAATATCAGATAACTCATACGGGAGAGCAACTACAAGTGTGGTAAAAGCCATCTGTAATACTTCTTCCTTTACTAAGCACCAAGAACACATATAAAAGGGAAGCCCCCTGAAAGCAGTAAATGTGGGAAGGTCTATCAGAGCTCATCTCTTCAAAAGAATCAGAGAATCATTCTTGAGAAAAACACTATGGAAATGGTGAATGTGGGAGTGCCTTTAGCCAAACCTCTTTCCTTTATAAACATCAGTGAACTCACCCTACTAGTTAGAAATCCTGGGAATGCAATGCATGTGGGAAAGCCTTTGACAGATTTTCCACCCATTTTGCACATCAGGGAATGTGTACTAGAGTGACTCTTTGAACTTGGTGAAACTAGGAAAACCCACTAGTATAGTTCAGGCCTCAGCATACATTAAGGCTTCACTCCTAGAGAAACCTGGGAACTTAATGGATGTGGGGAAAATTCCTTTCAGACTTGAGATTCATAAAACAAGAGCTGAAAGGAATCTGAGAAATCACCTCGTCTGGTGATTTTCTACCTGGTAGGGGCTCTTTATAACTGCAATGTGCTTTGCCTCCCCATTCGGTGAGCGGAGGGAGGTGTTACCATGTGGGCGAAGAGAATGGTGGCTGAGCGAGGTGGAGAGCCACCAGTGACTTAGCCCAACCATAGTTTAGAGCTAAGGAAACTGATCTTCTGGAAGTGCCATGCCCTGGGCTGGGCCTCGTTCCTTCTGGTTCACAGCTGTGGTTTTGAGATGGAGAGACTGAAGATCTTCCTGTACAAACTCCCGTGCACTCATTACACATTACCTTTCTCTAAGAGGCAATGGAGTGGTATTTTTTAAATTTTTTTTTCAACGTTTTTTATTTATTTTTGGGACAGAGAGAGACAGAGCATGAACGGGGGAAGGGCAGAGAGAGAGGGAGACACAGAATCGGAAACAGGCTCCAGGCTCCGAGCCATCAGCCCAGAGCCTGACGCGGGGCTCGAACTCACGGACCGCGAGATCATGACCTGGCTGAAGTTGGACACTTAACCGACTGCACCACCCAGGCGCCCCTGGAGTGGTATTTTTAAAGTTTGAGCAAAAAGCAATTTTTGTTAGATCATTATGCTACTAGATTTGGGATTTTCAAAATAAAATAAAAAATTTTTAAACATTAAAATCATTAAATATGGGCATTGTATAAAAAGATCAAAACTTCAAAAACATTATTCCGAGTGAAAGTAGCCAGATGCCAGATACCATGTATTGTATAGTTCCTTTTATAGGAAATGTCCAGAAATGGCAAGTCTTCAGAGGCAAAGTACATTCCTGATTTCCTGGTGCTGGGAGAGGTAATTGGGAGTGAATGCAAATGTTACAAGGAATCTTATTGGAGTGATGCAAATGTCCTAAAACTGGATTATGGTGACGGTTGAACAATTTGGTAAATTTACTAAAAATCATTGAATTGTGCACAGAATATGGGTGAAATTTATGGTATGTAAAATACACCTCAATAAAAATTGTTTTTTAAAAATCTCAAATATACAAATACACCAACTATTGCTAAACTACTTTTCCTGTCTTGTCTGTTACTTCGGTGTGTCTGTGTGTGTTTATTTTCTGAAATAGTTACCCCTAAGCTTACTGAGTCTCAAGTTCATATCATGTTGCCTCTGAAATTTGTATGGAAAAACCAAAAGCAGGAGCTGGCATAGACCAGAATAGTCTTGACTAAAAGATTAGCTTAAACTAAAAACAGTCCTTTAACCATTTTAAGTCCAGATTAGGAAGCTGAGCCCAGACATCAGGGGATCAGTTCAAAGTGGGTCCATGCAGACAGGCAGGACTAGGGGTCCAACAGGCTGGCTAAGACAGAGGGGTGCAGGCAGATAGGATGAACAGGAGGCATCTGGACAGCTGAGATCAGAATGCCAGTCTAGGAACCTAGAAATCATGGAAACTGCTTCCCAGAGAGCCAGGTTGCACAGGGAAGAAAGAGCAAATTTATTATATTAGTAATAGCTTAGTTTGCTCTATCGGTTCTCCCAATGCCCTTCTCTAACCCCAACCTAAGTCCCTTTATATACCTGGATACCTGCGACTTTATAGCTGGTCTTGCTTAACGTCTGTCCCTCCTGTGTATCTTTGCCATATTAACCATTATCAGTGTGCACCCATTGCCTCATCTGAAAACCTTTGTGAAGAGGACATTTAATGCCAAACTGAGTGAGGATCTATCTTCACTCAGTTTGGCATTAAATGTCCTCTTTGCTCTGCCTTAACCTCCTGCTGCTCCTGACAGGACCTCTAGTACAGACAAACTAGTTAGCTTGTCATACCTCAGACATGCCTCCACACTCCCCTGCCTGTTCCACCAGGCTGGGATGCCCCCTTCACTTATCTGAAGCCTGATAATCAGTCATAACCCTGTTCAAACACCCCCCTCCTCAGGGAAGAATTCTCTTGAACATTGATGTGAAGGCATAGCTTACTGATTTGCAATTGTAAAAGCATTTGTGTTTGCTTAAGGTTTTTAAAAACAAAAAGTATCTTGTCTTGGGATAGTTCTTACTACTGTTTTGATCTATTTAAATTACTGGTTGTTTATCAGTTTCCACTTTCTTGTCTCCTGAACCAGATTATCAGCTGCTTCAGGTAATTTCTCATACTTCCTCTCAAATGAGCAGACAGTAGGTCATTACTAACCATGTGTTAATTTGAAAAACTTGTATTACCCACTTTTTCTCACTGCTTCTGACTTTTAAAAAGTATTTTACTGTTCAGATATACCACATTAAAAATATTTATTTATTTATTTTAAGTGATCTCTACACCGAATGTGGGGCTTGAACTCACGACCCTGTGATTAAGAGTCGCGTGCTCTTCTGAGTCAGCCAGGTGCCCCTGACTTCACACTTTTGTACTAGATGAAAAACTCCTAGGAAACTACCAGTTAAATATTTTCTTTGAAAAATACAATGTTGCTTCCTGTAATTATTTTTCTTTTTTTTTTTTTAATTTTTTTTTTCAACGTTTATTTATTTTTGGGACAGAGAGAGACAGAGCATGAACGGGGGAGGGGCAGAGAGAGAGGGAGACACAGAATCGGAAACAGGCTCCAGGCTCTGAGCCATCAGCCCAGAGCCTGACGCGGGGCTCGAACTCCCGGACCGCGAGATCGTGACCTGGCTGAAGTCGGACGCTTAACCGACTGCGCCACCCAGGCGCCCCAATTATTTTTCAATTCAAGTATAGATGGGCATTGTTCCATCTTTTGGAGGTGGGTTGGTATGTGTGTACATAAAAACTCATTGCTATTTTGTAGCACTACAATGACTTAACACACCAACTACCCAGAATCAGGCCAAACTTCACAGGTTAAAGACACAGTACTCCACAAGACTGTTCCACTTCAGCCATAAATTTGGGGGTCCCTAGGCTACTCTTCTGACCAGCTGGCTACAAATTTGGGAGTTGCCACACTTTTCAGGCTTGATAATTCTCTAGAGCAAATCTCAGGACTGTGGAAAGGGCTATATTATGATGACTTTTTATAGCAAAAAGATACAAATCAAAAGCACCCTAAGGAAGAGGCACATAGATTGAGGTCTGGGAGCATCTCGAATGTGAGGCTTTCTTCTTCCCCAGGAACACATCACCTGCGGGCATATGTGTAACTATGCAGAGTACTGCCAAGCAGGGAAGCTCGCCTGACCTTCGTTGTCCAGAGTCTTCACTGGCGTTTCATTATGTTGTCATGGTTGGTTGACCACACAGTTGAACTCAAGCTTCAGTGCCCCTTCCCTCCTTGGAGGTCGGGCTGATATCACATGGCTCAAAATTCCAATTCCAACCACAAGGTTGGTCTTTCTGACTTGGTCAGCCCTCACCCCGAATCATCTAATTAGCATAAACTAGGGGTAACTAAGAGTCCCCTCATTAGCATAAACTATCAGGTGTGGTCTCAAGACCCACTATGAATAACAAAGACACATCAGAAAATTCCAAGGATTGAGGGGTTACCTCCCAGGAAGCAGGGACAAAGACCAGCCAAGTTCTTTCTGACACAAGCACACACATTCAAGTGGATGTGAAAACGTGAAAATGCTTCAATTCTTTTTTTCTCCCTTCATAAGTGTACTCTTTAATCCCCATCACCTATTTCCCCCATTCCCCCATCTCCCCCTCTAGTAACCACCAGTTTGTTCTCTACAGATACGAGTCTGTTTTTTGGTTTCTCTTTTTTTCCCCCTTTGCTCATTTGTTTTTGTTTCTTAAATTCTACATGAGTGAGTTCATGTGGTATTTGTCTTTCTCTGACTTCTTTCTCTTAGTATTATATTCTCTAGCTCCGTCTATGTTTTTGCAAATGGCAAGGTTTCATTCTTTTTTTGTGGCTGAAAAATACATTGCGCGCGCGCACACACACACACACACACACACACACACACACCCTGCATCTTCTTTATCCATTCATCTATTAATGGGCTCTTGGGCTGCTTTCATAGTTTGGCTATTGTAAATAATGCTGCAGTAAATAATGCATGTATCCCTTTTAATTAGTGGTGTTTTTTTTTGCGGCGGGCGGGGGGGGGGGGGCGGTAAATACCCAGTAGCGTGATTACTGATTATAGGGTAGTTCTATTTTTTTTTAAGTTTATTTATTTAGTTTGAGACAGAGAGCAAGGGAGAGCGAGTGGGGGGAAGGGCAGAGAGAGAGGGAGACAGAGAATCCCAAGCAGGGTCTGCAGTCGTGTAGAGCTGCAGTCGTGTAGAGTCGTGTAGAGCTCGACTTGGGGCTTGATCCCACGTTTCACTGACTGAGCCACCCAGGTGCCCCTATTTTTAATTCGTTTGAGGAACCTCAATACTGTTTTCCACAGTGTCTGTGATATTATTTGGGGTCTGGGAGCAAACAGTCAAGAAAGAATTTTTGAGATGTTTTCACTGCAAAAAGGTGGTTTTACAAAGCATGGGGACAGGACCTGTGGGCAGAAAGAGCTGCACTGGGATTGTGCGGAGTTTTAGTAATGGACCTTCTCTCTTCTTCAATTCCCAAGGACTGTCCCCTGGAATGCCTTTTTTTTTTTTTAACGTTTATTTATTTTTGAGACAGAGAGAGACAGAGCATGAACAGGGGAGGGTCAGAGAGAGGGAGACACAGAATCTGAAACAGGCTCCAGGCTCTGAGCTGTCAGCACAGAGCCTGATGCGGGGCTCAAACTCACAGACCGTGAGATCATGACCTGAGCTGAAGTCGGCCGCTTCACCGACTGAGCCACCCAGGCGCCCCCCCCTTGGAATGCCTTTTAACCCACTGGGAACAATTTGGATTGCAAAATTTAAGAAAGGACTCATCCTATGGTGCCTGGGTGGCTCAGGTGGTTATGCATCCCACTCTTGGTTTCAGCTCAAATCATGATCTCACAATTCATGAGTTCAAGCCCCACATCGGGCTCTGCGCTGGCAGTGGGGATCCTGCTTGGGGTTCTCTCTCATCCCCTCTCTCAATCTCTCTGGAAGAAGAAAAAGAAATGACTCATCTCCTGTAACACTGCATGATCTCAGTATGACCTATCAGATCTCTCCTGCAGGAAATAGGGCAAATGGATGGAGGTACACTACGTCCAGGCCTTCATGGCTCTAAATCAGGACCCAGACCTAAAGACCTCCTGCAGAATGTGTCTGGCCACTCAGCCAGGCCAATAAACTCGCTCCTGACATATTGGAAAATGTTCTAAATAGGCCTCCTTCTAAACCCAGGTTGCTGGAGGAAACAGAGGCCATTCCTAATTAAGGGGATGGTAACCCTCTCACTGTTCCCTCCTAATAGATGTGGGGGCTTCTTCTCATTCATTTCCCAGCTCCATGGCGATAATTAGAGCCAACTGTGATTAGTCTGCCTTGGGATGGGGACTTTAAGGAATATTCCTAGGCAGCTGCTGAAACTCCTTTTGTTTTGGGAAAGTACCTTGTATTCTCCAGCCCAACGTGGACTGCATATTTCCACTTTGGTGGAAAAAAGGCAACCACAAAAATATGGTATCTGCTCATCTGTCTGAGCTGATGAGGTTTAGAGCCGGGAACTCTCTTTCTCTGCCTTCTGGCAGCACATCACTTCTTCTCCCACTCCTCCCGTTTCTGCACCACCTTGGGTGTGGCCTACATAGCTGGTTCCTAGAGCATCCTCTGGCCTCCAGCACCAATGGCTCCTCCTCCTCCCATCGCTGTCCAGGAGCAAAGAGCACCCCTCAGACTTATCATTGCCCACTTTAGATATCCCCCCTGGTGCCCCAAGTAAAACAAACAACAACCAAACAAAACAAAACAAAACAAAACAAACCCAAAAAACTGACAATGGGGAACAAATCTTAAGTGGACCCGAGTGGAACATAATTCAATATTCAAAGTAATTGAAACTTTTATTCTACCAAGGATTACTGAAGGTTTAATAAGCTTGTGTTATCTCTGTTGCAATTTGTTAACAAAAAGATGACTTAAAATGACGGTTGGGGCACCTGGGTGGTCAGTTAAGTGTCCAACTCTTGATTTGGGCTCAGGTCATGATCCCAGGGTTATGGGATTGAGCCCTGCTTTGGGCTCCATGCTGAGCATGGAACCTGCTTGGGATTCTCTACCCCCCACTCTTGTGCACGTGCTCTCTCAATCTCTCTCAAAAAACAATGATGGCTAATTCTATTTCAAAGTTTTCATGGATAATTGTTAACTTTAAAGTTTTGCTTGGATGATAGATTGAATTAAGTTCATTGAACATCCTTCCTTAGAGATTCCTTAGAGATTTATGCTATCTCTAATATATAATTGAAAGTATATAATCAGCCATTCCTCATGACCCCGACGTAGCTCTTTCTGCCCATTGATCCTGTCCCTGTGCTTTAATAAAATTACCTTT
Source organism: Felis catus (assembly GCF_018350175.1). NCBI lineage: Eukaryota > Metazoa > Chordata > Mammalia > Carnivora > Felidae > Felis > Felis catus. The sequence goes on along the minus strand of NC_058370.1, from coordinate 104,594,114 downwards.
ATGCACCAAAGATGTCTCAATTCTTTCTTGACCTTTCGCTCAGAACCTCTACATTTCCACATCATTTTGGTTCCCAATGTGGGGCCCAAGTCCTCTCATCTGGACTTTGAACCGTGGTGCAAACTTGGTGAGTACTTTCTCTTCTCTTCCTTTAACTTCAGGGGCTTTTCAAGGAGTATGGTTTTATTGGCATACTTTTATGTCAATTTCTCAGGCTGCAATCCTCTAGCCTGTGGCTACTCTATGAGGAGGAGAAAGCCTGTCTTTTGGCTGGAAATTAGTACCTTGGTCAGAATGGTAGTAAGACCCAGAAACTTGATGTCCTCTTTTTCATTGGATTTCTAGGTCTTTTCCAAATAGGAGAAAGTGCTAAAGCACTGACAACTGAACACAGGTTTCTGCTTTTGGCTTCTTACTGCAGAAAAACTAAGGATATTTGAGTCTGTTGGTAATACACTTTATGCTTAATTGATTCATAAATTTGCCGTCTAAAGAATTCTGGTATAACAGTTCACAATTTGTTACTACTTAGTTTTCACTGGAGACTAAGGTTTCTAAGAGTTCAAAATTCTGTTACGTGTAATTAAGACTGATGAAAACAAAGGAAGCAACTCTGTATGTAGGAAAGCAGATGTGTAAGAAAGATATAAGGAATGGAAATACATTTTTGTTGAATTAAAAGAAAGTAATTTTGTCCATAACGAGACTAGTTGTTTGGAGAGAAATGGCTTGGGACAAAATCTAAATGCAAAGTAAAGTTGTAGAAGGTTTGTGAAGGAAATCTTTGGAAAGGAATTTTATGTGTGGTCAAGACAGACTAAGGTTGAAATGAATGGATTTTATTTATTTTTTTTATTTTTTGAGAGAGCAAGTGAACATGTAAGTGGGGGAGGGGGTGGAGGGAGACAGAGAGAGAATCTTGAGGAGGCTCCATGCTCATTGAAGAGCCTGATGCTAGGCTTGATCTCACGACCCTGGGATCATGACCTGAGCTGAAATCAAGAGTCAGATGCTCCATCAATTGACTAAGCCACCCGGGTGCCCCTGAAATGAATGGATTTTAAAAATACACTAGTATAAAATTAAAATTCTACTTCCAAAAATGCCTGCTAGGGCAGGTGTCAAAGTGACTAGAGGTCTCCCTCAAATGAAATTGCTGTTGATCACTGTCCTACCATAAAGGCCCTGTAGGAGGGATGCTAGCTTCCCCCTGCTTCCCTACTGTATCCTACAAATGGGTGCCGGTGAATGGACTGAAATATCATGCCATGCTGTGACAAACATCCCATTTTAAACCCATGGAAAACATTAGAAAAGATTTACAAGAGGAATTTATCCAATTTGGTAATTTAAGTAGTTAGTAGAGGACATTGACAGAAAACCCTCAAGATAGAAATCCATCACGGTCTAAGTGGCTTCCCAACACAGGAAGTCTTTTATAGCCAATTTCCCTAGGAAACAGTCCCCAGTTGGGTTTTAATTCAATTGGGGATGGGTTTTGGTGGGCTCCAAGCAGAGGTCTCACAGCCAGAAGAGGCTAGACCAGAGATGTGAAGGGAATCACATCAGACCAATGAGGAGGAAACCTCACACACGAGTCTTAAGATTGGCAACCATGCTAGTGACTTAGGTGGCTGTCCCATGCCCAAGACAGACAACTTTGTATAAGGACAGGAATAAGGAGAGGTCTGTTGGCTCCAGACCCCCATCACTCTAAAACCTCATCACAGACTCAGACATGACCAGACAGCTTTAAGGAACTAAGGCTGACTTTACGAAATATGGAGCCATAAAGCCCCTTGGAAATGTTGGCCTTATAGAGGCCAGCATTACATATTATAGAGTGCCTAGCAACTTTATCAGGTGAGTAAAGAAAGCCACTTTGTGGCAGGTGCAGGAACCTCAGGATGTTCCGGGGGGGGGGGGGGGGCGGTCTTCACGAAGAGGAATTTGCCCAAATCTACAGGTATTGCAGGCTTATCTGATGGCAAGTATGTGGCGTGGCTTCTGGCCTACAGAGGCTACTAATATTAGATTCATTATGAAAAGTTCCAGCAAAGCAGATTTTAAAAGATCTGGATGGTCAATTGCTATTCTTACTGAGCTTATATAAATAATCCGGCTAAATTTGTTAAAATTGGTCTTGTTTTTCAAATGAATTAGTCTTGATTTGGCTATCTCTGGAAATATGGGTGATTTTAGAGAGAAAAAATATGTTTCAATAACCCATCTTGGTGGATGTTAAGTTCTAGTTGATTTTTGAATGTTTGTTGTTTGCCTAAGCTAGACAGCTTGAGGTAAACTTCAGAGAAATTGCCATCATAGCTCATATATCAACAATCTTCTTGTTATTCTGTAGGGATAAAGAAGGACCCCATGGGCACATGATTTTTAAAAAATATTTTGAATGTTTACTTATTTTTGAGAGAGGCAGAGAGAGTGTGAGTGGGGGAAGGGCAGAGAGAGAAGGAGACACAGAACCCGAAGCAGGTTCCAGGTTCTGAGCTATCAGCACAGCTCCAGGCTCTGAGCGTCAGCACAGAGTCTGACATGGGGCTATAACCCACAAACCATGAGATCATGACCTGAGCTGAAGTCAGATGCCTAACCATGACTGAGGCGCCCTGGGCATATGATTATTTAAACAGCTGGAAAATAGGATGGATTCCTCAACAATTGTATAACTCAACTATCACCTTGACCAATTCTGTGTGGCTGGGATGACAAAATTGTTCCTTAAAAGCCAGAGTGTATCCCACTCCATGGGGTTAATTATGGACTTGTGGAGATAATGGGTAACCCCACTTTCCTTATGCTATTAGATTGGATGATGCACTTGGGGCTCTACTTGTCTATTCTAAATCTTTTCTAATGTCTTGTCTACTCCTAGACAAGTCTTGCCTCACTTGTCAGTGATTCCTTGTAATTAAGATATTGTTAGGGCTAGACCTCAAAGAGCGCTTCTTGATGGTTTTATCCCTTAGCCATATTTGTCCTAGGAACTACCTCTATTGATGTGAAATTGCAAACAGAGGCTTTAGCCAAGCATACAACAGCCCTCCTGGTGGAAGGAGCCTCAAAACTTACTGTGGGACAGTTCCTGATAGTAATGATTTCACATCAGGTCCGAAGTGTTTTAGAAACTAAAGGCCACCAATGGATGATGGGGGCGGGGGGTTCTTACTAAACGCCAGGCTATGCTTTTAGACACACCTGAAGTGGTCCGTAAGACCCATCAGACTGTAATCCCAGTTACTCTTATGCCTGGACCTGACCATCATACTTCTATAAAGCATAGCTGTTCAGAGGTTATTGATCTTGTTTATTCTACCTGATCAGACTTAAAACATTCTCCTATTGATGATGCAGATGATGATTTACTGACCGCAGTAGTTTCATGAAAAGGGGGATATAAAAAGCTGGGGACACAACAGTCAGACTCAGACTGTTGAGGCCAAAGCACTCCCAGTAAATACATCTGCCCAAAAAGCAGAGTTAATAGCGCTCACTCGTGCTTTACAATTGGCAAAGAGCCTCAAACGCATGGGGCAATCTGGAGACAGAGAGAGAGACAGAGAGAGACAGAGAGAGACAGAGAGAGAGAGAGAGAGAGAGAGAGAGAGAGGGCTGTTATCAAATCATAACTCTCCTATTAAATATGGACCTGAAATAATAGCTGTCTTAGAGGCTGTGCATGAACCTAAAGAGGTGGCTGTAATTCATCTGGGAGGCATCAAAAGGGAGGGTCTATAGAATCTAAAGGAAATAACGGACTATGCAGCCAAGCAAGCTGCACAAAGTCTACAAATATTAAGTCTCAATACCAGTCCTAACACCAATAAAAGATACATCCCCAGTATCTTCAGATCAAGAAATTCACATAGCCCAGGAACCAGGATATTCAAAAAAGGCACAGGACTTGATTGTTAATAATGAGGGAGAAAGAACAGGTGAAGCAACCGTGTCAGTCTTAGTTTTTGAACTCTAACTTGTCACTATTTTTGTTTTCCTGTGCTTGAAAATTTTTATACTAAATTTGAAAATCAGAGGTCGGCCTGAGCAGGAATACTAGCTTCTTACAAGAAGTCCGTGTCTTCTCCCCGTCTGCATACTTGGGTAATGCGGGCAGGCCCAGATGGTATGAAGCCACGAGTGGGGCTCGTGAAAACCCGTAGCATAGGTCTAGGTTACGAGTGTGTGACCAAACGTTAGAATCAGAGCACACAAATGCGTGTGAAGTCCAAGGTAACAGAAGTGCTTAAATAAATCTAACCAACTTCCAAGCTTTACTGAAGTTGGGTATGAACACTTTATACTCCTGGTCTTATTCACCTATTAGTTCTAAGCCTCCTGGAGACATCAGCCTTGGACCTTCACGTAGACCCTTTTCGCGCTCATGTGTACCTCGCACTTCTTGCTGCGAACGGCCCACAGCACCAACTCACTGCGCCGGAGCGACCCGCCGCCTTCTCGGTTGCGCCCCCACCCGCAGCCAACCCAAGCCCCGCCCCCGGGTCTTAATGCGAGGACCCTCAGCGGGGCTGTCCGCGGCGGCGCCGTGCTCATTCTATCCTGTTGCCGGTGCAGACAATCACCCGCCTCGGCGTGCGCTGCGGTGCGGCATTTTGGCCTCGGGAATTCAGCCGCAGGCCGTGGCCAGCCGTTTGGCGAGACGCAGTCGCGGCAGGCGGTGGAGAAAGCGGCCTGGACAGAGGCTCTCTCAGGGCTCCACCATGGCGGCGGTGGTACGCGCTGCAGGCTGCCTCCCTGCGCTGTGTGGCTTGCCGGCGGGTGAGAGCCGGGACGCCGGGAGAGGGGCTCTGAGCGGGGACGGGAGCGGGGGCTCGCCTGCGGCCTGCAGATGCACGGGCAGAAAGAAGCGGCCTCTGAACCCATCATGCCGGGCTCCGATCCTGCCCGGAGCCGCTGTGTGACCTTGCACGCTTCCGCGCCCTCTCTGGGTCGCGGGGCTTCTGTCTGTAAAGTGAGGGTGGACTGGACGCTGTCCAAGGCTCGTTCCAGTTCACCGGACTTCTCCTGCGTGCTTGGCTACCAGGCGCGGGAAACTGGGGAGCAAGCATCGCCTTCCCGGCGGGCGTGACCCACAGGTTCCTTTGGTGAGGTCGATGTGGGGTTCGAAGCCGATGGAGGCAGTCCTGCAGCTTGGGTCGGATAGGATTAGTGTCAGTCATTTTAGATCCCGGGCTGATCAGTGTCATTATTGAAAAGAAGAATGTTTTGAATGTCCTTAGTTTTGCTGTTACTGTTGTCTCCCCCCGCCCCTTGTTGGTTTGCAGCCTGAGGAGGGTCAGTCTGCTGTATACTTTAGCATAAGGTCTACCACTGTGCTTCATGACTAGGGCTTTTTTTCATCCTTCTATTTTATTGTAAGCCCACAACCCAACATTCGTAATTCCAAATTCTAAAGACCTCTGAAAACCGAAAAGGTCTTGTTTGTTTCTTTTTGGTAACTCATTTTGTTGGGAAACTTAACCTGAAATGATTTGGCAGGAAATCTGACCTGAACATTCTTTACTTTTGTTCATGTTGTGACCACCTCCTCCTCTTTTCAAGGCTCCATTCAAATAACACCTATAGCGTTTGTAGCTTTCCCTCATGAGTTCTTACTGTGTTCCAGGAACTATCTTAAAACTATTTATGCTTTTCCTCACTTCATCTATACAGTGCCCTTGTGAGATAGATGCTTTTACTATTCTTATTTTGCAGACCAAGAATTAAGACACATGGGTTGAGAAACGTGTTCAAAGTTACACTGGGAGGAGGTCAGGTTTTTGCGCCCACACACACCCTCTGGCTCCAGAGCCTGGTTGTGTTTGGTTTTGTTTTGTTTTTTCTTCTTCTGGTGCATTATAAACTTTTCTTTTGGTAGCAGCTTTATTGAGATGTAATTTACACACCATACAATTCATCCTCTGAAGGGGTATGATTCAGTGGTTTTTAGTATATCTGCAAATCTATACAACCATCACCATAATAAATTTTTAGAACATTTTCATTTCCCCAAAAACATACCCTTTTGCTCTCATCCCCCCGACTTGCTCATTGCCCCCAGCTCTAGGCAACCACTGATCTTTCTACCTCTATAGTTTGCGTGTTCTGCATATTTCATATAGACGGAATCATATGTGGTCTTTTGTGATTGGCTTGTTTCACTTAGCATAAGGCTTTCAAGATTCATTCATGTTGTAGCATGTAGCACTACTGCATTCCATTTTATGGCTGAATTTCTGTGGCATGTATCTACTACATTTTGTTTATCCATTTATCAGTTGATGAACATTTGGGTTTTTCCACCTTTTGGCTGTTATGCCTGATGTTGCTATAAATATTTGCATACAGTATTTTTGTTTCTGTTGTGTGTAGACCCGGGAGTGGAATTGCTCGATCAAACGATCAAACGGTAACTCCATGTTTAACTTTGAGGAATGGCTAGACTGTTTTCTAAAGTAGTTGCACAATTTCACACTCCCGCCAGCAGTGCGTGAGAGTTCTTCCTTCTCTACATTCTTGTCAACGTTTGTTATTATTTGTCCTTTTGATTATAGTTATTCTAGTGGGTGTGAAGTGGTATCAGTTTGTGGTTTTGATTTGCATTTCCCTGGTGGCTTATAAACATCTTTTTTGTGTGTGTTTATTTGGCCATTTATGAATGTTCTTTGGAGAGATGTCTATTCAAATATTTACCCATTTCTTTTTTTTTTTTTAATTTTTTTTAACGTTTATTTATTTTTTTTAATTTTTTTTTTCAACGTTTATTTATTTTTGGGACAGAGAGAGACAGAGCATGAACGGGGGAGGGGCAGAGAGACAGGGAGACACAGAATCGGAAACAGGCTCCAGGCTCTGAGCCATCAGCCCAGAGCCTGACGCGGGACTCGAACTCACAGACCGCGAGATCGTGACCTGGCTGAAGTCGGACGCTTAACCGACTGCGCCACCCAGGCGCCCCACATTTATTTATTTTTGAGACAGAGAGAGACAGAGCATGAATGGGGGAGGTACAGAGAGAGAGGGAGACACGGAATGGGAAGCAGGCTCCAGGCTCTGAGCCATCACCCCAGAGCCCGATGCGGGGCTCGAACTCACGGACCGCGAGATTGTGACCTGAGCTGAAGTCGGATGCTTAACTGACTGAGCCACCCAGGTGCCCCTATTTACCCATTTCTAAATTGGGTTGTCTTTTTATTAGTGAATTGTAAGAGTTCTTTGTATACTCTAGATATAAGTTCCTTGTCAGATAATTTGCAAAAATTTTCTCCATTTGTGTGTTGTCTTTTCTCTCTGAATATAGTTTCCCTTAAAACACAGTTTTAAATTTTAGTGAAGTCTGATTTATCTATTTACTCTTTGTTGCTTATGCTTTTAGTATATCTAAGAAACCATTGCCAATTTGAAGGTCATGATGATGTACCCTTATGGTTTTTTTCTAAGAGTTTTATAGTTTTTCCTCTTACCTTTAGGTCTTTGACCCATTTTGAGCTGATTTTTATATATGGTATGAAGTAGCACTCTAACTTCATTGTTTTGCAAGAGGATATTCGTTTGTCCTAACACCATTTCTTTTTTCTTTTTTCTTTTTTTTTAATGTTTATTTATTATTGAGACACAGAGAGAGACAGAGTGTGAGCAGGGGAGGGGCTGAGAGAGAGGGAGACACAGAATCTGAAACAGGCTCCAGGCTCTGAGCTGTCAGCACAGAGCCCAATGCTGGGCTCGAACTCACGAACCGCGAGATCATGTCCTGAGCCAAAGTCGGACGCTTAACCGACTGAGCCACCCAGATGCCCCTGTCCTACCAACATTTCTTAAAAAGATTGTTCTTTCCCCACTGATTTGTCTTGGTACCCTTTTCAAAAATCACTTACGAATAAATGCTGTCAGAACCTGTTTGGAAGCACTCTGCTATGTGAAGTGGCACATAATATGGTTACAGCCTGAGACTGCGGGAGTTTCAGAGTCTTGAGAGAGGGGGACTCTCTCCCCCAGAGTGCTGGGGGGGCCTCTTTGGGAACCAGGAGCCTTCAGATATTTCAGGAGAGTGATATTTCAGGAGAACGTGTCAGAGACACAAAGGGATTGAAGAGCACAGTGTGTTCAAGAATGACTACAAGTTGGGGGCGCCTGGGTGGCGCAGTCGGTTAAGCGTCCGACTTCAGCCAGGTCACGATCTCGCGGTCCGTGAGTTCGAGCCCTGCGTCGGGCTCTGGGCCGATGGCTCGGAACCTGGAGCCTGTTTCCGATTCTGTGTCTCCTTCTCTCTCTGCCCCTCCCCTGTTCATGCTCTGTCTCTTTCTGTCCCAAAAATAAATAAACATTAAAAAAAAAATTAAAAAAAAAAAAAAAAAAAAGAATGACTACAAGTTGGAGGTGCCTGGGTGACCAAGTGTCCAACTCTTGATTTCAGCTCAGGTCATGATCCTGGGGTCATGGGACTGAGCCCTGCTTCGGGCTCTGTGCTGAGTGTGGAGCCAGCTTAAGATTGTCTCTCTCTCTCTCTCTCTCTCTCTCTCTCTCTCTCTCTCCTTCCGCCCTCTGCCCCTCTCCCTAGCTCACACGCTCAACCTCTGTCTTTAAAAAAAAAAAAAAAAAAGAATGACTACAAAGTCTGGTGTAGTCAGAGAGGGTGGAGGGGAGAGTGGTGGCAAGTGAGGCTGATATGGGAGGTTGGGTCCTCGTTGCAGTCACGTAGGCTATGTTGAGGAATTTTGAATTGGTGCAGGCAGTGGGGAGCCAAAGAATGATAAATCAGAGCTGGGAGGTGACCAGACTTGTTATTTTAGGAAGGGCTGCCTGACGGCAGATGGGGAATGAGAGGGGTAGCAGCAGGACCTACTAAGGGACTGTTGCTACTTTGTGGCTGAGGGATGGCACCTGAATAAAGAGGGGGCAGTGAGACCATAGGGGAGGGCGTAGCTGATAGATTTTTGCAGAGAATTAATAGGGCTTGGTAACTGGTTAGATGTGAGCATGAAGGAGAAGGTGATGCTGTCTCCTTCACGTGGCCATGGAACCTGGAAATTATTCACTTCCTTCTCTTGGTTCTTTTATTCTATAGCTGTTAATATTCTTTGGGTGGTAAAATGTTCCTTTTAATGCAGAAAGTATCTTAAAAGATTTTTTTTTTTTTTAATATACAGGTCACATATGGTCCAGGCAGCTTTACCTAAACACCTTTCCAACAGCTTCCATTTTGGCCTTGAAGACTGTTCTCAGCAATGGTGAGATTCATTTATCCAACTACTGTTTCTTACAGGATCGAATGCTAGAGTGCTTCGTGTAACTGTAAATGAACAGAGCACATACTTTTTTTTTTGGGGGGGGGGCATTCTTTATAATGGAAGTACATAAGGTCTAGAGTATTTTTCAAATTTTTTATGATTACAGTTGTTAGAGTTCAAGGCTTTAAAAAACAATAGCTACAGTTTTTGACTAATTCCTATGTGCTAGGCTTGTAACACGTTATATTGGTTAATCGTCACCAGTTTTTATGAGGGGGTTGTCCTTTCCATCTTGCGGACGATGGAGTGAGTCTGTGAGAGGCTAAGTGACTTGCTCAAGATTGCACAGCCAGTAAATGGCAGGACTGGGTCCTGAGCTGTCTGGGGACTGTGATGCATCCTCGTAATGCAGGGTCTTTGCAGAGGCCTTTGCTTCTACACTGCCATAGCGCAGGGCCCTCTCTTCAGTCACTCTCCAGAAGGGAAGGAAGCCGACCCTTGCCTGGTCCATGTTGTGCTTATGGTCCGTGGAACCCTGCCTTTCCCTATGGTTAGGGCGGAATTGAAATCTCATTGTTTTCTTGGCCTTTTGGAGCTTTACTTTTAGTCTTCTTCTCTTTCATATTATTAACCCCACTTGTCAAGATGCTGTCATACCTTGCTTGAGGGGTTCAGAAGAGGGTGGTGACCTGAACTCTTCCCTTTATTTCTTCACTGACTAGTTGGGTGACTCATTCATTCGTAAACTACTAACTCTGCCCTCTATTGTGAGCCAGGTAGTGTCCCCAACCTGAGCTGATATGGGGCCTGCAGAAGCCTTCGTGAGGAAGGCCAGAGACTGGCCTAATTTCTTTTTTTTTTATTTTATTTTTTTTTTTAACGTTTATTTATTTTTGGGACAGAGAGAGACAGAGCATGAACGGGGGAGGGGCAGAGAGAGAGGGAGACACAGAATCGGAAGCAGGCTCCAGGCTCTGAGCCATCAGCCCAGAGCCCGACGCGGGGCTCGAACTCACGGACCGCGAGATCGTGACCTGAGCTGAAGTCAGACGCTTAACCGACTGCGCCACCCAGGCGCCCCGAGACTGGCCTAATTTCTCAGAGACTCACAAATAGCTGCTTTCACTCTTCGGCTTTCTGTTCAAGCCTGTTGCCCTGAAATAAACTTTATTCTCTCCAGGGCTGTTTTAATCCTCCTTTTCACTTTTCTCACAGTGACTAAATTCTCCACTGAAACGCAAAGCTGGAGTGTGTACGCGGTTTTTGTAATCAGTATTCCCATTTCCTTGAGTCCACTAATTCCTGTCACCCCTGCCATTGCCCTCACTGGACACCACCATCCATGGGATTGGTCAAATGGCTGCCTCTAAGACATGGTTTTTCATAAAAACTTGATGTGATACATGCATGTAGTTAGAAAAATTCCAAGAAACACAAAAAAGCAAATCTCTCGTTCTAACCCCAAACGCATCAGTTTTCATCCTCAGAGGCAACTGCTGTTACCAGTTTCCTTTATATGCTTCTGAAATTAGTCTATAAAGTATATTCATATCCCCTCCTGGTTTTTTCAACATGAAGGGCAGGATGTTCTACTACTCTTCTGCACCTTGCTCTTCTGAACAGGTCATTTATAGGACTTTCCACACGGGTACATGGCCCCGCTCATACAGCAGAGGTCGCCATTTGCCAAGACTAGACTGTTGATTGTGGGCTCCTAAGGGCAAGTAGCAACCCTGGTAAGGACAGATCTCCCATCTTTCTTTAGATGGCTACATCCGTTGTGTGGACAGACTGTAACTTCTGTAACTAGGATGGACATTTAAGTTAGCAGAATAAAGTTTTGATTTATGTTTTAAAGAAAGACTGTCCTCAAAATATGATTCTTAAAGGTTCAGGATTTTAGTGACTTACTTTCATGAGTAATGATTAATTCTTTGGTGCTGGCAATATTTTCCCACAGGCGTGGAACATCTAACTCAAAGTTTTATTCCGTCTACCCACAGGCCCTTTGTCATCTCCAGGAACCAGAGGCAGCCGTCATTTTTCCAGCTTGACCCGTGCGCTACAGACACAATGCTGTATTTCTTCTCCCAGTAACTTGATGGGCCAGCAGTATAGATCCTATAGTTTCTTCACTAAATGTACGTAGACTGGCTACAAACTTCCCATTTCGTGAAACAGAAAAATAAAAGGTGCTTTCGTATCTCCACTTTTCTTCTTTTTCTTCTTCCTTTAGTGAATGAACACTTTAGAGACTAGTATATGATGTGCTATTAAAATAAAAATATTCCTTAGAGTACCTCCTGGGATTATGTCGCATATTACCAGCTGTATTTGTACTGTTCTTTGGGGAGCACTCGTTTACTTTTATCCCCTTGGTTGGGTACCTGAGACCTAAGGAGTATCGAATCGTGGCCCAGATCCCTGCTGATGTAGATTCACACCAAGAATATAATCAAAGTCTGTTTTTAGTTGCACTTCAGTTGAGGAGAGAGTACAAATCAGGAAAAATTAATTTTAAGTAGACATTGTTTTGCTAACACTGCTCTGACTTGCAGTAGTGTTTGAAATAGTCGAGTCTGAACTGAAATTATCTTGATTCGTAATAAATGGAGATTGATTTCAGAACTCAGCATTAGACAAATTAAAAGAAATTAGAATTGGAATGCTTGGCTGGCTTACTCGGTAGACTATACAACTATTAATCTTGGGGTCGTGAGTTCATGCCTCATGTTGGGTGTAGAGATTACTAAAAAAAAAAAAAAGAAGAGCTTCTGTTTAAAAAAAAGAAATTAGGATTATAAAGCCAATTCATTTTAGATTATTTGGTAAATACAGAAAATCAAAAAGAAGAAAATCACCTATAATTCTACTACCTTAAAATACTGGTCGGCTACTTTTCTCATGCAGCAGTGTATTAGATGTTTTTCCATGTCAATACATAGACTTCTTCAGTGCAGTGTCGTGACTATAGAGTATTTAATTGTCACTTTATCAAAGATCGCTTCACTTTGGAAGTCTCATAGTAGGTAGGTCATTTGTGTTGCAATGCAGAAATGAGGACCAGGCTGTAGGGGGATTGCAACTAACACAGGCTCAGTTGTATCTGTGGATTTTGGTGCAAAGAGAAAAGAGGAAAAGATCAAAAATCAGAATTCGAAGGACGGTTGCTACTGAATATATGTCATTTTGCACCATCGTAAAGTCAGAAAACTGTAAGTCAAGCCATCATAACCCAGGGCCTGTCCGTTGTTTTTCCCCTGCCCTAAAAGTCCTTTTCTGTAACTCTTCTTGTTTTAGAGGTGCCCCTTGCCCTTTGACACCCCTGTCCGTGCACTGTTGTCTCATATCTGCCTGACTCTCCATTAGCCTACGTTCTTCCCCAGTTACAGGACTCTGAACCCTTATGAGTTTATTGCTCCCAAGTCACACTAAGATTAACTTCAAGAGGATGAACTCAGTTGAAACTAGCATTGAGCTAGCTAGCTTTTGTTGTTTCAGTAAGAAATAGTCTTTGATTTTGTAAATTTCCTCCAAAAAAACCCCCACAAAAACCAAAAACTATAATTTATCAAAATTCATTAAGATTTCCTAAGAGTATTTAACATTGTACTTGTAAATCTATCCCTCTGCTATGGGTGTGTGTGTGTGTGTGGGGAGGGGGGGGGAATCTACCATTTAAATACCTTTGATCCAAATTAGCAAGTAGTTTACTTAGCATGATTAAGTCTGAAATAGCTCCATGTATCAAATTGGATGTAATAGTGGATTTTGCATATATGTATGTGTGTGTGTGTATAAAACATGAAATATATTTTACCTAACTATGGTAGTTAACAGGTATATATGTTAATCTACCTAAGCCCTTCCAAAAATGACAGAAAGAGCTAAAATAATAGTAAATCTATTCTAAATAACATCTCAGGTTAATTAGAATCAGACCAGTATGTTCTGATGTTAAAATAGTAAAATCTTTGTCAAATAACTTAATTCAACTTAGAGCCATTGAAAAAATTATGTTTGTGAATAATAGTAAGAATATGAGATAAGGCTCACAATGTAATATGTAAAAAAAACCAGGATGCAAAATTGTACATGTAGCATAATTGCAGTTTTGTCTAAAACAAATGAAATATGTATGTATACTTATGTGTATATGCATGAAGGAAGAAAAAATGTATGTTCTGATTTAACAGTGGGATTATGATTAATTTTTGTATGCTTGTCATAGTGTTTATATTTTCCAAATTTCATTTTTTACTTCATTTTATTTTTTTTAATGTTTATTTATTTTTGAGAGAGAGAGAGAGAGAGAGAGAGAGAGAGAGACAGAGACAGAGAGACAGAGCGTGAGTGGGGGAGGAGCAGAGAGAGGGAGGGAGCTGTCAGCACACAGCCCAACGTGAGGCTCGAACTCCCGGACTGTGAGAAACGGCCTGAGCCGAAGTCAGATACTTATCTGACTGAGCCACCCAGACACCCCTATATTTTCTAAATTTTAAAAAGTAACTATTTCTGTTATAATCTGAAAAAAGACTAAAACCAATTTTAATAGCATAATGGCATTCAAGAGTTGACATATGACTCACTGTCTTTTCCCGATGTAGTTCGAAATTTTATTTTCCTCTTAGAGTATGTAATAAAGAAAATGAACTAAACTTTTTAGTCTTTTACATCTTTGTCTCAATATCAATTTCTTTTTAAAATAAGATCCTTTTTAGTATTTTTTTTTTTTTTTAGAAATAAAGAGTGTACCCTTTTATTAAAAAAAATTTTTTTTTTAATGTTTACTTATCTTTGAGAGAGAGAGAGAGAGACAGAGTACAAGTGGGGGAGAGCTAGAGAGAGAGGGCCACAGAATCCGAAGCAGGCTGCAGGCTCTGAGCTGTCAGCACAGAGCCTGACGCAGGGCTCAAACCCACGAACCGTGAGATCATGACCTGAGCTGAATTCAGATGCTTAACCAATTGAGCCACCCAGGTGCCCCAGATCCTTTTTAGTATTAATGAGTGATTTGCTTATTCTAAGTGAAGAAAAACTAATTGACCTCTTAATATGCCCCCATTAAAAGTGCTTTCATTGTGAACTTTCAAGTTTTTGATGGCATCTATAGGTAGCACCATTTTTAAGCGGTTAGGAAACAAAATCAAATGTTTAGTGAGAATTTAGTTTGGGGTTGGTGATTTTATTTCAAACTTGTGTTCTTTTAAGTGAATCAGCGTCAAAGTTTGAGCTCAACTTAAAGCCTTTGCTCTGATCAGGGAGGTACAAAGCAGCATGTGATGTGGAATCTCAGTTACTTCTGAGCTTCAGTTATGAAGATCAACTCTAATATGTATGTGTTTAGATAAATGGGATACCGAACAGATTAAAGCCTTTAAAAATATAAATCCAGGGGCGTCTGGGTGGCTCAGTCGGTTAAGCGTCCGACCTCGGCTCAGGTCATGATCTCACCGTCCGTGAGTTCGAGCCCCGCGTCGGGCTCTGTGCTGACAGCTCAGAGCCTGGAGCCTGCTTCCGATTCTGTGTCTCCCTCTCTCTCTGACCCTCCCCCATTCATGCTCTGTCTCTCTCTGTCTCAAAAATAAATAAACATTAAAAAAATTAAAAAAAATATATAAATCCAAAACATTTTTCCCTTTCCATGCTATCTACTCAGAAGATCAAGGGAAGACCTTTCAGGAAGTAAGCAGGTAGAACTTTTAAACCCTAAGGGTAAGAGAATGAAGATACTCATTTGTTTTCCAGAATATGTTTAGTATTTCCGGCATGTAGATAGATGTATTTTAGAGTTTTGAGTACTACAACATTTGTGTGGCTGTGATTCTTTATTAAATAAATTGGTAATGGGACAGAATCTATGACTGTAAAATCAATTGGTGATGCTGTGAAAGGCTGGAAGTCCTTGGGAAGACAGGACTTAAATTGGCTACATCAATAGAATTCAGTAGTGTCGAAAGTAATGAATCTGAATATTCCACAAGTACAGAGGGGTAAGTACTGATTGAAATGTATGGTAGAAAAAGATTTGGGGATCCTAGAAATTCACAAATGGAAATAAATCAGCAGTGTAGGGGTCTATACATCAAGTGAAAGGCAAGCATGGTTTGAGAATACACACACTCTATGCAAATATTAACTATCAGACTCCTACCTCCTCATTCCTTTCTATGTATTGTTTAGATTTTAATTAGAGTTGAAGGTGAATGTGGGCATCTTATTTTGAAGGATGCACAGAGGTATTTAAGGCATTCACAGAAGAATAGAGCAAATCACAGTATTAAGATTTATGAGTTCAGATTGCAATGTTGATTCTTGTTTGGGCTAAGAAACCTTTATTTAAGGATAGGTATTATCTCAGGGGTTATAGTGGTGGCAGGAGGGCAGGGAAGAGACCCGTAACATAGTTGATGAGATGTCTGGGAAATGAACTACCGGCAAATGGGATTTAAATGTTGGCTGTCTTTTGTGGAGGGAGGCCATGCGCTTTGAGAATAGTATAGTCATCTCTTGGGTTGTCCAAATGTAACCATGTGTTTGATATGTATAAAGAATGATATAATTTTATTTTCATCACCACAGTGATACAAGTGAGCTGGACTCTTTGGGCCTTTTTTATTCAGCAGGGGACCACAGATCATTGCTTGGTAATTAAAAAACCAAAAAACCTGTTTCATTACAGTGACAGCAGATGAGCTATGGAAAGGCGCTTTAGCAGAGACTGGTGCAGGAGCAAGAAAAGGAAGAGGCAAAAGAACTAAGAAAAAGAGAAGAAAGGATTTGAACAGGGGTCAGATCATTGGTGAAGGTAAGCTTATTTATAAAAAGTCTAATGTGCTTTTTAAAGTTTCCCTCCCAGTTTTGTAGAGATTTTTACAGCCTAGAAGCCTCATACATTTCTCATGAAGGGCATTAGGTTTGCAGTTTTAGAATTAAACCAAATGGCTCACTTAATGCCCCATGATTCTGGGGGACGAAAATCCCATAGAAAGGAATTCATTCAGTTATTCATTCCACAAGCCTAAGTGCCCTTGCGTCACATCTTCTGTGACAGTGCCCTCAAGGATCTTATGATTCGGTGAAAGTTGGCAAACCTCTGCAGAGGGCCAGATGGTCAATATTTTTAGCTTTCTGAGCCACATGGACTCTGTTACTTACAACTCTTCAACTCTGCTAAGGGGGCACAGAAACAGTCCTAGACAATATATGATCTAACCAGGAGAGCTGTGTTCCCGTAAAACTTTATAAAAACAAGTGGTGGGCAGGATTTGGCCCCTGAGCCTTAGTCTGCCAACCCCTGGAAGCATAACTGTTTATACTTGTGTTTTTTAAAGAGTAAAAATTGTATAGTGTACTTGGATCAACATTTTGTGCTATGGTTATTGACCAATTATCCTTGGTAATGATAGCCTTCAGGCATAAAGAAAACACCTTTCACTGCACTTACGTGTCTACTTGAATCTTTTTCTCTGATGACTCACCTTATATCTTATTTTATTTTTTAACTTTTTAAAAAGTACAGCAATCATGTGTATACTTTCTCAGTAAAAAAATTCAAAGATTGTAGAGAAATCTAAAGCCCCCTTGATGCCCTTTCTATCTCCCCACCAATCCCAGTTGCTGCCCCCCAAGGAAGGCACTGATCTCATTTTGATGTGTTTCCTTCTGACCTTTTTTATTTTTTATTAAAAAACAATTTTTTTTTTTTAACATTTGTTTAGTTTTGAGAGACAGAGTACGACCAGGGGAGGGGGAGAGAGAGAGGGAGACACAGAATCTGAAGCAGGCTCCAGGCTCTGAGCTGTCAGCACAGAGCCCGACAGGGAGCTCAAACCCACGAACCATGAGATTGTGACCTGAGCTGAAGTTGGACGCTTAACTGACTGAGCCACCCAGGCGCCCCTTCTTCTGACCCTTTATAATGTTTTTATATACATAAATACCCTAAAAGAAATACATATTTTCTTTTTAAAAAAGTAAATTCTATCGTATGGTACATTCTGTCCTATAATTTACTTTTTCCACTAATATTAGGCCTTAGAAATTGTTCCACATCAGTATCTCTATAGCAACCTCATTCTTTGAATTTAGTGTAGAATATTTCACGGGTTGAAGATGCCGTAGTCATTTAACCAGTCCACTATTGCTGTACATTTAGATCGCTTCCACTCTTTGCCTTTACAAGTAACACTTCAGTGGACCTCCTTGTCCAAGCACACTTACGCCTCGTAACTGTGTGGGAATGTTCCTGTAGGTAGCATTGAGTGGGATTACTAGTTATTACAGTAGGTACACTTAAAATTTTAATAGATGGTGCCAAGTGGCCTGCCAAGTGATTGTTAGTTTAAGCTCCCTCCGGCAGCATCATTATCTGTACACCCCTTGCCTACCATTTTAGCACGTAAGAAACGAATGATTTTTAAAAATTCTTATTAATGTATGTCTTCAAACCTCCAGGGCGTCATGGCTTCCTATGGCCTGGTCTCAATGTCCCTCTCATGAGAGACGGAGCTGTACAGACCATTGCCCAAAGAAGCAAGGAAGACCAGGAGAAGATAGAGGCGGAGATGGTCCAGCAGAGGGAAGAGTGGGACCGGAAGAGGAAGATGAAGGTTAAACGGGAGCGAGGATGGAGTGGAAACACGTGGGGAGGCGTCAGTCTTGGCCCCCCGGACCCTGGTCCCAATGGAGGTAGCTGAGTCCTGGTATTGCTTACCTTTGTGATGGAGAGAGTACTTGTAGTTCTAGAATTCCTTAAGTGGATTTTACTTGTCTGTTTAGATTGCCTTTTTCCAAAAAAAGGGATTTGAGCATTATTGAAATAACTTCGTGTTAATTACTCAGTTGTATTTTATGGAACACTAGAGGCCCATACGCAAAAGTAGTCCACACACAGGATGCAAAGCATTGGCTTCTGGAATCCTTACTGTGTGGCTTCTCAGAGCGTTGAATGTGGTGGTCTATTTTAGATCTATATAGAGCTACTTGTCGGGTGCAGTTCCTCAAACACAGGTGCTCATGGGGTACCTATGGAGCAGCGTGGCTTGGGAGTTCTGTTTTGATAACAGAAGATAAGCCAGATAGTTGTCATTCAGTGTCATAAAAGCATACATGAAATAAAAATTGCTAATACTTATCAGGCCAAATTAGAAAATGAAGTCCTCCCCGCACCACCCCATCCCGAATATGTAAAGAAGTAAAACTCATGTGAAAAATTCAATATTGTCAATGAGTAGGAGATGAAGAAATAGGCAAGTTTGGCTGCTTTGTTAAATTTGGCTTAAAGAGGAGAGAAGTTGAGACGGAGAGATTCAGGTAAACATGCTTAGAACGGAGCAAAATGCTTCAGTTGAGTGGATGAAGGTATGGGAGGGAGAGAAAAAAACCCGTAAACTAAAACCCTAATGAGGACCCAGACCCAGGGTGGATAAATGGATTAACTCGTGACTGTGGGATCAGGTGGAGCCTGTGTTGTTGGTAGTGGAAATGTGAGCCTGCTGGGGGTGTGGTGGGTGAGTGGTAGCTGTCTGGTGGCTTCGGTTAGTCTGTGAGGAGGAGATGGGGTCATCTGCTGAAAGTAGGATGAGCATTGATGAACATGGGCACCAGAATATTTTGATGAAGAGACAGGTATCTAGGACTGGCTTCAGAATTACCCAATGGCAGCAAAACTAAAAGGCAACCGACAGAATGGGAGAAGATATTTGCAAATGACATGTCAGATAAAGGGTTAGTATCCAAAATCTGTAAAGAACTTATCAAACTCAACACCCAAAAAATGAATAATCCAGTGAAGAAATGGGCAAAAGACGTGAGTAGATACTCTTCCAAAGAAGACATCCAGATGGCTAACACACATGAAAAGATGCTGAACGTCACTCATCATCAGGAAAATACAAATCAAGACCACAATGAGATACCGCCTCACACCTGTCAGGATGGCTAACATTAACAACTCAGGCAACAACAGATGTTGGCGAGGATGCGGAGAGAGAGCATCATTTTTGCATTGTTGGTGGCAATGCAAGCTGGTGCAGCCACTCTGGAAAACAGTATGGAGGTTCCTCAAAAAACTAAAAATAGAACTACCCTACAACCTAGCAATTGCACTGCTAGCTATTTACCCAAGGGATACAGGTGTGCTGTTTCGAAGGGGCACATGCACCCCAATGTTTATAGCAGCGCTGTTGACAATAACCAAAGTATGGAAAGAGCCCAAATGTCCATCGATGGATGAATGGATAAAGATGTGGTATGTATATACAATGGGGTATTACTTGGCAATCAAAAAGAATGAAATCTTACCATTTGCAACTATGTGGATGGAACTGAAGGGTATTGTGCTAAGTGAAATTAGAGAAAGACAAATATCATATGACTTCACTCAAATGAGGAATTTAAGATACTAAACAGATGAACATAGGGAAGGGAAGCAAAAATAATAATGAAGATAGGGAATGGGACAAAACATAAGAGACTTAAAAAAATTTTTTTTTAATGTTTATTTGTGAGAGAGAGAGACAGAGCGTGAGCAGGGGAGAGGCAGAGAGAGAGGGAGACACAGAATCCAAAGCAGGCTCCAGGCTCTGAGCGGTCAGCACAGAGCCCGACTCGGGGCTCGAACTCAAGAACCATGAGATCATGACCTGAGCCAAAGTCAGACGCGTAACCGACTGAGCCACCCAGGTGCCCAAGGGACTTTTAAATATAGAGAACAAACAGAGGGTTGCTGGAGAGGTTATGGGAGGGGGGATGGGCTAAATGGGTAAGGGGCTTTAAGGAGTCTGCTGCTGAAATCATTGTTGCACTATATACTAACTACCTTGGATGTAAATTAAACAATAAATAAATTAATTAAAAAAAATTA
This sequence comes from Felis catus, assembly GCF_018350175.1. Classification (NCBI taxonomy): domain Eukaryota; kingdom Metazoa; phylum Chordata; class Mammalia; order Carnivora; family Felidae; genus Felis; species Felis catus. The sequence goes on along the minus strand of NC_058370.1, from coordinate 104,574,008 downwards.
CCCAACGAAGTAGGAATTGGACAGAGAACTTAGAGGAAAGAAGATTGGCTAGGAGTTGATAATTGTCGAAGCTGGCTAATGGGTGTGTAAGACTTCATTTTGCTGTTCTATCTTATTTTTTATGTGAGTGAAATTTTCTATAGGAAAAAGTTAATAAAAATCAGAGAACCCAGAGTGTTTGAAATGGCTGCTGTGGTGAGTGGAAAGAGACATAAAAGGCCAACAGGCAGCAGGGAGGACTTGACTGAGTTGGAGACCATGACTTTTTCGTGGCTCACGTGTGTACTCTGCTTTGACTTCTCTCTAGCAGCGGTCAGGTGTGGCCAGGGAGTTGCCTTGATTCTGGCCTAGGTGGTATGGTGGGGAGAGAACAGGGGGAGGAAGTTGAGGCTATTTGCAACGTCTGGTGGAAGTGATGGCTTATGGTGTCTTGGCTGAGTGGCAGAGGCTGTGAAGACCGTAGGGGGTCCGAGGGAAAATAAAGAAGGGGTCAGGAGTCTGGTGGTGCTGGGGAGCTCCAAGAACCACCACCTTGTGAGTTGCTGAGTGAGAGAGCTGCCGGGGTAGGAGGATGCAGTCAGGGAGATGGCCGAGTTTTAGGAATTTAGTGGTGGAGCAGTCTGGTGATCATGGAGGACTAGGGTGTGGCCTGGGGAGTGACACCAAAAGATCTGAGATTCCTTCTCACTTAAAAATCAGTGATGGTGCCTGGTTTGAGAAATGCTTTCGTGCACTAATTGTAGAGATCCGTTTATCTACATGCCTTCTTCTTTTCTCTCCACAGAAACATATGATGATTTTGATACCAGAATACTGGAGGTAGGCGTGCTGCATCACATACCCAGTTGAGCCTTTAGAGAAGTTGGTGTGGGTAGAGCGGGAATAGTGCGAGTGGAAGCATGAGGAACAGCCTTTGGTGCGTGATTTTTTTTTGAGACACGGAGCTGGTTCGGATAAGGGAATAACGAAACTTTAATTTCAGTTACTTGATCCTGGCTGTCCTGACTGCTGCCCTCTTTTGGGGGCTACCAGTTGCGGTCTCATGACAAGGCAACTTCAGGGGTACGGTCAAGAACAGAATTTGGAGATTACTATTGAAACCCTCCCTTCTAAAGCCAACATTAGCAATCTGTCCTGGCACTCAGTTCATGGGGCAGGGTAAGAAAGCTTTGAGTTGCTGTGAATGCCCAGCTCTTGACGGGGAAATAATCTTTTGGGCTGTTTGCAGGCCGTTGAAAAGCCTGTGTCAGGGAAATTTCAGTCACTCTTTCCAGGGTGATTGAAAATCACCAAAATAGTCCACTTCCCTTTGAGCGAGTGCTGCATACTTGGCCGGTGTTAACTATCATTTGGAATAACCATTTATTGATTTTGTGATTGAATATGTATATTATTTCATCAATATCACTGCTTTATGTTTACAAGCATTTTATGTCTTTGGGGCCCAGTTTATATCTTTTGGAAGTTAATCCCTTTGAAGAATTCTTATATGTGGATGACTACCTGTAAGATTGTCCACGGGTATGGACTCGACCTTTTCCTTTAACCTTACTTTTGGGAAGGGACCTGCCATGTAAGCAGTTTAAGGTAACAGTTTCATAGATCCTGGCCTTTTAAATATGCCCAAACAAAACAAACAAACAAAACACAGATTTTCCTGTAGTTTCTAGTAAGCAGGTATTTCTAGATTTTGTACTATCCGGTGAGCCTGTGAGCCTAAACCTTAGCGTAGAGATTCAGTCCTGTGCTCATTCTTCCTGTAGACTGCATTTTCATATCTAAGATACACATCTTCTTTGTTTTAACATCTCTGATCACCAGGAATATGTCTTATAATAAGTCCGTTACAAATTCTTTCAAAGTTTGGTCAGCAACTTTCTTCCTTTGTGAAATTCACTAAAATAGTGTATATTGAGTTGTATGGTTTCTCTCTTTTTTTAAAATTTTTTTATTGTTTATTATTTTTGAGAGAGAGAGAGAGAGACAGAGAGCAAGCAGGGAAGGGGCAGAGGGAGAAGGAGACACAGAATCTGAAGCAGGCTCCAGGCTCTGAGCTCTCAGGACAGAGCCCGACGTGGGGCCCGAACTCACAGACCGCGAGATCATGACCTGAGCTGTAGTCGGCTGCCCAACCAACTGAGCCACCCAGGTGCCCCCATTTGTATGGTTTCTAATCCGTTCAAAAGTTATCTCCGTTCAGCCTTCTAACAACCTTAGGAAATAGGAAGGGAAAGTTCGATTTTACCACTAGAGAAACTGCAGAGAGAGGTTTCCTTTGGAGAGTTTGCTGTTGCTACTCATGACTTCGAGGATGTTGTAGCTACTCAGGTGGCGCTGTGTGTGTGTAAGGGGCTCAGTCCAGTTCCCTACTTCAGAATTTCCTTAAGGTGTAATATGTATGAAACATTTTGTCTTTTAGGTAAGAAATGTTTTCAACATGACAGCAAAAGAGGGAAGAAAGAGATCAGTCCGTGTCCTGGTCGCTGTGGGGAATGGCAGAGGAGCCGCAGGTGACCGGGGTGTGATGTGCATGGTGCTGGAGGTGGGGGCAGAGGACAGGTGTGGCCTGGGCTCAGCCCTGGAGTCTGCGGGTTCTTGCCGGTGCCCAGCCCCTTTGTACAGATTAAGCCTTTTAAGTGGTTTGGGCTCATATACCTTGTGGTAAACACATAAAATTCCTTGGAGGGAAAAGGAACAGAAGTTCCTCTATCTGCCTTTTTCTATGAGAACAATGGATATTTTAAAAGGCTTAAGATACTGTTGTCTTATGTATAATGAAAAATTAGGGAGGGAAAGCCACTAAATGTTCAATAGTAGGGGCGTAGTTACGAAGGAGTATATCCAGGGCGCCTGGGTAACTCAGTTTAAGTGTCTGACTCTTGATTTCAGTTCAGGTCATGACCTCACAGTCCTGAGATTGAGCCCCATAGGCCCTGTGCTGGGCATAGAACCTGCTTAAAATTCTCTCTCTCTCTCTCTCTCTCTCTCTCTCTCTCTCTCTCTCCCCCCCTCTCTGTCTTTCTCTCTTTGTCTTTCTCTCTCTCTCTCTCCCCCTTTCCCTCTCCCTCCCTCCCTTCTTCTCCCTCTCCCTCTGCCACCCCTCTCCTGTGTGCATGTGAGCACTCTTTCTCTAAAAAAAAAAAAAAAAAAGTATAGCCACACATTGTAATATGCTGTAGCCATTAAAGAATATATTAGAAAATTATTTATGAAATAATGCTAATTAAAAATAAACAAAAAAACTTCATATAAGACTGTATAATACAATCCCAATTTTTTGTTTTGTTTTGTTTTGTTTTTTTTTTCAACGTTTATTTGTTTTTGGGACAGAGAGAGATAGAGCATGAACGGGGGAGGGGCAGAGAGAGAGGGAGACACAGAATCGGAAACAGGCTCCAGGCTCTGAGCCATCAGCTCAGAGCCTGACGCGGGGCTCGAACTCACGGACCGCGAGATCGTGACCTGGCTGAAGTCGGACGCTTAACCAACTGCGCCACCCAGGCGCCCCTGTTTTGTTTTTTTTAATATAAAGTATGTTTATATGCAAAGACTAGAAGGATATACACTGAAATGGTTAATAATGTTTAATCTGTAGGTTTGCCAGTCATTTAAACTTTCTTCTTTATACTTCTCTGTAAAATTTCCCCAGTGAACATCTGGTTTTGAAATGTATACACGAACGTGTACAGGAGAGAAAATTGGAAAACTGCCTACTGACACTTTTTGTCTTTAAGTTTATTTATTTTGAGAGAGAGAGAGTGCGTAAGACGGAAAGGAACAGAGAGAGAGAGGGAGAGAATCCCCAAGCAGGCTCTGTGCTGTCAGCGTCGAGCCCCACACGAGGCTTGGACTCACAAACTGGGAGATCATGATCTGAGCTGAAATCAAGAGTCAGACGCTCAACTGACTGAGAAACCCAGGCGCCCTGCTTTATATTACTTTCTTATATATAATTTAAAAATACATTCTTCAAAATAAAGAATTAATGTGATAGCAAATAATGGCAGCATTTCCATTAATTTGTGATAAATTTCATTTTATAGGGTTAAGCATTCACAAACTTAAGGATTGTTGATTTTATTTCCTGGTTAATTGAAATTCGAATTGCATTTGTAAGTTCCAGGGAAGTCATGGTTTTTCTCTATAGCAGTGTATATTTTTCCCCAACCTTTCTGGTTATTTTAATCTATTTTTTAAAATGTTCAAAACCATTTATCTTATTAGTTTAGAGCATGATTAGTTTTTGTTTAAGTATATTTCGTTTTATCTAGAGACTTACAAAAGGTAATGTTATACACCTAACCTTGGATTTCATAGATACTTTCAAATGTAATCTTTCCAAAATGCCCCAAAACAGATAGGCACATCTCAGTAGCCTCATGTTTTATGGTTTGTTTTGGATAGCAGGTTTTCTGTGGGCAGAAGACAAATGAAATGCTACGAAATATTGTAGGAACTGAAACTTAAAATGTAGTGAAAGACAGTATGTGCCAAATTTATGCCCCTTTTTTTATTTGTCATTTTTCCTTTTTAAGGTTTTGCCATTGGGAAAGCCACTGAACGAGCAGATGCTTTCAGAAAAGTACGTACATTTTTCTTTTGTTGATACTAAAAGTTCGGCGTGCTAGGTACCATTAGAACCACACACACACAAAATAATAAAAATAAGAACCCTCCCCGGAGGCTTACTGTCAACAGTTACTGAACTCATACATAGCCTAAGCAGTACCTGTTTTCTTTTGCGTCATTTTTAGCAGACTTGTGATTGCTTCCCAAAAGTATGAGACAGCTGGGAAGGCTTGAACTCTGACAGAATGTTCGAAGATGCTAAGGAATTATTGTTAATGTTTTTTAGATATGATAGTGATACTGTGGTTATAAGTTTGTTTTGTTTTGTTTTGTTTTTTAATTTTTTTAACGTTTATTTATTTTTGAGACAGAGAGAGACAGAGCATGAACGGGGGAGGGTCAGAGAGAGGGAGACACAGAATCCGAAACAGGCTCCAGGCCCTGAGCTGTCAGCACAGAGCCCGACGCGGGGCTCGAACCCACGGACCGTGAGATCACGACCTGGGCCGAAGTCGGCCGCTTAACCGACTGAGCTACCCAGGCGCCCCATAAGTTTTTTAAATTAAGTCTTTTTATAAGTATATAATGAAATGTTTAAGTTGGAAATTTTCGGTAATAAAATATTTTCTGCAAGCTGTTTTTTAACATCTCCAAGAAAATGTAAATTCCAATAGTGGATTTGAGAATAGTGTTTTCCTTCTTTCTTTCAGGCAAAGAACAGAGCAGTACAATATTTACACTATGTAGAACGGTACGAAGACCATACAAGTGAGTGTTAATCATTTGTAGGATTACACTTGTTTCATTATATGTGACAATATATCTCTAAGGCCACCTTCGCGTTTCTCTGCTTGTTACCATGTTCTGGAACAAATAATTATATAAAATGCATAAACAAATTTTCTTCCCTAGTGATGAGTGAAATCAGAATCTTGTCACTCATCCTTGGCCAATGTGTGCTGGCTGCTTTGGTAGCATTAGTTCTGTGGTGGCATTTGCAAGGGCATTAAAGCTACACATCTAATCCTTATGCTTATGTTTTTATCCTCCAGTATTCCACGATATTTCTTTAACATTTAAAAGGACGCATATCAAGATGAAGAAAAAACCCAGAGGTAACCGAAAACACTCTTATAATTTGTTAAAGATAAAGCAGAGTAATTATCACAATTCCATCCTGTCCTGTATTTTTGATCAGTTGTATTGAACTCATTTTGAAAATACCAAAATGGAAAGGCCTGAGTTTGATTTAAGAAGGCCGAGGCTCCCAGGGAAATAAAATGTAGTCAGCGCACTCAGGCTCCTGTGAACACAGGCGTGTACCAGGGGTAATTCTAGGTGGGAAGAGCATACTCTGAATAGGAAATAGTAACGGAATGAATCATTGGGTTTGGATAAGTGCGAGCATTCATTTCTCCTTGAGAATTCATCGATGCTGTTAGATGGCCTACTTACAGCTTCTTCAGTTCCAGTCATTTATTCACATCGTCAAATATTGATTGAACATCATCTGTGAGCTGGGTGGTATGCTAAGCTCTGGAAGCAGAGGTAGACTTTCTTCCTGTTGCAAGCAAGGAGGCAGAGTTCAGGGTCACAGAGCTGTGGCAGTCATGCCCAGTGGACTTTGGGTATAGAATTCTTGAGCACTTTGATTTTGTTTAGCTATGGTTGGTTCTACAGTAAAAATGATACTCTTGGTATATGTTTATTTTGTTTTCTTTTATTAAAAAATTTTTTTTAGGGGCGCCTGGGTGGCGCAGTCGGTTAAGCGTCCGACTTCAGCCAGGTCACGATCTCGCGGTCCGTGAGTTCGAGCCCCGCGTCAGGCTCTGGGCTGATGGCTCGGAGCCTGGAGCCTGCTTCCGATTCTGTGTCTCCCTCTCTCTCTGCCCCTCCCCCATTCATGCTCTGTCTCTCTCTGTCCCCAAAATAAGTAAACGTTGAAAAAAAAAAAAATTTAAAAAAAAAAAATTTTTTTTAACATTTATTTATTTTTGAGGGAGAGAGAGAGCATGAGTAGGGGAGGGGCAGAGAAAGAGAGGGAGACAGAATCCGAAGCAGGCTTCAGGCTCTGAGCTGTGAGCACAGAGCCTGATGCGGGGCTTGAACTCACGAACCATGAGATCGTGACCTGAGCCAAAGTCGGACACTTACCTGACTGAGCCACCCAGGCACCTCTATCTTTATTTATTTATTTATTATTTTTACAGTTTATTTATTTATTTATTTTGAGAGAGAGAGAGAACAAGTAGGAGAGGGGCAGAGAGAGGGAGAGACAGAATCCCAAGCAGGCTTTGCGCCATCAGCCCAGACCTTAATTCGGGGCTCGAACTCAGAGACTGTGAGATCATGACCTGAGTTGAGATCAAGAGTCAGATGCTTAACCGACTGAACCACCCAGGTGCGTGCCCCTCTAGGCATATCTTTAAAAGTTTGGATCAGGGGCGTCTGGGTGGCTCGGTCGGTTGAGTGACCGACTTCAGCTCAGGTCGTGATCTCACGGTTTGTGAGTTCGAGCCCCACGTCGGGCTCTGTGCTGACAGCTCAGAGCCTGGAGCCTGCATCGGATTCTGTGTCTCCCTCTCTCTCTGCCCCTTCCCCACTCATGCTCTGTCTCTCTCTGTCTCAGAAGTAAATAAACATTAAAAAAGAAAAAAATTAAAAAAAAAAGTTTGGATCAGAAAAAGAATAAGACACCTAAATTTTTCATGTCAAAGCTAGGACATGGAAACCAATCTGGAGGAAAAAACATCAAATTCAGTACTAATTGTGCACCAAGAGAACCTGCCTATTTTTAAGTGAACTTACCTTCTGCTTTAAAATCACAGTCATTCATATGCCTAATAAAAACCTTTATTTATTAGAAAAAGTATTAAATTGAACACTTAGACGTCAAGCTTATACTTGCACTATTCCTATGATAGCTACTACCCTGAATGGCTATCGAGCACTTGAAATGTGGTTACTGAGATCTGTGAAGTACAAAGGCTTAGTATGAAAAAAAAAAGAATGTAAAATATCTCAAAATTATTGTATTGATTACATGTTGAAATGATAGTGTTTTGGATATATTAGGTTAATACAATATATTACTAAAAATAATTTTACCTTTTTTTTTGAAATGTATCAGTGAGAAAATTTGAAATTCCATGTATGGCTTGCATATATGGCTTATGTCCTATTTCTGTTGAACAGCGTTGGTTTAGATACATTTGTATCCAAATGATTTTTGAAAGATAGCTACAGTTTTCATTAATTGCCGAAGTTACCTTTTTTATCTTCCCTGTCCCCTCAAGCTGTATCTTTCAGGTTTCTGTCTAGTTAAACACATTCCCTGTGCATTGAGGTTAAATATACATTTAGACAGCATAAATATACATTTATGTATATTTATAGACATAATTTTTAAATACAAATTAAATATAATTTAATTATATTTATAATTAATTATAATTATTTTGTAAATTTTTATAAATTATATATTTTTTATAAATTATAAATTTTTATAAATTATTTTACAAATTTATAAAATATTTTATAAATATATTATATATTATAATTAATATAAACATTAAATATAAATACAAATTTATAAAACATAAATATACATTATAGACAGCATTTCCTAAACTATGTTCCTGTGCATCACTGTTTCTATGAGCAGATACTAATAAGTGTGAACTCCAGAAAGAGTGTCATGTGGGAAAACGATAAAGGAAAGTAAAAAAAAAAAAATGTTTGTACATCTTTGTGATTGTCACAGTCTTTTTTTTTAAATTTTTTTTTTTTTAACATTTATTTATTTTTGAGACAGAGAGAGACAGAGCATGAACGGGGGAGGGTCAGAGAGAGAGGGAGACACAGAATCTGAAACAGGCTCCAGGCTCTGAGCTGTCAGCACAGAGCCTGACGCGGGGCTCGAACTCATGGACCACGAGATCGTGAGCCGAGCCGAAGTCGGCCACTTAACCGACTGAGCCACCCAGGCGCCCCTGATTGTTAGTCTTTAATGCACTACTGTGCAATGTGAATCCCCCAGAGGGGGATAGAGAATGTAGCGTTTCCAAACTTATTTAGTCATGGGACACTTCTTCCTTGGCTGCAGGATGGTGTCTGATTCCTCACACAGCACTGCTAAACATTTCCTATCTTGCATCCGTGTTCATCAGGGAAATTGGTCTGTAGTTCTCCTTTTTAGCGGGGTTTCTGTCTGGTTTTGGAATCAAGGTAATGCTGGCCTCGTAGAAAGAGTCTGGAAGTTTCCCTTCCATTTTTATTTTTTTGAACAGCTTCAAGAGAATAGGTGTTAACTCTTCCTTAAATGGTAGAATTCCCCTGGAAAGCCATCTGGCCCTGGACTCTTGTATTTGGGAGATTTTTGATTGCTAATTAGATTTTTTTACTGGTTATGGGTCTGTTCAAATTTTCTATTTCTTCCTGTTTCAGCTTTGGTAGTGTATATGTTTCTAGGAGTTTGTCCATTTCTTCCAGATTGCCCATTTTATTAGTATATAATTGCTCATAATATTCTCTTATTATTGTTTTTATTTCTGCTGTGTTGGTTGTGATCTCTCCTCTTTCATTCTTGATTTTATTTATTTGGGTCCTTTCCTTTTTGATCCAACTGTCTAGTGGTTTATCAATTTTGTTAATTCTTCCAAAGGACCAGCTTCTGGTTTCATTGATTTCTGCTGTTTTTTTTTGGTTTCGATAGCATTAATTTCTGCTCCAATCTTTATTATTTCCTGTCTTCTGCTGGTAAGCATTTCCTGTCTTAACACACACACACACACACACACACACGCACACACACTTTCATTAAACAAGGAGTTTTTGACACAGTGTGTACCTGAAAGACTTCACAAAGTACATCCAAATAATTCCCATGGGACTATGACCACTATTATATGGGTATTTGTATATGTACACAACTGGCTACCATTTGGGGAGGGCCGTGTATGGTCCAGGTGCTGTGCGGTATTCACACCTTCCCTTGGGAGCTCGCCATCAGCTCTGCCACGTAGGTGTGGAGGGCAAGGGAGGTTCTGGCCTAGGATCATTCAGTGAGCGGTAGCAGGTTAGAGTCTGCCTTCTAGGCCCTTCCAAGGATCTGCCTTGCATGGGCACCAGTCTGCAGGTGTGTGTGCATCTATACACATCTACGCATGCATACATTTGTTCACACGTGGACGCATGTTCTATGTGTATAACTCCGCACACGGAAGAACAGACCACCCCGTTGTTGCATGTCTTAGCTACCCTCTGAGGTCCCGGTTCTTATGTGATCTGCCATAGCTATGGGGTCCACTTTAATTGGCTCTTTCAAGTAGAAGGGATGGAACGTTAGTTGCTTGTATCCGAATGTAGTTTTTACACACATATATTGAATTACCATTGAAAATTGGGAATTAGAGGGGCACCTGGATGGCTCAGTCGGTTGAGCATTCGACTTCAGCTCAGGTCATGATCTCGTGGTTCATGAGTTCAAGCCCCGCAAAGGGCTCTGTGCTGACAGCCTGGAGCCTGCTTCAGATTCTGTGTCCTTCTCTATCTACCCCCCTCCTGCTCATGCTCTGTCTGTCTCTCTCTCTCTCAAAAATAAACATTAAAAAAATTGGAAATTAGAAAGACAGTAACATGTAATATCTAGAGTAGATCCTCTGCCTTAAAGCAGGGAGGCATGTGCTAAGTTTCATGTCTGGCTAATCAAAATGAGTCTAAATTTGGGGTGTCTTTCTCTCACTGCTGCCTGCATTTGCTGGCTATTGGTTTAGGGTCTGGGGATACAGTAGAAACAAACAATATCCTAGCCTTCACAGAGCCCACATTCTAGTGAGGGGAAGCATCAGATAAACAAATTCCACTAAGTGCCTGAAAGCAGCAATTAAGATGCTATGTTTTGTGGGGAGCGGGGGAAAGGGTGCATTACCAAAGCCAAGAGAGGAGTTTTTCCTGGAAGAGGAAATAGGTATCTCTGCTCAGTGCAAATGAGCAATTGAGGAGGGAGAGAATAGACATGTCCTTCTGTCCTTAGCCAACATGGGCGTGGGGGGCCTAGAACTTTCACACATTTCTGTTCATCTTTATAATATTCCTGTTTTTTTGCCCACATGTTTAAGAAATTTATATATATTGTTTTTTTAATCTTTATAACATCTCATTTAAATCAGTGTCGTTATGGAAATTAAGGAAGCTGTCCAGGGAAGCGATGAAGCCATAATATGAACCAGGGCCTCCTAAGCCCAGAGCCCAAAGCTGTGTGAAGGCCAGCAGGGTGACTGCGTTTTTCCTTTTCTAGGCTACGGCCTCCGCTGCCATCGGGCCATCATCACCATCTGCCGGCTCATTGGCATTAAAGACATGTATGCCAAGGTCTCTGGGTCCGTCAACATGCTCAACCTCACACGAGGCCTCTTCCGTGGGCTCTCCCACCAGGTAACCTTTCCCTAGGCTCTGAAACAGAAGTTCTAGTTTGTATTTCAATTGTGTGCATTTAGGCCATGATGGCCTGGGGCCACCAGGGGACTTGAGCATTCTTTGTTGCCTATGGCTGCATCAGTTTAAAGTTAATCCAACTGGAGAATTAGTTCATGAATATTACCCTTAAAAAATACTTCAGGGGTATTTTGAAGTTTCAAAATTTAGTATTTTTCAAAGCCAATAATTATAATGTGTTTTTTTTACGAAAAGAATTTATGCTTGTTCTATAGCTCTAACAATATAGACATGTAAAGTAAAAAGAGGAAGGCTGTTTCCTAATTTAGTTCTTTCAGTTGGGACTAGAGTGAAGCCTCTAGGGTACCTCTCCACTCTAGAGTGCTGTCTTCAGTAGAAGCACAGGCGGTTTTCAAGTTACCTGCATAGGTCGTTTAGACAGACACCTGCGTTAGTAGGAACCATGAATGTTAATATGCCAAGTTCTTTCTCTGCAGAGCTGAAAGCCCTGGGCCGCTACCCAGCCTGCCCACTCAGCCTGGGCTAGGCTTGCAATCACTCTACTCCCCAGTGAAGAGGTCCCTCCTCCTAGGTTGCCCTCTTACCTGCTCCAAGGGATTGCGTGTTCTTGAAGGGATGGACCTTAGCGGAGGGGAAGGGTCCTTAGCTAAGGGTAGACCTTAGCGGAGCTGGATGAGCAGAAAAGACAGCCAGGTTCAAGAGACTCCACTTGCTGAGCTATTAAGGACTTTGACAGGCTTCCTGACATTTAAAAGTGTGATGGCCAGGGGTGCCTAGGTGGCTCAGTCGGTTAAGCGTCTGACGTCGGCTCAATTCATGATCTCATGGCTCGTGAATTTGAGCCCCATGTCGGGCTCTGTGCTGACAGCTCAGAGCCTGGAACCTGCTTTGGATTCTCTTGTCTTCCTCTCTCTCTGCCCCTCCCCTGTTCGCTCTATGTCTCTCTCTCAAAAATAAATGAACATTAAAACAAAAAAAGAAAGTCTGATGGCTAGGTTTAAATAAAGTGGTCCCTGGACTAATTATACATGCTCTGCTTAAAATAGGAAAGTTAATTAGAAGAAAAAGCTTTAGAGGTGCCTGGGTGGTTCAGTCAGTTGAGCATCCAACTCTTGACTTCAGCTTAGGTCATGATCCCAGGGTGTGGGATCAAGCCCTGTGCTCTGCACTGAGCATGGAGCCTGCTTGGGATTCTCTCTCCTCTCTCTCTCTCTCTCTCTCTCTCTCTCTCTCTCTCCCTCCCTCCCTCCCTCCCTCCCTTCCTCCCTTCCTCCCTCCCCTCTCTCCTTCCCCTCCCCCTTTCCTTCTCCCTCTCCCTCCTTCCTTCTGCCCCTCTTTCCCCACTCTCACTCTCTCTTTGAAATAAATAAAATGAAAAAAAAAGGAAAATTTTAGGTGAAGAGATCCTTTTTGAACAGGTGTGTGTGTGTGTGTCTGTGTGTGTGTGTGTGTGTGTTGTTACTGTCTAAAATATGCTTCAAAAACACTTCTAGGAGGGTCTGGGTGGCTCAGTCGGTTAAGTATCTGACTTCAGCTCAGGTCATGATCTTGCGTTTTGTGTGTTTGAGCCCCACCTCCAGCTCTGTGCTGACAGCTCAGAGCCTGGAGCCTGCTTCAGATCCTCTGTCTGCTTCTCTCTCTGCCCCTCTCCTGCTCGAGTTCTGTCTCTCTCTCTCTCTCTCTCTCTCTCTCTCTCTCAAAAATGAATAAACATTAAAAAAAAATAAAAAATAAAAAGCACTTTCAAATTCAAACTGTTAGACGTTTAATTTTTTGATGTAGCTACAGTATTGGTTTTAGATAGGTCATATTTATGATCAAGTAGACTTGTTCTTTTATATAATATTTTTGTTTTAAGTTAGTACTTTGGATTTTCTGATATGATTACCAGGTATCATCTCTTCTAAGATGCTGTCAGCTGTAAAATGTTGCATTATTTAATGTGCTATTCAAAAAGAAAAAGAATGTCACCAATTTAAGCAACATGCCATTGATTATAAGATCTGCCAATTTAAATTCTTTTGTTTTTATGAAGCAGCTCATCTTTTTTCTAATTTCAAACTTCTGTAGGATTAGAGAGAATAGTACAAGATGGCCATAAAGTCTGGAAACAGGAGATGGGCATATCAGGTATTTTAATGTACTACCAATAAACTAACTGTATTTCCTTTTTCCACACTTCTGTGGCTACTGTCCATGATGAGTCCCCTTGGCCCTCTTACCCAATGTCAGCAGTGAACAGCTCATGGCCAGTCTTTGTCTCAGTACCACCCCCATGCTGCCCAGTCATTTTGAACCAGGCCTCAGACATCACTTTATGTCATTTGTAAATATTTCAGTATGTATTTCTAAAAGATAAGGATTAAAAAGTACCCGTTAGTACTATTATACCTAAAAAGTAACAGTACCACAGTATCTTGAGTTACCTAGGTAGTGTTCATAGAAATGTATCCATTTGTTATATTAAAAAGAAGTTTGTTACATAATTTGTGTTCCAGGAAAGGTCTGTAGATTGTAAGTTCTTGCCATGTCTTTTAAATCACTTCTAATCTGTAGGTTTCCCTCTTCTTTTTTTCCGTGTGTGTGTGTGTGTGTGTGTGTGTGTGTGTGTGTATTTGTTTTTATTTATATTATATTATATTATATTATATTATATTATATTATATTATATTATATTTTTTAGGGAACTGGGTTGTTTGTCTTGTAGCTTCCCAGTCTGGTGCTGACTAAATACCTGTGGTCCTCAGTGCAGGTCTCACCCTGCACGTCCTGTAAAACATTAGCTAGAGCTAGGGGCTTGATGAGACTCAAGTTCAGTTTTGGGCACAGCGTGACACATGATTGGGAGGGTTTGGAAGGCAAGAGACCAGAGGCCAACGCCCTTCCTCCTGTCCAGTTGGGAGCGGGGAGATGATGCCATCCACCCCAAGTCACTGTGGTGTAGCCACAAAACACATTGCCCGGAATCGACTTTGAAATGGGAAGTCCCCCAAGTGGTACGTGGGAAGTTCCCCATCTTTAAGTTACAGGTGTATTTCATGGACCTAACCTGGCGTTCTCAATTTGGTCTTGCCCAGGAAACCCACCAACAACTGGCTGATAAGAAGAGTCTCCATGTTGTGGAATTCCGGGAGGAATGTGGCCCTCTACCCATCGTGGTGGCCTCCCCCACGGGGGCCTTGAGAAAGGATCCGGAGCCGGAAGATGACGTTCCAGACATCCGACTGGACTGGGAAGAAGTGAGGGCGGCGCAGGGAATGAAGCGCTCAGCGTGGTCAAATTTAAAGAGAGGTGCTACGTGAGCTTCCCTCTGGCCTTGCACGGTTGCCACGTCTGGTACTGCCTGGCACCGAGAAGAGACTCAGCCCTTCACATTTTGGAATGTCACTTTCTTTTTAAAGGAAAGGTCAACCTTCTTTATTTACAAATAATAAAGAACTATACCTTCAATTTATTGAGCACGTGGTATATACCAGTCACTGTGAGAGGAGCTGTGCGTACATATTTTAGTTCAAGACTGCTTTAAATATTCATTTAAACGAGCAAAAGCAGGGGTACCTCGGTGGCTCAGTTGGTTAAGTTTCCCACTTTGGCTCAGGTCATGATCTCGCGGTCCGTGAGTTCGAGCCCCGCGTCGGGCTCTGTGCTGACCACTCAGAGCCTGGAGCCTGTTTCGGATTCTGTGTCTCCTTCTCTCTCTGCCCCTCCCCTGTTCATGCTCTGTCTCTCCCTGTCTCAAAAATAAATAAAAATGTTAAAAAAAAAAAAATTAAAAAAAAATAATAAAATAAAATAAACTAGCAAAAGCAAATGGACTAGGAAGACAGGGCTTATAGCCTGACCTAATCAAAAATAATATGCCAAATAATAATTGCTATAATAATTAAAGCTAATATATATTAACTTTGATTTGTCCAAAATGAGTGTTATTAACTTCATTTTACAGAGCAGTTAAGTACTTGACTAGAGTCACACAGCTAGAAAGTAGAGGAACATGGACAAACCCTGTTCTTTTTGACTCTAGAAATCCTCTTTTAAACCTTTTTGTATGGCTGTTTTAGTAGTCGCTGTATGGGTGTTACACTGTGCGAATGCCACTCCTCACCAGTCTGCTGGTGTTGACGTTTAATCACTTGCAAGTGTAGAAACTTTAAATCCCTTCCCTTCCCTTTCAATCCCTTCCCTTCCCCTGTTTCTGTAATTGTGTTTAAATTTACTCCACCTACGTTTAGAACCATAGTATTCTATTTTCTGCTTTAACCATCAAACGTAATATGGAAAACTCAAGAAGAAAAAAAAAGCCTATTGTATACCCGTGTTTTAAAATTTTATTATTTGTTTAAAATAAACTCTGTCCCCAACGTGGGGCTCCGGCTCATGAACCCAAGATCAAGAGTTACATGCTCTATTGACTTGAGCCAGCCAGGAGACCCTTCCCAAATTTTTATTCTTTCAGTTGTTTCTTCTTCTTTTTTTATTTTTTATTTTAGACAGAGAAAGCATGAACAGGGGAAGTGGGGGGAGAGAGAGAGAGAGAGAGAGAGAGAGAGGGAGGGAAAGAATCTCAAGCAGGTTCCATGCTCAACACTCAGCACGGAGCCTGGGTGGGGTGGACTCTACCCCAGGACCCTGGGATCATGACCTGCTCTGCAATCCGGAGTTGGGCGCTTAAACAATTGAGCCACACCCAGGCGCTCCTCGATTGTTTTTTTTCTTCTTTCCTGAAATTCCAAGAGTCTTTCTGTTACCACTCTGAGGAGGGCAACACCCAGTTCTCCTGTGAATCCCCTTTACCGCCATAGTCACAACACTTCTGACGCCAGACGTGGGGTTTTCCTTCCCCAGGCAATTCAGGTGTCCTGCAATTTAACACGATCCTGATACGCTTTACCTGAAGATGGGGTCAGAGCTCACAGGTTAGGGGCTCAGACCCACAAGGCTGCCCTTACCCTACTTTAGATGCCAGTTCCAAGTCGGGTTGTCACCTGTGTTTCTGAGTGATCAGCTATAAATCAAGTTCCTACGACACTGTCACTGAGTGATTAATTTGCTCGAGCAGCTCACAGAACTCAGGAAAAGTTTCCTTACTGTTTACCAGTTTATTGTAAAAGGATATGATAACTGGTGCAGCCACTCTGGAAAACGGTGTGGAGGTTCCACAAAAAGTTAAAGTAGAACTACCCTACGACCCAGCAATTGCACTAGTAGGTATTTATCTAAAGGATACAGGTGTGCTGTTTCGAAGGGGCACGTGCACCCCAATGTTTATAGCAGCACTATTGACAATAACCAAAGTATGGAAAGAGCCCAAATGTCTATCGATGGATGAATGGACAAAGAAGATGTGTTATATATATACAATGGAGGATTACTTGGCCTTCAAAAAGAATGAAATCTTGGGGCACCTGGGTGGCTCAGTCGGTTAAGCGTCCGACTTCAGCTCAGGTCATGATCTCACAGTTTGTGAGCTCTGTGCTGACAGGTCGGAGCCTGGAGCCTGCTTCAGATTCTGTGTCTCCCTCTCTCTCTGCCCCTCCACAGCTCATGCTCTGTCTCTGTCTCTGTCTCTGTCTCTCTCTCTCTCTCTCTCATTCTTTCAAAAATAAATAAACATTAAAAATTTTTTTAAAAAATGAAATCTTGCCAGGCAACAACACGGATGGAACTAGAGTGTATTATGCTAAAGGAAATTAGAGACTGACAATTATCATACGACTTCACTCACGGAATTTAAGGTGCAAAACAGATGAACATAAGGGAAGGGAAGCAAAAATACTAGAAAAATAGGGACGGGAACAAAACATAAGAGACCTTTAAATATAGGGAGCAAACTGAGGGTTGCTGGAGGGGTGGGGGGTGGGGGGATGGGCTAAACGGGCAAGGGGCGTTAGGGAGGACACTTGATGGGATGAGCTCTGGGTGTTATATGTAGGGGATGAATCACTGGATTCTACTCCTGAAATCATTGCACTATATGCTAACTAACATGGGTGTAAATTAAAAAAAAAAAAAAAGATATGATAAAAGATCCAGATAATGTACAGATGGAAGAAATGCCTGGGCACGAAACGTAGGAAGGGGCGTGTCATTCTTAGCACCTCCATGTGTTCACCAACCCAGAAGCTCCCAGAAACCTGTACTTTTGGGATTTTTATGGCATCTCTATCACATAGGGATGATGGATCGTGAACTCCATTTCCGGCCCCTCTCCCCTCTTTGGAGAATGAAAGGTGGGACTGAAAATCCCAAGCTTCTAATCGTGACTTGGTCTTTTTGGTGGCCAGGCCCCATGCAGGAGCCCACCAAGAGTCACCTCATTAAAATAAAAGACACTTTAAAAAAAACAAACTTTTTAAAATATTTATTTATTATTGAGAAGCAGAGAGAGACAAAAAGCACAAGCATGGGAGGGGCCAAGAGCTGGGGAGACATAGAATCCAAAGCAGGTTCCAGGGTCTGAGCTGAGCTGTCAGCACAGAGCCTAACGCGGGGCTCGAACTCACAAACCGAGAGATCATGACCTGAGCTGAAGTCAGACACTTAACCGACTGAGCCACCCAGGTGCCCCTACCATCACCTAGCTAATTCCAAGGGATTTAGGAACTGTCAGCAACGGGAGTCAAAGACCAACTATTAGCACAAAAGATACTGCTTATCACTTAAGCAATTACAATGGTTTTAGGATCTCTGTGCCAGGAACTGGGAGCAGAGAGCAATACGGATTTTTTGTTTTTGTTTTTGTTTTTTCTATTTTCTACTATATATCTGCCTGCTTTCTACAATCAATCAATCATCTCACACATTTCCTTCCTGCTTCAAGAACTTCTTTAACAAATTCTCTTAGTTTTCCTTCAGTGAGAATGTCTTTATTTTTCTTTCATTCCTAAAGAGTAGTCTCGCCAGATAGAGAATTCCAGGCTTGTTAACCAAACCCAAACTTGTCTGTGCACCCCAACGCACAGTGAGCCAATGTCTGAGACACTGGTTTTGAAGCAAAGAAAGCTTTATGATCCGAAGGCAGCCCGACAAGAAGGCAGGGGATCATTTCCAAAGCTGCCTTGCCCTGTTGAGCCCAGGGGCAGCTTACATACACAGGAGAGGAGGGTTAGGGGTTTCTCGAAACCTTGAGGGAGGGGACTTGAAACAATGCAGAGGTGAGCCTTCCTCCCCACGATGAGGGGCTATTGGGACCTGGTAAAATCAGATACATCAAGACAAATGTTGCCATCCCGTCCCCATTAGGTTTCTACAATCAGTGGGTAAACAGGGAGTAGGAGAGGAAAGGGCAAAGTTAATTAGGTAGAGAACAAGACAATGTGGAGCAAAGTTAATAATACAATGAAGACAACGATAGCTCTGCTGATGCTTTCGGGGTAGATCCAGGAACCAGGTGTCAGACTCAGGCTGACAGTTACTGACTTTCAGCATTTGACAAATGTGCCACTTCCTGCTGGCCTCCGTGGTTTCTGATGACAATGTGCTGTGATTTGAATTGTTTTCCCTTATAGACAAGGTACTGTTTTCTCTCTGAGCTTTTAAGAACTTTTCTTTGTCTTTAATTTTCTGAAGTCCGATTATGATGTGTCTTAGTATAGATTTCTTTCAGTCTATTTTATTTGGGGTTTGCTCACCTTGAGTCTGTAGGTTTACCTGTCTTTTTGCCAAGCTTGGAAAATTTTCTCCCATAATTTGTTTATTAAATTTTCTCTACAACCCAGCAGTCGCACTACTAGGTATTTACCCAAAGAGTACAAAAATACTGATTCGAAGGGGTTCACGCACCCGATGTTCTTAGCAGCATTATCAACAATAGCCAAATTATGGAAAGAGCCTAAGTGTCCCATCGTCTGATGAATGGATAAAGAGGATATATACATATATATATATATATATACACACATATATATACGGATATATACGGATATATATATATATATATACATATATACGTATATATGTATATATACGTATATATGTATATATTCAGTGGAATATTATTTGGCCATCAAAAAGAATGAAAATTTGGCATTTGCAATGAAGTCGATGGAACTAGAGGGTGTTATGCTAAGTGGAGTCAGTCAGAGAAAGACAAATACCATATAATATCACTCATCTGTGGAATTTTTTTTTTTTTAATTTTTTTTTCAACGTTTTTTATTTATTTTTGGGACAGAGAGAGACAAAGCATGAACGGGGGAGGGGCAGAGAGAGAGGGAGACACAGAATCAGAAGCAGGCTCCAGGCTCTGAGCCATCAGCCCAGAGCCCGACGCGGGGCTCGAACTCACAGACCGCGAGATCGTGACCTGGCTGAAGTCGGATGCTTAACCGACTGCGCCACCCAGGTGCCCCTCATCTGTGGAATTTAAGAAACAAAATAGATGAACCTCTGGGAAGGGGGGGAAAAAGAGAGAGGGAAACAAACCATAAGAAACTCATAATGATAGGGGGCAAACCGAGGGTTGATGGAGGGAGGGAGGTGTGGGATGGGCTAAATGAGCAGTGGGCATTAAGGAGGGTTTGTTGTGATGAACCCTGGGGGTATTTTATGTCAGTGATGAATCACTCAATTCTACTCCTGAGACCAATATTATATGTTAACTGATCAGAATGCAAATAAAAAATTGAAAAAGAAAAAAAATGCCTACTAACAATTTAGCAGATTTTAGTTTACTCACAGAGTTGTGCAACTCTTACCACAATCAATTTGAGAACTTTTATCACCCCAGTAAGATACTCTATACCCATTCGCAGTACCTTCTCATTACCCACTCTTTCAGGCCTGTGGCATCCAACAGTCTACTCTCTATGGATTTGCCAATCCTGGACATTTCACATAGGTGGACTCACAAATTTGTGGTCTTTCGTGACGGGGGTTTTTGAATTAGCATAACGTTGTCAAGATTCATGTAGTAGCTCTTTTGAATAATGCTGCTATGCACATTTTTTTTTCAACGTTTATTTATTTTTGGGACAGAGAGAGACAGAGCATGAACGGGGGAGGGGCAGAGAGAGAGGGAGACACAGAATCGGAAACAGGCTCCAGGCTCTGAGCCATCAGCCCAGAGCCTGATGCAGGGGCTCGAACTCACAGACCGCGAGATCGTGACCTGGCTGAAGTCGGACGCTTAACCGACTGCACCACCCAGGCGCCCCTGCTATGCACATTTTTAAAAAGACTTTATTTTTAAGTAATCTCTGCATCCAACGTGGGACTCAAACTTATAACCCAGAGATCAAGAGTCGCGTGCTGTTCCATCTGAGGCCAGCCAGGCTCCCCTGCTATGGACATTTTTGTACAAGTTTTCGTGTGGACCAATGTTTTCTTTGGGGTATATACCTAGGAGTGGAGTTGCTGGGTCATGCCATAATTCTATGCTTCACTCTTTGTGGAACTGCTAAACTGTCTTCCACAGCGGCCGCACCCTTTTACGTTCCCACCAGTGATGTATGAGGGTTCTTCTTCATCTTCGTCAATATTTTTTTCCGTCTTTTGGTGGTAGTTACCTTAGTAGGTATGAAACGGTGTCTCATTGTGGTTTTGATTTGCATTTCCCTAGTGGTTCATGATGTTGAATGGCTTTTCATGAGCTTATTGGCCATTTGTTTACATTCTTTGGAGAAATGTCTACTCATTTCTTTTGGGCATTTGAAAAATTGGGTTGGGGCGCTTGGGTGTCTCTGTTGGTTGAGTACCCAACTCGTGATCTCAGGTCATGATCTCATGATCTCAGGTCATGATCTCAGCTCAGGTCATGATCTCATGGTTGTGAGATCGAGCCCTGTGTAAGGCTCTGAGCTGGTGTGGAGCCTGCTTAAGATTCTCTCTCTCCCTCTGCCCCTTCCCCAGTCACTTGACTCTCTCTCCTCCTTTCTCTCTCGCTCGTGTGCTCTCTCTCTCTCTCTCAAAAAAAAAATTGGGTTATTTGTGATTTTATTGAGTGTAGTAGTTCTTTATAGATCTATCCCCCATCAGATATATGACTTGCAAAAAGTGTCTCCCGTTCTGTGGGTTGTATTATTATTTTCTTTTTTTTTTTGAATATTTTTTTCAACTTCACCCACATTCTACTGAGACACTGATGACACAAATGTTAGATCTTTGGTTATAGTCCTACATATCTCTGAGGCTCTGTTTATTTTTTTCTAGTCTGCTTACTCTCTGTTGTTCAGTTTGGGTAATTTCTATTCTGTAAGTGCAAACCAACAATAATAGGAGAGGGTAGGGAGGTGTGGGAGGGAAGGGTGACAAAGGGACATAAGGAAAGTTTCGGGGGTAATAGATATGATTGTTAGTTTGGTAGCGGTGATGATTTCGTAGTGGTTTCGTGTACTTATGTCCAAAGTTACCAAAGTTTTGGTAAGTTTAAAACGTATGCGGTTACGTTATTCACACCTCACTGAAACTATTAAAAAGTTATACTTACAACCACCAGGGGGCAGAGAGAACTCCTCCAAGTAGTCCACGTTCTGTTAATTGAATGAGCGCCTCCAACAATGTAGAAATGGATGATTCTAGTAGCAACCCATCTCTGTCCTCTCAAGGAAATATTTTGTATTTAGAAATGCTTGCTTACCACACAGATACATCATTCCAATCTGCAATGCTAGAGGTGAGATCCCTAGGGGATGGGGGTTATAAACACCTACTAGCAACAAGATTCAAGTTAAGCTTTCAGCTTTATGCTATAAATACTCTCTTGAAAGAGTCACATTTGCTGCTCTACCTCTCATGAGGATATTCAAATTTCTTTCAGCTGCAGATCCCTGCATTCAGACTAAAGCTCACAAGGCCAAAGTGTAAGTCAGGGTTGGGGGGCAGCTGCAGGAAGCACAAGGGATCTGGGGACTATAGCCCTTAACCTAAGGTTCATCTTTGGCAATGGTGATTCCTTGAAAAGAAAGCTGCCCCCTTCCTCCTGGGTGTCCGTGCCCACACAGCAGGGCTGCATTTTTTTTTTTTTTTTTTGTCTCATCATATCCCTGGAAATCAATTCAATTCATGTCTAGTAAACATAAACTGGGAGATTCTCTCTCTCTCTTTGTCTCCCTCTCTGTCTATTTTTAAATGTTTATTTATTTCTGAGAGAGAGAGAACGCAAGCAGAGGAGGGGCAGAGAGAGAGGGACAGAGGATCGGAAGCGGGCTCTGCACTGACAGCCGACAGCCTGACGCAGGGCTCGAACTCACGAACCGTGAGATCATGACCTAAGCCAAAGTCATGCACTTAACAGACGGAGCCAACCAGGCGCCCTGGGGGATTCTCTTTTTTCAGAACATTTGCAGATATAACTAAAAAATCAGGATAAGATTTGCATCTTACACGTGAAGCGTGGGCCCTACTTCCATGGGGATTCAACTCACCAAAGCTGGTGGTTCGGTCAGTTAAGCGTCAGACTCTTGATTTTAGCTCAGGTCACAATCTCAGTTTCGTAGATTTGAGCCCCGCATCGGGCTCCGCACTGACAGTGTGGGGCCTGCTTTAGGCTTCTCCCTCTCTCTCTGTGCCCCTCCCCTGCTGGTGCTCTCTTGGTCTCTCTCAAGAAAATAAATAAATAAACTTAAAAAAAAAAAAAGTATGTCATCTTGGGGCCCAGGACAGAGACCCAGCAAATGTTTTCTCTGCCTCCTGAGGGCAGACCTGGGAGAAGTCTCTTGGGGAGATGCCAGGGAATACAACAAGGATAGTGGGGATTGCCATCAGCATGGTCAAGGGCATTCTTAGAAGGCAAACTTACAAGCCCATGAGTCACGTTCTCTGTGGCTCTCAGGAACCCCCTTGGGATGCCTCTGTCTTTTAAAAGGGGCGTTTAACCTCTCTCAGACCCTTTGCTGATGCTGGGATCACAGCAGTCTTCAGAGGAGACCCCATAGCTGTATCCGTTCCTCATGTCCTTGGTGACCAGCAATCCTGCCACCTGCAGTCTCTTCCTGCCTGGATGCTGCCCTGCCCTTTCCAGAAGCCCCACAGAGATGGTGGTGGCAATACCCTCTTGGGTTCTAGCCTTCTCCTGGGGAGCAAGGCTTCCCCTCCAACCTCCAGCTGTCCTTACCTGCTGCCCTGGGGGCTTTATCCCTGTTTACCCCAAGCCTTCAGGCTGTGACCAGGCCTCCAGTAGAGGCTCCCTGGCCTCTGCCCCCAGGCTCGGTAGGGCTTCTCTCCTCCTCAGAGCCATTCTGGAAGCCCTCAGACTGCCGCCCCTACCCCAAAGCTGGTAGCCTTCAACAGCAAGAAACTGCTCCCACCACCGGGCCCATCCAGCCCCCTTTTTCCCCCTCTGTTGAAATAAAACCTGTTGGGGCACCTGGGTGGCTCATTCGGTTAAACATCTGACTTCAGCTCAGGTCACGATCTCACGGTTTGTGAGTTCAAGCCCCGCATTGGTCTCTCTGCAGTCAGCACAGAGCCCGCTTAGGATCCTCTGTCCCTCTCTCTGCTCCCCGCCACCACTTGTATGCGCTTTATGTCTCTCTCAACATAAACAAATAAACTTAGAAAAAAAGAAAAGAAATACAACCCGGAGGCATTCCTTGCTATTATGTTGTGCAGGAAGAAGACTGCTTGCAAAGAAACCGCTTCAAAGGACTAGGGCTGGAAAGCATTTTACAGGGTCTGGGAACAGAGGCCCAGGGAACAAATGGCAACACTTGAGCAAGGTTCTAAGCATTCTGTCCTGAAGGTTTTAGCAAAATAAGTTTACAGGTTTCCCTGCTAACGGAAAGGAAAGCATTTCTATGAAAACATTTCGCAAGCCATCATTTGAAGTGATCACCGTTAATTTATACGGAAAAAATTTTGAGCATGCCCATACCTCCAAAATAACTTCTTCTCGGCTATTCTGATACCTTAAGACAGATCTTGCTAATGTATGCACACAATAAATCGAGGTAAAGTACAGATTCAAAGCTCCGGCGGCTGGATGTGCAGGTGCTGAGCGTAGTTCCGGGGAGAGGAGCTTGGTGGCGCCACTCTCGCCCCGGGCACACACTGCCTCCAGGAGGGCGGGCTGAAAACCAAACACTGAATGCTCTTTGTGCCCTTTGCCTTTTTCATAAAAGCAAAATCCTCTTTGGGTTTCTTAGAGTTGACGGAAATAGGTACTGATGTATGTCTTTGGTAAAAGCGAAGTGGCCTAATGCAAACTTTCAAAAAGTGGGTACACCTGTCTTGATTGGCAAGGGCAAGAACAAAAGGACCCCTAAAGTTTCCTTGAGAAGGTAGAGGTGCTTATTTCTCAGAATTTACTCGGGACCAAATAGAATTCCCCAGCTGGGGTGAATGGGGGGTTTGGGGAAAGTGCTGGAAGGACAGGAGGTTTCAAGACAGTTCAGGAAAATGAAGGCTTTTAATACCCCCCCTCCCCCACCAGATGTCTTGTGTGTCCTCAAGATGGTGGCATTGTCAGGGCTTTTGTGCCCTTGAGATTCACAGGAGCGAAGTCTGATGTCCTCTCGGTAGGAAGCCATGTAGGAGTTTCAGTGATCATCTGATTTAAGGCTGCGAGTGAGTCAGACACCAGGTCACCCCAGATTTATAACTTTTCCCAAGTTAGGAAGGGCCATGAGGTTGGTTAGGTAATGAGAGTTTATTCTTGGTGCCTTTGTGGGTCTTATAGAAGCTTTTGAGACCGTTAATACATAGACTCTTCCACTCAAAGTTGGAAAGGCTGAGAAATCCCCTAAGAGTCAGTCTGAAATGGGGGAGGGGAAGGAGAAGGAGTCCACTTGGATGGCAGCCATAGTGCCCTCCCCCTCACCCCTACTACTGTTCTGTAGTCAAATGAACCACTCCATCCCTGGGTCCTGAATCTCCTTTCTAACGGAGCCCTCACTGTCACAGACTGGGATGACTCAAGTCCTGGAGAACACCCGGGCCAGCTGGTCACCCAAGTGGGGCGGGGGTGGCTGGTGACTGCCTGCCCAGTGGACAGATCAGCAACCTCCCAGCTGCTGTGAACTCAAAGGATACTGCTGGCTCCAGGGGGCCTCTCCCCCAGGACTTCCCAGCCTTTCCGTGGATGGAGATCCCTACCTAAAATTTAAAAAATAAAAAATAACGGGCACCTGGGTGGCTCAGTCAGTTGAGCATCTGACTCTCGATTTTGGCTCAGGTCATGATCTCGTGGTTTGTGGGTTTGAGCCCTCTTGGGATTCTCTCTCTCTCTGCCCCTTCCCTGCCCCCGCTCACGTTCTCTCTCTCTCTCTCTCTCTCTCTCTCAAAATAAATAATAAATAAACTTACAAAAATAAAAAATAAAAATCACAAATTGGCCCCCTACCCAAGACACATAAAATAGTAGGTGTACTTCTAGTAACTGTTGGTAGAGAAAAGTAAAACCTCGAAAAGGTTGCTCTGAGTTCAGCAGTGTTTTTACATCATGTTGTATTGTAGGTATCACAAACATGTCTACACATACCCGAAAAATAGCACTAAAGAGTATATAGGTGTATCACACAAGGGCACGCAGGTACAGTCCCCAGGGCCTTCCGGGACCACAGGTTTATGAAATCAGAGTCCCTCCATTTCCCAGAGAGAGCTGGATTCAGCAATGTGCACACAGACACACACACTCCTGCTTCACTTTGGCTAGAACTGGCCCTAGAAGGTCTGTGTTATCCACATGATCTCTAAGACCCTCCAGGAACGCCTAGATCTCAATGGTGGTGAGGCTGAGGCCAGGACCTTCCACTGTCTTCCTACTCAGTAGTTTCCTAACCTGTCTTTAAGAAGCTTCTAAACAGCTTCTTTAAAAAAAAAAACAAAAACAAAACCAGATTCCTGGGGCACATGGGGGGTTCAGTCGGTTGGTCATCTGACTTCGGCTCAGGTTATGGTTTGAGGGTTCATGAGTTCGAGCCCCGAGTCGGGCTCTCCACTCTCAGCGCAGAGCCTGTTTCCATCCTGGGGCAACTGGATCAGAATCTCCAGGGCTTGGACCCCGGGTTGTATTTTTTTTGAAGCTCCCCAAGTCTATGCAGGACATGAAAAGAAAACCGTGTCAATCTCACATATGTATCCGCCAACCAAAATTCTGAATAAATTATGGCATATATAAAGAACATTATACCATTACTATGTTGGGCCCTGCTGAAATGAGGAATTATTCCCTTTGCTGGGTGAATCTTTACTTTGATTCCTTTGATCTCAAGGAGATGAATGAACTTTCTTTTTTTTTTTTTCCTTTTTTTTTTTAAAAGCTGACTCTTTAAAAAAAATTTTTTTTAACGTTTATTTATTTTTGAGACAGAGAGAGACAGAGCATGAATGGGGGAGGGTCAGAGAAAGAGGGAGACACAGAATCGGAAACAGGCTCCAGGCTCTGAGCCATCAGCCCAGAGCCCGACACGGGGCTCGAACTCACGGACCGTGAGATCGTGACCTGAGCCAAAGTCGGACGCTTAACCCACTGAGCCACCCAGGCACCCCTGAATGAGCTTTCAAGACACCAAGAGATGGAGACCAGCTGAAGTGTGCTTATCCCTAGCCATTTTTCTATCCAGAGTACAATTTCTCCTGAGCCTGAATGTCCTGGACCCTGGAGCTGGTCACTCACTCCTACAGGTGGACACAGCCAGTCACTGAGGGCATGAGCAGGGGTGTGCGGGGGTGTTCTAAATGGCTGCTTGTATCCCTTAAAGCAGAAATCACAGGTCTGGATCATAGCCTGGCTTGGTTCCATCCTCCTTCGGGACCTGAAGGGTGCAACTTTTCACTGAACGCTAAGCAAGCCCATCTCCAAACACTGATCCGACAAGGAAAATATGCAGATCTACACGATGTTGCTCCCTGAGACTATCTTCCAGTAAGGGGGCGAACAGATATTGGCGAAACTTGCCTGAGAACGTGGGCCCTGGTTTGTTCTCTCTGTCTACTCTCCTGAAAAGAAGAAATGATCACATGGTCGGGTTAAGGTGTCCAGAAGGCTGCCAGAACAATGCTCCAGACTTAGCTCAATAATAGTCATACCTGTGTAATTTAGTAGAATGACAGCTTAAAAGGGGAAAACCTTGTGATGTCTCCGAGAGAGGCCAAGGAAACCGATCAAAGTCACGCTCACTCTTGATACAATCTCTCGCAAACGGGAAGCAGAAGGGAACTTCCTTAATGTGATAAGTAGTACTGACAAGAATAAACCTGGAACTTAATGGTGAAAACTTAGAAACGTTCCTTCCATTCAAAGATGGGACAGAACTTCCGTGCCTGCTCCTTTACCATTCAGTTCTGTCCTGGAAGTTGACCCACCATAGCAAGACGAGAGAAGGCACAGGAAGGAACAAAACGGTCTTCATTTACAGGGGACACGATTGTCCATCTACGTTATCCAAGAGGATCAGTGGGTGGACATTTAGAGCAAATACAAGTGAGGCTCGGGGTGGCCAGATACAGGCAACCCCATAGGAGATTGTTAGGTGGCCAGTGCCCCAGAACAGCCAGTCAGTAAAAGCAACATCAGAGAGATTCCAGCCATGATAGCGACACAAGTTATAAAGAACACAGGAACCCATAGAACAGAAAATATGCAAGATTTTAAAGAAGAAAACAAATCTCTACTGAAGGACGTAAACATGTTGATCAAATGGAGACACGTGGTGTTCATGGATGAGAAGACATGCATGGTAGGCAGTTGTGTGCCTGGATCTGGAGTTTGGGGGAGAGGCAGGTGATAAATGGACTTGGGAGTCATTGGCCTGGGTCTGCGTGATTGTTCCAAGAAAGAATATGCACATGGGGGTTCGAGAAGATGGCTCCAGTTGGAGTGTTGAAGGTCACCAAGACAGAGAAATAGGTGGGAGACCAGGTCAGTGTGAGGTCACTGAAGCTTGGGAAGGAAGCAGTGCCCAACAGGGAGGCCCAGGGGTAACAAATGCTGTTGAGAGGTCAGGGAAGATAAGGGTTGATCAGCATCCCTTGTACTTGGTGAGGAGGAGTTAATTACTGAGCTAGGAAGGAGCAGCTTTCTGTGGAGTGGTTGATCAGAAGCCAGATTGCAGTGGATTGGAAATAAAAACAAGTCCTTTGGGGGGTAAATATGGCAGATGAAACATACATATCTACTTAAGTGCTTTCTTGAAACTACACTCCAATGATAGTAAAGGTTGTTTTTAAAGTAAAAGCATAAACCTGGGGTGCCTGGGTGGCTCAGTCAGTTGAGCATCCGACTATGGCTCAGGCCCCTCCACACCTGAGCCTGGACCAAGTGAGGAGGGGCAGGGGCATGGATTGCTGGATGCATGGATTGCTGAACATTGATTGCTGGATGTCCCCCCTCTGGGTTCCCACGGGGCAGACCACCAGCCTAACTAACCCCTTCGGGCTGGAGAGTGGAACAGTCTGCTCTCAGGAATCTGAGAGGCAAGAGGGAAGATTAACAGATAGTGGTATTAAAGATTCCTTTACTAAACAGCCCATCTGGATCACCCTCCAGTGATGCTCCAGGAAAGCCCACCCTTGTACTCAGAACTGCCAAGCAGCTTTTAGAACCCATTTTAAATATGAGCTCTATACTCAAAGAAAACTCCAGATTAATTCAACCAAATACTTAAAGAATAAAATAGGGGCGCCTGGTTGGCGCAGTCGGTTAAGCGTCCGACTTCAGCCAGGTCACGATCTCGCAGTCCGTGAGTTCGAGCCCCACGTCAGGCTCTGGGCTGATGGCTCGGAGCCTGGAGCCTGTTTCCGATTCTGTGTCTCCCTCTCTCTCTGCCCCTCCCCCGTTCATGCTGTCTCTCTCTGTCCCAAAAATAAATTAAAAAAAAAAAACATTGAAAAAAAATTAAAAAAAAAAAAAAGAATAAAATAATGCCGATCCTACACAAATTCAGAACATGAAAAAAGAGGGAAAACTTCCCAACTCATTTTATGGGTCCAGTATTGCTCTAATATGAAAACCAGACAAATATATCACAAGGCAAGAAAACTAAAGACCAATAACCCTTATAAACAAAGACACAAAAATATCCAGTAAAATATTACAAAGTTGAATCTAGTAATATGTATTTTTACATAAAACCATTTAAAAAACACCATGACCGAGTAGAGTTAATCCTAGAAAAGCAAAGTTGGTTTAACATTTGAAAATCAGGTGATGTAATCCACCATATTAACAGAATGAAGAAAACCCATACGATTATCTCAACAGATACAGAAGAAGCATTTGATAAAATTTGGCAAAACAACTTTCATGATACGATCTCTCAGAAAATTAAAAATATAAGGAAATGTCTTCAACCTGATAAAGACCATCTGTGAAAAACCTGCAACAAATATCATATTTAATGGTGAAACACAGTGCTCGCTCTCTCTAAGACTAGAAACAAAACAAGAATGCCCACTCTTACCACAACTAATCAACATTGTGTTGGAGATCCTAGCTAGTGTCCTAGCTAGTGTAATAAGGCAAGAAAAAAAATTAAAGGCATCTAGATTGAAAAGGAAAAAGAAAAACCATATTTGCAGCTGATATGATTGTATAGATATAAAATCCTAAGGAATCTATGAAAAACTTCTAGAACTAATAAGTGTTTAGCAAGATCATACAAGATCAATACATAAAAATCAATATATTTTTATATATACCACCAAATATTTTAAACTTAAAATTAAAAACTGTATCATTTGTAATAACATTAAATAGGAAGAAAATGATACTACCCAAAGCAATCTACATATTCAATGCAATCCCTATCAAAATAACACCAGCATTCTTCACAGAGCTAGAACAAATAATCCTAAAATTTGTATGGAACCAAAAGACTCTGAATAGCCAAAACAATCTTGAACAAGAAAACCAAAGCAGGACACATCACAGTCCCAGACTTCAAACTATACTACAAAGCTGTAATCATCAAGACAGTATGGTACTGGTACAGGAACAGACACTCAGATCAATGGAACAGAACAGAGAACCCAAAAATGGACCCACAAACATATGGCCAACAATCTTTGACAAAGCAGTAAAGAATATCCAATGGAATCAAGACAGTCTCTTCAGCAAGTGGTGCTGGGAAAACTGGACAGCGACATGCAGAGGAATGAACCTGGACCACTTTCTTATACCACACACAAAAATAAACTCAAAATGGATGAAGGACCTGAATGTGAGACAGGAAGCCATCAAAATCCTTGAGGAGAAAGCAGGCAAAAACCTCTTTGATCTTGGCTGCAGCAACTTCTTACTTAGCACGTCTCCGGAGGCAAGGGAAACAAAAGCAAAAATGACTACTGGGATCTCATCAAAATAAAAACCTTCTGCACAGTGAAGGAAACAATCAGCAAAACTAAAAGGCAACCAATGGAATGGGAGAAGATATTTGCAAACAACATATCAGATAAAGGGTTAGTATCTAAAATCTATAAAGAACTTATCAAACTCAACACCCCAAAAACAAATAATCGAGTGAAGAAATGGGCCAAAGACATGAATAGACACTTCTCCAAAGAAGACATCCAGATGGCCAACCAACACATGAAAAAATGCTCAACATCACTCATCATCAGAGAAATACAAATCAAAAGGACAATGAGATACCACCTTACACCTGTCAGAATGGCTAACATTAACAAATCAGGCAACAACAGATGTTGGTGAGGATGCGGAGAAAGAGGGTCTCTTTTGCATTGTTGGTGGCAATGCAAGCTGATGCAGCCACTCTGGAAAACGGTATGGTTTTCCATACCGTTCCTCAAAAACGGTTCCTTGGGGCGCCTGGGTGGCGCAGTCGGTTAAGCATCCGACTTCAGCCAGGTCACGATCTCGCGGTCCGTGAGTTCGAGCCCCGCGTCAGGCTCTGGGCTGATGGCTCAGAGCCTGGAGCCTGTTTCCGATTCTGTGTCTCCCTCTCTCTCTGCCCCTCCCCCGTTCATGCTCTGTCTCTCTCTGTCCCAAAAATAAATAAACGTTGAAAAAAAAATAAAAAAAAAAAAAGGTTCCTCAAAAAACTAAAAATAGAACTACCCTATGACCCAGCAATTGCACTACTAGGCATTTATCCACGGGATACAGGTGTGCTGTTTCGAAGGGACATATGCACCCCCATGTCTATAGCAGCACTATCAACAATAGCCAAAGTATGGAGAGAGCCCAAATGTCCATCGATGGACGAATGGATAAAGAAGATATGGTATATGTATATATATATGGATAAAGAAGATATGGTATATGTATATATGGTATACACACACACACACACACACACACACACACACACACAATGGGGTATTACTCCGCAATCAAAAAGAATGAAATCTTGCCATTTGCAACTACATGGATGGAACTAGAGGGTATTATGCTAAGCGAAATTGGTCAGTCAGAGAAAGACAAATATCATATGACTTCACTCCTATGAGGACTTTAAGACACAGAACAGATGAACATAAAGGATGGGAAACAAAAATAATATAAAAACAGGGAGGGGGACAAAACATGAGAAACTCATAAATATGGAGAACAAACAGAGGGTTCCTGGAGGGGCTGTGGGAGGGGCGATGGGCTAAATGGGTAAGGGGCACTAAGGAATCTACTCCTGAAATCATTGTTGCACTATATGCTAACTAATTTAGATGAAAATTGAAAAAAAAATGAAGTGGATGTCAAAGGTTAAAAAAAAAAGAAGAAAATGAATAACACTGTGTGCAAGATATGTATCTAGAAAACAAAATGTCGCCAAGAGACATTAAAGAGATTAAATAAATAGAAAGATGGGCCATGTTTGACGATTAAAAGACTCAATGCTGTTAAGGTGACAGTTCTCCCCAAACTGAGCTATAGATTCAATGAAATCCCAATCGTAGACCCATCAGGCTTTTTTGCTGAAATTGACAAAAAAATTTGTATGAAAATGGGAAGGACATAGCAGAGACAAAACAATTTTGAAAAAGAAGGAAAAAAAGGGGGCTTTCAATACTGATTTCAAGACTTATTATAAAGGTACAATGATAAAAACTGCGTTATTGGCAAAAGGGTAGACACCCGGACCAATGGTGCACAGAGAATCCAGAAATAAGACCGCTAATATTGACAAAGCCTCCAAGGTAATCCAGTGAGGAAAAAGATGGTTTTTTCAACATGCAGTGATGGGACCCTTGGATGTTCCTATGGGGAAAAAACGGCTAAACACGAAAATTAACTCAAAATGGATCACAAACTTAAATATAACAGATAAGTGAAATGTCTAGAAGGTAATAGAGGACAAAAAAATCTTCAGGGCCGTGGGTTAGACAAACACTAATGTGTCTGAGACACACAAAAAGCACGAATCATAAAAAGAAACATTGAGAAACCAGTCTTCATAAAATTAAAATCTGCTTTTCAAAAGACATGTCAGCAGCTGGGAGAAAATATTCACGCTGCCTACGTCTGACAAAGGGCTTGGGTCCAACTTGGCTCATGTATTCCTCTGACTATGTATATAGCTTCTTCTCATTAATTGTGGATCCCACGATGCAAATTCGTCTACTCACTAAGATTTATTCGTGACCCCAAATTCAATGCTTGTGGCGCGTTTTCTGTCACTTGTGACAAAAAAACAAAAACCAAAACCCAAAAACAAACAACTGAGTTTCTGGATGGGCACATTCTGCCTGGGGCTAAACAAGGTAACACCCTGCTTGGTGTTTCAACCCTCATACTGTAACCAAACGTCCTTTTTGTGGTCTGTGGCATGCCATGTGTTTTGCAGTTTTCTGCTTTTTGTTAGTGATTTTGCTTTTTTAAATGGTGCCATAGTGCTGGCTAGTACGAAAAACAAAAAACAAAAAACAAAAAAAACTGTGATGTGCCTTATGGAGAAGATATCTGTGTTAGATAACTTTCATTCAGGAATAAATTATAATGCTGTTGGCTTTGAAGCCAGTCTTAAGGAATCAACAAAATATATAAAATAAAGTGTCTTTAAACAGAAACACACAGGGGTGCCTGGGTGGCGCAGTCGGTTAAGCGTCCGACTTCAGCCAGGTCACGATCTCGCGGTCCGTGAGTTCGAGCCCCGCGTCAGGCTCTGGGCTGATGGCTCAGAGCCTGGAGCCTGTTTCCGATTCTGTGTCTCCCTCTCTCTCTGCCCCTCCCCCGTTCATGCTCTGTCTCTCTCTGTCCCAAAAATAAATAAACGTTGGAAAAAAAAAAAAAAAACAGAAACACACATAAAAAAAGTTTATGTATTTGTCAGCTGATGAAAATGTTGTGATAATAGGCTCCTAGAACCTAATCCTTTATTTACGTAGGAGCAGTAGTTAAGTATTCGCTAAGTCAGTGTTTGTTGTGACTTTATAAAACATACCTACTGCAAATGAGAATCAAATATATATCTGATACACACACACACACACACACACACAGAGTGTGCCCAATAGAAAATGTGGAAAAGATTTCAACACACGCTTCACAAAAAAAGATATACAAATGGCCAATAAGCACATGAAATATTGTCTGACATCAGTGGTTAGTAGGAAAATGCAGATTAAAAATCTCACCTACAAGAATGACTAAGATTTAAAAAGACACATCAAGTGTTGGTAGGATGAGGAGGCCTGGAGCTCTCATACATTTCTGTGGTTGTAAAATAGTACAACCATTTTGGAAACCAAAATGGTTTTCCTAGAAACCTAAATATTCACTGACCGCATGATCCAGGCTATCCAACAACTAGGTTTTTACCCAAGAATAAAGAAAACGTGTTCACGCAAGGACAAAGCTTTATTGATAATATCTCAAGCTGAACCAACCCAAACGTCCTTTGACAGATGAATCGATAAAGAAATTATGATATAGACATACAATGGGATACTAGAAAAAAAAAACAACCATTAAGAGGAATGAATTGCTTCCAACTCAATAATATGGACGGATTTCATACACATCGTGCTGAGCAAAAGAAGCCAGGTATAAAAGAGTACACTCTGTAAGATTCTGTTGAGATGAAACTCGAGAAATGACAAATGTGATCCATAGAGACAGAAAGCAGATGAGCAGTTGCCTGGGGCTGAGGGGTGGGAGAGGTAGGGATGGACTGAAAGAGGCCCGAGGGAACTTTGCTGGGGGATCAAAATGTTCTACATTTTGATTGTGGAGGCTGGGCGTGCATATGGGTCACATTCACCAAAATGTGTGCATAAAATGGGTGCATTTTATTGTACCCAAATGATCCCTCAATAAAGTTGGTCAAATCGCTTTACTTGTCTCTAAATGCACCCGGGGGCACCTCCTTCAGAAGTGTGGCTGTGAAGTGGAGAAGAGGAGGGTTGATGGACAGGTTTGGTTTAGTTTGGTTTCATTTGTGTTATTAGTAGCTTGTAGTTTAGTTTCGCTTGTTTCTTTGTTCATCCGTTTCGGCCTCCTCTTGGTGTTGGTGGTGTCTTGGGGGAGGCAGATAGGTGAGCAGAGCACGTGCTGAGGCAGAAGCCCCAGCAGGGAACAGAGCAGCCATGGAAGGTTAGAGGGGAGGAGCGCTGGGAGGATGTGTGAGGTCCGGGAGCGTGGGACAGACTGGCCTTGGGTGGTGTATGTGTCCGGGAAGATGGAGGCAGGTTTGTAGAATAGAAGGGCGGACAGGAAGAAGGAGCCCGGGAAGGACAAGGCACTGGGGAAGTTCCTCTGATGGGCTTCTCTTTCTTTTCTTTATTGATTTATTGATTTATTTGGATGTTTATTTATTTTGAGAGATAGAGAGAGAGAGAGAGAACATGTGCGCACGTGCGAACAAGGAAGGGACAGAAAGAGGGAGAGAGAGCATCCCAAGCAGGTTCTGTGCCGTCGGCACAGAGCCTGACACGGGGCTCAAAACTATGAACCGTGAGACGGTGACCTAGGCCGAAATCAAGAGTCGGAAGCTCAACCAACGGAGCCATCCAGATGCCCCCTTTCTCTTCTCTTTAAATTTTTGGAAGTAGGAGGTGAGGTCACTCGCTGTGCTGGAAAGGAGGGACAAATAGGGGTTTGAGGAAAGCTGTGAGGGTCACACTGTTTCGGGCTGTGGAGGGACCTCCATTGCTGGTGGAGGTCCTGCTGAGGTTGGAGGCAGGGAGAGTAGAGGCTGATGCACCAGCTTTGAGAGCCACAGAGTGTCCTCAGCACCCTGGGTAGGAGGACAGAAGAAATAGAGCCGTTTCTCCTTGACCAGGGAGGAAGGAAGGGTCCCTGGTGCCCACCCCCTGGCCAGGTGGCCGGAGAGTGATCCAGCAGGTGACCTTGGTCCCCGTGCTGAAGTAGGGACTAAGGCCACATAGAAATCAGAACACGCCAAACCCACATCTGTTCGTGTGGCCATGCCCAAGAAAGAAGGATCCCCTTACCCATCCTGTGCTGTGCGCCTCTCCCGGCCGCCTGACAGCTTGCAGACCCGGACGGCGTCCGCGGCCACGTGTGTTCTTTCTCTCAGCTGTCTGGGAAATAACTTATTGGGGCCTACAGAGGACGGAGTGGCTTTGGCAAGTTGGGGCCTTCTTACTGCCCCTCAAGACGGGGGGGGTGTTGGGTTGTGGTCCCACCCCAGCAGGAAGAACATTCTCATGGGTGGAAGAGTTTCGGGACGTGCAAGAGCGGGCTTGTGTGTCTGAAACGGCACCATGAAAGCCTTCCTCTCTGATGCTTGCTAAAAGGCAAGCATCGTCTGGAACAGTAGCCCTTTTGAGCTCCAGGGATGAATGGCGGCAGCTGAGAACCTGTATCCAGCCAGGCCCGGGGCTGCGGGACAGTGGGTGAGACGAGTGCTGGAGGGAGGCAGGGGGACGTCGGGGATGCATTAGTCCTTACAATACTTCTGCGGGCATGGCTCCCTCTTTGCCCGAGCTCCAGGTTGGCCTGCCCGGGTTCAAGGCTGGGCTCAGCCTGGGAGTTATTCCATCAGAGAGCCTGCTTTCTCATCTGCACAGTGGAAATGGTCATGACATCTGCCTAGTAGATTGTTGTGAGGTGACAGCAAAGAACACGTGGGGCACTCAGTCCCACTGAGAATGCACTCCAGCCACTGGGGACCCACATATGGTAACCCAGGAGGGAACAAAGCTGAGCAGATGGCGAGGGGCAGGAGGGGTGGGACCCAACGATGACACATGGCAGTTTTCTCTATCTCCGTATCACCCCTCTCCCCGCCTCGACCTTCCTGCCTACTGAGGCCGGAAACCACTGCCCCTTCCGTTACAGCAGGGGGCTCTGCCAGAGTGTGGGGGACACCCTGTGGGGCTACCCCCAAAAGGTCAACATCGTTTGCTTGTTAGCAGCAGGAGCCAGGAAACCGTCTGACTCAGGTAAGTGGGGTGAAGGGCAGGGCGGCCCTAACGGAGCATCTGGCTGTCGAGGCCGGCTCACTGGGCACGCTGTCTCCGCATGCATTCTGGTTATTGTTTACACAAAGGAGGGCACAGGCCGAGACTGGCATCCTCAACCCCATGTCTAGATGTGAGAGGTCCGTGGAAATATGCTGTCTGTCCACCTGCGGTTCCCTTGCTGGCCATCACTTCCTGGCCTGCATGGCAAGGATGAATCATAGGAGAGGCTCTCGGGGCCAATTCACTTCCTCCTTCCTCTGCCCCTTTTCCTCCTGGGAGCTGCATAGGGGCCCCCGGGCCTTCTGGCTTCATTCTATCCTCCTGGGGGGGTGGGTACAGGTGAGTATCCGCAGAGAAACTGGTCAAGGCATCTTGTAGGCTTAAGGAGTGGAGGCTGGGCTGTGGAGAGCCAAGATACCCCAGAACAGGAGCCGGCTGGGTATGGGGACAGTGCACTGGAGGATGCCGCGTGTCAGCTAGGCAGGGTTCAGGCTGGTGGATGCCATCGTGACCACCATCACCACCATCATCGTCATCCCTGACATTCGTAGTACAACGTGTATAGACTGTGCCAGGTGCTTTGTGCACGATGTGTGGGGACAGCCACGCCCCTCACTCAGGGCACCGGTGGATGTGTGTCCTGTGAGATGCTCAAGAGTGTCATCAGTTATTTTTTTTTGACATTTATTGATTTATTTTGAGAGAGAGAAAAAGCGAGCATGTGTGCGTGAGCTGGGGGGGAAGGGCGGAGAGAAGGAGAGAGAGAATTTCAAGCAGGCTCTGTGCTCTTAGTGTAGAGCCCAGGGCAGGGCTCGATCCCACGAACCATGAGATCAAGGATTGTCATTAGTTCTAACCCCAGAAACTAAAGGCCACACGGTCTCCTGGTACGGAGCCTGGGTATTTATCCTCACGCTCACAGGGATGGCTCTTCCCCCACCCCCTTGTCATGTCATCAGTGCCGTTGCTAGGTCAGCTCCTCTCTGTCCACATCAGGGCAAGTGGCCTCCTTCCCAGGGACTTAAGTTTGGTTTTACTCTTGGGGCTATTTTAAACTATGTCATGGCCAATTAAACATTCAGTTCTGTGGGGTAAAGCAAATATCAGTCCAGGTTTATGATGTCAGCAACATGGTTAATCAATAAAGACAAAGCGAGACACCATCGTCGTCCCAGGTTAGAAACTTGAGGATCATTCTAGACCTTTCCCTTCTTCATTCCCATGATGGTGACCATAGTTGGCACTTCCTCAGGCAAGAAAACTGAGGTTGAGAAAGAGGACACACACTTGGGCTGGCTCAGGGATCCACGCCTTTGGCCACTACGTTCCACTGGCTCTCAGTCCACCAAAGTCTGGTCAAGTCCATCCCACTTTCCCAGCCCAGCTTGCCTGCCCCACTGCTGCTGTCCAGACCCAAGCTTCCCTCACTTGGACAGCTGCTATGTCCAACAAGGTATTCCCCGACTGGTGTCCCTGGGGTAAAAGCCAGGCTTTAACTTCACCTTCAGGACCACCCCAGATCATCAAAACCTCCCGAGCCCTCTCTCTCCCCACCCTGCCTGGGTTAGATCACCACCCTGGCTCTGCCCAGGAAAGCCCTCCCTGCCTTCTTTGCCTAACAAAGTCCCCATCATCTCAGACATACCTCCCGGGAGGGTTGGGCTTCTGGCTGCGTTTGCCTCACACTCTTTGTGTGCGGGTTGGAATCTTCTTATACCTTCTGTCAGTGTTGGAGGCGTGAAGAATTTGCTTACCATGTCTGTGCTCTCTGCTCCCAGAGGGACACAGACCCTCTAATGGTGAGATGTGGCACATGACAGGTAACTTTGGGGCTTTGAAGCTAGACCCCGGAAACTGGAATCACATTTACTTGCTGTGTGACCTTGGGTAAGTCATTTAACCTCTCTGTGCCTCAGATGCCTTGTCTAAATGGTATCTACCACATAGGGCTGTCATGAGGATTAAGTGGACAAGTAGCACTTCGGGCAGCACTGGGCACACGGTGTCATTGGCAGGTTTTCTCCCCCTTCGTGTCCCTGGGGGTCTATCCTAGCAGACTTTTGTTGACCATGCACTGGCCAATGGAAACCCTGGAAACTGAGCACGCTACGCATATCAAATCCCTGAGGGGACCGTCCAGAGAGCCTGGCACAGTGATTGTCCCTGTGTTACCTGAGAGGGAGCTCTGGCACCTGCCTCAGCACTGCAGCACCACGGCCACCATGGCCAAGTATGACGGGGATGGGACAAGGCCTTGAATCACGCAGTGAGCAACATCGCTTTAAATCTGTTTCTCCAAACCGTGTTATTTTAAATGCCCTGGGCAGATGCCCATGTGTGCAGGGACACTTGGCTGGGCCAGAGGCTCTTTGTCCCCTGAATGGCACCATTGTGACCCCCGAACCGGCCCCGAGTGATTCCTGGAACAACAGGCCCTTGTGTGGGCCCCGAAGGCCTGCTCGCCCCCACCCTCGGCTGGCAGTGTGAACCCTTGGCCGTCTCTTTAAAGTCGGCATAACGAGGCCTCAAATCCTCCGTTTGGGTGGCGGCCAGGGTTCTGATACGAAGTACTTTTTAGAGTTTGGTTCTAGGATGTCGATGAAGCTGAGTTCCTAGAAACTGTGCCCTCTCTGGGAGAAGGGCAGGTCCAGTGGGCACCTGCTATGAGCAGAATGGGGGAGCCAGACATTGGTGTGCAGAGGACGACCATATTCGGATGGGGCCAGCCTGCCCTGCACGGTGAAAGCCACTGCAATTCCCCCAGAGCCCCGACAAAGCAAGGGGGCCACGGCCACTGAAGTCTCGGCAAGAGTCTCCGAAATTCCTGGTTGGATTTGCTCCACAGCTGTCTTTGGCTGTTTGCCCTCCCGTGATTCGCGCCCTCACCACGTGTTTGTGGTGACCATGGTCCGTTCTGTTCTGCAAGCTTTGGCTCTTGGTCACATCACAGATAGCAGCTTCTTAATCCTTTCTCGGATCCATGGAGGGATTCGGCTCTTTGTTCCGGGACCTTAAAAACACCCAGTTGTTCACCTTTACAAAGGCTCAGCTGGACTAGGTGGGCCTTTGGCTCTCTGGAGGCTGCCAAGTGGAACTTGGGAGCCGCCTGGACGGGCATGGTCGTGACTTTGCAGCTCAGAGCAGTCAGTCCCTTTCAATAAGACAACTGAGTCCAGGGCCTGGACTCAGCCACGTGGCCTCCTGCAGACCCTGCCGGTGATCTGGGCTGTCCCAGGCGCCCGCCTCGGCCCCTCGGAAGACCCTTGCGCACTGGGCTGGTAGCAGGTGCACCAGAAGGTCTTATGTCACTGTGGCTTCCCCCCAGGTGGGAGGACAGACTTGCATGAGGACGGGTCTGGGCACCCTAGGGCAGTAAGCAAGCACAGGGCTCCAGGGCCAGAAGGAGCTGGCCAGACATCCACCTTCAGTTCTGACCGGCTGAGTGAGCCTGTCTCCTCACCTGTAAAAGA
This sequence comes from Felis catus, assembly GCF_018350175.1. NCBI lineage: Eukaryota > Metazoa > Chordata > Mammalia > Carnivora > Felidae > Felis > Felis catus. Next base: position 104,534,253 of record NC_058370.1, on the reverse strand, counting down.
CGGTATTAGCCATCTCCTGTGGCCACTGTGGGGATGACAAGAAGCTCTTTACATGTAAGGTGTTTATGAAGGGTCTGGGGCGGGGCAAGAGCTCCAAAAACAGAAGGCAAATGGCCACACAGGTGCAAATGCGGGTTCTTTGGGCAGTCATGGTTGGGTGTTGGTGCTACCTTACCTTTGGTCCATCGGGGACGCCAAGCAGGCGGCATCTGAGGAATGTTCCATCTGTCCTTGGGCCAAAACCAAGACATGCCCCAGAGAAGGACCCCCTCCTGCTCAACATTCAGAGGCACTGAGGTGAAGCATGCCAGCCACAAGAAGCTTTGGGGAGCAGACACCATCCCACATGTCGAGGGACCAATGGTCCCAGTAGAGTAGACACTCAGTTGCTGCCCATTTTGTGCGGTCGAGTACCATTCGGCCACTGACCAGCAGGCTTCTTAAATGCCCACTTCCGCAGGCATCGTGGGTTTCCAGAGGAGCAGTGCTCTTAGCAGGAAGGCCTGCCCACCAGCCAGCACTTGTCCCTGCAAACACTTCCCAAACAGCAGATGCAGACCGAACTGAGCAATGCGATGCCTGAGCAAGGAAACTAGACTAGTTTTGGGGGTGGGAGTCGGGGGCTGGGGAGGAGGGTCTGGGTAAGCCGAAAAGCAAGACCAGGAGAAGGCATTTTTGGAGGCTGGCCATCCATTAACATCCGATGAGAACAGGATGCAAGTCAAATGCCAGATGAACTGCAAATTTTAAAAATGACTCAGGATGGGAGGAATGAGGAAGCTATGTCAGGGGATCATCTGCAAAGCCTTGAACTAATAAGGGTCTCATCGTTAGACCGATTGGCAACTGACAAAGAGAAGAGAGAAAGAGCATATCAAGATTCGTTTAGGGGCACCTGGGTAGCTCAGTTGGTTAAGCCTCTGACTCTTGGTTTCAGCTCAGGTCATGATCTCATGGTTTGTGAGATCGAGCCCCGAGTCAGGCTCTGCGCTGATAGCACGGAGCCTGCTTGGGATTCTCTCTCTCCCTCCCTCTCTGTCCCTTCCTGGCTTGTGTGTGCTTGCTCTCTCTCTCTCTCTCTCAAAATAAATAAATAAAATAAAAATAAAAATAAAAGGAGTGGTTAAAATTCCAAAACACTGAGGAACCTTTGGGAAATTCAACCAAGCCTTTTTTTTTTTTTTTTTTTTTTTTTGATGGGGGTCAAAAAACGCTCCTCTATTGGCATGTTTCTGGCTCATCAGCAAGCAATCAGGCAGTTTTGCTGAACAAATGAGACTTCCCTCAATCAACACTTGATTGCAAATTTTGCTAAACACACAACAAACTGTCTATCGTTTCTTAATGATCCTTAATTTGTGCTTTTTCAGGATAAAGCCTCAATCAAACCTTTTGCTCCTAGGGGTGCCTGGGTGGCTCAGTCGGTTGAGTGTCTGACTTCGGCTTGGGTCATGATCTCATGGTTCATGGGTTTGAGCCCTGTGCCCGGCTCTGTGCTGACAGCTCAGAGCCTGGAGCCTGCTTTGGATTCTGTGTCTCCCTCCCGCTCTCCCCCCCGCCTCCCCCCCTGTGCTCTCTCTCTCAAAAATAAATAAATGTTAAAAAAATTTTTTTTAAAAACGCTTTTGCTCCTAATTTACTAGGAAATGTTTACTTAAATTTTGTTTTCAGTGGACTCACTAAAAGTGGCCTTTTACTTCCATGGCTGGGAGCTGACCAGTTTCGGAGGCACCTATTTGGTGTTCCAGCTGCGGAAGATCATTGCGTTGTTTGAGCAAAGAGATAACGCAGCATTTGAAAACGGAAACTTGGCTTTCAGGATTCCTGAGTGTCCTCCTTCCTAACTGTCCCCTCTCCTCTCAATCCAGACATCGCATACTTAAAACGTGGCACTCACTGCACTTCCTCTCCCTCAGTAGCCTGGTCCCCTGTCTCTCCTACGGAGTGGCCTAGGGAGAGTCTAAAAGCAGTTTATTTGGAACAGAACGCAAAGCACAGTGCCCAGGGAATTTCTGCCCAGCTTCACAAAGAGCGAGAGGACATTTTTGCGCCTTGTTTTCTTTTGGCTGAGGGACTTTCTCATTGAGCGCAGGCCCCTTGGTCTGGTAGGAAGAAGACGGGTTCCCTTGGGTTGGCACCTGGCAAGTTTCCAGAGGGGGCAAAGCCACGTGAGACGCCTGGTAGCTGGGGCGGGTGGAGTACCCAGCGACGGGCTCTCGGACAGTGCGTTGGCTGAGCATACACAGCTGAACTGCCATTTGATGCTGCCTCTAGAGGTTCAGTCTCAGCCAAAGGATTCCTCAGAAGGAAAGCTGAAACGATGGTGTTCCTGATACGGGGAAAAGAAGAACAACCCCCCCCCCCACACACACACCAAAAACACCCCACGAAAGTATCGAACATAAAGGCACTTTATAAAGCATTTCAAAGGTTTATCATCTTCCACCGTGGACATCTGCACATATTTGTTGGGTGAGTTTTACTCCCCATGACAGGTAGACTATCCATGAAGACTTGGAAGGATGCCCCGGGGCGGGGGGGGGGGGGGGGTGGGGTGGGGTGGGGGGCGGGAACTCAAAGAGGCTTGTGGAAAATTCCAAAAGACAGTTCAAAAGATCCGGTCCGGGAGTCAGCAGGGGATCTTTGTTTTGTGGTCACACTCCCCATTTTCCCACCCCCACATCCCCCTTTCCCAAATAGGAAGTGATTCTAGAAAGACAGCTCGTAGTTGGAGGTCAAACGTGGCAAGCCCCCAACCCTGACATGAAGGCACGTAGGAGAGTAAACATAACACCCACAAGAAACAGAGCGTTGCTTTTGCTTGTTTGTTTGTTTTCTTCTTTCCAGCATCGAGAGGAGAGTGTTTCTGCGTCGAAAATGTTACGCTGGAAGGTGGGCTGATCAGTTAACACCGTCTGGGGTTTGCGGCAAAAGTTCTGCTGCTTTACGAAGACTTCCATCTGATTAAAGAAAACACCGCATGGACCACATACAGCAGAGTGGCCACGTAGGAGAACACCTGAAACCAAGATACATGGCCATTAGTGGGAGTGCATGGGGAGAGGGCGACGCGTGGGCCATTGACACTGAGCGATGACATGGCGCTTGGGAGTGACAGACTGGAAGGGTGCGGGCCGCTGCTGCTTCCTATCATTCCCGCAGATATCCTTTCCTGCCGAGCCCAGATGTGGCCCCAGAATGCTTTCAGCACAGGTCTCCAAGTGACCTACCAGCCCACTGGGTTTGGGGCTGCAAGGTCAATTATCTGTCATCACACGTCATCATGCTGGTGCCACCCAACTGGAAATGGGGGCCCTCAGAGACCCCTCAAATGATACCACTCTTCATGGGAAGCTTCCTTCCCCCACACCTGTGAGGCCAGAATCCACCAGCTGACTCCACTGGCCTTGGCTAAGAGAATATGAGCACCTGGGTTTGCTGGCTCTGGTTAAGGTCTGGATGCTGTCTGGTCATCCTCAGACTCCTGCGAGAATGTTATTCTAGGAATCTTAATTTCATAAGCATGAGCAAGGGTGCCAGGCTCATAGGAAGTAAGGACCTGGGACGGGAGGGACTGAGGCTTCTGCAAAAAGGAGGGGGCTTACTGAGAAAGCTTCTGGAAAGATCCAGTCAGTGTTTTGGCACTGGGAACAAAGGCCCTGGAAATGGGGCAAACGGTCACTTTGTCCCTGTCAAGGCCCTGACTTGCGATGTTCACATGGGCCCCACCTATTCCTATCACCCTACTCTGGGTGGCTGGCCTCCCTGAAGGCTTGCCTGCCCCCAAGTCAAATATCTGCACCTGGTTTTGTGACCTTGGGTGTTGGGGTCAAGAGTTTCCAACCCAGGCACAACATTAGGGCAGCTACGGTTCCATGACTCTTGAAAATGCCCATAAACACCAGCGGTCATCATGCCTGCTCTCTCCCTGCCTCCACACATGGGCGAACTCCTCACCCTCATTGGCCAGAGGCAATGAGTAAGCCGAGTTACTTAATAACCAATATAAGGGAACTCATCCGGGAACCCTTAACTACCATCTGAGAGGAGCGGTTGTGCCTGAGTGAGCAGCACCCCCAAAAAACACCTCTCCCTGTCAGATGGGAGCAGCTGACGGATGCGAGAGCCCTGAACAGAAGCTGTCCCCAGCAGTGACAGGAAACAGGCACTTATTTTCCAAGTGAGGTCAAGCAATGGCACCCTGGGGACACTGAGAGCCAGGGACGTGAAGGCATGTACTTAGGCCTTCAGAAATGCCTCTCCCTAAATGGCTGCCATTATTATTCCCGCTTTCTGCAGAAGTTTCTAGCTGCCCTCAGTTAATTCCCACCAATCCCAGGGATCCCTCTGGCACAGACTCTCTGCTGCCTGCAGAGGAAAGAGGGAGAAGCTTAGCTTTCGAGACGGGTCCAACTAAGTATCACAGAGAGGGGCGAGAGGCAGGCCAGATGCTCTCAAAGGCCAGGGATGTGCGGGAGAAGGTCTTGAGGTGCCTCCCCATTCCCGGGCTGGCTACCCCCAGGAAAGGCATGTTGTGGTTGGGCAGGATCTCCCCTGTGCATTCATACAACTGATATTTTGAATAGAAAGATGTAACTTTACATTGAATGGGGCTTATACATCCCCTTTGGCCCAGTGCATCAGCTGGCTGGCAACATTTTGATTCTTGATTCTTGATTCTGGCACTCTCGACTTTGCCTGGGCATGCCCACGTAGATCTCATTCAACTAACAAAAATGGGGCGGGGGGACACGATCACTTGTGGCGTGGACAAATAGAAGCCGGTGTAGCCACCAGTGGAATGATATACAGCAGTGGGAATAAACACCCTACTCTCCACCCAAAAATGTAGATGAGCTTCACAAATCTGAGGTTGAAAGAAGGAAGCCAGACATAAAAGAATACACACTGTGTAACTCCATTTACGTGAAGTTCAAAGGCAGGCAAAACTGAACTAGGCAGCTAGAAATCAGGATGGCGGTAATCTTTTGTTTAGGTGCACGGTGATAGCAGCAGCAGGACAGGAGGATTCTGGGAGCTATTTATGATGTCCTATTGCTCAGTTTGGATGCTTGTTACACAGGAGAGTTCACTTCATGGAGGTTCATCACTTGGGACACTTGTATCTTACTCAACTTCTCTGGATGTACGTTGCATTTAGGAAGGAAGAAAAAGAGAAAGGTTGGAATACAGTAGATCACAGTGGTTCTCAACTAGAGATCTGTCCAGTGGGCAGAGGCACTAATTCACCCTATCTGGGTCGTCCCGTCACGTGCTGACCCACTAGCCATGTTCCATGCACATTTCACTATTATCTGCAATAATTTTATGGAAATTGTCAAACGCCTTGCTGCTGATGTCTGTTTGGAGAGAAGGCCTCTGGGGTTGGGATAGGGGGAGGGATGAGGCTCTCTAAGGTGACAGGAAATGAAAGAGAGTCATTTGAAGGATAACGGAGGAAGCGGGTTACCAGCCTCCCAAGGGAAGGAAAAATAGCCAAGGTGCTTCCTGGCTGTGTTACTATTCAGAAAGCAGCCATCTTGGGAGATGAGCCAATATGGGAGACATTCCCACACTGGGGGACGGCTGAAAGGGTGCCAGGGACCATACAGTGGCCATGTTTCTGGAACTGGAGAGTAGGCTGGGAGCTTAAGGGGAACATGTGGCTTCCCTGGGACAAGGGACCCGTAGACAAGGTTTTCAGTAACTTTCCTCCAGACCCCACCCTCTGGAAGCAGGAGGAACACCTTCACCAAACCCCTTCCTAGAGCCCAACAGTGCCCGTCCCTGTGGGTTTTCTCTCACCCTCTACTCTACTCTTTCCACAAAGTGGGGACAGTACAGTTTTGGCACCCGGAGCTGGCATCTTGTGATCTATCATCACATTTGACCTCAGGATTTGTAGGATTCACAGGTCGACCTCTAGAAATCTGAGGAGCGCGACTTCCTGAAGCTTCTTCCCTATTTTTTACACCTCACTCACGGCTAGAAATACACCTGATATCGCGAGTTTGCATGCTGGTGGGAGCCCACACGTGCAGAACTCTGGAAAGAGGTTTTATGAATCAAAACATTCTCCTCCTCTCTGTCATTCCGATTCATCCCATTAAGAAGAAAATCCATTAAGAAGAAAATTGGTGGACCTCGAAGTCCACCAATGGGTCTGGTCCCACAGTTGGAGAACGCTTCTTTTAGAGCTCAGAGGCCCGCGTGCAGCCTGCACACTGGCCACACACAGCTGGCACCCCCATTTGTTCTGCTGACGGGGCGAATGAGGCTCAAGCCCCCCGACCACCCATTGCTTGCTGTGAGGCCTTGGAGGAAGGTGTTCGATATGTCTGTAGTCCTGAGGGAGTCGGACAGGAATTACCGTCTCATTTCACAGATGAGCAAGCTGAGGCACTTGCTCAAGAAAGTGGTGGAGGCCTGAGCTCTGGCCCCTCCTCCTCCAGCAGGTTCTCAGAGCTGCTAGGCAGGAGGCATCATCGGGAAGAGCTGAAGTCCTAACTGCGGCGACAAACACCCACAGCTGGGGGGTCTGGACACGCTGGGCCCAGAAAGGCTTCTCCACAGCCTCAGTTCCAGAGCCAGGGCTTGGGGAGACACTGGCTACTCCATTTTCCATCCCTGACCTCGCTGCTTCCCCGAGCCTGACTGTGCTTTGAGGGAGAGCCAGGAGACCCAAGTAGCCAAACTCACGCTCCAAACAGGTGCTGAGAGTGTGGATGGGGGAGCCTGGGTGGCTCAGTCGGTCAAGCATCCAACTCTTGACTTCAGCTCTGGTCGCGATCTCAACGGTTCTTGAGTTTGAGCCCCACGCTGGGCTCTGCGCTGACAGTGAGGAGCCTGCTTGGGATTCTCTGTCTCCTCTCTCTCTGCCCCTCACCTGCTCATTCTCTCTCTCTCTCTCTCTCTCTCTCAAAAATAAATAACAACTTAAAAAAAAAAAGTGGTCACCTGCCCTGGACACCAATAATTCCTGGCCACCTTGGAGCAAGGTATCTATGTTGTTGGTGTCCCAGTTCTGCATCTGTGAAATGGGTATAATAAGCACACCTACACCCTAGTGTTATCGTGAGAGTTAAATCAGATCGTTTATGGAGAGCTCAGACAGTGCCTGGTGCTCACGGTCATGTCCCTTTTGCAAAGGCATGGACTCCTAGGCCAGCCCAGGCCTGGGCAGCGCAGCACTGAGCAGAGAGGGCCAAGGTGAGTCTTGGACACATGCCCTCCCTTCTCCAGGGCTTTGTTTCTTCAGGAATAAGGGGAAGGTTTCATTCCTTCGGAAGTCAGTGAGCTAAGAAACAGAGGGGAGGGCCCAAACAGCCTTCTGCTGACCCTCCATCGGTGGGCGGTGGGAACTGGGAACGGGGGCAAATTGCCTGGGGGACTCACCACAGCAGAGATGTTTTCATGGTAGTGTTTGTAGGTGTAGCCCTCCTGCATCCCGATGGTGGCCAAAGCTTCCAGGACAGAGGCGCTGAGGTAAAACAGGGCAGCAACACAGTGGTAGGCTGCATCCTGCAGGGTCAGGAAAGGCCATCAGAGAGATGGGCAGCTGTGTTCCCAGCAGGGCGTGGCTACCAGCCTTGTCCCCTCCTGGTGCGGCTCAGGTCCCGCCCTCATTTTCTGCTACTTCCTTTGGGAAGGAAGGGCCTGCCCCCCCAGACCCCTGCCCCATCCCCCCATTACCATAGCCCAGCCCCCTCCTCACAGAGCAGGTTTCATCTCACTGGTTTGGGGGCCAGAGTCAGGACTTAAGGGAGAAGGCACGCTGCCTTCCCTTGACTCGGGATCAAGTAAGAGGTGGGGGCAGGGAGGGGCAGCCTGGGATCTAACAGGTAGAAATTGGCTCTGGCCCTGAGAAGTGTCATATGTGGTCCAGTCTCAGTTTAGATGTGGCCTCGGTGACCAGTGCAGGGTGAGAGGCCCAGGCCATTTCCACTGTGGTTTCGTCTTGTTATTGTCAGTTTTTTGGGGGGGGAGGGGGGTGGGGGAGCTCCAGGAATGTTTAAAAGCAAGAAAATACAAAGCGGGGGTTTTGAGTAGCTGGCATTTGGAGGTGATTTCGAAAAGTCTCCGTAGGAGGCCTTTGGAGAGTAAAGGCCTGGCCAAGTGGCTCTGCCCTCTTCCATTGTAAGTAATGGCCAGGTGTCCCATGCATACATTTTACCCCCTTCGTGGGCCTTAAGGCAGAATTTACGAAGTATTATGTCCACGGGCCATCCCTTCCCCCCACCCCCCAAGCCCCTCCTTGGGGACCCTGCTTTAGAAGGTCATCACTGGACACTGGCCAGTAAGCCTGGCCTCACACAGGGCAGCCAAGGCCAGCCTCCGGGACCCTGCCCACCCCCAAGATGGAAACCAGCCCTCCTGGACGTTGGGAGATGCCAGCAGGCACCTGGCAGGTGCAGGTGGCATGGGGAGGGGTGGTTGGGCTGCTGGTTATCCATGAAAAAGGCAGTCATGCAGGAGGAAGCAGAGCAGCCCAGTGGGAATTGGGCAGCGGCAATCCAGCTCTGCCTTCACCTTCTCCTGACCTCCTGGCTGTGGGGAGCCCTCAGAGAGCTGCTGGGGAGAGCTCAGAGCCGAAGGGCTGGCCAGCTGAGCCTTGGAACGTGGCTAGGAGACATCTATGGGCAGCCTCACCTAGCACTGGAAAAGCCAGCTTGCCAGGGGAGAGGGTCCAGCACCCAGCCACCCACCCACATCAGCCATTCCGGGCTGGGACTCACCAGGGTGACCCAGGAAGTCTCCCCGCCGTGGGCACCAACTATGTACAGGATGAGCAGGGCTGTGGTGGCCACGAAGCAGAACACAGACACAAACATCACCCAGCCCTGGACCAGGGGGATGGGCACCAGGGACGAAGCAATGAGGATCCACACGAGGCCCCCAAAGACCTGCAGAGGGAGGGAGGACAGGGGTGAATAACAGAGCAGGAGAGCCCATACCCAGGAAGGGCCAGACCTACAGGTCACACTGGGGCATTAGGGGCAGCAGAACAGGAAGGAGGCAGAGAATGGCAGTGGGCACTTTCCTCACCAAAAATGACTTTCTTCCCCCTCAAGGCTCTAGCCTGCACTGACCCAGTCTTCCCAAGCCCCTGCTTGCCTGCCTTTGTCATGCCTGTTTTAAATATAATTTCAATTTTTTATTTAACAAAAACGTCTATCACACTCACATGCCAGGCACTGCCCCAAGCACTTGGCAAATATGAACTCAGTTCATTCTCACAACCCTATGAACGAGGTACCAACCCATTTGTCAGACGGAGAAACTGAGGCACGTGGACGCCAGGTAATTTGTCATCCCAAGAAAGGACTTACCTCATCCAGTATTATCATTATTCTGAGGTGACATCCTAGATTAAATCCTAGTATTTTGACACTGAAATATCGTTTCTTTTACAAAAGGTTAGCGACCAGCAGATTCTTTCGGTCTTTACTTGGCAAAATAGATTGGTCACGCTATGTCATAAGCATAATTTCTTAATTTGTCCCTTCGATCCCCAAGCCCAGGAAGTGTTCTGATTACTAGGGTCAGGGCTGGAGTGGAGAGTCTCTTCAGGTGGCCTAGGACGGGTTTGGGAGAAACGCTTCCCTGCCGTTATCCGGAAGACGCCCCTGTTGATGTCCGAAGGCTCAGTGAGCCCCATGTTTTCAAAGAGGTTCGTAAGGACAGTGTAGGGGTCCCGGTTCCCCGGGGACAAAGGCGCACAAATCCAAACTGGGACCTTCCGTACTTCTTTCTTCCCCGGGAAGTCAGCCTCGTCCACCGTCCCTCACCCAGATAAGGCCGGGACGCAGGCGGAGGGGGCTCTGTAGTCAAAGGTCTCCAGGGTACTTCGAGCATCCGGGGCTGTGGACGGGCTGCCCTCCTAGTCCTATGTCCCCTGCCTTGTGAACTCAAACAGTACCTTGATTCCGCCTCCTGTACCTGCTGCCCACCTGCTACGTAAGAGACCACCGTCCCTGTAGGTGTTCTCTGAGCCTCTCAGCTGAGAAGCATCAGGAGAGAATCACATTTGAGTAGACAAGTCCGAGCAATGAAGAATCTGGAGTTATCAAAACCAAGCTGGGCCTAATGAATCAGATATGGGCATCTCTGACCAGAAAACCTCCTCTACTGTGGAACCCGAGGGTGCCTGAAGGCCCCGGCAGAAGCAGTGGGACACATTTTACAACTTGAAGTCATTGGAGCAAACAGAGAAATACAGCAGGTAAATAAAAATCCTGAGACCACTGTAACATAAGATATGTGTGTGTGTGTGTGTGTGTGCGTGTGCAGATTTCATCCAGAGTTGCCTTTAAGATCACACAGATTGTTTGGCCTTTTCCATAACGGGCCCTGACAAAGGGACATGAACATGCCGGTGGCTGAGAACTTGGATGTAGGAGGCCCGATTGTGGCATGGAAAAGTGGGAGAACTCGGCACGCCTGTGTGGAGGGCAGAGGCAAGGGCCTGGGATGCTCCTCTCCTGACCATCCAAGGTGGACCAATCTCAGTTCCCTGTTTATATGGTCTCAGGGAGCCCTGCCCTTCTCCTTTGCAGTGCCCAGCACAAAACAGATGCACTTGTGACAATATGGCACTATCCCCGACCATGTGATGGAGGGGGTGAGGTCCCCCTTGCTCACGGCTAACTCCCAGGTGTGGGACACCTTCCCAGCTGTACCTCAGTGTCTGAGTTAGTTAACTTGCCTTCAGGGTCTCCGGTCAGATATATGGGTAAACTGATACGATTTATGCACCAATCCCAAAGGGACAGTTTGCATTGCATGTGGAGGGGAGAGCGCGGTGTCAGGGGATCCGGTGGGGGACTGGGTGCCTCAGAGGTGCTTGTGGGTGGCCAGTGGACATGGCTGTGAGGAACACTGAATGTCACATCAGGAAATGAGTCTTTTTCTTCCTTTCTTTCTTTTTCTTCCTTCCTTCCTTTCTTTTTAATGTTTATTTCTTTTTGACAGAGAGACAGAGAGAGAGAGAGAGAGAGACAGAGCTCGAGCAGGGGAGGGGCAGAGACAGAGGGGGACACAGAATCTGAAGCAGGCTCCAGGCTCTGAGCTGTCAGCACAGAGCCCGACACGGGTCTCGAACTCACAAACCGTGAGATCATGACCTGAGCCGAAGGACGCTTAACCAACTGAGCCACCCAGGCGCCCCAGTGATTCTTTTTCACTCTCTTTGGTTTTTCTAAGGCAAGAAGGGCTTCGAGTTGAGCCAGGGGTCTGGAGCTCCCCGAGAGCGTGGACTCCAGGAACGGGTAGGCAAAGGTGAACTGGATAATGACGCTGCTTTTATTTTTAAGGTAATGACACAGTTATTTCGGACACAATTAAGTGTAAAAAACATATGAGGTCAGTTGTTGCACAGGTGGTCCTGGAAATGGCAAAATCTGAGAAGATGACTCTCAGACTGGTCTGCAGGCTCATGAAACTTAACCTCTTTCATCTAGGTGTCTCCCTGTGTGGCTTGGGGGGCGGGGATCGAAGTCAGAGTGAAGCCACCGCATTGAGGGCCTGCCACGGAGTCCTGAGTACGCACCAGGTAGCTTGGATGCTGAGGTTCTGGCACCCAATGCCAATGCAGAGGGAAGCTTTAAGGTAATCCAGACACTTGACCTGCTTTTGGCTCTCTCTCTCTTCTCTCCCTCTCGCACGTTCCTGGAGCCCATGGTAAGAATACCTGTCCATAGGAGCAAAGCCCACCCTGGGTTCAATCCCAGCCCCTGCCCCTTGGTAGACCTCGGGACCCTGCCCTGCCTTTGGGTGTACTACCTTTCAAAGATCTTTTTAAAAATTATGCTTTTTCTTTCTTTCTTTTTTTTAATCTTTATTTATTTTGAGAGAGAGACAGAGTGTGAGCAGGGGAGGAGCCGAGGGGAAGGAGACACAGAATCAGAAGCAGGCTCCAGGCTCCGAGCTGTCAGCACAGAGCCCCACAGAGCCCGACGTGGGGCTCAAACTGTGAGATTCTGACCTGAGCCGAAGTCGGTCGCTCAACCGACTGAGCCACCCAGGCGCCCCTATGCTTTTTATTTCTTTGTGTGGTTTATCTATAGCAGTAAGTTTCATAGTAACATGGTGGGAAGCAATTCTCTTTTAGACAGCTTTAAGGAGATATAATTCACATACTATACAATTCACCCATTTAAAGTGTACAATTCAATGGTTTGGGGATATACACAGACATGTACAGCCATCATCCTCAGACCAATTTTAGGGCATTCTCATCACCTCAAAAGAAACCCGGTAGGGGTGCCTGGGTGGCTCAGTCGGTTAAGTGTCCAACTTTCGATTTTGGCTCAGGGGATGATCTCACGGTTCATGACATTGAGCCCCACGCGGGGCTCTTGCATTGACAGTGTGGAACCTGCCTGGGATTCTCTCTCTCTTTCTCTCTGTCCCTTCCCCGCTCTCTCTCAAAAATAAATAAACATTTTTAAAAAAAAAGGAAAAAGAAACCCTGTGCCCTTTAGCTATTGTTTCCTTCCCTCTCTCTCATCCCTAAGAGGCCACTAATCTACTTCCTGCCTCTGTAGATTTCCCTATTCTCAACTTTCACATGAGTTGAATCACATACTAAAAGATGGGCTTTTGCAACTGGCTTCTTTCCTTTAGCATAATGTCTTTCAAGGTGAGCAATGCTCTCTCAAGGGCACCTTTAGAAAATGTCTCCACCATCACAGCACGTCCCACGGTCCCGTTCTGACCCCCACCATTTGGGGGGGGGGGGAGACACTGAGTGAATGTGTCCCATTTCTCTGGAGCCTCCAAGCCGCAAACAACTGAGGAAGCACTGATTCGCAGGGAGGTTCCTAAAGCAAGCATGCGGCGGTCCTGCCTGTCCCTGGAATGTATTTTAAGTCACACATCATGTGAAGGTAAGGTCCTCACAGCACGGATGAAGTGATTAGAACCCGGGGGCGGGGGGCAGAAGACTGGTAGGGGCCTGTCCTGCACCCCTCACAGCCCTGCCCCTTGGGGTACCCGGGGCGCGGTGGGGGGGGTGGTGAGAAAGGTGCAGCCGCAGCTGCAGGAAGGGGCCGCAGGCTGGGAGGGGGGGGGGGGGGAGGCATAACAATCGCGAGGACAGGAGGGGTAAGTGGAAAAAGATGAGGCTGAGCCGAGGAGGGAGTCTATTCCCAGAGGCACGTCTGTGGAAACGGGCCCCGCTCTCGTGAAAAGTCCGTTGCGAGGGCCCATGAGAAGCCAACAGCTGCGCATGCGTGGAGGTCTCCGCTCTCAGCCGGCCAAGGCCAGCGCCCCTCAGCGCCCGCACCCCGCACCCCGCCGCGTTGGCACCGCCAGCGGCTCGCTCGCGCTGATGGGGCGCTCCTCCCAAGCCGCTGGCGGAGGCCGCAGCAGGAGCCAGTCTCTTGGGCCTCGGCTTCCTTGTCTGCAAATGGCAGTTTGCAGCTCTGTCTCCCCACTGCAGGCTGGGGCGCACTGGCCGGCACTGCGGGTGTGAGTGCGAAGCTTCTGGCTCTGTGCCCAGCCACAGCGGGGGTGAGACACTGTTCACCCCGGAGGCCAACAGCCCTCAGAGACAGAGGCGGAGGCAGCCAGTTTACAGTGCAGGGTGGCAGCCAGCCCTGAGTGGGCAAAGCGGCTTGGACTGGTGCAGGGCCTCAGTCGAGTCTTGAAGGGGCGGGGGGGGGGGGGGGGGGGGGGGGGGGGGGTAGACTAGCTGGTTAACTGGGCCTAAGGGTCAACAAGGAGTGGCTTTCTGGAGGGAGGAAGGATAATAATATAATATAATATAATATAAGTAATAAATATATAATATAATATAAATTATAATATAATATAAATATATAATATTTAATATATAACATAATATAAATAATAAATATATAATATAATATAGTATAAATAATAAATATATAATATATAATATAATATAAATAATAAATATATAATATATAATATAATATAATATAAATAATAAATATATAATATAAATAACATAATATAAATAATAAATATATAATATAATATAATATAATATAATATAATATAATTAATATGCCAAGTCCAGAGAATGCTGAAGCAGCAGTGAGGGCTTCAGAAAACCAGGGAGCTGGGCATAAGGTAGGCACTGAGAGGGGAGAGTGGCTGGAGATGGGGCTCAAGAGGGGGTGAGGCTCAAGACAGAACTGATTGCCAGGCCAGGGTGAAGGCCTTTAAGGCCCCATTGCGTGGAAAGCTGGGGTTCAGTGTGAATCATGGGGCAAAGCCAGTGCCCGCCCCACTTCACCTACTGAGTGTGCAGAGAGCAAACAGAGAGAGCAAGCAGAGCACCCACACCCGGGGAGATAAGGCATCCTGGGCAGGGAGCAGTCCACCCCATCCTGGCCTCAGGACCCCACTGGCCAAATATTTGTCAAGAGAAAGGGGTAGGTGAGGGTTCAAGCATTTCCCTTTGTAAAGAAAACTCCAAGCAGCTCCCAGCTCCCAGCTCCCAATGCTGAGAAGCAGTCATTTTGAAACACAAGTGCAGGCATGACCCCAGTTTCCATTCGTCTCTGTCAACAGGCTGGACTTCCCACCACCCTCCGCCTACACCCAGGTCACCGTCTCCCATAACTGAGATGGTGCCGCTGGCTAAGGTGGTGGCAGAAAACGGTCTCTAAATTGGGCGGCCCGGGAGTCATCTGCATTGAGCTCTCTCTGTGGGGTCCCGATCCACATGTTTGGAAAATGGGGGTGGGTCTGGGCTAACGCACACGGTTTGCAATCCTCACTCTACACGAGAATTGCCTGGGACAACCTGAAAACACAGTAATGCCCAGGGCTTGACTCTCAAGTGGAGAGAAGGAGAGTTATAGCACATGGAACAGACGTCCCAGGCTGTTTGCCAAACGCCTGAGAACCCATTTCCACAACACGAGCCGTTAGATTATGTTTTGGTAATTCCTATCAAACAGAATACCAGCTGGCTCCTGTCTCCGGTGCCCAGCTCGGCTGTCCCGTGGTGCCAGTTGAGACACCTCTCCAGTTCCTGACTGGGCTCTGGGAGCCCAGGGGGAAAGCTCCCTTACCTCCCCTCTCCTCAAGCTTCAATCCCTGTCTTGCCTTGAATATGAGATTAGCTGGTCCTTGGGTGTCAGGCAGATGTATCTGTGAATGGGAATGCGCTGGAGATCTGAGGCCCCTACGCCTGCTGTTTCCGGACTGGAAACCGCCTGTTTTTAATTCAGTCCAGTTTTAGATGCTGAGCAGGGTCGAGGTTCCCTAAGAACCAGAGGTGATATAAAAAAACAGACCAAGGGGCGCCTGGGTGGCGCAGTCGGTTAAGTGCCCGACTTCAGCCAGGTCACGATCTCACGGTCCATGAGTTCGAGCCCTGTGTCAGGCTCTGGGCTGATGGCTCGGAGCCTGGAGCCTGTTTCCGATTCTGTGTCTCCCTCTCTCTCTGCCCCTCACCCGTTCATGCTCTGTCTGTCTCTGTCCCAAAAATAAACGTTGAAAACAAAAATTAAAAAAAAACAAAAAACAAAAAAAAAAAACCAGACCAAAAAATTGCAAAGACTTAAATGAGTTTATAAATCGTGGCCTGCCCAATCCAATGATTTTTGTGGGAAAAAATTTCCTCAGGAGACAGTCTTCAGGGGAGCTCTTGTGTAAACTCAGAGAAGCTTCTCAATTTTTCTTTCGGAATTAATCCACAGGATTAGCAGGCTAGCATGGTTAAGGGTGTAGACTTCAGAGACTGAGTTACCACGTTTCAGTCTCAGCTCTGCCACTTACAACAGGATGGCCTGTTGTCTCTGGACAAGTTACTTAACCTCTCTGTTCCCTATTTGAAAAATAGCGATAACAACAGTGCCTACCTCATGGGATGGGGGTGAAATGGGGTTATGTCTGTGGAGTGCCTGATAGATGGTATGCAGTCCGAGCGCTCGCTGTCTCAACTGCCGGATGATGAGGCAAAGCCTTGTCTGTCACCATGTGAAAATTCCAGTAGGTCTAGGATCTCAACATGCACAATTATCCACTCCGAACCCTACTGGGACCCAGAATTTAATAATAACTTCAGAGGTGCCTGGGGTAGCTCAGTCAGTTGAGCATCTGACTCTTGATTTCTGCTCAGGTCATGATCCCAGGGTCGTGGGATCGAGCCCTATGTCGGGCTCAGGGCTGAATGTGGAGCTTGCTTGGGATCCGTCTCTCTTGCCCTCTGCCCCTCTTGTGCACTCTCTCTCTCTCTCTCTCTCTCTCTCTCGCACAAGTAAAAATAAAATAAAATAACTTCAAAACCATTAAAAAGAGAAAAACTGGTGATCTTCTAGAAATCTGAAGTTGAGAAAAATGTGTCTGCCTTTGTGGAAGGAAACACAAAGGACATTAAAATATGAGAGAGGCTTCCTTCAAACAATGAGCCTTGGTTCCAAAGGGGGGGAAAGGAATCCTCCAGCACATTCTTGAGATTCGTGTGGTGTTTCCATTGCTTGACCAGGGATGAAAGAGTTCTGCACCCACCATTGTGCAGTGTTTCTGCTGCACAACTGGGATAACCAAAGTCAACTCAGAAGAATTGCTCAAATTCTCTGGATATTTTTCTGGATATTTTGCTTTGTCAGGGTCTTCACAAGCAGACATTTTTCCAGTAACAAGTCAAGGTGTGAACTAAAGAGGACTTCCCATTCAGGGCTTTCCACATACACACATACGCCTTGGAGCCCCGCATCGGAATTCCCAATGGCTCTGAGGGCATGGTGTGTGTGCCCTGAAGGCACATCTGGACAGGAGTTTGTAATTCAAACTCTTGAGGAGGAGAGGAAACTTATTACCGAACACAGACTGTGCACCTGACACTGAGCTGTCTTACCACTTTGGTCAGGCGGTCACAAATCGTCTCCCCAGGAAGGCAAAGGAAAGATGGCCACACCAGAGGAGACGGGTCCCAGCTGCTGTGAGCTCCGAGCACTTTGGCCAACAGGCCGGAAAGTAACCTCAGTTTGTGTTTCTGGAAAGGTCCATACTCGACTGGACTATTTCAGTAGTCAGGGGTGATTGCAATGCCAGACAGGCATGTTGTGTAGGTGGTCTGACCAGTACAGTGACTGTGCTGGAGGAGAGACTCAACCAGCTCTAGGGTTGGGTGGCTAAAAAGATTCATCATTCTGTGAGTTAGAGCAGAGGGTATTTGTGTGTGTGTGTGTGTGTGTGTGTGTGTGTGCATGTGGGTGTGAGTGTGTGTACAGGCTGGTTATGGATGAGCTGTTGGAGAGCAGGGGAGTGGCAGCAAGGGGAAGTCAAGGGGACAGAAGCACCAAGTGGTAGGAGAGGGCACAGAGCGAGGCCAGAGGGAAAGACCAAAACCCCAAGACCCTGAAGCCTTTCCCATACTTCCCTTGGCTCCTCAGAAAACAGGTCTGAGAGGAAGACGAGGGACTCTTTTCCTGTGGAGACAAGATGGCCAGAGGCACACACGTGGGGCTTATGCCAGCTTCTCTGGTTCTGGTGTGAGCCCCACCTGCCTGGTGGAGAGGAACTCGGCTCCCAGCAAGTCGAAGGAAAAGCTCCCTTCGCTTGCTCCCTTGCTCACCCACTCATTTATTTGTTCATTCATGCACGTAACAGATGCTGAGCGCCCCTGACCGTGGCCAGTAAGCACCGAGGCAGGTACACCTACGGAGGTAGACCTTATCCAAAGACATGCACTAAAAACAGAGTCCATCCCTCCCTTCCAGTCTTGCTGCCAGGCTCCACTGGAGCGGCTCTGGTCCGCCAGGGGCAGAGTCAGGTCCAGGTAAAAGTATCGGGACCCCAGTGAGGGTGACCAGCTCAACACCTCTGCCTGGGAGAGGGACAGAGCCCAGCAATTTGAACAGATCCCTTATTCTTACCCTATAAGGAGGTGTCTGGGGGGAGGGATCAGAAGGTTTTCCATGTGCAGACCCCTGCCCCCCTCTGTCAACTGACAAGGCAGCTTATGGGGAATCTGACCTCTGAGGCTACTCCCAAGGCAAACACTGGGAGTGGTGTTGAGGCCACCTGACTCAGTTTACTAGTGCAAGTTGCTCTGCCCTCCTGGCCCCTTCATTAGCAGGCTCATCCTTCCAGAGCGACACATCGTGCCATTATCCCTCCCAAGGCAGGCTTAGATGGTGTCCTTTTGTCTAATCTGGAGGTAAGGCCGGGACTCAGGGGGCCTGGAGTCGGTTTGTGAAGAGGGAGATAGAGACTTGAGATTCAAAGGGATGGGGGTGAGTTCAGGTCTGCCGTCGACATTAACATGGTGGGTGTGGACTGAGAAAAGGCCCCTGTCCAGGCCTTCGATCCCACTTCTCTCAAGTCCCGGGGAGATCTCTTCCACAGTACCCATTACCCCTGTACTTCAGGCACTGGCCACTGCTCACTGATTAATGCTACCTCCTTCCCTATGCGGAGGACAGTCACTCATTCCTGAATGAATGAAAAGTTCTCTCGGGTCCACAAAGCTAGGGGCTTTCAGATAAGCATGTCCTCGTGCGAACGGAAAAGTTTCCTAACCACACCTACACCCAGGGGCTTTACCCAGCGGGATAAACAGAAACTAGGAGATTCCATGAAAAGTACCAGCAAGCTACCTATAAAAGAGCAGCAAATCCGTGCAACTACTAGACCAGACGGGAGTGGCTTCAGTGCAAGAAAAACAAAAGGTACTAATGGGAATCACCAAGGAGGATAGCAATTTGGTGAGCCACCGAATAAAACAGGTGTGGATTATGCAGGGCAGGGAGAAGGAACCGGCCACCTACAGGGCCCGGGGCTTCTTTTCAGGGTCCTGGGGGTTCTTTCTTGGGAATCGGTGGTAACTGTCAGTTTCACCTTCCATCTGCCCTTGGGAATCGGTGGTAACTGTCAGTTTCACCTTCCATCTGTCCTTGACTCCTCTTGTGATTCATAAATATTAGCCAGGTGGGAGGCGAGAAGTTAGCCCCTGTCCTACCCATGCAGGCTAACGACAAATGCTTCGGGATGCACAGTCTGTGCTGGGAACATGGCCAGACTTAGGGTCCAGGCGGGAGACATACCCCAAGCAATGGCCTGCAATACAGGTGCCATATGGCAGCATCGGGGTGCTCTCAGGGTGGGCACCCCTGGTGGAGGTATGAGGAAAGCCCAGGCCTGAAGGATAGAGGACTTAGTCCCACCATGCCATCTGCACTAAAGGGAGACCTCGAATGGAGACCAGTGGAGGACTACGGGCTGGTTCTGGAAAGAGTCCTAGGACACAAAAGCAAGGTGGAATCCTTCCTGCCAGTCCCCTCCACCCAACTGTGCTCGGCTTATCACCAGCCACAGGGCAGGATGGAGGCTTGGGGAGGTGAGGGCACACTTTTGTGCCAGAGGCTGCCCTCTTCCTGAACCGATGCCCTTCCAAATGGTGATACACTGACACTGAAGATTTTGGGAAGGCTTAATCCCAGGCTCACTGGTAATTGGTTCCTTCCCCTTGGGCAGGCGCAGCAATGTGTGTGGCACTGAGAAGTCACAAAGCTGGCACCAAGCTGGCAGGGTGGTACATGAGAGAGGCTTAAGATATCCCCCGCCTCTGAGGCAGAAGGCAGGGCAGGACTGCCGGGGCCTCCTGTCCCCCAGGCCACCCCATCAGGCTGGTCAGGGGCAGCTCTGAGCAGGGGAGCCGGAAATAATCACGCTGCTAGGAGGGCCCTACAGAGGGTGGTGTCTATGCAGTACTTGATGACCCCCGAGACACGGCAAGTGGGCCCTCAACAGCCCCACCCACTTCCAAATCTCACGCACCCTCTGCCTCTACACTGCCCGAGAAGGGCATCGAAGGCAAAAGGTGGCGTGGGATGGGTCTTATGGCCCCCACCGTGCAGTTATTTTAGCAGGGATTGGCTAGTTGCTCTCAGAGCAGGTGTTTGAGTCATTAGAAAATTAATAAGAGTTGTACTTAATAGCTATTCAGCAGTTACTACGTGCATCATGTTATCTTAAGAGCTTTGTGCATAATACTCCTCACATCAATCCTTGAGGTAGATGCTGTTATATCCCCATTTTAGTGATGCAGAAACTGAGGTGCAGTCACAGGCTCACATCCCCACAGCTGCTGAGTACCAGCTCTGACAGGCTGGCTGGGGAGCCTAGGGCAGTTACCCAAGCCCACCCACAAGCAGGTCACCATGAAATCCCGCCCACCCACCATGTCTAGGGTCCCTTTGGAAATGGCCGGGAGAACAGTCTCAGAGAATGATAGGAGACTAGCCCATTAGCCTTCACCCTGCTCCCTCCCAGCTGCCCTGGGTCCAGAGAGAATTGCAAAGGAGGTGGCTTCTGGAAGCAGGCTTCCCCTCCCCCACTCCTCTGCCTGCTCAATGGGCTCTGTTCTTTCAGAGGAAAAGAATACCAAAGGTTTGTGTTTAAGACCAAAAAACAAGCAAAAGGTCAGAACGCTGAAGGACATCACTCTCTTCTGCAGGCACAGGCCCGTGGTTCTCATCCCCGGGTCCATCAACAGGATGTTTGTCATGACCTGCAACCCCCCCGCCCCCTCCCCGACCCCTACTAAACAGGTACAACCATGCCAGCTTTCACTTCCTTCCCCATTTGCTCCATTCCTGGACTGTCTACCTGCTCCCCGCCCCCCTTGCCCCTTAAAGCCTGGACTCTGGGTTCTCTTTAGGCCTTCTTCAAAGCTGGATCCAGGAGTTTTAGGGCTATCCTTCTCCTCTCTCCCCCTTCCCCTCTTCCTGCCCCTTCCTTCCCAGCCCAACTGCATTATTCTAACAGGAATCCGGGGCTGTGGTGTGGAATTTCAGGTCAGCTGAGCCTGGCCGTGCCTCTTCCCACTGCCCGTGCATATCAATGTGTGATGGCTCACGACAAGGCTTTTCTTTTAGCTCCTACATATTTTTCTCAGGCCTTAGGGAGTTGTTTTGCCCCGATGTGGGCAGAACATTAGCTATTAATGAGGTGGGAGTGGTAGAGAGCCTGGGGCTAAGCATGGCGGAAAACCAATGCCCGTACATGACCCTGGAAAATCATCATGCGGCTGGTGTCCAGCAGGAGCCAACTAGGAGCTAAACCTTTCCACCAGAATGTAGAAGGTAAGTCGAGGCCCCACAATGCAGAGAGTACCAGGAACCTGCTCCAGGACCCCAGGAATAATCTGAAGCCTGTGAGGGGTCAGTCTATACTTGTCCATGGCATTAGTGCTTTAGGGTCTAGGGGCGTCTCTCACTCACTCACTCACTCACTGTCCTCACATCCATCAGCACCGCAAGAGAACACCTGCTGGAATATTTTAGTGCCCCTCTCTGGTGGCCTTTGGTCCAAACCACAATGTCCACTATGTCCAGGGACCGCAACTTGAGAGCCCAGAAGGAAGCCCCAGACAGGCTTGTGTTGGGGGTGGAGGTGGGGCTCAACGATGAGTCCATTAGGACTTAGCCCCCTAGCCCGATGCAGATCTCCACTGGCTGGCCCCATCCCACCTCAAGGCAGGCCCCGTGTGGTCCAATCCCCAGCGCCCTGCCCCACCCACAGCCCTTCCCTGAGGATGTGCCTAAGCCCAGAGCAAAGCCAAGCCATTCCAAAGGCTGTGCAGAACTGGCTTAGGCTGGCAGCACAAGGCACTCCCCCCCCCCCCGCCCCCCGACACACAACCTTTGCAGGGCACGGCAGGTGTAGGTGCAAATAGTCAGCCTTTGTCCCTGGCCCACCTTGAGTGACCCGGTGAGAGCTCTCCCTCTCCCCTGCAGTGGCGTCTGGGATCCTCCCACTCTCTCCCCGAAAGCACTCAGAGAGAGAGAGGATGCCTCACATCACTCTGGGTATGACCCCATCTGCATCAAGCTGGGGAAGGACCTATGGAAAGCAACCTTTTTCAGTGTAGCATGCGTGACCACGTGGCGGCTGAGCCCCATCATCACGCTAGGCAGTTTCCAGAGAACAGCTCAAAGTCACTTTCTCCTGATCAAAGCAGTCCTCTGGTCCTCTGGTTCTTGAAAAACCAGAAAAGTCACTTCTCAACTCCAAGAACAAACCCCTCTACCTATACTTCTTCCCCTCCCTGTAGAGAGGAGGAAAGGAGAAAAGCAATATCCTTACCCACTTCTAAACAGCTACAGAGAGGGGCCCCCAACGCAAAACAAGGACACAGGGCCAGGCTCAGTGGGCACAGCCAGTGAAGGCCACGCTCAGCCGTTGTCCTGAGCTGGTCAGCAGGGTCAGCCCCCACTGCCTGGTGACTATAGAAGAGGTCCCTGCCTGGGGCAGCAGGGAACTTTCCACAGGAGCATAGGGGGTGCCTGCCTTGAACCGAGGAGAATATTTAGGGCACCTGGCTCCCTGCCCCAGCCTCTCACTGAGAACTGTCTCCACTACCCTGTCCTCGACGTGAAAACATCGAGGGGGTGGGCTGGCTTACCGACTGCCCCTCCAAACCTTGCTGAATCAAAGGCTTATGAAATGCAGATTCTTGGGCCCAGCCTCGACCTAGTGACCCAGATCCTTCAGGATGTATTTGTGACAAGCAGAGCCAGGGGCTGTGAGCTCCCCAGTGGCTCTGAGCTGCCCCTTCACTCTCTGGGGGAGAGAAGGGAAGAAGGGAACCAGGCCTGCCCAGGGCTGCCAGATGGATCGCCCTTTCACGATCCTTTCTGCTGCAGGCAAAACTTCCTCGTGGGTGTTTGGGTGAACGCAGAAACCTGGATGTGACTTGCTGTCACTACAAGAAGTGCCACTCTGGAGACTGAGTTACCAGGGTAAGCTGCGCACCCCCCCCCCCAATCCGGCTCGCCCAGCCTCAGTCTCCTCCCAGCTCCGACAAATTAGGTTTCTGTGATTCTACATCTCTTATCTCCTGTGAGTTCTCCTGCTGTCTTCTCCACGTAACCAGAAGGTGGACCACCCACCAGAAAACTGCTTTCCCATCCTGTTCCCACCCCACCCGCACCGCCCAATCCCGGCTCTGTAGGGCCGCTGTTCCCAGGCAGGTGAAAATCTAGGGCAGGTCTCGGGACTTGTCTGGTCACTCTCAAATAATGAAAGTCCCCAGTCACTTTGGGTCAGGGAAACGGCCTCATTTTACTGTGTCCGGTTCACTGGAAGAGTCACAATGACAAGCCCAACCCGCGTGCCCCACCCCCCGGCCCCCGCCCTGCTCCACCCCACAAGGTGCACCCCAGGAGCGGTGGCTCTCAGCAGTTGACCCTACTTGTCTGCGCTCCCCAAGCCTCTCTTCATTCCCAGCCATTCTGTCAGCAGTTTCTCCTTTTTTATAGGCTGGGGAGGAGGGAGCCGAGTTAATGGTTTCATAACCTGTTTTCTGGCATTTCCTTTACAAGTTCTGAAAGGGCGGGGGGGGGGGGGGGGGGGCGGGGGTGTGGCTGTTATCTCTCCTGGCACTTTGTAAGAGAAGTTTCCTCCGGCCCTGGCCAGAGCTGAGACAAAAAGCATCCTATGTTAACCTTTGTTCTGTGAATGGTGGACCAAGTGTCACGAAGGCCCTGGCTTAGGAGAGAAGAGGAGGAAGAGGAAACAGCCTGCGGTCCCCAGAGGAAAAAATCCTCCTTGGGTGGGGACAGGGGAACAGGCCAGAAGCAAAGCCCTGGGTTTGCTCCCGTGTTGGGAGAGGGGACGTCCCACCCCGAGCTTGCCCTTAAGGGGGACACCAGTGTCCCTGTGGCATACAACAGCCGTACGGCCAGTGTGACTCTGATGGTGCTTGGCACTCGGACAGGCGGGGTCCCGCCACCTCGCTGGATCTGCCTTCCACTTCCTGCGACGACCCTGCAGCGTTCAGAGGTCTGGAATGGGGGCGCTGGGCCAGGGTGAGGTTGCCATACACCCCCACCCGTGCCTCGCCGGAGCCACCACCCTTCCCTGTCCCTGTGGGCAGTTTCCTTGCCTTGGGAGGGGGGTGGGGCTCCACCCTGTTCGCTTCGGACGCTGGCATCTGTGACTCCCAAGCTATTGGGAGGTCAGGCGTGGGCGTGTGAACTATGACTAATCAATTCAATGGACTACAGATTTTATACATACCCAAGCATTTCACACCCACTGGGTTCGCTGAAAATTACAAATTCTGATGTTATCAAGTGTGGCACGGATGAGGAACAATGGGGGCTTGTTTGGCTCCAAACTTGTACAATTTGGGGCCCTTCTTTATTAAAGAATACAAAATAAGGCAGGGTCTTGGAAGGGACCTGAGCTTAATTATGCTTCATCAGCCTCCAGGTCCCTCTGCTTCTGGAGTATGGAAACCGGAATTACCCCCTTTTTTTTTTTTAACGTTTATTTATTTTTGGGACAGAGAGAGACAGAGCATGAACGGGGGAGGGGCAGAGAGAGAGGGAGACACAGAATCGGAAACAGGCTCCAGGCTCCGAGCCATCAGCCCAGAGCCCGACGCGGGGCTCGAACTCACAGACCGCGAGATCGTGACCTGGCTGAAGTCGGACGCTTAACCGACTGCGCCACCCAGGCGCCCCGAGGAATTACCCTTTTTGGACAGGGATGCGGCGACCTCTGGGCAAACAAAAGAGGTGCGTTCCCTATGAACCAGGAGGTCAAACCCTCCCTTTGGGAAGAAATCCCCAGCAGGTAACTAAAGAGGCACATACAAGAATGTTCTTGGCAATGCAACGGCAGAAAGCAACAAATCGAAAATAGCAAAATGTCCATGAACAGCAGACGGGATAAACAGTAGCAACCTGTGTGAGCCTCAAGACAACTTTGTATGAAAAGCCTGCTGCAGTGGGATAGGTAATGTGTGTGTGTGTGTGTGTGTGTGTGTGTGTGTGTGTTGTGTGTGTGTGTGTGTGTGTTCTTTTTTCACTTTATGAAACGTGAAAACTTAAAATAATGCCATGTGTAATCTGCCCATAGTTAGGTATGCAGTGAAGGTCTAAATAAACCCTGCTCTGGGGTAATGAACACTACTACATTTAGCCTCGAGATTGCCCCAAGGACGGAGGGAAGCGAAGATAATGGTGGAGTTTCCAGTGGGCGTGGTGCCATCTGAAAAGCTTTATTTCCCTCATACTAAAAGAAAATAAGGCCAACTATTAAGATTTGACAAAGTGGAATCATAATTATATGGGTGCCGTTCCTGTAATATGAAATATTTCTTGACGTTTGTTTCTTAAAAAATTTAAGTCTACATAACATAAAGTCAACCATTTTAATATATATATATATATATATTTTAATTAATTTATTGTTTTTGACAGCGAGAGAGACAGAGCATGAGCAGGGGAGGGGCAGAGAGAGGGGGAGACACAGAATCCGAAGCAGGCTCCAGGCTCTGAGCTGTCAGCACAGAGCCTGACGCGGGGCTCAAACCTGTGAACCTCGAAATCAAGACCTGAGCCGAACGAAGTCAGACCCCCAACCGACAGGTGCCCCCAAATTACCCATTTTAAATTGACCAGTTCAGTGGCATTTAATACATTCACGTCGTGCAACCACCGCCTCTAACTTCAAAACATTTTCACCACCACAAAAGGAAACCGGGCCCCTTGTCCCTCTCATCTCAGTCCCTGGAAAACCACCAGTTTGTGCTCTGTCTCTATGGGTTTACCTATTCTGGATATTTTATATAAATGGAAGCATATGTGACCTTTCGTGTCTGGCTTCTTTTACTTAGCATTGTGTTTTCAAAGTTGATCACCTTTGTAATATGTATCAGTATTTTTTGTTTCATTCTCTGGTTGAATAATACTCTACTGTATGGATATATCACAATTTGTCTCTCCAGCCATTGCACTGGGGCTGTTTCCACCCGTTGGTTATTGTGAACAGTGCCGCTAAGAACATGCGTGTACGTGTACCTGTTCAGGTCCCAGCTTTTAATCACCTTGGTTAAAAACCTAGGCATGGAATTGCTGGGTCAAATGGTAATTTTTTTTTTTTTCAGGAACTACCAAACTGTTTTCCAGAAGCAGACGAGCCATATTACATTTCCATCAGCAATGTGTGAGGGTTCTAATTTCCTCACATCCTGGCCAGCACTTGCTATTTCTTTTTTTCTTTTCTTTTCTTTTTTAAAAAAAAAAATTTTTTTTCAATGTTTATTTATTTTTGGGACAGAGAGAGACAGAGCATGAACGGGGGAGGGGCAGAGAGAGAGGGAGACACAGAATTGGAAACAGGCTCCAGGCTCTGAGCCATCAGCCCAGAGCCTGACGCGGGGCTCGAACTCACGGACCGTGAGATGGTGACCTGGCTGAAGTCGGACGCTCAACCGACTGCGCCACCCAGGCGCCCCTCCTTTTTTCTTTTTTAATAATAATCACCATAATTTCATGTGAAATTGTACCTCATTGTGGTTTTTATCTCATTTTCCTAATAATGAATGATGCTGAGCATCTTTCCATGCGCTCCTTGGCCGTTTGTACAGCTTCTCCGGAGGAATGCCTATTCAAGTTTGTTGCACATTTTCTAACTGGGTTGTGTGTCCTTTTGGATAGAGGTTGAGAGAGACCACTGAGGCACCCTAGATCTCTCAGGAAGTTGGGGGGAAAGGAGGGAGGTGAGGGAGCAGGGCAAGGGTTGAGGAGAAAAAAAAAATCACTTCTCAGACAGCCGAGAGGAAAGTTCCAAGCAGGAAAGAATTATTTCTTCCTGAAGCCCCTACTATGTCAGGTCACAAAACCGCCCCGGGAGGAGTAAATTTCCACTACTCCATGGTTCTGAGATTTCCCACCTCCAGCCTTCGGCTTTCACTTGGTGGGTTTTGGCAGTGGGGTATCCTCCTGTCCCCACCCAGCAGATCGCCCTGTTTGGCTCTGCCTGGCTGGGCGGTTCCTACCCTCGGGAGTACTCCTTTCCCTACGCTGTGATACCGAGAGGAAGCATTGGGAGGCTTGTCCCCTCGGTGAGGCCAGCACCCCTCCGCCCCCACCTGCCACCCCCTGCGGCCACCTGAGCCCATTCTTGTCAGGGCGGCAGGAGGATGGGGCCCCGGTCTTCTGCCTGGAGCTCAAGTAACACACTCTTTCCTGATTCTTGTTTTAGTGTTCCTCGAAGAGCTACAAAGGCAGAATCAGCCACTCACGAGGGCAATGTAAGAGAAACTAAGGAGACCTTCTGCTGCTTAAAAAATCTCCCTTGCCCCATCACACCTCAGCATCAGCCCTCATCTCTTTTGGTTACGAAACTCCTGCCTTTGTAAAGAGTAGCCTCTGAAGGAACCACCCAATACTTATTCCCAAGCCGCAGGTCTATATGCTCTTTTCAGAAATCCAGCGTTTGGCAAGCACAGGCTGACTGCTGAGAAGAAGCACTCAGAAGAGCCATCTGGAAAAAGAATGTTCCAGGGGATGCAAGCCCCTCCCCTCTGGGCCTATCCGTAAATTGTAGGTAGGGCTGGGCTTAGTGGTGTCCAGAGTTCCTTCTAGATGTCACTTCCTTGATTCTGGCCAGCTCCAGGTTTTGAAGTCATTCTGGATACATCCAGGTTTGGGCTCAACCCAGGTCACACAACTGCAAGGATACGGTGCCCCAGGGAACCTCAGCCCCCTTGGCCCTTTCCTCCACCATCTCCACGGAGACCAGAACCTGCTCCCTTTGCTGTTCACACCCTCCTGCCTCCAATCAGACAGAAAGAAGCCGGGGTCCCGTTTATTTTTACACAGTCAGGTGTGGGCAGTTTCTTTTTCGACCAACTTTCCGGGCGGCCACTTCTGAGGTCGGGGTGCAGGGAAGGAGTCTCTGTGACCTCAACGCACCACACCCACAGAGTAAACACACCATGCCCTCTCCCAGGTAAGGGGCCGCAGCCCCTGCGGAGGTTAGGCTGAGGGCGGTCGGAACTTCCCCACAGGGTGATCACTTTACCAGAAGCCTAGAGTGGGAAGCGCTCTCCGAAGCCGCCGGCGGCGGAGGCTGTGCGGCTGGGGTTTAAGGAACGGCCAGCCGCGGGTGCAGCGGGGGTTCCCGCTGCTCAAGGTCAGCCGAGGCACAGGACCGCTCCAGGCCAGTCCCTCTCTCTTCCCCCCACCCGTCGCGCAGGGCAGAACGACTGCAGCGGAGCAAACCACGCCTGTTTATTTCCCCGATCAAAGTTGTGGCAAGTACGGCCACTCGCCAGAAACTTTGAAAAGCCAGAAGAGAATAATCCAGATTCTGCCCCTCCTACGACACCAACCCAATCTCCAAACCTCGGCTGGTAACACGTACTCGGGTTTCTTTTGATTTTTTTTTTTTGTTTGTTTGTTTTTAAACGGAATCCTAACCCAGGGAAAAGCTGGACGCTTCTACAAGGACGTCGCCCTCCAGGAAGGGCATACTCGGCGCGGCACCTGTGAAGCGGTTTGGGAGCGCAGCTCTGGAACGGGCGCGCTACAAGTGGACCCGGGGCCTGTTTCCAACATCTGACCCATCCTGGGAATTTGGTTTTTCCACCGAGGTCCTGGGGACTGTTTACCCCATTGCCCTTGGCTAGAGGGGGTCAAACGACTGGAAGGTGGGAGGAGAGAGACTTTTTCCTTACTGTGGCCTCGCTACCCAGGTGCTCCGGGGACCCGCGCAGCCACCACCATTCCGCCCCTTCCCTAGCACAGGCGCGGGCGCGCCGGCGACTCACAAACTCTAAGATGAAGAGCAGGTCCGGGAAGGTGGTGAAGACCGCGAAGCCGCTGGGCAGGGTACTGCCACCCGACGCCGCTGCGGGGGCCATGCCGGCGTGCTGGCGTCGGCCTCGGGTCTGGACGCGCGCGGCTCCGGCTTTGCACTGACCGCTAGCTCGCTCTGCGGAACCCAGTGGCCCGGGCGCCCCCGCGCGCGGGTTAAGAGTAGGGAGCTCGGGGTCGAAAAGGGAGGAGCCCTGGTCACCGCCCGCCCCGTCCCCGCCCAGGTCCCCGGTGCGCGCCGCGGGCGCCGCCCTGCCCCACCTGGAGAGCGCGCCGCGGGCGTGAGGAGCTGGAGGCGGGAGCCTGACTCCTGCGACCCACTCCGGCGCCACCCCCCACCCGGAGGGGGACAGAGCCACTTTGGCGAGGCGCTTTGCACGCTTTGCACGTGGTCACCATCCCTTGAGAAAAACAACCGTCAATAACTAGGCCCCGCAAACTTCCCATTGTGACACCCCTAGGGCCACCTCTGCTTTTACCTGTTCTTAAGTTGGTGTCCTTCATCTTAACTCTGGGCGCGTTGATACGCGCGACCTTCACGTTCAGGCTCAAGGTGGGAAGAGTAACCCTCGGCTGCAGGCTGGCGGTCTGCAGAGGCGTCAGACCATCTCTCCCACCCACCCCTTCTCCCGTCTGAGCGTAGGGGGCTGCTCTCCGCCGTGTGACCCCTGGGGGAGGGCTGCTGGTGGCGGTGCTGGGGCAAGTCCGCATTGAATTTAAGGACAGAAAGGAGCCCTTTAGAGCAAATTTTTCCCCTTCTCTCGCAGCAGGAATCCCGGGGCTCTGTGGGTGGGAGGACTCCTCCTCCCCATGTCCTCTGACTGCCTGGATTGTGTGTGTGTGTGTTTGTGTGTGTGTGTGTGTGTGTGTGTGTGTGTGTGTTTCTGGATTATGATTTATTTACTTATTTATTTATTGCCTTTATTTTAAAACAGGTATCAGACTCCAGTAGTTGCCCATTTATTTTAATTTAGATACTGAGTGTTCTTCTCCAAATCCTAAAGTCCAAAATCTGCTGGCAGTTCAGGACGTGGCTCCAGCTCAGACTTCCCGGTGCATCACCCACAGCAGACAGCAGGGCACAGGGCTCCCTCTTCCCAGTGGGACCTTCCGTCTTTCCCCTCTATACAGCTTTTTCTCCCAGTCCCTACGGGGAGAAGTAAATTCTTGGACACACTTTCCAAAGCCAAAAGCCATGCCCATGAGCTGTTCATTCTGACTATTCATGGAGAGACACCAGGCAATTGAAATGAGAAAATCCCACTGTGCCTCTGTGAGCCTTGGGGCTGCTGACTTTGGTGGCTTGAGTCCCAGGGTGCCATTGTGGCCTCCGCCAGGTCCCCCAGGGCCAGGACCTCTCCCGGCCAAGGTCAAGAAGAGGCTTTGACCTCTCTGAACCTCTGACCTCTCTGAACACCTCATCTTACCCGTAGTCCTTTGCTTGATGTTTATTTTCCTGACCACACTCTACCTTCTGCAGGGCGTCCGCCACCCCCATCCCCCATCTGCCTGCTTCCTTCCCTGTTGTATCATATCTCTGGTGCCTAGCCAAGAACCCAGCCCATGGTAAGTGCCCCAAAAATGTTTATCCCATGCCAGGATGGACCCAGCCTTCTCTGTGCTGACTGCCCAAGGAGGAAATGAAATGACTCTGAACATAAAGAGTATCAGTAAGTAGAGACAGGTCTGTCTTCATTTCGCAGCAGAGCTTCTGGAGGGTGCTCTGAGCTGCTTGCTGATGGTTTAGGTGGTCCATATTTATAAGAAGCCCAGGACGTACTTTGGTTCCCAGCAGGGTATGAAAAAACAACCTCGGTCACTAATAACTCACTGCAATGTCTGTGGTCGTGGCACAGTGGGTGTGAATGTGGGGGTCAGTCTGGGTAGAACTGGGGCTTCTGTCAAAATCGTAACATGGCCTAGAGTG
This sequence comes from Felis catus, assembly GCF_018350175.1. Taxonomy (NCBI): domain Eukaryota; kingdom Metazoa; phylum Chordata; class Mammalia; order Carnivora; family Felidae; genus Felis; species Felis catus. The sequence goes on along the minus strand of NC_058370.1, from coordinate 104,503,728 downwards.
GGTTTCTGCAAAGTAGAAAATGACAATTGCGACACCATCCTGGGGGCACAGGAGGTTACTTCCAGCCTGTGTGCCAGGGGAAGGAATCGGGAGGAAGGTGAGGGACATTTTTAGGGAAAGATTCATGGGACAGGAATTGCCAGTAAGCAATGTGATTTGCTGTTGAGGACTTAGAATGACTCCTGTTTTACTGATGAAGTATGGAGGCTCAGAGAAGTTAATAGCCGCCCAAGGCCACACAGCTGGTGACTGGTAGAACTCAGCCTTGAACCTGAATGATGCTGTGTCTCCAATGCTGCAAACATTTGATTAAGACAGTACTTAAGATGGGCAACTGCCAACCAAATGCCATGCTCCGTGCAGGCACCCAAATCCAGTCTTAGCGGTCATCTTGAGTGTGGCAGTGGGCACCTATTCCCTGGGGGATCTCTGCCTGTCTGACAGGGCTCTGGACTTTTCCTCCCTGACTGGGTATACCAGAATGGAAGTCCTGATCCGGGTTTATGGATAGAAAAGCTGGATGAAGGTCGGAATTCAGAGAGCCCCCCTGGGCCAGCGCTTATCTCAAGGGATTTTATTTTCATAGTCACCCCACCGCCCCACATTTCCACCCAGGGCATGAAGCCATGAGGGCAGCTCCTGGGTGGAGGAATTAATGGCAGTCACAGCTGCCTTGGCCCCAGGAGAGCAGAGGGAGCTATCATTGCTGATGGCCTACTAAGCGCCCAGCCCTGCCATGTGCACGTTGCCCACTTGACCTCCATTTGACCCCACCGAGCCCTTCCAGCAGGTGTCATCCCAACTATAAAAGCTCAGAGTGGACAGGAAATGTGCCCAGACCACACGGAAGGCAGCTGGACGTCCTGACTCTAGAAGGCAGACTGTCCCCACTACCTCCACGCCTACTGAATAAAATCGACACATTTCGAAACTAGAGGTGGCAGTTGCCCATCAGAGAGCTGTCCTTTGGTGGGCGGATGGGCACCTGTGCTCCGTTGCCTCCGGTGACAACAAACCACGGCCTGTGATCTCTTTTGTTTGCTCCCAACCTCTTCTAGGTCCATGTTTCCTAGCGCCAGGGAGACGTGGTGGTCCCCCACCACCTGAGAGAGTCATCGCCAGGCTCTGAGATTCTGAGCACAAAGCAGGGGCCGGCATTGTCTAGTTGTCAAGGGCGCAGGCATGGAGGGTGGACTGTCTTTAAAGAGGGGGGATAGAGGGGCGCCTGGGTGGCTCAGTCGGTTGAGCGTCTGACTTTGGCTCAGGTCATGATCTCATGGTTCAGGGATTCGAGCCCCGCGTCGAGCTCTGAGCTGACAGCTTGGAGCCTGGAGCCTGCTTCAGATTCTGTGTCCCCCTCGCTCTCTGCCCTCCCCTTCCGGTGCTCTCTCTCTCTCTCTCTCTCTCTTTCAAAAATAAATAAACATCAAAAATTTTTTTTAAAAAAGAGGGGAGGTAAAGTCCCTGCTCCCTATGTGACTTCCACCCAAAGGGACCTCATTACATTCAAAGTAATGTAATGGACTGGGCCAGCACTGGGCGCCTTTCCTGTCCCTGCAGGCTCCACCCCGAGAGGTGGCATGCCGGACAGTTGCCCCACAGCCAGGGTGCGGTGGACACAGCCTCCCCTTTCTGAGCACCTCTTGGGTGTCCTGAAGATGTAACAGTAGAGTGGATAAAGGCCCCTACCCTCGGTCGTCCCATTAATACCAGTTCAGTAAGCACTGGGCAACAGGGATAGCATGGGAGCAGGGCAGCCATGACCCCTGCCCTTTTGAAGCTTCTGTAGCACAGGGGACAGACCAGCCAAACACCGCATAATAAATGTGTAATGAAGTTTGGGGCTGGAAGGACAGTGCAGGGAGCCCCAAGAGCACGTACCAGTGCCGCCTGGCTGGGCCTGGGGGTCAGGGGAGCTGGTGAAGGAGTGAGTGAGCAGTGGTTGCCTAGGCAGAGGGGAAGAGAGCTTCTCTGCTGAGGAACAGCGGGTGCCAGGCCCCTGGCTGTTTCCTGGAGGGGTCGCAGGCACTCTCTGACACTGACAGGGCTGTAGGTAAAAATAAGGAAATCCATAAGACGAGTCCAAGGTACTGAGGTAGGCACGGGAGGTAGAATGCGAACAGCCGCAGGAGTCCAAGGCAGAGGGAAATCGGCACAGGCAGCAAGTTCTGGAAGAGGAAGGCGGGACGGAAGCCAACAAGGGAGTGAGGAGAGAGCCCCTGCGGAGAAGAGGGGGAAGAGGGCAGGCTAAGGGAGCATCAAGAATGAGTCCTGTGAGGCCCGTTGAGTCCTTTGATTTCCGTGGGGAGCAGGTCGGCGCTTGGGGCAGAGCTGGTAAGGCCAAGGGCAGGCTGGGCATCGGAGAAAAGAGGCAAAATTCAGAGGGTCGAAAGCATACATCAAGCTTCATCATTTCCTCCCGCTCAGCCCAGAGAGTGACTGGGCTCATTGTCTCTGCCCCTTAGTGGGACTGGACCCTGCACCTCTCCATGAGAGCTCACAATCTGCCTGGGCAGTTGCACCCAGAATTTGGCCCAAGTTACCTGAAAGATCAGTGAACTTCAGATGCACAGAACAGGGCTGGGCCAGTGGCTCTTTGGAATGTCGTCTCGGCAGGTCCGGGGCTGGCCTGCTCCCAGCTTAGCACTTCCTTCGAGGTTCCACTTACAACACCCCTCCGATAGCCTTTGCCACACAACGTGTTTCTTAGACGGGGAAGCAGTTGTTGAGTAAATATCAGAATTGGGCAGATGCCTCCCAGAACAACCTTGTTCCCCAGGCGTTTTACTCGCAAGCTCACTTCCACCGCGGGGCTTTCTCCAAAGTCCTCCCCATGGGAAGTGATCCCCTCTTGCATGACCAGGACCCCACCTTCTAGACAAGCTGCTTGCCCTCCAGCCTTTGAGACAGTGAAGGAAACCTTTAAGCTCCCACTGGCCGTGTCAATGGGTCCTGACTTGCTCTCTCCCGTTAGCATTTCTGTTTTCCGTTGGGAAAAAATATGCTTACAGATAGAAAACGCAGAAAAGAAAACGCATTGTACGAATACCCCTTGATTCTTCTAAATCAAGGCAACTCTTCTCACTTCTGCATCTTATCTCCTAGAACTCATGAAGAAGCGGACTTTTACCCCTTGGAGTTTCTATTTCCATGTGGCGACTTGTCTATTCATCCAGCTTCAAACGTACCTTCCCGGTGAGAGGCCCAAGTGTCTGGGCACAGGTAACCAGGCAGGAAAGGGAGGTAGGTGTGGGAGCCTCGGTGGTGGAGGTGAAGCCAATGTACCTGCAAGCCATCAAGGCCTTAGTGAAGGCCGGTGTGAATTTTCTTCTGGACAAAGAGAGGGGAGTCCAGCATGTGCTCTTGTTCCTTCAGCCTTTGGAATGCTTGATCAATACCCACTCCGCAGAACAGAGCCAAAAGAAACAGGGGTCTAGGGACCAGCCCAGAGGTCTCAGAATTGGCTTAAGGACCCTGGAGATCTGGAAGAGCATGAGATCACAAAATACAATAAAATCATAAAACATCAACTAAGCAGAATATGAAACTTGGTGCAGAAGAAGAATGAATATTCTTTTTTAAAAATTGTTTTTATTAAAAAATTTTTTTTAACATTTATCTAATTTTTGAGAGACAGAGAGAGACACAGTATGAGTGAGGGAGGGGCAAAGGGAGGGGGAGACAGAATCCGAAGCAGGTTCCAGGCTCTGAGCTGTCAGCACAGAGCCTGATGCGGGACTCAAACCCACGAACTGCGAGATCACGACCTGAGCGGAAGTTGGATGCTTAACCGACTGAGCCACCCAGGCACCCCAGAAGAATAAATGTTCTTCTGGAGAATAGTAGGAACTTGCGAATTCATTTCTGGGTGCCCGGTGCTTAGCCCAGTGCCTGGTGCACGGGAGGGGCAGTGAGTGTTTGTTGGACAGGGAGAGAGGGTGGGGGAAGGGGAGAGAAGGAAAGGGAGAGGGAAAATTTGGCATTCAGGCAGGCTTCTGGAAAGCAGGGGAACCTCAGACTCCACTGAGCTGTTTTGCTTGTTCTCAACTTCTTCTAGGTTCCACTGGTGTTCCATTGGTTTCTTCGACTTGCCATCCTTGACACAAAGTGTGTCCTTTGGGTAAACTGATTCCTATCATGACAAACAGACCTGTTTTTCCAGCTCTTGGCTGCCCTGGGTCTTTATGACCCAGAGCAACCAAGACCTTGGAAGGCAGAGAGGGGATCTGCTGCTTCCTCACCCTGATGACAGACGAGGAGGCTCCAGAGAGGTGCATGCCGGAGGTGTGCAGGAAACAGCCTGGCTGAAACAATGGGCAACAGCCACGGCTTATGGGGAGGAGGGCTGGACCCTTGTCTGACCAGCCCAACTGGCTTGGGGAGTAGTCTTGACTGTGCGGTGCTCGCCATTACATCCTGGGAGATGGTTCAGACCCCATCATCGCTGCATCACCTCCCTGACTCAGCTCCTCACAAACCCATCACCTCCAGACCTCACCATTTCCCCAGACCCCATCGTCTCTCAGATCCTTCATCTCCCCTAAACCCCACAAACATCAGACAGACCAGGATCTAGGTATTACCAGTTTGTCTGAGACACGGCATCCCCTCCCCACCTCCTCTCACCTCTCATCAGTTGCTCAGAGGGGGCAGCTCTATGGGAAAGAATGAGCCAGTCTCAAGGTGTCCACTCAGCATAAGACACGTCACCCGGATACACAAGGTTTGTGTTCCCAACGTAGATAGGATGTCATGCCAGTGCCAGAAAACAGAGAGTAGACATCCATGTGCTAACATAGGAAGATGGCCAAGAGAGTCTCTTTTGGAGGTGAAAAGAGGAAATTGCAGGTGATGCATAAAGCATAATTCATGTTGCTCCTTTAAGAACGTATAAATTTGTAAATGCAGAGATAAATAAGTACCTGGAAGGACAGAAGTTACACTTTTCACGGTGGTTCCCTTTGGGGGCCGAATTGGTGGGTAAGGGTGAGATGGGGCTGGGGTAGGAGAGAGACGTCACTTTTTTCTTAAATCGTGGACATAGCAAATGAACTTGTAATTGGAAAACCCATTAAAGGAAAGCACGTCTTGGCTCTAGCCTGCTGACCCGTGGAGGTCTCTGTGTGGAGGTCTCTGCCACATTGGGAACTCCTGCATGCTGCAGAGCCAGATAGCTGGGGGCAGGATCTCAAAGCTCCCCACTTCTAGAAATGTCATTGTTTTCTCCCTACCCTCAAATGGCCGCAACCTCTGACAGGCTAGAGGTGTGGCTGGACAGGGCTGGTTGCACATCTGAGGTCAGGGATGGGGAGGCATGCCCTGGAGGCCCCTGGCCGATGAACACCCCACGCTCTCTGCTTGCTTGGGCTGCCAAGGTCAAGGTCTTGGTCAAGGTCAAGGTCTGCTTGCTTGACCTGCCAAGGTCTTGCTTGGGCTGACCAGGTCATCTGGTCGTTACAGCCCTCTTGCCTTGGGGTTTCCTTCCCACAAGAAGAAACCGAACATTCCGGCATCTGACCTTCTGAACTTTGGTCTCTGCCTTTCTCTTCTGCAAATTGCCTCCCACAAAGATGGCCACGGCTGGGGTCAAGGCTGTGCCCCTAATGTTATCACAAACGTCATCCTCCCTCTGGTCCCATGTTGAATACACAACGTTTAATGAGAGACCTTGGAGAGTCCTCCGATTATGGTTAGTGCACTTGAGACTTGGGTTAAAAATCTCCCTTCTGCTATTTCCTCACTGTTCAACTTCAGACAAGTTACTTGATTTCTGTGCTTTGGTTTCCTTGTCTATAAGATGGCAATAGTGATCCGTCTCTCACAGGGCTGTGTGTGGATTAAGTGAGATGATGTGTGTTGAGTGCTCTCAGCGCCTGTCATGAGATAAACTTCAAGATGGGAAAGCTGGTATTAATCTGTGCTCACACAATCCCCCTGGGTTCATCACTGACCTGTGTGTGCCTTTCACATACCTTCACTCTTAGACGTTTTCTCCCCTACTTAGCTGCAGATGCCATTGGAGAACATTCTGGCTCTCCTCACACACCTGCCTCACCGCCTCATTTCCTGGCAGTCACCTCCCGGGCCTGAGGCAATTTCTGTTCCTTGTTCTTACAGCAAGTAGAAGTTTCTGTTCTAGTCCCTGCAGGAGCCACCAACCATGAATTCCTCTAACTCAGAAGATGGGAAGGCCACGAGAGCCAATCCCACGGTCAGCAGGTGATGAACAAAAAAACCCAAAGGATGACAATGTGTGAGTGTCACTGCTGCCTAACTTTGAGCTCTTTTATTTTATTTTATTTTATTTAAAAAAAAATTTTTTTTCAACGTTTATTTATTTTTGGGACAGAGAGAGACAGAGCATGAACGGGCGAGGGGCAGAGAGAGAGGGAGACACAGAATCGGAAACAGGCTCCAGGCTCTGAGCCATCAGCCCAGAGCCCGACGCGGGGCTCGAACTCACAGACCGCGAGATCATGACCTAGCTGAAGTCGGATGCTTAACCGACTGCGCCACCCAGGCGCCCCCTTTGAGCTCTTTTAAAAAAATTTTAAATTATTTTGAGAGAGAGAGAGAGAGAGCATCAGGGGAGAGGGGCAGAGGGAGAGAGAGAGAGAGAGAGAGAGAGAGAGAATCTTAAGCAGGCTCCACGGTCATCACAGAGCCCGACTCAGGGCTCCATCCACGACCATGAGATCATGACCTGAGCCGAATTCAAGAGTCAGATGCTCAACCGACTGAGCCACCCAGGTGACCCCAAGGTTGTGAGGCTTTGTCCTATGTTTTCTTCCAAGAGTTTTATGTCTTACATTTAGATCCTTGATCAGTGTGAGTTAGTTTTGTATATGGTGTCATGTAAGGGTCCACTTACATTCTTTTATACAGAGACATCCAGTTTCCCAAGCACCGTTTGTTGAAAAGACTGTCCTTTCCCCATTGAATGGTCTTGGCATTCTTGTCAAAAGTCATTGGACCACAAATGCAGGGGTTTAAATCTGGGCTCTTGATTCTATCCCATTGGTCTATGTGTCTGCATTTTTGCCAATATCACACTACTTTGATCACTGTAGCTTTGTAGTAAGGTTTGAAATCAGGGAGTGAGTCCTCCAGTTTTGTTTTTTTTTTTCAAGATAGCATTAGCTATTTGGGGATCCTTGAGATTCTATATGAATTTTCGGGTAGGTGTTTCTATATCTAAAAAAAACATTAGGATTTTGATAGGAATTACATGGAGTCTATAGGTCACTTTGGGTAGTACTGACATTTTAACAATATCAAGTCTTCTAATTTATGAACATAGGACTTGTTTCCATTTATTTATGCCTTTTTCACTTCTTTCAGCCATGTTTATAGTTTTCATTGTGCAAGACTTTTACCTCCTGGGTTACGTTAATGCCTAAGTATTTTATTCTCCTTGATGCTTTTGTCAATGGAATTGCTTTTGTAATTTCCTTTGCGGATTGTTCGCTGTTCATGTACAGAAATGCAACCGATTTTTGTGTGTTGACTTTGGATCCTCCTACTTTTCTGAATTCACTTTTTGAGTTCTAATAGTTGTTTTTGGTGGAACCTTCAGGGTTTCCTACACATAAGATCATGTGGTCTAGGGAGATAGTATTGCTTCTTTTTTTTCCAATTTGAATACCGTGCTGGTGGTTACTATTTTTACAATTCTGAAAAAGGTCAACACATGGCAAGTGTTGTCCTGAGTTTCTCATGCGTTTTAACTGCTACTCCATTTGTGTTGATGGCTATAGGCTTAGAGCAATTTTACTGCTTTCTTTTGTTGATTGCTTTGCTGCTATGTCAGGGCATATTTGCACTTTGTTATGGTCTTCCTGTCACCAAATACTTGCATGGGAAAGCAGGGATAATCAGGTGGCTGGTCACCAAAAACCTTGCCACCCTTGGCTCAAAAGCCCACAAGTCAGGGCCTTTGCCTTCCCTCCACCTGGAGGGCTCAGTCCCATGATCTCCTCTTATACCTTCCCTACGGTTCCCCCGATCCCAGGTGCCCCTTCCTCCCCACATCCCTTATTATGTCTCCCTGATCATGTCTCATGGAACTTTCTTTAACAGAAAATTGTCCAATAAGCCCTTGTTTAATGAATACTTGCCCTCTGGAATGCCTGCCTTGTTCTCTGAGCCCAGAATAACGCTGGCATGGAGAAAGTCCTCAAAAATAGTTGTTGAGCGAGTAAATGAATCCCATAAGGTGATATAGTGAGATCCTTTGAGAAATAGGAAGCCAGTCTAACTCATCAAGCGTTGCTGGTCCTCGTTGTTTCTATGGACGAGAATTAATCTGTGGTGGGCACCTGATGCTGAGCGCTCGGAGCCAGCGCCGTGGCTGTGTCCTGGGATGGAGACCCACAGGTCTGTGGGCAGGTCTGAGAATTCCCTCAGTCGGCTCTCATTTTGCCCTAGATGTCTGATGTGGTGCCCACAGGCCTTTGCACGGTGACTAGAACCTTCCTCTCCCTTCTCTGTCTCTGTGCATTTGCCTTTCACCCTCTCTTCCACTTAATGCATCTCGACTCCAGGTACCACCTGTGTGGCCCCCACTACCTCTCCTTCCTGCACCCCCGAGGGCACCTCCTTCCCAGAGCTCTCATGGTGCTTTAGTTACCCAGCCTCTCTCCTACAGTATTTGTTATCCCATGGGAAGGGCCTGGGAACTTCTCAAGGAAAGAACAATCTTAGTCGTCTTTCTTTCCTTAAGGCCTAGAGCATACATGTTTGGGAAACAAGGGAATGACTGAGTCCGTGAATGAATGAGTGAGTGAGTGAATGAATGGTCGGTCCTTCCTGGCTGTCATGGCGAGCATATGGTGGTTCTGACACAGGACTTGCAGGGGATAGATATGGGTGGGCAGCAACGTGTGTCCTTTGTGGCTGACCTTGGAAGCAGCCTATTCACTCTCAGCCCCAACTTGCTTTCTTCTTTACTCGAGACGCTGGGTGTAGGGGGGTCCTGGGTCCCCATAAGCTGCCCGGCATCTTCCCAGGCCCCGTGCTTCCCAGCCTCTCCTGGGTCAGAAAGCGTTTGGTGCACTGGTCTCTTAGCAAATTTAAAGATTATTTTGATGGTGAACCCAATACACTCACAGTCGGTTAGATGAAAAGTGGAATCTTTGGTCACTTGCACCTCCAAACTGGAGAGGGCCTACTCACGGCAACTAATGGGACAGAGCATGGAGCTGAAAAGGCAGTTTTTTTGGATCAAAAGCCCACGGGCAGCTTCTGGACAGCAGGGGCCGTCCAGAGAGCCCAGGAGATACAAGGGGAGGTGGCTAAACTTCTCTAATGAGGGAATTTCTGAGGGTGGTGCCTGTTGATTTTCATTCGAACGGCTTTTTAGAGCCTTTTGTTGGTGAAAGCCCCGTTTAAGGGGAGCTGATGTCTCCGTAGCAGCGTCAGTGAGATTCGGTAGAACCCCTCAATGAGGAGCATGTTCCCTGCAGAGCTCAGAAAGGACTGCAAGAAGTCGGACTTGGTGTCCTTAGTGGGTGCTAGCAAATCTCCGGGGAGGAGGATGTTATCGGTGCGATGTCACAACTGGCCGAAGGTGGATGCTGGAAAGATCTTGCTTGTGAAGACTGCTGGATGGCAGAGCTGTTGCCGTGCCCCACGGGTGTGGGGCTGTGTCCCCTCGCAGCGTTTTAAAACGTAGGTTTTAGGGGCACTTGCGTGGCTCAGTCGGTTGGGCGCCCGACTTCGGCTCGGGTCATGATCTCGCGGTCCGTGAGTTCGAGCCCTGCGTCGGGCTCTGTGCTGACAGCTCAGAGCCCGGAGCCTGTTTCAGATTCTGTGTCTCCTTCTCGCTCTTCCCCTCCCCCACTCATGCTCTGTCTCTGTCTCTCTCAAAAATAAATAAACATTAAAAAAATTAAAACAACAACAACATAGATTTTATTATTATTCAGGTACAGCGAGGCCAAAAGATCTGTTTTCAGAGTGCCGTTGAAAAGACAGTTTGCTACTCACAGTTCCCAAGAGAAGTTACCTAATTTTTTTAAACTTTATTCTTTTTTTCTTTTTTTTTTTTTTTTAAAGAGAGAGAGACAGGGCGTGAGCAGGGGAGGGGCAGAGAGAGAGGAAGACGCAAAATCTGAAGCAGGCTCCAGGCTCTGAGCCGTCAGCACAGAGCCTGATGCGGGGCTCAAACTCACTAACCGCAAGATCATGACCTGAGCTGAAATTGGATGCTTAACCGACTGAGCCACCCAGGCGCCCCTGAAGTTACATAATTTTTTAAAGCAAATTTTGGATTTTCAATTGAGTCACATTATGGGTCATTGTTTCAATTTAATTATACATATGTATATGTCTAAGTGTATAATTTGTTATTTGTTTAATGTTTATTTTTGAGAGGGAGAGAGACAGAGCATGAGAGTGGGAGGGGCAGAGAGGGAAGGAGGCACAGAATCCGAAGCAGGTTCCAGGCTCTGAGCTGTCAGCACAGAGCCCGACGCGGGGCTTAAACCCATGAACTGTGAGATCATGACCTGAACCGAAGTCGGATGCTTAACTGACTGAGCCACCCAGGCGCCCTGAAGTGTATAATTTAATTATATAAATATTAAATGGACCCAGGTTTCTTTCTCTGTCTCTTTCTTTCTCTCTCTCTTTTCTTTGGCAGGGTGGGAGGGAAATTTCTAGCAGCCTAAAGTGTGGTTTTTGGTTTTTGTCTCTGTTAACTGATCATTTGGACCTTCTAGGAGGTTACAGAGAAAGGAGGGGAAGAGGTGTCCCCTCCCAGAGGTCAGGGTTTGCACTCAGGAAAACAGGTAGCAGCCTCTCCTTGGGGCAGTGCGGTTAGCCGCCATGTCCCAGGAATCAGTCGCTCTTCATGTCGATGGCAGGAGGCGCTTGGGCCCAAGCACACGGGCTAGAGGGCTCGCGTTATTTAAGCAATTCAGTAACTTCTGCAGGAGTTGGGGGTGGGGAGAGAGTGTGACCCATGACACCCCTGAGGGTCTGGGAAGCAGGAAGTGTGCAGATGACGACGAGGTATGGAGCAGCAGAGAAGACAGGTAGACTGCACCGCCCCACCCCCACCCCCACCCCGAAACAAACTGATAGTGAGACCCCGACATTGGTTCTTGTTTTTCTTTCATTTTGTGCGAAGTCCAACCAACACCTTCTTCCACAGGGTCACCCGAAACACACAGACAAACCAGGGTTCTACCCCAAATATTAATAATAATAATAATAAAGGACATGGAAGAAGTGATAAGTTCCTGGAAAAGGGCCTCCACTAAACCCTGGCTGTTCTGGAAACACACTGGAACCCCCAAGGCGGAAAAGCATGGCTCAGGTGGCCAATTGCCCTAAAGCGGGCCCTGCCTGAGCTCCTACGCAGTTCCCAGAGTTTGGTCCATTAGCAACATTCCCATGCTGAGGAAATTCGGGTAAGTAGAGAGCAGCAGGCCACAGGGCTCACGCACAGGCCCGAGTTCTGTCCCAAGCACCCCTTCACCGAGGTCTGGAACCAAATAAGAAACCAAGAGCAGTCTCCCGACAAAACCACCCAAGGGCCAGCGGTCACGGCCACGCCACCCTGCTCAGAGCACCAATTGTTTTCTAAGATGTAAAGGTTCCTTTGATGGTGGACACAACACAAAGACACTCACACAGATGAAAGGCGGACTCTTTGTCACTTACAGCTTCAAACCAGAGCAAGCTGCCAAGCAGGGCCACACAGAGGCTCGCGCCAGGGACGAGGTGAAAAAAGGCAGTGGAGCTGGAGGGTGCACGGGCGGGCGTGTGGCAAGCGGGTCTCTCAGGCGCCCTGTGGATTGGCTAATTTGAATAGTGTCTCAGGCTCTGACAAGGACAGGCCGCAGGACAGCTGGAGGGCTGCGTCTGGCCGTCTGATTCGGGCTGGTATGTAGGCTCCAGGGTGCGACAGCCCCATAAAGGAAGTGGTGGGGCCTTGGCTGCTCAGGTAGGGCATCTGACCAGCCTCTAGCCCAGGTCAAGACAGCATTAAAAAACCAAACTGTAGGGGCGCCGGCGTGGCTCAGTCGGTTGGGCATCCGACTTCGGCTCAGGGCACGATCTCGTGGTCCGTGAGTTCGAGCCCCGCGTCGGGCTCTGTGCTGACTGCTCAGAGCCTGGAGCCTGTTTCAGATTCTGTGTCTCCCTCTCTCTCTGACCCTCCCCCGCTCATGCTCTGTCTCTCTCTCTGTCTCAAAAATGAATAAACGTTGAAAAGAATTAAAAACCAAACAAACAAACTACATTACACCTGGTGGGGTGGCTGGGGCCTCTTCCAGGGCTGAGGGAGGAATATCTCAGCACCCCTGAGACGTGCTCACTGAAACAGACCAGATGGGAATGGTCTATGCTCAGTCATGGTAAAGCTGTTCCCAGTTATGAGTGGAGGTCTGGACACGTACCACAGCCCTGGTCAGTTATAAAATTCATTTGTTCCGTTCATTTGTACATGTATTCCACCAATAGCTATCGAGCCCTTCTTCATTCCCAGGCACTGTTGTGGGCGCTGGGAAGTTTGCGGTGGACAGGACAAGGTCCGTTCTTCGCGGAGCTTACGCCCTAGTGGGAGAGGTCTCCTGCGAAGAGGCTGGGTGTTTGAGTCCCTCCACTCATCTTGTTGGAGCCGACACCTGATGCTCGGGGGTGAGCGGGAGCTGGGTCTGGCCCCCTCCTTGGGAGGGTTGTTTGACTCGGAGGCCTTATCTACGGGATTAGAGTGGGGATCGAGCAGATAGGCCACTGAAGTCCCTTCCCAGTTTGACCAGATGCCAAGGTGGCACATGATCTTAGGCCTTAGTTTTAGGCACTAAACTGCAGAAGGATGCTCCTGCGATGTGACCTTTTTATGTCTTTGGACCTTATTATGGAAGATATGATGCTTGGAGCTGTGGCAGCCTCCCTGAGATGATGAGGGAAAAGCCATGGAAACAACAGAGAGGCTGACCTAGGACCCAGCTATGATTGAGCTACAGAATTAATCAACCCTGAGTTGCCATGGCTCCGGTCTTTTCATTATATGAGGAATGGCACTAAATTCCTTACAGTCTGAGCCATTTGGGGTTGGGGATTCTGTTCCTCGCACTCAGAAGGAGCGTGGTTCAGTGGTCATACTGCACGATTGCGTGCATGTCAGGGGCCCTGACTCTACGACACCAAGGAACTGCAAGCGGTTATGGGTTCCCTCTGTCTTTGTGTGTTATCTGTTGCACCATTTATAAAAAAAAAAAAATCCAACAAACCCCAATGTCTCACTGGAGGGTACTGGAGGGAAGAAGTCCAGTGAGGGGCTACCCAGCCCTGGAGAGCCCGGGTGTGGTCCTCTAGGAAGGAAGTGCCCTGTTGGACAGGACTTGGAGGTCAGCAGGGCTAAGGTAGGTCACGGGCCATCCTGGCAGTAGGGGGAGTTCCGATCCGGTGAACCACACTTAACCAGACAAGAGGAAACTGTAGAAGAGGGAGTGTCCTTTCTGTTGTTGTCACTAATGACCTGAAGACCCAAGAAGCACCAATGACTTGACCCCTGGGCCACAGCCCCCGGGAGGTAGGGGAGCTTTTGTGAGGGGTGAGGCCGGCCGCCTGTCCTAGGGCCAGAGAAAACTCATCCGTGGGCTGGTTGGTGTTTGGGGGTGCTCCCTTGCAGCCCATGACTTGCAGGCAAGGTTGTTGGTGCAAGAAGGTGGTGTCTCGAGCTGTCTCCTGCCTCTCCTGCTGAGAATTAAAAGGTGGAAGTGACTCTTTATTGAGCACGTATTAAGCACCAAGGGCTTTTTACCCATGATGGCGCATCTTCACAACCATCCTATAAACAAAGAAAGGGATGGTCAGAGATGCCAGGGTCTTCCTGAGCCCGGACACAAGGGAAGAAGTGGTGAAGCTTCGTTTAAATCTATGTCTACCCAGAAAGCAGAGCCTGTCACCCACCTGCCCTCACCCCCTGGCCACCATCCCGGGTATCCAAAGCTTTGGGCAGTGTCCGCAGTGGCCAGCGTGGGGCAAGGGCAGGCTCGGCCTTACCTGGCTCCTGAGCCTCAGTCTCCCCCTCTGTAAAGTGGGGGTGGATGTGTCTGGTGCCCGACGCACAGCAACCCTTGACCGCTGCATGACCTACCTCCCGGCGGACCGCCTCTTTTGAATTCCCGTCTATCAGAAGAAAAAGAGGAGGCAGAGCTGATGATGGCATCAGGGAGTCAGGCCCAAGGCCTTCGGGCAAATTGCAGATTTGCATCATCTTGTTTCCCCTGCTGCCAGGCCCCAACGGAAGGCCTCTGGCCTCCCGGTCCCCGATATGCTGAGAGCTAGAGTGACTACGTGCACACGGGGGTGGGGCTGCCCACAGCCTCCAGGGTTTATAGCCTGGCGACAGACCCTGGAATGTAATCTGAGTTTCCATCGCTCTACAGCTGGAGCAGAACTGGCCATCACCAGCCCACGCCGGCCTGGACCGCTGGTCACTGGGTACCTTTAATACGCTGTTGGTGCTGGACGGGTAGGCCTGGAGCCCAGGGAACCCACAGCAGGACTGACCAACTCGGGGGAGGGCTGGGTCTCCACCCCTCCAGCTCTGCAGACTCTAGCAGCACCAGATCAAGCACTCACGTGAGGGCCTTTTCTAGCTCCCAGCCTCCCAGAATGGACAGGGTCTGTGGTGGTTGGGGGGCAGGGACAAAGGGGGCCCTAGGAATTGGTCCTCAGTGGACGCCGCGAGGCCTGCTGGGCACCAGGTCACAGAGCAGGAGCTCGAGCCCACTTCCGTGGCCCGGAAGCTGTGGCAAGTTATTCCTCTCCGCTAAACCTCAGTCTCCCAACCTGTGAAGTGGGGTTGCTGAGGGATTGGACAAGTCTTCCCGTCTCGTGCCCATACCTTACGAATGGCTGGTAAAGGAGAGCCTCAGGCACTAGCTACGATCCGGAGGGCCTCCCCATCTCTCCCCGCTCCGATAACCAACCCAAGCTGCATTCTCCCGGCCCAGGACAGCTTCCTCTCCACTCCCCAAATCCTGCTTCTCTTGCAAGCTCCTCCGTGAAGCTTCCGGCCTGCAGGAGCCTCGGCGCACAGACTGGAGACACTCATTTGAGACGTTATTTAGCCCACCGTGGGAGCCAGATGCAGCAGTCAAAGAGTATCTTTGGTATCTTCCGGGCCGGCTCCCGCTGTCTCTGCTTCGTGCCTCTGCTCAGCAAAGATCTTGCCCCTTGCCACGTACCCTCCCTCCATGCCCACCCTCCATGAAGCCTTTTGCTGCCAAGGTGCTACTGACTGCATTCTCCTCAAGTCCCTATGGTGAAGTCCTGACCCCCACTGCGATGGCATTCGGAGTGGGGACTTTGGGAGTAATGAGGTTTAGCTGAGCTCGTGAGGGTGGGGGCCCACCACGGGCTTAGTATCTTTACAAATCAGAGTTTGCTTTCTCTCTGCCATGTGGAGACGGACAGAGAAGGCAGCTGGCTACGGCAGGGGTGAGAGCCCCCTCCAAGGACTGGAACTGCCAGCACCTTGGTCTTGGACCTTCCAGTCCCCAGAACTGTTGAGAAATAAATGTGTGCTGGCTGAGCCACCCAGTCTATGCTATTTGGTGAGTGGCCCGAGCTGATTAACAGGCAGGGAGAGGACCTCCACCCTTCGTCTTTGGCTGTGAACCAGCAACAATGTTTAAGCGCGGTCTGTGCAGGAACCACTGTGTTAAAGCCCACATCTGCTCTGTCGGGGAAGTGTTGCTGGGATACTTATCGCCCGCCCGTCGTCAGGATAAGAATCAGAGGCACAGGAAGATGACAGGACAGCTGGAAAACAGCAGAACAAGGATTTGCTCCTGGTTCTCTTGGGCTCCAGGCTCTCTGCCTTAACCGCAGAGCTATGTATTCTGCTGCAAAGCAGCAAAGTTGTCCCTGGGTCTCATTAATCAAATTTAAAATAGTTATTTGTATACTCGCAGTTTGCAAAATGTACACAACACTTAGCTATGCGTATTGCCAGAGCTCTCTCCCAGGGCATGGAAGGGCCTAGAAGCGGAGGCTTCGCAGCTTCGTGGCGCTCTAGGCCATCAAGCCTTACAAATAGCTGAAGAGTAGGTTTATTAAATAGGATATTTTGAAATGAAAGCCTTCATAATGCAAATTAAGAGCCATATATAAAAATTGTGACTCCCGGTGAGAAATCAAGCCTTACAAATAGCTGAAGAGTAGGTTTATTAAATAGGATATTTTGAAATGAAAGCCTTCATAATGCAAATTAAGAGCCATATATAAAAATCGTGACTCCCGGTGAGAAATCAGTTCTTATCTTGACTAGGCTTTCCTTGTTTTAAACATGGCTTTGGGGTCAGTCTGGCTGTCTCTGACCAGCCCCCTGCAGTACCTATAAATATAATATTTTCTTTTTACATATTTTAGTTATTTGGTTTCTATAAAATCTTCCTGAATATTTAAATAACTTTCATAAGCCTAAAAAATTAAATTTAGAAATGCTGTGTGTTTTAAGTTTTTTCAAATATATATGTTTTAAAGACTGTATTTATTTATTTATTTAAGTTTTTTTATCTTTTATTTTTTTTATTATTTAAAAAAACATTTTTTAACGTTTATTTATTTTTGAGACAGAGAGAGACAGAGCATGAACAGGGGATGGGCAGAGAGAGAGGGAGACACAGAATCTGAAACAGGCTCCAGGCTCTGAGCTGTCAGCACAGAGCCCGACGCGGGGCTCGAACTCGCGGACCGCAAGATCATGACCTGAGCTGAAGTCGGATGCTTAACCAACTGAGCCACCCAGGCGCCCCTATTTATTTAAGTTTTAAAGTTTACTTATTTATTTTGAGAGAGACAGAGACAGTGCAAGTGGGGGAGGGGCAGAGAAAGAGGGAGAGAGAGAATCCCAAGCAGGCTCCATGCTGTCAGCACAGAGCCCTTTGTGGGCTGGATCCCATGAACCTTAAGATCAAGAGACGAAACCAAGAGTTGATGCTTAACGGACTGAGCCACCAGGTGCCCCCTCCCCGAAGAGTTTAACCTGCGACCCCACAGTGTGAGGGACATACAGACGGGTCTCAGACTGAAAAATCCAGAGAGGGAATGACAGACTGACAGCCTGCTTTCACGTGGGGGCCCAAGTGGGTCATGGCAAAGGATGCCAGAAAGGTTTGCCGTGAACCAGACGGGCTAGGCAGCAAGGGATGGGGCTGAAGTGGTTTTCAGCTCCTGCGGAAGAGGACTGAGTTGGAGGGGCTGGGGTTGAGACTGGCGGCCCAGGTTTCCTTAGAAAGCAGCCGGTGTGGACAGAGCCACATCCCCCTCGGTCAGGGTCTGCAGGCCAAAGGTGCGCCTGAAGGGCATCTCCATAGAAGTTGCGAAAACACCCGTCTGAGAAAAAGGTGGCTTCCCACTTCTGCCAGTGCCAGATCACACCACAGGGCCTGTCCCCTAAAGTCCTTCCCATGGCCATTCTGTCCTCCTTCCTGGGTCAGAAAGTGCATTGGTAAGCAGGGGCATGAAGAAAAGGGGAGAAGCCTGCCAGGCCATCCCTTCCAAGGCTGCAGCAGGCTGGGGCAGGGAGTCTGGGGTGGGGGAGGGGTTGGAGCCAGGCTTTATCACCTAAGAATGACCGGGACAACCTGCTGGGGGTTTTCAACCGGGTAAGAACTAGTCCCAGGGGCGCCTGGGTGGCGCAGTCGGTTAAGCGTCCGACTTCAACCAGGTCACGATCTCGCAGTCCGTGAGTTCGAGCCCCGCGTCCGGCTCTGGGCTGATGGCTCAGAGCCTGGAGCCTGTTTCCGATTCTGTGTCTCCCTCTCTCTCTGCCCCCCCCCCGTTCGTGCTCTGTCTCTCTCTGTCCCAAAAATAAATAAACGTTGAAAAAAAATTTTTTAAGAACTAGTCCCAAAGAGTGAATGAAAGGGACAGAGGGAAATTAAAACGTGGCTGCTGGTCAATTGCTTTGCTCTTTGCTCAGTGAACATCCGTCTGTAGGAAGAGCTGGGCTTGGTAGGAAAAGTAGGGATAACTTGCTTCCTTCCCCTGTTTGTCCCTCCGAATGCCCACCCAGCCTTTCCTCCCCACTCCCGGGTGAATTCTTGGCTTCTCTCTTCCCAGGAGCACCTCCCCAGAGAAAGAGAACAGGAGCTTAAACATTCCCGTAGCCACAGTAGGAAAAGTAAAATGAACAAGTAGAATTTATTTTAATAATGTATGCATTCTATCCAACCCAATATATACCTAACTTAACATTTAAACCTGTAATTAATATACAAATTATTGAGCTATCTTACGCTCTTGCCCCCCATTCTAAGTCTTTGAAATGCAGTGTGTCCTTTTCTCTTATTGCACACCCACCTCTATTCCAACCAGCCTCATTTCAACTGCTCCATAGCAGCATGTGGCTCTGAGAGAGCAAGGAATGGTTTAGTTTTCAGGGATTAAAAAAATCCAGTCCGGTCCGGAAGCAAAGCTGCAATCCTTTACCCAATTCAAAACGTCTGCCTCCCCAGCCCAGGCAGGACCTGGAGGTGGAAGCCTGCCGGGTCCGCTGGGTTGGGGGACGAATGTTCTCTCTTCCTCACTTTAGCTGTTCTACCAGATAGCTGTTCTCTCTGCACCTCCCCCCACCAATCCCCACCCCCTTTCGTCCGCCCAAGACTAGTGTGCATGGGAAGCAGAGGACAAAGACAGAATCTCAGGCCACCAGAGTCCTCTCCGTCAGGGTACCACCCCGGGGCAGCCGTTCTCTCATGTTGTGCATCTGTGCTGGGAAACTCCACCTGTGGTTCCCCAGTGGGGTTTCCTCTTCTGCTGGTTGTTAGCAAAGCTCAGCTCTGGGCTGCTGGCCGTCCATCCACCCTGGATTCCCCTGGGGGAGGTCATTGTGCCTCTCTGGTCCTCCCCGGCCCCTTGGAGATCTCATTCCTGCCGCTGCCTCTGGTGCCCACCAAAGCCAGGTGTTCCCTGCACTGCTCTCTCCTGCCTCTGCTGGAGAGGCAGCTCTGCCCACAGCTCTTGCTCTTAGATTTTCCAGGCACAGATCTGGTGTTGCCTGCCTGGTGCCCACCCCCGCGCCCCCCACTCCAGGAGAAGTTCTGTGGCAACCAAGTTCTGTGGCAAGTCTCTTGATGCCCCCTTTGTTTGGTATGAGAGCACCCTCCTCCTTTCCCCTCTGCCATCAAAGTGGGCAACAGACTAATAATAGCAGCAGAACTCCCCTTTGATGAGACAGGAAGACTGGCTAGACTTCCTGTCGTGCAGATTCTTGACCCCTACTGCTCTCCACGGAGCTGCCAAGACCCCATTGTCTCTCTGTCACATTTACAATACAGTCAGGAAGGGCCAGCCAGCACCAAAATATTAACATTGGCTGCCCCTGGGTAGGAGCATTCCAGGTGATGTTTAATTTCACTTTTTGTGTCTCGGAATTTTCTAAGATATTCTTACAATGCCTACAATTTATTGTTTCTAAATGAGAACTTTTTTTTTGAGAAAACCAGTGACTCCTGGGAGTCAAGTAAGGTAAGAATATGACTATTCTGAATAATTTTTTTAGTGTTTATTTATTTTTGAGAGAGAGAGAGAGAGAGAGCAAACACACATGCGTGAGTCGGGCAGGGGCAGAGAGAGACAGAAAGAGAGAATCTCAAGGAGGCTCTGCACAGAGCCTGACTCGGGGCCAGAGCTCACAACCCTGGGATCATCACCTTAGCTGAAATCAAGAGTCTGACACTTAACCGACAGAGCGCCTCGGGCACCCCAAGAAGATGAATATTCTAGAGAGCAGATACATCCAGAGTGAAGTAAACAGCAGGTATGTGGGGGGGGGGTGTCTTTGCACACCCACGTGTGTAAACGAGATGCTGTATATTTGGAGACTACAACTTCTCAAACAGCAACTCTCCTGCCTTTCTCTGTTCTGCTCTGCGTTGTCTCTCAGGCTTTGGTGGTGGTGGCCATGGCGGGGAAGCCATTGTTCTCCCCCTCTGTCAGGGAAGTCATTCTGGCTTCCACAGGCAGCTGTGGGCACCAGGGGCTTCTGGTACTTCCCCTGCAGCAGGGTCAGCAGTGATGCCCTCCTGGGCTGCGGGGTCACCACCACCCCCCCCCTCCTCTGGCCCCCAGGCTGTGCCTACCTCCTGCGGCTACTAATCTCTGGGTTACCTCTCCTCCCCACCACTGGTCACAAGTCGCTGAATTCAGTCCTCTCTCTGTGAAATACCTAATGTGGCCTCTGTTTTCCAGCTGGACTCTGGCCAATTCAGTCAAGCACGTTGCCAACGCCGGCATGCGCAGCTACGTGGCCACAGCAGCCCTCTTGTCACTCTCCGCTCTGTGGCTCCCGGCTGGCTCTGCCATGGGCCGGGTTCTCTGCCTCCCACAGGGAGCAGGCATGCCAACGGCTTGGCCCTAGGCTAGCTTGTCCCTGAGCCCTACAGTAGCAAGCGACTCCCAGGCCAGGACTCCCCCAGCACCTAACATCCTGTGCCTTGCCTGGTCCCGAGACCACCCCTCACCCTTGCGGGGACAGGGCACACCCCGGGGGGGCCTGTCTGTTCTGTGCAGCCTATCATCTGTGGCCTCAGGGCACAGCATCTCCACGGCTATGAAGGACGCCTTTGGGACACATAAACCTGTATCTTCCACATAAGAAGCCAAAAGGGAAATGCAAGTGAAGAGGTGTCCTGCCCAGGGTCACACAATGACTTAAAGGAACGGCATGGCCAGATCTCAGTCTCCCGTCTCCTGATGCAAAGCCCTTCAAAAGGAAACCAAAAACTTTTAAGTTTTAGATCATCGTAGATTCCCACGCGGTTGTAAGAAATGCTACAGAGAGATCGTGTGTGCCCTTTGCCCAGTTTTCCTCAATCAGGCTCACTGCTGTCAGCACGGAGCCTGCTTTGGATCTTCTGTCCCTCTTTCTCTCTGCCCCTCCCCTGCTTGAGCTCTCTCAAAAATAAAGAAAATTAAAAAAAAAAAAAAAAAAGAGTCAGCAGCTTAACTAACTGAGCCACCCAGGTGCCCCTTTTAATTGTGTCCTCTGAAGCATGACCTTTAAAAGTTTCATCGAGTTTAATTTATTTTTAATATTATTATTTTTTTGCTTATGCTCTTGGTGCCCCATTGAAGAAACCATTGCCTAGTCCAAGGTCATGAACATTAACTCCTAGGTATTCTCATAAGACTTTGGTAGTTTTTGCTCTCATATTTAGGCTTTTTTTTTTTTAACGTTTATTTATTTTTGAGACAGAGAGAGACAGAGCATGAACGGGGGAGGGTCAGAGAGAGAGGGAGACACAGAATCCGAAACAGGCTCCAGTCTCTGAGCAGTCAGCACAGAGCCCGACGCGGGGCTCGAACTCACGGACAGTGAGATCGTGACCTGAGCTGAAGTCGGACGCTCAACCGACTGAGCCACCCAGGTGCCCCTTTTAATTGTGTCCTCTGAAGCATGAACTTTAAAATTTTCGAGTCTATTTATTTATTTATTTATTTATTAAAAAAAATTTTTTTTTTAACGTTTATTTATTTTTGAGACAGAGAGAGACAGCGCATGAACAGGGGAGGGGCAGAGAGAGAGGGAGACACAGAATCTGAAGCAGGCTCCAGGCTCTGAGTTGTCAGCACAGAGCCCGACGCGGGGCTCGAACTCACGGACCGTGAGATCATGACCTGAGCCGAAGTCGGATGCTTAACCGACCGAGCCACCCAGGCGCCCCGAGTCTAATTTATTTTTAACATTATTATTTTTTTGCTTATGCTCTTGGTGCCCCATTGAAGAAACCACTGCCTAGTCCAAGGTCATGAACATTAACTCCTATGTTTTCTCATAAGACTTCGGTAGTTTTCGCTCTCATATTTAGGCTTTTGATCCCTTTGGAGTCAATTTCTGTATCTGGTACGAAGTAGGGCTCCACCTTCATTCTTCTGCATGTGGGTATTTAGTTGTCCCAGCATCTTGTTGAAAAGATGATTTTGGGGGCGCCTGGGTGGCGCAGTCGGTTAAGCGTCCGACTTCAGCCAGGTCACGATCTCGCGGTCCGTGAGTTCGAGCCCCGCGTCGGGCTCTGGGCTGATGGCTCGGAGCCTGGAGCCTGTTTCCGATTCTGTGTCTCCCTCTCTTTCTGCCCCTCCCCCGTTCATGCTCTGTCTCTCTCTGTCCCAAAAATAAATAAAAAAACGTTGAAAAAAAATTAAAAAAAAAAAAAAAGAAAAGATGATTTTGCCCCACTGAATTGTCTTGGCACTCTTATCATAAATCAGCTGGCCATAAATGTGAGGTTTTAATTTTGCATTTTCAATTCTATTCCTTTCATCTGTATGTCTAACCTTTGCCAGCACCCTCCTTTATTGATTACTATTGTTTGTTGTAAGTTTTGATATTGGGAAATGCGAGTCCTCAGCTCCGTTTTTCTTTTTCAAAATTGTTTTGTTTATTCTGGGTCCTTTATGGTTCTATATGAACTGGGGGTCAGCTTGCCAATCTCTGCCGAAACTGCCATTGGGTTTTTATTGCATGGAATCTGTCAGTTAATTGGGGGGAATATTGTCATCTTAAGAATATTAAATCTTCTGAGGCACCTGGGTGGCTCAGTGGGTTGAGCATCTGACTCTTGATTTTGGCTCAGGTCACGATCCCAGGGTTGTGGGATTGAGCCTCACGTTGGCCTCAACACTGGGCATGGATCTTGCTTAAAATTCTCTCTGTCTCTCTCTGCCCCCCCCCATCTCTTTCTGACCCTCCCCTGCTCTCTCTCTCTCCCTCTCTCTCAAAAAAAAAAAAGAATATTAAATCTTCTGACCCATTAAGCATGGGATGTCTTCCATTTATTAGGTTTTAAAATTTTTCTTTCACTAATGTTTTGTAGTTTTCAGTGTGCAAAATTTGTTTAGATTATTAATTTTGAGAGAGAGAGAGCGAGCGAGAGAGAGGCAAGTGGGGAGGGGCAGAGAGAGAGAGAATCCCAAGCGGCTCTGTACCATCAATGCAGAACCTGATGTGGGGTTCGAACCTACAAACTGTGAGATCACGACCTGAGCTGAAGTTGGACATTTAACAGACTGAGTCACCAAGGCACCCCTCAGTGTACAAATCTTGAGTTTATTCCTAAGTGTTTTTTTTTTTTTTGATAATACTGTACATGGAATTATTTTCGTAATTTTGGATTATCAGCATTTGGCTTCTATTGAAAACTTAGTTAAGGAAACTTAGTTAATACCTTCCAGTATTTTAAACTGTCTTTCTAAGTTTAATATACATGTTCTCATTTTAAAATATTTCAGGGGTGCCTGGGTGGCTCAGTCGGTTAAGTGGCCGACTTTAGCTCAGGCCATGATCTCATGGCTTGTGGATTCGAGCCCCGCGTCAGGCTCTGTGCTGACAGCTCAGAGCCTGGAGCCTGCTTCGGATTCTGTGTCTCCCTCTCTCTCTGCCCCTCCCCTGTTCACACTCTATCTCTCTCTCTCAAAAAATAAAAATAAACACTAAAAAAAAATAAATAAAAAATAAAATAAAATACTTCAATGGTCTCATAAAGTCATTTTGAGCCTTTTAATTTCAAATATTGAATTTGACATACAGTGAATTTTACATTCTCTTGAATGTTCCAACGCTATTTAGAAACTTAGATTTCTGCCTAAAGCCTCCGGTCTAAAGCAGTTAATGCAATTATACATAAGCGTCTGAGAATCCCAAATCTTGAATACATCACATGCACAAAATTCCACTTATGAGATTCCTTCTGGACACTTAGACCCTAATAACTAAATATTTCTGACCTCGTGTGCAGCCCTTCCGAGATGGACACTTGGGTGCCTACTGGGAAGGTCAGACACCTGCAGACCTTGGGGACAATTCCATTCACTCAACTGAGGAATGTTCTAAAAGTCTTGGGGAGGAATTGGTGGTAGCCAGTTCAGGCAAACAAACTTCCGCAGAAAAGTATGGACATACATGCAAGCACGAATTCTTTTGAAAAGACTCTACGTCGATGTTTTATACGAATTCTACATGTAATGTGTCCCCTAATACTTTTAGTATTTTACTTCATTCTCACAACAGAGGGACCAGAAGGAGGAGTCAACTGCCCAGGTTGAAGCCTCTGACCGCTAGCCAACTGGTTCTCAACAAACATTTGCCAAGGAACGAATGGCCGGTGTTAACCATTTGCACGTTAGCGTGAACTTATTTCTAGAGCATTATTTCACTTCTACTTGTGAAATAAACGCCAAATGTTTCATTTCAACTGTACCGGTCAGAGATCCTGGGAGTCTGGCTGGTTTCAGCCACACAAGTATTTTGACCTGGAGCTGTAGAATATTCTGGCCTAACTGAGCCCTGAAAGCACAGAAGGTCTGTCAGGAATTGTGACTGCCCTTTAGGCCCGAGGGGAGCCAGCCACTTCCTGTGGGAAGCCTACGACTTTGCAGACAGGGGTCCCCCCAGAGCCAGGGGCATTCATACGTCTGCTGGATTGCATGGGAGGGATTACTAGTCTGTTCTCACCCTAGCCAAGCTGGCTGCTGTTGGCTCCCGAAGCTTACACTTCCTTACAGCATTCCCTATCCCAATTGCCCTCCCTACCTGGCCGCATCATATCCTTTAGAAGTCCAGCCAGGTGACCCTAGGCCAGGGAAGGGCATGTGGTTGTCCACTGATCGTCCTGGAAACTTCCTAGGGGTCCCATTTTCTAGGAGACCCCTTGTAAATTCCTCCCCTCTGCTTCCAGTTGGGGTCAGTGCCCTGTCACCAAAGGATATGAGCCCTCTGGCCCCTGCCACACCCCATTCCTGAGTTCTTGAGAGTGAGGGGGCTCAGGCCAGGGCCGGTCATGCAGCAGAGGTACAGCAAACATGCACGTAATGGAACTAAACCTGAATTTTCGCCGAAAGCAGACATCACGGCTGCTCCCAGAAGGCTTGTACCCCGGCAGGGCTCTGCCCAGCTTCTCCACCTCTGTGTCTCCTGAATCCATACCAGAGGAGCCTGGCTTGGAGGGACCTCTGGGCTTGACTTGGGCTTCATGACCTGCCCTCTCTATGCAAAAGTGGCCTGGCGGTCTCCCTCCTTGATTTTCCCTTCCACCCTCCCTGTCGAAATAGTGGCTCCAGAGGGCCTCTGAGGGCATCTCTGCATGCCCCTCAAGATACGAAGTAGATTGAGGTAGACAGAAGGCACATGCCTGAGACTGTGGGAATCAGTGCATGCTGGGGTGGACACTTTTTGGATTCGGCTACAGAATGTCAGCAACGGGTATGGCCAAATAGCAAGGTGCGGGCTCTGAACCACTTGCATAAACGTGTCTGTTCAGGAACGCAGCAGGGGGAGGCTGGGGTGCTCATCAGGCTGGGGGTGCCACTGGTAGCTTCTGGAAACCCGGACGTATACCGAATACACAGAAGCTGATTAAAGGAATAGGATAGTTTTTACCCGTATTATGACATTGCAATTCTCCTCCTATAAGCCTGTGATCTGACATCCTCCCTGCTCCTGGGAGCTGCCAGGGTAGCTCAGCTCCTGCCCAGCATGTGTCCCTCTGTAGTGCAGGTTCGCCACCCAGGGGCCCAGGAGGGCTCTGGGCATTCGGTGAACATAGCAGAGCAAAAAGGGGGCACAGGGGGTGGTGATGGCCAAGGAAGGGCATCAGACAGGAGCCCCTCATCCCCCCTTCCAGGCAGAACAGACCTTTTCTCATGGCTTGGGCCCAGCCGTCATCTCACCACAGTGACAGTGGAGGGACAGACGGGACCTCTATGCAATGCCCAGCCCCTTCCCTTGGGCTCTGATTCAACATAAAAACTGCAAAGGCACAGTCTGTCCTGGGCCTCGGTTTCCCCATGTGTGAGGCAGTGGGCAGAGTTCTGAAGGCAGGGGACACCTCTGTGTCACTCCCTGTGCAGGAGAAGTCTTCCCTGGCGAGATCTCCAAAGATCCCACACCTGCCACTTCTGGTTCTGACCACCTGCTCTCCTCAGGAAGGCCCTCTCCTCATTCGAGTGGAGCCCTCACGCCACCCAGTGGGATACTTGGGTAACTGCACCGAACTTTTAAAAAAAAAAAATTTTTTTTTTTTTTAACGTTTATTTGTTTTTGAGACAGAGAGAGACAGAGCATGAACAGGGGAGGGTCAGAGAGAGGGAGACACAGAATCTGAAACAGGCTCCAGGCTCTGAGCTGTCAGCACAGAGCCTGACGTGGGGCTCAAACTCACAGACCTGAGCTGAAGTCGGCCGCTTAACCGACTGAGCCACCCAGGAGCCCCTGCACTGAACTCTTTCAACTTGTTACCCACCTCAGTGGGGCCGGGCTCTTGAATGATAATGCATTAAAAGGAGTCTTAACTCCAAAAGGAGAAATAGTTCTATCATTCTGGTGATGATGAGGTTGTTTTCTATCATTGCAGAAGGAACTGACATGATCTCAGGGGTGCCTCATGGGTTCCTGCCAGATTCCATTACACAAGCCAGGAATGATTACACTTCATAGGCTCCCAAACCTACTGCTGACCCTGCTTTCACCTGTGCCCCACAGCTGCACCTGTCCCCTATGTGCACCTTGACATACCTTGACATAAATGCACCTTGACGTTACTACACCTTGGTATGATCACACCTTGACCTAACAGGACCTGTACCTAACTTCACCTTGACATGACCTCACCTTGATCTCTATCTTGATGTATTGCACCTAGATATTATAGGGTGGGGAAACCCGTGCGTCCCTATTTATGGACAGAACATGTTTCGAAACTGTGGCACGTCTTGCCCGAGTTCACAGAAAGATGTGGACGCAGCATCCTCTGGACTCTCCTCCCTGACCTCCACGATCTCCCAATTCAGGGTCCCGGGCAGGTAGCCTGCCTGGTGGAATTGGCCTTGAGACAATTGTCCCCTGCATTTCCTTCTTCCTAGAGGTCAGAGTGGGTGCCCACATAAGGCAACAAAGGCATGAGGAAGGAGGCGGCCTGGCTGCCGGCATTCTCCACGCGGAGAATAAAGAGGACCCCTGCCCAGTCATACTCAAGGCCACAGCTGCCATCCCGGCCCCCAAATCTGGCTAGGTGCCTCTCAAGTTTGGCTCAGGCATTTTGGAGGCAAGATTTTAGTAGCTGCTTCAGAAGAGCTCCCTGTTACAGGGGCCTTAATACCTTTCATTAGCCCGACTCTGTGTTGGGCTCAGAACCAGGAACGGATGGAAAACAAGGCAGCCGCCCCAGGTAGCTCGGGTTATATGTGTGCCGCCTGCAGCAGGGCCCCACAAAGCCACCAGAGCTGGCCTAGGGTTCTAGGATGGCAGGAGCGAAACTGCCACATGGTAGTCTGGGAGTCAGGGCCGAGCAGAGAACAGCCTTCTGCTCAGGATATGGGACTGTGGGTTGGAGGTGAAGACAGGGACGGCTCGGGAGCCAGCTCGGCCTTCAGTCCCTGCGGACCAGCTATGGCCTTTGCAAGTGCCCATCCTTGTCAACAGTGTGGGGCAGAGCGCTCAGCGCTGAGGCTGGTGAGGCCCGGCCAGGGAGGTCCTGATGGTAAAATACCCAAGGGCCAAACTCTTGCCCGTGAAATCTCATGGTCTAGTCAGGGAGACCCCGTAGCACACGGGGTGACTCAGTGGGCAGCGGGACATGCCCCTGGTGCAGAGGGGTTGAGGTTAACTCCGGGGGATGAGAAAGATGTCCTGTAAGATTAACAAGGGTTTTTCATGTAGACAAGAGGGACAGGAGCTTCGTGTTCCCAGGAGGAGGGAACAGAATGTTCAGCACATGCATGGAGGCAGGACTGAGCCGGTCACAGTAGCTCTTCTGACACAGGAGCGCTGGGCTGGGGTAGGGCAGGGGAGCAGCTGGACGTGGGGTAAGACACCTGCATTTAGGGCCTAGGCAGCCACTTCCCAAGGGTCTTGGACTTTATTTTTGACAGTAGTAAAGGATTTGGGGGCAGGGAGGGACAGAATTTGATCCATGGCTGGAGGACTGGCCGAATGTTCCTGGAGGCAGTGCCTGGCTCTGGGGACCCAGGTCCCGCGATACCCAGTGAAGAGGGACCGGTGGGTCGCTGAGCTTGGGGAGACCCCTCACAGATAGGAGAGCTGCCCCCTAAGGCTGGAAGGTGGTGGCAAGCTGGGCCCTGCGGCTGCTGCTGGTGAACTTGGGGGAGCGGGGCTCAGGGCCATGTCCAGTGTCTGTCATGGGTGGGGTGTTTGGCAGTGTGGCAAGGGGGAAAAGTAGCACTCCATCAGGGAGAGTGGGAACATGAGGCAGAGGGCTGGGCGAGGGGTCCACTCTGCCTATGAAGGCCTCTTCACCGCCCAGGCCGAGCTAGTGCACCCCCAGCTGTGCCCAAGCTGTGCGTCTAGTTTCTGGAACTTGCTCTTGAGCTGTCCTTACAGAAGTTGGAATGACATGAGCCCCAAGCCCTGGAGACGAGCTGGGCCTCCCTTTCAGCGGCCCCAGAAGCAAGGCCGGGTGTGGAATGGATGTGTGTGATGGCGGCCGGTCCCAGCTGCTAACGTCATGAAAGTGACCATCAGTATTTTTTACTGTACAAACAGCTTTTATTTGGATACGGCTACTCAGTAAATATTGAACAGTAATCATCCCAGGCAACAAAGTGAGAGATAAATGGTGGCTTTTCAAGATATCACCGTGGTGAGAAAGGGAGTGGTCAACGATGCCGGATTTTGCAGCCAGAGAGTTCTCTTTGGTGGCTCCCTGTCCCCACCCCCAGCCCCCGGGGGCAGAAAAAAGTTGGTACAAAACCGTAAGTCCTGGAATTGGCTAAGACTAGTCCCTTTCACGTAATAATTTATTTCATGTCAAAACCATAGCAGACACATGCAGTTATGGGGCTGCGCCCGACTCGCCTGGGTCAGGAAACCCAGTGCAGAGACAGAGGACGGGGCTTGGACCCCTGCGCAGATGAAGATATGTCTGCGAGCACGGCTCTCTTCGGGAAAACACTTTGAAAACAGCACCTCGATTTTATGTGTCTGTGTGCATAACGCCAGCCTTTTCTTTGAGAATGCCCCCAAATCACCAATGTCTTTGCCGCATGAGGCCCCTGCTGGCACCAGTCAAGGGGACGCAGGGGGAACAGGTGCATGTGGAAAAACAGAGACCCTGGCATGGGGTCCTTTCCTGCCTCCTGAGATGTCCCACGAGGTGGGACAGAATTCCACAGGAGAATCCTTGCGTGGAATGTTCTGCCTCCTTCCTTGATGGTCTTTCCTGAGGGAGAAGGAGGCTTCTAGTCCTTAGGGGTGGGTTTCTGGATCTCTGGCACAGGTGTCCTGTGGCCTGGAAGTTTTCTGACAGCCCGATTACGGGGAAGTAGAAGCAGGACCCACCCTCCTTCCCCTCTGCCAGGTCTTACTGTATAACTGTAGAGTCAGTGACTTATTTCTCCCCACAAATCTACCCTCAACGTTGCTTTTATGAAGATGGGGCGGAAAGGGAAGGGGGAGTGGAGTGGGGGCTCAGTGTGGCTCGTCCCTGTCAGCTTCCCCCGGGGGGGAGCAAGGAGGGCGGGTTTGGACCACAGCTCGAAAGCAAAGGCAGAGCCATGCAAACTTGCAAGGTCTGTGGATCTTCAGATCTGAAAGGCACTGACAGCACCATTTTGATTTTAAGAAAACAAGACTGAACGTCCCCGTGAACCTGCTCCAGGGAACCTCACTCAGTGCTGGGGCGGAGTCCCCAAACAGACGTGACGATGGCAGATGTGGGATTCTCAATGGCGGCGAGGGCTTCGGATATCAGTTTTCCAATAGAGCGAGGTTCCTTGTCAGATGAGACAGTTACCTTCCCAGGCAAAAGCCAAGCCAAACAGACACACAAGCAAACAACCCCCCTCCCCCAGCCTTGGCATATTCACCATAACGAATTACAACGTCCAAACAGACGCCAGAGTGCGATCTGGTCACTCAGCCTGAAAAGCTGGCCTGTCCATCCCATCGATGTTTTTGTTGATCTTCCGTTTACCATCCAGATGGTGGATGTTGAAAACTACTTTTGGGAGCCGATCATCCAGGTGTTCACAGGGCATTTCTCCCTTCGGCACGGCTCCCCGATTCTTCAGTGGTAATAGATGCTGAAGGCATGGAGAATGTAGAGCAGGGTGGTCATAAAGGCGAAGAACTGGCAGAAGGCGAGAGGTTCCGTGTTAGCCATGGCCAGATGGCCGCCCCCACCCCTCCTGCACCTGGGTCCGGACTGGACTCCTGAGATCTCTGCAGCCTCACGAGCTTCATGGGCTCCAGGACCCTCACCTCCTCCCGCTGCCCAAGCCAGACACCAGCCTGACTCCTCCCTTCTCCCACCACCACGTCCAAAGCCATCCCCAACCAAACTCATCTGCGCGTACTGCCTGCCTATCTCTTGGTACGCCCACTTCTCCCTTGTCTTGGCTGCCCTCATCCTTCGTGGCCTCAACTTGCCCACTTCTGCTCACTCTTCCCCTCTGATCTGTCCCAAGAGGAAGATGTGATCGTGTTGCTCCCCTCATGTGGTTGAAATTGTGCGGTGAGTCCTTGCTTCTCAAGAGGGAGCCCATTGCCCTTGATAGGCCTTCCAGGCCTGGCTGGCCATTCCAGCTTCGCTTTGCCCCACTGTCCACTCACACCCTGTTCTCGTTCCTTCCTTCACTCATTCATTTAGCGAATACCTTTCAGGCACCTGCTATACTTCAAAAATGACAGCGCACAAAACATTCAAAAATTTCTATCCTCACGGCGCTTACATTTCCGTGGCAGAAGCAGAAAATAAGCAAGATTGGGGCGCCTGCGTGGCTCAGTTGGTTGAGCATCTGACTTCCGCTCGGGTCATGCTCTCGCAGTTCACGAGTTCAAGCCCCGCGTCGAGCTCTGTGCTGACGGCTCAGAGCCTGGAGCCTGCTTTGGGGTCTGTGACTCCCTCTCTCTCTGCCCTTTCCCTGCTCACACTGTCTCTGTCGGTCTCTCAAAAAATAAACAAGTGTTAAAAAATAAAAAAATAAAAAAATAAAGAAAGAAAAGAGGCAAGTTAAACCAGTAGAGTAGCTGGTTTGGTGGGGATAAGTGCCCAGGAGAAAATAAAGCAGAGAAAATACAGGGCCCGCTGGGGAGGGGGAATGGCAAGGCCTTCCCGAAAAGGTGATATGTGAGAAAGCAGCAGAAGGAGGTGAGGGATTTGGAGCACGGGCGTCCCTGTCGGGGTGGAGGCGAGAGCCAGGCGCTGTGTGTTCAGGGAGCAGCGAGGAGGCCAGGTTGCTGGAGCAGCTGACCGAGAGCGAGCAGGGGAGAGAGGTCAGAGGGTGCCGGGCCAGACCGTGGAAGGGTGGTGTGTGGGCGTTGGCGTTAGTTGGGAGTTTAAGGGACTTAAAATTGTTTGAGGAGGAGGGAAAGGAGGCGGACAGGCTGGAAACACCTAGTGCTTGTCGGGTACCCCATTCTTACAATTGGGAATAACGCTCCATGGCAACACCCCTTCCTCCAGCCACCGGATCCTTGCAGGAGCCCCCAGACTGACCCAGGCCTGGATCTTTCTGGTCACAGCAACCGGTCGGTGTTGGGCTCTCACCCAGTCTGGGTGTTAGGTCCTTTCCAAGAAGTGTTGGAGGCAGGATTGAGGAAAGTTAGGCCGCCAGAGGAGGAAGCTGCTGGCTGTGAGCAAGCGGCCATATGAGGGCACCATTCCACAAAGGGAGAAAGGCAAGCAACGCTGAGTCTCTGGTCCTAGTGGACCTAAGGTCTTGGGGGTCCTGCTCTTCCCACGACTGGCCGGGCCACCTGGCCCTGGGTTCTATCAGCCAACGCGTTAGCCCTGTGGACTTGTCCTTGAAATAAAAGGACATTGGAACGGTTCAGCCACGCCGAGGAATTGGGGTTCCTTTCCACAAGCGGTGGAAATTCTTCCCATGGAAGAGAGAAATGTGCTCCAGCTCGGGTTTTAGAGAAAAGAATTCTGAGGGCAAGGCTGGGTGGGGAAGCAGAAGACGTGAGATGGCAGCTGAACTTGGGCTTGGTACCCCCTGAGCTCATGCAGACACACACACACAGCACACACAGAGACACAGACGCACACAGACACGTGCACACACACATCTCCTTTCCTCCAAGCCCCCTTCAGTCTGAGGCTCAGGGCCCCCCATTCCACAGCACACAGAATTAAGCCCCCTTCGATGTGCTCCCCACCAGTGGCTCTGTGTTCTGCGCGGCACTCACCGAGGCTGCGGTGTTTATGTAGTAGTTCCTCAGGTCCGCGGTCTCAGAAACGATGGTGGCATGTGCTTGTAAGACAGCGGCACTCATGTACAGGATGCCAGTGGTGCCGTGGTACAGGCTGTCCTGGAAAGGAAGAGGAGAGGCCACGGCCACCGTCATGTGGGCACTTACGCAGGTGCACACTTCCCTCTCTGACCACACAGCCGGGCGGAGGGAGCAAAAGAGACAAGCCTGCTCCTCCGACTCCTGCTTTTTTCTTTCGCAGGGTTTCTGGTGAACAATAGCGGATTAATAAACGGCAACGGGGGCACCTGGGTGGCTCAGTCAGTTAAGCGTCCGACTTCGGCTCAGGTCATGATCTCACGGTCCGTGAGTTCGAGCCCCGCGTCGGGCTCTGTGCTGACGGCTCAGAGCCTGGAGCCTGTTTCAGATTCTGTGTCTCCCTCGCTCTCTGACCCTCCCCCATTCATGCTCTGTCTCTCTCTGTCTCAAAAGTAAGAATGAAAAAACGTTAAAAAAAAAAAAGAAAAAGAAAAATTTTTTTTAAATGGTTATCAGTTCTGGAAGGAATGTTGTCACAGGCGAATTGGCATTTTGCAACCCCTAATGAGATATTCAACTCAGGAAAACTTATTAGGAGACAAAAAAAAAGTATCAGGGGAAAAGCTGATGGGTAAGCCTGTCACAGTGGAAGAGGGGCCACCAGTTGCCACATGTGATACGACTAGAACCCACTTAACGGAATGTTGTTTCCAGAAAGGTGTGAACCCATCTTCACTGCAGGGACTTGGAGGACCAAGTCACATCTCACCAGGAAGAAGCAAACAGACAAACCCAAAAGGTTGGACCTTCTGTAGGACAGTTGACCCGCTTTCTTCAACAGCGTCCCTGGCAGGGAGAGCCATTGGAGGTTAAAGGTACCCAAGAACCCTCACTACCAAGTGCAACGCACGGCCCCTGGGAGGATCCTGATCGAACCGACCAACTGTAAAAAGACATTTCAGGTGTGATCGGGTGAATCTGCATACGGTCTGGGTCTTAGATGATACCGAGGAATTATTGTTAATAACTTTATGTAAGTGTCGTAACGTAAGGAAGTTTGCATGTTTCTTTGGAGGCAGACTGAAATGTATAGAATGGAATGACATGTTTTGGATTTGCTTTAAAATTCTTCAGGAGAAAAAAAAAAGGCTAGGTGCTGCAAGCGTGTTTAACACTTAGTAGTGTAGGAATCTGGGTTATGGTTACTTGAGGGTCCATAATATAATGGTCCCTACTTTCGTATATGTCCTAAATTGTTCAATACAGAAAATTTTTTCTTTTCTTTTCTTTTCTTTTCTTTTCTTTTCTTTTCTTTTCTTTTCTTTTAAATGTGTATTTGTTTTTGAGAGACAGAAAGAGACAGAGCACGAGTGAGAGAGGGGCAGAGAGAGAAGGAGACACAGAATCCGAAGCAGGCTCCAGGCTCTGAGCTGTCAGCACAGAGCCTGACGTGGGGCTTGAACTCATGAACTGTGAGATCATGACCTGAGCCGAACTTGGACATTCGGCCGACTGAGCCTCCCAGGAGCCCCAAAACAAAAAAAAATTTTAAATGGTTATCAAGATGATGTGATATGAAAACAATGTAATGACATAATATTAATGAAAGAACTGACATCCAAAATTATTGGTTCAATGTGATTATATATACATTTTACCTACAATTTGCAAGGAATATAGGAGAATGCACCCAGTGATTGTGAGAGCACCATGGGATTGGGGGATTTTTTTCCTACTATCATTTCCTTTAATGCTGCTCCCATGATTTAACCATAAATAAAATTTAAAGGGAAACGCGTCAGGATGCGCTTTATATAGAATATGTATATTCCTAACAAGGAAGATGATGGAGGGGAATACAATGAAAAATTTGCTGTGGCAGAGAAATGCTTTCATTCTGGCTTAACAGTAAACACAGGAAAGGGCACCGGGTGGCTCCGTCAGTTAAGCGTCCAACTCTTGAGTTCAGCTCAGGTCATGATCTCACGGTTCATGAGTTCAAGCCCCACATCGGGCTCTCTGCTGTTTGTGTGGAGCCCACTTTGGATCCTCTGTCTCCCCTCTCTGCCCCTCCCCTGCCCTTTCCCTGCTCTCGTATGCGCTCTACCTCTCTCTCAAAAATAAATAAACATTAAAAAAAAAAATAGTAAACCTGTGAAGATGAAAAAGTCTTGGATCCATAGTGACCCAGCCCTGAAAAGGCCTCTGGTCCCTGGTCTCTGCTTTTCAAATGCCATCTGAAATGATTGTAATTAGTCATTCTTCGTGCCTTACTTATGTACACCGTTTTTGAAGTGGGGGGGATCCCCCTCTTTAGCAGTCCTCACCTTCTCCATGGAGCAACGAAGTCATTTACCTTCTCAGCCTTTCTCCTTCCCCACCCAGAAGGCCCTTTGTCCTCACAATACCCAGGACAGACATCAGGAGGAATCCAAGGGCTTGGGTCACCCTCTCTGGTTCTTACCAGGACTCGCCAGGACTCATATCTTTTGTAAAATCCAAACAAGTAAGACAACAGGAACATCAGGGAGATGAGAAAAGAGGTGAGTGAGACATATATCACCCATCCTTGTAGCAAGGCGTTTGCTACCTGGGTGGCAGCTACCAGCATCCAGACCCAGCACCCAAATACCTGTAAGAAAAAAAAATAAAACAAGAACCTTCATTTGCTTGTGTCGGGCATAGTTCTCTTTGTAGGGCATCCCTCTTCTCCTCTGTCTCCGGTTACAAGCTCTGCAGATGAAGTTAGGGGGGAAGCAAGAGGGAAATGGGGAAGGAAGGCTGGCCCCGAGCCAAGAGTAGACTTTGTTAGAAAACTCAAGTGGTTAACACAGAGGTCACCGGTGGAGGGACTTGGGCAGTTTGGTTTGTGGATGTGTCTTCTTGGCCCCAACAGTGTTGACATATACAGCCATTATATATATTTCTGAATAAGTTGCCAACATTTAAAACAGGATATTTCACAGGAAAAATTCCGATTTTAGACATCTCTTGAGAAGTCTATAGTTCTAGCCACAGTTGAACACATTCCCAAGCCAGAGTAGGCTGAAATGAGTTGTGACTGTTTCTTTAAAAAGGACCCAGAGTCCTCAGTGGACCGCATCCCCTTCACCCCCAACTCCACGCCTTTGTGTTGCACGTTTTATGTTGCTCACTTTCTCTGTGGAATAGTGCTCTCCTTCGACTGGTTCCCTTTACTCACTCACCATGCCTGCCTGGCCCTGTGTGCATTTAGTTTGGGCCCCTGGGTTATAGTATCTGACACCTTGTGGTCAGATAGCAGTTGGGCAATACTATTCCAGTTTAATCGTCTTTCAGCTCTGTCCAACCTTTTATTATCCTCTTGGTGGAGAAACCAAATCTTTTCTATGGACTCTGCCTTTGTTTGCTTTTAGCCTGGGTTTATACTCATGTTAGTGAGTCCAGGGAAAGAAATAAATGTCCACTAAACAGCATGTTCAGTTAGAGGTCTGAGGGAAAGGGTCAACATGAGCACCAAGTAGTTTTGCTATTGGTTTGTCTCAGAGTTTCTGTGCTTCTCTCCTTCCTGGGTTCTCCGTAGGATATCCTTGTGAGCCTCCTTGGTTCTCCCTCTCCTCACTCCTGTTAAATCTATGCTTCTAAGCATGGTATAGGTTGGCAATTCCAGGTCTTCAGGCCCACACATCCACTTGCCACTGGATGTCTCTACTCAGATGTTCCATAGCAGGGGTCAGCTTTGTACTTGCAGGATCCCGAGAATGAGCGCCTTATTAAATTTTGCACCCTGAGCATCTCATTTGCCCCACCCCAGGCCTGTCTTTGCCCCCTCAAGATCCTCAAATCCAACAGTTACAAAATCTGAACTCATTGCCACGTCCTAATTCCCTCAGAACCCACTCATCTCTGCACCTTCTGAGAATGACCCTTCTGAGGGAGAGAGTGATGGGTTTGGGAATGAGTGTAACAAGTGATAATGTTCTACTTCTCACACTGCACGGTGGGAAATTTTTTCTTTTATAAAGCAATAAAATAATTACAAAAAATGTGTTGGACTATGAGACCACTGGAGATTTGGAGTGATGAAGAGACAGAGCCAAGGATGGCTCCCAGATTTGAGGTATGGAGGAAGCACACCACCAGATTTAAAACTTTGCGTAAAGTTACAGTAATCAAAAAGAGTTATCAGTGCAGGTAGCTCACATTTCTGCTCATCTCAGGAGATAACTCATCCCTTTCCCTAGTTCTGTTGCCTTCCACACAAACTTTAGAAGCAGATTGTCAAAATCTACAGTATCTTCTGGGGCTTTGTGTTAAATTTATGGATCGATTTGCAGGAGAATTGACATCTTTACTATGATGAGTTTTCCAATCCATGAACATGGTATGCCTCTCCAATTATTGACGTTTCTTTGTCTTCTTTTATCAATAGTTTGTAGTTTTTAGCATACAGATACGGTACACACTTCCTTATATTTATGGCTCAGTATTTTATTTGGGGGGAGCTATTGTAAATAGTATTGCTTTTTTAAAAATTTCATTTCCTGGGGCACCTGGGTGGCACAGTAAGTTAGGTGCCTGACCCTTGATTTCAGCTCACATCATGATCTTGTGGTTTGTGGGATCAAGCTCTGTGTTGGGCTCTGCACTGACAGCTGGAGCATGCTTGGGACTCTCTCTCTGTCTCTTTCTCTCTCTCTCTTTCTCTGCTTGCATTCACTCTCTTTCTCTCTCTCTCAAAATAAATAAATAAACTTAAAAAAATAAAAATTTCATTTCCCAGTTGTTCAATGCTAGTAATACAAACATGACTGTTTATTTTGTGTGTTAACATTGTATCCTGCAAGTTGCTAAATTCACTTACTCGAAGAAGTTGTTTGGTAGATTCCTTGGAATCTTCTGTGTATCTCATTAGGTTTTAATTTTTATGATTACAAATAAGATTGAGCTTACGTGCATACGTTTCATCTTCTGTAAAATTTTTAATTGTTTTTTATTGGTTCCAAACTTCTTATGGGTTTGTTTTTCTTACTGATTCATAGTAATTCTTTCTAATAGTGTGGATCTTGTTGGCTGTGCGAATTATTGCAAATATATTCCTCAAGCACGTGTTTCACACATTTTTATGATGCCTTTTGATGAACAGAGTTCTTAATTTTAATGTAATTGAATATGCTCACCTTTTCCTTTATAGACTGTGCTTCTTCGGTCAAGTTTAACAAATCCTTCCCTACCTTGGGTCATGAAGATAGTCTTTCTGGGACCACTTTCTTCCTGCAGTACAATCATTAGTAGTTTCTTTGGGAAAGGTCAGTTGGTAGTAGTCAGTTTGATTTGTCAGAAAATATTCTTATTTTTCACCCTGACAATTATTTCCTCTCCACACTTCTAAGATATTTTCTCAATGGTTCTACATCTTTCTATATTTTCCATTATATTCCAGCTCCATTGTTGCTGCTGAGAGGGCAGCTGTCCATTGCACTGCTGTTCTCCTGGAGGAATCTGTCTTTGGTATCTGGCGGCTTTGGGAGTCTTCTGTCTTTGAAGTTCTGCAGTTTGTGTTGAAGCGTGGGTATCTTTGTACTACTTTTGCTTGGCATTAATTTCATATTCGATACCTGATAATTCCATTTCCTCAGTCTTGGTGCCTGATTCTGCAGTTTGTGGCTTCTGTTAACTTTCATTCCTGTTCATTTTTTCCCTCCTATGTTTGGTGAATTCTGGTTGTGAATGACTGTGGGAGTAGCTCACTTCTGAATGATGCTATTAGAGAACTTCTGGATTAAACAAGTCCAGTTATTTCTGTCTAGGTGAACTGAAAGATATGCAACTTTCAGTTCTCATTTTCATAACATACCCCTGGCTTCCTGGGACGAGCAGTTCTCGCCTTACAAGTAAGCAAAACATAGACTTGGATATGTCCACTGTCCCTGATGAGGCTTCCACTGCTGTTATTCTGGAGAGGAAAAGCACTTTGGGATTTATAGAGAATTTATGAGCCCTTAAGGAGAGAAAAGGAACAGGAATTGAGAAGCCAAAACAGATTAGGAAGGTGACCACAAACAAGGCTCTCACTGGGCTGGACAACACATTCAGAAGCTTCACCTTCACGTAAAGACCAGCTCTGGGAGCACATTTCCCCAGATCTCAATAGTCAGTGTCCATGTGAATTTTGCAAGTCTTAGGTTGAGCCTGGGACCACCTGTGAGTAAGATGGCTAGCGTGTCCTGAAGAGGGGGTGTTGAAGGACAAAAGCCGCTGTCCCCCTTGAACTGGGCTCCTGCATGTTGATCTCAGTGACAGGGGTCTGCTGGTGCTTTGGGGCACCTGCTAAGCATCCTCCCCACCGAGACTTGGGAAGTGCATAAAAATGCTGGCACCCTGTCAACACCCAAACGATGCTAGCCGCTAGTGGCAATGGTGTTTGGGACTTAGTGACCGCACCAGAGCTCGTCAAATTTTAGACTCATTTTAGACCTCGGAAGGCAGAGCATGCTGTGTGCCATTCACCGCTGTATTCCTGGTGCCCAGCGCAGGCCCTAATACAAGGTGGATGGGCATGGGGTCAAAGATCATCCTTCAGCGTTTATTTATTTTTGGGACAGAGAGAGACAGAGC
Organism: Felis catus; assembly: GCF_018350175.1. Taxonomy (NCBI): domain Eukaryota; kingdom Metazoa; phylum Chordata; class Mammalia; order Carnivora; family Felidae; genus Felis; species Felis catus. The sequence continues at coordinate 104,464,919 of NC_058370.1, read as the reverse complement.
ATGAACGGGGGAGGGGCAGAGAGAGAGGGAGACACAGAATCGGAAACAGGCTCCAGGCTCCGAGCCATCAGCCCAGAGCCTGATGCGGGGCTCGAACTCACGGACCGCGAGATCGTGACCTGGCTGAAGTCGGATGCTTAACCGACTGCGCGACCCAGGCGCCCCAAAGATCATCCTTCAGAATGAATCAATGATGACACCCCATGTTCATCAGGTGCTTTACAGTTGATAAGATGCATTTGCTTAGACAGCCTTGGTTAGTCTACACAGCAGTTCGAACTCCTTGGACTTTCTGAGACCAGAGAACTGCCACTTCATACCTGACACTGCTTATTGCCAGTTCGCCTCTGCCAGACCTGGGGGGTGTGTCAGAGTGCCTGAGCCCCACTGAGCCTATCAGTGCCTGCAGAGGGGCCCCCCCACCCCCTCCCCGCCATCAGAGGCTGCCCTGGGCGGACGCTGCCAGATGCACATTATTTACACGTCACACTAAGTTCTCCCCACAGTGTGTGAGGTGGTGCCGTACTGGAGGGGACTGAGACCTGAGGTCACACAGGACATGGGGTAGGACAGCTCTGAATCTCTTCTGGCAACCAGAGTTTACACCTGAGGGCAGGGGCCTCTGAGGGCTTGGGTATCTACTCAAATTGCCTGAGAATCTTCTTGAAATGGCTTTAGTGTTGCATAATCAATGTTATGAAGGGGAATGTTATTTTTTATTTCCCCACCCTCTACCTTCTGGACAGAAGAAAGGACCAGGGCCAAGGACAAACTCCGGGCGAATTTACACCCGGTCTTTCTTACCTCGTTTCTGCCTCAAGCAGTCTAGATTGGATTCTTTATAGGTAAGCCGGTTTCGAGTATTTGTCTTTATTTGTTATTTTTTTAAATCTCTATTTAGCTTTCCAAAATTTCTTGGCAGCCTAAACTGCTCTCTTATTTGAACCTTCAGTTTGTATTTTCCCAAGAGCAGGAGATATTTTTAGATGTCTGGGGCTGGCCCTCAAAGTGGAAGAATATTTTATCATAGTAAGATATTGTGATCGAGTGGATTTCAAGCACGACTTGGTTCAGAGTCTGTTTCTTACGAACGGACACAGATGACTCGTCTATGCGTTCTGCAAAGGCTGAACCGAAATCCGAAAAGAGCTTTTACCGTAGGATGGAGTTTAACAACAAGTTTGGTTGCTTATTCCTCCTTCGAGCATGGAGAATAGCTCCTTCGCGTGCAGAGAGCTGGTGAAAGCACTAGGATACAGAAACCGAGTAGCCTCACCCGGACTGGTGGAGAAAAACTGAGATTCCAGGCCTGCGGAGGCGGAGAGGTTGGGCTCCGAGCATCTCATCACACCACAGAGTGAGAAAACTTTCAAAGGCACCTGGGGTTAGGTCAGGAGGATTCAGATGGGTCTTGTTGACAATTTGATAGGACAATCTGAGCTTCAGATAAGGATGACGGCTGTGGGTTGAAATACAGCAACTAAATTGAAGTCCGTGAGTTGAAAAAATACTTTCAGAAAAGCCCCCTTTTGGGGTCATTTTGGGGGGGAGGATGCTTATTATTTCGGAAGGCAGCTGTGCCCATCGTTATTACCCCCCCCCCCCCGATGTTTATTATTGTGATTGCTGCTTAAAAAAGGAAAAGAAGGAACAAAAAGTATGGTGTAGAGGTAAGGAGATTCTAAAATACGTGGATGCCTGGGGCTTCCCCTCTGAGTCCTGTTACTCCTGGGGGTCTTTGAAAGTCCATCTGGGGACTCTGAGAAATCCCCAGGGTCTAAGTCCTGCCCCAGAGATTCTGACTGAGCCCATTGTGAAAAGTTCCCCAGGCGGTGCAGTTAGGACCTGAGAACCCTGGGAACCTCTCTCTTTGTTTCCCGGCTGACCCACCCTGTTTATGGACGCAGCATCCTTCCTCCTGGGTTCCAATTCAAGCTCTGCCTGCTCGGCAGGTTATTTGACTCATCTGTACTTTCATGCACTTGTCCATCAAACAGAGGAGGTGGGGATCGCCTCTCTCATCGGATTCTCGTGAGAACTAGCTAAGTCTCCCCAGCACACGGTGAGCGTGCGGTAACCACTGTTGGCCATGTTAGCCATAACCATTTGGAATGGCGCAGAGGACCGGAGGGAATGTTCCCCGACAAGGAGCCAGAGGAGGGAATGTTCAGGGCCAGTCTTGCTGAGGGAGGGGAAGTTCACTTCTGGGGGAGCCGGGAGAACCACCAGCTGGGTGAGTGAAAGAACATTTAGGGGACACACGTCCTTCTGAGGAGTCGACGGAAGTTTCGGTCATCTAGAAAAATGTTACCTATGTACACGCATGACTTTTGTCTACAAATCTGGGGACTCGCAGACCCTCAAAGCCCACCTGCGGCTCCCAGGTTGAAATCCGTTGTCATCTCCAGGCTAAGTAACAGTGCCATCAACTGCTGTATTATTTTGACAGTATCAACCGAAACATTAAATACACATATTGTTTGATCCAATCATTTCACTTTTTCGAGTCTGTCCTATAAATAATGCACAGGAACAAAATGGTGAAAGTACAAAGTTGTTTATTGGGGCCTTGCTGGCTATGGAAAAGATAAGCTACATCTTAAATGTGCATCCAGAGAGGACCAATCAAAGCAATTGTGTTTGCACAGTGGAACACTCAGCAGCTTTCAAAAAGAATGAAAAAAATCTTTGTATGCCAAAGGGAACAAGTTCTAAGTACCGTAAAAGGCACAGACCAGCGCGCCCAGTGTGCTATGATTTTTGTAGAAAAAGAAGAAAATGTATGTGTGCGTGTATGTGCATTTGTTTGCAGATGCACAGAATGTTTCTGGAACGAGACCCAATAAACCAACCAGTGCCCCAGGCTCCCAGGAGAGCTACTTGACAGGGTGTTGAATGTTTAAACTAATTAAAAAAAAAATTTATATTTACAAAGCAAGAAAGAAAACCCTGTGCCAGATGATGGAGGCTGGCTTCAAAGGTCAAGACTTTTGAATGGGAGAGACAGGAGAATCACCTGTTCTTCGGGGAGGATGAATCCGTCCACCCAAATAGAGCAGGTGGGACCTGAGGCCCCTGATGGGCAGAGCAGGTGAACTTCATGCATGGAGAGGTTCTGAAGACAGACACCGCCCTGGAGATGACCCCATGTGAAAGGCAAAGGAGGAGTCGAAAGGATGCACGGTCTCAGATTGCACGGGCCGGGACTCCGGGATGAGGCGGGAGGTGTGGGCTCGGGCGGGGCAGGTCAGGGGGTGAGAGCCAGGGAGGAGCACTGGGGCGATACCCTGCTGGCAGGTTTTTCTGCATAGCTGGGCAGTAGCTCAGCGTTGTGGGTCTCACCACTAGCACCGCATTCCTTTGCTTACCACTTAATTTTCATGAAGCACTGCCTCTCTTTCCCTTCCCTGGGACTTGGGGGAACGCAGGCTCCACCACAAAGCCTCAGAAACTTCAGGCCGGGAGGACAAGGCCCACATGGAGACAGTGAGGCCCAGGAGGTAACGGTGCCAAGCGAGCTGGGGGCTCCTGGTCCCACTGATGGCCCCGGGCGGGGGTGGTGGTGGGGGGAAGGGAACAGACTCCATGAAGGACAAGCTCTAGCATTGCCCACTGTGGGAACCCAGACCCCCTGGAGGTAATGTAATCCACGGTCCCTCACATTCAGGAACCCCTGGCCCATGAGCTTTAAGTCCAGGGTCTCTGGGCCATTGCAGAAAATTTTTAGAAAATTGTATAGGGGCGCCTGGGTGGCTCAGTTGGTTAAGCGCCTGACTTCGGCTCAGGTCATGATCTCACGGTTCGTGAGCTCGGGCCCCGTGTCGGGCTCTGCGCTGACAGCTCGGAGCCTGGAGCCTGCTTCGGATTCTGTGTCTCCCTCTCTCTGCCCCTTCCCTGCTCATGCCTTGTCTCTCTCTCTCTCTCTCAAAAACAAGTAACATTAAAAAAAAAAAAAGAAAAGAAAGTTCTATGAAATACACAGGACACCATTTACCATCTTAACCGTTTTTAAGTGGTACGATTCTACGGTGCTAAGGGCATTCACGGTGTTGCGAAACCATCGCCACCGTCCACGTCGACAATGCTTTTCATCTTGCAAAACTCAAACTCTGTACCCGTTGCCCACTCACTCTCCCCTCCCCCTTCCCCGTCCTAATCTTTTGTCTCTATGAATTTGGCTACTCTAAGGACATCACGTGAGTGGAATCATACAGGATTTGTCTTTCGGCGACTGGCTCATTTCACGGAGCATAATGGCCTCACGGTTAATCCCTGTTGCGGCCTGTGTCAGACTTTCCTTCCTTTTTAACGACCGAATAATAGGCCATGACACGAACACACCACATACATAGTTTGCGCATCCATTCCTCCAGTGATGGGACGCTTGGACCGCTTCCTCTTTTTGGCTGTCACGAAGGGTGCCGGTGTGTGCAACTATCTGACGCACGTTCTTTAAAAGGGAAAAAATAAGACGAAACTCATCCTGGGGCTGTGCTTTGGACCCCGTAATTCTGGTGCAAAATGCTCCTTCAGACAGACCCACTGTGTTTGTGCTGGAGCACGTGTCCGACCCTGGGTGGGGGTGGGGGTGGGGGGGTGATATCAACTCAAAATGCCTTCACTCCAGGGCGATTGTAATGACTCAAACCCAAACCACATGGCAGGAAGGAGAGCTGTTACTATTTTTCAACCCTAAGATCTTTTTAAATTGATTGTAAAAAATGATGTTAAGAGCAAAGGAATTTTTTGGTATATTAGGTCCCCTTCCAGCCCTAGTGCTCGCGCGTACGTATTTTCTATCAAGCTGGAAATCGTGATGGACATGCATTTTGTATTCTCCTTTATGTATTTTTGGATGTTGCTATGTGGCTTGATACTAAAATTGATTCTTGGTACGCAAGGTCGTTCTATTCAGTTGGCCTGAGCACTGAATCTGTGAACACGGAGTCATTTGCTCCCAGGGGATGTAGGCATTAGGTTCCTGCAAAATCTCTGGTCACAGTATTTTCATCAACTGATCAACACGTACCTTTATTTGAGGTGCTTCAACGCATAGCTTTATGTTAGGTGTGTGCGTAAAGACACCTTATTTAACATATGCTCTTGAGTCATTCACACTGAACTCTTGGCCAACAGCACTACAAGCCTGTCGAGCACGTATTGTCTATGAAAGGCAACTCACGGGGTTCTCGTGCTGAAGCCCTAAACAGCACTTCAGCACGAACCGAAGGGCTATTTTAAACAGCAAAATCACCAACGAGAAGCACAAAAATGTGAAAGATGTGCCCCCAGACAGACTTTGGAAAGCACTCTTGTTTACAGGATGAGAGCCGAGACAAGAAGGCACAGGGTAGCGTCTTGCTCGGCCCCAGCTGGGAACATGCACCTCAGACAACCCAAACGTTTTGCTGCTCTGCACGGGCCCGCCGATAACCGCGAGAGTGCTGTGAGTATTGTTTAGCGACTGCGAATAAATTGTCGCGACTACATACGTTTGCGAAGAGAGAATCCAGTAATGACAACTGACTGCACTTTCCAATGCCACAGTTACACTCCATCAGGCTGAAAAATGTCACTTACTCAATGAGGCCCCTGTGCCTGCACATTGGATGTCTCCGGCTTTTCCCGTTACAGACAATGACACAGGAAATAGCGTTACAGAGATGGTTGCCTTCGTTTAACTTGTATCCTTGAATTTCCCAACTGGGCTTACTGGTAGGAGGCGTGGGCAGGGAGGGGTGATTTTCCACCATTCACTGGGCTCATCGCAGGCCCAGGCTGGGACATTTGTGTGACCGAGTCTGGCCCTTCCGGGGGAAGACACCAGGGGACTCCCGGGAAGGGGTTCTTCCTGCCTAAGGAGACCAAGATGAGACCGTCTCCGTTCTTGCTTTGGCCATTGCTGTGTCTGGTATCAGGCCTGGAGCTATGAAACGGAAGAGGACAGAGGTGGAGGGAAACGGCTTGGACCCTGGCGATGCAGCTATGCTGCGAAAGAATCAGCCCAGAGGTACAGCTGCCCGAGACTTCCCAGAACGTGACATGGTCCGTTCCCTTCTGCTCCAGCCAGTCTGAGCTGGCGACGGCCCTTGGCACGGCACTGCCGAGGACCAGCTGGGATGCCTGGGACCCCACCCCCCTCTTAGAACACCCTGCTGGCTCCCCGTGACCCGCAGACCAAACTCGGGCCACGGCCCTGCAAGCCCAGCCTGCCTGACTCCCCCCGCTCTGCGTCAGTCTCGCTGAGCCTCCGTCAGTGCCCCCAGCCCTGGGGCTTCCAAACGTGGGCTGAGATTCATGGTGAAATTAGTTTGTTAGTTCGTCGCCAACAACATTAAAAAACTAAGGAGGCTGGACTAGCAAGCAGGAGTACGTTACCCATGGGAAAGGGAAACAGTGTCCTGAATCTGTTTCATTGCACACACACACACCACACATGCACACCTGCACACACGTGTACCGGGTTGCCACGAAAGATCTCTCTTCTGTGGGCCCCAGTCGGTGTGGGGGAAACCTTTGCTCTGGAATGCCTTCCTTCCTCTAGCCAAGGGCCTCTGCCTGTGCTGGTGTGCACCCCCTTCCACAGTCCTTTCCTCCACAGCACTGTCTGGGGCAGACACTCTTGACATTGGGTCCACAGCACGGCTGCCATAGCAGGAGCCCATCGGGGACCTGAGGGCCACACTGGGGCCCATATGGGCCGCGTGAGCCTGGGAGAGGAAGGGAGCGGGAACGAAACTTGACAGGAGCCCTGGGTCGGACAGGTGGGAGGGGTCCTGGAGTGTCCCACATCTGCAGTGACTAGAACTCAGTGTGGACGAGCCAGGGCAGACACAGCTGGGTGACGCTGGCCTCCTCTGGGCTGCCTCGGGGAGCCGGGCGCTCCTGGGTGGTCCTCACCCAGCTCGGAGACCCCCGTGCCCACGTGGGTGCTGCCTACAGCCCATGGGGCAGCTCCCGTGCCTGAGTCAGTGGGGGCCAGCCTGTGAAGCTTCTGAGCAAGAATCATTACCTCCTTCGTACGGCGGCGGGGGGGAGGAAACCGGTTCTGGGAGGCCAAGCGACTTTCCCAAAGTTACTCATGGGAGCGCGCCAGGCCTGGACTGGAATCCAGGACCCGCACACAGCTAGCATTGTATGGAAGTTCTACGCTCCATAATTTAACCTAGGACACTTCCAAACACTGAGTCACTACATCCTGATTCACAGAGGGCGAGTTTTCTCTGTGGCTTTAAGGTTAGCAGGAAATTGTGGCCCAGGCCCCTTGGCCTCCGGTGAGGGCCCATGTCTTATCCGGTCCACTCCAGGAACAATAGTGCCGGCCAGAGCTCCAGCTACCACCGCTCCTGGCAGAACAAATCATATAAGGAGGCCTTGGTACCCATAAGGCAAAGGAGGGGCTGGCCGCTGGCTGGGGAAAGTCTGTGCCTACCTTGGGGTGTGTGCCTGGGAGGGGCAGGATGCCGCCACAGGGGGAGGGGCTGGTGAGTCAGCGGGGCCTCCTCCGCCTTCCTCCCCTCCCTCCTGGCTTCCTCCCCCAGGGCCACTGCACCCCCCCACTGACCCAGCTTTTTATTGACCGAGCAGTACAGATTTTCATAAAGTAGGGTAATAAAACCATTCTTACCCATCCAAAGTCTAAAGAGCTTTTCCTTCTTGTCTCTTAAAAAAAAAAAAAAACAAAAAAAACGAAAACACTAAGCACTTTTAGGGCAAAAGTGTTTTTTACCCTCCCTTTTTAAAACTTTTTTTAACCTTAGAAAAGTTAGAAAGTACAGAAAAGATGTAAAAGCAGATAAATGCATCCCGCTCCCCAAGGTGGCCTGGTGGACAGGCTTCCTCCAACCTCGGTCTCTTTCCCTTTGGCTCCCACTATGGTTGTCAAGCTCACGTCCCTCCGCATGTTACCAGAAAGTCACCAGACGAGCCCAGGAGTCGGGCTCAGGGGAGGTTCTCCACCTGAGCCCACAGATGTTTTGTGTCCAAGATGGCCGTGATCCTGTTCTTTGTCAGGCACTGAGGACCCGTAGTGATATCGCTATTCACTCTAGTCCTGGTTGACTCCTGCTCAGCTCCCCCTCCCCCACTTGTCTATGAGCAGAACTTTGAGGGCAGGGACCAGACCAGGGTCACCTCCTCCAGGAAGCCACTCTTGACTGCCAAGCCCGAGCGCATCATGAGGAGTGACCTCCCTCATGGTTATTTTCTCTCTCCACTGCCTCCTCCCCAGGCCCCGAGCTCCTGGATACAGGACTCGGCCCTGTGGTTTTTGTGTCCCCAGTGTAGGGCACGGAGCCTGGCACAAAGCAGGCTGTACATGCTGCCGAGTTGAGGAGGAGACAGGAGGCGGGTTGCTGGACCCTCCACTCCCTAGCTGCTCAGTCTCATCTCCCTGGGCCTGATTACCATGCAAGTGGCCCCAGCTGACACCTTCTGGGCCTGCCACTCTGGCCCAACCACAGACTGGCATTTCTGCCAGAGCCGGGACAGAATGGGGACAAACACCCATTTGTTTCGTCCCCACCCATTTCCTGCTCCATTACTTCACGGGCCCTAGAAATTCTCCAGGTCGGGAGCGTCCTCCCTCAGAGAGCAGAGGGGCTTCCCTGGGATGCTTTCCTACCCCTGCTGCTTCCCCCCCCCCCACACCCCCCCCCCACCTCCGGCCACATAGGAAGGACTATATAAAAATGTGTGTCAGAGAGGACGATGTTCAAATAGACGTACCACCCTCCTCCCACATCCATCCAGCATCACCTGGGCAGAGAGAAGGTCCAGATGGGCATGGGGGGTGGGATGGGCTGTGCCCAGCTCGGAAAGCAGAAAAGGCAAAGCTCAGAGATTCCCTCCAAGGGGAGGAGCTGAGTTGGGCTTTTCTGATACAGGTCAGAAGACTCTGGGGGCCCCTGTGATATCTGGCCCTCCTCTCAGACCCACCTTGGACCTTCTAGGTATAGCTTGAGGTGGGAGGGTGGGGACTGTGTCTCAAAGGCTGTGGGACCTGAGTTATGGGCTGGCTCTGTTGCAAGCCCTGCGTCGGCCCCAAGCAGACATCTATTCTGGCCGAGATGGGGAAGATCTGACCATGTGGTGACATCTGAGAGGCAGGGCTGGTTGGCAGGTATGGGACGAGGCAAAGGAGGGTCTGGCAGAGATGAGAGGGGTAAAGGCCAGGGAAGCCTGGTGTGGGCCCCCCCCCCCCCCACTTGGGCCCGCTTCCTGCCACTTGCCAATCTGGACCACATTCCAGAAACCTCTTCTGCCTCCCACAGATCAGCTGTGCCCCAGGGGAAAGTTCTCTAGGCAAAGAGCTCCTGGAAGGGTGCTGGCAGCAGGTGGGGCACTTTTCATTGACGAGACTTCTTATCTGGGGTTCCCTGCGTTCCAGCAGGTCAGAATGCGCCCTGCTACTCTCTGCAAGAGGACCCAGTTATTTCCTTGAAAACACCTACTAGTTAAGGGAAATCGTCCTGGCGGGCTGACCTTCCAGCGGCAGCTTGGAGCCTGTCTTGTCTGAACTGAGACTGGCCACCAGTTCAGGGATGGCCAGGCGGTCGGGGGAAGTCCAGACTTGGGCAGGAGGGCGTGTGCAGATGTGGACCATACCGGTTAGTTCCAAGGGTCTCTCGGCTCAAGCCCGCCCTTGTGTGGTCTGCTCTGTGATGTGGGCTGGAACTCTGCAGGCCACAATTCCCAGCCCCCTTAGAAGTTGGAGTTTTGCTAGGTTCTGGCATTGGTGGGGGCCTGGAGGGGGCCTGGGATGGGAGGAGGGTGGTGGGGGCTTCCTGTTGGCTGGTCAGGGTCCTGTCACTGTCACTCTGGCAGCAGCAGCAGCCGTTGGCTCCGACCCCAAGGTCCCCGTGCCCCTCCTCAGAGGCCTGAGAACCAGCGTGGCAGGTTTTCCTCTGGATGTCCGAGCACTGGCCACCCTCTCCGGACTCCGGCCACTCCGGGTGCTTATTTCTGGCTGCCTCAGCATCTCCTGTCTACTCTTTCAGCTTTTCAACAACGGCATAAACAAGTCCCTGTGTCGAATCCCCTCTGCGTGCAGTACCCACTGTGGTTTCTGCTTCTTCCTACACCCTGACGGCCGAGCTCCATTTATCGATCTCCTTGGCTAATCTCCCTTTGCCCCATTAGGCACCAAACTCCAGAAGGCAGGGGTCATGTCTGCCTTCGTCATCTTTATATCCCCATGCTTGGCACAGAGTAGGCGCCCAATAAATACTTGTTGAGTGACTACGTGGCGTTGAGGTATGGCAGTCCCCCCTTTTCTGACAGCCTGATGGCATGCATTTGTTAACTGCCTGGTCACAGGAAGTCCTTGTCCGAACAAGCGAACGTCTAATCCCTCAATCCAAACCGTTCAAGAATGCCAAGCCCCTGCCTTGAGTCAGCGTATCCTAAAGGCTACCTAGTTCCTGGAGCCTTTGGCAATGGGGGGCTGTGCACCCTGGCTTTTCTCTCTTTCCTATCTTGGGAAATACCCTTTGTTAATACCTTCTTAGCAGTGGTAGCATCTCAGTAAATAGCTGTTGGTTCACAGCTGGAAGTTTCTCACAAGAGACCCATACTCTCTACGAAGAGGTCCGGATGACAAACAATAATAAAACACGTGGGCTCACATTTCTGGAGCGGTTGCAACGTGGTATTGTCTTCTGGGAATGTCCTTACTGAGACCCCAGGGCTGTCTTACGAGATCTTTGCTGTTACTTTCTCCATTGTTGAGGTTCAGAGTGGTTAAGTAATCTGCCCAGGGTCTCACAGCAATTAAGTAGCACAGCCAGGCTCTCCACCTTGTTCTGAATGACTCTATTTTACTGCATCTGAACACACTGGGGGCCTCCAGGGTAAGGGTGGGACTGGTGCAGGGAGGCTAAAGCGGGTCTAGACAACTCGGGGAGGTGGACATCGACCGCTTCCCACATTGCCCCTCCTGTCCTTCCCTCCCAGGGCCTGGCTCTTTCCCAGCCCCACTCTGTAATCCTCCTTCCCTGTTCCATGTAGTGCCTTGCAGGGGGCCTCCTGGGGCATTATGGTGGGAATCAGTGGCACCCTGGGCATGGAGGTGGTTAGTTCCCTCATCCCGCAGAGGAGCGGGTAGGGGGAGGCCAAATGGGGGTGAGGCAGGGGGTCAAGGGAGGGACAGAAGCAACAAGGACGAAATAAAATGGGCAAACTGAGCTTACTTTTGAGTAAACACTCCCCACAGTATGGAGAATTGAAAGGGAAGCACAGAAAAACAAGAGAAAGGATTTCTCCCTTTGAAAACCCAGCTTTAAGGGGATGTCACGACAGAGGGGAGGGCACCTGCCCTGAGCCAGGCCTGATGTGAGCCCTGACTCCTTCTCTCAGCCTCCGCAGTAACCTCAGTCGGCACAGGTGACCAGAAACCGCTTGAGGGCCAGCAGGTTTTCGGACAGGCTTTTACATATAAACAGAGTAAAAGAAGAGGCAGGCTGAAATTACAGTGAAGCCGGGGATTGCGTTTAAGCAAGACGTAACGGTGACCTTTCTCAGCTGGAAGATTCTGGAATGAGCTTCTAGGGGCATCACAGTGTTTCCCTCTGGCCACAGTGCAAGCAAATTAAGAAGCTGAACACATCAAACACCAGTGTGTCCGAATGGTTTCATCTTTTAACTGGCTGACTCCAGAAATCTTCTTAGCTGTTTCTTTTTTAATTAGTTAAACATCGAATCAATTAAGTTGACTAGTGAAAGGTTTAAAATCAAAAGACTTCCCTGGACTCTGTTTCATAGAACACTCCCTGGGTCACAGTCACCTGGGTCAGCTCTTGGCATCCCCCTGTCATCTTGTAAAAAAGATGAGTCAACTCACGCCAGGCAGGTAATCAGGTAATCAGCGCCCCCCCCCCCCCACCCGCCCCCAACTATGTGCACGCTGAAGAGCTGGGCCTGGGTCATCAGGAGCTGGGGGGGTGTGGTGCTGTGAGTCACCTGGTCACCAGCCTGCCCCGCTTGGGCACCAGCCGGCTCACACACTCTCTGAACGAAAGCCGGATGGAATACACCACGTCGGCTCTCACCTTAAAATGCACTGATTCGCCTTCGAAGATCACATTTTGAAATTAACATCGTTTTCACATGGGAAATCTGAATTCAACGGCAAACCGAACAAAACATGAATTTTAAAGTTAAAATCTAAAAAAAAAAAAAAAAAAGTCTCCGTCGCTGGTGGGGACGTAAAATGGTACAGGCACTCTGGAAAAACAGTTTGTCAGTTTCTTAACAGGAAGTAGGCATACACTCACGATACGACCCAACAGTCACACTCGGGCGTTCTCCCAGGGAGGTGAAAACAACATCCACACTAAAGCCTGCATGCGAACGTTCACACAGCTTTATTTAGAATAGCTAAACACTGTAAGTAAGCGACTAAAATGTTTCTCAATGGGCCCATGGTTAAAGAAACCACGGCATGTCCCTGCCCTGGAATACTAGGAGCAATCACAGGAAGGAACTGTTGGCACACCCCCCACAGCTTGGGTGCCCCTCAGGAGGGTTCTGAGGCATGGAAGAGGCCAATCTGTAAAGGCCACATGCTCTATGGCTCCATTTATTTATATAACTTACTTGAAATGACAAAATTATAGCGATGGGATTAGTGGTTTCCGAGGGCTCTGGGGGGGCGGTGAGGGAGGACAGGGTGGGTTGGGGGGACTATAAAAAGCAAGCAGGAGGAAGATCTCTGTGGTGATGGAACAGTTTTGTATCTTGACTGCGGTGCTGACATGAATCTACATGCGTGAGAAGACGGCACAGAAGTGTGGACAAATTTTACCGACGTCATTTACCTGGTTTTGATGGGACCAGTGTTATAAAAGATGTAATCACCGGCGGCGGGGGGGGGGGGGGGCGGCGTAGGGAGCTGGGGGAGACCTCTCTGAGCTATATCTGTAACTGCCTATGAATCTCTAACTACTGCAAAATACATGTTTTTCAAATGTGCATTTTAATGTTAAAGAGTGTAAGATAAAGCAACTTAGGCAAAGACCTGTAAGAGCAGTCTCTGGGCGCAGAGCTGGTAGGGAACATGGAAAATTCTCTTGGAATCTATGCCACCCTAGTTTGTCGTTGTCATGACTGCAAAAGAGCCCGACTGCTTGCTGCTGGCAGCCGGGGTGGCAGGGGGGCCTCAGGGGAGCCGAGGGGAAGAGCTCAGGGCCTCATTGGAGCTCCTCCTTAGTTCTGTTCTCCTTGTATTTTGGGCCCCTCATTCCCATGGAAAGGCCCTGGGCACAGACCCTGCTCTCCAGATGTCACAGTGGGTGTTTAGGAAACCACCACCACCTCCACTCTGGGCCACCCCCACCACGGACTACATCTGCATCTGGGTATGGATTTCACTTGCTCTGCCCCTTTTTGCTGGCCTGAGCTCCTGGTTTTAGAATGCACCCTCCGGACTCATGTCCTTAGAAAAACACATGTGTGTCTATGATGCCTCAAGCCCCCAGACTGAGAATCTGCTGGGACTCCAAGGCCTGGTGCTCTGGTGTCAGCCCCAGTGTGTGGCAGTGGGCAGCATGCCCAGGTGACCAGGGACAGAGGCGTTTCTGCTAGGCTGATCTCGCCCTCCTCTCCAGCCCAGCACGTGTGCTGCTCAATGGGTTCAGAACCAACCGACCAACTTGACCTTCTCCGTCCTCTCCCATTTACCTCCCCATCCCTGGCCCAATATGAGGCAAGCACACTTGATTCTGTAGTTCATGCTTGGAATGCTGATTTAAGGAAGAGGCAGGTGCAGAATAGCATGTACAGAATAACCCCATTAAATCCATATTTATGCGTGTATATATATATAATAATATATATAATAATATATATAATTATATATAATTATATATAAATATAATCCATATTTATGCGTATATATATACGCATAAATATGGATTATATTTATTTCTGCATTTTCTAAGTATTCCCATGATGAATAAGGATCACTTGTGAATTAAAACTAAAGTTGTCATGCAGAAACATCAGACAAGGCCGAACGAAAGGACATTCACAAAGTAACTGATCAGTACTCTTCAAAAATGTCAAGACAAAGACAGAAGGAGACAAAGGAGATCAGTAAGCAAATGCAATGCGGGATTCTGGACTGGATCCTGGACCAGAGAAATGACATGGGTGGGGAAATCAGCACAATTTGAATGAGGTTTATTAGAACAGTTGAGCCACGGAAGTATCGGTGCTAATTTCCTGATTTTGATGGTTAAATTAGCTAAGATGTGGACCTTAAGGGAAGCTGAGTAAAGAGTATATGGGAACTCTCTGTACTGTTCACGCAGCTTTGCGGTAAGTCTGAAGTTACTTCAACAGAAAAATAAATGAAAACAAATCAAGCCAATGGCGATATCTCACCCCCTAAGATACTTAAGGCCCCAGAGACCAGCACAAGGAGCCCAGCATCATGGGGTTGGGTCCATGAGAGGCCCCTCTCACTATCACTTCCCCCTGGGTTTCTCCCTAGTTCTGTTAAGCCCTGTCCCTCCAGCCTCCTGCCTTGCTGGTCTCTCCTGGACTCCAAGCCTTTTTCCTTTTCTTGGCTGCCAGCCTGGAAATCTAGCCTGTCTTTTGAGATCCAACACCAAAACCGCCCCCTGAGTGGTATGCCTGGACCCTTCCCCGGCTTGACAAGGTCAGATGGTCTCTCATGCTGGTGTCCCAGCCCAGGACAGTCACGGCCTCAAGCGTAGTCTGACTGTGGAGAAGTGCTCGTGAGTCTCCCTCCTGCAGACAGGGAACCTGGGAAGGCGGGCCCTGTACCAGGGGCTTGCAAGATTGACATAAATCGTGCGCTCAGTATGCAAGGGTGGACTAACCAGGATCCTGGCAGTTCATGTGGTTGTTCTGAGGTGAGGAACACACCTGGGTCCGGGCACAGAGAACTTTCGGGAGCACTAAGATGTCATCAGTCTGGCAGGATGCCCATACGTATGTCCCCCGGGGTTCAGGCCTGGCAGAAACCTGCCTCTTGGGTGGGGCCTCAGCTGGAGCCACCCAAATGCTGGGCCTGCCCTGCCTGCCTTCCCTTTCTTGGTGCCATCAATGGGCGCGCTTTAATGAGTTTGCCACGGGGTCACTCGATCAGGCCCAGCTTTCGGGCAGATGACACGAGAGGGCTGGTCAGGTCCGACTGAAAGCCGGAACCACTTTCTACCTTTCCCTCCCTGGCCTGGGGCCAGCACTGCCAAATTCAGAGCTGGTGAGAAAATATCACCCATAAGCTAGGTATTTCACAAGGTGTTTGAAAAAAACGAAACAAACTCCTTTGCCCTGAATTATTCACTGGACTTTAGTGTCCCCACAAGTAGAAAGGGGACGGTGACAGCCGGCTCAGAGAGGACTGGAGTTTGACTGACACTGTGTATGCAGAGTTCTGCAGACTGGAACACGCGAGCCCCTCCCCACCCCCCCCCCCCAGCTTGCCCCCCGCAGGGATCAGGGCCACCATTCAGCTGTAGGGCACCTCAGAGAGTAAGTTACGCAGTGACACGTTCTAGTGTGCGACCAGGGCGTCTCACACAACTGTTTTATGGCAGATGTTGTCAAAAGCTACCTCCTGAGCAGAGTCTACAAGTCAAAGTTCAAAGTCAGCTGACAAGACAATTAAGAAAATACGGGAAGACCTTCTCTCAGAAGGAAACAGTTCCCCCATTTTGAACTTTAGAAAAGCCAAAACAAGCAAGGAATTGGAGAAGAGAAACCATATAAAAATCCATTTCCAACACCTTCCTGAGGACCCAGGATATTTAAGCAGCATCCTCCCCCCCCGCTCTTCCCCCCACCCCAGCCCCTCCAATCACCAAGTGGCCTGCTTGTCACCCGTGGTGGGTTTGTTTTGGAAGGAGGAAACCCACCCATACTGCAGAAGCCAGAGGAGCAGAGGGAGGGATTAGGGACGTTCGGGCTGAGTCTGAGTCGTGGGGGAGATCGGAGACCACATCAACTCTGGCCCGGGTTCCCTTTCTCCAGGGAGTGCTCTCTAGCCACCGGCCAGCTTCTCCCAGGCCCTCCCCTTCTGCAGGTGGCCCACGAGGCAACACTCACCAGCTCCGGCAAGAAGAAGGCGTAGGGGATGGTGAGGAACAGCGAGACCCCCAGGGGCACGTCGGGCGGGGAGTAGCTGGTGGCGGGCGGCGGGTCCGGGGAGGCCATCTCTCACCCAGTGCCTGGTGCCCTTGGCTCCGCAGCAGCTCGCCGGCTCCGCGGACCCGTCAAATATCACCTCCTGCCCGACACACCCATCGGACGTCGCCTGGGAGGGAGAAAAAAAAAAAAAAAAAAACGTTCCAGCCGAGCAGGTCCTTCCACTCCCTCCGGCCAAAAGACTCCTCGGTGAAATGCGAATGCGGATTCGGATTTGCATCAGATGGGCCTTGGCCCGCTGGGGCACAGCCTCGGGGCACACTGAGGCAAGGAGGGCGGGAGTCTCTTTTCTTCCTAAGGAATTTTTGAATCCTGGAGCATATTACTGCAGGGGGTGCCAGCTACAGCCACCACGCCTCAACCCTCAATACAGGCCAAGGCAACTCGCCACGACACAGACTGTTTGTTGAGGACCTACTATGAGCTGAGCTGAGCTAAGCAATCTGTAGGCAACTCTGGCCCTTCCCACAGCCGTGCACAGGGTTATTTCATAGCTTTCCCAAGTAAGGACACTGAGAATCTGTTAGGTCAAGTTAAGGTCACAGAGCTGGTCACTGACAATGCTGGGTCTTATATCCATCTGGCCCTGGTGCCTGGGTCCCTCCCTCCCCACTCCTGGGGGCCACCCTCCATCTCAGACAGAGGGAGAGGAGCCGCACTCACTTCCAGCTGCGGTCCCCAGAGACTTGGCGGTTCCTCACCACCCTCCTGTCTTCTTTGCTCACACAGCGGATGGAAGACTTCTCCCTCTCTAGAAGAAGTCCGCCCCAGCAGGAGAAGGGCTCAGTGGGCTGGGTGCTGCCTCCCTCCTTCCCTGCAGCGGCCCCCAGCCGGTGTCGCCAGGAGCTGGGCTTGGGGCCAGGCAGTTCCTTCCTGCCTTCCGCCCACCCGCTGGCCGATCAGAGGGGCCGTGACCCAGTGGCCAAGCCGCTCCTTTCGCTTTAAAGATAGGTCCTGGGGGCTTGAGTCCTTTTCTTCTCCACCTTAGAGTTGACCACCTGCAGGAAGGCCTGCAACCCCAGACTCTGCTCGGGGTGCTCGGGGTTGGGGTCCTTTCTCCCCGCCCTCCATGGCCTCAACCTCAGCCCTGGGAGGCCAGTCCGTGAGCTGCTCCTTGTGAGGAGGGGATGTGGGAAGGGTAGCCTTGTGTGCTGGGGTAACTGGCATCCTCCACAAGAGGCCAGTGTCTGTTCATTAGCAAGAGCGGTGCATTCCAGGGCCTGCCCTCCTGGGTCAGTGCAACAGCCAGCTGGGCCTTTGCCTGGTCTGGGGATAGCCAGCAGAGAGCCAGGGTTTGGATAAATGAAGCCCAAAGCAAAGCATTGCAAGGAGAGGCAAAGAGCACACCGGTAAACCTTAAGCCAGCCTGCTCATGCCCTTCTCCCAGGCCCGCGGAGACCCAGGGAGAAAGTGAGGCCTTAATCCCACCTGCCACTTGTTTGCAGGTGAACTCAAGCTACGCAGGCATCGCCCCAGGAATCCCACCTCTTGCCGCCTCTCCTGAAGGTTGTAAGTCAGCCCTGTGCGGCTCTTAAGGCATGTAGGATGCTTTGACTTGACCACTGACAGCACGGCATCATGGGAGCAGCTTAGGGAAAGCAAGAAGGAAAACACGGTCCTCAGGATCCTTTCTCATCTATGAAGCAGAGGTCATAATAGAACCTGGGGCCCCTTAGAGGTTGACAGGGTCTGAGCCGCTTACACCGCCTGAGGCAATTGGGGTATTAAGAAATGAAGCCGTGACAAGACCAGGTGATAAACGCTGTGGCGTATTTTAAAGATTTTACATCTAACCAAGTGATGTATTATACGTGCCAAAGTATAGCACACTCTACTTGGGCTATTTGTACGAAAGCTGCAAGGATTCATGATGCATCCCAGGGAGGGAGAGCCCAGAAGGGGCAGATGTTCGGAGTTGTTAAGAACAGCTTCGACTGGGAAGAAATGGAGACGCAGCTCATGCATTCCTGAAATGATGCCGAGCTTTGTATCCGTATTCCTGGAGGAGGGGTCCCAAGACACTCTGGGTTGACAGCTGTTCTTTTTTTTTTTAAATTTTTTGTTTCAACGTTTATTTATTTTTGGGACAGAGAGAGACAGAGCATGAACGGGGGAGGGGCAGAGAGAGAGGGAGACACAGAATCGGAAACAGGCTCCAGGCTCCGAGCCATCAGCCCAGAGCCTGACGCGGGGCTCGAACTCACAGACCGCGAGATCGTGACCTGGCTGAAGTCGGACGCTTAACCGACTGCGCCACCCAGGCGCCCCGGTGACAGCTGTTCTAACGCACTTCCGTCAACAGTTGTGCTGGAACTCCGTTTCAGGAGACACTTCCCCAGATGCATCGGGTCCTGTAGGGATCTTCATGGATGGCTTCAGATAATCAAACCACGTTTGCAGTGTGATGCCCCCGCAGCATCTGCGAAGCTCTTGGAGACTGCTCTTTGGTGGTGTCTTCCCCCTGCTGGGTTTGTTTTTTTTTCTTCCTTTTTTTCTTTTTGGATCCGGGTTCATTTTTTTTTTTTTACTTTATGTCCCCAGACACTTACTACCAACACAACTGTTACGTATTCTATACAGAAAGTTGTATTATCTGAAAACGTATCAGGAAATGAGTCTTTACTTTTCACAGAAAATCTCAAAGAAAAATGACTGAGCAAAAGGATGCCTTTGCCATGCTTTCCATCCCATACAACAAACTTAAGTTTCGTACAGGAAAATGTTTTTTTAAGTGAAAGGAAAGTAAAATTTGAAAGCCCAGTCCATGCACCTCTGGGGCTGTGGGTATGAATGCACTTGCAAACAAGGTCAGAAATCTGGTGTGGGGCTGTGGGGGAATGCCAAGCCCAGAAGAGGGGCCTTCCAGACTCTTCTGCGAAGGGTCTGCTGGTTTCCACCTCCTGGGCTGAGAATGAGAGTTAATCCTGAAGGTCTTGCAACAGTGTCTGACGCCGCTGATTACTATCATCGTTGCCTCCATTTTCTCCTTCGTTCGTCGGGGTGGGTTCAATGGGATAATCCATATGAAAGTATTTAGGACAGTTCTGGCATATGGCGGATGCTTAATAAGTACTTGCGTGTTTATCTAATTCTAGCCCTGAAATCTCTTCTGGTCCTCCTTCCTTTCCACAACAACAGAACCTCCTCTGTCAATATGTCCATCCTGATCTTAAAAAATAGTTTCAAAATTGTTTCCATTGATGTATAGTACACTTACAGAAAGAGTGCACGAAACATCCAGACCATGAAACTTCCGCCCAGAGCACAGAATGTTGCCAGACTCCCGGTACATTTTTCTCGCCCTCCTTCCTAATCCCAGTTCTCATGATGCCCTAACCCCATAGGCCGTGTCTTGCCTGTTTCTGGATGGATTCCTCTGTGTCTGGCGTCTTCCACTCAACATGACGTCTGTGAAACTCGTGCACGTAACTGTGTCTTGTAGCTCACTCCCTGCCGCAGTGTTCCACTATAGGAGTAGAAGACACTTTGTCAATCTATTGTTTCTGCACATTGGAGTCCTTTCAGTTGGGGTTAAAATTAAGAACACTACTATGAACTTCTAGAACATGGCTTTTGGAGCATCTGCGTATGCACTTCTATCGGGAATGTCTTAGGAGTAGAATTGTGGGTCACGTGGTATGTGTTTTTTAGCAGATAACGTCAAGCTGTTTGACAAAGTGGTTTAAACTACAGTAGAACCTTGGATTGCAAGTAACTTGCTCTCCGAGTGTTCTGCAAGACGAACAAACGTTTCTAATAAATTGTAACTTGATACGCAAGGGATGTCTTGCAACATGAGTAGTATGTGACGCGGAACATCACATGACCACAACTGAGCCGGTGCCCCAATGCCCCCCTCCGCCCCCGCGTCGCTGCGGGATTGTGGATAATTGTCTCCCATGCTTGGATGCTTGCTCGGTCTCCGACCACGGTGTTTGGCAGAAATGAGTGATTTTTCAGAATGTTGGAAGATGCCCACAGCTGGCACTTTGAACATTTTTGAACACTGACATCTTTTGTCACTTCAAAGCACCTATGGACAGTTCTTTGCTTTTCCATCCAAGAGTAAGCTTAGGAATGCTTTGCTTCATTCTAGGTCAGGCTGTCTGCAGGTATAGACCCTTTCCTCGGCTGCCTCATTGCCAGTTACGTTAAATACAGTCTACGACAAAAGTTTATTAATACTGTACTGTATTAATCCATGCGAGTGCATACAATGGTCCCCATGCAGAAAAAGGTTGCAAAGAAAGGTGGTAAGAGGAAGATGATTACAGTGGAAGTTAAGAAAGAAATCACCGAGAAGTACGAACGGGGTATGCAAGTGGCTGAAATTGCAAGAGTTTATAAGAAGTCTACATCTGCACCTTGTCTGCAGAGGAGGAGGAGAAAAGGTGGAGGAATCCCTCACTTCAAATGAGAGTAGGGAGATGTGCAAAATGTGGGAAACAGTGTAAAATGTAGAAAAGCACCACCTGAATAAGGCTGTAGCAATATGAGCAGTGAATCTGGTTAACGATGATGCAATATTACATTTCTGTGAAATCCTCAAAAGGAGGCAAAAGCAAGTGCCATTGGATAGCCTCCTTGTTAAAGTTGCACGAAAAGAAAAAGATTCCATTGAGCTAATAGAAATCAGTGATTCCGTTAGTGATTGTGAAAGTCGTCCTGCACAATAACCCTCTTCCTGTCTCCCTCACACCAGCCATGAAGGCTTTCAAAGGTAAGTGCAAGGTAACTTTTTTTCTTTATATTTTCTATTTTCTTTATTATTTTGTATTATATTACAGTATTGTAATCATTTTTATGTTTTTGGGTTGTGGAATGAATCGTTTGGGTTTCCATCGTTTCTTATGGGGAAATTCGCTTTGTTATATAAATGCTTTGGATGACGAGCATGTTTCCGGAACAAATTATGCTCGCAAACCAAGGTTTTACTGTATTTATGTTCCCACCACAGATGTGTGCAAGAACTGCTCCTTGTAATTGATGTTTGCATGTATATTATAACACATTTGGGGTTGCATTTTTCCACCCCTTAATTTTTTTTTAATTTGGTTTATTTTTTTTTAACATTTATTTATTTTTGAGACAGAGAGAGAGACAGCATGAACAGGGGAGGGTCAGAGAGAGAGGGAGACACAGAATCGGAAGCAGGCTCCAGGCTCCGAGCTCCGAGCTGTCAGCACAGAGCCCGATGCGGGGCTCGAACCCACAGACCGCGAGATCATGACCTGAGCCGAAGTCGGACGCTCAACCGACTGAGCCACCCAGGTGCCCCATAATTTGGTTTATTTTTGAGAGAGAGAGGGGGAGAGAGAGAGAGAGAGAGAGCAAGGGAGGAGCAGAGAGAGTGGGAGGGAGACACAGAATCTGAAGCAGGCTCCTGGCTCTAAGCCGTCAGCACAGAGGGGCTCAAACTCACAAACCGGGAGATCATGACCTAAGCTGAAGTCGGATGCTTAACTGACTGAGCCACCCAGGCACCCTGCCGCCAGTTTACTTTCAACTTACTTTTATAACTATATTTACATGTTTTTATTCTGTGGTTATGCTTTAGTTGGGTCTTTTTTTCTTTTAAAATCCATCCTGGGGTTTGCTGCCTTTGGTGTGTTTTTGACTATTTCGACTGGATGTAATTGTTGATATGTTTGGATTTAGGCCTACCATTTTATTTTTGTTTTCATTTCTTTGTTTCCTCTGCCCTGCATTCTTTCAGACTTTTGGAATATTTTTAGTGGCCACTTTGGCTCATGTATTGAGTTTTGACTACGCCTCTTTGTACCCTTTGTTTAGAAGTCTGCTCTAGGAGTTACGACACTCACAGTTAACTTTCCGGTCTACTCAGAATTAATATTTTGTCCCTTCCAGTGGGATGCAGAAACCTTACGACCGTGTAGGCGCCTTTACCCTCTTGTTTTTCCATCACATCGTCATGTGTGTTCTATACACATAAATTCAAACCCCACCAGACAATCCTATGACTTTTGCTTTCAACTATCGCACATATTTTAAAGAACTTAAGAGGAAAAAAAATGGAGTCCATTCCATGAATGGTTTCATTTTGGTTATCAGAGTTTTTATTCCCCAAACTTCAATTCCATTCTTTTTGTATCGTCTGTTTCTATGATGAGACTATCTTTCTATTCGTTTCAAGATTTGCCCATATTTCTTGGAGCATGATTAGGATAGTTGCTTTAAGGTCTCGAGTTGAACCCTTGGGTCATCTCAGAGTTGCCCCTTGATGGTCCTTTTGTCTTTTTCCTTGAGAGAGGTGGAGATTTTCCTGGGTCTCCAAATATCATGTAATTTGGCACTGTATCTGGACATTGTTAATATTGTTATGAAATTATGGGTCTTGTTTAAATCCTATAAAAATGTTGATTTGTTTGTTTGTTCAGGCAAATGCCTGGTTAGGTTCAGGCTGCGAGTTGCTCTCTATCATCTCTGGGCTCTAGGTACTGACCAGTGTCAGTTCCATTTTTAAGGCTTTGCAGTGCTATTCCAATCTGCTCGGTGTGTGTGTGCTAGTCTGGGACTTGGGACCAATCTGGGATCCTGGAGCTCAGTTCTCAACCCTTTGGGATGCTGTGTAGGGTCCATTTTTGGGTGAGCTCAGGCATTCATACACCATTTTAGGGAATCACTTTGAGCTCTTCCCTCTCTGTGAACTCCCCAACACTCTCCAATTTCTAGCAGATCCTGCCCCCTTCCCCTCTCACCTTGGTCCTCTGGCTGCAAAGCCAGGATTTTAGTTTCCCTACTCTGCTTTGCCAAAACACACACACACACACACACACACACACACACACACACACACACAATGAGAATTAGAGGGACAGAGACAGACAGAGAGAAAGGGAGAAAAAGCATCAGGGATTTCCCCCATGCTCTTAGGATTCCTGTGGTCAGAGAGAAGGGTTCTCCTCTCTCCGAGTTCTAGTTACCTGTCTGGCTGCCACTGCCTTTCACCACTACCGTCACAGCTGGGGGCTAGGGCAGGAAAGAATGGGAAAGACAAATATAAACAGAGGTTTTCTTACTCTGTCTTGGACCAGGACCTGTAGGGCTCTCTTACCCATTCCTCAGACCAGAAATAGAGGGCTCCTTTGGGGGAGGGGTTGTTTTGCTTTGTTTTGTTTTTTGTCCGTATCCTGTGCACAGTGCTGGGTTTCGCGTTGTCTCTGGCCCACGCCTGGAGATATCAGAGGAGAGAAAATGGGAAAGTCACCACTAGTCTCTATTTGATCAGAACCAAAACGACACCAGCCTGTTTTGATTCTCTGCATAGCACTTATCCCCATCTATCTCTTATGCTTATTGATTCATTTGTATATTGTTTGTCTCCTTGCCCGCCCTGACCCTCCCTAGGATGTTGGCTTCAGGACAGCAGTAATTTTGTTCATGTTGAATACGGCCCAGAACACAGTAAGCACTCAATAAATGTTTTCGAATGACTGAACCTACGCTTTCAGTCATAACGACTTTGGAGACAACTGCTCAATTTTTGGGCTCCTCTTCCTCAGCCTCTCTCCCTACCGATAAACTGCCTCATACGTTTTTTCAGAAAAGATTTACTGGTTGCCTGACAAATAAAATGCAGGGCAGGAGAAAGCCGGGGATGCCTGGGGAAAGGATAGCCGGTTGTAGCCGCTAAGATTCATCCCATTGCAAGGGTTGGGAGAACCCATTCCAACTTTAACAATGGAGGGAATAGGTTACCTCAGGGAAGTGAGAGGTTCAAAGGGAATTCTGCCTTCAGGTGAGGCTGGATCCAGGGACTCAAGCAATGCTACCGGGGGTCTAGATCCCCTCTGCCTGTGAGCTCCACCTGTCACTGTCACTGCAGTTGGTTTCACTCTTAACCTCATTCAGTGCTACCCCCATGTACACACAACTCTAGGCTCTCTCTTCCTGGTGGCAATGTCCCTGCAGCACACAGAGCCTTCAGGTCTCATCTGTCCCACTATCCCAGGCAGGGAATGAAAAGTGCTCCGGTGAGTAAATCTCCTGGGATTTGCTCTCTGCAGGTCCATTCCCAGGCTCCTCACTGGAACAGGGCAATGGGACACGCTGATCTGCTGGGGCCAGTCAGGGCCTAGCCCTGGAGCTGGGATAAAAGCGTGTGTGTGTGTGTGTGTGTGTGTGTGTGTGTGTGTGTGTGTAAGAGGTGCTCCTCTACAAGGGGAAGAGGAATAAAGCTACCAGGAGACAAGTAGATGGATTCTGGGCAGCAAAAGTGCCAACGGCCACTGCAACAACTTTCTGCTGCGGAAAAAGGGGCACAAACAGCTCTCCCCCTTGGTGCTACAGAGATACACGCGTCCCACTGGCTCTAGCCTCTGGAATCAGACACAGCCAGATTGCAACTACCGCCTCTACAAGTCAAAGCCACCTCGATTCTCAAATCAGGGAGATAGAATGCACACACCGACAGGCCCAGGCTTGGGAGGAGCTTGCGGTTCACGCTGTTCTTGAGGTCGTCAGGCAGAACAGAGTCTGGCTCCCGGTGTCTCCGGCATCTGGGCAGGCACAGAACATTTCAGGGTTAAAGGGTAACTTTGAGGAAAGAGGAAGGACTCAACGGGATCATGTTTGGGTCATCCGGAGATACCTACCTGGAGGAGACCTCAGAAAGCTTGGAGCCTTTTTCTGCTATCACCCAAAGTGGCCTCTTCGAAAGGACGAAGTTCTGCAGAGTTAAACTTTGCCGGCAAAGTCAGACACAGGAGAGCAGGGTAAGGTCCAGTCTGTCTCCAGGGCGTGAGAAATGGGCTAAGCAACAGACACGCCATCCTGAATTTGAGCTGCATGCCATGAATGATTTTTGTTTTCTATTCCTGTCTGCAGACGTGCCTGCCCTCGTCTGGTGCGTCATCGAGGAGTCGTAAAGCCCGAGGCCTCCATTTTCCTACGTGAGACGGCATAGCCCTTCACTCGTGCCTCCACCCGCCCTCCCCACCCAAACCTATTTGACTACTGCGTTCACCTATCAGGAGTTCAGGTGGCAAGTCTGGATGTTGAGAGATACTAGGTTGTCAAATCCACGTGTTCCTGAGTTTCAGAGCGAAGGGTGGGAGTTCAGACAGTGAGGCATACAACCAAACGTGGATGGGAAGCTAGTCGGTCCCCAAGGGTCCGGCAATGGAGTTGAGGGAGAGAGGATGCAGATAAGGAGAGATCACTACACCCACCCCTTACTTGCACCTGCTGCAGTGCTGTTAACCTTCCGGGCCCCAATAGGGTTGGAATGCAGGTAGAACAGCAACAACAAAGGCTCTTCTAACAGTCTGTGCTCTTCCTCTGTGGTTCTTGTGTCGATTGCTGTCCACTTCGTGCATAGTAAGTTAGGACAGGGATCATGTGAGAGCTGCTCTCCCCGTGTCCTCCAAGCCGAATGCCGGGCCTGGAGCATAGTAGGTGCTCCGTGAATACGTGCTGAATGAGTAAAGAAACAGATCGTGATAAAACTCAGGCACGGTGCCTTAGGTAGGTGGGGCTGGGTCTCCGATTCTCCGCTTTGAGCAAACAGAACCCAGCGCAGCTAGGTGACAGCTCTCTCTGATCGCCTCCACGCCCCCAGAGAACCTCCCAACTTGGAAGGCTTCGCAGGAGAGGAAGTGGGGCCAGTTCACGGCGAAGGATATCCTCTAATGCTGCGAACTGACAAAGCCTTCAGCTGCTGGATGACACTTCCTGCTCCCTCCCTCTACTGATGGGATTCCCAGATGCTACCGGGTTAAACCTGCTCTGTTTGCGTGTGGTAGTATATACTTCAAATGGTTCCTCGCGAGTTGCTCTGGCCTCATCCCTTGCACCATAAGAAGCCCTCAAGACTGGGATTGTACCTGCTGTTTGGTACCTACCCCAACCCCTCCCCATCCAGCCCGTGAGGGAATCCCAACCTTCTTCACCTCCAGCGGATCTGATGGATATGACACGCCATCAATTACAAGAGGCTGGGAGGTTGGGGAGGAGAGGGCCATGTAGTTTCCAGTTTCAAATCCCCTCCCTGCCCCACCCCCCCCCCCCCCCCATGGTTCTGCTGCGGGGAGTCCCCCTGGCCTCCCAGGCAGGCAGCACATTCGGGGTCACTGGGCAAAGGCCTGTTGCCGTCCCCCCCAATCCCCCAAGGCGTTCACAATTAACTCAGTGGTGCCAGGTCACGCTTCTTGAAACAGACCCCAGGACTCATTTCCAGGATGTTTTTGGCTGCCTGACAACCGCTTCCTGTTTTGGAAGTAGAAAGTGACATTAAAAAAGCCAGGGAGGTTTTATTGTTTTTTTTCTTTTCTTTTTTTTTTTTAAGATTCCATTGACTGAAGAGATCATGTGGCGTCTCTCTCGATGGCAGAGATGCGCCCGCTCGCCTGAGGAACTGTCCCCTCCTCATAGACTAACTGGCTTCTTGCCTTACTTTTTGACCTGATCATTTCTGAAACTACTTTCTCTCAGGTTCCCCCAGTTTCCTCCTGTGTCAGAAACTACGAAGTGGCCCCCATTTGCTAATCGTGACACGTTTCAAGTGAACACGGAACACAGCCTGGAAACATCTAGTAAAGAAAGCTTGTGCTCTTTGTGTGTACTTGCGCCGAAAGGAATTCACCAGCAATATTTTCTTTTCGTTCAAAATGCCCAACCTCTGGCGTAATGCTGAGTGATCAAGAAAATAAACAAGTAGAATAAGGAATCAAGGATTCTACAAAAAAAAAAAAAAAAAGAGCTTCACAAGGGCAAGTCACATGGTTGTATGTGCCTTCAAATAAGACTCCAGGGGCCCAAGAGGAGGCAACTCAGTGACAGAACGGGGAAAAGTCCCTGCACACACTGTCACTACCTCCATTTGGAAAGGCAGGAGCCTCCTTCAAGCAGAAGCTGGGGAGGGCCTTGGTCCCTGAGAGAGGGAGGCGGCGCCTGGGGAAGAGGTTGGGGCAACGGCGTCGGGATGGCCATAAGAATGGCGTCTTGGACATTCAGCTGCCCTCAGGGCACAAAGGGCAGAGGGAGAGAAGCTCCGGAAAATGGCTCTTGGAGATCCAGTGACATCTCCTTTTCTTTTCTTTTTTTTTTTTTCTCAACGTTTTTATTTATTTTTGGGACAGAGAGACAGAGCACGAACGGGGGAGGGGCAGAGAGAGAGGGAGACACAGAATCAGAAACAGGCTCCAGGCTCCGAGCCATCAGCCCAGAGCCTGACGCGGGGCTCGAACTCACGGACCGCGAGGTCGTGACCTGAGCTGAAGTCGGACGCTTAACCGACGGCGCCACCCAGGCGCCCCGACATCTCCTTTTCAAGGCCAAGTTCCCTTGTCAGATTTGTGGCTGGGAACCCTTTCAGACCATGTTCGTTTCTGAGATGAAGGCCCAAGCGGAGTTTAGATTAAGGGTTTAGGGCAAGCTAAGATGAAGGTGAGGAGTTTCAGAATACGGTGGATCTCCACAAGTAAGGGCCTCTTGTAAGGCAGCGTGTGGCCTGCAAAAGTACCTCAGTTGGGCCTCTGGCCATGTAGGTGAAACTCTGATTATGTTTTTCTTCAAGCAACCTTCTCATGTTTTATTTGCACATGCGTGCGATTTCTCAATGTTTGTTCTGATGAGAGGAGTATCTTGGGTTGCAGAAAATTATACATGATCTTTACTTGGTATATTGTCTGTGCTACTTAGTAGCTCTGTCTTTGGACCAAACGCTTCACCTGCCTGGCCTGTCTCTCCAGCAGTAATACAGGAACAAATCAGTGCCTGCCTCCCACAGTGGCTGTGGGCATTAAACCTAGTTAACTGAGGATACGTGTACAAGGCACTCGATAAATGCCGGAAGTACTGTGCCTATTAACAGTGAAGGCTTGGGACAATTCACCAGCAGCCACAAGTTTATCTGAAATGCAACAAAACCTTTGTTCCCTGACATAGGGATAGGTTGTCTCATTCCTCAAAGCCTGAAAGGTTTTTGTTGTTTTTGAAAGAGCACTAACATGGACTTGAAACGGCAAAACTAGATCCTGCTTTTATATCTAATTAGGATAAATCACATTCAAACATTAGACTGAATCAAATGATTCATAGCATAAATTTCTCCAATTCCTCCACTTCACAACGTAGGTTTTTATTAGCAATAATCATACATTTATATGTTCTGGATACTAGGCTCTTATCAGACATATGATTTGCAATTATCTACTCCCATTCTGTGGACTGTATTTTCATTTTCTTTTTTTAAATAATTTTATTTTTTTTCATCATGATAAGTGTACTGTTTAGTCTCCATCCCCTATTTCCCCCATCTTCCCCACTCTGGTACCCATCATTTTGTTTCCTTTAGTTAAGTCTATTTCTTGGTTTGTCTTTTTTCCTGTTGCTCATTTGTTTTCTTAAATTCCACATGAGTGAAATCATATGGTATTTGTTTTCCTCTATTTCCCTCAGCATTATGCTCTCTAGATCCATCCATGTTGTTGCAAATGGCAAGATTTTGTTCTTTTTTATGGCTGAATAATATTCTACTATATGTGTGTGTGTATCTTTTTTTAAGTGTTTATTTATTTTTGAGAGAGACACAGCATGAGCAAAGGAGGGGAGGAGAGAGAGAGGGAGACACAGAATCCATAGCAGGCTCCAAGTTCTGAGCTGTCAGCACAGAGCCCGACGTGGGACTTGAACTCATGAACCATGAGATCATGATCTGAGCTGAAGTCAGATGCTTATATGACTGAGACACCCAGGTGCCACCCACATCTTCTTTATTCATTCATCCATCAATGGACACGTGGGCGCTTCCATAGTTTGGTTATTGTGAATAATGCTGCAATAAACATGGGGTGCATGTATCCCTTCAAATTAGTGTTTTTGTATTCTTAGGGGAACCCACAGGAGAATTACTGGATCGTAGGGTAGTTATGTTTTTAATTTTTTGAGGAATATGCATACTGTTTTCACAGTGGCTGTGCTAGTTTGCATTCCCACCAACAGTGCATGAGACTTCCTTTTTCTCCACATCTACACCCACACTTGTTGTTTCTTGTGTTTTTGATTTTAGCCATTCTGACAGATGTGAGGTGATATTTTATCACAGTTTTGATTTGTATTTCCCTTATGATCAGTGATGCTGAGCATCTTTTCAAGTGTCTGTTGGCCATCTGTGTGTCCTCTTTGGAGAAATGACTGTTCATGTCTTCTGCCCATTTTCAAATTGGATTACTTATTTTGGGGGTATTGAGTTGCATCAGTCCTTTATATGTTTTGGATACTAAGCCTTTATTGGATATCGTTTGTAAATATCTTCTCCCATTCAGTAGGCTGTCTTTTAGTTTTGTTGCTTCCTTTGCTGTGCAGAAGCCTTTTATTTCGATGCAGTCCCAATAGTTTATTTCTATTTTCACTTTCTTGAATGATCATAAATTTAGCTTTTGATAAAATCTTGCTTTTATAGATATAGTCAACTTTTATTGATATAGTAAACTTAGCCTTAGCTTTTATTGATATAGTCAACTTAAATTTAAGTTACTTGGTTCTTGAAAACAAATTTCTCTAAATTTCGATAACGTTATTTCTTTATGAAATGTATTTTATTGTATTCACACATATTCAAATTCTCAGGTTAAGTATTTTTTTTTATAGAATGTGGTCGTACAAAAAAGAATAGAGCCTAAGTTACAATGGAATGGTCACTTTTGGTTCTGTTCTTTTATTCAGGAGGATCCATCGAGGAGGGTCCATCGATTCAGTGGGAAGCTGAGGGTCAAGGGCCACCACTGTCAGGCTGTGTTCTTTCTTAACTCACCCAAGAAGTCATAGGTCTGCTCTGAAATGTCAAAAGGTTCGTGGACTCCATGTGGCGAAAGCAGAGCTTGCAGACCACCCTCACCATCCTGGTTTTGCTTCAGGAAGTCGGTGATAACCTTCCACCGGGCAGCCTCTGTCTCCTCTTCTGCCCACCTGTATGGGGGCAGGAGTGTGGAGTGCAGAAGAGGTACCATGCAGTTGTGATACACCAGGAGAAACATGGCCTTCAGGAACTCTTTGTCTCTCTGGGAAAACACCACCATCAGAAATAACTGTGAGTGGATCTACATCATTACTTTTTAAGTGTTACATTCTATGAACTCTGTAGACTAAAATCCACCTAAGGGGTGGGACGGAGGGTGCCATTTGTGCCTGCAAATAATTGGCTCTGAACCAGCTACTCAGTCGGGAAACAGCACTTTCTGAAATGGAAGCAAGCAAGACTCACCGTGGAGGAGAGATAAGCTGTTCTCCCTGAGAGTCTGTGGGTGACTCTTTGAGACCAGGGTGTCTCCTAAGCCCCACTGAGGGTGCCCCACACATGCCATCAAGGACACTGGGGTGCTGAAATCTAATTCTGGTGGTAAGGGTGTGGTTCCAGGTAAACACAACTAAAACACAACGTGAAGGCAGCTGTATCCACTTAATTAGATTATAGCATATCAGAGACAGAGTTAAGTTGTTATAAAAGAAGGGCAGCATGAAATCCAGAGAAAGGAGACCCAAGGAGGAAGAATGTGCAGACTCTCCCCAGATAACAAGAGTACTGCAGTCATAACCAGTCAACCCTGACACTGGCAGGCTGGGGTGGGGCTCTCGGGAAGCACAGCAGTCGGAAGGGGGAGATACTATACACAGCAGATCTGCCCATAGATACTGTTCTCAAAGCAACCATGTGTGAGGGCAATTTCTACAGGCCTGAGGCCCAGCACCTTGTCTACTGCTGTCCTAGAAAAGCATTAAATCTGCCAGTTTCAGCAGAGGTCAAGTGTAGATGGTACTGGTCAGATGGTCTTTGCTCAAATAAGGATGCAATACCATTTATATATATATATAAATATATATATATATTTATATATATATTTATATATATATATATATATATATATATACACACACACACACACACACACACACACACACGCGCGTGCGCATATACAGTGTATGTATATGTATATATCATACATACAGTATATGTATTATATATATTACACATATATATTGTATAAAACACAGTTTATGTTTTGAAAAATTTTTAAGATTTTTACTTTGTTCTCCCATGTTCCTTGCAGATAGTTAACTCTTTAGACTTGAAGTACAGAAACCATGGACCATGAGCCAAATGCAGCCCACTACCTCTGTTTCTAAATAAAGTCTTATAGAAACCCAGCCCCACTCAGATGTTTACAGTAGTCTGTAGCTGCCTTTGGGCTACAATAGCAGAGTTGGGTATTGTAACAGAGACCTTACAGCCTGAAAAGCCAAAAATATTTACTATGTGGCTCTTTACAGAAAAAGTTTGTCAACCCTGGATTAGAGCAGTGAAGCCATTATTCACTGATAAATACAAGTTTTATTTGGTAATCACCAAGCCTCTATGGTAATATAAGCATGAGCCATGCAGTTTTTAAATGTATTATACAGCTTAGGCCAATCTTCTTTTCCCTTCTCCTTATGTGATATAAACTTTGAGAGCTAGAGGAATTTTTTTAAATAAGAGGAATCTGATAGCCAACTGGCAACTTTGTTCAGAAACTTCTCCTCAAATAACACACTCACCGGTCTGAAATGATTGTTTTGATCGAGTGTTGCTTTTCACATCAGGAATTGCTCACCCAAACCCTTCTTGGAACATGTCTTTGCAACCAGGATGACACAGTTTAACTGGTTAAGAGGGATTATGACTCTGGCTTCTCTGGCTAAGACGGGCATTATTAGCATGTGTAAGCAAGCAGTGAGCACTGCAAATGTTCAGTTCAGCGTGGAAAATGGCATTACCTTCTCTGATCTCTTTAATGTGCTTTCTTTCTCAGCCCACGAACTCTAAAAAGCAAATCAAAATATCATATTAATCTGAGTATTCACAAGCCTTTGCCCCACTTCTACAACTTCATGGTAATTAATCGTATGGACAGGGTTAAAAACGCTGCGCGGACCCTACACGTGTAAGAAGTGAATCCGTAGGCACCTACTGCTAATGACCCAGAGCCAGACTGACCAGGCGGTGAAAGATACCTCAGAAACACCATGGTTCTTACAAGTCGAAACTAATTTAAGAATGCAATCAGTGAAACACTAACACATCCTTGCAAAATGCATAAACACAGCACCTGAACAATAACATACTATGAAGGTTTTAAGTTCAGACAGTAATGGAAATAGAAAGCTCTGCCAAATACCATTCTTCTGGGCAATTCTGTCTGCCATGACGATGACGGGGATCAGAGGGAGATAAAAATGAGGTACAGCTTTGCAAGTAAATACTCCAATCTGTCCACAAAGCATCACACAAGCTTCCTTAAAGAAGTAAAAAACCCAGAGTTCAATTGGTCCCACAGACATAGGAACTGAAGACTTTCTCAGTGCTAGTTCCGGGCAAACAGTGAGCAAGAGGGATGTGCCCATTCTCGTGACTGCTTACTCCCAGCCACTGTTCTGTGTCTGTTTGTAGGTATTCTCCTGCTGGTGCCCGATTTCATGGATTCCATGAAAGCATCAGCCCTTTTATCAGTAGGGAGGCCCTGGGGTATGGATATGACATATGGGACCAAGAACGAGATTCTCCATGAAATGAAAGAGAAGTTTCCTACCAAGAGACGACAAGCTGTGCCCCTAATGAGCCAGGTCTTGGGATGGTCATATTTACCATGACCTGTTACCATGAATGGCCAGTTATTACCACGAAAGAACCACCTTATGAGATTGTGGTCCACCACCCCATCGATGCTGCACCCGTGGGTCCTGGAGAGTTTGAAGAGGACCCTTAGAGAGCCAGGGTGCTTTACTAAACAGGCCAGGTGTTCTCATTATTATTAAAACACCAACAGCAAACTAAACTTAGAGAAGGTGACCCTAGGAGGCTCACACACTTCATAATGTGAACCTTAAAAGGTCTCACACCCTTCATAATGTGAACCTTAAAAGGTATCTGGTTTCACATGACTACCACTTAGCAGCTTTCCACTTATTGTCTGGAAAAATGTGCCTGTTGTTTGTTAGTTGTGTCAAGGTCCTCCCTCAGTTTTCACTGAGCCATCAGCAAGCAGTAGGGTGGTTCACTTATAGTAAGTCAGTGGCAAACAGCAAACGGGGGTGTGTGGAGGGTCACGACTGTATACCAAGGTCCACTTCTTCCTTCTGGAGCAAGGAGAAGACTCCATCTCCCAGCTCCCTTGAAGTTAAGTGGGGCCATTAACCACCGAGTGATCGGTGCTGGCCAATGAAACATGAGCAGAGATGGCCCGTGCCTCTTCAGGGCAAAGGTGGTGGAAAGGCCAAGGACAATCCTCTATTCCCTCTTCTCCTGCAGGTGCAACCGGCAACACAGGAAGCTGCTTGTTCCAGATGATGCTGTAAGAAACTGGAGCCTCCGACAGCCTGCACCCTTGGGTGACTACGGAGCGGGGTCTTCCACTGCTCTGTGCTGGCTAGGTACCACGAGTGAGAAACAAACCTGGGTCAGCTACCACCGCACAGCCTGGCTGATTCTAAGTCGTATGGTGTGCCATGGAGACGAGGCTCAAGAGCGTAAGAATAAACCACTCTTTTTTTATTTTTATTATTTAACTCATGATCCAAAGGTAATCATATTCCTTTTCTAGAGTCTATTCTTGCAGATATTTTTACAGGCAGATATATACATGTAAATATATATATTTAAATACGCTTACTACGACTCAAATTTTTTTTTCCCATTTAACAATGTGTACGAACGACCTTATCTACATGCCTTTCCTTGAGCCTGTGGCCTGTCTGGACACGCCCAAGGCTGACCTGAGTGCGCTTCTCTGAGCTATCTGCTCATCAGGGAATGCAGAATTTAGACTAGATCAGCCCTAAGGTTCCATCCTCACTCCAATGCCCGGATTCTGTGACTGTTACACACCTAGAGAAGTATGCCAGCACCTTGCACAGTGCCTCAGCTGCAGTGAGCTCTCGTAAAATATTTGCTGAATGAGTCAATGTCCCTGTGTTCTGTATAATGAATAAATAGTATGACACTGATGACTTTGTGGGGGGAAAAAAGAGAAATTCTGCGTTATCTAATGATAGTGCCAAATGAACTTGTCTGAAGTTACGGATAATCACAGGCCATGAATACTTTCCTAAGTCTTTTTGCTGAAAACTTCATTGTTACTGTGGACACCCCAAAGCCAGACAAACCATCATATGAGATCAGCTTCCAAGTCTAAAAAAATCTCTGGAGGTGACTGCTTCCTCCTTCCATTTCTCTGTCAGGCCCTTACGACCTCTATCCTTTTTGACAGGAATCAGCTCCCAGCTTAGCTCACCTCTCTCCTGCACATGTACTTTTCCACCCTGCATGTCAGGAGCTGTCCTACAGCAGAACCTGTACACATTACCTGCTGCCTACCACACACGCTCTTCACTGGCAGTGTGAGACTCAGACCAACCTCGGCAGACACGTTTTACATGCCAAACTGGATCACAAATAGAATATTCTCTATCCCTTTATGCTTCAAGACATTTGCTCATGCTGATCCTTCTACCTGTAATGTCTTCTCCTCCCATCTCAGCATGTCAAAATCCACCTTGGCTCCAGCTATTAGGTCTATCTCACCAAGGACCTCTTCTGGAACAGATTCCTGGTCCTTCTTTGCTGCCCTCTTTAAATCTTCAAGGACTGGGTTATACATGGTCAGTGGCACCTACCGGGTTATCTGAGTACTGCTTTGTAGGCATAAGGGACTCCTAATATTTGTTATCTCTGATATGTTAAATTAAACCTTATGAAACTGCCATTTTTGAAAGCCAAAAAACGGCCGAAAATTCGAGATGTCATGTGGTTCAAACTCATACCCGGTTGCTATTTCACATAGCAGGCAGTAGATGTTGAATTGAAATAAAAATGATATGCATGCCTTGATTCTCTTCTGAAAACTCAGAAGAGTTTATCTAACAAATCATTTCGGATTTTTGCTCTCAGGACATGATCAGTGGCCATCTTAAGTCAAGGAGCAAACAACAGGCAAGAGAGTGCAATAGTGTATACAGCAGGTGCTCCACCTGCTCGCTGGGACAGGGAAGGCAGCCCTGGGGAAGCAGCATTCATACTGAGGAAGGATGAGACCAGGTCAGCTAGACAAATGGACAGGGATCGAGAGACATTGTCCAAACAGGACAAAAACCCCTAGAGCAGGGGTCAGAACTCACTGACATGGTGTGTTTTACTGCTTCTAGAACCCATCGGGTTTCCGTCATGATCCGTGCTACCCACCCTGAGTGCGTCCATCATGTCAGGCTGCTCCAAGAGCTTGGGGAAGGTGGCCAACACTGTGTTACTAATTAGGTCTGAAATATGAAAGAATAGAAAAGATTTTACATAAATTTCATCCAATGTATTTGACTGCCATAGACATAAAAACATTCATTCAGAGGAAAATGATTGTGCCACATGCTTTGTTGATAACATATTCTGCACACTTTAACCTCTAGGAGGTCTCAGAGCTGTCTGCTCAATCTCCATCTGCTGCTATATCCATACGCCAGGGAGTTCTGAAATGAGTCTTGTACCAAGTAGACAGAGCTTTTAGGGCAGAAGTGGCTTTGCACAGAAGAAGGCCAGAAAAATTTGTTCTTCTTTCTATGCTGTTTTTCCGACCTCTCTTTCCTTCTTATGATATAACTGTGGCACGGTGAAAGGAACCAGTTAGGGAATTTATACAACTCAACACCAAAAAACCAAATAATCCAACTCAATGATGGGAAGACAAACAGACATTTCTCCATAGAGGACATACAAATGACCAACAGATACATGAAGAGATGTTCAATATAACTAATCATCAGGGCAATGCAAATCAAAACTACAATAAGATACCACCTCACACCTGTCAGAATGGCTAAAATCAAATACACAAGAAACAACAAGTGCTGGGGAGGACGTGGAGAAAATGGAACCCTCATGCATCGTTGGTGGGAATGTAAACTGGTTCAGACACTGTGGAAAACAGTGTGGAATTTCTTCAAAAAACTAAAAATGGAATTGTCATACGATCCAGCAATTACACTAGTGAGTACTCACCCAAAGAATCCAAAAACACCAATTTGAAAAGATATGTGCCCCCATGTTTATTATAGCATTATCCACAATAGTCAAATTATGAAAGCTGCCCACTGTCCATTGGTAGGTGAATGAAGAGATATACATATATACATATATGTATATATGAATATTATTCAGCCATAAAAAAGAATGAAATCTTGCCATTTGCAACAACATGGATGGACCTAAGGGTATAATGCTAAGTGAAATCAGTGAGAGAAAGACAAATACCATATGATTTCATTCGTATGTGGAATTTAAGAAACAAAACAGACAAAAAAAAAAAAAAGACACACCAAGAAATAGACTCTTAACTATAGATAACAAATGGATGATTACCAGAGGAAAGATGGGTGGGGGTATGAGTGAAATAGGTGAAGGGGATTAAGAATACACTTATGTGATGAGCACTGAGTAACATATAGAATTGTTGAATCCCTGGGGCGTCTGGGTGGCTCAGTCGGTTAAGTGTCTGACTTCAGATCAGGTCATGATCTTGTGGTCCATGAGTTTGAGCCTTGCATCAGGTTCTGTGCTGACAGCCTGAAGCCTGGAGCCTGCTTCGGATTCTGTGTCTCCCTCTCTCTCTGCCCCTAACCCACTCGCACTCTGTCTCTGTCTCTCTCAACACCATATACCTGAAACAATATAACACTGTATGTTAACTATCCTGGGGGGAAAAAAAGGAACCAATTAGGACGCACCCTGCTCTTGGAAGGCTGAGCAGGAACCAATAAGCATCAGGCTGCTTAGGCCTGACTTCAGTCCACCAGGCCATTCTTGAAATGGCCTGGGCAATGTATTCTACAATCTTGTGTCCTCAGTAAAGGGAAATCCTCCCTCTAGGTCTTATTAGCTTTACTCTGATGGTCAGATTCAAATGATGACAACGGTTCTGACTAACCTCCTTCCCAACAGAAAAGCTAATGAGCTTTATCCTCTCTTAGAAGTCATATCAATCCTCTCTAAAAGTCAGATCATTCAAGAAGTTTTGCTAAAGTCATCGAAATAAACTCACAGTCAAGTGATGACAAGAAAGCTTAAATTGTCCTTCCCTGGAGTTATAATTATTCCTTGAGAAATGGCGGGACTTCCCTAATTTTGAGTTCCATTTCTATCTACCTATCCAGGAGCTAAGTGTCTGGGAAAGGCCTCCTGTCTAACCATGAACTCCACCTGTCCATGAGAACTAAGCTATCATAGGGTCCTTCGTTTTGCTCACTCCGCTCCAGCCACACTGGCTTTCAACTGCGATCCCTCCAACACACTTGCATTGTCTTGCCTCAGGTCTTTAGACACGCTGGCCCCTCTGCCCAGACATGCAACCTGCCCCACACCTCTAACTCCTCTCTCAGGTCTTATCTTGAATATTACTCACCCAGAGACTTCCCTCAGGTCTTCCCAGTGTATGCTCTTGTTGGCTTTCCTCCTTCCTTTATTTTTATTTTTTATTTTAGAGAGAGAGTGTGAGTAGGGGGGAGGGGGGCAGAGGGAAAAAGAGAAAGAATCCAAAGCAAGCTCCACTTTCACCATGGAGCCCAACGCGGGGCTCAATTCCGTGACCCTGGGATCGTGACCTGAGCCGAAATCAATAGTCAGATGCTAAACCAACTGAGCCACCCAGGCACCCTGGCTTTCTTCCTTTAGAAACTTATTTCAGAAGGTCGAAAAGGATGATTCATGTAATTTTGCGTTTGAAGTCCGTCAGTCCACCAGGGGACGGATGCTCGTGCCTGTCTCATCCATCACTGGGCTCAGCACAGTGCCTGACATAGAGGAGGCCACTCAATACATATCTGCTTACTGATTTACTGAGTTCAAAGACTACTCATTAAAATTAAACTCTTTTTTTTAGAGGTAATTCTTATAACATGTATATCTCTTTATAAGTTCAATCATATGTGACAAGTCATTGATTTTTTAAAATTATTTTTTAACATTTTACTGGGAAAAAATTTCAAGCTTACAAAGAAGATAAAAGAATAGGGGCGCCTGGGTGGCACAGTCGGTTAAGCGTCCGACTTCAGCCAGGTCACGATCTCGCAGTCCGTGAGTTCGAGCCCCGCGTCAGGCTCTGGGCTGATGGCTCGGAGCCTGGAGCCTGTTTCCGATTCTGTGTCTCCCTCTCTCTCTGTCCCTCCCCCGTTCATGCTCTGTCTCTCTCTGTCCCAAAAATAAATAAACGTTGAAAAAAAAAAAGAATAAATAATAGAACATCTGAATACCTCTTTCCTATATTCAATTTTAACTAGTTTGTTGATATTTAAACATTGTGCATTAAGAACCAGTTATTCTGGGTGATTTCAGTCTCTTCCCAAAAAGATGATGTGCATATCAAACATGTGGTAAAAACAGATTATTCAAAACATTGAGGGGAAATGTGATTGTATCTGAGTTTTAGTATCTCAAATCTCCAGAATTTGTGTATGTGCTGTCGAAGCAAGCACATCAAATCTCCAGAATTTGTAATGTGAAAATATGCATATTGTAAAGAACAGAATATATACTGAACTAACATAGGGTACACACAGGTGCACAGTGGAGAACAATGCTTTGCATGTGAAGTAATTTATTGACATTGATGCTATTCTAAACATTTAATTCTGAATGCACCTTCAGAAGCAGAAGATAAAAGTTGGCATAGGTCACATTTACTCAAAGCATAGGTCACATTTACTCAAAGTACATGAGGAAATTGCAAAGACCTCTTACCAGCACTTTGCATGCTCATCCTGTCTTTCAGGAGTACATCTCCAAGAATTTGGCGATAAAATATCAACAAATGAATGGAACACATACTTCCAATTAATGTTTCTGGCAGTAAGCTGTTAAAGAAGAAAAACAAGCATTCATTAAATAAACCCCTACCATCCAACTTATGGTGTTTTTAAAATATGTATTTACTACTTTAATGGACAGTTCTAAGATTTGCTTCATTATTGGAAAAAAGATGTTAACAATTTTCAAGAAAATTTCCACTATAAGTTGCCCACGGTAAACTTCAGAAAACTAATGTTACACTTTCAAGCCTGAACTTGGTCTTGCCACTCTTGTATTTCCATTTTAGCACATATGCCCATGTTAAATGTTAAATAAAAAAGAAAAGTCATAAATTATGTGTTTTGGGAAGAAAGGGACTAGTCAGCTACAAGTTTTGACAAAGCCATGTGGCTACCCCTGCTGATGTGATGAATGAAAAGGAAACATGAGCTCAAACTGTTCATGTTGCTGGGTGGAATGTGGGAGGGTGTGACAGATCTGGACTGAATTCTGACTTTGCCTTCCTAGCTATGTGACTTTGGGTTAATTAATTATTCTCCTTGTGTTTTTGTTTCCTCACTTGTAGAATTCAGATAGTAATACCTCCATTTCCGATTACTCAAAGAATTAACATGAGACAAATGTGATGTGCTTAATGCAATGCCTCGCCATAGTAAGGGCTCAAAAACAGAAGAAAATTTAAATATTAATGTTACGTTTGTGTCAG
This sequence comes from Felis catus, assembly GCF_018350175.1. NCBI lineage: Eukaryota > Metazoa > Chordata > Mammalia > Carnivora > Felidae > Felis > Felis catus. The sequence continues at coordinate 104,425,200 of NC_058370.1, read as the reverse complement.
TTTAAGATAGATTGTTATAACTTTAAACATGTAATATGTAATCTTCATGGTAACCACAAAGAAAAAAAATCTATAGAATATACACAAAGGAAATGAAAAGGTAATCAAAATGTGTCACTATAAAAAAAATCAATCAAACACAAAGGGAAGGTCTTAAAGGAGAAAATGAGGGACAACCCCCACACCCCCAGAGGATGTAAAAAAAACAAAAACAAATAACAAAATGGCAATACTAAGTCCTTCCCTATCAGTGATTACTTTAAATATAAATGGATTAAACTCCCTAATAAAAAGACACAGATTGGCAGAATGAATAGAAAAACAGGATCTAACTATATTCTATCTATACGAGACTCACTTTAGATCTATGGATGCTCAGAGGTTGAAAGTGAAAAGGATAGACAAAGATACTCCATGCCAATATTTAACAAAGGAGAGCAGGGGTGGTTATATTAATATCAGAAAAAATAGACTTTAAGCCGAAAAAACTTAAAAGAGACAAAGAAGGATATTAAAGAATGATAAAAGGGTCAATGCATCAAGAAGATATAACAATTATAAACATATGCAACAAACATTAGAGCTCCTAAACATACAAAGCAAACATCAACAAAATTGAAGAGAGAAATAGATCTATAACCACAGTAGGAGACTTTAATACACCACTTTCAATAAAGAATAAAACAACCAAAGGATCAATACAAAAATAGAAGACTTAACACTGTAGACCAACTGTAATGAAGACACATATAGAATCCCCTGCTCAGTAATACAGAGTACATATTTTTCTCAAAAGTACATGGGACATTCTCCAGGACAGATCTTATGTTAGGGTACTTATGAATCTTAATAATTTAAAAGACTGAAATCATATAAAGCACCTTTTTTTTTATCACAATGGAATGAAACTAGAAATAGCAGAAGGAAAACTAGAAAATTCGCAAATATGTGGAGATTAACCATCACACTCTTAAGCAATCACTGGCTCAAAGAAGAACTCACAAGGAAAGTTAGAAAATACCTTGAGACAAATAAAATGAAAGCACATCATACCCAAACTCATGAGATGCAGTGGAAAGAGTGCCAAGCTAAGAGGGAAAATATACAGCTATAAATGCTTCCATTAATTAAGAAGAAAGATCTTAAATCAACCACCTACCTTTAAACCTTAAAGAATTAGAAAAGAGAAATAAATCAAACCCAAAGGTAGCAACAGAAAAGAAATAATAAAGATTAGAGCAGGGATGAACAAAAAAGAGAAGAGAAAATAACAAAAGTCAATGAAGCAAGAGTTGGTTCTTTGCAAAGATCAACAAAATTGACAAACCTTTAGCTAGAGGACTAAGAAAAAAAGAAAAGACTCAAGTCACAAAATCAGAAATGAACAGAGATCTTACTACTGATTTTATAAAAATAAAAAAAGGATTATAAGACAGTACTATGAGTAATTGTATATCCACAAGTCGGATAATCTAGATGAAATGGACAAATTCCTAGAAACACAAAGCCTACCAGGGCTGAATGAGGAATAAATAGAAAATCTGAGATTGAATCAATAATCAAGGACCCCCCCCCAGGACCAGATGGCTTCACTGGTAAATTTTATCAAATAGTTAAAAAATCAATACCTATCCTTTTCAAAGTCTTCCAAAAAATTGAAAAGGAAGGAATACTTCCACACTCATGATCCGAAGCCAGTGTTATTCAGATACCAAAGCCAAAGATACATGAGAAAACTAGAGACGAAAATCCCTGATAAATATTGATGCAAAAATCCTCAACAAAAAACTAGCGAACAGGATTCAACAGCATGCTGAAAGGTTTATACACTATGAACAAGTGGGGTTTATTCCTGGGATGCAAGGGTGGGTCAACATTAAAAAGTCAGTCAATGTAATACACTACACATTAACAGAATGAAGGAAAAAACCCATATGATCTTCTCATTTGATGCTGAAAAAGAATTTGACAAAATTCAATACCTTTTCGTAATAAAAACACTCAACGATTCTAGGAATAGAAGAAAACTACTTCCACATAATAAAGGCCATATATGAAAATCCCACAGTTAACATCATATTCAATGGTGAAAGACCAAAAACTTTTTCTCTAAGATCAGGAACAAGACAAGGATGCCTGCTTTCACCACTTTTATTCAATACAATAGTGGAAGTCCTAGCTAGAGCCCCCGGCAAGAAAAAGAAATAAAAGTTATCCAAATTGGAAAGGAAGAAGTCAAATTATCTCTGTTCACAGACAACATGGTCTTATATGTAGAAAACCTTAAAGATTCCACAAAACACTGTTTGAATAAACAGATTCAGCAAAGTTATTGGATATAAATTCAGCATACATCAATTAGTCATGTTTCCACACACTAACAGCGAACAATTTGAAAAGTAAAACCAATTCCATATACAATAGCACCAAAAAGAAGAAAATACTTAAAAAAATAGAAACAAAATTTCAATATTATTTCAAAATAATAATCTGGAAACACGACAAGTGAGTACTTTATAATCCTGATGCATGACATACACTAAATGCTCACTGGGAATATACTGAGTACAAAGCTAACCTTAGAAGATATTCAAGAAAATGTTTTGAGCCATTCTAAATATACGTGTTCTAAATGTTATTTTTAGAAATACACGAACTCTGTCACTAAGCATAAAGAATGACCGCATAGGAAATCTTGAAAACCTTGCAAACAATGTCCTCTCTCAAGGAGGAAAATATTTTTGGGCTAAGAAGAACCACCCAGAGTCAAAAAAGAGATTTCAACTTTTGTAAATTAGTTCTTTTAGTTTCTAGAGTAAGTCTTTTAGAAGGAAGGGCCATCAATCCCAGAGGTAACACTCGGGCTTCCGGCCTGTCGGAAGAGAACAGAATGAATGTAACCCTTACGGTGGTGCTGGAGCAACGGATTCCCCAGGGGTAGCTGCATGGAATTGAACAAATATCCTTGGCCACTTCCTAACCCCTGAATTTCTAGAAACAGGCAAAAATGTAAGACAGGTTCTCTTACATTCACAGACAGCATTTGGTCTATAGAAACTGTTGCTTTCCGACCCCGCTACAATCCTCGTCTTACTGTCTGACCTGGATTGCAAAGACTGGCCACAAAGGCACCACATGCCTTCTCAGTGTTCGGCTGTGATTCCTTTTTTTAAAAAAAATTTTTTTTTTCAGCGTTTTTATTTATTTTTGGGACAGAGAGAGACAGAGCATGAACGGGGCAGGGGCAGAGAGAGAGGGAGACACAGAATCGGAAACAGGCTCCAGGCTCTGAGCCATCAGCCCAGAGCCCGACGCGGGGCTCGAACTCACGGACCGCGAGATCGTGACCTGGCTGAAGTCGGACGCTTAACCGACTGCGCCACCCAGGCGCCCCGTGGCTGTGATTCCTAAGGGTTGTTCCGCATCCTGCCCTCTGCTCTGTGGCCCATCTGGGCAGTGTCTCAGCTGCGTGCCCAAACCATGTCTCATGCCGAAGAACAGCCATTGATTTTGCTAGAGGAAGGGGTGGAACCTTCCTTCCATTTTTCCTGCTCCTCTCACGGAGCCGCCTGCTCTGTCTGGCTGGCATCACTTCCAGCCTGCTGTCGAGGCCTCCGTTCCTCCCACAGTGTGGGCACTCCTTTCCTTCTGGCACCTCCCCACAACACGAGGCAGCACTGCTGCACTTTATTAGTCCTCTTTAGGAAAATCCTCTGCTTTTCCCAAGCCCAAGACAAGCAGGAAGCTCTGAGCTACTAAGGTTGGCTAAGCTATAGAAGTGAAAACGTACTTCTGTCTCATCTCACCCGTCCGCCAGCAAACTCTGATGGCAGAAGGGCGATGCACGTAATAATGGGGCCCAGGCTGGTAGCACTATCATCTCATTTATTTTTAGAAACAGTACAATGGGAGTAAAGGAGAAAAAAAGATGGGATACATCAAAAAGGCACAGACAGACAAGTTTCCAGCAAATTTATACACATGCACCTAGCCTACTTCCACAGACGGGTATTTCTGGGCATCCTGAACTCACGCACTGGGGGTCTGGGTCTAAATTCAGGGCTTTCCCTCATCGGGGCCTTTGCCTAAATCACATCAGGTTAAAGTCCATCGAAAAACAGCTCCAAAATTAGAATGGCGAGACTTGGTGAAACTGAAGGATCTATTTGCTCCCTCTTTCATCTCATGCCGAGAGGGTCACGATGATTACAACTGTCCCCACAAAAGGAGTCCCATGGGCAGGATTCTGGGGCTCTTTGGTAAAAGAGATGCGTCTACATTGATTAATTTGCATTTCTGCTGACATCCAAAGGTACACACACGTAAGACTGCTTGCTGGCTGGTGAGAGGGCAGTAGGAAGCCGACTCGCAAGGGCACTGGGTAAAACTGGGCAGGAAGGCAAACTCTCACTGGGCTTCCCAACCTTGGGTCTGTGTGCTCTGTAGTATGTCCCTAGGCATACTGTTAAAAGCTTCGGTCTTTTCTCCTTTCAGCAGGGGAGTCTGGCTAAACAAAGGTGGAGTTCTTTAAGCACCAAGGGGGTGGGGACAGAGGTGGAATGTACTTTTGAAGGAGAGGAGGAGGGCTGTTGGCACCGTTACTTGCTTCCTCTCCCATCCACTGAAGATGGCGGTCAGGGGAGGAAAGGGGACTGAGATGGATCGGTCCCGCCTCAGTCTCCACCTCTGTGCAGGCTCAGAGCAGAAATGCCCCAAAGCTCCTATGCTGGTTCCCAGTCTCTCACCACAGACCCCCAGCACAGCTGACACACAGCCCGGTGGGGACCTCTGGATTCTCTGTGCCCATGGCCCGGTCTCTACGAGAATCGGCTGAGCCTAGGCTGCACCAGCCCACACTTGACACTACTGGGCACACTTATTTCCGGATCATGCGGAGTGGAGTGGCAATTCAAGACGGTGCTCAGGTCCCTCTCTTGAGCTCTGGGAGAAGAGAAGAGCACACGCGCAGTCAAGGGTGGGGGAGGCTGGGAACAGTGGGAGGCAGAGCAGAGCTCCCGAGAAGTACACTTTTATACTAGCAGGAAGATTTCTACTTTGAAATTCTTTAGCAAACATGTTTTAAGCTCCTACTGGGTGCTGAAATCAAACAAGCATCTTAGCTCCTGGGGCCTGGAGGGCAAGGACTCAGGACCCTTCTTTGAGAACCAGCAAATGAAGAACGCTCATTGCTTTGGAAGCATGGGCCTGCTTACCTGACCTCCGCACCGCCCAGTCAGATCTGATCTCTAGATTGTAAAAAGTATCTTGGAACCCGTATTTGGGGCCAAAGCAACACTATTAAGAGCTGTAGTTGAAAGATATGCTTGGGAGTGCTTGGGGACTGTTGGAGGCTTACCAATGAGATGAGAAGAGGAAGGCTGAAGAAGCAGGAAGAATGAAGCCCAACAGGATTTTGGCTTTTCTTTTACAAAGACTGCTACTGTGCTTTTTTTTTTTTTTTAATCTTGAAAAATAGCAATTTTCCAAGGAAAGATTGACCAAAAAAGGGAATCTACAGGCTCCATAAACATCCAGGGGGGGGAAAAAAATCAAGAGAATGAATAATGTCCACGAACACATTATTAATGGTTATTGAAAGATTTAACTGTTAACAGTAGAATTATAAAACACATTTCAGGGGCGCCTGGGTGGCTCCGTCGGTTAAGCGTCCGACTTCGGCCCAGATCATGATCTTGCAGTCTGTGGGTTCGAGCCCTGCATCGGGCTCTGTGCTGACAATTCAGAGCCTGGAGCCTGTTTCAGATTCTGTGTCTCCCTCTCTCTCTGATCCTCCCCTGTTCATGCTCTGTCTCTCTCTGTCTCAAAAATGAATAAATGTTAAAAAAAAATTTAAACACATTTCAGTATCAGATATAAGAACATGGAATATTTAAACTAAGGGCATGATCCAGAATGAGAAAACAACAATTCAGAAGGCTATGCCAACTTTTCATCTATCACTCTGTTTCTTGATAATCAGCAAGTAAGAGGCAAGTCATGGTGGGGCAGGTCAACTTTACCAGCTTCTCTTCCCAGGCCTCGCTGTTCCCTTCCAGCCCTCTGGTGTACCCTGTGCCCTCTGTGTTAAGTTCCCTTTCTCCACCGCTGCCTATCTTCACATGTGCACCTCTCCAGTCCTTCAAAGCCTATTTCAACCCCCGCTCTGATCTTACCAGCTACATAGCACATTTTTATTTGAACAAATTTTATAACACAATACCATGTACCTGGCATTATATTTGCATTTACCTATCTGTAAGATAATAACAGTAAATAATTATAGTTAACACTTACTGTGTTTTACTATGTGCCATATATTATGAAAACAATCTGTTTTATTTACTTTTTTTTCATTAAACCTCATTATAGCTTTATGGAGTTGATACTATTATGCCCATTGAAAAGATGTAGATATGGGGATCCTGAGAGAGATGGTTAAATGACTTGTCCAAGAGGTTACTGAGTTAGAAGGTGATAGATCTGGGAACCTACTAGTATAAAAGCTCCCTGAAATAAGTGAAAAGGATTGAGAGTACACTTGTGATGAGCACTGAGTAATTAATGTATGGAAGTGCTGAATCACTGTATTGTATACCTGAAAGTAATACAACACTGTAAGTTAATTACTGGAATAAAAAAAAAATCTAAAAAGGGCTCTATAAGTCAATGAAAGAAAATTAACTAAAAAATAAAACAAATTTAAAAAGCCTACCTAAAGAAAATGCAAATTAAAACCACTATGAGATCCCATTACTTATTAAAATGGCCAAAATGAAAAAAATTGATTAATACCAAGAATATGAGTAATTGGAACTTTTTTTTTAATTTTTTTTTTTCAACGTTTATTTATTCTTGGGACAGAGAGAGACAGAGCATGAACAGGGGAGGGGCAGAGAGAGAGGGAGACACAGAATCGGAAACAGGTTCCAGGCTCTGAGCCATCAGCCCAGAGCCTGACGCAGGGCTCGAACTCACAGACCGCGAGATCGTGACCTGAGCCGAAGTCGGACGCTTAACCGACTGCGCCACCCAGGCGCTCCGAGTAATTGGAACTTTTGTACATTGCTGCAGAGAGTGTAAAATGCTATAGTCATTTTGGAAGAGTTTGGAAGTTTCTTGTAAAATTAAAAAGACACCCAGGAATCCTGCACCTAGGTATTTATACCGCTGAGAAATAGTTTATGTCCACACACAAAAGCCTCATCTGCAAATATTTAGAGCAGCTTTATTCATAAATGCCCAAACTTAGAAACAACCCAGATATCTGTCAATTAGTGATTGGATAAATGCATTGCGGTATATCTATCAAATGGAATACACTATTTAGAACAAAAAAACAAACCTCTGATACAAACTTCTAATAATATGGATGACACCCTCAAATGCACTATGCTGGGTGAAGGAAGCCAGACTCAGAAGGTTACACACTGTGTGACTCCATTTGTATGACATTCTGGAAAAGGCAAAACTCCCGGGAAAAAAAAACAGATGAGTGGCTGCCTGAGGCTGAGGCTAGGGAGCTGACCACAAAGGAGAGAGCTGTTCAGAGAGATGGGAATATTCTCCACCTTGGTTGTGGTGGTAGTTACATGAGAGTATACACTGGTCAAGATTCAAAGAACTGGAAACCAAAAAAGGCAAATTTTATGGCATATAAATCATACCTCAGCTAACCTGACATAAAAAAAAGTTCCCTAATGATAAGATCAAGGATGGCAAGCCCCATTTAGCCAAGTTTCTATACTATTTCTGACCAAATGTCTCACTTGAGCTACTAGTAAACAAAAAGTGAGATGATTTGAATTTATTACCATTCTATTTCCCTACTGATCTTGGCAGACAAATTAATGAGGGAAAAAATAACCAACGAAAGGTGACCAGGAAGGAGGAGAAGCTGAAAGCAAGACGGTCTAGAAATTCTGAAGGACCTCAAGTTACTGGCCAGGTAAGTGGGGACCAACCTTAGTAAGTTTCTTGATCTTCTGTTCGAAGATCTCAGTTTTACTAGGAGTTGAGGCTGCCTTCTCATCATCATCATCTGATGGAAAACATTCCCATGTGCTTTAAAAAAAAAATAGAAAATAAATGTCAAAGCTTTAAGTGCTTGGGACAGTAAGTATAATAAAACAAAGTACCTTTTATACTAAAACAAAAATTTGGGGTAATAAATAATAATTGTACGAAGAGCAGGAGTCCCTCACATACCCTAACTGAGCCGATGAAGAGAGAAAGCATGGCATTGAAGCCTACCGACCTCCCTAATGGCACCTGACTGGCGTCTGTAGCTGCCACTCCATCGGGGGCTTGGACAGCATCGTCGCTGCCAGATTACAAAGGGAAAAAGGAAAGTTAAAAAGCATGACTGTCTCTAGGTAGAACCTACTGCGTCCCAGGTCTCAAACCCCTTCCTGTGCCAAGAAGGTGGGGCTGTGGTGCTGTCAGGGCAGCGGCAATGCCGTGTGGTCCGAGTCGTGAAACAAGGACAGAGACGTCTAAGAAGCAAACGGGGAGTTTCAAATCTGTCAGGAGCTGAGCTCCACGAGGCAAGGGCCCTATCTGTCCTACTCTCCATTTTACCATCATCGAGCACGGTGCCCGGTCAATGAATATTTTTAAAAAACGCTCGATATTTTTGGAAGGTGACGTGGCATGTTACGACCACAATTTGAAATATCTGTGTCTTTCAACCTAGCGATAGGCAACCTCCGAATTAGCCTCTTCTATGAATTCTGTTGGCGGTCACCAGCATCAGTCCAGTGTTCAATGAGAAGGCACTGAATTAACGAAGGGTCCTCATGCTTTCTCATTTCCTACATTAGAGTCTCATATGTGCCACCAAGAAAATTAGCACTTAGGAAAATGATTAGGATCTTACTATCAAATGACTTATTCTTAAAAAAATTTTTTTTTCAACGTTTATTTATTTTTGGGACAGAGAGAGGCAGAGCATGAATGGGGGAGGGGCAGAGAGAGAGGGAGACACAGAATCGGAAACAGGCTCCAGGCTCTGAGCCATCAGCCCAGAGCCTGATGCGGGGCTCGAACTCACGGACCACGAGATCGTGACCTGGCTGAAGTCGGACGCTTAACCGACCACGCCACCCAGGTGCCCCTCAAATGACTTATTCTTAAAAATGTGAACTCAAGTGAAGAATGCTACGCTTATTAGAATATAGCCCCCCTTGCTGATGCATCTTCTGTTTACTTTGCAAGGAAAGGAGAGAAAGCGACGCCTAAGAGCTGTACCTTTTCTGGATACCGAAGGGTCCACTTCAACACCTTTTTCATAAGGGGTGCCACCATTCAAGAAGAGTTCATACGTTCTACAAAAGAATAGCAAACCACGTGTTTCCATTTTAAAACACTGAAGTTCATGGTGAAAGATTTTTTTAGGGCAGATCAATTCACAGACATTTGATTTGTCTCATTGCTAAACGAGAATGAAAGTTGTTGATTCCTCTATGAAGTATTATCTCAGTAAATAAAGTTTCTTTTGTTTTCAAATTTAAAAAAAAGTTTACTTATTTTTGAGAGAGACAGAGAGAGAGAAAGAGCACGAGTGAGGGAGAGGCAGAGAGAGAGGGAGACACAGAATCCGAAGCAGGATCCAGCAGAGCCTGACGCAGAGCTCAAACCCACAAACCGTGAGATCACAAAGTCAGACGCTTAACTGAATGAGCCACCCAGGTGCCCCAAGCTTTTTTCTTAACTTTGAACTGTAGAAAATACATTTTCCCACATTAACATGAGAAAGATTAATTGATGCCGTTAAAGTGTCTTCACTTTAGTGACTTCTGCTAATGAATGTATCAGTGATATATTTTTGAATGTTATTTTTCAAATGTTTACACGGCATAGAAATGGTAAGTAAAAAAAACAAAAGAATCCCTCCCTATCCTGTCCCCTCTAGTCTGGTAAGGCCCTTGTCCTAGGTTTTTCTATGCAAACGCAAACAAATATATATATACACAGTAAAGCTCTAAACTGACACGTTTCTCTTTAAGTTGCATACTACCTAAGTGTAGAAAGTAGAAGATAAAAGCCTTCTTTCATCCCATGGCACTGCCTCCCTAGTCCTGTTCCTCCGAGGCAACCCGCCCACATATCCACACAAACACAGCTTTCCATGAATAAAAGTGGAGCCGCAGCACGCATACTATTCTGCAACTTGCTTTGTCCATGTAATGATACATATGCAAAATGTTTCTGTATCAGTACATAGGCTTCTACCTCATTTAGAAAAATAGCCGTGACTTCGCTTTAGAAAGATGGAATAGACACACTTCTCTCTCCTAACTAGGTACAACTAAAAACCTTTGACATTCTTAAAGACATTTTTTTTTTTTAAATCACAAGAAGCCTGGGCTCTTACATTCTCTGAGGGGGTGCCCCTCCCCTTACCACTAGGGTGATGTCAGAGAAGTGGAATCTGGACTTTTACCTCTGCCCTGTGGTAAAGAGGCCGTGCCCACCCCTGGATGTAAGTAGAAGCCACAGAAGGCAGGGAGCATTATCTGACTTAATCCTCACAATAACCCTCTGGCGTAGGAACTATTATAATCTCCCATTTTATTTTTTTTATTTTTTTTATTTTTTTAAATTTTTGTTTAAGGTTTACTATTTATTTATTAAAAAAATTTTTTTTTAACATTTATTTATTTTTGAGACAGAGAGAGAGAGAGAGAGAGAGAGCATGAACAGGGGAGGGTCAGAGAAAGAGGGAGACACAGAATCTGAGCCAGGCTCCAGGCTCTGAGCTGTCAGCATAGAGCCCGATGCGGGGCTCGAACTCATGGACCGCGAGATCATGACCTGAGCCGAAGTCCGACGCTTAACCGACTGAGCCACCCAGGCACCCCAAGGTTTATTTATTTTTGAGACACAGAGAGACAGAGCATGAACGGGGGAGGGTTAGAGAGAAAGGGAGACACAGAATCCAAAGCAGGCTCCGGGCTCTGAGCTGTCCACACAGAGCCCAACGCAGGGCTTGAACTCCTGGACCGTGAGATCATGACCTGAGCCGAAGTCCGACGCTTAACCGACGGAGCCACCCAGGCGCCCCTATAATCTCCCATTTTAAAGATAGAGGAAATTGAGGTTTGCACACATTAAAGAGCCTGGAACCTGGCTTACAGTTACACAGACAGAGCCAGGACGAGAGCCCTGAATTTTACAATTCCAAGCCTTGGATCTTAATCACCATCCTGATGACTGCCAATTTGTATCTCCTCTGTGAATTTCTTATTTATATCCTAGACTTAGATTCTTTTGTGCCCATTTAAAAATTTGAATTGTCTTTCCTACTCATTTTTTAGAGCCCTTTTTATATTAGCGATAATAATTTGTTATGTATAATATTGTAAATGTTTGGTTTTTTGTTTTTTGTCTTTTGGTCTTAAGTTTTGAATTCGTTTATAGTGATTGCCATTACGCTTTCAACGTATCACCTTTAGAATAAAGGTGGGGGTGCCTGGATGGCTGAGTCAGGTAAGCGTCCGACTGCAGCTCATATCATGTTTCATGATTCGTGAGTTCGAGCCCCACATTGGACTCTGCATGGACAGTGCCAAGCCTGCTTGGGATTCTCTTTCTCTCTCCTTCTCTCTCTGCCCCTCCCCCACTTGCACTATCTCTCAAAATATCTAAATAAACTTAAAAAAAAAAAAAAAGAAGAAGAAGAAAGGTGGAGTCACAGATACCCTGGGGACCCTGGACTTCGCTTTCCCACTCTTTGGAGAGAATTAGGTTCTGTTTCAGCACTGTGAAATGTGCTAATAGAAAATTACTGAAAAAATATTTTCAGCAGAGAGTAAAATCTTTTAGTTTTTATTTTTTACAATTTTTTTAATGTTTATTTACTTTTGAGAGAGAGTGAGTTGGGGAGGGGCAGAGAGGGGGAGATAAATGATCCAAAGCAGGCTCCGCACGGACAGCAAAGAGCCTGATGCGGGGCTCAAACTCACAAACCGCGAGGTCATGACCTGAGCTGAAGTCAGACACTTAATCCACGGAGCCAGGAGCCCCTCAACATCTTTTAAAATACTTGTTCTATAAGAGACCTTTCTTCCTGACCCTGCGCATGCTGTTTTCATACACTACTTCAAAGCACATTACAATCAACATTAAAAGCCCTCTCCCCACAAATTTTTGAAATGCTAACAGAATGTACACTCTGCAAACCTAAGGTATGCAGATTCTAAACGATGAATTTCTACAAAATTACTCATTTGGAAGGAATATACAGCCGACTTACTTTGCTGGAATAGGAATTCCACTGGCATCAAAAAGTTTAAGAAACACCCAGCCACAACTTAACTCTCCTCTTTCACCGGTTGACTAGGAAATAAAAAGGCATACAAAACTGAATGTCTGAGCCAGTCCAGTTTAAAAGCACATACTAAGTCCTTTACAGGGAACAAAATTAGCATTCACTTTTAGAAATAAACAATTCCTCCCAAGAAAATAACGTGAAACACGGTGGGTCCCATTTTCCTTGTGGGCCAGATGGCAAAGGCAGTTGTATAAAGGAAAGATCCTCTCTTGTCGAATCACTTTTGAAAATCCCCAAAGCCTGAAGATGTGGAAAGTGTTGCTACTGTTTCTTGAGTGATACAAATATTTTGCGGAATGATCTAAATCACAACACTACACCGGATTTGAGCTTCGTCTCAGTGAGAGATGAAATGCACACATTCAGTCATTTTTAATTTTGTAATCATCGGTTAGAACTTTGCCTCCACTGTCAGCTGCTGAAGGCCACTGGGGACTTGCTTGGGGGCCCTGCTTCCCTCTCCTGTCCTACCCACCCACAACACATATGGATGAATTTGCCTTAAAGAAATGAAAGCGTGGTGTAATATTATTAATATAGTAACAGCTGGTTCTCCGAGTTACCTTGAGGCCTAGTATCTATACTATACCTACCAAGGTACTATTAGAGTGTGGAGACATTTAATTTACTATCACATGAAATCAGTGAAGGGAATTATGGGCACGCTTATCGTGATGAGCACTGAACAATGTACAGAAACTGCTGAATCACTGTATTGTACACCTGAAACTAATATAACACTATATGTGAACTACACTAGAATTAAAATGAAAAACTTAATAGAAAAGTAAATTACTATCACAGACCCACACCCACTGGTTCAATCGTTTATGTGACATAATCCAAGGTTCTGTCGTTCCCTTTATAAAAATTACCACTCTGGCAGGTCCTTTAATGGGAACTGTCAGCCACAAGGTTAAGTGCCACCCCTGACCCTCTAGGACAAGGTAAAACACTGCTGGAATGCCACTGAACATGTCTTATCGCTTTCTGAAAAGTCTCATCCTTTTCAAACCTTGATTCCTTAAAAGCACTGGAGTACATTTACTCAGGCTAGAAATATATACAGTTTTATTGTAAATGCTACTGAAAAAGCAGCGGTATATATATATATATATATATATACACCATATATATATATATATATATATATACACCATATATATATATACACACCATATATATATATATATACCATATATATATATATACACACCATATATATATATACCATATATATATATACATACCATATATATATATATACCATATATATATATACACACCATATATATATATATACCATATATATATATACCATATATATATATACCATATATATACACACACACACACACACCATATATATATATATATATATATATATATATATATATATATATACCACCATTGCCATTCCTTGAGAGATTAAAATTCTATTACACATAAACACCTCAACTATTTTACTTGTAAATGCTTTTTTTAAAACTTCTCTTAACATTAGAAAGCTTTATCTTTCAACTGACATACATTGCGAATATAAGAAATTCCAAGTTCAAATAATATTCCAAGATCTGGAGATGAAGAATTGGATCTGATAAAACAATCACCATCAAGCAAGCATGGCAAGATGCCTGTGACCTGAAATAATGAAGAAAACGAAGTTACTACTAAAAATTTAAAATGGGAGGGAGGTTTCAGCTTTACTCATCTGTACACAGTTTACACATTTGCATCACAATAATGGTCTTTTAAAGGAAACAAGAACCAAATGGATTGGACCCATCAAGGATTTCAAGTTTAAAAAATGTAATTGTTGTGTTGAAGGGAAATAACCTTTACCTTCACTTGCTCTTTGCTTAGAGTAGAGGCTATTGTGAAACAAGTACTGTTACCCAGGTCCTCAGAGGTGTTATAAAAATAATTTGCATACATAATAAGATATTTATATAGATCATTGTTCTTTGTAAACAGAACTAAAATCGAAGACTTCATGCAAACATTTGCTCAACTTTCCCGAGGTGGGCCTTACATATTTTCCTTGTTTGCTCATTCCTTTCCTTCTCTCTGGACAACCACATCCCTCTGTCTTGCCTATAAAATCCTCTCCATCCCTGAAGGCCTAGTTTCTCTTCTACAAAACCTTCCCTGAGCCTGAGGGCTAGAATTAATGTCACCCTCCTCTGTGTTTCCATAGTACTTGGAGCCCTATAACCATTACATTCTGTCTCTGTGGTAGTTATCAACAGGATCCCCGCCTCCACAGGGTTACTCTAAGGATTAAATGAGATAGTGCCCAGGAGGACCTACCACCGTGCTTGGCACATGGATAGAGCTCCATAAACACAGATTATTGTTATTATACTTGTCTGTATATGTTTCTTCTCTACTAACAGGTAAGTTCCCAAATGCCTGGGAAGAATGTCTGGCACCTAACAGATACTTAATTTCATTCAACAAAGGAACAATTTCATATGATTTATCCTTCCAAACAGTTCATCTTTATACCCCCAAAATTTTAGAAAGTTGTACCTAAATGCTTCATGTACACATGCAACACCAGAATTGTGAAGCATTGTACCAAAATACAAGCGGTGGGACACTTAGAAAATCAAACTGGACTTTTAGGAGATGAGCTATAGCCACGGGTGGATACACACAGCACACGAGCCAGATGGCTGGGCCTCTTCCACAACCTGTGCCCTCTCCTTGAACCCCTCTTGCTGGAAGATCTTTTGATGCAGTAAGAGAAAGGTTGATGAAGGATTTTTAGAATGCGGTGCCCTAAGGCAACTAGTTATGGGAAGTAAATACTAAAGTAATGAGACTTTGGAGGTAGAAAAAAGGTAAAGCAAAATAAACTATAGACAATATTATAACAAGAACATAAAGATATCTCCATGTTCACTAACATCTATGTCAGAGGGATTCAGTGGTTTGAAACCACCTAACCTTATTCCAGTCTTTTCTTGTTCCAGTCTTAACAGTGCCCGGGTATAATGTACCAGCCCTGGGTGTCACCTTTGATTTTATCTGATCAAACCACAGCTCTCATTAACACAGTTGATTTTATTTGTTAAAAACACTTCCTAAATTTATCTTTTTGTTTTCATTTTCATCAGGGGGCATTTCCTAGAATTGAACCCTGCAATCCCCTGAATGGGATGATTCATAGGAATTGTAACTCTGATGAGTCAGAAACAAAAGTAATTTTCACCAAGTCCCCAAAGAACGTGAGATAATCCAAAGATTCAAATCCGGCCTCATATATTCTGTGCTTAACATAAACACATTATCTCAGAGGTACGTGTGGACAGCTTTGCCTTAGAAAGGAACTGCCTATCACTTAACAGGTAAAAGATGTTCACATTTCACTCCATTCACTGAGCAGATTCCTTACCTGGGGAGAAAAAGTCCATGTTTTGGGCTTTTTAGGTTGCCATGTGGCTCTGACTGTATGAATGTTGCTCAGAACCTGAAATGAGATTTTCTTAGATGAGATCATGCTGTAGAGAGCTCTCTCAAACATCACCACTCCTACATCCCAAACAGGGAACAGGGAACAGGCTATACTGTGTGGAGCAGAGGGCCTCGAGGGGGCTCTTACGCTTTTTAGTTTGTGCAACTCTGTGATTTGTTTTTTTACATCAAGTACATACAGAACTTTAAAAACGATTAACAAAAAACTATTATAGCACTAATTTCTAAAACAATGAAAGAACTGAAAAAATAAATTCAGACTCAGATCTTTGCACTAGTAATAAATTATAGTAAGTGAAATACTTACTGAGACAGGTTTACCAGAAAAGCAAGTGAAATTTCAGCTACAAATGACCTATTAAGAAATGTGACCCACAGGAGCATTTTATGGTAGCCCATCACCACGCCACTAAGACTGACAATGCTAATAATAGCCCAGATACACAGCCTCAGTTTCCTTCAAGATCTCCAGCCCCGTATATTATACTCTTCCTACAATTCAATCTCTTGTAAAATGCTTCTGCAAGAAGTTAGTCCCCCAGTGTACATAAGGCAATGAAATACAAAAGAAGCAAAAACTGCAAAGAAGAGTTCAAATTCTGTAAAGTTATTGCTAAAATTGACACCCTCCAAAGAAACAGATAACATAAAACTTTTATTTAATTAATGAATTTAAAAGTTTATTTATTTAAGTAATCTTTACACCCAATGTGGGGCTCAAACTCACGACCCTGAGATCAAGAGTCACATGCTTCTCTCACTGAGCCAGCCAGGTGCCCCTAAAATTTTTATTTTAGATACAAATATTTGAGTACAGCACTTTTAAAACTAAACTTTAGAAAACAATTAGAAACTATCCCAAACATGTCCTATGAGGTCAGATTCAATTCACTGCCCTCTATGTATGTCCCTATTGGTAGACAACTAGGATTCTCTTACGGGCAGCTGAGTTGTTTTCCACATATACAAAGTGCTCACTTCCTTCAACAACTAATACGTAGGAATTTATTTAAAACCTCCTAAAGTAATATATATTCTCAGCCTGAACTCTCGGAGTACAAACTTGTTTTCATTATTACCTGGTGTTAAATGTAAGACTGCATTTTACCTATTCTAAGGTTCCTCTTAGTTTTTCAAGAAGCGTTTCTCACTTCTAATACCCAAAAAGTCCTTTGCAGTCATCGAAATTGAGGTCTCCTACCATCTCTGCTTTTATCTTTTCAAATTGGACAATCCTGATTTTAATTCGGGAGTAACTTCTTCTGCTTGATAATTTTACACCTTTTTTGGTTTACGGACTCTGAGAGCTAAAAAGGACTTAGTCCAGGGGCGCCTGGGTGGCTCAGTCGGTTAAGCGTCCAACTCTTGATTTCAGCTCAGGTCATGATCTCATGATCCTGGGATGGAGCCCCAGATCAGGCTCTGTGCTGAGCGAGGAGCCTGCCTGGGATTCTCTCTCTCCCCCTCCGTGCCCCTCCCCCACTCACGCTTGTTCTCTCTCTCTCTCAAAATAAATAAACATTTAAAAAGTACTTAGTCCAAACACCTCATTTTACATCTGCAAAAACTTCAGCAAAAGCGGGTGAACAATTGGCTCAGAACCGCTGTTTTCTGCACAAACCCAGAACACAAAGGATGAGGTGATCAAGGAGTCAAAAAGTTTAGAGGCTTCTACTTAGCAAATTGTATTAAGAATACATAAGGACTTCTGCTCAAGATGGCATGTCGAATTTGCACATTAACACGGTGGCTCTGCTCCCGACATAAAGGAGTGATAATTAAAGAGAGAGAGTAGAACTCACCAGTAAGATGAACAAGTCAATGGACCATAGATAGAAGGGGAAAGCTGTGAGGAGGGTGGGAGTAAAATCGGGGATCTCCCGGGCTCTGAGTCTAGAAGCAGGATGTGATGGCAAGAGGCTGGCTTTACCTGTTACAGAGGCTGACAGTACTCAACACATGACAGAACAGACAGCCTTACGGCTTGAAGACAGCAGGATGAAAAAGAAATGGTGACCAACCTTCCCCCTCATAGGAAGTGGTGAACCTAAGCAGGTGAGAGGAAAGAGATGAAGCCATGATACCAGGCTGGGAACCAAGGCAACAAGCGGGCCCTTTCATGAACCTTAGATTAAGAACGTTAAATTCCACTATAAAATCTGGTTCTAGACTGGAATTGGGGGGGGGGGGGTGGTGCTGATGGTAGAAACCACAACACTATTAGGTAGGAGGGAAAAGAGAGTCATATCTTTCATGTAAAATGTGTCTCTAAAGATACGTGAAGAAATCAAATACTGTACTAACAACACAAGAAATAACCCTGAGGATTGAAATTAACAAGATATGTTGATATATGTAATTATATATTGATTGTTTTAAAAAAAAAAAAAAAAAGCCAGGGACACCTGGGCGGCTCAGTCAGTTAAGTGTCTGCTCCAGCTCAGGTCATGATCTTATTGGTTCGTGGGTTCAAGCCCCATGTTGGGCTCTGTGCTGACAGCTCAGAGCCTGGAGCCTGCTTCGGATTTTGTGTCTCCTTCTTTCTCTTCCACTCCCTCTCTCTCTCTGCCCCTTGTCTATTCACACTCTGTCTCTCAAAAATAAATAAACATTTAAAAAAATCTTAAAAAAAATTTTTTTTTTCAACGTTTATTTATTTTTGGGACAGAGAGAGACAGAGCATGAACGGGGGAGGGGCAGAGAGAGAGGGAGACACAGAATGGGAAACAGGCTCCAGGCTCTGAGCCATCAGCCCAGAGCCTGACGCGGGGCTCAAACTCCCGGACCGCGAGATCGTGACCTGGCTGAAGTCGGACGCTTAACCAACTGCGCCACCCAGGCGCCCCTAAAAAAATCTTTTTAAAAGGCCAGATTTACTTCTAGACGACATTAACAAGATGTGGGCAGGGTATTCAATAAAGCATGTTATTAGTATCTTTGATGTGTTAAGAAAAAGACAGAAGTACAGGATAATTTTAGATTTATGAGAATAATTTATAGCTAAGTAGGTATGTTAAAAATTGAAAGGTAACCACTTAATGGAAATATAATCTGTAGATTCCGAATCAAAAGTAGAAAAAAATGGAATGTGGACAACAATATTTCAACAGATGACAGGAATGAGAAAAGCAAAGATAAAAGATGATAAACAGAAAAGATACACACAAAGAAGGGAAATAAGTCCAAATATATGCATGTTATAGTGAATGAGGTTTGCCTAATATCTGCTCAATCCAGATATAGACAATACAAAAAAAAAAATCATAAGCCTATTTTGCTTATGAATAGTAATGCAAAGATCCCAAACAAATTTTTGTGAACCCAATCAATCGGCAGTATTTCTTTTTAAACAAAATAAAAAGTTTATGATCAAGAAGAGCTTATCCCAGGAATGAAAGGATGTTTCAATATCAGAAGATCTATTATTGTGGTATACCAGCTCAACAAATTAAAGGAATAAAGTCAAATGATCATCTCAATAGATGAAGAAAAGAATTTGCTAAAATTCAACATTTACTTGTAAATATGAAAACTTGGAGCAGAGGAGAATTCACCACAGAAAGAGTACCTATCAACAACTTGTAACAAACATCCCATTGGCGAGTCTTCAGAAACACTGACATCTGTATCAGGAAGAAGACAAGGCAGTCTCTCCTGGTAGTCCCTGGCCCAAAGAGTAAGACAGCAAAAAGACATAAGGTATAAAAAGGGGAGAGACAAAACTGTCTTTATTTGCAGGCAATGCAACTATACACATAAGAAATTTGAGACTATAGAAAGTCTAAGTGACACTATATTTTAAAGGTATTAGAAATAATCAGCGATTTCAGGGCGCTTGGGTGGCTCAGTCGGTTGAGCATCCGACTCTTGACTTCGGCTCAGGTCATGATCTCATGGTTCATGAGATCTCTCTCAAAATGAATAAACTTAAAAAAAAAAAGAAATAATAAGCAATTTCAGTAAAGTTTTGGGATATAAGATCAACTTCCAAACGACAATAGCTTTCTATGCATCAATCATAACCACTTAGAAAATATAAGAGGTGGGGCTCCTGGTGGCTCAGTAGGTTAAGCATCTAGCCCTTGATTTCAGCTTAGGTCATGATCTCACAGTTTGTGAGATCAAGTCCTGAATTGGCTCTGAGCTGACAGGGTAGAGCCTGCTTGGGATTCTCTTTCTCCCTCTCTCTCTGTCCCTCCCATGCTCATGCTCTCTCTCTCAAAAATAAACTTATAAAAAGTTAAACAATTTCAAAAAAAAAAAAAAAAGAAAAGAAAATATAAGAAGAAGATTCCAATTCATATAGCTACCAAAACTAGCTAATTTTCAGGAAATAATAAGGCAGGGGGAAGGTAAATAGAGAAACAAGTTAATGATAATAAAAGGAAGTAAAAAGAAATCTTCCAGAGCTGTACTATCCAATATAGTAGCCACTGGTCGCATGTAGCTATTTAACTTTAACTTTAAAATTTAAATAGTCATGCTAGCCATGTGTGAAGCCACATTGGGTTAGTGGCTACCATGCTGGATAGCACAGACATAGAATATTTCCATTATCACAGAAAGTTCTATGGGCAGTGCTACTCCAGAAAGTGAGGCATTCTCTGTGATGGCTGACCCAGTTTCTTCAAGTTAATGGCACAAAAATTAAAAGGCAGGATAAAGGAGACTGCTGGATTAAAAGAGACTTAAGATACATGACAACCGAATGCAATGTTTGGACTTTGTATGGATCAGAACAAGTATACAAAGAAAAATTTTAAAACAACCAGGAAATCTGAATATGGGCTGGGTATTAGATAGAAAAATGGAATGATTCTTAATATTGCAGAGGGGATAATGGTGGTTATGTAAGAAAAGTGGTTATGTACGAAAAGTGCCTGGGTGGCTCAGTCAGTTAAGGGTCCGACTTCGGCTCAGGTCATGATCTCACAGTTAATGGGTTTGAGCCCTGTGTCCGGCTCTGTGCTGACACCTCAGAGCCTGGAGACTGCTTCAGATTCTGTGTCTCCCTCTCTCTCTGCCCCTCCTCCACTCGCTCTCTTTCTCTCTCAAAAATGAGTGGACATTAAACAGAGTGGTTATGTAAGAAAATGTTTATATGTTTATACATGCATAAATATTGATTCATAGATATATAGGAATAAAATGGAATGTCAAAAGTTTTCACTACAATGCTTTTATAAAAAATGAAGAAAAACACTGGGGATAGATTAGCCAGTTGAGCAAAATCTTGATAATTATACTATTCTCTCTACTTTTGTGAATGTTTGAAAAACTTCATGATAAAAACTTGATTTTTAAATGAAAAGGCAAAGGCAGACTGTAAATAACCATGTCAATCAATTACCAATGTGACTTATGTTTTACCATCTTTTAAAAAAGTCAGAGTTTCAAATGTGTTACTCAGTAACATTCTTGATATAGGGATCCAGTGCTGTCCAACAGAACTCTAATAGAACTTTCTGTGATAATAAATACATTCTGTGTGTTCTATCCAATATGGCAGCCATTAGCCACATATGGCTATCAATCACTTGAAATGTAGTTGGTGATACTAAGGAACTAAATTTTAAATTTCATTTAATTTTAATTAAGTTTTTTTTTAAATTTTTTTTTTTTAACGTTTATTTATTTTTGAGACAGAGAGAGACAGAGCATGAACGGGGGAGGGGCAGAGAGAGAGGGAGACACAGAATCGGAAACAGGCTCCAGGCTCTGAGCCATCAGCCCAGAGCCCGACGCGGGGCTCGAACTCACAGATCGCGAGATCGTGACCTGAGCTGAAGTCGGACGCTCAACCGACTGCGCCACCCAGGCGCCCCTAATTTTAATTAAGTTTTAAATTAATATGCATTTAAAGTTATTTTAAATTTAAGTAAATAATTATTTAAATTTAAATAGTAACATTCAGCTAGTGGCTACTATATTTGGATTTGGACAATGATCCAATTTGCAATAAATATGATGACATATTTATCTAAAAATGACAAAAACCCCAAATATTTGTATTTAAACAAAAACTATGCAAGACTTTTATAAAGAAAATTATGAAACATTATGATAAAATAAAAATGAAGATCAGAATACATAGAAAGATCATATCATATGTTTAAGGCTTTATGAGTTAATTCTGTAAAGCTTCTACTAAAATGAATCTAAAAATTCAATGCAATTCTACTAAAAATCCCAACCGGGTTCTAAAATGTAATTTAACAAGTTGATGCTAAAATTCATATGGAGGAGCAAATAGTCTAGATTAGTTAAGAATAATTTATATAGAAAGCAAACCGAGGGGACTTGTCATATTATAAAGCCATAGCAGTTAAGACTATTATTGGTCCAGGGAAAGACAAATACACCAATTGATCAGAACAGACACCGGAACCCAATCCATACAGAGATGAACACTTGTTACATAACAGAGCCGCCTTGCAAGTCATGGGGAACAGATGAACTCTTCAATAAATGTTATTGAGACAAGTGGCTATAAATATGGAAAAAATAAAACTAGATCTCTACTTTACAAAATACATAGAAATAAATTCTAGGTAGAGTCAATACCACAGTGAACAGAAATATTTAGAAGAAAATAAAAGAGAGTATCTTTATGATCCTGACATAGGGAAGGATTTCTTTTTTAATTTAATTTAATTTAATTTAATTTAATTTAATTTAATTTTATTTTATTAATATGAAATTTATTGTCAGATTGGTTTCCATACAAGGGAAGGATTTCTTAAACAAGACATGAAAAGCATAAACCATAAATGAAAAGACTGATACAACTAACATCCATGAACTTTAGAACTTCTGTTCTTGGAAGCGAACTTAAACAACACAAACTTAAATGCCAACCCACAGACCTGGAAGTGCTTGGAATGCAAATAACCAACAAAATGTCCAGTATTTATCAAGAATTATAAATCAATTATATATTTAACATACTTATATTAAGTTATACGAAGCTTGGAAATCCAAATGAAAGATTTAAATTTATAAAAATCCAAAAGAAAAATGAGCAAAAGACACAAAACACAATTCATAATGATGGAAATCTGATTGGTTAATAAACGTAAGAAGAGACATTTAAAAACACACTAGATATCAGGGAAATCAAAACCAAAACCACAATGAGATTCCACTTCATACCCAAAACATTGGTAAAATAATACCGATTGTGAAGATATGGAGAAACTGGGATCACGGCCGTATTACCTGGAGGAACCTCTGTGGAGAATAATTTGGCATTACCTAACACAGTAATCCACCATTCAGCAATCTCCTCCCAAGTACACTTATACATATTCTAAAGCCTTGTCTCACATGAATGCAAATCAACGTGTATAAGAATGTTCCCTGAAAGACTATAATAGTAGAAATGTTCAAGAGAATAAGGGATAAATGGTGGCATGTCCCTGTAATGAAATACCACTCAACAGTTAAAAAGAATGACCAATGGGGCGCCTGGGTGGCGCAGTCGGTTAAGCGTCCGACTTCAGCCAGGTCACGATCTCGCGGTCCGGGAGTTCGAGCCCCGCGTCGGGCTCTGGGCTGATGATGGCTCAGAGCCTGGAGCCTGTTTCCGATTCTGTGTCTCCCTCTCTCTCTGCCCCTCCCCAGTTCATGTTCTGTCTCTCTCTGTCCCAAAAATAAATAAACGTTGAAAAAAAAAAAATTAAAAAAAAAAAAAAAAAAGAATGACCAAGAGCAAAATCCATCAACTTGGATAAAACATAAAGGGAAAAAAAGAAATTTGCAGAAGGTACAAGGATATGATACCATTTTATAAAGCATGGGATTATTAAAAATTAGGCTGTATAAAGTTAATAAAACAAAATTCAGGATAAGGGTTATCTATATGGAGGGAGGAAACCAGCAGGATGTGGGAGGGATACATTGGGGCTTTCAATCATACTTGCAGTATTTACTTTTATTTTCATTATTTATTTATTTATTTATTTATTTATTTATTTATTTATTTTTAATGTTTTTTTTTGAAAGAGGGAGACAGAACACTAGTCGGGGAGGGACAGAGAGAGAGAGGGAGACCCAGAATGCGAAGCAGGCTCCAGGCTCTAAGCTGTCAGCAGAGAGCCTGATGTGGGGCTCAAACTCACACACCATTAGGTCATGACCTGAGCTGAAGTCGGATGCTTAACTGACTGAGCCACCCAGGCAGCCCTGCAGTATTTATTTTAAAAATAATAGACTACTTTTGGGGCACCTGGGTGGCTCAGTCGGTTAAGCGCCTGACTTCGGCTCAGGTCCTGATCTCACAGTTCATGGGTTCGAGCCCCGCGTCGGGCTCTGTGCTGACAGTTGGGAGCCTGAAGCCTGCTTCTGATTCTGTGTCTCCCTCTCTTTCTGCCCCTCCCCTGCTCACGCTCTGTCTCTCTGTCTCTCAAAAATAAGTAACTGTAAAGGAAAATTTTTTTAAATAATAGACTACTTTTAATGAGAAGTCTTAGGTTTACGGAACATTGAGCAGAAAGTACTCACTTTTTATTTTAAAAGAAGTTAGAGTACTTATTACAAACTTGGAGGCTTCAACAGAATTAGGTGATAAAGCCTGTTATGTTATTCTCTGCACGTTCCTTTTTTTGTTTATTTATTTATTTTGAGAGAGTGTGTGTTGAGTGGGGAAGGGGCAGAGAGAGAATCCCACGCGGGCTGAGCACTGCCATCGCAGAGCCTGACATGCAGTCTGAACTCACAAACCATGAGATCGTGACCTGAGTTGAAACCAAGAGTCAAATGCTTAACTGATTGAGCCACCCAGGCACCCCTCTGCACATTTCTATGCTTAAAATTGTTCATATTTTTAAAAACATTGCTAATTCCAACAAAAATAAGGTGAGTATAAAATAGATCTAAAAGGAGACAAGTAAACAAATTGGAAAATTATAATGTTCCAAGATCTGAAAGATTCTAAATGTGAGCTACAGGCTTCTTTCCCTTTCTCTTATTGGCAAAACAGATGGGTAATTAGTGGATGTATTATTTCTTAGTGAGTATTTAAGGGTTTTTAATTCATGTTTTAAAAGGGTGAAATATACAATGGTGGTGATTCTGAAATGTGTTAAACATATCAGACAAGTTAAGAGAAACATACAGTGAACTCTCATATACTCATCACCTAGATTTTGTCATTAACATCTTACTATCCTTGCTTTATCACATATATCATCTATCTATCCCTCAATTCATCTTATTTTTTGATGCACTGCAAGCCTGCAGACATTAGTAACCTCTCTCTAAACTAGCATGCATATCATTAACTAGAGTTCATTTTTTATTCACAGTTATTTTTTGACGTAAAATTTAATATAATGAAATTTACAAACCTTAGTTTTATTTTATACATAACGTCCAATGTGGAGCCAGGAAAGTGGACTGGCTAGGGATCATAGGTCCTGAGGCACGACACAGTGAGTGCTGTCAGTGGAGGCCTGGTGAGGAGCGTGAACTTCTATCAGGGCCCCAGAGTCAGGAAGCACACTGTCCCCCCAGGGATGTGAACAGAAGCCAAGTGAGGAACCTGGACTTCCATTCTCACCTGGGGTGGTGAGGTGCCACCTACCTTCCCTTGACAGCATGGTGTCAGGGGCCTGCTAAAACAGAAGTTAAAATAAGATCCAGAAACCCGTAATACCCCAAATGTCCAAGATACAATTGAAAAATCACTCATCATACCAAGAACCAGGAAAACCTCAGCTTGAATGAGAAAGGACAATCAACAGATGCCAACACTGAGATGACACAAATGTTGGAATTATCTGACGCCTGAAAAGCAGACACCTAAAAATACTTCCATAAGCAACTATGGACATGTTTGAAACTAATTCAAAATACAGAAAGAAATACAAACTCTCAACAAAGATATGGAAGATAAAAATGAACAACCTAGCGGAAATTCTAGAATTGAAAAACACAATAACCAAGGTGTGCACAAACACACACAACTCACTGGACAGACTCAAATGTTGAATAAAAAAAGCAAAGAATCAGGGAACTTGAAGGTAGGAAAATAGAAATTATGCACTATGAGCAACTAAGATAAAGCTGATGGGAGGGAAAAAAAAAATAAACAGAGCCTCAGGAACCTGTGGGATTATAACAAAAGATCTCACATTCATGTCATCAGAGTCCCAGAAGACAGTCTGGAGCTAGAGAAGTATTCAAGATAATTATGGCTGAAATATCCGCAAATTTGGCAAA
This sequence comes from Felis catus, assembly GCF_018350175.1. Classification (NCBI taxonomy): domain Eukaryota; kingdom Metazoa; phylum Chordata; class Mammalia; order Carnivora; family Felidae; genus Felis; species Felis catus. The sequence continues at coordinate 104,399,168 of NC_058370.1, read as the reverse complement.
GGACATAAGCCTATAGTTTAAGAAGCTGAGCAAACCTTAAACAAGATAAACCCAAGAAATCTATGCCCAAGTACATCATAAACATATAAAAACGAAACCCATATGTCTTGAAAGAAATAACACCTAGATTTACCAATAAGGGAACACCAATTCTAGTGACAGTGGATTGCCATTCAGAAGCCATAGAACGAAGGGGCACAATATTTCTCAAGTGCTGAAAGAAAGAAAGAAAGAAAGAAAGAAAGAAAGAAAGAAAGAAAGAAAGAAAGAAAGACACAGCAAGAAACAAAGAAAGAAACAAAGAAAGAAAGAAAGAAAGCAAGAAACAAAGAAAGAAAGAAAGAAAGAAAGAAAGAAAGAAAGGCCAAACCATAATTCCATACCTAGTGAAAATATCCCTCAGGAATAAACGGGAAACAGGCATTTTTGGATAAAGAAAACCAACGAGAATTTGTAGCCAGCAGAAAGAGTGGTTAAAGGAAATTCTCTCAACAGTAAGAACATGTTAAAATCGGGAAACTTTTAACGTTAGGAAGGAAGGAAGAACAATGGAAAGAGTAAAAATAAGGATAAATACAACAGATTGTCTTCCAAGTTTTCTAAATTATGCTTGATGGCGGAAGTAAATATAATACTGTGTGATGTGGTTCTTGATGGTTCTAGAGTTCAAACTCTACATAGAGTTTTAACAATAATGCTTTTATTGTTTTTATTCCCTAGAAGTAGGGAAGCACTCTTAGGTAAACAGCACAAGTATTTATATAACTATTAACTATCATCTCTAATTTGTCAATTGGAACTTTGACATAAATTAGTTACATAAATTCCCTTCCATTATTTTTAATGAATAACTTCTAATATCTTGATATGTTAGATCAATAAAATTCCAGTCTTTAGGTTCTCATTCATGAGCATAGGGAGAGGGAAAGTGAAATATCAAACCAGATCTAAGCAAAGAAGGCAATTCATCTTTTTTTGGTCGCTGATGACACCTACTGGCTTATTAGTGGCAGTGTTTTGTGCAGGGTGTGTAGAAATGAGGGAGGATCACTGGAATGACCCGGTTCGTTTATTTATTCCCAGTTCCGAAGAAAGAAAGGCACTGGGAGCTGCAAGTAGACTCAGCATGAGTGAAGCTAAACCCACAAACTCCTCCAAATCTGATCAGCTCTCAGCGCTCCCTATCTCATTGAGTGTCACCACCAACTGCCCGGATGTGGAAGCCAGAGACCTAGTGGCATGTTTGACACTCCGCTCTCCCTCACCCTCCATCTGCAAGCCAGCGTCAGATTGTGGTTTTTACGGTCTATGTATCCCTGTAGCCACGGTTCTCCTCTCCGAGATCTCCACTTCCCCAGATTAAGGTATCCGCTTCATATCTCATCTAGCCACATTTATGTTCTATGTATTTTCTAAGTGCTTTACTATTATATTAACTCATTTCATCCTCACATGGACCCTAAGAGATGTGTACCAGATGAGGAAAGTGAGAGAGAGTAGGGCCAAGTAATTTGGTCAGCATCCCACACCAAGCTGGTGGAGCCGAGGTTCATCTGGGGCAAGTGACTGACTCCAAGTTTTGTTTTCTTGGAGGCGCCACGGGCTGCCCTTTGACCACCACACTGTGCCAAAGACCCCAAATGGTCTACTCATGTCCTTCTGGCCCCCCTTGTAATTCATCTCCAAAGAAGAGCCAGAGATATTCCCAAAGTGTAAATCTAAACTCTGTCACTTCCTCCAATGACTTCACTGTCTTTAGGATAAAGACAAAACTCTCTTACATCATGGCTTACAGTGTCTCATACCGTGTTCCTGATGTCTCCCATGTCACCCATCCCACACTTCCTCTTGCCTCTCTCCACTTGGCCACACTGGCTTTCCCAAGTCCTTCCCCACCAGGGCCTTTGCCTGTGATGTTCCTTTGGCCAGGCTCCTCTTCCTTTTTCCCTTCGCCTTCTAAAGGCCTCTTCGTCCATAGATCTCAACCCGAGAACCCCCTCTCAGGAGGGAGCTTAGACTCTCAACATGAGAATTCTTTTCTAACGCAGCTAGTGCTGTAAACTTCTCTCTAAGCAATATTTTGTTTTTTTTTAAATTTTTTTTTCAACGTTTATTTATTTTTGGGACAGAGAGAGACAGAGCATGAACGGGGGAGGGGCAGAGAGAGAGGGAGACACAGAATCGGAAACAGGCTCCAGGCTCTGAGCCATCAGCCCAGAGCCTGACGCGGGGCTCGAACTCACGGACTGTGAGATCGTGACCTGGTTGAAGTCGGACGCTTAACCGACTGCGCCACCCAGGCGCCCCAGCAATATTTTGTTAACATCCCACAAATTACAAATTCCATCTAAGCACCGTATTTAAGCCGTGTCTCACAAACAAATCAATTAATTTTGCAAGAGTCACGAAAAAGGACACAAGCAAACTTTGTAAGGTGCTGGTAATGCTCCATGTCTTGATCTGGATGTTGATTATACAGGTGTACATTTGTAAAAAATAAAATACTCTGTACACTCAAGACCTGAACTATATACGATACTAGAAGACAGGCATCAGTACCTTTTTTTGTAAGTGAGAAATCTAAGGCTCAGAGGAGTTAACTGGGACATATACACCAACATCATACACTTGGCAACTGAAAGAGCCAGGAATTAAACCTAAGCCATCAGAGCCTTACAGTTTGCACTCCACCACATATTATTTTATATGTACACATAAACATACAGAGAGAGAGAGAGAGAGAGAGAAATTGAGAGAGAGACAAACAGAAAGACAAACTCAATGCAGTACATGTTTAATATGCAGCATTAACAAAGTATTCTCCTATCCTGATTGATCTGTTTTCCTCCGCAGTAAGCTCACCTTATTTCCATCAAACAGACAGAGGCTAACATGTCTACTGAGCACCTGGATGCTTGTTCCTGGAAGAGGAATCATTTTACAGCTCCAGAGGGTCAGAATGAATGAAACACGACTTGGTATTGACTTAATCTGAGAAAAAAAATTGGTTATAAAAACAAGGCTTACTTTATGACTTATAAGACAAGTTCATTTTCAAAGCATTTTTAATAAATACTTTAAATGCACATAGAATAAAAAAGGATGAAAGAAAAAAATTTACACATAAACATATGCACACAAGGAAGGTTTCCATAGTCCACTCCACTTAAATAAAAACCTTTGGTAAAATTTCCAACAGCCTTTCTATTTGAAACATTTGCATGGGGGGGGTGGTAAATGCATAAAAATCATAATGAAAAAATAGTACAACTAGGTAAAACGTATGACCTGATCATGGAATCACTGCATTCCAGGTTCATTCTTACAATTCATTCCTATATAACATAGGTAAGTATAGAAGGTCACCACAGCATAGTAACCAATGACACCTGACGTTAATATCCGGCTGGCTCCTCCTTGTTTTAATTCCAAGCATTTACCTACATTGCTTCTTGGCTTCTTATACAAATGCTTTGATAGAATGCACTGACCATTGGATATGATTATTCAGTTCTACTTCACAAGTATAGTTCAGAATGTCAATAAACAAATCGCCACTCTGGTTTCTTATTTAAAGACATCTTTGATTCTTTTTTTTTTTTTATTTTTAAATTTTTTTTTCAATGTTTTTATTTATTTTTGGGACAGAGAGAGACAGAGCATGAACGGGGGAGGGGCAGAGAGAGAGGGAGACACAGAATCGGAAACAGGCTCCAGGCTCCGAGCCATCAGCCCAGAGCCCGACGCGGGGCTCGAACTCACGGACCGCGAGATCGTGACCTGGCTGAAGTCGGACGCTTAACCGACTGCGCCACCCAGGCGCCCCAAGACATCTTTGATTCTTAACATTCTGCTTGATGGTCATGAGCCTTTCCATTTAAGTAACATTTTTTTTAATGTTTATTTGTTTTAGGGAGAGAGAGAGAGAAACAGAGTGCAAGTGAGGAAGGGGCAGAGAGAGAGAGAGGGAGACACAGAATCTGAAACAGGCTCCAGGCTCTGAGCTGTCAGCACAGAGCTGGACACGGGGCTCGAACTCATGAACTGTGAGATCATGACCTGATGCGAAGTCAGACGCTTAACCGACTGAGCCACCCAGGAGCCCCTCATTTAAATAACTTATATCATTGAAAAAATAAGGCAATATCTAACAGCTTGTCACATTTTCAATTTAAGAAATAAGAGCTGAAGGGGCACCTGGGTGGCTCAGTTGGTTAGGCGACCGACTTTGGCTCAGGTCATGATCTCGCAGTTGGTGACTTTGAGCCCCGCGTCGGGCTCTGTGCTGACAGCTCGGAGCCTGAAGCCTGCTTCAGATTCTGTGTCTCCCCCTCTCTCTACCCCTCCCCTGCTCATGCTCTGTGTCTCTCTGTCTCTCAATAATAAATAAACATTAAAAAAAAATTTTTTAATGAAAAAAAAGAAATAAAAGCTGAATATTTAGTTCTCTGGGTACAAGTTCATAAAATTAAATGCCCTTCATGCAGGTTCTAGTACACTAAACAGACCAAATGCAACATTATTACTGACTTGAAATAAAAGACACTTTATATACTAAGGAGGTTCCAGGCAAAGTTCAGGTTGAGAGGAGAAAATTCTACACCACTCTCCCCGCAAAACCTAATCACGCTGGGTCCTCTTATTTTTCCCTTGAGGCTCTGAAAAAGGGAGGGAGAGAGGGCAGAAGGTCAACGGGAAGGGGGGTGATGTGCTCTAATGTGGTTCAACTCTGCTAAAAGGGAGGAGGCTAGAATTAAATATAAAGACTATTTCCCACTTTGAATACTCAGAATACCAGGAATCCTTTACTCCAAGCTCTCCCCAAAACAAGTATAATCATAAAAGACTTTGAACTTCCTCATTCCAAGTTAATCCAACACTTACTGAGTTATCATGTGCCAGGCACTGTTCTCAGCCCTTCACACATATAATGTAATTCAGTAACCCTATGTTGGAACTATTATTATTAGCATTCCCTTTTCTAATTGGGAATTTTCTAATTTTCTAATGAAGAAATTGAGGCAAAGAATGATTCAGAGAGATATCTAGTATTATTTCCTTTGTAACAATGGCAGAAGAGAGCAACAGAGAAAATAAATAAAATAAAGTCAAGATAACAAATCCAAGTTTTGTCTTAGCAATGAAGTTATCACTGTTTAAAAATTAAAATACAGAAACAATTTTTTTATTTTCAATAATGCATTAATCAATTTACATGTTATTCATATACTTGCAACCATGATAAAATCTGGAAAGGTGTAATTTTATTGATAGCGACCATACTCACCGTGCCTGCTTTAGCATCCCACATTAGATCTCTGAAGGCCAGCTGTGAAGGAGTGAGCTCTGGTTGTAAGAAGTAACTTGCTTGAAATTGATTCCCTGCAAAACCAAGTTTTCCTTTATTTTCTTACAAAGAAAGGAATGAAATCCTAAGCCAAAAATCTATAATGCTATGCCACAAATTTAGGAAACAGACATCCAAAATGCCAAGCTACCTACTGGAACTTGCTTTCTAGGGCATATATGCCGATGGGGATTTATTTGTGTGTAAAAACAACAGTAGAAAATATAGAAGCACATAAGGGCTGATCTTAAAGCAGTTTTAAGAAAGATCTTACTGGGTTAGGGGAGATGGGCTAGATATTAAGAAGGGCACTTGTGGTGAGCACTGGGTGTTTTATGTAAGTGATGAGTCACTAAATTCTACTCCTGAAACCAATATTGTACTGCATGTTAACTAAAATTTAAATAAATAAAAAAAGAAAAACTCCTGTTACTAGAGTACATCTCTGCAATATAGCTGGTTAAAAAGGAGAGCTTCAGAAAACAACAAAACAGGGGCGCCTGGGTGGCGCAGTCGGTTAAGCGTCCGACTTCAGCCAGGTCACGATCTCGCGGTCCGTGAGTTCGAGCCCCGCATCGGGCTCTGGGTTGATGGCTCAGAGCCTGGAGCCTGTTTCCGATTCTGTGTCTCCCTCTCTCTCTGCCCCTCCCCCGTTCATGCTCTGTCTCTCTCTGTCCCAAAAATAAATAAACGTTGAAAAAAAAAATTAAAAAATAAAAAAAAAAAAGAAAAAAACAAAACAAAACAAAAACTTTTAGGCCAGTAACATGCCCTGTCATGAAGATGATCCATTCAAATGTTTTTGTAAAATGCAGAAAATCTGTGAATACTTTTTAGAAAAATATATAATCATTAATTTCGTTTCTTCAGACAAAATCATTTTTATAGTGTTCTCCCATACATTAGTTGTGAAGAATACTGATTATAAAATCATTTATTCATTTGAGAAATCATTTCTGAGCTCCCACTGTGTGCCAGGCACTCTGCTAAGACCTGCAAATACTCACAAAGTATGTGAGTCACAGAAATACAGCCCCTGCCCTCATTAGTTTACAGTTGAGTGGGGGAAATAATAAAACCAAAATAAGTAGAAGAGGTTAAGTAAAATAATTATAAATTAACGTAGGTCCATAAAGCGTGCTCAAGCGGAAGGGTGTAGGGGGCACCTACATTAGTCAAAGGAGACCTCTCCAGGAAGGCGGAATTGCCCCTGGGATGGATGCAAAGGATGGGAAGGAGTTGCACATTCAGGGAGGGCTGAGAGCCTTGCAGCAGAGGAACTCAAAGCAGCCCTTCCACAGATAACACAAGACTTCAGGCTATACAGGAGATCCTCCCCAACATTATTTCTCTTTACCGAGCTTATGGGCAAATGTTGTCAAGTACAGAGAAATCCAAGAACGAATAAGAAAATGGATAATAGCTCTTCAGAAAAGTCTTTCTGTGAAGAAATGGAGAGAAAGGGAGGCTTTGGCTAGAATGAGGGAGGGTGAGAAGGGCTGGTTTTCTTAAAAGGTGCAGGTATCAGGTGTACTGGTACTATGACGAGGGAAGAAGCCAGTGTGGGGAAGGGCGGCGGGCTGCAGATACACGAAAGGGCTAACAATTAAGAATCATTGTTTTTGAAATAAAGCAAAGGGACTAAAACCCAGAGCACACAGGCTGGCGGCTGACAGGGTCAGGGATCCTTCCTCCACTGTCACAGGAAAGATGAAGGAAAAGATGAGCACCAAAGAGATGTGATATTCAACATCCTTTTAAACAACTCATTTTGGCTAAAACCAGAAAATTAATCCCAAAGCCTGACTGCTTAGCTACAAATTTGTGGTGGCTCACAGACGCACGTTACCTTCTTCCAGAAGCTGGAAGAGCATGGAAGGCCTGAACCCTGAAGGAATAGCTCCCATTGTGGTTAGCACATCAATAGTGTTTATCTGCTGGAGACAGTAAAAACCAAAATCAGTTGCTTGTTTTCGTTTGTGTCTCCTCACCTCTATAATACTTTCTCTTATTGCTATAGCAACTACAACCCAAAGTAGGAAAACACAAACATGCAGACTTCAGTGGACAAATACAGCAACTTAGCCCCAAATTCCTGAGGATGCCATCATCGAATCCTGGCCTCTCCCAAGGACCTAAGCCCTACGCAGTGCCCAGCTCTGGGCTCCAGACCAGCTGTTTCCTGTACATCTTTCATCAAAATGTCCCTCCTCCTGTCCTGCTCTACAGTGTGCTGCCATGTAACAGGTGAGTTAACGTCGTAAACTGATATGCACTGAAGAATTCATGTCTTTTTTTTGTATATGTGTACGCACACACATACGTACACGAGTACGTCCATGTAAGTGATACGTGGTGTAAAAGGTCAGAATGGATATTTACTAAACTATTAATGGTGATTCCTTCTGGGAGGAAAGGAGTGTATTTTCAGTTGGTTATGTAACTTTTTAAAATGATAGGAATGGGGGGGGGCACCTGGCTGGATCAGTCAGTTGAGTGTCTGACTCTTGATGTTGGCTCAGGTCATGATCTCGTGGTTTGTGAGTTTGAGCCATGCATCTGACAGCCTAGAGCCTGTTTGGGATTCTCTCCCCCTCCTCTCTCTCTGCCCCTACCCTGATCATGCTCTCTACCAAAATAAATAAACTTAAAAAAAAACTTTTAAGGGACGCCTGGGTGGCTCAGTTGGTTGAGCCTCCGACTTCAGCTCAGGTCATGATCTCGCCCTCTGTGGGTTCGATCCCCGCGTTGAGCTCTGGGCTGACAGCTCAGAGCCTGGAGCCTGCTTCTGATTCTGTGTGTCCCTCTCTCTCTGACCCTCCCCTGCTCATGCTCTGTCTCTCCCTCTCTGTCAAAAAGAAATAAAACATTAAAAAAAAATTTTTTTAACCCAAACTTTTAAATGATAGGAATATGGATAATTTCTCACTTTTTTGAGCTTTTTAGAATTTTTCATATCTACTGGAATTTAATATCTTTACCCAAATGATAGAAAACTCAGGCAGAATCAATAAGAAATAGTTGCAAGCCCTCAATTCTACTCTTCTTACAGAAGAGGCCTAATGAGAAATATTACATGAACCGTATGTTTTATGCTCTGTACATTTCGTGCCCTGTACCCTGTTTAAGATCCAAAGCTATCTTCCAAAGTCTCCATCCTGTTTTGAATCTGAACTCTATCAGAACTATTAGGCAACAAAACAAGACATCGTTTAACAGGACAGGCAATACCAACCTCCGAGATAGCTTTCCGGACAGCATTCCAATGAGAATCAGTTCTGGGGGAGAAAAAAAAGCAAGGTGAATGCACAGACAGCCCACGACTATTTACGCAATTAGCATCATTAATCAAAGAACAAAATATTTAATTGTCAGTAAGTTCTAAAAACTTAGAAGTCTCTAAAAGAAACCGAGATAGAAAAATGTCATGCACTAAAAATAATCACAAAATTAAAGTAGTACTGAAGCAAACAGTAATATGAAAAGCACAGTTCTCAAAATGCAAGTTATCTCCATTTCAAGAGATTCTTGAACTATTTACAATAGTAAAAATAAAAAGTTCCTTAAACTCACTTTGATATCCTTTCCCACCTTTTACCTTTGTTTAACTTCTGCCCCTTCTGCTGTTTGGTCCCCCACCTCTGTATCTTCTTCGCTGCCTTCCTCACTTGAGTCTTGGCCTTCTTCTTTATTATAGGGCTGAAAAAATTATTGAAATATCAAGCGCTTTTTATCTAATGCAAAAATCAACCAATAAAAGACTTTCAGAAAGGCTCAACTATTGACAGGAATGTACACGGTGGGTATAATAAGAAATCAGTGGGAAAACTATTTCAACACATTGTTGATAGCTTTGCTAGTTGAAAAAATTACAAGGATAGAGGTAGAGAGCAAGTTTAGTCAAAATAAATTCCAGATGGAAATTATTCCAATGGAAACAAAGAAGACAGAAATAAAAGAACTATAAAAGAAGAAAATAATCTTGAGATGGGGAAGTCCTTTCCAATCACAATACCAACTCCAAAAATCATAAATGACATGGAAATACTGACAGACTTAGCAACATAAAGGATAAACATGGTTGAAGGTCACCAAAGAAAATCTCTATCACAGATTTCCAAGGGTTAATACCCTTATTCTGAAAATATTACAAAACTCTTATAAATCACGATTTTTAAAAAAAAATTTTTTTTTCAACGTTTTATTTATTTTTGGGACAGAGAGAGACAGAGCATGAACGGGGGAGGGGCAGAGAGAGAGGGAGACACAGAATCGGAAACAGGCTCCAGGCTCTGAGCCATCAGCCCAGAGCCCGACGCGGGGCTCGAACTCACGGACTGCGAGATCGTGACCTGGCTGAAGTTGGACGCTTAACTGACTGCGCCACCCAGGCGCCCCAAATCACGATTTTTTAAAATCTTAGAAGAACGGCCAAAAGAACTAAAAAAAGGCAATTTACAAAGTAAAAGTAGAGATGGCCAGAAAGCATAGTAAATGATGCTCAAACTCACTGGCAGTACAATGAATGCAAATAAAAACCAACAACGAGCTTCTTTTTGCCTGTTACCACCATGGCGTAAAGACTGGGGGCAGGCAGCCATCACAGGCACATGCGTAGGGAAACAAGTACTCTCAGAGGCTGGGGACGGGAGTACAAACAGGCAGAACTTTTCTGAAGGGCAAACTGGCACATTAAATCAAAATATAAAGGCGTAAACCTTTTGCACCAGCAATGAACACCTAGGAATTTATCTGAAGGGGATAAATCAGATGAACCTACAAAGACGTCTGTGTAGATTGATCACCACATAGGCTGGTACCTACTGTCCACCATTTCTTTTGTAACAGAATCCCTGATTTTAGCAATGGGCCAGCTAGAAGTCTACGTATTCCAAACCCTGCCTGCAGCTGCGTGTTACCAGGAGACTCCATTCTGATCAAGGAGATATCACTGGAAGTTTTTTTTGTGTAAATTCCAGGAAATCGTCTTAAAAAGATAGCAGCTCATGCCTTTTGACCTCTTATTCCCCTTTCTTCTTTCGCTTCCTGGAATCATTAAAAGATCTAGCAGCCAACTTAAACTAACGAGATAACCCTTGGAAGGGCTGCCTCCCACTTAAGTACAGAGCGAAATATTAGATGGGGTGTTCAATATCCTTTGATTGCTGGCCTCCACACTTCTTCCACGCGTAAGAGAAATATGCTTCTACCTTATTTAAGCCACTATTTGGGGGGTCTTTCGTATCTCATAGTGGAAGCTAATCACAGCTCCGTGCAACATAGTTCTTATAGGTTGGAAACCACATGTACATCTACCTGAAATTGGAATACTACGCTACCATTGAAAAGATGATTTAACTTGAACTGTGCAATACAGCAGCCATTGCCATGTGGGACTACTGACACTTGAAGTGTGACCAGTTCACACGGAGATGTGCTGTTTAGGTGTAAAACACACACTGGAATTTGAAGACTTGGTATGAAAAAAAAAAAGGAAAGATTTTTTTTTTTAATTTTTTTTTCAACGTTTATTCATTTTTGGGACAGAGAGAGACAGAGCATGAACGGGGGAGGGGCAGAGAGAGAGGGAGACAGAATCAGAAACAGGCTCCAGGCTCTGAGCCATCAGCCCAGAGCCTGACGCGGGGCTCGAACTCACGGACCGCGAGATCGTGACCTGGCTGAAGTCGGACGCTTAACTGACTGCACCACCCAGGCGCCCCAGGAAAGATTTTTTAATATTGATTATAGGTTGAAATGATAATATTTTGATATATTAGATAATATAAATATGATATTAAAAATCACCTGTTTTTCTTTTTTTAATGTTTATTTATTTGAGAGAGAGAGAGAGTGGGGGGAGGGAGAGGCAGGGAGAGAGGGAGAGAGAGGATCCCAATAAGGCTTCTCTGTGCTCTCAGCACAGAGACCAACACGGGGCTCAATCTCACAACCTGAGCTGAAATCAAGAGTCAGAGGCTTAACTGACTGAGCCACCCTTTTTTAGGTACTTCCTTTTTTCCTTTTTTTAAATGCATGTCATATAATAAATATACATATATGATATATATACAATGAAATATTAAAAAGAAAAAAATATATATATATATTTGGTCTTTATTCCCAGTTCTTGGCAAGAGTTCCTAAAACTCTTGGAACTTCCTGAGTGACAGGAATGTCTTATGTTATTCCTCATAAGTCCCTTTCAATCAGACTTGAGTTTATTCTTGAAGTAATGCGGTGGGGTGGGTGGGGTGGGGGGCAGGGTGCCAGAAGAACCAATCATGTGATTAGAAGGTTGGAACTTTCAGGGCACCATCCCACCAGCCCTCTCACCTTCGGGGAGGATAAAGGAGCAGGAAACCGAATTCTATCACCAATGGCCATTTAATCAATCATGGCTATATAATAAAACTTCCATAAAAACCCCGAAAAGACAGGGTTTAGGGAGCCTTCCAGGTCGGTGACCACTTTGAAGTGTTGTACTAGTGGGCATGGGAAGTCTGGAGGGGGGTGGTGCCCAGACCAGAGAGGGTACGGGTAGGAAGATCCAGGTCCCACTCTCCCCATGTCCCAATACCTTGCCTATCCGCCCCTTCCATTTGGCTGTTCCTGAGCTGTAGCCTTTATAATAAACTGGTAAACACAAGGAAGGTGTTTTCCTGAGTTCTGTGAGTCCCTCTAGCAAATTATCAAACCTGAGGAGGCGTGTATGGGAACTGAATTTACATCTGGTCGCTCAGAAGTACAGGCCCCTGGGACTTGTGACTGGCATCTGAATTAGGGCAGCTTGTGGGGTGAGCCCTTAACTTGAGGGGTCTGTGCTAACTCCAGGAGTTAGTGTCAGAATTGAACTGAATTGTTTGGACACCTGGTTGGTTTCAGAGAACTAGTGTGGAAAAACAACACATATTTGGTGTTAGAGAAAAATCACACTATTAGTGTTAGAAATGGCGGCAGAAAACAAAGGCATCTCAGTGTGGTCATGAAAAAACTTAAAACTGCATTTCTAGTTTGCATTATTTTTCCATTGGACAGCACTGATCCAAACACATATCTATATATATTGGCAAAGAAAATGACCATGCTATATAGTGAAACATTAAAAAGAAATAAGTTGCAAGCATGCATGTATAGTATGTTTACCTCCTAGTAAGGGATCATATATTAGCGGAAGTTAACCCAAAGTTAACTGTGGTTTCGTTTGACAACAAACAATAAGCTCCTATTAATTTTTATGATCAGCATTAATCCACAAAGCACTTTCATTGTGTCATAACATAGGCCTTACCTGCACAATGGCACTTCACAGGTCCCCATGACTGTTAAAACAAGATTTTCCCAGTCCCTGTCCCTCTAAAATTAAAGTAAATTCCGTATCAACTCATTCACTGGTCAACTGATCAAAGAATAGAGCTTAATATTTTATTAAAAATGCAAGAAAAGTTTTGAAAAAAAGAAGAATAAACAAAAAAGACTAACCTCCAGGTAGGTTCTGGGAATGAGACCTTTGTTTCCGTTGGTATTCTTAGCTATCCACCAACCATCAGGTTTTTTTTCAATTACAAGGAGAATTTCTCCCTTCTGAAATCAAAACAAGTAAAAAATGCTAAATTAAAATTTACCCCTAACTCAGAAATTATCCACATTGAAACTACTTTCAAAAATAGAATAGCATTTAATTTGACTATTTTGCTACCAGGTAACATTGACAACATAATCTCACATGACTACTGCCTGTAAATCATAAGTTATACTTATTTTATTAAAATAGATTGAGTCTTTAAAAACGATACCAGGAATATGTAATATAGATATATAAAGTTTTCTTATTCTGTTAGGTATGCATAACTATCCTTAGGTTAGGTTCTACTCTTGTTTTTACCTTAAATGTAAGGTCCCCAGCTTGCTGAGCAGTAAAATCTCCAATAGCAATGTATTCTTTGCCTGTGGCCTGTTGCTGGGATTCATGTTCCTGTTTCTCTTCCTCTTCTGTTTCTTCTTCGTCCCCAGTGTCTTCACTTTCTTCTTCTTCATCGTCATCCTCTTCTTCAGCTTCTTCATCTTCTTCAGCAGAATTGTCATCTTCCTCTCTTTCAGGAAGTGCCCCAATTCCGTGAAAAATAATTCAGAGATAGGGATTACTTGAAGTAATGTATAAGAACGGATCAACATAACTTCTACATATAAAAGATCTTGCCCATATTTGGAAATAAGTGCATGTCCCATATCCCTTATACGTTCTATTCTGTTCTTTGCATTCTTTTTTCTTTTTGTGCACATTTGAAAGTTTTTTTTCTCTTTGGGTTCATTGATCTTTTCCTCTGTTGTATCCAATTTTCCATTAAACCATTCAGTAATTTTTTTTTCATTTCATATTTTATAAATTTTAGTTTCAGAATTTCCATTTGGTCTCTGTTAGTTGCCATTTCTCTGCTTGATTCCTCCCTATCCATCCAAGCTATCCATCTTTTCTAGCAAATTCTTTAACTAATTGAAAATAGTTGTTTTAGAGTTCTTATTTGTTAATTTTTGCATTTGGGTCATCTGAGCTTCTACTGATTATTTTGTCTCTTTATTATAAGACATTTTCCACCTTTTTGAATCTGTATTTAATCAGACTGAGAAATTTCTCAGCCACTATTTCACTAGACATTTTACAGTTGTATAATGTTCATTTATTTCCTACATTTGAATTTTCTTAAAATACTCTGCCTTTTTCTATTTCATCCTTATTTTCTTCTATTTTTAACATATTAATCATTATTTAGAAGTCCTTATCAGCTAACTATATTATCTAGTCAGATCTAGGTCTGCTTTTGGTTTTGTTTTGTTTCTTATTAGTGGACATTGCGGATGAGACAGTTTGAGACTTCGGATTATGTCATCTTCCTTTACAGAGTGTTGAATTTTGTGCTGTTACACACTTAAATTATCATGTTCCTGTTAAGGTCTGGCTTTCGGCCTCGAGATCTACTTCAGTTTTGCCTTTATTTCAAATCACAGCTCTTAGTATTAGGGCGTTTTCCTTACTCCTAGAGCATGGGCCTTCTGTGATCTCTACTAAATGCCTGAAGCATTCACCAGTATCTCTTTACTCTAGCTAGGTACAAACTCCAACATTTTTCCAAGACTGTTTGACTTCCAGAATCTTTTCAGCTCTCAGTCTCCTAGCAGGTGTTTTCTGCCAATGCTTCTGGAATCATGCTCTGTGTAGGCCAGGATTCCATTCAGATTTCTATAGTTGTCTCTTGCAACACCCTCCTCTCTTCCTACAAGTCCCACTGGCCTTGGCAACTCCAAAATTTGATCTCTGCCTTCTGAGCTCAGTGACACTGGTGTTTTCTGTTTAGGGTCTACCTTCCTGCACCACAGCCCATAAGTTTTCTTAGGGAGAGGGTCTGGGTAAATGTAGGGCTCACTTCTTGTGCTTCCCTGTATTAAGGACATCAGCTGTTTTTGTAGATTTTGTCCAGATTTTATAGTTGTTTACGGTAGGAAGGTTAAGTCCAAAACCAGCTACTTTGTCATTCTCAGTACTAGAAATCAGTGAAAATTCTAGAATCCTTGTATCTACATCCTTCAGCATTTTTCCCAGGATATAGTGTAAAAGTATGGGAGCGGCACATGAAGAGTCTAAATAGTTAATTGTTTTCCTTCTTCCTTTCCACAAACTGGGTTGGTTTGTTTATACCATCAATTTTCTTTCTGCTTTGTAAAAGCTGTTATTAACATCCACTAAGGCAGAAAAGCAATGTATGTTTCTACCTCTAATGTTTTAAGTTTATGAAGGAAGGAAATATGCAAATAATCCAAATAATTTCTTTTTACATATCAACACTGACATTAAAGCATCATCCTTATTTTCTAACATTTGTTTACTTAGCTGTTTGGATCTCTCTCTTTTTTTTTTTTTAAATTTTTTTTTTCAACGTTTATTTATTTTTGGGACAGAGAGAGACAGAGCATGAACGGGGGAGGGGCAGAGAGAGAGGGAGACACAGAATCGGAAACAGGCTCCAGGCTCCTAGCCATCAGCCCAGAGCCTGACGCGGGGCTCGAACTCCCGGACTGCGAGATCGTGACCTGGCTGAAGTCGGACGCTTAACCGACTGCGCCACCCAGGCGCCCCCGATCTCTCTTTTGTCTCCCTAACTAAATTGACTGACTTCTACTTCTTTACATCTTTTATGGGATCTAAGACTTTCTACTATACACAAGAAATACATGTCAACTGATTATACTTGTTATCACCATTCATTTATATGTATACTCCTAATAGGTCTTTATTCTGAGTCAGACATTAAAACTGTTGGTGATATAATGCCTGAGAGAAAGAAAGTAAGGAAAGAGGCATACTCAGTTATATTTTCTCTACTTATGGACACAGCAAGCTCCTGCAGTTGGTGGGTAAGCTTATCCAAAAGACTGTGTTCATCCTCTTTTTTCTGATTGTAGTTCCCAATAGGTGCAGGTTCATCAGCCTATGAGAGAATATAAGTTTATTTCACTGAAAAATTTCTTTCAATTTCCTATTCTATTTATTTTAGAAGGAAAAAAACACTCTAGTAAGTTCTAGAAGACAAAGTAAATGTTAACACGAGACTAGGCCTACCTTAGAATAATATTAAAAGAAATGTAGATTATTATGTTGAAATGTAACCCAAATGAAAAAACAAAATGATACTCCTTGGTTTTTTGTTGTTTTCTTGCTAGCTAGAAAGTTTGTTTTTGTTGTTTTCTGGCTTGCTACCCTCTATGGTCAGTAAGAGCTAGGTTCCAGACAGAAGATAGGCTTTGGAGTCAAAAAGACATATGCCAATCCCAAGTTCGGAAACTGACTGGCAGTGAGACACTGAGAAAGCTGCTTCACTTTTGGGAGCCTCAGTTTCCTCACCTGTGAAACAGGATACTCAGATTTTTAAATTTAGGGTCAGCCTGACTCCTAAATTCAAGAGTTTTATGTCACTGGAGAATTTCAGAAGAAATGCTCAGATCCAGTAAAGGAGATTCACACACAAGCAGGGAGATGACTTTTTTTTTTTTTTTCTCAACTTTTATTTATTTTTGGGACAGAGAGAGAGAGAGAGCATGAACAGGGGAGGGGCAGAGAGAGAGGGAGATACAGAATCGGAAGCAGGCTCCAGGCTCTGAGCCATCAGCCCAGAGCCTGAGGCGGGGCTCGAACTCACAGACCGCGAGATTGTGACCTGGCTGAAGTCGGACGCTTAACCGACTGCGCCACCCAGGCGCCCCAGGGAGATGACTTTTAGATGCCCTCCACTTTACATGCTCTGTGAGACTCTGGCCCTGGACACTAAGCTGAATGAAGCTCAGGCTCATACTAAAAGAAAAAACCCTGAAGGGACTTCCAAGAGTAAATTCTAGTTCCTCCTATTTCTGCAGAGTCACCGACATTAGAGCTGCCGTGTGATGCAAGAAGCTTCTTTAGCACTTATGCTCCAGGCCAGATTATGTACTCTCCCCACAGTGTAATTAAAATTAAAACAACTCGACAAGGGAAGGGAAGCAAAAAGAATATAGAAACAGGGAGGGGGACAAAACATAAGAGACTCTTAAATACGGAGAACGGACAGAGGGTTGCTGGAGGGGTGGCGGGAGGGGGGATGGGCTAAATGGGGAAGGGGCGTTAAGGAATCTACTCCTGAAATCATTGTCGCACGATATGCTCACTAACTTGGATGTAAATTAAAATCAAATCAAATCAAATCAAACGAAACGAAATGAAGTAAAATAAAATAAACAAAACCCAAAAAACAACTCTAGCCTGTAAAACGTAAAACTTACACAATGCGAAAATAAAGGAAACTTCTTCCTCGATCTTCCGAGTCCTCAGTGCTGGGTAAGTTCACCAAAGCTGAACTCTCCTCAGCATTTGGAGCCCTGGCTTTTCTGCTCCAAAGCACACCCTCAGCATGCCGGCAGGGCGAGTCAGCACCGGCCGCAGGCAGACTTCACCACCGCTAAAGCAAACCCAGGAACTTAACCACTCTAATGAATTCCCACTTCACGAAAACATCGGGACAAAAACAGGGTTGGGTTTTTTTTTTTTTTTGGTAATATTATCAACCGTAACACTTACTTTGTTCAATTTTTGAAGAGCATCTTTATTTTCATCTATCGCCCGTTTTAACTGGATACACCTAAATTTTCAAAAAGAAAGGAAAGAAGTATGAATTTTTCTATTGTCAGACTAGAAAGTTATTTCATGGAATCATACATAAGTCTTTAAGCGGGCAGGGCGATTAGCTATTATATGAATGATGTTAAAAAATTCACCTGTAACTGCCTTCCTACCCACCGGCTTGGGTGATACTCACGTGCTCTAAGGTACACAGGTATGACAGCCAAGGCTCAGAAAGCTTATGTGACTCTGAGCTTCGGTTTCCTATCTCTAAAATAAGGAAAGCACTGGACTTCAAACTGCTTCTTCAGCTCTGAAGTCCCATGAACTGAGGGCCTAGCCGAGAAGACATAAGTAATGGCGATAATATCCAAGTTTTATCGCACACCGTGCACGGTGCCAGGCACTTCACAAGAGCACCACCTCCTTTGAGGCTCGTACCAGCTCTCACTCCGGCGGAAGGAAGTGAGGTTCTAAGGGGCGGCCACAGCTAGTCAGTGGTAGAGTAACACGCGGGGGCAGAGCTTAGGATTCTAGAGCTGGCCTCGTCCCACCACGGCACATTCCCCTTTTGAGCGTCGCCTATGCAGACGGGTACGCTGTTTTGATTATTCCACAGATGGCTCGTGTAATCTGGCTTAAGTCTTAGACCCCATTACCCCATCAGGGTCTACGCTGGCAGGGTCGGTCCCACACTGACACCTAAGTGCTCAGGACCCATCATGGGTGGGGTGACTGTGTGGCCCAGCGCTGGCCGACAACACAAGAAAGAAGTATGTTGGGCGCTGTCTCCCATTTTATCCTCCCTGGTGCAGCACGTAAAGAATCCTTCACCTTTTCTGTTTTTAGATGCTGATGCTTGGGGACTCTGTAAAGGCGACGGGAGCCATCGCCGACTAGATGAGGATGACAGAGCACAATGAGAGCAAGAGCTGGGCCTTGAGGACCTCGCGAGCCACTCATCCACCGTGGGGGAACCTACTTCCAGACTTTTCGTGGAATGAGATTGACAGTAGAGCCCCTAGTTTTAACAGGCACCCTGTTACTCAGACTAAAAGGATCCTGAGACCTAGATTCAAAAAATTCTCTTCACCACCTCCTGAAGCCCCACCAAAACTGATGAAACATTTTAAAAGGTAATAAACCCGGGGCGCCTGGGTGGCTCAGTCGGTTAAGCGGCCGACTTCGGTTCAGGTCATGATCTCGCGGTCCGTGAGTTCAAGCCCTGCGTCGGGCTCTGTGCTGACGGCTCAGAGCCTGGAGCCTGTTTCAGATTCTGTGTCTCCCTCTCTCTGACCCTCCCCCGTTCATGCTCTGCCTCTCTCTGTCTCAAAAATAAATAAACGTTAAAAAAAAAAATTAAAAAAAAAAAGGTAATAAACCCTGAATGTAGGAGAATGAGAGAGAGACCACCTGTCAACAAGACATTTCAACAAATTTCTGCCGCATGGAAAAGAGATGGAAGCACGTTCTCGGAAGAGGCCCCTAAGAGAAAAAGATCTGCCAGGGAGAGGATGCCACGATTTGGGTCAGCAGGTAGGAAGGATCGGGGAGAGAGGGGTAATTAAAGTGCGTCTAAGGGAATGTATTATGAAGTTCTACAGATGAAGACATCCACAATGGCTGGGATTTGCTTTATATATTAATTATGTTATGTCATTTTATATTATGTTATGTTATATTAATCAAATGATATCCATAGCATCTAAGCTATAAAGGCAACCAATCATTTTTTAATGCTTATTTGGGGGTGGGGGGAAGGCAGCGAGAAGGGGAGGGGCAGAGAGAGAGGCAGAGGATCCGAAGCGTGTTTCGCGCTGACAGCAGAGTCTGATGTGGGGCTCAAACTCACGAACCATGAGACGGTGAGATCATAACCAGAGCTGAAGTCAGACACGTAACCCACTGAGCCACCCAGGTGCCCCTGAAGGCAATCAGTCTTAAGACAATCTAAGGGCTTTGTATTATTTAGGGAGAGAGTAAAGATACTGATTAAGTTTAGATTTAGTTAAGGCGTTTTCTTTTTTTTTTTTTTTTCAACGTTTATTTATTTTTGGGACAGAGAGAGACAGAGCATGAACGGGGGAGGGGCAGAGAGAGAGGGAGACACAGAATCGGAAACAGGCTCCAGGCTCTGAGCCATCAGCCCAGAGCCTGACGCGGGGCTCGAACTCACAGACCGCGAGATCGTGACCTGGCTGAAGTCGGACGCTCAACCGACTGCGCCACCCAGGCGCCCCATAGATTTAGTTAAGGCCTTTTATAAGAAGTCTGATTTTTTAAAAAGTCTGTTCACAGAAAATCTGAGCCAGCTAGCTTCCCTTCTCTCTTATCTCACCCCCCCTCTGCTGTCCCTCCTTACCAGAGGATTCATCTCTAAAAAACAAAATGAATGAATGGCCTGGGGAGAACTACAGCTGCCAAAGAAGTTTCCTGTACGCCAGGGTTAAAGCCCACTCTATTCTGGCACGGACACGCCTCAGCTTAACAGTTAGTTCCCGGCCCCCTGAAATTCTCTGCCCACGTACAAAGAATTTCACTCTCATTCAGGGGATAATACTGCAGGGAAGAGACCCTATACACACAATAGTAGAAGAATCCTGGACTGCCATCTAGAATAATCACACTAGTCCCTCATTTCTTAAATAAAAATGAATAACCCAAGGACCACCAGATACATTAAAGAAAACCAGCAACATGGACGGTCAAATTTAAGACTAACTGAAATTAAATAAATAAATAAGTAGTTGGGAGTCCAGAAGAACCAAAGACAAGAGAAATCCCCGGGTATAAACAAAAAGACAAAGAAATGAAAACTATTAATGGGGAGATAAGAGACCAAGAGGAATAGTCCAGGAGGTTTAATACCTCACTCAAAGGTTTTTCAGGAAGCAACAAACGGAAGTAGGAAAAAAAAATCTTTTAGTAAAAGAAAATCTCTCAGAGCTTATGAGAGACAAGACGTTTCAAGTTGAAAAGACCCACTAAGTGTTTAGCAGGATAAAAAACAACGCTTAAATAGGTTGTGATGAATTTCCAAAGCACCAAGGTGGAAGAGAAAAGCCCCACACAGGTCAATCATAAAGGAATATCATCATGGGGCCCCTGGGTGGCTCAGTCATTTAAGCGTCTGACTCTTGATTTCGGCTCAGGTCATGATTTCATGGTTTGTGAGATCAAGCCCCATGTCTGACAGCACAGAGCCTGCTTGGGATTCCCTCTCTCTCCCTCTCTCTGCCCTTCCCCTGCACCCATGCTAGCGTGCACGCTCTCTCTGTCAAAATAAATAAATAAACATTAAAAAAAATAAAGGAACTATCATCAAACTTATTCACATTGCTGAATGCAAAGAAAACCAACAATGTCCTCAAAGGTTTAAGAAGAAATGATTTTTATTTTATAACCAGACAATTAATCAAACATAAGGGCTAACTGACGTTCTCAGACATACAAATGTCAATGTGAATTTTTTTTGTTTTAAATATATGAAATTTATTGTCAAATTGGTTTCCATACAGCGTGCTCATCCCAAAAGGTGCCCTCCTCAATACCCATCGCCCACCCTCCCCTCCCTCCCACCCCCCATCGCCCTCAGTTTGTTCTGTTTTTAAGAGTCTCTTATGCTTTGGCTCTCTCCTACTCTAACCTCTTTTTTTTTTTTTTCCCTTCCCCTCCCCCATGGGTTCCTGTTAAGTTTCTCAGGATCCACATTAAGAATGAAAACATGGGGCGCCTGGGTGGCGCAGTCGGTTGAGCGTCCGACTTCAGCCAGGTCACGATCTCGCGCTCCGTGAGTTCGAGCCCCGCGTCGGGCTCTGGGCTGATGGCTCGGAGCCTGGAGCCTGTTTCCGATTCTGTGTCTCCCTCTCTCTCTGCCCCTCCCCTGTTCATGCTCTGTCTCTCTCTGTCCCAAAAATAAATAAACGTTGAAAAAAAAAAATTAAAAAAAAAAAAAGAGTGAAAACATATGGTATCTATCTTTCTCTGTATGGCTTATTTCACTTAGCATCACACTCTCCAGTTCCATCCACGTTGCTACAAAGGGCCATATTTCTCAATGTGAATTTTTAAATGATTGTGACAGGGATCTCTTTATACACAAAGAAGACTATTTATAGTTACTTGGGTTTAAAAATAATTATCAGTTGGGGCACGTGGGTGGCTCAGTCAGTTAAGCCTCCGACTTCAGCTCAGGTCATGATCTAGTGGTTCATGAGTTCCAGTCCCACCTTGGGCTCTGTGCTGACAGCTCACAGCCTGGAGCCTGCTTCACATTCTATGTCTCCCTCTTTCTCTGCCCCTCCCCAACTCATGCTCTGTCTCTCTCTCAAAAATAAACATAAAAAAAATACTATTATTAGTTTATTAAAATAAAATTTAAAAACCCAGTCTTCCCTGGAACTTCAAATTCAGCCTATAAATTTTATTCTATTTTAAAATCTAGTAGGGGTGTCCGGGTGGCTCAGTTGGTAAAGCCTTCAACTTCAGCTCAGGTCATGATCTCAGGTCACAAACCCATGGCTTGTGGGTTCGAGCCCCGCATCAGGCTCTGTGCTGAGAGCTCAGAGCCTGGAGCCTGCTTCGGATTCTGTGTCCCTTTCTCGCTCTGCCCCTCCCCTGGTCGTGTTCTGTCTCTCTCTTTCTCAAGAATAAATAAATAAATAAAAATTTTAAAAACATTAAAAAAAAGTAGATACTATATAAGTTTAAAAAAATAAAATAAGGGGCGCCTGGGTGGCTCAGTCGGTTAAGCGTCTGATGTCGGCTCAGGTCATGATCTCGCGCTCTGTGAGTTCCAGCCCCACGTCGGGCTCTGTGCTGACAGCTCAGAGCCTGGAGCCTGTTTCAGATTCTGTGTCTCCCTCTCTCTCTGGCCCTCCCCCGTTCATGCTCTGTCCCTCTCTGTCTCAAAAATAAATAAATGTTAAAAAAAATAAAATAAAATAAAATCTAGTAAAGCAAGTATAATCAGCTTCACTTTTTATTATTTGATTAATTCAATTTGAACTAAACAACCTTATTTAATATAGTTAATTAAATTCCCTTCAACATTTTAAAATTCATTTTATTTTGCTTTTAAGAACTTTGAATGCCTGAATTAAGTAAAACTTTTTCAAATGATTCAATGAATCCTTTAAACTAATAAAATGAATTTCATGTTCTTTTGAATGTTATACACACTTCTAAATACCCAAAATATACACATTATCTTAATGACGTCCTAAAATTGAATACAAAAGTATTAATAGTCTAATTTGATCTAGTTCATCATGTCTATGTAATGTTAAACTTGATTTAATTTTCAATTCCTCCAGGGTTAAAAGAAAAAGTCAGAATAAAACAAAAAACACCCAAGAGAACAGTTTTCCCATGTCAAGGGAGTTAAGGTCACTATCCTAAGCAAGGTGGGATTCCTTAATAGAATTTTCTGACCAGGTCCCAGGAGGCTACAGGAGGCCAAGGATCTACCGTAATTCTGCCTCAGTCACTATCTTGAATCTGAGCAGTTTTTATAGCTGCTGTCACAACCTTAATCCATTACTCAGATTTAGGTTAGTTTTTCTAGATCCAAGTTATACCATGATCTAATTCTTCATTTGATTGCCTGCATCTCCACTGAGACTGCAGGGAATTTCTCTCTGACTTGAGTGAATTCTGCATTTCTCAGTGGTCTTCAAACATTTTTACGGCCTGCCCACTTTAATATCTTACAGCAAAGTAATGTCAGACATATTAACAAAACCCTGTGAACAAAACCCTGTGAACAAAACCCTGTGAACCCTCACCTATATTAATAAGTATCTCATAGTATGATTGTGAAAATTAATCAAGAAAAAGGTTTTAGAGTGTGGACCACACTGCTTGGTCCGTACAGAGTACAGAATAAATGTAAGTTGCTGCTTTTTAACAAGTGTAATTCTCTATTTAATCTTACCATTCCAATATCTACACCTGGGAGATACAGATACTTGCAAGAAACATTTTTAAATACGTTTTGGAAAATTTCATTAGTTATGACCCCAGTATTATTTCCCATTATTATTTTGACTTTTGAGAAACTGTACAATAAAGGAGTGAAAGAACACGTCAAACAATTTCTATGCTATAAATCCTGCCCAGTGAAATGTAAGTGTGGTTTCTGGAAAGCTTATATAATTTAGTGGGTTTTACCTTTGGTAAATATCTCGCCTTTTACTGGCTTCTAGAGCTTCTTTCAATTGACTCTCAGAAAGCAAGCCATCAACCTACAATAAACAGAGACTGTTAGATTATATTGCTAAATACTGTATGACCTCAGGAAATAATATTTTAATTCTTTGTTCCCAAGATTTCACAATGAACACTTTTAAACATACAATGAAGTTGAAAAAATTTCACAGTGACTCCCCATATACCCCTACCTAGATTCTACCATTAATATTTTACTATAGCTTTTGATCAATCCATCTGATTTTTTAATGTATTTGAAAGCAAATTGCAGTCATGAATACACTGCCTCATAAATGATGTACCACAGGTATCGCTAACTAGAGTTCAAGGTTTGGTATAAAACTTACATATAAAATCTTAAATATACATTTGCTGAGTTTTGGCAAATGCATACACTCAGGTAACTCTAACCCCTATCAATACACAGAAAATTACCATTACCCCAGAAAGTTCTCAGAAAGGATGTATTCTCTTGTGTCACCCTTTCACACGGCGTGTTTTGAGATACTGCCATATTGTATCATTAATTTATTCCTTTGTTGCTCAATAGTATTGTATGAATATGCCACAAGTTTGCTTATCCTCATTCTTCTACCTTACACCTTGACTTAGTATTTTCTCAACACCTTGTGTACCTTTGCCAATGTACCCACAAAAGAGGCACAGATTTCTTTCGGGTTCTTTTCTAAAGATGACGCGGGGAAGGCAACGTGGATGCAAGAAGAGAAATTCACTAGCTTCTTCTCTCCTCCTCCTATTTTGCATCTGAGTGTTAGTTACGAAATGCATAGCTGGTGACAGAGTCAGTGCTAACAGGCATGACCCAGATGGGCTCTTGATTACTTGTCCATGGACATCAAGTTGGAAATCTCTTCATGTTTTGCTTCAGGTGTCCTCTGTGGAGACAGATCTTCCCTATCAAAGAGTCCTTCCCAGACACTCAGGCTATCAGAAGACTCCTGAGCTAAGTCTTCTCTAGGGTCACTAATCTTTGTAATTGTTTTGTTTGGTCTTTGTTTTAGTAATAATTTTTTGTAATCTACTTCTGAAACTTTCCTGGTTCTCCCAAGACCTCACTAAATTTAAAATCGGATACAGAAACATAGTAAGCATCTAGCCAGGACTCAGTTTAAGTCAAAGCCTCATCAAGTTTTATTTCCACCAGAAGAGTATGTTGCTTTCATTGTACGACTGTAAGTCCAAAAGTCACTTATATCCATCAAATCTTTTGTCCTTTTCTAAATTTTTATTTAAAAAAATTTTTTTTAACGTTTATTTATTTTGAGACAGAGACAGAACATGAACGGGGGAGGGGCAGAGAGAGAGGGAGACACAGAACCGGAAGCAGGCTCCAGGCTCTGAGCCATCAGCCCAGAGCCCAACGCAGGGCCGAACTCACGGAAGGTGAGATCGTGACTTGAGCTGAAGTCGGTCATTTAACCGACTGAGCCACCCAGGCGCCCCAAAATTTTTATTTTTTAAAGCTCATTTATTTATTTCAAGAGAGCGAGAGCAGGGGTGGGGCAGAGACAGAAGAAGACAGAATCCCAAGCAGGCTTTGCACTGTCAGCGCAGAGCCCCATGTGGGGCTTGATCTCACGAAGTGTGAGATCATGACCTGAGCCCCAAACCAAGAGTCAGATGGTTAACTGAGCCACCCAGGCACCCCTCTTTTGTACTTTTTAAATGGGAGTCCACAACTGGACCAAATATGAGCACTCAGTAAATCTCTTATCTGTCAAAGATTAGAAAATAATTATATTCAGTAACAGATCAAATGAAAAAAAAGTAAAATTATCAAAGCAAAATAAGAATTTTAGAAAATAAATTAACAAACCATTAATTACTACTTACTTTTTTTCTTATTTTTTAAAGTTATGCACATTTGGTGTAAAAATTATGAAAATATCAAAAAGTATGAAGAGAAACAAAGACAGGGGAGGGGCAGAAAGAGAGAGAGAATCCCAAGCAGGCTCTGCACTGTCAGCTCAGAGCCCTATGTGAGGCCTGAACTCACAAACCATGAGATCATGACCTGAGCAGAAATCAAGAGTAGGATGCGTAACTGACTGAGCCACCCAGATGGCCCTTCTTCAATCTTTTTTCTGTATGTA
Source organism: Felis catus (assembly GCF_018350175.1). Taxonomy (NCBI): domain Eukaryota; kingdom Metazoa; phylum Chordata; class Mammalia; order Carnivora; family Felidae; genus Felis; species Felis catus. The sequence goes on along the minus strand of NC_058370.1, from coordinate 104,373,352 downwards.
TTATACTTAAAATAATTTTACTGAAATACTGTCTATTCAATTTTATATTTGATATTTTTTCTAACTTGACATTTTATCACAAATATCCTACCTAACACACTAAAATCTTTTAACAAAATTTTAATCATACTATTTTATCCCATCATAAGTTATTTACCCATTCCCCTATTACTGATCATTTAAGTGATATCCAGTCTAAGGAACACCGTGATGGATACTTTTATACATCAATTTCTGTCCCAATCTTTTTATTATTATGTATGGCAAACCCCCGGAAATGTAATTTCCCAGCCTAGGAGCATGAATATTTGCCACATCTTGTCAAATTGCTTTCCAGAAATGTTGCACTTTATACTCTAGAGCAGTGTATATAAGTGCCTGTTTCATCACACCCTCCCCAGTACTGACTATTGTGATTTTTAAAAAATGTTTGTGATATTTTATTTAGTTACGTTATTTTTTTAAGTTAACTTTTCTCATGTTTATGGCTTCCCTGTATTTCTCCTTCAGTTCATGTCCTTCACTCATTTGTCGGAACCTAATATTTTCCTTACATATTAGGTGTATTCTTTAACATCTATTTCGTTTTGAGTTCATGTGACGCAAAAACGGCTTCCACTGGAAAAAGGCTCAAAGGTAAGGAGGCATGGAGAGTGGAGGAAAGCGATGGGCGCAGAGATAGTTGGAAATGGTTATTGTCAAGTTTAACTTTGGAAGCGAGGTTGGTTAAGGGAGTTACTACGTTGGAGAGTGGTTAAGGGAGTTATTAGGCTGGAGACTGAGATGTGAGGGGCAGGGGTAAGGCGCTTGCTTGGTCGATGGTCAAGATTTTCGGGAGGTTCAGCTTCCGGGGGTTGGACTAGGAGCAAGAGGGGTTAGAATCGGGGTTTCGCTTCAGGATGTTGGGGTGGAGGAGGGAGCGCTACAACTCGGGAAAGTAAGTGGGTTGGGGTAGGCTGCCAGGATTAAGGTACACCCCAGATCTCGCCCGCCACTAGAACCCAGGCTGCCTCGTGATGCCCAGGCCCCCGGCTGGACAGCCAGACGCTACCTGTAGCTTCAGTTCCTGAGTGCGGCGCTGCAGGGCCTGCAGAGGATTACGCGGCCGCCTAGCCAGCATCTCCCTCGCCTCTGCTCCGGGCGCCCTCCCGGTCGCCAGGGAAACCACGGCGGCGGGTGGGCCGGTGACGCAATCACGGCGCGCCCGCCTCTCAGCCCCGGAACCCGCAGGCGAGTGGAGGAGGGAGGTGGAGGTCGTGCCCTGTCGCAGTAGCCATCCCTCCGCGCCGCAGGGCTCTCAGGTCAGGCCCAGTGCCCAGTAGTTCTCTTTTGCCGGCCAGTTCCAGAGGACGTGGGTGGGGGAGGTGGGGGAGAATGCGCCACGGCGTCGGAAACTACATGTCCCACAATACCTCAGTGTTACCACGCCAATGCTGTTGGGGGTGTCGGTGTAACGGCATTTGTTCTCTCATAACCAGTTTTGCTGAACTTATCTTAAGGTATAATTTAAGCGTCATAAACTCTTAAATTAACAGCAAGGGTAGCTTTCCTATGTGGCCTACACTGTCACATCAAAGGACAGGTTTTATATTCTTCGCCGTTTGTGGCGTTGCTGGTTTCATTTCACTTTAGTGTTGCACGTTATCACGTTGTCCATCCTGAGTTCTGTGAGGGTGGTGATTTTGTCTGTCCTACAGCAGGTATGCGAGCAAATAATTATGATCTCCATTTTACTCCTCCTCTCAGAGAGATTGTAATAACATTTCCCCAGATGGTTCTGAATCCTTTAAGTCCAGTTCCCAAACTTTGCACTAACTACACCGAGTAAAAATGATGATATGAGCTCACTTTGCAAAGGATGAACTTCACTAATATAAATGAATGCTCTTCTGTACGACGAACAAGTTGATTCCACAGGTCCAGCTACTATGCTACTTATCTGTGTGCTTTTTTCTTCAAATATACCTAGAGAGAAATGACAAGTGCCCACCTCACTGAATTTTCACATTGAACCCACCTTCAAGTAACATCATTCATATAAGGATGCAGAACATTACCAGAACCCTAGGTAGTTCTCCCTTCCTAATCCCTACCCACCTCCACTGCCTATGTCCAAAGTAAACACTATACTGACTTGTAACAAAAACTTGTTTTGCCTCTTTTGAACTGTCCAGTGTAATCATGCATTGTGTACTGGCATCCGGGTGGGCTTTTTTCACTCAACATGTTATTTGTGAGATGCATCTGTATCATCATGTGTAGTTGTAATTTGTTCAGTTCTTTTGCTCTCTGGTATTTTATTGTGTGATCCTCTTAATATACTCATTCATTCCACTGTGGCTGGACATGTGGGTAGTTTCCAGTTTAGGGCTATTATAAACAATGCTATTACATACATATATACATAGTACAAACAAGTATACAGTGCTGGGCCACAGGGCATGTTTTATGTTCAGCTTTAGTAGATACTGCCTATTTTCCCAAAGTTGTACTAATTTACTCCGTACCTATATGAGTTGTTGTTCTTCATATCTTGACAATTATTTGGTATGATCTGCTTTTTTGTAGCTCATGTCTTTAGTTTGAGTTAACTTCTGCATTATGGCTCATGATACTTAAAAATTCACATAAATAGCCCAACGTAGTATCTTCATTAAAAAGATTTGTAACAGTTGGGAATGCAAGCTGGTGCAGCCACTCTGGAAAACAGTATGGAGGTTCCTCAAAAAACTAAAAATGGAACTACCCTACAACCCAGCAATTGCACTACTAGGCATTTATCCACGGGATAGAGGTGTGCTGTTTTGCAGGGACACATGCACCCCGTGTTTATAGCAACACTATCGACAATAGCCAAAGTATGGAAAGAGCCCAAACGTCCATCGATGGATGAATGGATAAAGAAGGGGTGTGTATACACACACACACACACACACACACAATGGAGTATTACTCAGCAATCAAAAAGAATGACATCTTGGGGCGCCTGGGTGGCTCAGTCGGTTGAGCATCCGACTTCGGCTCAGGTCATGATCTCACGGCTGGTGAGTTCGAGCCCCACGTCGGGCTCTGTGCTGACAGCTCAGATCCTGGAGCCTGCTTCGGATTCTGTGTCTCCCTTTCTCTTTGCCCCTAACCCACTCACATTCTGTCTCTGTCTCTCTCAAAAATAAATAAACATTAAAAAAAAAAAAAGAATGAAATCTTGCCATTTGCAACTACATGGATGGAACTGGCGGGTATCATGCTAAGTGAAATGAGTCAGTCAGAGAAAAAAATCATGATTCACTCCTATGAGGACTTTAAGAGACAAAACAGATGAACATAAGGGAAGGGAAACAAACATAATATAAAAACAGGGAGGGGGACAACACAGAAGAGACTCATAAATATGGAGAACAAACAGGGTTACGGGAGGGGTTGTGGGAGGGGGGATGGGCTAAATGGGTAAGGGGCACTAAGGAATCTACTCCTGAAATCATTGTTGCACTATATGCTAACTAATTTGGATGTAAATTAAAAAAAATAAAAAATTACATTAAAAAAAAAAGATTTGTAACAGTGCTCACGTGGGCAGCTCGTATACTAAAACTGAAACCGTAAGGAGATTAGTATGGCCTCTGTGCGAGGATGACAGGCAAATTCCTGAAGCGTTCTATATTTAAAAACATTTTTTTTAATGTTTATTTATTTTTGAGAGAGAGTGAGAGACTAAGCACAAGCAGGGGAGGGGCAGAGAGAGGGAGGCATAGAATCCGAAGCAGGCTCCAGGATCTGAGCTGTCAGCACAGAGCCAGACGCAGGGCTCAAACCCGAGAACTGTGAGATCATGACCTGAGCCAAAGTTAGACGCTTAACCAACGGAGCCACCCAGGTGCCCCCTGAAGCGTTCTGTGTGAAAACAAACAAACAAACAAAAAAACAGGTTTATAACAACAAATGAGAAAGGAGTGCTATTGTAAGAGGTAAGCAAAATCCATCATTTACGAAATCCTTATTTAAATATGCATGTATAAATTAGAAAAAAAATATTGTAGATCAGATCTATAAGGATTTCCATATTTTAAATGGAAAAGTTACAGTCATGAATATGGTATAATTCTATGTTGGTAAAAATAAACAAATAAACCCCCTACATGTGTGTATATGTATGAGCGATGAGGAAGGATGCAAAAAAGCTGATTACTCTTGTTCATCTCAAGTGGAAAGATGACTGATTTTATACATTTTGTACTATATTCAGAGTTATAACCATTTATTCCTTTAAGTCCTGGATCAGCATCATCAACATCATCTAGGAGCTTGTTAGAAATGCATATTCTCAAAAAAGAAAAAATGCATGTTCTCAGGCCCCATCACAGACCTACAGAATCAGAACCTATGTTTTAATAATACCTCAGTGTTTCATGTGCACTTTCAAGGTTGAGAAATACTATTTCAATAGTATTTAGTGTGCTATAAGGGATGAGAGTACTCAGCTGCTTTCTTTTTCCTTAATTTACATTTCTTTTGATTTGTGATGCTCAGCATAGTCACATTAACAGTCTTTGCTTCTCTCTTGCCATTATGAAAATCAAGGTAACCTAAAACAAGAAAGGTTGGTAGTAAGGTTGCCAAAAGCAAAGCAAAGCATGATGGCTATTTCTCCTGAGAACAAGCTATTTTGTAAAACTCACTATGATTTCCTTCCAACTCTGTTAAAATGAATGTTAACTTTGTATTGCTACCTTACAGGAGACACTGAAAACGTATTCAATGGCTTTTGAGAGGCTCATTATGTACAGTTAGCAGAACTAAGTAGTTAGGGACCTGCTAATGAGAGATTACACCAGAGGACAGAGAAAGTTGCCTATTTCAGGATCTTAAGACAATCCACCTCAAATAAAAGTGTCAAACATTTATGAGCACCTTGGTGCAAAGCACTGGTTAGACCTGTGGTACAAGATGTTTAAGGCACTGGCCTCAAAGAGCTTATGAGCTAGGGTGGTGGACTAGAATCATGAAGCTGTACCAACTACCAAAGATTGTCATGGAAGTGCCACCTGGCATGCAGAATTCCCTGCCAAGTGAACTGTACACATGGGATTTGAGTTCTCGAGGAAGATTACCAGTGAAATTTACCCACCAGACACTTGCAAGTGTGAAGCTGGAAATAAAAGGATCAGGTAGGATAGAAATACCTTAGAGAGGGTTCTGCTTGGATGTGTCCATTAAGCCTGGGGACTGGCTTGGTGATCAAAGGGAAAGGATAGAGCAGAGGCCCAAGGATTGAAGTTTCAGGAACTTGGAAAAGGAAGCAGTAGTAGAAGTTTGGAAACGTGGGTAATTTTATGTTATTAGGGAAGTATGGCAAGAATAATTTCCAGGGAGAAACTGGCATTATCAAATACTCTGGAGGTGAAAATTAAAAATTCATAAATGGCCATTCGATAACAATGGCTCTGGAGCATGCAGAGGGCAGACTCCAGGAGTTTTTTTTTAACGTTTGTTTATTTTTTGAGACAGAGAGAGAGACAGAGCATGAACGGGGGAGGGGCAGAGAGAGAGGGAGACACAGAATCGGAAGCAGGCTCCAGGCTCTGAGCCATCAGCCCAGAGCCCGACGCGGGGCTCAAACTCATGGACTGTGAGATCATGACCTGAGTTGAAGTCGGACGCTTAACCGACTGAGCCACCCAGGCGCCCCAAGACTCCAGGAGTTTAATGGGCAAAGCATTTAGGAAGTGATAGTGGGCCATTTTTTCTAATTAGCAAATGATGGGGCCAACCAAAGATTTTTTTTCCAAAGTCAAGATCTGTGCAGGTTTGTAAAAAGAATTTGGAAAGCAAGGAGAGACTGCAGATGCTAGAAATACACTGTGTCCCAGAGAACAAGGAAGGGGGCTGAGAGATGCAGAATTCAACGGAGGCCAAAGAGGAGTCAGCCTTGGAAGGGATGTGTGCATCTCCTCTTGTGAGAAAGGAAAAGCCAATGAGATAAAGCTTCCAAACCAGTGGTTTTGAACCACTGCTGGGCATCACAATCACTTGGCGAGCTTTAAAAATCCTAATGCTCAGGCATACCCCAAACTACATAAATGGCAATCTGTGGCATGCTGATATTTTCAAGGCTCTCTAGATGATTATATTGTGCAGCCCTTTTGAAAACCACTGCCCTTCAACAGAGCTATTGAGAGGAAGAACAATGAGGGAATTCTGGCCTAATGGCCTCTATCTTCTATGTGGTTGAGAAGCAAACTGCAGGCCAGATGGGATAAGCTCTAAGAACCAACATTTTAGTCTTTGTGTTCACAGAAGGAAAATAAGAGTTGGAAGTAATAAAGCATGATGGCTCCAGTAAAATGGAACAAAAAAATAAAAAATAAAAGCTTTGTGTGGAAACTTGTTTGAATTTTCTTATGTTAATGTGCTGAGACACAAAATTAATCTTTGTAAGAACGAGCAAGCACAGTGTTATAGAAAACACCTCTTGCAAATTAAAAATAGACAAGGCCTTAGTCACTCTTGATTTTTAGATAACAGTTGGAATTTATCACTAAGCTCTGGTCAAGAGGGGTTTTCCTTTAATGTATATAACATAGTAACACATAAATGAAGTGTTTACCAATAAAAACTGGAGTATGTTGTCACTCTCGTAAGTGCAAAAGTCTTACATACATCATCCTTAACTCAGTTATGTTTACACAGTCCCTTGCTTTACTGCACAAAGTTGGGCAAAAGGACTCCTAATGGTCCCTGGGCCAACTCTCCTTTGCACTTGTACCAAGGAATTGCCATATATTCCTTAAAAAAGATTATCTGCTCAAAACACTAACAGATGAGTTTTGAGAATCCCGATCTTTTGATGCAGTGAACTGCTTGCCAGGCAAGATACTCCTTTTCCTTGTGATAAAAGATTCAAAGACGTTTAAAAATTTTTTTTATTTTGAAAATAAAATTGACTCATAAAGTGCAAGGAGAAATTAGATCTGTCCAGTGTTCTGTATCCATCTTCGACAAACTGCTGGAAACAGAAGAGAAAAACAATTAGAAATATATAATCGTTAACTTAAAATTATTGTCTTGTGGAGTTAAACTATGAACTATGAGATCTGATGTTACAGGTAAGAAAATTTGCATAGCTCTGATGAAAAAGCTACCACTAGATGCAAGGCTCCTAACTTCCAGGCCAGTGCTCTTTCCACTTTACCAGGCTGCTAAGAACCAAAGAATTCAGACTGGAGATTACAAAACATGAATGCAAAGATATACCAAGATCTACCAAGGATACTATCGAAAAGAATGACATGGGGGAAAGGAGGTGGCCGGAATACCCCCACGATCCGTTTTCTTTTTTTCCTTTCCTTCTTTCCCGTATCTTACTTTCCAGAAGTTTAATGTCAAGGTGCAACGATACTGCACGTGGTAAGGCATGCCCACTAAAGGCACGCAGTGAACTGAACTACGACACCACAGTGTACGTTTTTGGGGGGAAAAGAAAACCTCCTCCCTCTGGTGTCTGTGGGAGAGAGTCACCTCCTATAAGGTATCCACAGGCGCTCCTGCCCCACGATATCCGCCCGTCCCCTACATCTCCGCTTAGTCTCCGTACCGTCAGTACCGCTCACCGACTCCATCAAGAGCAAGGCGCTGCAGAGTGTGTACGGAGACCGTGGGTCACGTGTCGGAGCCCCGCCGGAGGCCCCGCCAGCGCAAGGCGAGGTGGGCGCGCGGGCGCGCGCGGGGTCTCAGGCCAAGTCCAGCTTCTTCTGAGTCACCGCCAGCTTGTCCTGCAGCCTCCGCTTCCTCCAGTCCAGGTAGCGCCTCCGCAGCCGGTTCGCCTGCCAGCCCACGAGCACTCCAGACGCGAAGGCCACCAGCACAGACAGCTGCAGCGTCCGCTCGGACACGTTCGCCATGGCAGCCGGCGGCTTGCAGCCTGACCTACGGCGCGGCGGCGGGGTCAAACGGGCGGAGCGCAGGGGGGTGCGTGCGCAGCGCGCCCTGCGGCGCCTTCGCTCAAAACTCACGACTTCTGGCTCGCCTTCTCTAGTTTGGCCGGCCTGTGGGTGTCCCCTTCTTCCCTCCTCGGGCCCTCTACAGTAGTTATTGTTTGGCGTTAGTCAGATAAGTCAGATATTGTCTTGCCTTATTAGCTAACTTTGATGGTGTGTCTTTCCAAATTTATTGTAAGCCCAACACCTCTTTGTGTTTTCTCTAGGCGGGGGAATGCGAGCCGCATATGTAACACTCAATTAACTGGTAACGCATTAAAAAAAAAAGAAAAAGAAAGAGATGAAAATTATTTTAATAATATGATTTGTTTAGCCCAATATATACAGGATGTTATCATTTCAACCTGTAATCAACATAAAAATTATTAATGAGATATTTTTTGTACTCAGCCTTTGAAATTTGATGCAGATGTTGTAATTAACAGCGCATCTCAATTTGAACGCTAAAGTTTCAGGGGAAATACTTGGTCAGTATCCAGATTTCATAAAAGTCAGTTGAAAAAGATATATATACTCAGGTTGTTCCAAAGACCCATAAAATTTCTCCAATAACCGAGTTGAGTATCAGTTTTTAAATTTAATTAAAAATTAAAAAAAAATGTTTATTTATTTTTGAGAGACAGTGAGCACAAGCTGCGGAAGGATAGAGGGAGAGAGGGAGACACAGAATCTGAAGCAGGCTCCAGGCTCTGAGCTTTTAGCACAGAGCCCATAGTGGAGCTCAAACCCATAAACTATGAGATCATGACCTGAGCCGAAGTCGGATGCTTAACTGACTGAACCACCCAGAGGCCCCTAAATTCATTAAAATTTTAAAGAAGTTCAAAGTTGACTTCTTCTGTCACACTAGTCACATGTGTATTGGACAGCGAGTTCTAGAGGGCCCTGCTATGCCAGAACTAATAGTGGGTCAGAATTGCTGGCATGGTGAAAAAATTCTAACGATAGAAGTCATTCTGGTGGACAGACCCTAAGGTGACCCCCAATGCCTTTGTGTAATTTCTTCTCAAGTGTGGGACCTGTGACTTGCTTCTACCTAACAGAATAAAGCAAAGGTGCTGGGATGTCACTCCTGGGATTCCTTTATGGTGTGTAACACTTCTTTTTAACAGACTGATATGACTCTCCTTACCAGCTTGATGATGAATGTGAACATGTTGAAGAAGCTCGTATAGCAAAGGACTGCAGGTGGCCTCTAGGAACATCAGGATGCCCCCAGCCCCCAGCTGGCAAGAAGATGGAGCCTTCAGTTGTACAGCCCAAGGAAATTAACCGCCCTGTCAACCTGAATAAGCTTGGAAGCAGGATCTTCCCCGGTTCCACCCCCAAAGTAAGAACACACCCTGGCTGACATCTTGATTGTAGACTTTTCGAGAACCCAACAGAGGACCCATGTGGCTGGGCTCCTAACCCATGGAAAGTTGATATTATAAATGTGTGTTGTTTTAAGTCTCTAGGTTTGGGGTAGTTTGTTACACAGCAATAGAAAACTAATGCGGTCAGGAAAGGGAGACCAGCCCGTGGAGCCTGAACTCGTTAGATTGGGGCCGGACTGACCTCACGTCTCTATTGATAACCAGCAAGTGGACTTTCATACCTGAGGCAGAACACATCTTGGCAGAGAGATGTTAAAGACAGTATTGGGTCCAATGTGAACTCACATCTGCCATGCTTAATGTTCATTTATTTGGCAAATATGTATGGAATGCTGCAGGAGGCATTGGGAATGTGGAAGTGGCTACAGCACGACTTCCCTCAGCTTAGTGCAGGGTGAAAGATGGGGAAAAAATTAAGACACATTATGATGAATTGGAATATTTAGTAAGTATGTAGCTGAGACTTAAAAAAAGAAAACCTTCAGAAAGACTCTTTCTCTTTATAGTCCATCCAATCTCTCAACCAGTTCTGTTGGTCATATTTTCAAAATATGACCAACATATTCTGGTCGTCTCCTACCTAAGTTACTGCAATAGCCCTCATCAGGTTTCTGTGCTTCTGTTGCTTTCCACCACATTCTATTCTCAGTGAAACAGCCAGAGCGAACCTTGGAGATCAGAAGTCGGATCATCTCCCTCTTCTGCTCAAACCGTGCAGTGGCCAAAGCCCTGGCAGTGGTCCCCAGAGCTCTCTGCACGATCAGTTCCTCCCCATCCCTTCCCCATCACCCGTGTGCTCCTTGTTTCTTGTGCTCGCCCCCGGCATACTCCTACCTAAGAATATTTGCATGGGCAGTCCCCCTGCCTGACACGCTCTTCTCCCAGATGCCTGCATAACTCACTTCCTCACCCCTTTTAGGTTCTTGTCAACTGCCACCTTCTCAACAAGGCCTGCGTGACTATTTAAAAATCACAATCCAAATCCCCCCCACCGCCCCGGCCCTCCCGATCTCCTTTTCCCCACTCTATTCTCCACCTCCACAGTATTTATAGCCTTCCACCTACTGTAGGATTTATAGTATCCATTTGTATTTATTATACTTATTGTTTATTGCCTGTCTCCAGCTACAGTGTAAGCTATTCAAGGGGAAGGATTTTTGTCTCAGTTGTATACCGGTGGATCTCAAGTGCCCGCAGTAGGGGCTGGCACCTAACAGTCAGTAAATATTTGGAGTGGATGACAGCAGGGAGTGGTCAGGGGAGTCTTATGGGTGTGTGGCTGAACTGAATCTTGAAAGATGAGTAGGAAAATCAGGAGAAATGAGATTTCTCTGGATCGCAGTTTTCTCGTTGTAAAATAGTTTGGTGTGATTCAGTAGCTCTGAGATATTTTTTTTTTTAATTTTTTTTTTCAACGTTTTTATTTATTTTTGGGACAGAGAGAGACAGAGCATGAACGGGGGAGGGGCAGAGAGAGAGGGAGACACAGAATCGGAAACAGGCTCCAGGCTCTGAGCCATCAGCCCAGAGCCTGACACGGGGCTCGAACTCACGGACCGCGAGATCGTGACCTGGCTGAAGTCGGACGCTTAACCGACTGCGCCACCCAGGCGCCCCATCTGAGATATTTTTAAACCAAGTTTTGGCAGCCTGAAGTTGTGTACTTGGGCCACTGGTATTATTGCAAATTTGAACCTCGCTTGGAATTCTTACCTCATCCCTAAGTGGCCTGTGGGCTAAAAATAAACCAGATCATGTGCACATGTATGCTACAGCAGGCCTTGAATATGGGAAAACCTTAGGTGGATAGAGCTGGGAGAGACCGTAGAAATGCCCTTAATTTTGCAGGAGGAAACGCTGGCCAGACGGGAGAATAGAACTGCTGGGAAGAAGGCAGGGGTGTAAGGCTTTAAATCCCTCTTAAAGAGTCAGTGTGTCCCTGGCTTGAGCCTGTATTTTTCCCCCAGGGTGCATTATTTCAATGGGGCATTTTTGTAGACTTGATTATGGTCAGCCAGCTTTGAGGTGATGATTACATTTGGATTCACAGGTGGAATAGTCAAGTGTAATGAGTTAATTGATTACATGACTTTTTTTTTAAGTTTGTTTATTATTTATTTGTTTGTTTGTTTAAGAGCGGACACAAGCAGAGGAGTGGGGAAGAATCTGAGGCAGGCTCCACACTGTCAGCACAGAGTCTGATGCAAGGTTCGATCTCACAACTGTGAGATCATGACCTGAGCTGAAATCAAGAGTCAGACACTTAACCGACTGAACCACCCAGGTACCCCTGTGTGAGTGTCTTTTGAATGATACATTAACTGCCATTGTTGAGTTTGCTGTTTGAAGTGCTTGGCAAGGGAAAAGATTTTGTCATTTACAGTATTAGACCTTTATTGCTTATAAATTTATTTAAAGTATATAAATGGAATTGATTTCCTCTGCAACTCTAGGACCCTATGCAACAAAGCAGTCATTTTATACCCTAAAGCCTCCATAAAGGGTGGAACTTTGCCATGATTAACATGGCGCATTCATATCAGTAGGTCCTTGAGTTCTGGGCCCGTAGAACTCAGGCTGGGCCTGTTCCCCTGAGCCACAAACACACAGCCCTCTGTGTCAGTTTAAACTTTTTTTTTTAATTAAAAAAATTTTTTTTATTATTTATTTTTGAGACAGAGGGTGAGTGGGGGAAGGGGCAGAAAGAAAGGAGGATGCAGAATCTGAAGCAGGCTCTAGGCTCTGAGATGTCAGCACAGAGCCTGATGTGGGGCTTGAACTCACAAACCGCGAGATCATGACCTGAGCTGAAGTCAGATGCTTAACCCACTAAGCCACCCATGCGCCCCAACCCTGTGTGTCAGTTTTAACTGCCGGATCCTTTGTGTCCCATTCTCTTCCCTTGAGTTTTGGGAAGTGGGAAGAAAAATTCTTCCTGCTTCCACCAGTATATATTCTAAGAGCCTGGGACTTAGGGGAGATAGGCATGCAGAGTAAATACACCTGATTGTGTGATTGTCAAGTGTGAATCATTTCCTCCCTGGTGCATAAGCAAGAATGAAAGCGATACAACGGCAAAGGCTGAGCCTTGATCCTTGTCTTTGGCAGGAGCTATAATGCGCTTCTTCAAGTCTGCCTCGGTGGTTTCTAATTCTGGAGACGTGCACAGTAGAATGGTCTCCCACAATCCTTTCAGAAAGAACAGGAAAACCCTTCTGTATTCTTCTTCTGTAAAGAAGACACCAGCCTATCTTCTCATAATTCTGAGGTAAAATGGTCACCTATAATTCACTCATTATTCCACTAAGTATTTGCTCAGTGTATACCACATGCCAGATATTTGTTGCTACATATTCCATGCTGAGCCAATGTCAAGGACCTACTGTCTAGGAGGAAGAATGACAACAATCAAATCTTCACACAAATAAATATAGCCTTACAAACACTGATGAGTGCTTAGATGAAAAAGTACTGTGCACCATGCTTGCGGGAACACATTAGAGCCTAACTGGGTTTGGGAGGATGGGAGTTGACAAGAAAGGTTTCCTATGGGCTTTGCAGTTAGGACCTGATGTGAGACACACAAGTAGGAATGGGAGGGAGAGTTCTTCTCTTGACCAGGAGGATGCATTCGTGAATGTTTGAGGCTGCAAAAAGCTGACTCAGTGGGAATTGGAGGGGCAGGAGCGGAAGAGAGGTAGGAAAAGTAGATAGGACTTGCAGGCCATGTCAAGGGCTTTGGACTTTATTCAGAGGGAAGTAGGCCACCATTTTTGTGAGCAGGGGAGTTACAGGGCTCTGTTTGCATATTAATAAAAGTAATCTGATTTCTGTTGGAGAATGGATTGGAAAGTGCCATGGATGGACGTAGGGAAACTGGTTAGGAAACTATTCCAGTAGTGTAGACAAGAGACAGTGGCAGTATAGTGTATAGGAGTGGATGTTAGGCATACTTGAGGTTGACACTTTTTTCTTGCAGTACTTCAGAGATGTTCCATTGTCGGTACTGTAATAGCATTGTATGGGGACCATTGGTAGCCATACTTGTGGGGAGCACAGCATAACAAATACACTAGTCAACTCACTATGTTGTATACCTGAAGCTAATGTAACATTGCGTGTCAACTTCATTAAAAAAAAAAAGAAAAACAAAATGAATGGGGCACTTGGGTGGGTGACTCAGTCGGTTGAGCCTCAGACTCTTGATTTCAGCTCAGGTCATGATCTCACAGTCATGAGATCAAGCCTCACGTTGGGCTCTGTGCTGAGCGTGGAGCCTGCTTAAATTCTCTCTCACCCTGTCCCTTTGCCCGGTCCTGCTTGCACACACGTGCACTCACTCAAAAAAAAAAGAAAGAAATAAAAGAAAAAAAGAAAAGAAAAGAAAAAGAAGAAAAAAAGATGTTCCATTGCCTTCTGGCTTGCTTAATTTTGGAAACAAAGTCTTTATCTGTATATAATGAGTCTTTTTTCCCCTCTGGCTGCTTTTAAGACTATCAAGAAGTTTTAGCAATTCAGTTATGATGTATTTTGTATAGTTTTAAAAAGTTTATTCTGTTTGGAATGTGTTGAGTCGCTTGAATCTGTGGGATTAATAGTTTTCACCAAATCTAGAAAACTTTTGGCCATTTTTTCTTCAAATAGTCTTATGCCTCCTGTTTTTCTTGGGACACACAGAGTTCAGGGATTGGTGGATTTTCAAGAGCAGTAATGTTTAAGGATTTTTTTTTTTTAACTTTTAACTGTGAAAGCAAGTGATTCATTGATGACTGGCTAACTTGCAGATGTTTTTCCATTGAAAGGAGGCTCTTGCCAATTGGCTATTTTTTCAGAAGTGTAACTGCTGGGATGAAGTTGTTACGGGTTGATCAGGATGAATTTAAAGCTGGTTATAGTAGTTATTCATTGTTGTGGTCAGATAATTTTTTTGTAGGAGGATAGAAATTTTTTGCCCTCAGTCTCTCTTTTTAATCTTCCATCCAGTAGAATTGCAGGAAATACCCTAGGAATTAGGCAGAGTTCTACCAGTGTTATTGATTCTTCTTGAAGATGAGGTTTCATTTCCAGAAGTCTGATGATCAGTTGAGTATCAATCAACATGTTTTCATCTCGTTTTGTCTTTGATTGATGTGCATTTGCGATTCTGGACAACAGACATTGAACAACTATGAGACAAACAAGAATAATTAAGAATATTATGAGATGGGACTGGAAAGCACATAGAAACCATGACCCAGTATTTCTCAGTCCTAAAGACAAATCCAACAACTTCCTGAGTCTACCTTGAGTAGCCAGGTTGCCTTTTTCCTTAAGTTAGGTGATGGATTGTTCCATCCCACCTCTGGAACAAAATCTAGGTAAAGATGGAGTATTAGTAATAGTGCGAACTCCAAGGTTATTCTATTATCCATAACTAACTACTTGAGCTCTAAGGGCTGGACTCATTAATTGTGTCAGCCAAAGCGAGGTTCTAATTGTTGATGGTCACCTCAAGTTGGCCAAATTTTATAGGCAGGATCACAATCCCTAGGAGGCTATTTACAAAATACTATTTATACCTCCAGGAAAAATAATAAATTGCTACTTTATTTTTTTTTTATTTATTAAAAAAAAATTTTTTTTTCAACGTTTATTTATTTTTGGGACAGAGAGAGACAGAGCATGAACGGGGGAGGGGCAGAGAGAGAGGGAGACACAGAATCGGAAACAGGCTCCAGGCTCTGAGCCATCAGCCCAGAGCCTGACACGGGGCTCGAACTCACGGACCGCGAGATCGTGACCTGGCTGAAGTCGGACGCTTAACCGACTGTGCCACCCAGGCGCCCCATAAATTGCTACTTTAGAGTGTTACAACAAAGAATAGCATTTGAGGAGGAAAAGGTAACAGTATTTCATAGTTAATTAAATAGCAGAAAAATAATAGATGATCTCAGTTAGAAGTAAGCACTGTCCTGCATGTGGTACCATCAGATTTTATAGTTCCAGTATAAGATCTGGAGATGTGTCTATTGGGTTAGCTAAGGCTGAATTTGCTCTGAGACAAATAGGATATGCCTTAACTACTGGGTCAAAAGACAGGTTAATAATAGGCCATGGATCTTTGATATGCGCTGTGTGTTAACAGCTTTAGATGTCAGCTCACCTTTCCTTTCATGTGTATATGAAAAGAAAGTTTTATGGTAATCTGGGAGATGCAGTTCAGGTGATTGTAGATGAAAGTTGTGAGACCACAGCAAGTCTTTTCCATCTCTGCTTTTTCCATTCCATGAAGGAGATTCCAAAGGGTTTGATTTAGGCAAATGGTATCAAGTCCTTGCTATTTCAGAAAAGTTTGGTACGCATTGCACACGATACCCAGTTAGTCTCAGAAATCCTTCTTACTGTCTTCTGGTGGTTGGTTGTGGGTAATTTTGATGAATTTGCAATCTTTTCTTAGATACTGTCCTTCCGTCAGCTGATATGTCTTGGCACGTCAGTGGGCAGATACTTAAAGTGAGTCTTAGAGTCATCACATCAGGGGATCTCAAAAGAGCTCATTTACATATAGGGTCAGAGCGATCACCTAGGGAATAGCATCTCCTTTGAGTCTTGGTTTAACTGTGATGAGGCATCAGTGAATTCCTGGGTCCAAGTGAATTATTTATTTTCCTGGGTGAAAGCAAATAATGTTGACTATTTTACTCCCTTGAGACACTGAACAAAGACAAGTACAAATCTATTACAGTGAGGAGAGGATGGTGTTCAGGTTAGGCATTATTAGGAAGTAAGGTATAACTATTTTTCTAATTGCACGCGGATCTCAAACAAATCTATATTCTCGACCACTAGTTATTTTAACAGTGAAGTAGATGTATTACATGAACTGGTACAAGGCAGAATTAGTTGGTTACTGTAATGCCCACCAGCGGCTGGTCTTAGGTTTCACGAGGCAATCCTGTTCAGTACCTGGAATAGCCCCCGCGTGGCGCTGGGTTCACTGAGAAGGATAGAGGTCCGGACCCGGCAGTCAGGTGTGTTTCTTCAGCAGTAGTCTCGCAGCTGTGCACAGAGCAGTCCTAGTGGAAGATTAAATGTGAGAGAATGAGATCACAAAGGTGGGTGTCAGAGCCAAGCTCACGTCCCAACTAGGAGCAAGTATCCTGCACGTCGTTCTGCAGGCCGAGCCTCCAGGGCCACAAGTCCCGGTCACATGTCACGACACTCAGGGAAGCCCAGAGCCACCGCCCCCTGCCAGGCACTTGCACACCCTTCATGGTCCTTGTAATCCAGAGGCACTTTACCAATCTGGGCTCATTTTTACCACAAAGAGTGTAGACGCTCCAGCTCTGTGAGGTTTCTAGAAAGTTAACCCAAGGTCAGTTTTGACTGTACAGAGGATTTTTGTTAACCTTTTGCTCACAGGTACAGTTGGCGTAAGATCTTTCTCTGCTTCAACTTTTGGAAGATGCCAACATAGAACAGAATAAATTCCAGAAATAAACCCACATAAATACGGTGAATTGATTTTTGACCAGGATTGGAGGGCAGTTCAATAGTTATAGGATAGTCTTCAACAAATGGTGCTGGATAACTGGACATCCATAAGTAGAATAAGAACCTTGAACCTCAACTCACACTGTATATAAAATTAATTCAAGATGTATCATAGGTCTAAATATAAACCATAAGACTATCAACTTTTGGAAGAAAACATAACAGAGAATCTTTATGAACTTGGGTTAGGCCAAGAGTTCTTATTATGATACCAAAAGCACAATTATTAATGGAACTTGATCAAAATTACACAACTCTGCTCTGCCAAAGATACTGTTAAGACAATAAAAACACAAGCCAAAGACTGGGGAAAATATTTAAAAATCACATATCCAATGAAAACGATATGCAGAATACATAAAGAACTCTCAAAACTCAACACTAGAAAACCAACAGACATAAAAGATTGGGAAGGATTTTAACAGGCACTTTACCAGAGAGGATGTACAGGAGACAGGTGCATGAAATAATGTGCAATGTCATTAGGGACATGCAAAGTAAAACCACGACAACACTGCACACCTGTTAGAACAGCTAAGACATTTTTCAAATGACAACACCAAGCATGTTGGCGGGGACTCTGAGAATGGGAAACTTATACATCATTGCCAGTGGGAATGTAAAATGGTACAGTGACTCTGAGAACAGTTTATCAATCTTTTGTGAAGTCACTGACCAGGTGACCAGCAATTCCATTCCTAGATATTTGCCCTAGAGAAATGAAAATTTATATTTACCCCAAATCTGTGCATTAATGTTTTTAGCACCTTTATTCATAGTAGCCCCAAATTGGAAAAGACCCACATGTCCTCTCATGGGTGAATGGATGAATAAACTATGGGGCATCCGTACGATCCAACAACACCCAACAGTAAAAAGGAATTACTCTTGATGCACGCAGCAACAGGGATGCATCTCTAAAGCATTGGGCTATGTGAAAGAAACCAGACTTAAAGCTATATGATTTTATGTATATGACAGTCTGGAAAAGGCAAAACTATAGGAGAACATATCAGTGGTTGCTGAGGGTTCAGGAAGGAGAAGGGCTTGACCTTTACACAAAGAGGTAGCACAAGGGAGTTTTTTAGGGTCATGGAACTTTCTGTATCCCAGTGGTAGTGGTGGTTACTCAAACCTGTATGTGTTAAAACTTATAAAATTACACTTTTTTTTTAATTTTTTTAAACGTTTATTTATTTTTGAGACAGAGAGAAACACAGCATGAACGGGGGAGGGGCAGAGAGAGAGGGAGACACAGAATCGTAAACAGGCTCCAGGCTCTGAGCCATCAGCCCAGAGCCTGACGCGGGGCTCGAACTCCCGGACCGCGAGATCGTGACCTGGCTGAAGTCGGACGCTTAATCGACTGCACCACCCAGGCGCCCCAAAAATTACAGACTTTTTAAAGTTAATTTTATATGTTAACTTACGAGTAAAAAAATGAAAGAGAAACCCAACTGATTTGAAACTATGTCCACGTGAAACTGCCCATGAATGTTTACAGCAGCCTCATTCATTACTGCCAAAACTTGGAAGCAACTGATATGTCATTTAATAAGTGAAAGGATATACAAGCTGTGCTCCTCCCATACAATGGAATATCATTTAACAATAAAAAGAAATGAGCTGTCAAGCCATGAAAAGACATGGATTGACCTTAAATGCGTATTGCTAAGTGCAAGACGCTGCTCTGAAAGGCCACATGCTGCATGATTCTAGCTACATAGCATCCTGGGAAAGGGAAAACTATAGAGACGGTAAGAGATCAGTGGTTGCCATAAGTTTGGGGGTGGGAGAAGTGTTGAGTAGGTGAAGCACAGTGGATTCTGGGGGGTGATAAAGTACAGTGGATTTTTTAGGGTGATGAAGTTGTTCCATATGATACGGTAATGATGGATGCAAGAAGCATTTGTCAAGGCGCATAGAATTTTACAGCAAAAAGACTGAACTGTAATGTAGGTAATATTCTTGAAATTTTTTATTGTGGTAAAATGTACATAACATTCAATTTACCATTTTGACCATTTTTAAGTGGCAGTGAGTACATTCGCAATGTTGTGTAGCCATTCTATCCATTTCCAGATCTTTTTCATCATCCCAAATAGAAACTCTGTCCCCATTGAATCACTCTCCCTTCTCCCTTACTCCAACAACTAGTAGCGTCTATTACACTTTCTATCTCTATGAATGTACCTATTATAGGTACCTCATATAAGTGGAATCATACAGTATTTATCCTTTTGTCTCTGGCTTATTTCATTTAACATGACATTTTTACAGTTTATCCATATTGTGGCATGTTTCAGAATTTAATTCCTTTTTACAACTAAATAATATTCTATAGTATATGTAAATACCACATTTGGTTTGTTCATGCTACCTTTTGGCTGTTATGAATACTACTGTTGTGAACATTGGTATCCAGGTATATGTTAAGAGTCTTGCTTTCAGATCTTTTGGACATATACCTAGAAGTGGAATTGCTGGATCATATGGTCATTCTATGTTTAGCTTTTTGAGGAAACCCCCACCATGTTTTCCACAGAGGTTGCCCATTTTACATTCCCACTAGCAATACACCATTATTCTAATTTCTCCACATCCTTCCCAACACTTGTTATTTTCTTCCTTCCTTCCTTCCTTTCTTTCTTTCTTTCTTTCTTTCTTTCTTTCTTTCTTTCTTTCTTTCCCTCCTTCCTTCCTTCTTTCCTTTCTTTCTTTTCCTTCCTTCCTTCCTTCCTTCCTTCCTTCCTTCCTTCCTTCCTTCCTTTTCTGTCTTTCTCTTTCTTTCTTTCTTTCTTTCTTTCTTTCTTTCTTTCTTTCTTTCCTTTCTTCCTTCCTTCCTTCCTTCCTTCCTTCCTTCCTTCCTTCCTTCCTTCCTTCCTTCTTTCTTTTTCTCTTTTTCTTTTTTCTAATAGCCATCCTCATGGGTATGAGGTAGTATCTCATTGTGGTTTTAATTTGCATTTCCCTATTAATGATGTTGAACATACTTGCATGTGCTTATTGGCCATTTGTATATCTTCTTTGAAGAGAAGTCTATTCAAGGTTTCTTTTGCCCATTTTTGTATTGGGTTGTTTTTTTTGTTGTTTTTGTTGTTGAATTTAATAGCTCTTTATATATTTTGGATATTAATCCCTTATCAGATATACACTTTGCATATATCTTCTCCTATCCTAGGGGTTGTCTTTTTACAATCTTAATAATATCCTTTGAGGCACAAAAGTTTTACATTTTGTCCAATTTACCTATTTTTGTTGTTGCCTGAGCTTTTGGTGTTCTATCCACGAAATCATTGCAAATCCAATGTCATAAAGATGTTCCCTATGTTCTTCTCTAAAAATTTTATAGTTTTATCTCCTACATTTAGGTTTTTGATCCATTTTGTGCTAATTTTTATTTATTTATTTTTAAAATTTTTTGTAATGTTTATTTTTGAGAGAAAGAGAGACAGAGTGTGAGTGGGGGAGGAGCAGAGAGAGAGGGAGACACAGAGCTGTCAGCACAGAGCCTGACACGGGACTTGAACCCACAACCCTTGAGGTCATGACCTGAGCCAGTCAGATGTTTAACAGACTGAGCTACCCAGGCGCCCCACATTAATTTTTATATATGGTATGAGGTAAGGATCCAACTTCATTCTTTTGCATGTGGATATCCATTTGTTGAGAAGACTGTCATCTCTCGTTGAATGGTCTTGACCCTTGTTGAAAATCAATTGATCCTATATGCAAGACTCTGTTTTCAGACTTTGCATTCTATTCCTTTGATCTATCTGTCTGTCCTTATGCCAGTACCACGCTGATTAATGTAGCTTTGTAGTAATTTTAAAAATCAGGAAATGTGAGTCCTCCAACTTTGTTCTACTTTTTTGTTTTGTTATGGATATCCTCTTGAATGTGAAGTGGTATATTATAGTGATTTTGATTTGCATTTTCCTAATGATGAATAATGTTGAATATTTTCAACTGTTGTGTCCATTTCTTTACCTTCTTTGGAAAAAAAGCCCTTTCTCAAAGCATTTGAAAAAATGGGGTTCCTGTTTGTTTTTTTTATTGATGAGTTGTAAGAGTTCTCTGTATGTTTTGAATACTAGACCCTTATCAGATACAGATTTTCCCCACTACCCCAAACCAGAATATTCCTATGAAATCTGAAATGGCGTAAAGTGAAGAAGCAGTTCCTATTAATTTATAGTTGACCCTTGAGCAGCATGGGAGTGAGGAGCGTCAACCCCCCATGTAGTCAAAAAATCCACGTATAACTTTTGACTCCCTGAAAACATAAGTACTAAGAGCCTATTGTTGACTGGAAGTCTTAGCGATAACATAAACAGTTGATTAACACATATTTTGCATGTTATATGTATTATATGCTATATTCTTATAATAAAGTGAGCTAGAAACAAATATTATTAAGAAAAGTCATAAGAGAAAATACATTTACAGTCCCATGCTGTATTTATCCCCCCCAAAATCTGTGTATAAGTGGGCCCACACAGTTCATACCCATGTTGTTTAAAAGTCAACTTATATGGAAAAAGTTTTGAGTGTTCTTGGGCCCAAAAATAATCTCTCAGGCTTTTCAGATACTTTAGGACACATCTTGCTAATGGATGTACAAAGTAAGTTGAGATAAAGCACTTATGTTCAAAGAAAGAGTTCATAACTATGGTGGCCGGACGCTGAGACGCTGAGTGCAGTTCCTAGGGAAGGAGTTTGGGAGGGACACCCTCGCTGCTTGGGCTATGTACTGCCTCTACAACAGCTCATTGCAAAACCAATGCTGAATGCTAATTTTGCTTTTCATCTTTTTCATAAAAATGAAAATCCTCTTGGGTTAGTGAAAACAGGTACTAATGTAGGTCTTTCCAAAAGCCTAACTGGCCTGGGGGGGGCCTGGATGGCTCCGACGGTTAAGCCGCTGATTTCAGCTCAGGTGGTGATCTCACAGTTCGTGGGTTCGAGCCCCGTGTCGGGCTCTGTGCTGACAGCTCAGAGCTCAGAGCCTGCTTCAAATTCTGTGTCTCCGTCTCCCTCCCCCTCTGCGTCTCCCCATCTCACACTCTGTCTCTCAAAAAATGAATAAATGTTAAAAAAAAAAAAAAAGCTAAGTGGCCTGGTAACATCCAAAAAGCAGAGGATACCGGTATGTGATTTCAGGTACAGTATTTGCTTCCATTCTATGGGTTGCCTTTTCACTCAGTGAATAATGCTCTTTCATGCACAAAAGTTTTGCATTTTGATGAAGTCTTATCTATTTTTTATTTATCTATTTTTTCTTTGGTTGTTTGTGCTTTTGGTGCCATATTAAAGGACCCATTGCCACATCCAAGGTCGTAAAGATTTGCCCCTGTGTCTTTCTTCTAAGAATTTTATAGTTTTAGCTTTTTAATGTAAGTCTTGGATTCATTTTGAGTTAATATTTATATGTGGAGTGAATTAAGTGTCCATTTTCATTATTTTATTTTATTTTTATTTTGTTTTACTTATTTTAGAGAGATAGAGAGAGAGAGGGAGAACCAGCACATATGCAAGCAGGGGAGAAGGGCAGAGGGAGAGACAGAGAACCTCAAGCAGGCTCTACACTCAGCACGGAGCCCAACACGGGGCTCAATCCCACGACCCTGGGATGATGACCCGAGCTGAAATCAAGAGTGAGATGCTTAACCGACTGAGCCAGCCAGGCCCACTTTCGTTCTTTTACATGCAGATATTCACTTGTTCCAGCACCTTTTGTTAAAGTGGGCTTTAAAGTGGGGCTTTCCCCCACCTACTGGTCTTGATACCCTTATTGAAAACCAATCCTCTTTAATTTTTTTCAGTACAGTTTTATTGCTTTCTGTTGCTTGCATGTATTTGTTAGATGCGTTTTATTTTAAAATTTTCAATATGGAAAATTTCAAGTATATACAGAAACAGGTAGGTGTACTCATCACTCATCCTCAACAACTCATGGCCAATCCTGTTACATCTTGTTCTTACACGATGCCCCACCTCCGTATTATCTTTGTAGGTCAAATTTAGCGAAGCATACTTGACACACAGTAAAATTTACCCTTTTTATAATTCACCAAGATGTGACCGATGTATGAGCCAGCACAATCAAGATATAAAATATTTCCAACACCCCGAAAGTTTATGATCCCTTTGCAGCGAAATCCCTTCCTTCCAGTGTTCCTGGGAAACACTGATTAGATTTCTGTCCCTATAGTTTTTTTTCTCTTCTAGTACTGGGCCTCCATTTATAAACTTCTCGATTTTTAACAAACCAGCATTTTAGGCTGCAGACTTTATTTTTGGAATCTCTCATGGTTCCAAGGATACATAGCTAGGTTAGACTGGAGCTCTGGCAACGGCCCTTCTGTGTGAGGGAGAATAAACAAGTGATCATCTCCCCATCGGGGCACAGGCAAGATACAAAATGGGGCTCTGGGCTTCCTAAAGGAGGGGAGGAGGGAGTCTTGAGAAAATAGTGTCCTTTTGGAACCTGAGGCACAGAACAGCCTCATACACCCTTTTTTCTGTGGTTAATTGCAAGGGATTGATTGAAACCGTTCCCACCACTTCTAAAAATTCTCACTCAACTAATACCTATTGAAAACCTTCTATTTTCTAGACACTGTTGCAGCAGCTTGGGAAATATTTGTGGACAAAATAAAGATTTCCACCCTTACGGAGATTAAACTCTATCAAGCATAAACAGACACTAAATAAGAAACATAAGAGATTAAAAATAATATGGCATGGCAGAGGTGATAAGGGCAATGCAGGAAAGTAAAAGATCAGGAAAGGAGGGCAGCAGGAGGGCAGGAGTGGATTGAAGAATTAAGTAAGATGGTCAGGGCCCATTTCCCTGAGAAAGTGGGGTCTGAACAAACACTAGAAGGGATGGATGGGGAGTTGGGCAGGTGGGTGCTGGGGAGTGAGTAACCCAGGTTCAGGGAATGGTTTGGAGCTAAGCCCTTGTGGAATGTTTGAGAATCAGAAAGGAGGGCAATGAGGCTGGGACAGAGGGAATGAGAGGAAGGAGAAAGAGAGGGGTCAAAGACAGTGCGGGCCTTGCAGGTGCACTGGCACGTCAATGAGTTGAGAAGATTCACCCTCTACTGTCAACTATGACCCTTACATCCTGATCACTGCACTGCAGTGTTTAAAACATTGTGCCAAATCTCATGGGATTCTAGGAGCTGACTGGCAAACAGAATTAGGCAGATCCTTTGGTTAAATATGGACTTACTTTACTTTCTCAATGGAAACTACCTAATAGCTACTCCTATACAGAGCAGAGTGGTAATTCCGAGCCTCTGGGCCAGTAGTTCTGGGTCTGTGACCTCAGTGCCACCACTTTGAAGCTGTGTGGCCTGGGGCACGTTGATTCTCCTCTCTGAGCCTGTTTCCTTGGCTCTAAAGTGGGGATGGTAATCAGTGCCTGTTATTGGCTTAATTGTGCACCCCCCCCCCCCAACCAGATTCATATGTCAAAGTCAAGACTGCTGTCCTTGTATGAAATAGAAATTTGGATGCTGACATGCACAGAGGAAACATTGTGAGGACACAGGCAGAAGACGGCCATCTACAAGCCAAAGAGAGACCTCAGATGAAACCCGCCCTCCAACACCTTGATCTTGGACTTCTAGATGCCAGAACTATGAGAAAGCAAATTTCTATTGCTTAAGCCCCCTGGTCCGTGGTATTTTGTTATGACAGCCCCAGGAAAGGTTTACGGTACCTTTAAAGGACTGTTATGGGGTGTGCTTTTAGGGAACTGGCGTCTAAAGGCTGTGCTTTCTAAACCTGATTCATTCTTACCCCGCAGGGGTGCATTCTCTCCACCAGGAGAGATGCTGCCAGGAACAGGCTTTCTCAGGTGCAACTACCAGAATTTTAATTTTTTTCCATTACAGAAAATGTTTTTTTTTCATTAAATAGACAAAATTGCTATTTAAACTCTATCTGTACATCCCCGTTGATTTTATTGTATGTTGTCATAAAAGTAAAATAGAAATATAGTGAAAAATGAAACCTTGTAGGAAAATGTAAGAGGAAAAGGCCTCTCTCCATTCAAGTCTCTACTCCCTGCTCTGTGCCCAAAAGTTCGGCACTGATGACAGTTTCCTTATGGATGCTTCTAGGGAAATATTTTATTCATGTATCAGAAAATATAGGTTTATGCATCCCTTAAAAACTTATACAAAAGATACCAAAATTTATGGAGAGTACTCCCCCCACCCTCGTCTAACATCTCTTAGATTTTTTTCCTATCAGCCATACAGACCAAGTTCATTCTGTCTCCTGGGCTGTATGATATAGCTCACATAATTCTAAGTTCAAAGGTCAGGTGGTTCTGGGGAGGAAGGTGCCAAAATCTAGTCTTTCCACGAGGCCATCAGAGACCCGGCTGCTTGCCCCTGTCTACCGTGCCACCTGTGGCCTCATCCTTACCAGAGGGTGACTGTAAGGGGCTTGCCAGTGGCTGCTGGGAATGCATGTTTTTTATATTACATTCATAGGTCAAGGGGAGGGAAGAGAGAGAAAGAAGCCTCTCCTTGGGCGCCATAGCTTCTTTTTAGCCAGGCTGAGCTCACTTGAGTCACATATTTCCCTGAGGCCGATTAACTGTTGCCAGGAAAACACCCTGTGTACATTGGCCTAAACCAAACAGGATCATCCTCTAGTGGGAGATGGGGTGGCGGCCTGACCGAGTCTGGGTTCCTGGGTCGGCAGGGTGTGGATAGTAGGTCGGGGGTCAGCGGTGTCTTCAGGGTAGGAGTACTTTTCATTTGCACAGAGCTGCACACAAGCATGTTCAAGTGTATGCAGGTAAAGCGAGATGTAGAGAAGGAAGGTCACCAAAACTGGCTAATGGTGGTTATCTTTGATTAGTTGTTTCAACTCTTTACAATGAATACATTTACATTATACAAAAAAAGATACGCCATTTTACATGCCATCAGTCACCACTTAGGATAGAAACAGAATAAGTGTCTTTTCTCAAGAGCATGCAGAGTTTTATGGTGATCCTCACAATAAACATTCTAAGAACTATTTCAGACATCCTGTAGACATGGGTCGTTGGTGACAAGCTGGTGTGAATTCTGCTTTGGCATTTCACCTACTTACCGTCCCCAGGAGGTGGGGATTCAACGATGAAAGTTTTCTGCCCCCTCCTCGGCCAGGTGCTTGTGGCCTAGTAGGGTGGGATAGGATATAAGAATAGAAGAACTGAGGCAGCTTGTGGTTGTTTTCATGAAGAGCATGGGACCACAGAGAGGAAGTGACCCACAGGCTGGGACAAGTGGAGGAAGGGCTTGCAGGGGATGTGATATTAGAACTGTGTGCGGACAATCAGAGCAGATGGGTGGTGGCAACCAGTGCCTGGCATGCCCACGAAGGAACAGGGGCCACATGGTGTTCTCACTGCAGGCCAGCCTCACGGCCAGAACTGGACTCTCGCATTGAAATGCAGGCTGGTGTCCTGTATTCATTTTCTACTGTGGTGTAACAAATTGCCACAAATTTAGGAGCTTAAAGCAACATCCTTTTAGTATCTCATATGAGATAATATATAGACATGAGACGATGCCCCGAGTCTCACATGGCTGAAACAAAGGAGTGGGCCTGGCTGTCTTCCTTTCTGGAGGTTGTGGGGGAAGAATTTGCTTCTAGGTTCATTCAGAGTGTTGGCAGAATTCAGTTCCTTGAAGTTCCCCTCTATCTTCAAGGTATTAGCATCCTGGCCAGGCACATTGAGCCCTTCCTGGGCTTCCTTCCAATCTCTCACCTCCTCTTCTGCTTTTCTCTTATGCTTTTAAGGGCTCATGTGATTTCATTGGGCCAACCTAGATAATCCAGAATAATCTCTGTATTTCAAGGCCAACTGATTAGTGACCTGAATCTCTTCTGAGGAGTAAAGTAACAGTAATTAGGATGTGGAAACTTTCGCCAAGGCCGGGGTGGGGGACATGATTCTGCATGGTTCAGTTCTGGAGCTGGACCTTGGCAGCCATCAATACCTATGGCACAGGGTCCTGATGAACCACCTGGGAGGATACCAGGCTTCCTGCTGGGTGACCAGGGCCAGTCCCAGCCCTGCCAGGCTTCTCCTTCTCTGAGAAGTGTCAGCGGAGTCGGTTGGTACTGGGTCCAGGGCCACCTGCCCTGCTGGCCAAGGCTCATCCAAGAATTGGCCTCAAGTATTTTACATGTACTATCATAATGAATTCATGACAACGTTTAAAAAAATCAGAAACAGTTTCATGAAAACCTGCATTTTTTCTTTCTCTGGAAAGTTCATCAGCTCTGGCAAAGCTGAGTTGCTGGCCCAGCTGGAACTGGGGACACCCTGGGGGAAGGGAGGAGGGTCTGTGCGCGCTCCCTGAAAGTATCTGCCCTGGGAGGCCCCACTGAGTCCACACCCAGTTTTCCCGGGGTCTCCACGAGGACGGGGAGGGAGGGAATCCGCGTTTACTGGGCCCTCGCCAGTGGCAGCCACTGACTCTATATTCACTCCTTGACTTCTCCGAACAACTATTTTGCTGGTGCGCCCACGGCACACGGTTGGGGCCTTATGCCAGGGTGGCCTCTAACCCGCGCCGCCACCAGCCGGAGCTCGTCCCCGGCGCCCCCTCGGCTGCCCGCTCCCGCCCCCGCCGGCTCCGCGTCCCCGCCCCTGGCTCCGGAGCGCGGCCGGGAGGCCGGACGGGGAAGGGGCCGCAGCCTGGAAGCCCGCCGCGCCCGCCGCGCCCGCCACCCCCGCCACCCCCGGTCCTTCGCCCTCGGGGCCGCCGCGGGCCGTCCCCCTCCGTGGTCACGTGAAGAGCCGAGCGGAGCGCGCCCAGCGCGGGCCTCCGGGGGCCCGAGGACAGAGTCCGCCGCGGCGGTCCCGGCGGTCCCGACGCTCCCGCACCCCGGCCCGCCGCGCCGCCGCCGAGATGCCCGGGGCCGGCCGAGCCGCGGGCGTGCGCCGCCTGCGCCCGCAGCCGTCGGAGGAGCCGCCCGCGCAGGAGGTAAGGGGGCGACGGCCGCCGCGCTCGCAGGACGCCCCGAGGGCTGGCAGCGTGCGCCGACGGCAGAGTCTGCGGCCCCGAGGTTTCCCTCCCCGCGCGGCCACCCCGGCGCTCCCGGGTAGAGCGCGACCTCGCGCAAAGCCGGCGCCGGCCGCTGGGAGTGAGGGCCCCGTGTGGGGAGGCGGGCGAGGAGCCCCTCCGCCCCGGGGCTTACTCCGTCCTCTGGGCCGCGGGAGCCCTGGCACCCGGCGCTGCTCCGCTGGAAAGCGCACGGGCGGCCGCGGCTCTCGGGATCCGCGCCCCGGGCGGCAGCCCTGCACGCTGCAGTCGGTAGGGGGGCTGTCAACCCCGCGCCGCCTTAGCCCGCCCGGAGCCGCCTCCCCCGGACGGGGCCCGGGCTGGGACCGGCGCCCAGGCTCCGTTTGGGGGTCCAGGGCCAATGAAGCGCGTCCCCGCGCGTCCCCGGGTCTGGGTGGCCCGTGCTCGCCGCACTGTGCTCCATGGCGGCAGGAAAACATCCGAGGGTCCCATTGCAGGGAAACGCCCGGCAAGAAGGCTGCAGGATGTGGGTCTGGGAGTGCTGATGCAGCGCCGGCTCTTCCGATCCCCGCGGGACGAAGCAGATGTGCTCAGCTCTGCACTTCTTTGGAAGACGTGGAGCTTCCAAGCAGTCTTTCCTGGACTGTTGCCTTTCTCTGGACAAGCACTCAGAGCCGAGAGGGAGGCAGAGCTCCAGTGATAGGAAGCCCCCGCTTGATTCAGGAAACCCTAACTGTGAATGACAAGATGAGGGGGGCCCATGATCTGGTCGAGCCTCTGTTTTCCCCCTCTGTAAGGTGGGATGATAATTCACACCCACCTCAGAGGAGTGTGAAGGCCGTGTCAGGCTCAGGGCACTGTGCCTGGCCCACGGTAATGACAGCCAGGCTTCTCGGGGAACATTCACACGTGCTGCATTTCCTTCTGGTTGTGCAAGTGTGTGGGACGTGAAGGGTGTTTTAGTCCCTTCTTCTCCTCCTTGAGCTGGCCTCTTCAGCTCTGGGCTGTTCTGGTAAAGCCACTGCCTCTCCTCAGTGGGCTCCTGTGGCCTGCTGAAGAGGGCCCACGGGGCAGGCTCTGCAGCGTAGGATTTAAAAGACCCGCCTGGTGCATTGGCCTGTGTCTTTGGCCTGCTGGTCTGGCCACTTATAACAGGTGAATTCTGCCACGTCTCCTTAAGAGAACAGGTAGAGGAAGGCAGGTCAAGGAGAGAGAGGAGGGGAAGGATTGTTGGTTGACCGAACAGGCCCTGCCCCTCTCCTTCTGCACAATGATGGACCTGTGATCACCAGAATTTTCTGTAGCAAGAACTGTAGCCTGGAGACTGTCCATATCCTCCCTGTGTGTATTTAATGTTTCTTTGTCTGAATAAGAGAAGAATGTAAAGACACGAATAATTTGAGACCTCAAGAAATGCAAGGAAGGCTGAAAACAGCCCAGAGGAGCAGGCAGAAAAGGTGAGGAGCCTGGTACCAGCTGGTAATTCTCAGCAGAACCCCTCATTTTCCGAGATAACAGCGATGATGGAGTCATTAAGCCAAGGCTCTGACCTAAGACACTTGGTAGCTACGATGGCATGATTAGTTTTGGGTCACTGAATAAAAAACTGCCTAGTCATCTGAAATGCCATTTCCACCCTCTCCTTTCAAGCAGTTTTTGAGAACCTTTTTCTGCCTGGTGTTTATTTTGGCAGATTCTAAAATGGCAATCCACTCCTTTGGTGCTTTTCCCAACAGTTCCAGCTGTGAAATTGAAATAATCCAATGCTAGTGATTCTCAGCCTTACTGTTGGTTATAATTACCTGGGGAGTTTTTAGAAGTGTATCTGGGCTCAGGCAGGCCCTAC
The DNA here is from genome assembly GCF_018350175.1 of Felis catus. NCBI lineage: Eukaryota > Metazoa > Chordata > Mammalia > Carnivora > Felidae > Felis > Felis catus. The sequence goes on along the minus strand of NC_058370.1, from coordinate 104,343,555 downwards.
CCCTCGAGATTCTGATGTAATTGGTCTGAGTATGGTCTGGGTAACAGTCACTTTAAAGCTCCCAAGTATTGAAAGTGCAGCCAAGGTTGAGAGCCCATGTCCTGTATGCTGTTACTTTGTGACCTTTGTGATCACCTCTTAGTATCTTATGTGCTTCTCTTCGAATGTTCCCTATTCTTAAACCTTTTCCTTCAAGTCTTAGATTACCGTGTCTTCAGGCTCTGGTCTTCCGGTGTTGCCTTATAGTTGCCTTATATTTGCAGAGAAGTTTTTTTTTTTTGCAGGGGGAAAATGGGAGTAACCGGGAAGGCTTGGGAGACTATTGGTTAAATCAAGGAGTCTTAAACTGAAGTGTCCACAGGGGCCAGAGAGGAATATAGGTGGCCTATAGTGGCCTAGGTGGGAATGACTCAGTTGGGGAGGAGAGTGGGGCTTGTGGTGACACGGAGGACGTGTTTTTTTGCCCCAGGAAGACCACGGTTATCCACTTCCGGTTGGTTGTGGCTACACGGCCTATCATAGATTGCAAAAATGGCCACAAACTCTTCCCATCCTGGACACGGCCCCATTTGCAATGAGCCTTTGCAACTCCTTACATCAGGAGGTGGAGTCAATTTCTCCAGCCCTTGAGACCATTGACCAGGCGACTTGCTTTGGCCAATGCGACATTAGCAGATGTGACACAAGCAGGGATATGAAAAACACTTGAGCATCGGTTCTTGCCCTCCTGATGCTCCTGGGAATCCTTTGACCACCGATGTGTGGAAGAGCCGTGGCCAGCCTGCTGCCTGGCGCACATGCCTGAGACACGTGAGTGCGGCTGTTCTAGGCCATCTCCTCCAGATGGCCATACAGATCAGCTAAGTTGACCTGGACCAGATGGGCTGCCTGGCTGACCCACCGAACTTGGAAAAAATAATGAGTGTTTATTTAGGTGACCTGAGTATCAGGGTGGGTAGCAAAAGTGTATTGAAATAGAGCCCAGCATTGCCAGATGTTATGACCTTTCAAAGAGAAGTTCAAATTTTTGTGTAAGCTCCAGTTTAAAAAAAAAAAAAATTGAATTAGTAGCCAGCATCCATAAAGCACTCTCTGGGCCAAACAAAACACATCTTTAGGCTGCCCTTGGCCTGCAGGTTGTTGGTCTCTCTGCACAGAGGGATGTGAGGTGTTTATACTAACAGCTTATTGCCATATTCTCTCACCCATCTTCCCGTGGCTGCTATGCCCCAGCTTACCCTTAGCAGCTAGCTGTTTCTTTATATGAAATGTCCACAACATACTTCACAGCCCGGACTTCTGCTGGCAGTCTTTCCACTTGGAAATGGAAACTTCTGGTATTTTCAGTCTTCGTAGAGGAAGTGAGATTTGAGATGGGCCCGCAAAGAAGGAAAGTTCTAGAAAGGATACTCTTGGTTTTTATGTGAACAAGAGATCAGGCGCGGAAGTGGGGCTGGTGGTGGGGCCGTGGATGGCACAACCACGAGTTGTGGCCAGAGAAGAGGGTTTCTGTAGGGAATTGAGGGTGACAAAGTTGGAGACAAGGGAGATTGTGGAGCCCCTAAATGCCAAGCCAGAGATGTCACATTAGATTCTGTAGGCAATCTATGTAAAGAGAAGTCAGAGGAGGGAGATTGTGGAGCCCCTAAATGCCAAGCCAGAGATTTTACATTTGATTCTGTGGGCACTCTATGCAAAGAGAAGTCACTAGAAGCTTTTGAATGGGAGTTGGATAGGAAAGCACCGATCACCTCTGTTCCAGGCATCTGTGTGCTTGTAACCTGTGGGGGGAAAGAAGGGAGGCCGAGAGAGAGACAGACAGAAAGGACAGTCCTTGTAGTGAGGGAAAAACTGAGATGAGGGAATTTTCCTTAAAATTTATGGCAACTTCTTTTTACCTTAGGTTGTGGTTAGTTAGGTTAATTTTCTTCTATATCTAAATAAGGCATATCGGCTTTTTTCAAAGCACTTCTGTCAACAACTTCGTCAAGGTTCTTGTTTGACTTAAAGGTGTCTGGACCTTCCAGTTTATTCCTACACTGGGGGCTTAGGGAAGGAATTTCCTTGCTCTCTACTGAGAGCCTCTGGAAATGATGATTCCCTCCCCCACCTCCCACCCCGCCCTGTGCATTTTCTTCCCTAAGTGATTCCCTAAGTGATTCTAAGTTATTCACCTTTCCTCAGAATGCAAGTTTACAGGGTTGAGAGGGCCAGAGGAGAAAACACAAAAACCTTAAACGCATTTTTAAATCTCGGGGACGGGAAAGGCAATGTCACAGCTTCGAGAAGAGGAGAAAAAGAAAGTCAAGAGAAGTCAGTTATTGCCATAGCGCCGTGAAGATGCAAAACATACAAGAAGCAGTAGTAAAATGGCCACGTTTAGACCAGTGATTTTCCATCTTGACTGCATATTGGAACCCCCAGGGAACTTTCCAAATTCATCCTGGGTCTCACCTTCCTGAGATTCTCATGTGGTTGGTCTGGGCAACAAGAGAGCGGTGGGAGTTCTAGAACTGCTCCCCTGGCAGCCACTGGTGCCTTCCCTAGGTGGGGGCTGCTGCTTTGGGGTGCAAAACCATCTATTAGCTGCATGGGGGGGGGCATTGCTATTTGGTCTTTGCTGTTTTCATGGTAGATGTGGGCAGTGGTTCCCATATAAACTTGAAGTATGCAGTTTTGAAACAGCATGTCTGACACAAGCCCATTCTTGGGTTGGATGAAAATGATTTGTTTTATGGAAAGATACCAATGACCTTAATACCAGTAAGAATGCTCATTATAGGAAGGTTGCCTGTTAAGAGCATTTCTTCCCAAGGAAAAATGGGAAGGACCCTTAGAAGGTGCACGCAAACAGGATGGAGAGAGGGAAGATAGGTAGGAGCAGAAGACAGAGCAGATGAGGTTTTCAAAAGAGACATGTCGGAAATGCAATAGCTAAGGGTGGGAAAACTCTGAAACAATATAAAGGTAAATTTGCTGTTGTGAAAGTGTCAGCATATTTAAACATAACAGGTATGAATTCAGATGGCAAGGGGGGAGTTGAAAGAGGTGCCATGGTGCTTATTTCGTTCATTCAGTGTGGGGAGCCTGGGTGATGACTGATGGAGGTGACCCCCAGGGTCTAGCTGGGTGAGGAGGGATTGCTGGTGAGCATTTTTTTTTTTTCTATTTTCTACCTGGAGGCCATGTGGATGATGCATCTCAAATCCACAATTGTCAAACTCCTTTTGTGCGGACAAACTGTTTCACTGGGACTGAAAGAATGTTAGTAGTATCATTTTTTTTTTCAGTAATTGTTTGTTTTTTTTGTTTTTGTTTTTTTTTTTTTTGAGATAGAGAGAGAGAGTGCGAGTGGGGGAGGAGCAGAGAGATGGAGACACAGACTCCGAAGCAGGTTCCAGGCTCTGAGCTGTCAGCACAGAGCCTGATGTGGGGCTCGAACTCACGAACTGTGAGATCATGACCTGAGTGGAAGTCAGATGCTTAACCGACTGAGCCACCCAGGTGCCCCCCAAAATATTTTTTAATGTTTACTTATTTTTGAGAGAGAGGGAGAGAGAGAAAGAGAGACAGAGAGACAGAGCACAAGCGGGAGAGGGGCAGAGAGAGAGAGGGAGATACAGAATCTGAAGCAGGTTCCAGGCTCTGAGCTGTCAGCACAGGGGTTTGAACCCATTCATGGGGTTTGAACCCACGAATCATGAGATCATGACCTGAGCTGAAGTTGGACGTTTAACTAACTGAGCCACCCAGGTGTCCCAGTAGCATCATCTTTTTAAATTGGGAACAATTAAATTGGCTTTAAGAGATTTTGCTTTAAATATATCTATGTCTGTGTCTATGTCTATATCTGTATCTATAAACACAGGGCTTGATCTCATGACCTGGGCTGGAATTAAGAGTTGGACACTTAACTGACTGAACCGCCCAAGTGCCCCTAAATATGTTTTTTACACTTGATCTTAGCCAAAAGGCCGAGAAGTGATCCTAAATATATTTTTTAAAGGAAGGCCTTAATATCTTAATTCTTTGCTGTCCCAGTATGATCGATATGAGGCTTAATGAAACTTTCTTAAAATCTCGGGGACAGATGGGGCGCCTGGGTGGCGCAGTCGGTTAAGCGTCCGACTTCAGCCAGGTCACGATCTCGCGGTCCGTGAGTTCGAGCCCCGTGTCGGGCTCTGGGCTGATGGCTCAGAGCCTGGAGCCTGTTTCCGATTCTGTGTCTCCCTCTCTCTCTGACCCTCCCCCGTTCATGCTCTGTCTCTCTCTGTCTCAAAAATAAATAAATGTTAAAAAAAAAAATTAAAAAAAAAAATCTCGGGGACAGAGATTTTATATCTAAAATAGATTTCTGAGCATATCCTGGGGGGGACTCTAGTGTTCCTCAGTATTCATGATGTTCAGTGGAAAAATAATTGGCATTAAGAGATTGTCTACTAAAATGTTTTTAATATGTAAAAGAAAAACGTGTGTTAAGTGTTTAACACATTTGTACGGTACTTTTTAGTGTTTAATAACCTGCTTTTAAAAATTTGCTGCACCAGCCCTGAGAATGCCCATGACTCAGGAGGTGATGGGTTCTTACAGTGGTTAATTCATCTTTGAGACTTTTGTTCCACATCTATTGTTAATCAAAACATTTATCTTTGTCTTGGGGCAATTTTTAACAGCTTTAGTGAGCCATGATTGATATACATTAAACTACACTTACTTGAAGAGTGTAGTTTGATGAGTCTTGGTGAGCCTTGGTATCACAAGGAAAACACTTGGGATAGTAATACCACATTCAAGGTAATGAATGCATCTATCACCCCTACGGATTTCCTATTTGCAACCCACCCCTCTCTCCATCCCCTCCTCCCCCTGTCTCCAGGCAACTGATCTGGTTTCTGCCTCTATAGATTCATTTGCATATTCTAGAGTTTTATATACTCGTGTAGTAGGTGTTCCTTTGGGAGACAGGAGTTAACTTCTTTCACAGAAAACTTATTTTCAGATTCATCCATTATGTTGTGTGTATCAGGAATTCATTCCTTTTTATTGCTGAGTAGTCTTCCATGGCATACATATATCACATTTTGTTTACTCATACATGTATCTGTGGACATTTTGGTTGTTTCTAGTTTTCGCCTCTGAAATTTCTAGTTTTCAACTATTTCAAATATTTGCATACAACTTCGGAATGGTGTTCTCACATAGCCACATTCTTGGGTTGGATGTAAAGTCTCTATGTAGACATATGCTTTCTTTCTCTTTGGTAAAGGCTTAGGAACGGAATGGCCCCAACACTACCAAATTGTTTGCCAAAGTAAATGAACCGTTTTCTATTCCTACCAACACTGTGTGAGAGTTCTAGTTGCTTTACATGCATGTCAGCTCTTGGTAGAGTCAGTCTTTAGTTTTAGACATTGTTTAGTCTTAGTGGATATGTAGTGGTAGTTCATTGTGGCTTAAATATGTATTTCCCTCATGACTAAAAATGTTGAGCATCTTTTTATGTGCTTATTTGCCATATATATATATATATATATATATATATATATATATATATATATCTTCTTTGGTGAAATGTCTCTTAAAAGACCTATCTTAGTAACTAATGTTTGTGTTTTTTAATGCGATATGACTTACTTTTTTTTTTTTCCAACGTTTTTTATTTATTTTTGGGACAGAGAGAGACAGAGCATGAACGGGGGAGGGGCAGAGAGGAGGGAGACACAGAATCGGAAGCAGGCTCCAGGCTCCGAGCCATCAGCCCAGAGCCTGACGCGGGGCTCGAACTCACGGACCGCGAGATCGTGACCTGGCTGAAGTCGGACGCTTAACCGACTGCGCCACCCAGGCGCCCCATGACTTACTTAAGTGTTGCAATATGAAATAAATTTAGGAAATGCAATCCTACAGTGTGTACAAATATATACTTTTGTCCAAAGTTTGGAATCTTTTGACCTCTCTGAATACTAGCTGCATTTGCAACATTGGCTTGCTTGACCAATGGTAGATCTCCATTCCAGTCCATACAGGACGATGTCCTGTGTTTTGAGGAGGTAACTCTGGTAATCGAATGGATAATCGGGTTTTTTTTTCCTCCTAGAGGACGAAGGAAGGTCTAAATAGCTAGTCTGTTTGTATGTGTTCTTTATCTCATTTATACACAATCAGAAATGTGAGTCATCACCCATGGGGCTCAGCTGTACTGGTCATGAGGAGATGTAAAGTCAAATCTCAAGATGCCCCTCTGGCTGGTTGGATATTATCAATCATTTTAAATTATAAGAATGTTGGCGAGAAGCAGGAAACATGGTGCTCATGTACTATTTAGAGGCATATCAAAGGTGTCACTTTGGGGGAAACAATTTGGTGGTATCTATCAAAATAAAAAAATGCAAAGACCTTTCATCCACAAGTTCAACTGTGTCCTACAAGCACACTCATATGGCACAAAGATATGCATGTGTGTCTGTGTGTAATACATATTTTAAAAAATCCAATGTAATTGTGTTTGAAATAGAAAGAAAAGGAAGGAAAATGCCTCTTCCTACTTAAAGGAAGAGGCATTTGTTGAAAAGAACGGGGTAGATGTGTATGTATTGTCATGAAAAAAAAATGTCCAGAATATATGGAGTGAGAAAAATAAGCTTTGCACCATATGAAAATAATTTTATTATTTTTAAATTATGTGTATATGTAGAGCGGGGGTCATACCTTGAGAAGGAGTTAGCTTCAAAAGTCATCAAAAAAGGCAATAATTTATTTATTTATTACCCTTGGAAAACACTCTAACCACTCATCAAGTACCCTAAATATAATTTTGTGTTTATCTGTTTGTGTGTATATAGCCCTATATATGTTGGTATAAACGTACCATTTAAGTACATTTATACGTACTACTCAGTGCTTTCTCGTTTCTTCCTCTGAGAGCACACATTACAGGGCACACAGTTTGGATTCAGGAAGGTTAAGCGTGCCTGTGTCTCAGCCCCACCTCAGGTCCCAATGCCCAGGAAAGCACATACAGTACTCTGAAGGTTGATTACCTCTGGCGAGAGTGAGATGGTGCGGGGAGAGAGGGAGGAGGGTTTCCTTTTGTACATATACATGAAAAAGAGAAGTGCCCTTTCCTCTTCTGATTGTTGTTCTCTCCTTACTTTCTCCCAAGGAGGACCAGAACCTTCTCTTGGCAGCTGCCTATGTTTCTGATGCCCAGTACAACAGAAATGTTCCATTTGAAACATCTCCTCGGGCCATCAGGTAAAGTATTAAACTGTCTCCTAGAGCAACCTGTCCTTTAGTACTTACCAGTCTTGAAGTTGAACCCAAACTGAAGACATTGTCTCCACAAACATTTTGAGAAGTCTCTAGGATAAGGCATGGAGATTTGGATAAAATCCTAACATCCAATGCTTTTATTTTTTTTTTTTTAAGTTATAAGAGCATGGTGTCTCACACATAGGGAAGCACTCAATAAATACATTAAGGACAGATAAATGAGTACATGACTAACGTATAGAGCAGGAGATAGGGCATCTGAAGTGAATCACATCATCCTTTCCTTGTAGATAAGGTTGTCCTCTTAGAGCCACTTAGGCAAAAAGACTTTTTCTTTCTGGTGCCTTCTGATGCAATCCATATATTTGTTCTTTTCGTAAGAATCATGCCTTTTCTCTCCCACCCCCTGAATGTTGAACTAAGACCAAAGATTTGGCTCAAAATGAGGAAAAAAACATTTCCTATCATCAGGGCTCCGTGCCAGTGCCTCCAAAGCAACAAACAGACGCACGCCTCATTCCTGGAAGCTTCGAGCAGGTTGGGGAGACTGTCCCCCACCCCTAGGAAGAGAACTGTGTGACCACAAGATCTCTCTGAATCTACCATATTGAGATGGGGTGATGCACATTTTAGATTGGCTAGGCTACCACGCCACAGCATAATAGGTCACTTTAACTGAGGGTTTACTGTGCACCAGTCACCGTTCAAAGTCCTCTGAAAGTATTCTTTTTATTACGGTCACAACCGCTATGCAGGAGGTACTGATCATAGCTTGAGACACTTAAGAGACTGTGGTTTGAGATGCGATACTATTGTTGCCTTTTTTTTTTTTCCTGTTAGTGTTTTGTAATGTGTGCTCAATTCAGTGCTGTCCCTTGCTCCCTAAGATTGAAAGGAAATGTGGCCAGAGCCCTATTTTGTATTTTGCCCACCATTAGTCTTTTGGTGGGAAGTGTGAGTTTTGTTTAACTCCTGCTCCTTGTATATAAACACCTTTATTCTTTTCATCTTCAGACTTTACTATTTTTATAACCACTGGACAATGCAAGTAGCCATCTACTTCTTTATTTGTGTCGACCTCTCTCTCGCCCTGTTTGAAGAACCAGCACTGTTTCCCCTGCCTTTCTTGGTAAGGATTAAAAACAAAATGGCTAGGGGCGCCTGGGTGGCGCAGTCGGTTAAGCGTCCGACTTCAGCCAGGTCACGATCTCGCGGTCCGTGAGTTCGAGCCGCGCGTCGGGCTCTGGGCTGATGGCTCGGAGCCTGGAGCCTGTTTCCGATTCTGTGTCTCCCTCTCTCTCTGCCCCTCCCCCGTTCATGCTCTGTCTCTCTCTGTCCCAAAAATAAATAAACGTTGAAAAAAAAAATTAAAAACAAAATAAATAAAAAAAAAAAAAAAAATGGCTAACCAGACTTTGTCATTGATGAGTTGGGCCCCATGCCTTCTTCCTTTTTTTTTTTTTTTTTTTCCAAATTTCAATAAATATGAGTGTGGTTTTCTTTTATTATTGTTTTTAAATGTTTGTTTATTTTGAGAGAGAGAGAGAAAGAGAGAGAGGGCGCTTGTCCGCACCTGTGTTTGCACAGGGGCGGGGCCAAGAGAGGGAGACAGAGAATCCCAAGCGGGCTCCTTACTGTCAGTGCAGAGCCTGACTCTGGGCTCAAACTCAAACTCATGAACTGTGGGATCATGACCGGGGCCAAAATCAAGAGTTGGATGTTTGCCTGACCGAGCCACACAGGTGCCCTGGATGAGGTTTTATTTTCATTGCTGGGGTTTGTTTGGAAGAATTCTGCCTGCTTGCTGAGCTGATGCTTCCGTCTCAATTATAAGGCATTTTATTATTTATTTATTTATTTATTTATTTATTTATTTATTTTTAACGTTTATTTATTTTTGAGACAGAGAGAGACAGAACATGAACGGGGGAGGGTCAGAGAGAGAGAGAGGGAGACACAGAATCTGAAACAGGCTCCAGGCTCTGAGCTGTCAGCACAGAGCCCCATGCGGGGCTTTAACTCACGAACCGCAAGATCATGACCTGAGCCGGAAGTCGGACGCTTAACCGACTGATCCACCCAGGCGCCCCTATAAGGCATTTTAAATGGAGTAGAGGTTTTTGTCTTCCGTTTCTGCAGGGATGAATTGGGTAGACAAATGATATTTTCAGAGCGTATCCATGAAAGGGCGAGTAGACAATGTCATAATTTAGTGTGATACGCAACTTGTTGTATTTGCCACGTTTCCAGCTTTTCTTCTTAGTCCTAAATCACTATTTATTGGCACTTAGCAGCTGATCACGTACGATTTTGAGTAATCGCATCAAATTCACCGGCTACTCCGGTTCGGTCCAAGTATGAAATTGATGATCCACTCATGTTAATTTCCTGACTTGATGCTGCCCCTGCAGTTGTCGCAGAGACTGGATGACTGGCAAGGCCCAGAATATCTACGGTCTGGTCCTTCAACAGATTAAGTTCACTGACCCCTATCTTTATTACCTCCCCTGATTCTGTGGGTAAGTGGGCCCAGGCTGGAAAGATTTCCTGCTCCTGTGTCGTTAGCTGGGGTAACAATATCTGGAAGCTCCGTGGATCTCTGGAGGCTGGCAGGTGCTGCTGGCCGCGAGCTGGGAGCTTGCCTGGCTGGAGCCGTGGACCAAGTGCCCTGCTGTGTTACGAAGCTGCTGCATGTGGTGTAGGTTTCTCCCAGTGGGGGAGGAGTAGGGCCAAGCAGGAGCATCCGAGTGTACAAGCCTCCACTTCTGTCGGCTTGTTGATGTCCTCTCGGCCAAAGCCCCTGAGATGCCGGAGCCCCGAGTCCACATGGGAGGACGCTGCACACGGGGCTGAAAACTGGGAGCGTGGTTCACCGGGGGCCACCAAAGTGATGGTGTAACACACTTCTGTATGATGAAGAGGCTACAATTAGTGAAGTCTCTGCATAGAAAACTTGTAGCCCAGTGACTATCAAAACAAACCCCAGAGTTGGGAGAAGCAGAGCTGTGCATTCAGAGACCCAGACGGCCAGTCCCTCCCTAGCACGGCCCACTCTGGACGCGATGAGACTTCCCTGGGGTTGTCTGCTCAGCCCCTTGCCTCTCTTCCCGAGTCCTCACCCTTCCGTTTGTTTTTGGTCACGTACAGCTTCAGGTTGGCTGAGTTCAGGGTGCTCCTTCAGCCGGTGTTTGGACCTCTGGTCTCTAGAATCGAATGTGTCATGGGGGGGCTTTGGCCCAGATGCAGCATTACCAAGCACATCTTATTTTGAGCAGAGGTGTCCTGGAATTGCCCCAGACACTGTTGCAAGCCTGGCCTTGACAGGGAGTCTCTAGAGTCCTTCGAGGATGAATAGGCTGAGGGCTAGACGGTTCGGAAGCGGCTGTAGCCCATGTCCACGCCCAGGACCCATGAAGGCTGGGGTGGGGAGGGGAAGACTGTGTCAAGTGCTGCTTTCAGGGCCCAGTCTCCCCATCTCTTCATACTGTGCCACCCTCCTCACCCCCTGATGAAGGAAAGTGTCCTTGTTGGGGAGGAGTTACTGCCTCAGGGAATCACAGGAAAGCCTGGGCTGCGATCACAGGCTGCCAGTCTAGCTGCCTGTAGGGATTTTGGAGCTGGTGTCCTGTATGTAACCTACAGAGGAGACGGTCAGGACTTGGCACTGGGTCTCAGTGGCCTCCCTTCTTTCCTCTAAACCAGCCACACACGGGCGGAGGGCGGCAGTGGCACTGATGGCTAAGGAATGACCCACATCTCAAAACACGTCTTTGGGAGGTTACTCTCCTGTTAGAGAAACTGAACTTCTAGATGCCTTTTGTAAATATGAACTTGAAATTGGAGAGCACAGAAGATGCCTGTGTCTGCCGTCCCAGACCTCCCGTCTTCTGGGGAAATGCCTTCTGGGTGCTCTGCCTGCTGATCCAGCCCCTCCCAGGAAGCCCTCCCTGCCTGTTGGGTCATGGGATTCGTGACTCAAGGGCAGGTTTCCTCTTAAGAGGAAGAAACCATTCCAACTAGCACAGAATTTGACTGCAATTTGCCGCAGTCAAAAGGGACAGTGCTAATTCTTGGAGGGGGCATCAAGGTGGCTTGGGGGGCTGGGAGGGTTGCGAGAGAGCTAAAGCTGAACCTCCAAGAGGCGGGGCGCTGTGTTTAGTCTCTGTTTTCTGCGTGCAGGCTACCTCGTTAGCAGAAGTACTCTGTCTGACTGCATTCTTTGGGAGACTTGTACACTTTGCAAAAGTCACTCCTCAAATGGTTTTCTGGAAGGATACGAAAAACATCTGCATCATGGTAACCATCGTGGTGAGTGCTCATTATAGTACCCTGAAGATTTTGTGGTCAAAGGCAGAAACTATGAAGACAAAAGCCTGAATAGATTTGATCTGGTTAAAGCAACAATGACAGACGTCGGCACAGCAAACACCATTAGCACAAGTGCAAGCGGACCCCAAATGAAGAACAAACAGGGCAACCAACGTATGACAGTGCGAGTGCTGTGTTTTAACATAGCAAGAGCACTTGTAAATTAAAAGGGGGAAAAAAAAGAGGCCCCCCCCAACAGGGCTGAAAATAGGTGAAGGCATCTCCTAAAACAAAAATATAAATAATGGCAGATAATGAAACAATGTGTAACTTCACTAATTCAGAAATATATATCAAAACAACAATAAAATACCATGTGTGTGCCTATAAAACAGCGTTAGCAAGATGGAGAGGAAACAGAACCCCTGATACCCTCCTGGAGGGACGAGTGAGCTGTCTTTCTCGAAGGCTGTTTGGCAGTTCTTTGAAAAGCCTTAAAGGTGCTTACACTTGCACCCTGGAGTTCTATTCCTGGGACTTTATCGTTAGGAGAGAAGGATGTGTTCAAAGGTTTAGCTACAAGATTGGTCCGTGGCTGAACCGTTCCTGATACTGGAAAAACTGGTAACAACGTGATTTCCCGACAGTAGATATGTGTTAAATGAAACGTGGCACATCCACTCAGCCCTTTATAAACTAGTGTGAAAGCGACAAATGTCTATTACCCAGGCGAGGTGCTTACCATTCACGAAGCCCAAAGAACCAGTTACCACAGAGCCGGCTCACGGTTTTGTTGCAAAGAAAAAAAGGAAAGAATGGTACGCATTCACAGAGAGATCTGGGAGGATATATGCTAAGCAGTCAGGCCAAGAGGGGCAGGGTAAGGAATTCCGAAAGGCTGCTGTTAGGGGCAGAGAAGCCCCTTCAGTGATTAGCTAAGGGTACGTGATAATTAGCTTCTTACCGACCGCAGCAGCCGGCTTGCCTGAACCCTCATTCTTTCCAGTTCACCCATGGCTCAGTCTGCACGCCCCTAAGCCGTCCATTCTCAGAGCCCTCATGAACACTCCTAGGTAGGGGTCCCCGTGCTGTAGCCGATACTGGTTTCCCCTCTGAGTTTCTTTTGCCTGTGGCCCGCTGCTCGCCAGCCGTTTCTACCTCTGTGTGTCAACGCAAACACAGTGGGACGAAACCCACGCCCTTTCACCCCTCGCCTCCCCTGGCTGTTTGCTTGCCGGTGGTGCCTTACGTCCCAACACCCAGTACGACGTCCTCCTAGTCCAGATTCTCCCCTCTCTCGCATCTGGCCTCCCCACGGCCCCTCAGGACGCCTCTTGCCCTGTTTCATTCTCCGCACGTGGACTATCGCAGTCGTCTCTGATGTGGCCACACGCTGTCTCTTTGTGGCACGCCATTCTGTTCCCACGTCGTGGCACAGGCCCTGGTCACCCCTTTCGGGAACTGTCGTGGTCACCTCCACCTCAGATGCCCGATCCGTGCATTTTAGATGCTGCCGCGGGATTAATTCTCCGGAAGCACGTCTCAGATCACTTCGCTCCCTTGCTGGAAAACGTCTGTCAGCGCCCCAAGACTATTCAGTGCCCCCCAGTCCTGCAAACGTGCTTCACTCTAGTTGGGACCTCTTCACTCTAGCTGGACCGACTTGCCTGCTGCCCCACGCACGTACCACTCGCTCCTCCCCTGCCTGCGGTGGCTCTTTTGCCTGGAATGTCCACTGTCTTTCCTCACCTTGTTCTACATACTTAACTTGACTTCCCTTCACACATCTGCTGAACCCTCAGAATATGCAGACTACCTATCTGTACTTTTCTTATTTTTAGAAATATTTTCTGCTACTGAAAAGAAATATAGGCGCACCGTGAGCGTCTAAATATAGGTACCTATGAGCACAGGCTTGGGTTCAGTCCGTAACACCATGCTGCCTGATGCAGGACGGCAGGGGGACGGGGTGGGAGGGGAGGAGGAGGCTATTTCTGGAAGAAAGAAATCCAAACAATACAGACTGTATAAAACAGAGGAAGACACTCCTGCTAATCTCCTCCAAGGAGACTGTGTGTGTCTTCCACGACCCTGTCTGCGGCTTGGCCCCTTACGAGGCCCCTTACTTGGCCCCTTACCTCTTCATCTCCTAAAACTCCTAGCACAGTGCCTCAAGTACGTGGGCGCGCAGGCACTCATAAAATTTAAGTCCCATCACGGTGCTCCCCTGCTTCAAGTCATCCAGTGCTTTCCATCTCCCGTCCCAGAAAAGCCGAAGTCCTTATTGTGGCGGAGGCTCTGTGCTCCCCCTTCATTACTGCCCGCCCCCCCCCCCCGACCTTGTCCACCCTCCCCGTCTCCTGCTCTCTCCATGCATCCTGGCGCTGCCTTAGGCCTCCCTTGCGTGCCCTTTGCCTCATCCGGGTTTTCTCCAGAGCGTGGACCACCACCTGTCGCAGAGCGTCTTTATCATCAGCACCGTTCTTTCCTTCTGGAATGTGCGCTTTGTGAGGGCCGGCACCTTCCGCCTCTCCGTCTCTAGAGCTACAGTGACACCCTGCACTGAGGGGCGCTCTGTGACTGCGAGTATGGAGTGAATTGAACGAGGGCGTTCTCTTGCCTTGTCCGGGTCTTTCCTCCACCTGTCGCTGGGGCGATTTCACTCCTTTGCCCTCGTCACCCTTATTTGAAAGACTTCCGAGGCTCTCCAGGCCCTGGGAATAAGACTCACCTTTTCAGCCTGGTTCTCGAAGCCATTTGCCATTAGTCCTTGTCACTTCCTGCCTCGTCTCCGCCCCCCCCCCCCCCCCCCCCCCCCCCGCCCAGGACCCTTGGCTTCCCAAACATGCTAGGACAACTCCTCCCTGAGAGTCCCTTTACTATGTCTTCCTGCCATGGCCCTTGATTTTTCTGAGTTTTATTCTTTTACAATGTTTATTTCTTTTGAGGGGAGGGTTAGACAGAGAGGAGAGAGAGAATCCCAAGCAGGCCATCAGCACAGAGCCCAACGTGGGACTCCATCTCGTGAACCGTGAGGCCATGAACTGCATTGACATCAAGGGTCAGACTGAGCCACCCGGGCGCCCCCTGAGTTTTATTCTTTCAAGACTCTGTCATTGGGGCGCCTGGGTGGCTCAGTCAGTTAAGAGAGGCCGATTCTTGATTTTGGCTCAGGTCACGATCTCACCGTTTGTGAGTTCAAGCCCCACGTCAGGCTCCGGGCTGACGGTGTGGAGCCTGCTTGGGATTTTCTCTCTCTCTCTCCCTCCCTCTCTCTCTTTTTCTCAAAAATAACAATAAATAAACTTAAAAAAAAACAACAAACCTCTATCTTTGCTTTAAGATTACATGAGGGAGTGCTTACCCAGGAAGCCTCCTCCAGCACCGTGACCTTTGGTGATCTGCCTGTCCCCACCCTCCCCTGGACAGCCACGATAGTTCCCTCCTGCCAGCGCCCAGGGCACCAGCTTCCTTCCGTGGCTGCATCCCATCTCCGCCCCTGTGTCGGATCTCACTGGGTCCTCTGTGGCTTGCTGAATTAACACTTTTTTTTTTTAATTTTTTTTTCAACGTTTTTTATTTATTTTTGGGACAGAGAGAGACAGAGCATGAACGGGGGAGGGGCAGAGAGAGAGGGAGACACAGAATCGGAAACAGGCTCCAGGCTCTGAGCCATCAGCCCAGAGCCTGACACGGGGCTCGAACTCACGGACCGCGAGATCGTGACCTGGCTGAAGTTGGACGCTTAACCGACTGCGCCACCCAGGCGCCCCTGAAGTAACACTTTTGACGATGGAGGTTATTCTTTTTAACTTACATCTCCCTAAAAATACACTGGGTTCTTCTTTTGCCCTGTTCTTAGGTGATCACGAACCTGACAATAAGGATCAGGATTTTCTTACCTCTGTTACCAGGCTAGACAATTTCATACGTCAAATTGAAGAAAAGTTAAAGCTAATTAGGATGTAGTGTGGAAGCATGTAACTGTGCAGGTAACCACATGGGCTCTGACGTCAGACTGCGTGGGTTCCAGGGTTGGCTCTGCCCCCTACTAGCTGTGTGACCAGGGCCACATGCTCACCCTCTCTGTGCCCCCAGTGTCTCCATCCAGGAATAGTGCCCACCTTAGGGGTGTGGTCAGGATAACATAGAATAATTACGGAAGGTGCTTTTTGTACTTCACGGCACATAATAAATGCACAAACAACAGCTACTTTTAATGTTATATCACACAACTAGAATTATCCTGTTTATGGAACTTGCTTTGTGACCCCTCTTCCTGGTCGGTGAGCATGCATCCCCACCATCACTTTCTCTGTCCTGGAGCAGTGTGACACTGACCTCTCTGTCCCATGTCTCTCACAGCTGACCTTGATTGATCTGATTATCTATGGGTCCCTGGAAGCTGTTAACGTCCACAGCGTTCGATGGTCAAGGGCCTTAAGACCAGTCTTCCTAATTAACTTCCCTGAAAGTCGTCAGGTAAGGAAGGATATACTTTAGGATATGCAAAGGCTTGACTTTTGTTTTTGCAGAAAATTAGCCGATTCTTGTAAACGAAATGAAAATTTTGTCATCACAGATCCGAAGAACTTTCAGAAGCATCCGGAACACTCTGCCCGATATTCTCTACGTCTTCCTCCTGTTTATGTTCAGTGTGCTGATATTCTCCCTTATGGCCTTGAAGCTTTTTGGGGATAGGTGAGCATGCTGCTCTGGAAGTTTCTGCTTGTGAATCCCGCCCCGCCTCCCCCCCGCACCCCCACCCCCCTTCAGGTTCAGCCTGTTGGTGGCAGAATCTGTCACCGGGTGCCATCTTCCTCATTCAAACACTCTAGGAGTGCTTCTGGAAGGGGAAAAGTGTCTCAGAAACCACAACCTCACTTATGTGTGTGTGTTTTTCACTTTGTGTTCTTGGTTCCTCTTTAGGGGTCTTAAAACAGTGGAAGGATTGCCCTACTTCACAAATATCCTGGACATAGTGTTTGAGCTCTACGTGCTGGTCACTACCGCGAACAGCCCCGATGTCATGTACGTCCATCTTGGCTCATGTTCACGGATAGACACCTGTTACCAGGACAGAATTCGCTTTGTTAAAGGCAGCTGTCTCCAAACACCAGCAGGGCTGAGAGGGGAGAAATAGTGATTTTTCCGTTTATTCATGTTCGTGTAAAAATTTTTGAAGGATGTAAAATGTTTACGCTAACAACAGCCAACCCTATCTAAAACTAAGCTTAGATGATTTTTTTTTTTTTTAAAGCTGAAAGCAGCAGGAGATATCTCTTGAGATACAACTCTTAAATATTGGAGCCTACTTTCTATTCGGGATTTTTTTGCGTCTTGAATTTAAACAGCTAAGCCATCTTTCGAAAGGAATCGTGGCTCGTTCTCCCAAGCATTGATGCGCCTTTGTGGTTAGGTGAGACAGGAAAGGAATGTAGAGGTTAGTGGTTGTTGCCTTCCCCTTCGCAATGCCAATTCTCCACACACGTGGACTTCACATAGGAGGAAAACATCATGTATTTTCTTTCCTAACGTCCTTCATATTATGGATTAAGCTTGTTTGGGGAAGTAAAATTATTAAAGAGTGCCACACTGAGTAGATACCCCTTGGGGTCTAGGGCATGGACAGGGCTCAATGCGAGTGTCAGTCCCAACCAGGCCATACTGCACTTCGGGGCAGGGCGGGTTTTCTGTCCTCTAGTTCTGTGTGGGATCATCATACCGACTTGCTCTGGCTTGTTGCTCACTCTTAGGCCTGGCTCGGGAAAAAACATACGCAAGGGAAAGTTGTGGCCCTCCTTGTGTGCCCTTGGATCTTTCTCCCAGACCCTGGCCATGCCAGTGCCTCCAACACCCCCTCCTGTATGAAATCCAATGTCTACTGAAGGTGGAGTGGGCACACACACCTGATTTATGCCTCTCACCCTGGTGCCATTATTAACGGTGCTCCTTTCTTTCTCATTGTCCCCGAGTGGCTAGAAAATTATCTGCCTCCCCTGCCCCCCCCCCCCCACAAGGCAGTCTGGTGTCCCCGAAGAGCCTTGAGTATCAACCCAAGCCACGCTTCGATTCCTTCTATCGTCCTGGGCAAGTCGGTCTCCTTTCTTAGGCTTCGATTGTGAAGCCACAGTGAGGCTCCCTCAGTGTGAAGGGACGGGAGGGGGTCGGGAGATCGCCAAGGTCCTACTTGCTCTGAAAGCTGCTGCCTCAAGAAGGCACTAAGAAATTCAGAAGGCAAGTTTGGAGCCAGCTGTTCCGCGCTAGGGGCGGTGATGGCTTTGCGACCCCATCACACGGGACCGCGCCATATGGGGGAGAGTCTGAGTGAGAGAAGCTTTTGCCGTGCCCCGTGCCCGTGGGTTGTCCGTGTGGGATGGCAGCTGAGGTCAGCCTTTTATGCACTAAGGACCTAGGCTGTGAAAAACCGTGCAACATGATTCTGTCCTTCTAGGATGCCTGCCTATAACTTCAATTGGTGGTACTGTCTCTACTTTATAACCTACACCATCATCAATACCTACATCTTCATGTCCGTCTTTCTGGCCGTGGTCTACAACAATTATAGGAAGCACTTAAAGGTAAGGTGCATGAGCGGAAGTGGGGTGGGGGCGGGCGAGGATAGGCGCGCGGGCTGGGTGTCGTGCCAGGGAGGCCGGCAAACGCATTGGTTCGATATTTGAAAGGGTGCTTTTTCTTTTCGCTTTGGCCAATCTGAAGACTTAGTTGGTGTCTTGCTCTATTCTGCTGGCGTGGGTGGTTCTTTACCGTTCTTTGCAATGGGTCTGACAGTGTTTCTGAATTTTATGTACAGTGGCAGGCTATTGCTTTACTCATTGCTTTTAAGGCATTCAATCGCTCATGGTTCCTGGAAAGGTTTTGTTAAGAATGGGGGTTGGGGATGTTCTCCAAGCTTCCACCCCTTTTTCCCTCTCCAGCAAGAGCAGAAACTTCTTAAAGCCAGCGGTTTCTGCCCCGGTGCCTGCCTGTTAGATTTACGTCTGGAGAATTCCTGGAGGCGTTGGGTGGGCGGAGGCTTCTGAGTCCTTGGGGGTGGGGGATGTTTTATTTACAGCCTGGCATCCACCAGGCTGCCTCAGCCACATCACCTGCCCGCCCTCCACTGCACATATCTTTGCTGGGTTGTTTTTTCTTGTTGTAAAACTAGTTGCACAGGGAAGCTTTTCACCAAAGGATGATTTTCCCGAAGGGAGGACATTGGCTTTTGGCTTCTGATCCTTTTGGTTCTGTTCTGAATTTTTCATTGCATAGGGAGGGTCCCACCGGGGAGCAAGGAGAAATCCAGGGAGAACTTGAATGTTTGCAACTATGGAGAAGCAGGTGGCGGGGCTGAGCCTGTTGGTGGCAAAATGGCCTTTGAAGGTGACTGGCTTGTCCACGTCCTGAGCAGTCTGTGTCCTGCCGGGACTTGAACTGCTCCTGCCGCAGAGGCCAGGCCTCCCAGAGACCCTCCTATCTCCACTTCCTCCCTCTGGGTGGAAGCAGGTTGTCCCAGAGAGTCTGGTATGCTTCTTCTCTTCTTTTGCTATTGGGCAGAACTGCTGCTGTACCTCCCCCAGCCCCAAGGAGGTGTTTCTTTGGGTAATCTTCTGCAACAGGGATCAGTCAGCAAACATCTTAAATGTGCTTTAGGTGCCCAGCACCGCACAAAATTCTGAGGAGTCAAAAATGATTAAGACACAGCCCACACCCCTCTGGGGTGCCGGGGTGACTCAGTCGGTTAAACGTCGGACTTTGGCTCAGGTCATGATCTCATGGCTCGTGAGTTCGAGCCCCGCGTCAGGCTCTGTGCTGACAGCTCAGAGCCTAGAGCCTGCTTTGGATTCTGTGTCTCCCTCTCTCTCTGCCCCTTCCTGCTTGTGCTCTGTGTCTCTCTCTCAAAAATAAATAAACATCAAAAAAATTAAAAAAAAAGTTATAGTCTAGCTGTGTAATCAATTAAGTGATGGCAGTACTACGGAGAGCAATAGGAGTGGGCATCAGGTGGCTGATTGTAACCCGAGGAGGGCTGTGCAGCAACCCCCACCCCCACCCCCCCACCCCCGCTTCTGGAAGATTCCCTGTGCTCAGGCCAGATGGCAGCTCCGGGCAGGCCCTGCTGTCTTTCCTGCCCTGGACCTCTTCCTTCCGGACCACTCCTGGCCTAGTTTCACTTCCCTGACTTTTCTCCTCCCTTCTCTTTCTTGATTGACTTAATGGTAGATCTATCTTCTCCCTCTCTGGGGTCTCCCTGTGTCTCAGCAGCACACCCGATTTCCTTCCTTTCTGGAAGCTTCCTTCCTCCTGGGCAGAGTGGAGTTGGGACCAGTCTGCCTCCTGCTGCTCTGTTTCTCACCACACAGATTATCCTTCACGGGCTCCCTCATTTGAACTTGGTAAGATGAGTTCTGTTTATGCAGACGGGTCAGCTGCGTGTACCTGCAGCCAGGGAGGGATTACATACCCGGCATGTTAAGAGACCCAGCGGGGCCTTCTCTTTGGCTGTTTAATTACCTTGAAATGTTTAGGGTTAAAGAAACAAGGCTTTCTTGAATCTTTCTCTTAAAAAACACAATTCTATTTTTTAAAGAATGAGATTCGCAAACTGGCGTACCTGAAACGTCACAAAATGATAGAGGCGTTCAACATTCTGAAAGTCAAGGTGGGCACAGAGTTTGTGGTCACGGAGGCCCAGTGGAGGCGGCTGGCCAAGGTCGTGGCACCACACATCAGCGGTCCCCACCTGGAGCTCCTCTTGAGGATCTCCGACGAGGGACAGAAGGGGCACGTGGGTAAGAAGGCTTGGCCGCTGACATTCCTCTTGGCTGTGTTCAGAGCGGGCAACTCCTGGGGCACCTGGGGGGCTCAGTCGGTTGAGCATCCGACTCTTGATTTCGGCTCAGGTCATGATCCCAGGGTTGTGGGATTGAGCCCTGCGTCAGGCTCTGCACTGAGCGTGGACCTGCTTTGAGTTTCTCTCTCTCAAGCCCCCACTCGTGCTCTCTCTCCAAATTAAAAATAAATAAATTTTTAAAGAAGTGGGTGGCTCCTAAAAGTGATTCGTAAAACAGCAGTACTGTTTTCTTGTTTTCCTAAATTTGCAAATAAAAATGTGTATTGGCACTCCCCGCTGGCAATAATCCAGTGGAATTCGGGCCCTCCAAGCTGTGTTCAGACAGGGCTGTCCCCGTGGGAGTTGTCACCATGAGCCATCCCAAGGCCTTTACCGTGTAACGGTCATTCCACCACTGACTCTGCTTTAGGGACCGAATCTAAAATCAGAAGAGAGCTGTGGAAAGAAACGTCTACATTGCATTCCATGTTTGAAAGCAAAAGGTTGAAAGTAGCCTAAAATTCATGTATTAATGGTCGGTGGCTATTATGAATAACACTTCCTATCTATGGCATGCTTATCGTGTGTGAGCCATTGTCATGATTGTTTCCTGCACGTGGTGTGTACGTGATCTTCCCCCTGACTCACTGAGGGGGGGGATTTTTGTGATCCTCATTGGTCAATGTGGAGACTGAGGCTGGGAGAGGTTAAGCAGTTTGCCCAAGGCCATGCAGCTGCAAGGTGGTAGAGGCCATCTGACTCCAAGGCCCATGTTTTGCATCACCGTGCTAAACCGCCCCAGATTCCGATAGTCACATAATGGGAAATCTTGGCGACATTAACAATGACTGTGAAGATAAGACAGCAATTCAGAAAGATGTGAGGTGACTAAAATACATCCCAAACTGTGAAGCACCCTCATTTCACCTGTTTCAAGAGAAGTCTAGATGGAAACCCACCAAAAGGGAGCGGTAAGTGTGCCAGGATGTAAATTTACATGAGACGAGGACTCTCAGACTAGTCCCAGAGGAGCCATAGGCCTCCTTAGGGCTCTGTGCACGTGTGAGAAGGAATCCAGCGATTCTCTGGAACCTACGTGCAAAAAGGAGAATGAAAAGACGCGTGTAGTAAGATACCGCTAAATGGGTGGTGCCCACGTCTTCCAGTGAGAATTTTGGACCTTGGCTGGAGGAAGGCCTTTGCCCTCTTGAATTAGCAGGATTTGGCTTCCTGCTGAGCCCTGAGCATGTCTCCTCAGCCACCCGCTCGAAGTTGCGGCTCCGAGTGCCTGGTCAGGAGCCAGGCTTCTCAGAGCCTGAATGACTGCCTTGGTGGCCCCCGTTAGGGACCGGTGGTGGTTGCCTGTGCCCTTCAGCATGCCGGGATTAGGGTTCTGCTAATGGTGGCGAAGGGTGACTGGTCCCCGGGCAACCCCTGAGCACAGTGCTTTTTCATGTCCAACCTGCCATGGACTGATAACTTTGGTAAAGCAGCAAAAATCAACGCTCAGAAAAATGAAGTTACAAAGTGTCAAGTCCAAGTCCCATTTTTTCATCATTAGAGTCCGTGGACAAGATCCTGGCAATTGTTCTACAAGTTTCTGTATTCAGCACTTACCCCACAGAGGGTGGGGAAGACACGGACAGGGCCAGCTGTGGCCCAGGGACATCTGTTTGAGGACCACTGCTCTTGACCTTAGAAGAGAGGGTTGGGACTTGGGTCCCCTTGGAGGTCCCACCCCACAACCGGGGTGGAGTGGCTGGTCAATTCAGTCCAGGTGTTCCCAGACTTCGGCCCCTCTGGTGTTGAGAATTCTTCCCTGATGGTTTAGTACCTCTGCTGCTTCTCGATGATTGGGACTCCGAACATGTTGATGAATCTTCAGGGCTTTCTCAAATTTCTTTGCAATTCCTTCTGTAAAGTGAGTTCCTGGATTGCCATTGAAAGGTGAGGTGTTCCAAACCTAGGGCTGGGGGCTCTTCGGAGTCTTTGTCAGGCATGGGGAGGCCTATGCACTTGGGTATCGCCTGCTCATCCAGAAAAGATACACATGGTCACTAGGACATACACGAACGTTTCTTTGTTGATAAAGTCAGTCCAACTATTGGTAGTTGTTTCCCAAGTGGGAGTACGAACTGCTTTTCTTTGTCTTGACAGCTTCTTCCATGGTCTGGGCTATAAATAGGCTGGCTTTTAAACGATACCATTCAGCTGTGGCAGGGTAAACATGGAGCTTACCAAACACATCCAAGTTCTAATGGCACCCCTACTTGTTTGGATGTATCATTCCATGAATTACATGAGGAAGAGGAGGGAGGAGCTCTTTGATGCTCCCGCACAACTTTCTGGAGAGTGCCAGTGAAGATCTGTGTACAAAACACCACCGCCACCACGTGTCCATCGG
The DNA here is from genome assembly GCF_018350175.1 of Felis catus. Lineage (NCBI taxonomy): Eukaryota > Metazoa > Chordata > Mammalia > Carnivora > Felidae > Felis > Felis catus. The sequence goes on along the minus strand of NC_058370.1, from coordinate 104,320,738 downwards.
CAGAGGCTCTCCTCCGAATGCGGGCTGTGATCTGGCACAGGGGTGAGGTCTGTAAGAGTTACCAAAGGAGGCCGGTCAGGGACAAAAGGGAGCAGAGGAAGGGAACAGAGGCATGGCCAAAGGCTGCTGTGCTGTGGAATGTTTTCAGGCTGGCCAAGGACAGCCATAGCAAGGGGAATGTGTGGACCAGTTGACATTATAACTCTTCCAGAAGTGAGAGGCCTCACGTCTTTCCAGGGGTCCGCAGTCATCCTCGAGATAATGGAAGTCAGTAGAAGTATTGCAGACTTGTGAGAAATAAGAGAATCTCCTCGGGAAAGGGCTCCAAATCCAGCTCCCTGGGGCAGAATATAGAGATGGAAATGACCAACCTTCCCTACCTCATGCGAAGAGTATAATGGGCCTGTTGTGAATTTTATCTATTCATGTTAATGTTCATGACATACACATATAGTCAATACCAATGAATATGCTTAAATGCCAGTGTGATTTGAAGCTTGAAAACTCTTTTTTATAGAATGATGTAAGACAATTATTATATAACATTTTAATGTGGGTGTTCTGAAGAACAAATATATTTATACATAGGGACATAGCGTTTTAATTTCTTTGGAAATCTTTAGGTAAATCCAGACTCTTGGCTATTTATCTCAACATTCATTAGTCCAATGCCCCCAATTCAGTTAGTGATTTTTTTTTTTTTTTTGAGAGAGAGAAAGAGAGAGAGAGAGAGAGAGAGAGAGAACGCAAGCTGGAGAGGGGCAGAGAGAGAGGAAGACACAGAATCAATCCGAAGCAGGCTTCAGGCTCTGAGCTGGCAGCACAGAGCCCGATGTGGGGCTCGAGCTCGTGAATCGTAGGATCACGACCTGGGCCGTAGTCAGACGCTCAACTGACTGAGCCACCCAGGCGCCCCTAGAAAATACATTTAAGAAACCATAAGTAGTTGATCCACTACTGCTGATATTAAGGATTTGTCAGAGAAGTAAAAACTCTACATGCTGTGTCCACATAGCTGAAACGAGTAACTCTACAGGGCCTTGTGATTTATTTATTTATTTGACGTTTATTTTTAAGAGAGAGACAGTGTGAGCAGGGCAGGGGCAGAGAGAGAGGGAGATACAGAATCTGAAGCAGGCTCTAGGCTCTGGGCTCGAACCCACGGACTCTGAGATCATGACCTGCGCCGAAGTCGGATGCTTAACCGACTGAGCCACCCAGGTGCCCCAGGGCCTTGTGATTTACAGTATTGTGTGAGATTTACACAAGTTGATTGATGAAGATTCAACTTTTAAAACCACAACAGTTTATATTATGCCATATGGTTCTAACCCATGGTTAGATTTATGAACACCTAGATATTAGCTGAGATCATGGCACCCACCGACCTATAAGATAAGGATGAGGGGTGTGAGAAGTTCCAGCCATTTTAGCCTCTTTGGAGAAAAGAAATTTTACATGAACTAAAATGCCATATTTACAGTTTTTGTTTACACTGAATAAAATCAGGAAAAAGACATGAAGCCACATTTTAAACCCTAAATCATAAAACAACTTAGTCTACTAGTTTTTCTTTACTGGGAGCACTAAGTCAATTTGGATTAAAATTTTAAATTGTTTTAGTTTGATTAATGAAGTAATTTTATAATGTTTTAAGTTTTAGTCAAATGTCTTTAGATTTAAAATTTTAACCAGATCTTTAAAATGTATCTTTTAAAAAAAAATTTTTTTTTCAACGTTTATTTATTTTTGGGACAGAGAGAGACAGAGCATGAACGGGGGAGGGGCAGAGAGAGAGGGAGACACAGAATCGGAAACAGGCTCCAGGCTCTGAGCCATCAGCCCAGAGCCCGACGCGGGGCTCGAACTCATGGACCGCGAGATCATGACCTGGCTGAAGTCGGACGCTTAACTGACTGCGCCACCCAGGCGCCCCAAAATGTATCTTTTTTAAATTAAAAAAACAAATAAATCATAAACAATAAAATAAAATAATAAAAATAAATAAAATGTATCTTTTTACCAAAAAATAATAATAATAATAATGAAGGTTATTCCCTCCCCACCATGGACTCTCTGCAGTTAACTAACTGCGGCTCTATTGTTAATTGCACATCTTTGTAAAAAAAAATTTTTTAACTAGGTGCAGACACTAAGGACAGTAAATAGAGTGACGGTTTCCATCTGATTTTCTTAAAAAATTATAGAAATGCTATTTAAATTAATAGTTCATTGTTTTATATATTTTATGATCGTAGGGGCCAGACTTTATAAACCAGTTTGTTAATTGGGGGTTTTATTCGGAAGGCACATCTGTCAGGCCATCTGTTAAGATTGGTTCACATAATATTTAATTTCTCTAGCATTTTTATATAGCATTTTTGTGCAAGCTAAGAATTTGTCACAGGTTTTGTTAGAAGAAGAAAAGGCAATTGTGGAGCTTGAAATTCATTCCCGCCCCACCCCCACCCCGGAGGGTGTTTTTGTTTGTTAGTTTTGTTTATTTTTTTAAGGGATAGCACATTTCAAGCGTAAAGAATTTTTCACTGATTTCTTTTTTTTTTTAATTTTTTTTTTTTACCTTTATTTATTTTTGAGACCGAGAGAGACAGAGCATGAACAGAGCATGAACAGGGGAGGGTCAGAGAGAGAGGGAGACACAGAATCTGAAGAAGGCTCCAGGCTCTGAGCGGTCAGCACAGAGCCCGACGCGGGGCTCGAACTCACGGACCGCGAGATTGTGACCTGAGCCGAAGTCGGCTGCTTCACCGACTGAGCCACCCAGGCGCCCCACTGATTTCTTCATCTTGGGAGAATTCTTAGGTCTCTATTCGGAAGTTAAGGAATGACATGTTTGCCTTAAAACAACGAAATTAACAATCCGTTGGGAAATGTTTCCCTGCCGGGTCGGCAGCACTACCATAACAAGGTACCACACGCCGGGCGGCTTAAACCACAGAAATTTATTTCCTCACGATTCTGGAGCCTGGAGGTCCAGGACCGAGTTGCCAGGGGTTGGCCTCTCCCCTTGGCTGGTCAGTGATTGCCTTCCTGCGTCTTCCTGTGGCCTTCCCTCTGTGTGTGTCTGGGTCCTAATCATCTCCTCTTGTGAGGACGCCAGTCATACGGGATTAGAACCAACCCAATGGCGTCACTTTAAGTTACCTCTTTAGAAGAGGCCCCTCGCCAAACGTAGTCACTCTCCAAGGCCCTTGGAGTTCAAACTTGAACACGCTAACTTGGAGGGGACACAGGTCAGCTCATAAGACCTGGTTTTCTGCTCCTGGCCGTAGATTGTTATCCTCCTTGAGAACTTTCTTCTAAGGTTAACCTCCCCCAGCCCTCCACACAGATAATCTTTGAAACCTCGAGTCATACTGTCACTTTGTCAAAAGCTTAGACTTGAGAGCATTTGCAGTTCTGGAAGACAGAACTGCAGTGTTTTTTATCTCATCTGCTGCAGACTTCCCCGCTCACACCATGTGACCCTCTAGTCTAAGGCTCCAGGGCCACTGGTGGCACTACATTGACACAACTCACCTGAATGTATTTCTCTTCTTCCCTAGTGGCGCTGCAGACATTCAGCGGAAGTGGCTCATGACCTTTTGAGCAGGTTAGAGGCAAGTGAAGGAGGTAGGCATACACCCTCGAGACATACCCACAGGACCCTGCTGTCTTCTGACTGGCTCATGATTTGGAGTCAGCGAGAAATCTGGGTCCTCAGCCCTTAGTTCTGAGCACTTCAGAGATGTGGCAAAAAGAAAGTGCCAGTGAGCTTATGGCTCAACAGACTTCCCAGCATTTTACCTTTTACCAAACAGCGGTGTTGATGTAAATATTGTTACCGGGGAGTGGGGGGCACCTGGGTGGCTCATTCAGTTAAGCATCTGACTTTGGCTCAGGTCACCATCTCACGGTTCATGGGCTCAAGCCCCACGTCGGGCTCTGTGCTGACAGCTCAGAGCCCGGAGCCTGTTTCAGATTCTGTGTCTCCATCTCTCTCTCTGCCCCTTCCCTGCTCACGCTCTATCTTGCTCTCTCTCTCTCTCTCTCGAAAATAAATACTAATTTTTAAAAATATAAATATTGTTACCAGGGCAGACACATCTTTACAGAAGACAGCCAATAAGATCTGTTGGCTTTTAAGAATCACAGGTTGTATTTTACGGGATATAGCAGTAATTTCTAATGTCTGATTGTCCAAAAGTCTCCTGGGTCCAACTAATCCTTTCAAAAGCAGTTTTAATAACAAAAAGTTGACCAGAATTACATGCTTCACAGTGGTCTCCAATACTTCTCTGAACATTCTCCCGCTTCATCAGCAGTTATGAGCATTGTGGTTTCTAAGGCTAAACACTGGAATTTTGTTAGTCCTCAGTGTTAAAACTTAATCCAGTATTAAACTGAGAAGCACAAACTTACACATATGGGAAGAAAACAAAGAGAATACGGAGAGAATAATGTATCTGCAACAAGGGTTGGCAGACGATGGTCCACAGGCTAAATATGGCCCACCACCTCTTTCTGTAAATAAAGTTTTATTGGAACACAGCTATGCTCATTAATTTATGTATTGTTTATGGCTTTCACGCTACTCAGCAGAACTGAGTAGTTAAAACAGAGATCACATGACCTGCAAAGCCTGACCTATTTACTGTCTGACCCTTTACAGAAAAAGTTAGCTGACCTCTGATCTCCGACATAGAATGTCAGATGGATACAAGTGCCTTCTTAACATAAAATTACTATGGTTTTGATTCTCTTTGTTTTTTCTTGTCCTACTGAATCTTCCAGATTAAAAGATGTGAACCCAGATTCCCTTTTGGTGTAAGTTATTTAGTGAATGATGTTTTGACTGGATTCCCTGTCTGTAGGTCACCCATATACTACCCATGCTTGTCATGCCATCGTCCCCCTAACCACTGATGGTGATCCAGGTCCCTGGATCCAAGATACCCTGGCACCTAATTCTCCAAGGCTACATTGCTGCCTGAGCAGGTGTTACATGCCTTTGGCTTTTGAGACATGTATGTATATTTTCCTTCTAACTCTGAAGACCCAGGAACTTAGATATCCTAAGATATCTATGTGTGTTTTTTCATCTAACTTGATGGACTCCTGTTCTTTCATATTCTTGGGACCACAAAACTGTTAGGGAAGATAGCAACATGAGTGTGTAACATCACTCAAGTCTGTGTCTGATTCAGGCTCCTCGCGCAGATGAGGCCATACTTCTGACGGGGCCGAAGTCTGGGTTTCGGCTGGGCAATTCCTCATCGTCTTTCTTGCATAAACCACTCTATGGTGATAAGCGTATAGCCATCGTTCATCATTTAATCCCGAAAACTGGAATGGAGCTGCAGACATCTGCCAGGCTCTCTGAATGAGAAGCCTTCTGGGATTTAAAAGCACCCGCCCCAACTTGGCCCCTTGTCTCAGCTAGACCTGATCTGCACCGGCAATTTCTTTAGCTTTCTTTAAATTGTCCAAACGTTGACTTCGTTTCTAAACTTTGTTTTCAAAGAAAACTTGGAAAGAAGTTGTAGGAGGTTACAAGAAGAAGCAGCAACATTCTTTACGTAGCCTGATTTGATCCGTTGATGTGATATTCTTTAGGTTGTATGGAGCAGGAGGTCATGCATGAACAGGGTTGAGAACCAGCCCAGTTGACTCCTGGCCAGCATCTGACCTGTCTAGCAGGGGGGAGGTACGCGGGGTGGTGGAGAAGAGCCTGCTGGCCCTGGGCATTCGGTGGGTCTGGAGAAGACCAGCTCAGCAGTCATGCAGGGCCAGGTTGGTCAAGAAAGCCCCAGTGAATCTTGGCCTGGCTGGTGAGCCCACTTGTGGAGAAAGCTGTTGGTTTGAGTGAATCCCCGAGAAGGGGAAGAGAAGACGATAGGGGATTGAGGGGAAGGGTGTGGATCACACCTACCTTGGAGGCTTGGTGGAGAGAGAAGGGAAGGAGAGTTGACGCTGGAGAGGCAAGTCAGGCAGAAAGCAGGGATGGCCCACGTGAGGAGGAAGGTGGGTGGAAGGCAGGGAGTGAGGCAGCGGCATCTGTGAACTGGCGAAATCACATGCTTGGGTTGGCTGCCTTGGGTTGATTGCAGGTCTGAGTGAGTACAGGTGGGGGTCTCTGCACTGGCTGGCTCCTTGGCCTTGGGCCTTCCCTTTGAAGCTTCAGATCTTCACCTAGGCAAGACAGATCCAAGGGTCTACGCTGATTTGGTATCACCCTTGGAACCTTAGCGACACAGTGGCTGTGTATTGGGGATCTTTTTTTTTTTTTTTTTTTTTTTTATTGCAGACAAAGTGAACTTTCTACGCTTGGCCGATCTCCTCAACATTCAGGTGGTCACCATCAACATCAGGAGGCACCCACTGGAAGACTGGATGCCTCGGGTATACCGGTCATCTGCAAGCCTCTTGGTCCAGAGGATGGTTCAGCACAGGCAAGTGAGATGGGGCCAGTTTTCTCTCAAGTTACTTTCAGAATGGAGGCATTTGCAAATGCTGTCTGGACTGAATACATTTCATTCTTGAAATTATAAATCAGCCCCCTGCTTGCTACTTTTGGTTTCTCAGGGAGGCTTGCAAAGGGTTCTGGATGTGTTTATTCAAAAGGACAGGCTTCTGGATTATGCTTCCTTCTGCCCTATTTCCTAAGATGCCCAAGGGCCACAGACTAGATGTGCTGTCTGAGCCAGAAAAACTGACCGCTCTCTGAAATCAGAAGGTTCTAGCCTCATCTCGAGTGATTAGGAAGTTGATGTCAGATATGGCACTTTGACTTTGTAAAGTCTGTGGTAAGAACTCCTGAATTAGAGTCATTGGAATGGTCATCAAGAAGACCATTAATTCTTTTATTCTCAAGCAAATGGACTCCGGAAAGAGGCATTCATTGTGGTTGCAGATCGTATATTTCATATGCGTGGCCCAGAGTAATCCGTATCATCAGAGGCTCGTCCTCTTGCTCTCTGAATTTAGTGTTTCATAGAAGAGAATGGGTCAGAAGTCCTTGAAAGTGTCTCAGCCTGTGACGCAGGCACCCCCTATCCCTTTTCGCTGTCCATATTTGCTATTTATCAAAGCCCTTTATGTAGAGACTTCTTCCCATTACTCCCAGCCTTGAATTACTGATGTGTTTCATGCACTGGATGTTTGTGTGTCCACCTGAGGCATCCTGAGCTGGGTCCTGGGTCTAGAGCTCCACAGAGAACAGTGGGGTAGGAGCCCCTCTTGTCTTCCCAAGGGTCACCCCGTGTTCTCTGACGCACAGGGACAGGCACCTAAGCAAAGAAGCCTGCTCTGTAGTTGAAGAGTCGGGTCAGAGCCCAGTTATCATACTTTTTCCCCCATCTCCCCCCAGACTTGGTGAGGAGGATGGACATATCAGTCCCCTGGAAGGCTATGTGCCTTAGGGGTGAAGAGGCTTTCAGAAGCTTTCTTAGTTAAGGATGTTCATTTTCTAGGGACGAGTAGCAGAGGTGTAATGATCCCGTGCTAAGCCCTAAACCCTCTCCTTGCCCCAGTTCTGCCTAAGCTTTCACCTGATCCAGGGACTGTGCCCCCAGAGGGGAGCCTGGGAAAAGCACGCCTCTATACCCCCTGCTTGCTGAGTCTTCATGTTCTCCTTGGCTGGAGGGGCTACACCAAGGATCAGGGTTGGCAGGTGAATTTCAGGACCCTGGCCATGCCGGAACCTTTACTTACTTGAGTCACAAGTGTGCATGTGTGTGCGCGCGGGCATTGGCGGGACGGGGGTTGGGGGCATCTCGTAGTCATCACATTGTTGGGAAACAAAGTAGCCCCTCTAAGGCTCTGAACATGCTCCTTTACGGAAATGTGTGATGACGGGATCTCTTCTTTTCTTCCCTCGTGGCAGGATTTTTGTCTGGGTTTATGATGTCATCATTCTAATAAATGCCATATTCATTGCTCTGGATGAGAGAAACCCCTTCATTTCCTACGCGGAATGGCTTTTCCTTTCTCTCTACATTATTGAAATTCTCCTGAAACTGTACACATACGAGCCCAGAGCCTATTTTGGCAGAAGGCAGTTCTGGAACTGGTGAGCATGTGTATTCCGGCGTGGCAGGGGGTGGAGGGGGCAGAGGCCCTGGGCGGCGAAAGGGGGTTTTCTCTCAGTGCGCGGAATATCGTAGTTTTTCAAGCTCCAGCTGCCTGGTTTTGGCGCATCTTATAATGAAATCTTGGGGGGAGGGGTGTGGAAACATCTGGTTCAGGCAAAGCTGTTATTTATGATGTGAGTTTGAACTGACTCTAGCTAAAATGAGAATCGCAGATCATGACATCCTGGATTTGGAAAGGATCTTAGAACATCATACCCAATGAGGCAGTGCCTTCCATAGCTGCCTCAGCCCACTCCGTGGTCTTTTTATCAGAGAAGTTGGCAGATGTGGCTGGACAGTGAGACCGTCAGCAAGCTTTTTCCCACACTGGGTGTGTCACCTGTGGCCCTTTCTTCTCCAGGCTGTGTACCTCCTGGTCTTGAACTATCACCCACATGCTGTAGACCATCTCAGATGCACCGCGTGCATTGGCGGGGTTGGATCTTGGTGGTCACTGCTCTCGGTGCCAGGAAAGTCACTGGGGATACACGTGTGGCCAAAGAGGAACTAGTTATTCTCGTCCAGTGCTTTGGCACAGCTGTCCTTTGATACTTAGTCAGGAAGAAAAGTGACGATGTGATGAATGTCCCCTTTAATTAAAAAGTTGCAATGTACCCAGTAAAATTAATACCAAGAAAAATTATGCCATGTATTCAGAAAATGTGTCCAAGTATTCTTGCAAGGACACGGTAAAACCTTGGACTGCGAGTAGCTTGTTCTGGAGTGTTCCGCAAGACGAGCAGACATTTCTGATAAATTTTCACTTGGTAAACCAGCGACGTCTTGCAATACGAGTAGTACATGACGCCAAACATCACGTGATCACGACTGAGCCAGTGGTTCTTGAATTTCACTTTGGTATCCAAGGGCTTTGGATTGCAAACATGTTTCCGGAATGAATTATGCTCACAAACCAAGGTTTTACTGTATATCATTATTTTGTAAGACAAAGTGATAGGACTTGGTTGATTGCCATGAATTCCCTCGGGTGGTTCATTGGAGCAGCCAGTGAATGATCATTGGATCATTCAAATGTAGTGTTTCTTGCTTCATCTCCACTGTTCTAAAAATTATGGAAATCAGTTTCATGGCCGGCTCATTGCTTCGCATGAGACTCGATTTAAAGTTTTCTTGGGATCAGTTGTGTCCTGACAGGCCCTTCCCTTGATCCTTCACCAACTTTGCTTCTGCACCATTAGGTTTGATACGCTGATCATCATCGCGGCCCTGGTGGCCACTGTGGCCAACACCACCATTCAGTCAGGTCAGTGCCACGGGCTCTCGGCTTCACCACCTCCTGGGATCGTGCATTCAATTGGTAGCCTTTGTGGAACATCCACCGTGCACCACTAAGGTGTTTGGGATGAGGCAGCGGAGATACAAGAGAATTCGCGAGAAAACGTTCCATGTTCTGAGAGGGATGGTAGCCTTGTTTGTGTTTTGCTGTGTATTAGAGATTTCATTTGTATGCGTCCATCATACCAGATAAGGATCTGGTCACCTCCTCTCCAAAACTGCCCTCAGTCTCATGGTTTAACCTCCATGTCCATCTTGGCCCCCTGCCCATCTTGGTCCCCTCCCATGGTCCAGCTGTAGCCGGAACTCTGCATTGTCCCTTGCCCACTGCCCTCTTGTGTCTGCACACACATTGCACGACCATTGTGCACACTCCTTCCTGTGGACACAGAGGGGTTATTGAGAGATAGTGCAACATCTTCTCCTTCTTCTCCCTCATCCTTGTCCTCTTCCTCCCCTTCTCCTCCTCCTCCTCTGCCCCCTCCACCTCCTCTCCCCCCCTCCTCCTCTTTCTTCTTCTTCTTCTTCTTCTTCTTCTTCTTCTTCTTCTTCTTCTTCTTGTTCTTCTTCTGTTTATTTATTTTAACAGGAGAGAGGGGGCCGAGAGAGAGGAAGACAGAGAATCCCAAGCGGGCTCTGTGCTGAGGGCCTCCCCAACGCAGGGCTCTGTCTAACAAACCGCGAGATCGTTGACATGAGCCGAAATCAAGATGCGGACACTTAACCTACTTGGCCACCCAGGCGCCCCAAGATAGTGCAGCCTCTTAACATAACTCTATGAAATGAATATTGGGGAAGGAAGGGCTTGTTGAAATGTGTTCTGTAGAACCTGATCCACAGTCTTTCTTAAAGACGGTCTGACGTCTACACCTCCTCTCATGATTCTCTAGCTCTAGGGGTGGGAGGGCACACCCGGTGTGGCTTTGGCGGGGGTGGGTTGAGGGGGGGGTGAATGATTCCAGGAACACTTACTTCCTCACTGCTCAGAGCCACTGCCCTGGTCTTGAAGCCGCATCTCTCCCCAGTACTTACGGGGTCTCAGACCTCACTGAATAAAAGGGACGAGCCAGAGGCACCCATAAAATGGAATGTTATGTGATGGTGGGGTTTCTTTTTTTTTTCCTAGCAAGAAAATACAACAGTCAGCAGATACTGGATATTGTGCTGATCTTGAGGATACTCCGGCTCTTAAGGATCATTGTCAGCATTCAGAGGTAAAGATGGGGCGACGTGCACTCTGGTGGTTCCCACACTGGAGCCGGCCGGAAACCCTTCCCGCCTCAGAACTATAGACGCACCCCGTTACGAAGCCGGAACGTAACCTGTACGGAGGACCTGGTGTTTGCTTGGGGCTGGGGGGCCGTGGGGCAGGGAGGGAAGTCAGGATGGTGACGAGCACCCACGTGGCAGCTCCCTGAGGGAGCTTCTGTCACCCACTTTCATCCCTGTGACCCGTTCCCTCAACTGAGCAGGCTGCACGGTGACAGAGTAACAGCGGCTGCGGTGGCAGCTAACGCTAACCTGAGTGTGCCCGCCGACAGCCCTCGATGTAGGGGCTTTTATCATCCTTTGTCCACAGGTGATGACGATGGAGCTCAGAGAGGTTGAATGGCTCCCCCAATGGTGCACAGCTAAGAAGGCAAACTCCTGACAGGATTTAAAGAACAGATCCAGGACTGGGGGAAGGGATATTGAACCAAACCCGCCAGCCTGGTGTCAGTTTTACTTTGCGGCTTCCCTTGGGCCGCCTCTTGGTTTTATCCTAGGTTCCGGGTCATCGTGACGACCTTAATTAACATTGGGCCCACGATACTGACGTTCGGTGGACTCGTCTTGGTAAGTGGCTTGTCCTTGGTGCTGATCTACGTGAAGTAAGCGGTAAGATGCTCTTTCTTGGCAACTGTCCGTAAGCCTTATTTTAAGTGAGGAAAAGAAAGGGCGATTAAGCAAACGAGACCCACTGGTTTCTAGTACTCCTTTTTTAGAATTATCCGCTGCCTGCAGACCCTGGGCATATGCCAGTTAAGGTACACCGGCGACTGGGATAGACACCAGAACTTCCGCGGCTTAACACAGTCACAGTTTCTTTCTCGCCCACGGTCTAGGTGGGTCTTCCTGGCTGGCAGGTGCTTCCCAGGGATGTAGGTTCCTTCCGGCTCATGGCTGTGTCCGCCCCCCCCCCACCCCCGCCCCCGCCCCAGGCCTCAGATCCTTCTTCGTCCTGCTTGTGGCCTCAGACCCCACCGCAGGGAGGCCAGGGGGCTGGTGTCTCCCGCTCAGGAGAGATTCCGCACCGCGAAGGACGGAGCTCAGATACTGGTGGACACTCTTCTTTTTCGTTTCTGTTAGCACAGTGAGAAATCCTATTAGTACAGAAGAATGAAAGGTAGACTTCCAGTCATTTCCAGCCCCCACCTGCCTCTTTCCCAGATACGACCGTTATTCAATGTTTCTTGTTCCTCTTCCTAAATATCTCTATGTCTGCAACAAGCATACCACGGACATGCATGTCTGTGTCTAGTTTATTGTTCGGTCAAATGGAATGATCCGCAAAAGGGTGCGCACCTTTCTTCCACCTCCTAACCTTGTCCCACGTCCTGGAGTTCACGTGTGTCCGTGTAGGCTCTGTGAGGGTTAAGGGTCCCACCGGAGAGGAGACTCGGGAGCACATCTGACCAGCCCCTCTACTGACAGACCTCTGAGGTTGGTCTCCCCTTGTGGCCATCACAACTGACGTGGTGAGGGCCATTCTTGTACCCGCCCCTTAGTGTGCTTCTATACGCGGATCCGCTAGGTCAAGAGGGAAATGTGTTCAAACTTTGGACGGCTTGGTGGCCAGTTGCCTTCCCAGAGAGTGCTCCCTGTGTACCCCAAACGACAGCACGTGACAGCCTGCTTCTCCGCGCCCTTCGCACCCTAACCAGGGGTTCATTAAGCACTGCCCTGTTTTCTAGCCTGACAGGGGAGAAGATGGCACCGTGTTGCTTTGACATGCGTGTCTTTCGCGTTTCATGAGGCTGAGCGCCTTCTCCGTGTCCTTTTGGACAGTTTTGCTTATCTTCCCGTGAGCAGCGTGTTCATATCTTTGGTCCATTCTTCTGTTAGTTCTTAAATATGATTTGCAGGAGTGTTTTGCCGATTAAGGAAATTGGCTATTGGCAAGTTGTTTATAGCGTAATTACTTTTCCTTCTCTGTCACTTGTGTTTTGAGTTTTTCTTTCTTACCTAAAAGCTTTTTGGGTTTTTTTCTTTTTCTTTTTTTTGTAGATTTTGTATGTTTTGTTATTTGTCTATTTTGGGGCTGTATAAAAATTGACATTAATTATATAGCCATATTTGTTAGTCTTTTATTTTACAGTATCTCATTTTTATGTCATGCTTAGTGGGGCCTTTCCCTACACACTTCTTTTCCCCCAGTTCCTTCATGGTTTGTTTTTTACATTTGACCCTTTCGACCCTTTGGAATTTATTTTGGTATAAAAAACAGGGTGAAGACACAACGTTACTATTTTTTTTTTCCTGGGGGGCCAACCATTATTTATTGAGTATTTAACCCACTAACTTGCTAGAAGCTTTGGTTGTGATGCATAAGCCCATGGGAGAGGTCACGGTGTGGTCCAGCTGGCCGTGTGTCCTCTGTCCCTCCACGGACAGCTCAGGCTTCTCCAGCAGAATAGCCGATCAGTCCGCCCCCTAACCCCCACCTCCACCCCCACCCTGACACTGCCTGGGACTCGGTTGGGGAGGGCAGCCCTTTCTGCTGGGCGCACGGACTAGCAGTGTCCCCAGCCGGCCTCTCCAGCCCGCCCCTCGCCCCGCGATTCTGCAGCTCGGTGCGCCCCCTGGTGACCAGTGCTGCCGTCCTAGGTGGTCTACTACGTGTTCGCTATCATCGGGATGGAAGCATTCCATGGCAAAGTCCGGTTCTCTGACCCGAATTTCACCAGTCCTGATGCTCTGGTGTGTGGGAACCCAGCCTTGAAAGATTCAGCATTCGCCCGAGACAGGTACTGCAAGAACAACTTCAACGACCTGGCCTCCTCGTTCATCGTGCTGATGGAGCTCACGGTGGTTAACCAGTGGCACGATATCCTTTCTGAGACAAGCCTGGCTGCCTCACCGGGGTGCCGCCTGCTTCTTGGGGTGGGGCAGGGGGGTGGCGCCGAAAGTGACTTCCAGGAGCATGGGGGGGCGGGGCACCTGCCAAGTTCCCTGCAGGTTGACGTCCTTAGCCTCCTACTCCTCGCGGGCGGCTTTGCCCTCGTGACTCACCAGGCGGCAAAGCTGTACTTCATCGGCTTCCACATCGTGGTCGTCATTCTCATCGTTAAGTGAGTCTGCTCCCGCCACGCTGGCCGATTCCACATCTCCTCCCTGAGCACGTGTAACCGCTTTACCTCCCTTCTCCCGCGTTCCGTCCACCTGCTGTACGTTGTGGGTCGGCACTGGAAGGGAGGAGTCTTACTTGTGTCCACATTTGTGCCCTCGTTGCCTGCCAGTGCGGTGCACCTCTGTGCATAACACGCATCTCATAGTCTCAGAGGTTGTTGGGGTCAGAAGGACTCTGGGGTCCTGGCCGGTCTCCCTCCCCTCCCCCGCCCAGACCGAATCCCTTTAGAGCATCCCTGTGAATGCCGATCACCCTCCGCTCCAATCCATCCTTCTGGCTCCTTCGAGCCTCAGAGTCTGTTCCCTTGTACAGCTACGGTCCCTCCCTGTCCTTGCGCGGGTACAATGGAACTGTGTCCCCCGATACAGTCCCTTCGTTGGTTCCAGTTCCGGTCCTGGCTGCTCTTCCAGGAGGGAACTCAGCTGCTGTTTGACAGCTGCTGTGACACCCCACCACCACTCCACAGGGTTTCTGTTCCAGCGTCTGTTCATGCGTCACAACCTCTGGGTCTAGCTCCTCGGTTCCTCGTGGGACCCGGAGCTGAGTCCCCTTGATCACGGGAATGCTCTTCCAGAGAGGTTTCCCGACTGCCATACCCCTCGCACGGCGGTGCGCCTGCAGCCCCTGGGGTGACCTCCCGGCACCACACCGTCCTTGTCACATCAGGCCTGCTTTGGCCAGCCACCACTTTACTGACTTTGGCTCGGGAACGACTCAAGAATCCTGGGGGCACCTGGGTGGCTCAGTCGGTTAAGTGGCCGACTTCGGCTCAGGTCATGATCTCGTGGTCTGTGAGTTCGAGCCCCGCGTCGGGCTCTGTGCTGACAGCTCAGAGCCTGGAGCCTGTTTCAGATTCTGTGTCTCCCTCTCTCTGACCCTCCCCCGTTCATGCTCTGTCTCTCTCTGTCTCAAAAATAAATAAACGTTAAAAAAAAAAAAAAAAAGAATCCTGGCCGAGGAGGGGAGGGGAAGAAACCCCGTGGGTGGCTCCGATCAGGCCTGCTCGTCCTTACACAGCCTGAATGGAACACGTAGTGGGAACAAGAGAGAAACACCTCCCTGGGTGGCTCTTACAGAGGTTGCTGGAGCGCTGGGACCCATCAGGGCCAACAGCGTGGAAGGCTGTAGGGACGTTCCTGGTCCTCTCCTCTCAAAAGTTTGTGGGCGCCATGGGCGCCCTGGGCTCCATCATCATCACTGTTAAGGCAGAAAAGGCGAAGGGTCTGAGATTCCTCCCTGCCTGCACGCCAGCAGATCAATCCGCGCCTATATACCACGCGTACACACAGGTAGAAGGTACGACACCTTGGGTCAGAGACAAAGACGCTGTATTACTCATGGCGAAAGCAGCGGCAGAGCAATACCCCGTGTCCGTTCCCCGAACCTTCGTCCACAATGAGCAGCGTGGTGAGCACCGCCTGGGGTGGGAATGCAGGAAGGAGCTCCAGAATGAGGAGACTGATCTTAGATAGGGCGGCTGGGGACCTGCCCATCCCCCCCTCTGGAGAGGGAGAAAGGGACTTTAGTTTCACCTGGAGTGGAAGCAGGCCCCCAGGGAGGGCAAGGTGAGTCTTTGCTGCCCTGGGCTCTCTCTGTAGGGGAGGTGTTGTTGAGCTTTACATCCTGGAATGTCTCGGGGGACAAGCATTCCTGAGTCGGCTCTCCGTGCCTTTGCTCAGACAGCCCAGACTGTGCAGAAACTTGAGATATTCACAGAGAATTGTCTACCAACAAATACTTGGCCTAAGCTTCCCCTAGAAACAGACCCATTTTCTTTTTTAATATTCACTGTTTAAAGAGGTTATAAAAGAAGAATGGTTTTCCGAGTGAATGAAAGTTGTGCCCAATCCTCGAGAGATACTGTTTGTCATTCCTCCCTTCTGTGTTGTATTTTCTTTGCAACAATAGGCTGCCTTTTTATTTGGGCTCACACACTCTTTGGGTCCAGGCTTCCCTGTCACCTGGACCTCGGCTAACGCCCTCTACCTCTTCCTCTCTCCCAGTATTTTCATAGCATTCATCTTGGAGGCATTTTTTGTGGCATATTCCTTAGAGAAAAGTGAAGTAGAAACTGCTATCGAGAAGAAGATTCAAGAGCTCGGAGTGGGAATCCAAGAGTGAGTATTGTGTTCCCCTTCGTGTAGCTCACAGATCTTTAGAAGCGGACTGGCCACGTTTAATCTCTAAGTCTCTCGTGACACCCAGCCTGGTCCTGTGGGTCAGTTCTCCGGGACCTTCACTGTCCAGAGCCTTGGGTGTGGCTGGACAGTAACACGGGGCCCCGGCTGGGAGGACACAGGCGGGACTCAGCTGAGGGACCTGACCCTGTTCATGTCTCTTCCTCCTTGAAGAGAAGAAATGCAGGACGGGAAGCTCGTTGATAATGTGGATGCTAAGGACAGTGGCTTTAGTGGGGACGATGGAGACAACAAAAGGAAGGACCTGAAAGGCTTGTACTTCAGAATTGCATCCAAAAGTAAGTTTTAAGGGTGCCTAGGAGGCTCAGTTGGTTAAGCATCTGACTCTTGATTTTGGCTCAGGTCATGATCTCACAGTTTGTGAGTTCGAGCTCCACGTCGGGCTCCACACTGCTATCGCAGATCCTCTCTCTCTGCCCGTCCCCTGCTTGTGCTCTCTTTCTCTCTTTCTCAAAATAAGTAAACTTGTTTTAAAAAAGTAAGTTTTAACCCAATGCAAAACTTCCTCCGATCCATGCTCCTCACTGAGGCTAGAAAGATGTTTTCCGAACGCAAATCTGACCTTCGGTGTCTTAAGGATAAAGACAAGGGCAAGGGGCGCCTGGGTGG
Organism: Felis catus; assembly: GCF_018350175.1. NCBI lineage: Eukaryota > Metazoa > Chordata > Mammalia > Carnivora > Felidae > Felis > Felis catus. The sequence goes on along the minus strand of NC_058370.1, from coordinate 104,304,113 downwards.
CTCATTCTGCTGGGCGTCCAACTCTGGCTCAGGTCATGATCTCACGGTTCATGGGTTCGAGCCCCGCGACGGGCTTTGTGCTGACAGCTCAGAGCCTGGAGCCTGCTTCAGGTTTTGTGTCTCCCTCTCTCTCTGCCCCTCCCCTGCTTGCCCTTTCTCTCTCTCAAGAATAAACATTAAAAAAATTAAAACAAAACCAAAAAGACAAGGTCCCTTGTCGTGGCCGCTGCAGCCCGTATGTATGCCTGGTCTCTCCTTCTCTTAGCCTTTCTTCCTTCCCTCTGTGACTCGCCATGCTGGCTGCATGTCATTGATCTTTGAGTGACTGTTTGGTGACCGTCTATTTTCCTTGTAGACTCAAAGCTTCCCGTCGTGTGCAGGGCCATGTCTTCTTGCCCTCCGCTGTATCCCCAGGGCCTCACGATGTACCCGGGACATGGGGACCCTCAACACCTATTTCCTTAGCCATTTTATTCTCAGCGAATTAGCGGTTGGCTGAATAACCCAGAGCAACCTGCGTGTCAGTTTGGTCTCTGGCCGAGGCGCGACCTCCGAGTGAGCAGCTCAGCATGGCCTGCGGGAGCCGTGGCGTGAGCAGGGCGCCCTTACCAGGCGTCACCCTCCCCCATCCTCCAGGGAGCACCTTCTCCTCGGGCTCTAGAGCTCTGGGTGGCTGAGGAGCGCAGTGGGGTCCGCACCAGCACAGATGAGTGGTTCTTTCCTGACTTTTTTATCCTTTCTTCCAAAGAGCGTTTGGCTAGCCATGCTTAGAGCATCGTCTTCGACTCAGGGGCCATCCTTCCGGAAAGCCCAGCTCTGCCCCGGGCCGAGTTTTCCCCTTCCGGCCCCAACAGGTGCCAGTTCCATGTGCCTTTCTCCCTCCTCCTAGAGTACAGGACCGTGGACGCCTTGCTGCAGCAGATGTTTGAGTCTGAAATTGCCCCAGAGGAGGAAGGCCCTTCGTTGGATGAGATTCTGAACTTTTCACCCGGTGACCTGTATCCCAAGAATCCCAATTTCGAAAACAGTGCGTGATCCTGGACCTTTAAAGGTGCACACGTGGAAACCAAGCTGGGCGGCCATCCCTTCTGGCTTATTCTATCTAGAGGTGATTTTCCCAGCCCAGGTCGCTCTGTGCTGTGACCAGCCTGCGCATCGGCCCCTCCTGCCCTGAGCCACCAGCTGAAAGGTGTGGAAAGGCTGCTTCCGAGTGCCCTGCCTGGGGTTGTTCTGAGGTCTGACCAGGGCAGTAAGGAGGGGGAAATCTTGGAAGAGATTTTGAGGGGCACTGATCATACACATGGACCTACCCGTGTGATGTCCCTTCAGTGGGTGTGTAAAAGCTTTTCATTTATTTTTATGTGATATTTTGCGATTCTATTAAATCACATGCTACAGTGTTACGTGAATGAATTTTGAATATTTACATATGGTAAAGGAATATATCTAATACAGTAGCCTTTAGATGTGGTGTTTATTGAAAATGAAGGAAAACATGAATGCAAAAATAAAATTCTGTCACAGTTGCTTCTTTTTCCAGGGAAGGCTCTCAAAGCTTCTTCTTCTTTTTTTTTTTAACGTTTATTTATTTTTGAGACAGAGAGAGACAGAGCATGAACAGGGGAGGGGCAGAGAGAAAGGGAGACACAGAATCTGAAACAGGCTCCAGGCTCTGAGTGGTCAGCACAGAGCCCGACACGGGGCTTGAACTCACGGACCGTGAGATCATGACCTGAGCCGAAGTTGTACGCTTAACCCACCGAGCCACCCAGGCACCCCTCTCAAATCTTCTTAATGTTTATTTATTTTTAAGAGACAGAGACAGAATGTGAGGGGGGGAAGAGGCAGAGAGAGAGAGGGAAACACAGAATCCAAAGCAGGCTCTAGGCTCCGAGCTGTCAGCACAGAGCCCGACGCGGGGCTTGAACCTGTGAACCTGAGCCGAAGTCGGACGCTTCACCGACTGAGCCACCCAGGCGCCCCCCCCTCAAAGCTTCTTTAATTACATTACAATGATAGCTAGCTTGTGAGTAAATCAGTCTCCGAGGTCACTTTCTCCAGCTGGAAGTCCCCCAGTGCGGTGATGTGCTCCTTCCGGGAAATTAAAAGGGATTTATCTTATTTATTAACCGAATTTCTAACTGTGGTAAAACACCCATCACATAAAAGTTACCATCCTAACCAAGTCTAAGCGTATATAGTTCGATAGTTGTAAGCATATCGACACTGTTGTGCAACGGGTCTCCAGAACTTTTTGTCTTCCCAAATGGAACCGCAACCGGTCAACGGCAACCCCCTCCTTCCGCGCCCCCCTCCCCGCCCCGCCCCCGGAAACCACCATTCTGCGTTCCGTCTCCAGGACTCTGACCCTTGTGCCTCGCAAGTGCATTTGAGCGAGCGTAATCCTTTGTGAGTTGTCAGGGTATGACTCATTCTTCTGTACCTTGTCACGGGCCCCACTATAAAGGGGCCCCTGACCTCAGGTGCAGTGAGACCTGAGTCATGTGTCACGTCGGGGTGACATCTGACGCTGGCTGGGGAGGGATTTCTTTTCCTTGGTTCTGAGGGTGACCTCTGGTGTAGGAGCCGGGCCAAGGTTTCGGGCACCCACTCTGGGGCCAGGTCGCCCAGTGTCATACCCCGGCTCCCCAGCGAGCGGGCTGCTTCATCTCTCTGTGCCCCGTTTGCTCACGTGCACTTGGGGTAAATGGCACCTCCGTCCCAGGAGTGTAGGAGTGAAGGAGGATGAGGACCCAGTGGCACCCTGACCCAGCCGCTTCAGTGTTTGCTCTTACAGATTGCTGTTCCTGGTTTAAAGCCACGCCTGGGGTCCGGCGTTGGTGCTTTAGAATTTTCTTACCATGACGCACCCCAGGAGGTGGGGCATTGCTGACCCCTCTGAGGGGATTCATGGAGCCCTGCCATCCTCTGGATTGCTCCTATTTCTTTGTATATCTAACATTTATTGTGATGTCAAGTATGACACTAAATGTATCGAGTGACAACTTAATTTCTTTAACTTGAAAACGTGCTGGGCGTTTTTCGATTACAGACTATGCAGTCATTGTAAAAAAAAAAAAAAAAAAAACCCAAAAAACAACTCAATGCCGAAATACAGTAAAAAGACAAAAGTTGCTCTTTCTTCTTCCTTCTCCTGACACCCACCTCCCCTTCATTCTTGCACTGACAGTCGGACACCCCCCTTCCCAGTGGTGGTGCTGAGTTTGTTGTGTATCCTTCTGGAAACAGATCTACCCATTTACAGTCATGTGTATCATGCATGTGAATATAGGGTATACGGCTGACCCTTGAGCAACATGAGGGGGTAGGGTTGCAAGTCTGCATAAACTTTTGACTCCCCGCCCCCCACTCCCCCCAGGACCAGACTTTGCTAATAGCCTACTGTTGACCAGAAAAGCCTTACCAATAACATAAACAGTTGATTAACACGCAATTCACATGCTATGTGTATTATATACTATATTCTTACAATAAAGTAAGCTAGAGAAAAGAAAATGTTAAGGAAGTCATAAGGAAGGGGTGCCTGGCTGACTCAGTGGGTGGAGCATGAGACTCTTGATCTCCGGGTCATGAGTTCGAGGCCCACATTGGGTGTAGAGGTTAAGTAAATAAATTAAAAAGAAAAGAAAGTCATACGTAAAATACATTTACAGTACTATACTGTAATTATAAAAAAAATCTGCTTATGTGTGTACCTGCATAGTTCAAACTCATGTTATTCAAGGGCCAAAGGTAATTGCATTTCTTATTCTAAGAGGGATGTCATGACGTTTTTCCTACGTATTATTCAAGAATCTTTTTTTACTTACCAGTGTTTTTTATTGAGATACGTGTGTTTGTATATACGCACACACAAAACGCTATCAAATGTTCTGTACCATCAGCGTTTCGTGATTCATTGAAAGCTTTACTTATTCATAGACCTATACATTGTTCCACGTGTTCAACATTAAACTGTAACAGAGTAAACCTTGTCACGTAATTTTCTTCATGTGTGACTCCCTTGGGTGGGAGAGACTGGATCCCGGTACTATGGACGTGCAGCAGCCCCCATGGCCACCAGGGGGCCCCCACGGCCCCCCCGCCTCCGTGAACAGTCTCAGAGCAAGGGGAACAGGGAGTTGTGGCTGTGATTGACATCTTTCTCCAGGTCTGTCTTCTGCCTTTCAGTGAACTTGTCACCCCCACGTTTTGTCCCAGCTGGACACTTCATTTCTGTCTCCCCGGCAGGGGAATGGGACGACATGACTGATTAGACCTGCGGGCCGTGAGCCCAACTGGGGCCTGTACCTCATAGGTCTTGCCCTGGGGAGCAGTCTCTGTGTCTTCTCCACCACTGAGAATGGCAGCAATTCGAACATCCTGGAAGCCTTCTGTGGAGGATGGCAGGGTCAGTGCCCGCATGGGATCGCTTACCCCCAGACAGTAACAGGAGCTTGAAATCACTTGTTTCCCCTAAACTGTGTGTGTGGGTTTTCCATTATAGCACCTTGGCCTGCCTGTAGCCTACCCAGCCCAGAAATGGGTTTGTCTGAAACATTCTGGAATGGAGCCGACGGACAGGTGGACTGACTTGAGGGATCAGGGAAATGGACGACCAAGGACGCTGACCTCCTGGGATGAATGGCAGAAAAAGGTGTGAGTGATAGCTTTGCAGGTGAACTTACACTGGGCCAAATGCCCGGCTCTTGAGGGGCTCTTACTTCTGATAGGCAGGAGTTATGCTTGTAAGTTCCTTCACGTCTTAGGAAAAGTAAATTTTAGAATCATTGCGTTAGACCACAGATAAAATCCAGAGGGAAAGGGCACTGGTAACAGTAATCTCCGAACTTCCTACGTGAGCAGATTTTTTCTTAGAATGTGGAGCGTGGGGCCAAGAATGAGTAGGAAATGCCTGGACCCAAGATAGATATTAAATTGGAATCTATGCCGAGTCTAGCCAAAGTTTGAGCACTTGGGATTACTTGCACCCCTGCTCAGCTTTTCAGGAGACACAGATATTGAATAAGACCCAGCCCCGTCCTCAGGGAAACTTCGGTCTCATTAGCGGAGTGAGCCCAAAGTTTCCTCCCTCCCAGAGCTGACTTCGGATGCCTCATCCATTTCAGTTGCCCTTTAGATGCACAGCTTGTTTCCTCGTGCAGGTAAACAGTGCATGTGTGTGCGTGTGTGCGCGCGCGTGTGCAATCCAGACAACTGATTTATAATTAAATGAAGATGGTTGCTATCGTTTGTACTAGGTAATGGACAAAACAGAACAAAACGAAAACTATTTGGCTGAAGTGCTTAAAGTAGCTTACTTTGTTCAGATCAAGCCTTTCTCCCTGGAGACGAGGCCGTTGCTAGGAAATCAGACTGTGAAGTTTATTTAAGTAAAGCCCTTGGCATAGACCAGACACCAGATGGGCGACAGCAGTGCTGAGACGACACTGTGGTCAGGTCAAGGTTGTTGGTGCAAATAGCATGGACGATATTTGGAGTGTGAGAGAAGCTGACAACCCAGTAACAGCAAATGGGTGGATGGGAACAAAGGACAAGTCAGTAGGGGCTGGACGCCAGCGTGCCTGGGTGGCTCAGTCGGTTGAGCGGCCACTTTGGCTCAGGTCATGATTGACAAGTCGTGGTTCACAAGTTCCAGCCCAGCATCAAGCTCTAGGCTGACAGCTCAGAGCCTGGAGCCTGCTTCGGATTCTGTGTCTCCCTCTCTCTCTGCCCCTCCTGCTCACACTCTTGTCAATCTCTCTCTCAAAAACAAACATTAAAAAAAAAGTTTTCTTTAAATGGGGGCTGGACACCAAGTGTCCTCCCTGCCCAAGACTGAAGGCACCCACAGCGGCCTTTCCCAGATGGACACATTTCACTCTTAGATTAGTCAACAGCACCCTTATCTTTTCTTGTCTTGTTTTCCTTTGAAAACAGCCACTTTTGAAAGAAAAAAAAAAAAACAAACCACAATCTTGGTTTATCAGTGCTCGGTTATTTTGACACTTTCAGAATAAATGTAATGTTAGTTTGTTTGAGGAGGTCTGTCCCTTTTCAGCTTCCTTCCAGATTGAGTGTGTAATCAGTCATGTAGATTACATTTTTTATTTTCAAAATAAAGCATATTTTGGGGTCCCATTCTATTAATTTATCCTGCAGACACATTTGCACATGCACTCAACTTTTTTGTAGCAATAAAACGGTGAAACCAATGGTCTGTAAATAGAGGACTGGTTAAATCAATAAATTCACACAGAGGAATGGCAGAGAGCTGGACCAATACAGATGGGAAGATGGTCAAGAAAAAAGTGTCCTAATACATTGTGCGAGAAGAGATGGATGGGTACTTCTTCAACGCGACTAAAAACCCCTACCACGGGGCAGCATCGTGAGCTCACTGGATAAACATGAGAAGAGCTCCCGCTAAAGCAGGAGGCCGGGCTGCCCAGCGCCACCACTGTTTAGCCCTTTCCTAGTGGTCCTAGGCCAGCGAGAGAAAAATCACCAGCGAAAAATTGGGAAAGACATAAACATGATTTTCATACGGGGCGCCTGGGTGGCTGAGTTGGTTAAACGTCCGACTTCGGCTCAGGTCGTGATCTTATGTTTCGTGGGTTCAAGCCCCACGTTGGGCTGTCTCCTGACAGTTCAGAGTCTGGAGCCTGCTTCTAATTCTGTTTCCCTCTCTCTCTGCCCTTCCCCCACTCACGCACTGTCTCTCTCTCTCTCTCAAATATAAATAAACGTTAAAAAAATTTAAAAACCCATGATTTTCGTAGTGATGACTAGTTACTGGGAAACTTCAAAAGAACCATCTGAAAAGCTTTTTACAGAAACCAATAGGGTTCAGATGCTCAAACTACCACCTAGAAAGAAATAGGAAACTAGATCTGATTTAAGCAGTCAAAAGCTTAGTCTTAAGTATTTATTTTAAATATTTTTAAATGTTTATTTATTTATATTGTGAGAGAGCGTGAGCAGGGGAGGGGCAGGAGAGAGAAAGGAGAGACAGAGTTCCAAGCAGGCTCCATGCCGTCAGTGCAGAGCCTGACGTGGGGCTCGACTCACTAACCGTGAGATCAGGGCCTGAGCCGAAACCGAGAGTGGGATGCTTAACTGACTGAGCCACCCAGGCGTCCCTAGTCTTAAGTATTTAAATGAGCACTAGTATCAAAAAATGAGAGCACTTTTTTTGTATTTCTCAACTGAGAATGGCATTTTGAGACACAAAAGCCAAAAAAGGCCATTTGAAACTTTATAAATCAGAGTATAAAACAAACATTTCTTAAATTCGTGGAAAACAGGGGCGCCTGGGTGGTGGCTCAGTGGGTTGAGCGTCTGACTTCAACTCGGGTCATGATCTCGCGGTCTGTGAGTTCGAGCCCCGCATCGGGCTCTGTGCTGACAGCTCGGAGCCTGGAGCCTGCTTCGGATTCTGTGTCTCCCTCTCTCTCTGCCCCATCCCCACTCATGCTCTGTCTCTCTCTGTCTTAAAGATAAATAAAACATTAAAAAAAAAAATCTTAAAAAAAAAATTCGTGGAAACAGAAATCTTGAGTTCCGAGACAGATGACAAAGTGGGACAAATATTTGTACCTCACATTTGTACCTCACATACCTGCTCCTTCAGGTTCACCTGAAAAAGATCAAAATGGAAAGGGGACAAAGACTAGAGAGTTCACAGAAGAACACACATAGCGCTTGAATATATTTGGCCTAATTTCAGAAGAGAATGCAAATGGACAGAGTAAGGAGATACCATTTTTTCCACGTCAGAGCAGCGTGTGTGGAGAGCCTGATCCGTGCTTTTAGCGCAGGCGTAGGGGAACAGATGTTCATTCGTGCTGGCGCAGCCTGTATGGGGGCTATGTGCAGATCCTGACACAAAAGTTCAAATGCATTCACCTCTGACCCAGCGATTTCGTTTCTAGGAATTTACAGATACATCATATAACGAAAATATTATACAGCCCTTAACAAAAATGAGACCATCCTCTATGTAGTAAATATTCTATATATTAAATTTAAAAAACCCTACTTATGCTAGTTAAATATGAAAAGTGTACAGAAATAGGCTTAGAATCATTTTGGGAAAGATTTAAAAGTGGGTCATGGCTGCTTCTGGAATGGGGTACCTGCTGGGTGGGAGTAAGGGAGGAGGCGGTTCACTGTGCTCCTGAATTGGGAGTTGCCTCAACTTTCTTTACATCATAATGCTAAGGAAAGAAGGAGGAAGGCCCTGGAGGAAGGCTGTTCAGTTCAGTTTATAGGACCCTTCCAGCTTTAAATGTCAAAAAGTGCTAAGTTGTCTGTTATACAGCTTATGAGACTATTTTCAAGATGGGGGATACTCTTTTGAATGGTACTTTCCAAAAAAAAAAAAAAAAAAAAAAAAAGAGGAAGAAGCTTAAGATTTATAACCGTAATATTTCCTATGGACAGCACTGAAGAACAGGTACAATAAAGAACGGTCAAATTCTATCCATAAAAATTTGAAGTCCTTTGAATATCATTTGAAAAATTTTTGTCTATTTTATACAAATATAAACCCTCAACTTAGTAAAAAGCTGTCTTGCTTTTTGGCTTTTTGGCTAAAGTGAACAGGTTGGTATTAAAAGTGACTTCAGGGAATGTTCACCTCCAACTTAGTTTCACGAAGGCTTGCATTTCAAGTGCCACCCGCCCCATCAGCCTGCTATACTTTGTTGAAATATTTGTAATGACTAGGCCACATGGACATATGTTGTAGACTTTATTTTTAAGAAATATTGACATAAACAACAAGTGTGGAAAACATCAAGGGTCAAAGTGAGTACGCGAGCATTTACAAAGTGATTTTTAGGGAATGTCCGAATTTTATTTTCGAGAACGCTTATATTCTAAGAGCAATACGATCAGCCTGTTACGTAGGGTCTTAATCTTGTTTGTATAGTGTTGTTGAAATATTTTCCTCAGCTTTTGCCTTAACAGATCCAAAGATGGAAGATGATGACAATCTGGAATATTCAACATGATGTGAAAAAATTCACTCCACATATCCAGATGAGGAAGCCTGGAGAGACAACGCATGGATACAAGATAAAATGTAGTGTGCAACACGTGGGGCCACCTCACTCCTGCCTCTGGCTTCCACATGCTCGGACGGCTGAATAGAGCTTCATCTAAACACATTATAATGCACCAAGAATTGGAATCTATTATAGGTAAGAGAAACTGAAGATCTAATTAAATGTACACACCTTACTCCAAAAAAATGACTTAAGTAGCTTAGAAATAATAGCTCTTCAGTGGAGAACTGTCTGTCGGTCGGTCTATCTATCTATCTATCTATCTATCTATCTATGAAAATCGATCTGCTTTCCGCTAGCATTATATACCATACTCCCAGAATCTGCCAATCTGGCCGAATGGTTCTGATGGGCCTAACTGTGAATGTGCCGGGACCAGGTAGGCAGGCTGGACTCCCCAGAATAGAGTTCAGATTCAGAGTTCCGACTACTGTGATCATTAAAATTAACTGTGAAAATCCCACAGCATGGAGATAAGGCACTGGGGAAAAAGCAGAGTACAACTAGATTTGAGTTTCAGACAGAATATTCAGCCCATTACTATCAGGCCTGCTGAGGGTTAAGATTTTTCTCTACACTGGTGGTCAGAGACAGAAGCCTTCTGAATAACCCTCTGGTCCTTTGATTATGAGCGAGAGAAGGAATAGAGTATTTACTAAATTTGATGACTCATTATGCAGAATAAACCATAGCTATAAGTTTTCCTTCAGGGCCTGGATCTAATCTTACTTATGAACTGGCACTACATTTTGTAAAATTACCACCAACTACTTTCGTATTTTTGGTCGGGCTGTGTGGGTGTGGGTGTGGGTGGGAGGGCTGGGGGAGTCCCAGCTTAAATTTCTTCAAGATGAACATGTGAAACTCCATTAGACTTTTTGCACGCTAAAGGCAAGTGTCCTTTCCTGCATATGTTTTTATACCTCAAAAAAGTTAAGAGAAGTTTAACTGATATAGTGAACCTGCACGTACCAAATCCTTGAACATTGTTATAGCTTATTCACGTGACACTATTAAGAGAGCCATCCATGTTCCCAGAAAGAGCTCTAGTCTAGTCATTAATTTTCACTATGATTTTATAGATGAGAAAACAGTCTTACAGAAACTACAGTCACACAGAGATAGGACCTAAAAGCCTATCCTGTGACAGACAGCTGCCTCATCATATGACTTCATAATTTACAGAGCACTTCCACGTACATGATTTCCTTTGCTTCTTATGAGAAACATCTTAGGAGGGGCGCCTGGATGGCTCAGTTGGTTAAGCGTCCGACTTGGGCTCAGGTCATGATCTTGCAGTTCGTGTGTTCGAGCTCAGAGCCTGGAGCCTGCTCGTCTGTGTCTCCCCCTCTCTCTCTCTGCCCTTTCCCTGCTTACACTCTGTCTCTCTCCCTCTCAAAAATAAACAAACATTAAAAAAAGTTAAAAAAAAAACAAAAACCAACATCTTAGGAAAGTACGCTCGGCATTATTCTCATTTACAAACGCGAGAAAACCAGCAAAAGCTTGAGGCTCAGTGACACCAGGTGGTCCCTCTAAAGGGTAAAGAGGAACATCTGAGGGCGTACAGGATGCTGACCGTGTGGCCAGGAGCTTTCACCGGAGGACATCGGCTGCCCCACACTGTCTGGGATCCGGAAACAGCAGCAGCAGCAGCGGGGCTTTGTACCCTGCCCACTGGGCCCCGCGTCCAGGACTGTGCTGCCTCACCGCACCTCCCAAGGCAGGGCTTTTCCACGCAGCGGCAGAGATCTGTTCTCCACCAGACGGAACCCAACATTCCACCATGCGTGGTCTTTCACTGTGGCACCAACGCGAACACTCACCTCCTAAAAAGACCTTCGGGCTTCCAAACTCCTCCTTCGTTTTTCACTTTCATGTAAGTGCCAAAAAGCATGCAGTACACTGTTGCGGCCACTCCAAAGTAATCAAGCTACAGAGGAAACGTAAGGCACGTGTGACTAAAATAGTCACGCGCACAAGAGTACGTGAAGAGGTCTCTCTAACTTACGCAGCAAGTAGATAACCACAGGCTTTTACTTTTAAGTAATTGTGGAAGAAATAAATAAATAGCTTATTCAAACCCCCACCGAAATGCCCTGCTGGGTAATGCCTGCGTGGGCTTTGCTGGAGGCTTCCCGGCCACTGCCTCTTGAGGCAGCCCCTGGGAAAGCCGTTCTCCCTGAGCCACTGTGTGCTTCTCAAGTCCTCCGTTCTGTCTAGGGGCAAACGCAGTGCTCCAGCCTGTCTTCCACACGGGCAGCCTGGAGTCTTCCCACCTCCCTCCCCTGCGGCTCTGGTGGCTGGTCTCCACCTGCCCTCCGAAGCCTCTCGCCACGGAATATGTGTGCAACTGAAAACACTTGAGCATGGTCTTAACTCCCAGCACAGGAGAGGATGAGACCGGCTCAAACTAACTACAGCCCCAAGTTCATTTGTAAAATATAGTAAGTATGATAAAGGAATCAATTCTCAACTCTCTCACTTCAGTTCCGTACCTGGTAGTTCCATGGTTTGTTGCTGAGCATCTCAATACACTGAAAACCAGACGTTTCACACCTTGCTGTAAATGTAGTTCCTTTCGGAAAAAGTTTCATATCTATACTCTGCCCCAGGTCAATCAATGCCAAGCCAGCAGATATATCATCATCGTCACCATCCTGTTCCAAAAATCTATATTAAACACAAACAAGGGCCAGGCGGCATGAGCACAAATAATGGAAGGCTGCTGGGAAACAGAACTGCATTGAAAGTGCAACACTTGCCTGTTTCCGAGTATGAAATTGTCTGGCTTAATGTCTCCGTGAATAATTTCACAGCTGTGCACTTGTTCGATCATGTAGAGCATTCTGAGCGCAAAAGAGAGGACTAGAGCTTGAGGCATCACCTTTTCAGGGGTATTTTTATAGAGATTGATTGCATTCTAGAAACAACAGAGAGTGGAATCCTGAATTGGTTGCACAGGATTAATGAAACAATCCCACCTGCCACTCCGACAGAAGCTCCAACCACAAAAGGTACGAGCAGGGCACAGGCCAAAAACGTACTTCCAAATCATGTTCACATCAAATTCACTCACCAGCAACGTGCCATAGCTGTAGAGATCGCCTACCAACACACTGCCATTCTGGAATAAGTGGGCGGAATAAAATTTGATGAACATGTGTCGCGTGTTTGGCTTTAGTCGCTCCATCAGCTGGGTCCCGATGTAGAATTCCCAGGGGTTGGCAGGCTTCTGGACCTGCAAGTCAGGTATGTGACATTCACATCCAGTCTCACATTTTGGAAAATGACAGCCAGAAAACAACGTGTACCCCAACAAACGACGTGGGGTAGAAGGTGATGACAAGCTACGGACTGTTGTCGAAGCATGGGGTCTGCTGTGAGGTCATTTGTGGCAAGGCCGTCCCGAATCCTTGCTGGACAGTTTATGTTTCTTAATTGTGGACTACAGACCCAAACGAAGTCACTGTTGTCTCGAGAGAGAAAAAAGGGGGCTGACAAACTCAAGTCCTAAAATTCATTTGTACCCTACACAAAAAACCGCTCAGATTATTTACCTTTAAAACGAACTTCTGTTTATTTTTGGCATCGTTCATATCTCCATGGGTAACTTCATAGACTTGGGCGAAGGCCCCTTCTCCAAGAAGGTGATCGACGTAGACCAGCAAAGAACCTTAGAAGACAGACGTGTCAAAGTGGGAAAAAAAGGTTCAAAACATCATTTTTGGTAAATTGTGTATTTGTAGAATTTTCTTGGCGCTTGTTTGCCTTCATACATAAAAATGGATATAGCTCCCTCAGGAAATGTTTTCCTTGCATTAAACAGAAGTTAAACACCTGCCACAAAACAGCCTCCCTTTTTACATGGCATGTGGGGGGACCCAAGGCAGCACTGCTGGGCACCGGGCCTGCCACTTTACGGCAGGAGCGGGCAGACATTCTCTCTTTGCCAATATTGTCAGGTTTAAAGGGGTGATACCTGCACTGCGTCCTTGGCAAGACTGCTGATCCTGTAAAGTGCTGAACAAAGCTCTACGTACACCTTTGAAAAACGCCAAGTGTTTTACACTGGGACACAAAGCGCAGAGTATAACTGTACCAATATTTCTCATAGACTACTTAACATTTTTTTATTAAAGTAAAAATTTTATTTTAGATAGTTTTCAATTTACAGAAAAGCTGCAAAGATAGTACAGTTTGTTTGCTCTGCATCCAGTTTCCTCTATTGTTAACTTTCTTTTCTTTTCTTTATTTTTTTAACATTTATTTATTACTGAGAGACAGAGCATGAGCAGGGGAGGGGCAGAGAGAGGAGGAGACACAGAATCCAAAGCAGGCTCCAGGCTCTGAGCTGTTAGCACAGAGCCCGATGTGGGGTTTGAACTCACAAACCACGAGATCATGACCTGAGCCGAAGTTGGACACTTAACTGACTGAGCCACCCAGGCGCCCCTATTGTTAACTTTCTTTTTTTTTTTTTTTGAAAAAATTTTTAAACGTTTATTTATTTTTGAGAGACAAAGCATGAGTGAGGGAGGGGCAGACAGAGAGGGAGAAACAGAATCCGAAGCAGGCTCCAGGCTCTGAGCTGTCAGCACAGAGCCCAACGCAGGGCACAAACCCACGAACTGTGAGACCATGGCCTGAGCCGAAGTCGGACGCTTAACTGACTGAGCCACTCAGGCTCAGTTATTGTTAACTTTCAAGAAGGATGGTACATTTGTTACAAATACATAACCCACACTGGTATGTTACTAAGCCCAAGCCTATCCGGATTTCACTAGTTTTTCCTTAATGTTCCAGGACAAATACATCAAATCTCCTCAGCCTCTGACAGGCTGTGACAGCTTCCAACTTTTGGTTTTAGATGACCATGACACTTCCAAGGAGTACTGGTCAGGTGAATTGTAGAATGTCCCTCAAACTGGATCGGTCTTGCTATTTTTCTAACACTGGGGTTACTACTGGTTTGAGGAGAGACTACCAAGGTAAAGTTGCAATAGATTTTCAAAGTAATTTAAAAAAATCCACATGTTCAAAATCAAATATACAAGAGCAGACTTCCAGTTTCAGGAACTTGGAAGTCATCACTCCACTCCCCACAATAAAAAAAGAAAAAGCTACACAAACTGAAAATCGACAACGCATGTTAGAGCCATTAAAGAACTGAGGTCACAGGGCACACTGCTGCCCCCACTGGGGGATACAGAGAATAACAGCTTGCCAGAGCATAAGCCCAGGAGCAGAAAGCACCCCTGGAGCCAGTAGCTGGGGGGTTACAGCACAACTAATGTCTCAGACCTTATTTAAGAACAAGTCTCAGGGCGCCTGGGTGCTCAGTCGGTTCAGGGTCCAACTTCGGCTCGGGTCATGATCTAATAATTTGTGAGCTCAAGCCCTCAGTGCTAACAGCACTGAACCTGGAGCCCACTTCACGTTCTGCGTCTCCCTCTCTCTCTACCCCTCCCCTGCTCACATTCTGTCTGTCTCTCTCTCTCTGTCTCTCAGAAACAAACAAACAAAACATTAAAAAAAAAAAAAAAAAAAAAGAACAAGCCTCAGGGGAAACCCAAAGCCAACAGGGGAGACAGAAATAAGGACACAAATGGGAACTTTAGTCTCTATGGTGGCAACAAACAGTAAAGGCAGCCTCATCTCAAGACAGAGAAGCACAAATCTTACACCAAAGGCCTATTTTATCTCAGTACTTTTACCCAGTACATCAGGTCTGGCTGCTAACAAAAATTACAAGCATACTAAGAGACAAAAACACAGCTTGAAGACACAGGGCAAGTATCAGAGCCAGACAAACATACAGCAAAGATTTTGCAATTATAAGACCAGGAACTTTGTTTAAAAATTGTGATTAATATGCTAAGTTGTAATGAAAAAAAGAGATAATATGCAAGAACAGATGGGAAACACAAGCAATGGAAACTCTGAGAAGGGATCAAAAAGAAGTAAGTGCTAGAAATAAAAAAATACTCCACTTATAACAGAAATAAAGACTGTTTTTGATGGGCTCATCAATAGGCTGTACATGGCTGGGAAAACAATCAGTCAGCTTGCAGGTATGTCGACAGAAACTTCCAAACGTGATTTGCAAAGAAAAAAAAAATTAAAAGATAGAAAAGAATGTTCAAGAATTGTGGGACAATTACAATAGGTGTAACAGATGTGTAATGGGAATATTAGCAGGCAGAAGAAAAAGAGGAAGAGACAAAATATTTAGTTATAATGGCTGAGAAATTCCCAAAATTAATGACAGACACTAAATTAGGGATCTAGGAATCTCAGAGAACACAAGGCAGGAAAAATACCAAAAAGTCTACACCTAGACAAGTTGTATTCAAACTGCAGAAAATCAGATAAGGAGGAAATAGTGAAAGAAGCCGGAGGGACAAAACCATCTACCTACAGAACAGCAAGGATGAGACTTACATGGACTTCTCTTTGGAGAGCACACAGGCAAGAAGAGAGTGGAGTGAGTGTTGAAAGAAAAACCTCCAAATCAAAAATTCTGTATCCAGTGACATTATCCCTCCAAGAGTGAAGAAATAAAGACTTGCTTACACCATGATTAAAGGAACGTGTCACCAGCAGACCTGCCTTGCAAGCAATGTTAAAAGAAGTTTTTCAGACAGAAGGAAGAGGAAATACGTCAGAAACTCAGATCAGAAGAGTGTAGGAAAAGGAGTAAATGAAGATAAAAGAAAGTCTTTTAATTTTCTTATTCTTAGTGGGTCTAGCAGGGAACTCTTCAAAATAATAATTGCTACAATGTGTGCAATAAGTACAGCTTAGGACAAGTGAAATGAGTGACACTACTGTTCTAAGGGACAGGAGGGAAGAACTGGTAACATTCTGTTATAAAGTACCTGGCACTACCTGTGAACTGGTATAATGTTCATTGAAGGTGGACTTGGGTTAGTTTTAAATGTATAGTGCAAACTCTAGGGCAACCACTAAAAATGAAGTATAACTGATACGCTAACCGAGAAAACAAAATCACATAAATACCCAAATAAAACCAGAGAAGGCAGAAAGAAGACAAAAAAGGGAACAAAGAACAAGGGCAGTGAATAGAAAATAGCAACAAGCATAGTAGATATTAATCCAGCTCTATCAACAATCTGTCTAAAGATCAATAGACTAAAAATATACCAATGAAAACAGAAACTATGACAGGCGATAAGAATACAAGACCCAGTTATATGTTGCCTATGAGAAAAACACCTTAAATATAAAGACACAGATGGGTTAAAAGTAAAGGGATAGAGGAAGATATGCCATGTTAATTAATAAACAGAAGGCTGGGGCAGCTATTCTAATTTCATACAGAGCAGACTTCAGAGTAAGAAAAGTGATCAGGCATTAAAAGGGGCATTAGATAATGATAAAGGATCAATTTTCCGAGAAGACATAACTCCTTAATGTGTATGTGTCTCAAAATAGTGAGGCAAAAATTGATAGGACTGCAGGGACAAAAGATGAATTCACTATTCTAGTTGGAGATTTCTACACCCGTCTTTCAGTAATCGATAGATCCAACAGGCAGCTGGATCCAACCGGCAGAAAATCCAACAGATTTTGGATTCCAACAGTTGGATTGGATCCAACAGATCCAACAGGCAGAAAATCAGTCAGGGCATGACTGACTCAAACAGCAGTACCAATCAACTGGATCTAATTCACATTTATGGAAAACTTCATCTGACAACAGCAGACTATACATTCTTTCCAAGCTCACGTGGAACGCTCTCCAAGACAGACCATTCTGGGCCGTAAAACACACCTTTACCAAATTAAAACAACAACAACAACAAAGAAATCATACAAAGTAGGTGCTCCAACCACAGTGGAATTAAACTAGTAACCAATAAAGAAAGATAGCTGGAAAGCCCCAAAACACTTGGCGATTAGACAACACATAATTCAAAGAAGAAATTAAAAAATATTTTGAATTAAAAGAAAATGGAAACACAAGTCATTAAAATTGTGGGATGCAGCAAAAGCAGTGCTTAGAGGGCAATTTATAGGATTAAATGTGTACGTTAAAAAAGAAAGATCTAAAATCAATAACTTTAGTTTCCACCGTAGGAAACTAGAAAAGAACAAATTAAATCCAAAGCAAGCAGAAGAAAAAAGTAATTATAGCAGGTATCAGTGAAACTGAAAACAGAACATCAACAGAGAATATCAATGAAACAAAAAACTGATTCTTTGAAAAGATCAATAAAACCCATAAGCCCCTACCAGGTTACCTAAGGAAAAAAAGGGGGAAGGACATAAAATACTAATATCAGAAACGAAAGAGGGGACATCACTAAAGATCCCATGAATTAAAAATGTTAATAAAGGAATACTATGAACAACTCTGTGCCCACAAATTTGATCACCTCGATGAAATTTCTTCCTTCACACAGGAAGAAACAGACAAAAAATTGAATTCATAATTAACAGCTTTCCTAAACAGAAAGCACCAGGGCCAGATGGGTCCACTGGTGAAATCTACCAAACATATAAGGAAGAAATTATAGCAATTCTCTAGTCTCTTACAGAGGGTAGAAGCAGAAAGAATACTTCCTAATCCCTTCTATGAGGCCAGCATTACCCTAATACCAGAAACAGACAGTTACAACACAAGAAAATTACAGAACAGTATCTCTTATGAACATAGATATAAAAATCCTCAACCAAATATTAGCAAATGAAATCCAAAAAAAAGTGTAAAAAGAATTATTTACCATGACCAAGTGGGATTTAATCCAGGTATACAAGGCTGGTTCGATATTCAAAAATCAATGAATAAATCTATCATACCAACAGACTAAAAAGAAAAATCACATGATCCTATCATAAAAACAGGAAAAGTGTTTGTTTATCCAACAACACCCATTCATGATTAACAGCTCTCTGCAAAGTAGGAATAGTGGGAAACTTCCTCAACTTAATAAAGAACATCTACCAAAAAACCTACTGCTAACATCATACTTAATGGTAGAAACAGATAAATGTTTTCCCACTAAGATCAGGAACAAGACAAGAATTTCTCCTCTTATCACTCCTGCTCAACATTATACTGGAAGTCTTAGCTGATGCAATCAAACAAGAAAAGGAAATAAAAGGTTTATGGATGGGGAAGGAATAAAACAGTTCTTGTACACAGATGACAGCATTGTCTAGCCAGAAAATCCCAAAGAATCAACAAAAAAAAATCTCCTGTAACTAACACATGATTATAGCAAGGTTGCAGGATACAAGGTTAACATATAAGTCAATTGCTTTCCTATGTACTAGAAATTAGTAAGTGGAATTTACAATAAAAAAAACCCATAATACTTAAGCATCTTCTAAAACGAGGTAACTTAGGTATTAATCTAACAAAATATGTACAAGATCTATATAAGGAAAACCATAAAACTTTGATTTAAAAAAAAAAAAAAAAGAAGATCCAAATAAACAGAGATAGTCCACATACATGGACAGGATTGTCAAGATGTCATTTCTTCCCAACTTGATCTAGAGATTCAAGGCCATACCAATCAAAATCCCTGCAAGTTATTTTGTGGCTACTGACATACTGACTCTAAAGTTTATGTGGGAAGGGAAAAGGCCCAGACAGTGAACACGAAGAACAGTTTGGAGGACTGACACAACATCAAGACTTCCTATAAAAGCTACAGTAATCAGAGTAGTGTGGTCTGGACAAATAGATCATGGAATAGAAGAGAGAGCCCAGAAACACAGCCGAACTAATATACTCTACTGCTCACTGACAGAGCAAAGACAATTCAATTAAGAAAAGATAGCCTTTTCAATAAATGGTGATGAAAAGCTGGACATCAACATGCAAAAATGAATCTAGACATAGAGCTTATACCTTTCATAAAAGTTTACTCAAAATGAATCATACACATAAATGTAAAACATAACACTGTAACATTACTAGAAGGTAACACAGGGGAATAGGTAGGCGACTTGGGGTTTGTTGATAACCTCTTAGACACAGTACCAAAAGCATGATCCATGAAAGAAATCTATTGATAAACTTGACAAAATTTAAAAACTTCTGCTCTGCCCAAGACACAGTTAACAGCATGAAAAGACAAGCCAGAGACTGAGAGAATATCTTTGCAAAACACTTACCTGATAACGGTTATCCAAAATACACAACTCTTAAAACTCAATTAAGAAAATGGGGGAAAAGACTCAGTAAGAAAATGAACAACCGATTTTTAAAAAATGGGCAAAAGATCTGAACATACACATCACCAAAGAAGATATACAGATGGCAAATAAACATATGAAAACATGTGCAACATCATTATATAATTAGGGAATCGCAAATGAAAAATAATGAAATGCCTTTCAATACACATCTATTAGAATGGCCAAAACCCAAATTACTGACACCACCAAATGATGGTGAGGATACAGAGCAACAGAACTCTCATTCATTGCTGGTGGGAATACAAAATAGTACGAACTCCATTTGAAGGCAGTTTGGCAGTTTCTTATGGAAGTAAACATACTCTTACCACCTGTTCTAGCAATCACAACTCATTGGTATTTACCCAAATGAACTGAAAACTTATGTCCACACAAAAAGTGCCTATGAGTGTTTACAGTGGTTTGTTCATAATTGCCAACACTTGGAAGCAACCAAGATGTCCTTCAGTAGGTGAATAGATAAATAAATTATGGCACATTCCCACAATGGAGTATTACTCAGTGATTGTAGAGAAAGAACTGTCAAGTCATGAGAAGACCAAGGGACCTTAAATGCATACTGCTAAGTGAAAGAAGCCAATCTGAAAAGCTTGCATACAGTATGATTACAACTCTATGACTTTCTGGAAAAGGCAAAACTATGAAGACAGTAGTTAAAAGATTAGTGTTTGCCAGGGTTTCAGGTGGAGGGAAGAGATGACGAATACATGGAGCACAGGGTATTTTGGGGGCAGTGAAACTATTCTTTATGATACCATAATGATGGATACACGTCATTACGCATTTGTCAAAGCCCATAGATTGTACAACACAAAGAATGAACCCTAATGTAAACTATGGACTTTAGTTAATAATAATCTATTGGGGCGCCTGGGTGGCTCCGTCGGTTGAGCGTCCGACTTCGGCTCAGGTCACGATCTCACGGTCCGTGAGTTCGAACCCCGCGTCGGGCTCTGGGCTGATGGCTCGGAGCCTGGAGCCTGCTTCCCATTCTGTGTCTCCCTCTCTCTCTGACCCTCACCGTTCATGCTCTGTCTCTCTCTGTCTCAAAAATAAATAAACGTTAAAAAAAAAAATTAAAAAAAAAATAATCTATTAATACTGGCTCATCAACCTTAACAAATATACCACACTAATACAAGATGTTAACAGGGAAACCTGTGTGTGTGTGTGTGTGTGTGTGTGTGTGTGTGTGTGTGAAGTATATTGTGAGAAGTCTTGCTCCCACTGTTGTCCACATCCACTCTATTAACCATTTGTTAGTTTTGAGTATGTTTCAAGGGTTCTCTGGAAATAGTACCAAATATGAATATATTATCTTCCCCCTTCTTAAGGAATGAAAGGCAGCATATAATACAGGTTGGCCCTTCCACTTAACAGCCTATTTTGGACATCATACCTATCAGTACAGAGCAAGCCATATTTTCCTATAGAGGTCCCATAATTTACTTTAGCAGTCACATAGACACCTGTGTTGTTTCCAATCTGCTGTTTTTACACGCATACATGTCATTCTGAACATATGCAAGCATATCTGTGGAAATTCTTAAAAGTGAATGTCTAAAAGTATATGCATTTTTTACTTTGATAGATATTGCCAAATTGCCCTCTGTAAGTTATAGTCCCAACAGCAATCAAACTCCTACAGTTCTGGCTTAACAAAATGCTCTCAGCTTTATCCTGTAGATAAAACTACTCGAAGTGGGGGTGGGAGTGTAGGGGTGGTACCAGAAGGGAAATCACACATGCATGGGTTACCATCAACTTCCCAGACAAAAACAAGAGTTTAAAAGTTTGTTACCCACATAGTCCTTACCCAGTTGAAACTCAGTCTTGGGCTTGATGGCTGGAAGTTTACATTGCCATTCATAAGTATTTGGATAGGATCTCACTGGCTTAGAAAGCCCAGATAAAAGTTTGAGAATCAACTTATCATCCCATGGATTCTCAACAGTCAAATCTTAGAAGGAATGGGAACAAAAAAAGAAAATGAATTCAGTACCCAAGAATTTCCCCAAAGAAACTATAGATAAAACAAATGGAGACATTCATTAAATAAGCTTTCAAAAGCTTCATCATTAAAAGAGCACTGATTTAAATAATAACCGTTCTCAAATATCAAAATAGCTAGTTCTGCATAGTTCATGATTTATTATTTTAGATCTACAAAGTCAGATCAGTATGTAGTTGTGACAAAGGAAATGAACACCAAGGGCACCTGCTCCACTTGCCCAGAACTGCTAGATTCTGCCTTTAACATAATTATGTCTTAAAGGCAGACCTGGATCTTAGTTACTCCTAACATGCTCAGATATATATTCTTTCACTTGCTTTCCCACTCGGATCTACAAAACACAATGCCTTTTGATACTTATATTATCTATGAGCAATTTCCATGGATGAGATGTACTTTGGGTTCACAAAAGAGAAATAATTTCTAAAGGGAAGAATAAAGTTTCTGTCCAATTTATGCTATAAAAATGCTTTTAGTGGTAGTTTCAAAGACTAATCCAGCATGATTACCATGTACTTAGTGCTAAGCCTGTGTAGGACACTGTTCTGAGTACTTTATGCTTAGTAATTCACTTGGTCCTTACAAGATTCTGAAGTAGAACCATCACATCCAACCACAGAAAAGGAAAGAGGGCCACAGAGAATTGAAACGATCTTGGCCAAGATCATGTGACTGCCTAAGAGGAGAAGCTAGGACTAGAACCTAGTCAGTCTTCAGAGTCTGTGCTCTTAGCCACTGTGCAAGACTATCCAAGACTGTTTCTGAATAACCAGGGGAAAGGAGTTAAGCACTGAGCCTGTTTACATTTCTGTAAAATCGGGATACCAGTCTTAAATTAAATTCCTGGCACAGAGTAGACCCTCCAATTCTAACTCCCTCTTCCAACAGTATTTGTTTTCATACTTTCTAAAATTAAAACAGATTCAGTTGCCCTTCAAGTATGCTACCATTGTAGCACACTCCGACACGGTATGCAAGTTTTGTCTGAACTTGTGGTCTACTCAATGACATTCAAGTCCCTGTTCTTTGAGCTTCTTTCACGGAACAGCTTTCACCAGTCTATTGTCCTTATTCAGGGACACAAGTAGGACTGAATATGTGTTCATACTTGCAACATCAACATTCCCAAGTGAATTAGTCTGCATCCATTCTGTTTGGCGCCCAGCATTGGCATCTGATGGATCTTCTGCAACGGCGAGGTCAGTGTCTATGAGTTTACAAGCCTCAAGGCTCTGCTGTACCTCACTGGTTAGCACACCGTCTGCAGGAGGCTGGTTCACACGGAGCACGGATGCTGAAGATACATCTGTAGGGAACGCTGGTTCTGGGCTTTTCTCTTGAATGGGACTGAATGTGTTAAAGGGATAGACAAGAGGAAACAAAACACCACGTGATTACAAGTCTATTGGATTTGATCACACAAAAAGTCCCACACAACAGTTTCCTTTCCATTCTGGGAATGACATTTCAAAATTGCTTCACAAAGAGTTGAGTAAAGCATTTTCTTCAGATAAACAAATACTTACAAATACAGCTAGTACAATATAAACAGAAATAAAATCAAAGACATGGAAATATATTCAATAAATAGGTGAGGGAATACACTGGATATTCTCCAGTGATAAACACTGGGAGGGATGGGTTTATTTCCCCAAGCTGTCATCTAAGTATCACTACTATTATCAAGACTGACTATTTAACTTTATCCCCAAATGGCTTTTTTCACAGCATTGAAACAAACAGAAAATGCCATAATCCAACAACCTAACACCAGTGTCTTTCTTTACGCACACACATACACATATATAGTTGATCTGTATTATTCATGGGTTCCATATTTGTGAATTCACCTACATGCTAAAAGTCATTTGCAAACCCCAAATCAATACTCATGGTGCTTTTACAGACATGCAAAATGGTGAAAAGTTTTAGTCACCAACACACGCGTTCCCAGGGGAAGTGAAATAAGGCAATGCTCTGCATTCTTGTCTCAGGTCTCACAGTATAAACAAGTGCCGTTGCATGGTATACTTAGTAACGTATTTTTCTGAATTTTTGTTGGTGATCTCGCTGTTTAGGATGTTCCCCAAGTGCAACGCTAAAGTGTTGTCTAGTGTGCCTCAGTGCAAGAAGGCCGTGATGTGTCTTACGGAGAATATGTGTTAGGATAAGCCTTGTTCAGGTATGAGTTACAGTGCTGTGGGCCTGAGTTCAATGTTAACGAATCAACAATGTTTATTAAATAAGGTGTCTGTAAACAAAATGTTGTGAACAGAGGCTCACAGGAACCTGTGTATCTCCCCTATGAATAACAAATGGCTCCGTGTTGGATAATTCAGAGTTTGCAGTGACTTTATACAAAAGAACCAGTGAAAATAATAAGAATTGACTGTGTGTGTATTTTTATACACATAATTCTCCTCCACCTTCACATCCACATATGCACAAACATATGTATAAATTTTTACAAAATGTATATTTTGAGAAAAAGGACTTTGTACATACAACTTCATGTTTCATTCTTAATTAAAAAAATTTTTTTTAACGTTTATTTATTATTGACAGAGAGAGAGAGAGAGAGAGAGAGAGAGAGAGAGAGAGAAAGAGAGAGAAAGAGAGAGAAAGAGAGAGAAAGAGAGAGAGCATGAGCAGGGGAGGGGCAGAGAGAGGAGGAGACACAGAATCCGAAGCAGGCTCCAGGCTCTGAGCCGTCAGCACAGAGCCCGACGCGGGGCTCAAACCCACAAACTGTGAGATCATGACCTGAGCCAAAGTCGGTCGCTCAACCAACTGAGCCACCCAGGCGCCCTTCTTAATTTTTTTTTTTTTTTTAAGTTTATTTATTTCTTTTGGGAGAGAGAGAGAGAACGTGAGCAGGGGAGGGGCAGAGAGAGGGAGAGAGAATCCCAAGCTGGCTCTGCACTGTCAACGCAGAGCCCAATGTGGAGCTCAAAACTAACGAACTGTGAGATCATAACCTGAGCAGAAATCAAGAGTCGGACCCTTAACCAACTGAGTCACCCAGGTGCTCCTTCATTCTTACTTGAGAGGCATTTTTCTTACTATGAATTTTTTTAAAAAAAGAAACTAATTTTGGAATAGGAATAATTTTAGATTTAAAGAAATGTTGCAAGGATAATAAAGAATTCCCAAATACTCCTCACCTAATTTCCTCTAGTGTTATCATTTCACATTACAGAGGCTTCCCTGTCAAAACCAATAAACCAACATCTGTTATACTATTAACTAACCTCCAAACTTCATTTGGATGTCGCCAGTTTTTCCACAGGGCCCTTTATTTGCGCCTGGATCTGATCATGGGTACCGTGTTGTATTCAGTTGTTGGGTCTCCTTACTCCCTTCTCATCTGTGACAGTTTCTTAGTGTTTCCTACTCTCCCAAGACCTTGTCCTTTTTTAGGAGTACTGGCCAGGTATTTTGTAGAGTGTCCCCCAATTCAGGTTTCTTGGAGGTTTTCCTCATGACTAGACTGTGAGTATCGGTTTTAGGGAAGAATATTCCAGAGGCAGAGTGCCCTTCTCATTGCATGACTACCATGAGCTATCACTTGTGAAATTAACCTTGATCATTTGGAAAGGTTGTGTCTGCCAGGTTTCTCCACAGTCCCAGCATGGATTTGAATCACCACACTCCACCTAATCCAGTGGGTGTATGCTGGAATAGAATACTTTCCTGGTTTTTAGTAAGTATTGTCAATATTTTATTTTACTTAGTTAATTTTCTGTTCAGCCATTTCATATAGAAGGAGGACACAAATAAATCCTCCCTCTTCAGATCATGGCAATTTTAATCTATCCCATAAGCATAGCCACCAAAATCTATTATTGGGAGAAAATGTGGTAGTCAAATGGGAGTATTTCCAATATTTTATATTACAATAAAACATAGTAGAGGTACCCATGTACACAGAAAAAGTTGCTTCCAAACCCGTATGTATTGCTATTAAGTTATGTGAGTATCCAATTACTGTGGGTGCATAAGTCATCAATAAAACCCTTTTCCCTTCTCCACGAGAATTTGAATTTTGGTAACTTTCTAGCTCTTCTCCCCTGAAAACTGAAAACGTAAGAGTATCACTGTCAACACTGCTTATGGTAAAAAATAACCATTACTGGTAACTGCATTCTAGACTGAGAGAATTAGGAATATACGCTGGGAATCCACAGCTTCAGGCTTCAGGTATGACGACTCTTGTAATAGGCCTGTCCCTTGTGGGGACTCTGGAATCTAAATCGAGTGTTGCAAGAGCCACTGACACACTAACACCCATGGAAACAAGGCTTCTAAGCCAGGGAACTTCTGTTCCCTCGGTCTTAAGTGTTTCCTTGCAACTTAATCATCTCACAGGGTCAAAGACAGTTATTACCCTGGCAACTGATTTTTGTCCTGTATAGGTCTATGCTATGCCAAGGGTGGCTTATGGCAGTCTTGTGATTGAGATGTTTAGTTGCAGGTGGGAAGATTGCTGGTGAGCCTATCGAGCGGCATTTTAAATTAAAAGGCAAGATCTGTTAATTTGCGTGTTTTTTTTTTTTAATTATTAGTGAGTTGACCATTTTCTACATGTTTATTCATTTTTTCTTTTGTAAATTCTGCTCATGTCTTTTGTCCAATTTATTTACCGGAGTCTCGCTTTAAGAAGAGGTTTTTAATAACGAGGCGGCACAGCATAGTGGTGAGAGCAAGCAAGGCTTTTGAAACTAGAGAAATGGGTTCAAATTCCAGTGCTGCAATCACAAGTTGTAGGACTATAGGTCATCTATTTTTTTTTTTTTTTTTAACTCTCTAGACCTGGTTTTTTCATCTCTAACGATGAAAAGGATAGTTCCTACAATTAATTTACTGTAAGGATTAACTAAAGGGTACAGTGCACAAAAAGTGTCAGCATCATACGGGAATATAATAAATACTCGAAAATTGCAGCTACTCTTAGCGTCTGTTGCGTTTCCCAGACTATTCAAAACAGTGCAACTTTACTTCCGCAAAGCACTAGCGTATGCTGCATCTGCATTTTGTACCAATACCTAGGAGGCCGAAACATTCTATCTTACTCCTCTTGAAAGAAAGTTATTGCCTTTCTCAGAACGGATATAAAGAAAGAGATGCGCATTTGCTCGGTTCCGCAGTAGTTTTCACGCGCCAGGGTCTTTCGCTGGTCAGAGTATGTAAGGCTCTGCTCTCCAAAGGAGTAGAAGTCAGTCACAGGAACTGTTCCCACAGACTCTCTGCTACCCCAGCTGCTTCTCTCACTGCCCTGATGTGGCCAGCGTATGGTACATAGAGAGAGAGTACCTTCTGGCTTATCCCTGCGAGTCCATGAAGTCTCTGTTTGCCTCGAAGGGTAGGAACTAGGTATTCCACCACATCCTAAAAGCAAAGCTAGAGTGACAGTGGGTGACAGAGGCACACGTGCCCTCATACTACCTGAACTTTCTGTCTTTTGAGGGTTCCACCACGTTTTCTTCACGAGAATCCAGAGTCACGTGGGGGCACTGTTTTGCTACCACGTTTTCTGAAATATGGAGAAGATGAGAGAGAGAGACGTTATGCATGCGTGTGTCCATACACACACGACCTCATATGGTTATAAAGTCCAGGATTCCTTCTTATACCAACTTGTGTTGTAATTTCAAAATAGCATTCCATGGTAAAATGTTCCATAATGTTTAAAAATGGGGAAAAAAAAATCACTAAAATTTTTTTTACCACCACTACTATTTGTGAGCATTGCAACTCCATACAGTCCTTCAAGAGAAAAGGGTAGGAAGGGTGGCAAGTCAGTTCTGGGCAGGATGAGCAGCCTACGGAGGTTACCGGTATGGTGGAGGGCACACCCTGCTTCAGGAGAACCTGAAGACAAGGACGTGGAGAGAAAAACGCTGCAACGCTTCTGGGGGTGGGGGTGGAGATTTGCGGGTCCTTCTGTGTAACTGCTTTATTTAGTCCGTTAGTGTTTAGTTGGTTAAACTGATTTAGAGTGTTTGTATCTGGAAGCTACCTGGCAATACTCACCATCACTCCCTTTAACTAAAAACAAACCAATGAAAACTGTCTATGGAAAGACAAGCTAGGAAGGCAGAAATGTGGAGTATACCTCTACCAATGACGCTAAGACTACATACAGCCAGGTATTACACCGGACTAAACTATCAGCTAGTGCCTCACCAGACAGCTGCTAATCCTTTTTAGAACTAGAACACCAGCTTCTATTTATCTAACTGACGTGCAAATACTACAAGAACAGGCAATATTGACTCTCTGAAAGACTCTACTGAGTAAACTAGTTTTCCCAAATGGAAAACACTTGGAAAAATTTTTTTATTAAAGTGACAAGCTTGTGATGGCACTTGGCAGTTGTCCAAGTTTCAACTGAACTCTCCTTCAAAATCCAGAAAAGAAATGTAACATACTGAGCTAGTACTCTAAGAGAAACTTTTTAGTCTTTGGTTAAAAATGTATAGGTCTATAGGCTCAGACTTTATAGTGCAATATACTTCCACGAAGTAGAGTGCAATTCTTTGAGCGTTCTTTCATTGTTGCTTTGGGGAACAATTACTATATTTAATAGAAGTGTCATCAGTGGGGCACCTGGGTGGCTTAGTTGGTTAAGCGTCCGACTTCAGCTCAGGTCGTGATCTCACAGCTCATGGGTTCGAGCCCTGCATCGAACTTTGGATTCTGTCTCCCTCTCTGTCCCTCCCCCTCTCATGCTTTTTCTCTCTCTCAAAAATAAATAAACATTAAAAAAAAAAAAAAGTTTGGCTAGTAAATTCGTAGTCATCAAAATGGTAAAGTGGTCCCAGACCTTATTGTATGTATTTTATTGGTTGGTATTTAATTTTAATAGGTTGGTAATAATTATTTGCACTCAATGCCAATGTCTTATATTAAGGTTCAATTCAGATAAAGATCTTTGATACAGGAGTGTTATGTTTAGGGGAAATAAGGACTGTGAGTTTTATTATTACTCTCATGAGGTCAGTCATTAAAAAAAAAAATACCTGATTTTCCCGAGTGTAGTACTTGGCTATAACTCTAATGTAAAATTTGTAGACATACACCAAGGACTAAAATTTGCTATTTTCTACTCTTAAAATAGACCTGTCCATAGTGGTCATTTTGTTTGCAGTAAGCATAACATAAACCTAAATCCTGTACAAATGGGTTGGACTTTGCATATCTATGTTCAAATGCTTGTTTTCCTCAAATGCAGGTTTTCCTCCTGTTCCACCTATAATCTAAGGTATTACATTTCTAAAATGCACAGACTTTAAGAAAACAATATACCAAAAGAAAAAAATCATATATGTAATAATACAGTAAATGGACTTGAAGCTTTTCTTTATAATTTTTCAACTTCCATTTAGGATTTCCAAGAAGAAAGCTAATTGTGCAAGAACTGAAGCTGGCAGAAGACAACATGCTAACGTAGTGCCACACACACCTTTGTCTTCCAGAGCGTGCACGGAGTCCCCTGGTGGCTTGTGGAAAGGAGTAGATGCGAGCTGTGCAGCAGAGGTGAAGGCTCCCGGGCTCTTAGGACTGGGCGCCAGGGTTTTGTTGCAGCGGACGCCCCATACGGTTGAATCATCTGAGAACTCTTCCGTGTGAGGTACTTCCTGCAACAAAAGAGGAGCTGAAAAAAAAGCAGCAATCTCCTTCTTTCGTCCACAAAATGTAACACACTCAGACTTTTTAAGATTCAAAAAATGAGAAATTAAAGTATTTTTTTAATGTATATTTATTTTTGAGACACAGAGACAGTGTGTGAGCCGGAGAGGGGCAGAGAGACAGGGAGACATAGAATCCCAAGCAGGCTCCAGGCTCTGAGCTGTCAGCACAGAGCCCGATGCGGGGCTTGAACCCACGGACTGTGAGATTGTGACCTGAGTTGAAGTTGGAGGCCCCGGCACCCCCCCCCCCCCCCAAAAATGAGGAATTAAAGAGAAAATACATGTCACCCCTGGCTAACACAGTCAAGGACATTGTGGTTCCATTCTCCCCAGAAGTGGGACACACCCCAGTGGAGTCGCACTGCATTCAAGGGTTACGTTTTATGTTCCAATTTTTATTTATTTTTTAATTTGAAAAGCCTAGATTTATAGAAGAGTTACAAAGATAGTACAGAGTTCCCATGTGCATTTTGTCAAACTTCCTCTGATGTTAGCATCTTATAGAATCCTGGCGCATCTCTAAAAACACTACTCCTATAGATGCTATTTGGATTTCATCATTTTTCCACATGTCCCTTCTCTGTTCCAGGCTCCAGTCCAGGACACATGTGGCATATAGTCTCCTCTAATCTGTGCCAGTGTATTGGTCTGTCTCAGTCTTTCTCACATGGACACTTTTGAATACTGGTTGGGAGCTGTGTACAATGTCCCTCCCATTTGGGTTTAAATTTGGCCTTTCATATGTTTAGACTGGGGTTATATTGATTTCAGGGAAGAATATCAGGGGTAAAGCGCCCTTTCTTGTTACATCCTATTAGGGGATATATGATATTAACACAACTTATTACTGGGGATAACCAGTAATAACCAATAACCAGATTAACCAATCAATCACCTGGTGAAGGTAGTGTCTGCTGGGTTTCTGCTCTGCAAGAAACTATTTCTTCCTTTCCTGACCCTTATTTATTCATAGCAAATCATAGTTAGCCTACACTCAAAAGGAGATGGGGTGCCTGGGTAGCTCAGTCAAACATCCGACTCTTGATTGTGGCTCAGGTCATGACCTCACGGTTCCTGAGATCGAGCCCCGTGTTATGCTCTGTGCTGACAGTGCAGAGCCTGCATGGAATTCTCTGTCTCTGCCTCTTCTCCATGCACGCTCTCTCTCTCTAAAAATAAATAAACTTAAAAAAAAAAAAGGGGGGGAAGTAAATGAAGATCCACTTCCTGGAGGGAGGGATATCAAAGAATTTGTGGACAGATGTTAAAACAATCACATTGAAAATGTGAGTGAGATACTGCAAGGCTATACAAATACCTTGTTCCTTCTTAAAGTTTCACTCACTAATTTTAATATTCATTTATGGATCTAGCTTGGAACAATGATTACTGTGGTGTTCTCATGGCTTTTTCTATTACCACTCATTCCTTCTCCGTTTATTACTTCTCATTTTTACTTCTACTTATTAATTCTTCTGTAAGGAAGTTTTGTTTTGTCTTGTCTCCCATTTATTTATACCATTGTTGACATTTATTTTATTTCTTGGGTTATAATCCAATACTACCTTATTCTATTTATTTTCTTGTTCAAATTGTGCCTGGTTTGGCCACTGGCTTATTCAGGTTGGCTCCTGAGTTCTTTTGTTATGCCATCTTTTTTTTTTTTTTTTAAAGCGCTTCCTTACTTTCTGGCACTACAAGATGCTCTAAGCTCATCTTGTATTTTTCTTCTTCAGCCTCAGAATTAACTGTTTCTCCAAAAATGCAATGGCCAAGTTTTAGAGTCTATACACAGAGAGAAACTGCTGAGTCAGAATTACACTAGGCAAAGCCCTTTAGTTGCCAATAAAATGCCACCCATGGTTTTAATATGCGGTGCACAGATTTTATATAGCCACCGTATCTCCTCCAATGCTGGAGGAAACACTGGCTGTTGTTTCTTCAGATGAACACAGGATAAAGCAATTGGCTTATGCTTAGGGACAGGATGCAAAAAATTCATCATGGATTTTTTGGCCAAAACACATCTGGTTGAACAGTTCGGTGAAATGCATCTATGAATTGATGCCACTATATTTGAAATCCAGTCCATTATTTGGAAGTTTTTAAGAAGGCCAAAAAGTTCATCAGAAGGATTAGTGAACTGAGTGATAATTTGTTCAGAGAATCCACTGTGGGGGTGCCTGGGTGGCTCAGTCAGTTAAGCGTGCAACTCTTGATTTGGCTCAGGTCATGATCTTACGGGTTCGTGAAATCGAGCCTCGTATTGGGCCTGTGCTGAGAGCATGGAGCCTGCTTTGAATTCCTTCTCTCTGCTGTCTCTGCCCTACTCTCTCCCTCTCTCTCTCAAAATAAATACATAAATAAATAAATTAAAAAAACAAAAACAGAAACAGAATCCACGGTGGAATTAAAACTACGAACCAGGGTTTAGCACAGCTTTTCAGTGCTAGAGTCTGACCCCTCACGGTCAGAGGGCTGGGCTGGGTGAGTGGAGAAAAGCACAGCACCCACATAACACACTCAGGGCGAGAGCAGAAGCTGCCTATGGGCTGGGCACCCTCGCTGCTCTGACAGAAGAACGCTGACGCTTGTCGCTGAGTTACACTGATGAAGGACCTTCCAGTTTAATTTAGACTTGGGTTTTCTAACATTCCACTGGAGGCCTCACTTCTTGGGTTTGGAAAAAAAATATCTCTCCCACTGGTTCCTCCTGCCAAAGGAAAGGCTCTTTGAGGGCAAGGATCATATCATTTTTTAGTTTCTGTATCTATCACCGTGTATGATACACAGTAGATGCTTGAATAATTGTAGAATAATGTTCCAACCCACTCTTCATATTACATTGTACTTTTCAGAACAGTTTAATATACACTAACTCATTTGATTGACATAATAATTTGGTAAAATGAAGGGCAAAGAGATATAAGACTAATTTCATGGATGAGGCAGTGATTCACTCACATTTGGTTTTGAAGGAAATCTGCTCATAGAGCGTTCTCCAAAGGTCCTGGCTCCCGTGGGTTTATTTTTAGGCTGTGGTAATCTAAGGAAAGATTTCTAGAATTATAAATTGTAAAATATGCTACAGGGGATACTACCACATAACTAAGACTGTTAGAAACGTTTTCCATTTATCTTATTTGACTAGTAAGATATTTACTTATTTACACATTTACACATTCCTTACTTTTACAGTAGTTGTAGAAAAACTGAATGCAAGTTGAATTAACTTGACTGTACACATAAAAATAGATCTACAGTAACTTAAGAGAGGATAGAACATATAAAATCTCTACTACACTGAGGTATAAATAGGACAAAAAGAGAGGTAGAGCTATCGCCAAT
Source organism: Felis catus (assembly GCF_018350175.1). Lineage (NCBI taxonomy): Eukaryota > Metazoa > Chordata > Mammalia > Carnivora > Felidae > Felis > Felis catus. Next base: position 104,271,750 of record NC_058370.1, on the reverse strand, counting down.
AGGTCACAGGTGCCATACATCATATTTCTTATCTCTAAGACTAGGTCTAGCTACGGAACTTCTTTCTGAGCTGATCAGACTGTTTCCTTTCTGCCTCAGTGTGAATCTCTCCAACACCGCGATACTCTTAATTCACACTGACATCTCTCTTTCCACGATTTAAACTGTAAACTGTGAAAATTCCTGGAGCTACCCCATTTTACTCCCACATATGGCTCCCTGGTGATCTTTCAGCTTAAAACATCTCTCTGTAGCATAACCCAATATAAGCCACTTCCTTTTCTACTTTATCAATCCTGCAAATACAAACAGAGCATGTATGGACACGTGTACTGGTAAACTCATTCATACCTAATTCAACTTCAAATCTATAGAATCCTTCAGTTCTCTGGTAATTTGTAACCATACTGTTTTCCTGTCAACACATGCTTTTGTTATGGGAGGTCTGCTTTCTCATAACTCTGGTGTCCAATGCAGATCTGGACAACTTTAGCAAGAATCTTCCAGTCATGTGGTTAAAATGCTCACCAGTGGCAGAGCTGGCACTGGTACCCAGACCATCTGATCAGTGAGCCACGTTTTCTCACTATCCCGAGTCCCAGAGGAACCTCTGCCGGCATCTCATGTCCCTCTGACAACACCCATCTCCTCCAGTCCACCACATCTCTTCCAAACCCGGAGAAAAACCTGGCTGGCTGTTTCCTCAGGTGGACACAAGATAAAGCAATAATTAAATGTGTCTTTACCCATAATTTTCCTTGTTTCCATCCTCGAACACAGGAAAAGCAGATGACAAAGAAGAGATGATCTTATTGACTCCCCAAGCCCCAGAAGAACTTGCATTTTCTGCATTGGAGTAAAAAGTAGCATTTTATTATTGTATTAGGAAAAAACATTTATACTTTATGCTAAACTTCACCTACAAATAAAATGGAACAACAGCTTATAGAAAAGAACTGACACAGTTTTCAAATACTAGGTAACAAGATAAGTCACTTTGTAGTGAGATGAAGGGACTTAACTGTGGTCACAAGGTTTAACACTCAAGCCTGTAGGTCTTGAGCTCCTGCTACATGCAAGGCACGGTATTCATCATTCTCCTAAAACATTGCTCTGGTCACCTGACTCACTGAAAAAAGCTCTCTGTGGCTTTTCTTTCCATTTCCTGTAAGAAAGAATTGACCTCTTAACTTTATATTCTGAGGCCTCCCAAGACTAATGATCCTATTTATCTTTATGATGATCTCGGTCTGGCTTCCAGCATAAAACCTGGGACAACAAATGTGGGCTCCAACACTCCACCCAGGCCATTACTCGAGCCAGGCAAGGCTCAAATCATACCTCAAGTACTCAGCTTTTCCTGGCCATTCCTTACTCACCAGGATTTTGTCCTTCTATTATTTTCTAAGAAATAAAACCAATCTGTGACATATATTTAGTCCCTTTACAAACACTATCACATTTTTTTATTTCATGCATTGTCTGCCCTTGTGGGACAAGCTAATCAAGGGAAGGGCAATTTCGTGTATATTCCTTGATATTTCCTGTGGCAACCACCCACAATGCCTACACACTTAGTAGTGTTTTAACAAATTATTACTTTGAAACTGGGCCTCAAAAGCATCTTCATTTTGATCTAGAGATGGCCATTCATCTTTGTCATCAGAAATATCAGGAAGCGTCGGAGCCTGAAACATATTCATGATGAAACCTTAGAAGAATAAAAAGAGTAACTGTAAACATGATTGCAAAGGAGCTTTCATTAATTTGTCGCCAGATGCTACACATTGAAACAAGAGGCTTTACCTAATGCTTCTTTTGTGTGCACGGTGGGTGATGGCTGTACCCTGGATGGGGTTGCCTGAACCATTCCCAGTGACGTGTTTGGAGTTGTGTGAAAAGAACCCGTGTTAACAACCTTATGTGTTTCAGACCCTATAAAGGAAATGGGACAAAAGGCATTACCAGCAGAGAAATCAGAACAATTTAGAAGGCACAAAATTTAAGGAACATTGCAATGAGAACATTTTATTATTGCTGATAATTACCACTAAGGACTTCTATTATTATAGTGCTCACATATCTTTCACTTTTATTTTTATAATAGTCCCATGCGGTAGGTAAGGCAAGAATTATCCTTTTATGGAAAAGGAAATGACAGTTCAAAGAGATGAAGCGGCTTGGTCTCAGATCAGATCAAATCAGCCGCCTTGTCATAAGTAGCACCCTTCGCTCCACTGTCCCCTAAGAAATACATGTTAATAGTCACACAGTGAATCTTAAGACTGGCTTTCCATTTTACTCAGCTGGAGCCCGGACAGCGGCATACAAGGCCCCGTAAAGCCTGGGCGGGACCTGCTCACTCAGACCTCATCTTCCTCTGACTCACTCCAGCCACCTCAGTCTCTTCGCTGTGCATACAAACCATCAGGGAGATTTCTCATCTCAGGGCTCTGCATTTGCTGTTCTCTCCGCCTGAAACAAGTTTTCCAAGCTAGCTGCATGGGAAGCTCCCTCCTTTGGAACTTTATCCAAAATATCACTCTGTGAGCATCTTTCCCGGTCACCTCTGACATTTCAATCCCCTCCCCCTGACACTCCCTTTCCCCTTCTGTGCGGGTGGGAGGTTTTGTCTTTTCTGTTTATAACTCCATCCCTAACTACCTGGAACAGTACCTGGCATCTGGCAGGTGCTCAGGAAGTCTTGGTGAAATGCAGGTGTTCCCAGCTGTTTCGAGCAGCTTTGCTCCCCACTGAACCGTCACTCGAGAGGATACCAGTCACATAGGGCAAGTGACTGCACAATCGATGTATCTTGTTTTGTTCACAAAACTTACCTTGTATGCAAATGCCTCTAACAAAGTAGTACCAAATAGAAGTATAATCCTCCTAATTAAACTTATAATTACCTTTCCTACCCCACAATATATTAAAGATAACTCTTGTTTTAGGTAAATCTGCTGAGAAATTTAATAAAAAAGGTTTCACGAAATCAAATTTCCAAAGGATTCTACCTAAAAAGATATGACCAAGAAGCAGATTTCTACCTTTACTTGAGATGCTCTGGGGCTTCTCTAACCCCGAAATTCTAAGAATTGGAAAGTGAACACCCCAGTTCATTAAGGCTTGAAGTCTTCATGAGCCACAGCCACCCAAAAGACCTCTGAGTGACCTCAAGAAGCCTGGGCAAAGAGGTCAGAAACAAATTTAATATAATTAAACATTACCTTCTTTTATCTCTGCCCCACTCTGTGGTTTGAATTCATGAGTACTTTTAGTCACACATCTGAAAGAGAACACTCTTGAGACAAACTGACTCCCCAAAACAAACAATAAACAATGTCAGCAATTACAAGCCTGTTTACTTACAGTACAGACGGAAGTGCTTAGGTGTAAGTAAATAAAGTGTTTTATTTTTTCTTTCGTTTCCTTTTGAAGAAAAGAATTCTTATAGATCAAGGTCAGGTACTACATGTTGCCTTGACACAGTGGGCCTGTATTCTAACATCATGATAATCACTCCTGTATCTGGGAGGGCAGGAAAACTGCCTCTAATTCGAATGACCCCATTTATTACATAGGCTAAAGGGCTCACACCCAGGTCCAGGCCTTGGTGAGCAATGCAGCTGGCCACAGTCATGCTATGGGAAGCACTGGTGTGCTTTAGCTGTGATGCTGAGCCAGTAGCCACCTAGCATGGTTCTGCCGACTTTAAGAGTTCTCAAGAAATAAAAAAGATGGCACACAAGACATTTATATCACAGTTTAAGTACAGTCACGATAGTGGACCTCACTTGTCTATTTAACATTGCTAAAATTCCCTTAGCAGGGACCATGTTAGGGTGTAAGTAAAAAGTACAACACACTTAATTTTATAAATCCTCACTAAACTGTCTTAAAAACATGAGTTCTTACATGAGATTCCAGACAAAGGCATCTTTTCTCTGCCACGGTAAGCTGTCCTGGCTAGTGAGAGTACCAACGGTCCATTCAGTCCCTTGCCCGGGCCGGGGTCAGGGTCAAGCTGAGGTGCTTCTGACTGAGATCTGAATGTTCATTAGGTTAAAGAGTTTCACAGTTTTATAGGGACAGCTCGTCTGGCCCCTCCAGCCTCATGACTCTGTCTCTGCTGGGGCGGATGGGACACGCAACATCTTTTTGAGCCTGTCACTGCTCTCCTGTTTTTATCATTTTATAACTGTGTTAACAGTGAAGAACTAATAAGGTCATAGACTCCAACGACGCAACAGTTCTTTTTTTACATACACTGTATGACACAGGACACAGGTCTGAATTATTAATCTAATGTGAGTGAAAAAGCATTTTAAATATTATTTCCAGCAGAAATCATTGATAAAAGGTAACCTCAGATATTGAGAAGAATCGGTCCTTATGAGCCATAATCTGTGCTAAGGAGTTTAGCCCAAGGGAAGGGTACAAGTTACACGGTCGCTCTCATTTTTTCTAACGGATCAATAAAATTGCTGTATGTAAAAAGAGAGAAAGAGCGTGCCCAAGTCATGGGAGGTAAAAATTTAAACAAAGTAAGTTATTATTTATAAATTATAATTTATGAAATCTAGGAAAATCCCTCAAAATTTGGGGGAAAAAATCCCCAAAGCAGTGTACAACAGATGGGTTTTGGCATATCGTGTAACGGATATGAATCCCAAATTACTCCTGGTGGGAAGCCAGAAGGATCAGGAGAACCCATGTGAGGAACACGTGTCTGGACAGTAATAATCACTACATGTATTCAAGGCCAGTAAGAAAGGCCATTTCAGTTTAATCACAGTTTAATAGCTGTACATTCTCCAGTTACAAAAAAAAAATCGTGAGTTTCAGGTACTGAATATTCTTAATCGAAGAGAGAAGTATGAAATGAAATGAACACTCTAAAAGAAAAATAGTATAATAAGTCTGAAAGATTTGGGACGATTTCGGTAACTTTTTCAACATGTCCATCTACAGATTACAGTAAAAACAGGAATCATTCATCTTTTATATACTGTTCTTGAAACTGCAGAACATGTAAAGAAGCTGACAAATGCCACTCCCATCACTATCGTCTCTAGGACGACCTTCGCCTTACCCGTCATCTTTTCTGGCCACTGGAAACATGGAGTCTGTCACTGGCTGGGCTGCCAGAGGGACAGGAAGAGATACACTCTGGCTGATGGCTGGGGACACCGAAGCGGCAGTGACAGCATTTGCCATAGGAGGAGCAACAGGTGTTGCCTCTCTGGGTCTCTCCCCCATGTTCTTTGAGGTCTGCTGATTGATGGCTGGAAGACACAGAGCTCTCGGTTCCTGCTGGGAGCCTGCACTTGGCCCCGAACGTGCCGGATTAACCTTTCAAGTTAAGCAAACAAAAACAAGGCCGTGAAGTCCGGAGTACCACCCATGAGGTACTACAGCTTTTCAAAGAATGGCATCTGTCATCAGTAGCTTCCTCTCCCCTTGTAGCATCCCCACACCCTTCAGGTACAGCCAACAACAACAAGGACCATGTTACATGATGGATGCTTTTGTAGCTCCTTCACCACAGATAAAACTGGGCAGCACCTATTTCCTGAAATAGGAAATAACGAGTCCCTACAGTTTTATCAGTGTTTAAGAACTGTCTTATTTCTCTTAATTTTGAGAAAGGACCAATAAGTCAATGCCCTCAAATGCTCATAATGGTATTCCCTTCATTAAAATACACTTGGTAACCATCTTCTCTCTAATGAGGAGATGTGAATCTAACTTGCAACAATAGCTTCCACAAAAACATGGCTTACAGTGGGAAGGCTGACAAGCTCTGGACTTAAAACCTTTGTTTTTCAACTCATGTGCACTTAGACTGTCACTGCACACTCTTGTGTTAAAAAGTTAAAAGACAGTAGAGTTCATTCCTCACCATATAAAAGTATTCTCACAAATTGTTAAAAAAAAAAAAAAAGGCACCAACTTCTATGGCAAGAATAGTTAGTTCACAAACAAATGGATAAAATATAAAAAGTTCATTTTTACTAGTCATCAAAAAAAGTAATCAAAAATGACCTATCCCATTTTCTCACCTACCAAACTAAAAACAGATCAAAATTAATAATAATATTCAATTCTGAAAACATGTTTTGAAAAGGAATAATCAGACTTTCCATACCAGATATCAAAACTTACAACAAAGCTATGGCAAATATACAATATGGAATGATCAAGAAGAAACCTAGCAACCAAAGCAAAGGTACATTTAAAAAAATTTTTTTTTCAACGTTTATTTATTTTTGGGACAGAGAGAGACAGAGCATGAACGGGGGAGGGGCAGAGAGAAAGGGAGACACAGAATCGGAAACAGGCTCCAGGCTCCGAGCCATCAGCCCAGAGCCTGACGCGGGGCTCGAACTCCCGGACCGCGAGATCGTGACCTGGCTGAAGTCGGACGCTTAACCGACTGCACCACCCAGGCGCCCCAAAGGTACATTTTAGAAACAGATCTTGTATATTAAAAATTTAGCATGCGATAAAGATATTTTAAATCAAAGGGGAAAGGTCGAGTAGCTCAGTAAATGATTTGGGGGCAACTGACAATCCGTTTGGGAAATATATCCTTATGCTATCCCAACACAAAAGCAAGCTCCATAAAGGAAGGCTTCTGGTTAAAGACAGTGGCTTAAATATGTGCTTTATCATCCACTACCTCCAAAACCTCACCAAAAGGTTGGTAAAGTAATTCTAACACCTAAAACAACAGTTGGAGGAGGCTGATCAGCAGAAAAGTTCAGACACATAGATACATCTCAGAATGGAAATGAAAGTGGAGCTGAAAGCATGAACTAAGAAAATTCTGAGGGAAAATGATTCCCCTTCGAGAACATAGCATCCAGCCTAATTATCACCCATGTGTGAGGGTACAAGCAAGAGATCTCACAAAACGAATCGCTCATATATGCTTTTTTTAAAAAAAGCTCCTAGGGACTGTGTGCCACCAAAATGGGGCTGTTAAAAGGAAACAATGCCATAGGAACTAGAAAATAAGCAGGGATACACCACTGGAGAGGAGTCAGGAGAGGACAGCTGCTTGGAGGCCAGCGTGGAAGAACTAGACAGATGGTTCTGGGAGGCATGTGGCCAAGCGAAGTGAAACTAAGAGCATACCTGATGTACTTGAACGTAATGAAAACATATTTCTAGTTTCTCCCAAGAGTTTAGAGAGAAATAACTGATAAGTATCATAAAAATATAGCACAGGAGAATAAGGAAACAATTATTTTAACAATTTCTTGGAATTATCTAGGGAAAACAAATTATACAAAAAAGGAAATCCAACTAAATAAGAAAAATATGTAACAATCCAATAGCAAAATGAACAAAGTCAAATTTAATTTAAAAAATTAATTTTAAGAAAAAAAAGACAAATTTAATTTAAAAAAATTCTTAAAAGTTTTTAAGAAAAAAAAACAGCCACTAAATGTATTTTTAAAAGTCCAAATTTACCTGTGATTAGAAATAAACACATCAGATGGTTAAAAATATTTACGATAGGTAATGTTAGCCAAGCATATACAAAAAACACGTACTTTTATTCACTATTATGAGTGTAAAACAGTAAATTTTTGTAGGACAGATGGGCAGTATTTTAGGTGCACAAACTTCAGCAGCAATTCTACTTTTCTGTGTCTTTCCTAGAGTAATCATCTCATATGTACAAGAATGCTCACTGCAGCATGGTTTATAATAGTTTCCACATGACACATGCCCTTCCTAAAAGGTATGAGAGTAGACTGTGATGCTATTAAAATCAGTTGGATCTCAATGTAATAACAAGGAAAGATCCGTAAGGTGGGTTAGGTAGAAAAAGCACAAAGTAAGCCTTATACAGGCTTACTGTATAAGCCTGTATATGTCAATTGTATACATATTTATGTGTTCATGCATAGTAAAGTTCTGGAAAAATGCAAACTACATAGTTAGTAACCATTCATTTATATACATGTAACTATACACACACATGCACATCCACATATATAACATCTTTGCTTTTATAAAATCATAGTCGTGCATTTTTATAATTTTCAAAATACATAAGAAATTAAAGTGTTACTAGAATGAAACCAGACCACTTTCTTACACCATCCATAAAAGTAGACTCAAAATGGATTAAAGACCTAAATGTGAGACCTGAAACCATAAAAATCCTAGAATGGAACAGACAGTAATTTCTCTGACACTGGTCATAGCATTATTTCTCTAATACGTCTCCTGAGGCAAGGGAAACAAAAGCAAAAATAAACTATTGGGACAACATTAAAGTAAAAATCTTTCACATCAAAAAAAAAAAAAAAAAACCCAAGAAAAAAACAAAAACAAAAACCCAAAACTGTAACAAAACAAAAAGGCAACTTACTGGGAGAAGATATTTGCAAATGACATATCCAATAAGGGGTTAGTATCCAAAATAAATAAAGAGCACAACTCAACACCAAAAAAAAAAGAAACCACAACAACCAAACATGGGTATAGGACCTGACTAGACATGTTTTCCAAAAAAGACATTGAGATGGCCAAAAGACAAATGAAAAGATGCTCAACACCACTCATCATCAGGGAAAGGCAAATCAAAACCACAATGAGATATCACCCTCACACCTGTCAGAATGGCTAAAATAAAAAAGTCAGGAGGGGTGCCTGGGTGACTCAATCAGTTAAATGTCCGACTCTTGGTTTCTGCTCAGGTCATGATCTCAGGGTTCATGAGTTCAAGCCCCATGTCGGGCTCTGCACTGCCAGTGTGGAGTCTGCTTGAGATTCTCTCTCTCTGTCCCGCTCTCTCTCTCTCAAAAAAAATGAATGAACTTTAAAAAAAATAAGTTAAATTACATTAAATTGAAAAAATTTCAGGAAATAACAAGAGTTGGAGAGAATGTGGAACCCTCGTGCACTGCTGGTGGGAATGTAAATGGGTGCAGCCTCTGTGGAAAACGGTATGGTGGTTCCTCAAAAAATTAAAAATAGAAATACCATATAGTTCAGTAATCTCACTACTGGATATTTATCCAAAGAAAACAAAACAGTAATTTGAAAAGATATATACACCCCTATGTTTACTGCAGCATTATTTATAACAGCCAAGATATGGAAACAACCTAAGTGTCCCTTGGTAGATGAACAGATAAGGAAGACGTAGCATGTGTGTGTGTATATATGTATGTATATAACATTCCACATATACACACAATGAAATACTATGCCACCACAAAAAAAGGATGAACCTAGAAGGTATTGTACTGAGATAAATCAGACAGAGAAAGGCAAATACCATATGATTTCACTCAGATGTAGAAGTAAAAAACCAAAACAAAGGAGTAAACAAACAAAAAAGCAGAATCAGACCTATAAATACAGAGAACAAAACTTACGGCTGCCAAAGGGGAGGGACGTAAGGGGATAGGCAAAATGAGTGAAGGGGAGTGGGAGATACAGACTTTCAGTTATGGAATGAATAAGCCACAGGAATAAAAGGTACAGAGAGGTAATGGCATTTTAACAGCATCCTACGGTGAAAGATAGTAGCTACACTTGTGGTGAACACAGCATAACACACAGAGAAGTTGAATCACTACGTTGCACACCTGAAACTAATGTAACATTGTGTGTGAACTATATTCAAAACACAACAAAACAAAAAAAAGGAACAAAAAAGAAGAAAGGTTGTATGCCTGGAATACATCAGGAAGCAAGGCAAATGTAGCATGACTTTGTAAGAACAAAGGGGCAAGAAAACTTTTGGTGTGATGTATATGTTCACTATCTTGATTGTGATGATAGTTCTATTGGTGTACATACATGTCAAAACTTAGCAAATTTTACACTTTTAATGTGTGTAATATATTATATGTCATTTATACCTCTATAAAGCTCTTAAATAAAAAGAAAAAATCTAAAAAAAAATTCAGGTGTTTATCTTCATTGTATCCTATGTCATAGGCAGACATATACTATGTGATCACTTAAGCAGCCATTATGTAGCTTAAATTTATTCTCAATCAACCCCATTCCTTAATAATTTTAAGAAAATCATGTGACTCTAACACACTCATCACCTCTCCCCGCTTCCAACATGAAACAATGGCAAGCAAAATACAACTAGGCAATTAATTAATTAAATTATTAAATTCATATTCTCATCATATAATTATGTCACTGTATCAAAAAATCCAAAAAAGACTACATATATGAATACATAAACACATAAGTATGTACATACACACATATAAAAACATACTCTTTGTAACTTCCTTTTCTCATTTTACATTTTGAATACCTTTCTGTGTCCAATCGTAAAAATTTGGAAAGCTAGTATCTAAATTAACATCAGAATTAACTCTAAAAATACAGCAAAGAAAGGAGCAAGTAAAAACAGAAATCAGTGTTACTGGTTGCTGAATGAAAAACATTCAGCAAAGAGCACGCACATACCTCAGACCTTTCCTGAAAAGTAGGCAGGTTCTCCTGGGACGTCTCCACCACCTGATGCAACTTCTTATGAAGTTCATCCATTTTCTGTTTTAATAGTTGTTCTTCAAAAGCATTTGCTTCTTTTCTTTTCATATAATGTCTATCTTCATTTACTTTAGGAAAGAAAAAATCGTTTCCATGCAAGTTTAAATTCAGGTCATCACAGGAATACACAAAAAATGAGTGAAAGGTTATTTTAAGATGGCAATTTTTTTTACTAGTCTTTTCCATGTATATCAGGTTATTAGCACTGAAAGGTGTATTACCTTTTAATTATAATTTTTACCTGCCTTTGGGATGGTTATTTTTCATTTCAGGGCTTGTAAGGTACAAATTTACAATGTTGACCAATAAAAAATATTTGATAATAGCACAATGATAATAATCACTTTTTATAAAAGTCATGATTCTACATATCATTTGAAAGTGGAGCAGACAAAAGATCTAAATCTCCAGTGCCTTCTGAGGAGGAGGAGTCCGGTACCCTGAAAGTTCAGTGCCTCACATGTACTGCAGTAAGTCTCACTTGCAAAGGCAATTAACATAACCATATCACATTCAAATCAGATCCTTTGGCCAAGCCTTTATGTCATAGTGTGTGAAAGAAAAATGCATCCGTGCATGGCACAAAATGGGTCCTCCATGAGGGTTAACTGCCTGTCCTCTCAGTTGTTGAACAAATGAGAAATGATAAACAAAAAAGGCCAACACAGAGCAGCTCTCGTCCACATGACTTAGATGGTATAAAAGCCCTGAGTGGAACACAGTTCCACTTTCCTCTCTAAAGTTCACGCTGTTACAGCAAAGACAAGCACAAACTTTGGTGTTAACACTCATGGTTTTCTCTGTGAGGAACAAAACTTGACCTACTACGCAGCCATAGATAACGTGGCACTTTGATCAGAGGGCTCCTTCTGAATGTCTTCTTTGTTGTTCTTGCAGATTTTAGAAAATCTCTTCTCAACTCCAGTTCCTAACCTAATCCTTTCACAGTACAAATAACTGACCTACAGGTTTAAAATTGCTGTATACAGAAGTTCAAATCCATTTAGATGATATTTAAAAGCTTAAAATATCACTAAAACGAAGGCAACGTTGGTATATCTCTTTAATCTACATTAGTGCTATATCAACTCTGAGCTTTGCTGTCAAGACATCAGTGTAGTCCCCTGGACAAATGCGGCCGCTACACTTTTCAGGAAAGGTCTGAGGTATGTGCGTGCTCTTTGCTGAATGTTTTTCATTCAGTAATTGCATTTAATAAAGATTTCTAGGCTTCAGATACATGAGCTAGAGACTTTTTTGCAGGTTCTTTCAGCATAGTCAATTACCTGTTTAAAAAGGGAATTACTCAAGGTTATTATTTTAAGTGACTAGAGTATCTCAGATCACAAGACTGCAAGTACCCCATTGTTCATGCTTTCTCCGTTGATTGTATTTCTGGGCTCTCAGCTCTTCAAAGGAAAATTCGGATTCTCCACGAATAAGCTTCTCCTTGCAATACATAACAACCTGCTGAACATCAGCTTTGGCTGCTAGAGACGGTTGTGCAGAATATCCTGATTTGGAAATCATGATCACCCTTTGCTCCCTACAATGGGGAAAAATGTATTATTTACAACAGTGTACTAAAACAGCTCTTGAATGACACTAATTAATAGACTATTGCACTGATGATACTTGCATTTTCGACTCTTTATCGCAAGCTGAAGAAATCACCCCAGAAACTTCTGAGCCCTAAAAAGACAGAAAGGGAACATCAGCATTCACTTATCTGAAAAGAAACTGCCATCCAAATTATTTCACAAAACAATAAGAAAGTGTTAGAGGGGTTCTGTAACTAGATTTATATATGTTCTTTAAAATTATAATGAATTCAATCATAATCAATTATTGATTATTAATCTTACAACTTTTGTAACTAAGAGTCCAATAGGGAAATGATTTTAAAAAATTCCTACTTGGTAATAGAGGAGGGCACTTATTTCCCTCTAATCAACAGACAAGGAGCTGGACCACAGTGCCTATGTGTTCCTAGATTAATATTCCAAAATCCTATATTAATAGAAACAAAAATCATAAAAATTTCCTTCTGATACTATTCTATCCTCAGGAGTTCCCAATGCTAGGACTGATTCACCAAACAAATATTTATTGAACATCTTATACATGTCCTGAACTGAGCTAGGTCCTGGAAATGTGACCATAAGTAAGACCTATCTCTGCTGTCTAAAAATTTACATAGTCGGGCGCCTGGGTGGCTCAGTCGGCTAAGCGTCTGACTTCAGCTCAGGTCATGATCTCACAGTTCATGGGTTTGAGTCCCGCATTGGGCTCTGTGCTGACAGCTCAGAGCTTGGAGCCCACTTCGGATTCTGTCTCTCCTCTCTCTCTGCCCCTCCCCCGCTCGCTTACTCTTTCTCTCTCAAAAATAAATGAGCATTTAAAAAAATTTTTTTAAAGTCACATAGTTGGGGCAATAGGAAGCAATGAGGCTGGCAAATGTGTAGAATGTAAAATGAGATAGTTTGAGTATCTATCAAAGTGAGAAATGCATATTCTGCGTCTAAGAATGTGTTATATGAATAAAACTTGTAACATGCACTAAGGACAGAGGCCTTTCTGCTAGAGTCAGCTTAAAGGAGGTCCTCAGCAAACTGAAAGAGAAACTGTAGTACAAAGAGGAAAGATCCTGGAAAACAGGCTGGGGAAGCAGAGACTTGAGCAGAAGAGATCTCAATAGGGCAAAAATCTCAACAAAGAACAACAAGCACAAGTGAAAGACCACCTTTCCCAACTGTGATGGCAGGGAGGGATGCAGTTACATTTACTGGTTGGTGGCAGAAAACTGACAGATGTCATCTAATGGCTTTTGTTGTCTCATTAAAATAGTATTTTTGCCAGCTCCCAAAGGAGAGGTTAGAGACAGCCAGGTCCCAAGTTTGAGGAAAGTGAAAAGAAGTTTAACATCATTATAATGTGGCATTAGACAGTGAAATGGGACACGTAGGAAATACATAAAACACAGTGTCAACCAGGAAATTGGAAACAATTTCTGGGGAGTAGTAAAGCCCTGGTTAAGGTTATAGGTACTATTGTTCCAAGTTCCTGAGTTTTTTGTTTTTTTTTTTTAAGTTTACTTTTATCTATTTTGAGACAGAGAGAGAGAGAACATATGTGAGCAAGGGAAGGACAGAGAGAGGGAGAGAGAATCCCAAGCAGGTTCTGTGCTGTCAGCTCCCCCTGACATGGGGGTTTGATCCCAATAACCATGAAGTCATGGCCTGAGCTGAAGCCAAGACACTTGGACACTTAAATGACTGAGCCACCCAGGTGACCCAACTTCCTGAGTTTTTTAAGCAGGGATCAGAAATTTCCAGGTGGGTATTATCTAATGTAGGGGCTCATGGGCCCATGTGAGGGAGACCAGTAGAACCAAGGAGGAGAGAAGCTGCTGGGGAGGAAGTAAAGACAGAAGGTGAAAAAGTGGGGGGGGCCCTAGGTCAGATAAACAGATAAGTTATTTAAATCTGATATCTGAGGTGAGCAGTGGTAGATGATGACAGGCCACAGGTGCAGGTGGCTGACAGAGAGGTTAGAGTCACAGGAACAAGATCAAACAAATGAGATGTCAAAGTGGATGTAAAAGGGAGCTGGATGACCATTCAATGCCATTCCCAGTTTCCACACAACCCACAAATGTCATTATTACCTGATTCTTAGAAATGCAGGCTGAGTTGTTTCCTGGATTTGATTTTGATGTCACCATTTGATTTAAAATCTGAGCATTATGGAGAGGTTCCAAGGTTCTAGCTATGGGGGGGGGGGGGGGGGGGGGGGGGGGGGGGGAAAGGATGAAATAAAGAGAAACAAGGATAAAAACACATTAAGTAAAATTATTACAAATATATTCCCCTGGTCTTTCAATTAGTAGCATAAGAAATAAATCAATTCATTGATCACTGTCTTAGAAAATGTAACTAAAACACTTTTAAGAAGATAAGAGAAATATTCTAGAGATAATTTAAACAACAGGATGGGATAGTTGATGCTTATTTCTGAAACATAATCTTTATTTCTAAGAAAATATATGACTACCATTTTTTTTTTTTTATTTATTTTTGGGACAGAGAGAGACAGAGCATGAACGAGGGAGGGGCAGAGAGAGAGGGAGACACAGAATCGGAAACAGGCTCCAGGCTCCGAGCCATCAGCCCAGAGCCTGACGCGGGGCTCGAACTCACGGACCGCGAGATCGTGACCTGGCTGAAGTCGGACGCTTAACCGACTGCGCCACCCAGGCGCCCCACCATTTCTTTAAAAGTTGCATTAAACACATTTGATTCAATTCAGAACAGATGGACTCCAGAGTAAGCCTTGTCCTCTATTTTTGGCCAATTTTGATTATTTTTTTAAATCCTAAAAATAGAATGAATTCAAGTTTTCTTTTGGGTTTGCTCTTTTAAATTGCTAAGACAGAGCTCTACTCTCCAGGGATATTTGCTAGGCATTATTACCAGAGTGCCTTCCCTATTACCTAAGGCAATACAATCAATAAATACTGGATGAATTATTTTCTTAGGGAAAAAAAGCCAGCGCAAGTCAGACTAAATTATTAACAATTTAGACATTTTTAGAAAGCGTTGTTTTACCTTGAGTTGGCAAGTGGGTTTCAGCAAGGCGTGCCTGAAATAACCTAAGTGGCAGGAGTAAAGGCATCAACACAGATTATAAGCTTACAGTGAAAACTAAATCAATCTATTTAGATCAATCTAGATCAATCAAGACAGCTTATCATAAGCTAGTAAAGACTGAGGTTGAGAGAGAATGTAAAGTTGAATTTTAGAATTGCTTCAAAATTAAAAAAAAAAAAATTCTGGGATTTCCTTCATACCCAATTACTGTATTAGAAAAATTCCCCCTCCTGTTTAGTTTATGTCCGTATTTCTCAAACTTATATAATAAACGTACCCTCTTTCTCTGTGTATCGTCTGCAAATGTTACAACATGGGGTGTCTGAACTCCTTATCTTAGGCATTCTACACATCTGGACCATAATGAATATAATGTTAAGAAGAAAGAAGTCTAAAACTTAGACCACCACTCCAAATGGCAGATATATTATTGTTCATGCTGTGAGAAGTTTTTTTTGTTTTTTTTTTAATTTTTTTTTTCAACGTTTTTTATTTATTTTTGGGACAGAGAGAGACAGAGCATGAACGGGGGAGAGGCAGAGAGAGAGGGAGACACAGAATGGGAAACAGGCTCCAGGCTCTGAGCCATCAGCCCAGAGCCTGACGCGGGGCTCGAACTCACGGACCGCGAGATCGTGACCTGGCTGAAGTCGGACGCTTAACCGACTGCGCCACCCAGGCGCCCCGAGAAGTTTTAAAATATATCATTTCATGGCAACTTTGCACACCAAATCACCTGTTGAGTAAAATGCAACTTCTAAACCTGACATTTTTGGGTGATATCGACAAGAATCTAGAGTATAAAGAGAATAAGAGATGTACAACCAAATGCCAAATCTTGTGACTCTTAATTCAAACAAACCAGTGGTTAACAAAGCAAGCAAGCAAGCAAGCAAACAAAAAAGCAACTCACAATGTTTTACATTATGAGGAATAACTGAAAATTACGGATATTAAGGAATTAACAGTTAAAATTTGTTAGGTGTGAAAATGGCCTAAGCTTCTGCACAAAAAATCACTTTCTAGAGATGTTTATGTATTTGGAATAAAATATTTTGCTATCTTGGATTTGCTTTAAATTCTTCAGCATAGAAAAAACATGATCAAACGTTAATAATTACTAAAAGTACATGACAGACAAAGGGGAGGTTCATTATATTTTTTTTAAATGCATGCTTGAAAATTCTCCTTATCAAGTTTAAAAAGAACATGAGTGCTATAGCAAAGTTGAAAACAATGAGTGTATTAAGTCTGGCAAGGGGTACAATAAGATAAGTGATCTCAGATGCTTCTGGAGAGGGGCCAGCTGGTATAACCTTTTGAGCAGGGACTGTGCTTATATGTACCACAAACCTTAAAAACTCTTCATTCACCCTTTGACTATATAATTTCAATTCTGAGACTCTATCAGAAGGAAAGAGATAAAAATAGGCAACCTATTGGGAGCTAACTCTATGATAAAGGAAAAAGACCTTGACACGAAGCTGCAGATATATGTAAAGCATGCCTGCAAATCCTATAACGAGCAGAGAACAACATGTCAACTAAAATGCCAG